>NC_139608.1:79423690-80623690 GCF_964270895.1 Podarcis filfolensis
CCCTATCAGGGAGAAAAGGATAGTGTGGGTGTTCAAAAGATCCGAAACCACAGACTAACTTGGAATCACAAACTTGGTATCTAACTTGGTATCTGAAGAAGTGTGCATGCACACGAAAGCTCATACCAAGAACTAACTTAGTTGGTCTTTAAGGTGCTACTGGAAGGAAAAAATTTTTTTGTTTTGGAATCACAAAGTGAGTGAAAGGTGTCAAAACCACCAGCAATTTATGCTCCTACTATAACTTCCCACTTATTCAAAATAAGCACCATTTCATTTTATTAGCTGCTATTTGTTCTGCTTCATAAAACACAAGGTTTCCCCCTCCCTGCTGAAAACCACAGTGGCCTGTTTTTGTCATTTGTACTATTGGGAAACAGTTCTGTTAAAGGGAGAGAATGGCTGCCTTTGAGTTTCCAGAGTTAGTCTTGTTGACGTGTTTGTGTTGTCCTCTTAGTCTTGTTGATATGCTTGCTTCGAAGAATGTCATGCATTCTTGCAATATCACCATTCTTGCTATATTTTAGCACTCCTGCACCAACTCTGCTACTCACCCATCTCAAGTAAAGGCATAATAGAACCAAACAACATCAGATAATAATTAGAGTAAATCACAGTTTAAAATGGCCAACCCATTATACAATGAGACCTAAAGCAAAGTACAAAAACATTGAGGGACTAACTGAAGTAGCCACCTGAGATTACTGTAGGGATGGCAGTGCCAAAATAACCCAATAGAAATACAGTGATACCTCGGGTTACATACGCTTCAGGTTACATACACTTCAGGTTACAGACTCCGCTAATCCAGAAATAGTACCTCGGGTTAAGAACTTTGCTTCAGGATAAGCACAGAAATCATGCTCTGGCGGTGCGGTGGCAGCGGGAGGCCCCATTAGCTAAAGTGGTGCTTGAGGTTAAGAACAGTTTCAGGTTAAGAACGGACCTCCGGAACGAATTAAGTACTTAACCCGAGGTACCACTGTAATCACTGGGGTTTTCTGTGCAAATTTGCTGCTTGGGGATAAAGAAGAAGAAGATAGAATTCTAGCTATAAACATCCGACATCAATAGTCACCACCCCTAAGGATGCCAGTTGACCTGTTTGCAACTCATGAGCACCCTATGTAACTGATTTTTTTAAAAAAATAAAAATAAAACAAAACTGTCGAAGAGCTCTCTTACTTGGTTTGGGTTTGTGACATTCCATAATTTAAATATATAAATTTATTAAATCACCATGATCATGATCATCCACCAAGAGTTCTCAAAACTCATCCACCATGACAACAGTGTTTGAACAATGTAACATCCAACTTCAGCAACACAATAAAATGGCAGTTTCCAAAAACTGACTGGAAAATACTACAAGCATCTCTCTTCAAACAAAACTAGACAGAAGACAGTATTTATCTAGGTTTGGAGAAACATGTCGGAAGAACCCAAACACTAATTTGGTACTCACCTTATTTTAAAGGAGAAGGTGGCAAGATCGATGACAAAAACTGCAGAGGGAAATAGCTCCAAGTCCACCTCCTAGAAAGGTCTGGATGGCAGAACCACCGTGCAATGCTGCTGTAAAGAAATGTAAAGTAAGTTCTGTTTTCTGTTATCCATCTTATATTTATAGGTTTTGTTTTCAAGCATTTGGTTTCATTTCAAAATGGGTGCGTGGCTGGCAACTGTGGCTGATGCTAAAAGCAAAAACCACTCAGATTTGAATCTTCCCAACATTCAAAGTTTTGCTCATCAACTGTGAATGGTTCGCGATTGTTTGAAGGGCCAGCTTTCCATTCAGTAAACACATATGTAGCACTGACATTTGATAGTGCTGTGCATGTCATGACCCAGTCCCAGCTATTTTGCAGAGATTCAGAGGCACAAAAATCACAGATGTGGGACATTCACAGTCTACCTTAGAAGTACCACCAACTCCAAAGTGACCCAGTGTCCAATCCAACAGTAGGCCACACAAAGAAGAGGACTAAGGCTGATTCGCCTCTCAAAACCAGGGGTACAGTCTCAAGGAGGGGAATTAGAATCCACAGCTGCACCACTTCACTTCCATAATCCAGCAAAGGACCTACCCCAATGCCACCTATATTTTGGTAATCTTATATTTCCTTATGCAATAAACAAAAAAGTAGCATTTGTTCTTAGAAAGGCCATTCTGGGTATTATTATTTTTAATTCCTTCCCCTAATCCATTAAAACTATTATAGCCTCAAAGTGACAAAGAAATATTTAATTTGCTGTACAACTAATTTAAAGTCATCCCCACCAATTAAAATAACCCCTATTGAATAATTGTCTGAAGTCTGAGTTGTGTCATCAAGCAATTAAACTGATTAAAACTTGTAGTCCTCATTAGAAGCATTGAATATGTTTTCTGGAGGTGTCAATGCAGGACATATTGATGGGGAGATGTAAATGTCTGTTAAAAAAAAAGTTCAGTGGTATTTAAAAGGTGGAAAAAATAGCAAAGCTTCTTGTGGAACCTTATAGACTAAGAGTGCACTTTATCGATTCATGGAGAGTTTCTAGACCTAGATCTGCTTTTCTGTAATAATGCCAGGGAATGAGCCCAAGAAACATTTGTTCAACCTCTTCTTCAAGGCAGCCTTTTAGACTCTTGAAAACTGCTATTATGGCTCCCCTTAAATTTCCTCTCTCTATATTAAACACACCCAGACACACCGAGCAATTTTTCTCATGAGTTCCAACCCTTTAATCATTGCTGTTGCATTGGTCAAATTTCTCTTCGATTTCTTGCTCTTCTTAAAACATAAATGGTCATGCAGCTTTATTTGCTCTAGCTTTGAAGCTTCTTTTTGTCTTTGTTTTTTAGACTGTTCTCCGTGCACTTTTCTTTCCTGCTTCTCCTGCTTCCTTTGTTCTCTCTTTAGCCCTTCTTACTTTTTATTATTATTACTGAGATATTTAATTGCCAATATTTGATTTGCCCCATCTAGTAAACTTTAGTAACATTTCAGCACATCACAGATAAAAATAGGGACCTTTTGGTTTATTGTACTGTCCTTATTCTCTGCCTGATCCTAGTAATAGGATATTTCTAGATAATACCGAAGCATTCCTGCATCATCACCATCATCATCATCATCATCATCATCACCATAATTTATTTATATGCCACCCATCTGACTGGGTTGCCCCAGCCACTCTGGGAAACTTCCAACAAACTAAAACACAGTTAAGACATCAAACATTAAAAACTTCCTGAAACAAGGCTGCCTTCAGATGTCTTCTAAATATCAGATAATTCTTTATCTGTTTAACATCTGATGGGAGGGTGTTCCACAGGGCAGGCGCCACTACCGAGAAGGCCCTCTGCCTGGTTCCCTGTTACCTCACTTCACACAATGAGGGAACCACCGGAAGGCCCTCGGAGCAGGATTTCAGTGTCTGGACTGAATGATCAGGCTTGTGGCTGGAGAGCAAAGAATTACCGGTACCTTCTCCCCACACCTTTTTATCAATGTGTTTAGTGTCACATCCTGCTAAGGCTATATTCCTGCACACTTACATAGAAATATGGAGGACAGCAAGACAGTAATCCAGGTGTACATACCAGGAAATAAAAATGTAAGTGGAGTAAGATGCAGGTCATTCAGTTTTATTGAACATGCATAAAAGAGATCTTTCCTGTATCAGGAAAAGGATATGATATTCATAAGGCTAGTCCTGTATCTGAAAAATCTTTATTGATAAACTAATCCTATCATATCATATCGTGTGGGCTGTGTTCTGGAAAGCTCTTGCTCAAAGTTTGATGTCAGTCTTTTCATAGATCCTAAGAAATCTGAAATTTATCTTTATTGAGATAAAACCGGGTATATATTGATATAAATACAATAGGATGCTTAATGTGTAGGGGATGAACTGTAAAAGTGGGTAGGCATCTTATTAGTCCCTGGTTTAAACAACAGTCAACAAAAACTAATAATAAAAAGGAGAAGATGGAGATCACATCTGTTCTAATCTTGAGAAACGGCATATATTCTGGATTAGCCACAATCCATATCTATTCTGTATCCACTCTGTAATGTTTTATGAAGCGCTGGATTTTGATGCATTTGCCCCTTACTAGCTTCAATCTGAATTGAGAAAAAGAGTTGCATTTCAAGCCAATTAGGTGTACACGGCCTAGATCTGGTCATTCTAGTGTCATACATCATGCAGAGACCGTTGTTTTTACTGCCTGATTGTGTTTTGTGCATGGAGAGGGCTCTAAAGTTTGGAAACACACACACACACACACACACAGAGAGAGAGAGAGAGAGAGAGAGAGAGAGAGAGAGAGAGAGCGCTGTTGTACGTTCCAACTAAGATGTTCCGGTTTCAAGTCCTAGAGTCCCCGACACGCCTACTTAGCCACAAAGGGAAAGGATTAGCACGCAAGTTTTGTTTCACTTTGCAAGTCCAGAGCTCCTTCGGTTAACCACAAGTTGCAGCATGTGATCCCACGTAGTGGAAACCTGTGGGTGTCATGGTTTCCTCCCATGCACTGCCCATGCTGCAATACATTCTCAGCAGTATAAATAAACAAAACCATAATGATGGCACCTAAATGGTACTGTGGCCTAATAACAGCTAAAAGGAACAGATATGAAATTAAAAACACAAATGTCTCCTTTGAATTTATTAACACACTTTCTGTGAGGTAAATACACATACTTATAAGTCCCAATTTAATTTGTACTTATATCCCTTTGAGGTATGTTGGTGAAGTTTAAACACAGAAAACATATTCATGACTACAAATTTAAACTAGTTTCCAACGTGGTTGGTGCCCAACCAAGGTAACCTGGGAAATGTGGTACTATGAAGGCACACAAAAGAAAAGGACTTCACCCTCAGCACCAAAACTAACATTGCTAGTTGCTGGGGGCAAACTGTGCCAGTTAAACGCATTTTAAAGCAGTATCAAAGTGGTTTAAATTTATGGTGCAGAAGACCCTAAACAGAAAAAAATGGTGCTGCTATTGTAATGCTATCTTTTCAATTATGTGCTTGATTAGTACCTGATTGTAAACATTTTGATGTGGGGCTTACCAATAACTGGAGACAAAATGTGTATACAAATCCAAAGCACAAACCTGATAAAAAAATAAAAATGGGAAAGCGTTTCAGATCTGTTTTTCATTTGGCTCCACAGGCCTGTTTTCAATTGGGCTCTGTTTATCAGCTGCTAGAGGCCAGACAAGAAGTTGGAGATCCATAATCTGATAGAGCAATTGTTTTTTCCTTGGGTTTTCTGTATGTTTGTTTACTTTAAAACAGACACCAAGTATCCCAAATTTGATTCTAGCAATGGCACTGTGGAAGGGTGTTTAACTCATTCCATCTCGAGTGATTTCCTCAATGAAGAAAGCACTCCAACCTATCCCTCAAAACTGATGTTAGTCAATGAGGGGAGTACATGCACTTTTAAGATATGCTGTGTAGAAGATTCTACTATACAGAATCGTATAGAAACATAAGCAAACATAGAAACGTATGCAAACCTGAAAATTACACACAACTTTTATTATCGAACAGAATGAGAAAAAACAACAACCCAAATTGCAAATATGTGTAGAGCAAAGTTGGTTGCCAAAGCAAATATTTTAGTCAGTAAAGATAGCTGTGGGAATAGACAATCACTGATATAAAAATAGAAAAATATACACTGATTAGCAGGGGATTAGAGAATTTGCATTGAGACTGAGCAAAGAAGCCAAGCCCTCAGTTTAACCCTTTGTCCTTTGCCTGTGACAAGGATATGCGTTTTAACTCTGTCACGCCTTTTAGGTGCACTGAATACAAAGCCACTCATGAGTTTCAGGTTATCTAGTCTTCACCAATATGTTTACACTCTTTCCTTTTATTAATGATAACAAAGGAAGTGACTTTACCCCCCAAATTAAGGCAAGCAGCAAGTCCCCAAAGGTTGGGCAGGATTAACATGAAGCATACAAAAGCTTTGCCCTAGGGAAATCTTTGTGGAGAAAACCCCACCAATTAAAAAACGACATTTAGAAGAAGCATTTGAAAACTTCAAATTTTGCCAGCATCTTTAACAGAAAACCAAGTGTTATTTTCTCATAGGAGCTTCTTTGTGGGCAGTAAGGGATTCACCTGAACCAACCATTTTGCAGAACAGTCCAAGAGTGTGTGAGGGAGTTTCTGTTTCTCCCACAGCCTTTTCTGTCATGATGTGACAGTGGCAATTGCACCTCCTGTTGGAAATTGGCCCAGCGGCCGTCTGAAGGCCCCTCTCATTTTTTACTAGTAGAGGTGTGGTGTGGTGGACCCAAACAAGGCGCACAAACCACTCTTATTCATCTGGTTGTAGATCAGGATTTCTATCATGACTTGTAGGGGCCAAGGCAGTTTTGGCTCCCTGAATATTTTTTGAGGGTGCCGGGCCACCCTCAATATTCAGAGGATGTCACACCAGGGGCCCCAATCCTCCGAAGAAGCTGGTGCCTCTGTATGCATAGGTAGGAAAACTGTTTTTGCAATCCCAGTTGTACAACAAAACATACACTCAGTTCCTATGGGTCTATGTACATAAGAGTAGCCTGTTATAATGAAAAAAGTAAATAATAGATATAATAAATTGGGGGGGGGATAAGCTGAATAAAAAGGGATGGGCAATGGAAACCAGAAAATGGCAGAGGAAAGTCAAGGGATTCTGAGAATCCTAAATGTAAAGGTGATTGATATGTTTAAATGGAAATATGCTATGTACAATTTAATTTTTAAAAAACCTGTTGGTTCAGGCAAGTGTGCCATCTAGTCATGACTCTAGTTCTCAGAAAGGTTCTGGCTCCCACCCAACACACACAGACAAAGGCTCTTACTCAGAAGGAAGGAAGAAAATTTTATGCAGGCAAGGAGTGATACAGGCTCAGCAGCAGAGACATTGCTCAGGAGACACAATTCAGGAGTTCAAGGACTGGACAGAAGTGACAAAGATGTCCCAACAAAGTGACAAAGTGTCCCAACAAGTTCCCCCACCCTTCCCGCTAAGCTTTTAAAGACAATGCATTGCGTCTTTCCACCTAGTGGGAATATCGGGGTGGCAAGTGCACACTCTGTCGGCGCTAATGGGTCTGCTCCAAACTGCAGATGTGGTGGCCTGGTTCTAGATGACAAGACTGTACCCTCCTGCTCAGACTCCTATTCGATCACTACCACCTCCTCTTCAACCTCCCCTCCCTCCAAGCCCTCCCCAGCCTCCACTGAGGATTGCCGCTCAGCAGGAAGGACAGAGGGGAGAGCTGACATCCCTTCTCCCCCTTACAAACTGACTCCAGCCAAGATTCACCCAATTCAGTCCTCCATTTCCTCCTCCTCCATCAGAGCCTGCCAACCCAATCCAAATCCTGACAGTGCTGCAGTGCTCATAATCCACAAAACATGGTACAATATAATGTAGAAATCAAATACAATTTCTACACACACTGGCTCTCAAGAAGGAATTTTTGTGGAAAGTGTTGCGTCAGGATAGGAAAAAAAACAACACATTGATTTTGCGAAGAAAATCACTAATCATTTCGTGCAGTAAGGATTTGTGACATCAGTGAAGCTGCTGGCAATGCTGACATCACAAAGGCTGAGCAACTGTGATGGCACAGTCGGGGTAGCTTAGGGAACAGAATAGGCAGTAGGATAGCAGGACCCTGAGGAAAGAGTGGGGTGGAAGGAAATCTGATAAGGAAAGGGAGAAAAGGAGGCGAGACTGAAGGAAGGATGGGACCTGGAAAAAGAAACAGTGGAATGTGGCTAAGAGAAGCTGGCAGGTAGGAAAGGCTATGCAGAGGAGTTTGATAGTGGTGGTTGTGATTGATAAAGTACAGGGGCCACCTGAAAGATCTGCTGTGGCTTATAGCACTTTTCTTGAGTATTCACATTTCACATACTTCAGCTGTCAGTGTGACAACCCTCTATTACTATCTTCATATTGC
Source organism: Podarcis filfolensis (assembly GCF_964270895.1). NCBI lineage: Eukaryota > Metazoa > Chordata > Lepidosauria > Squamata > Lacertidae > Podarcis > Podarcis filfolensis. Next base: position 79,431,664 of record NC_139608.1, read on the forward strand.
AGAGGAAGAGGTGGCCTACAGCCACCTAGTGAGTTCTTAGCCAAGGTGGTAATTTGAAGCGGGGACTTCCCAAAACAGGCTTTGAGCAGCTGCATTACACCGGAACGCCTCAAGCTACAGTTGGGAAGCACGTTGCTTAGAGATATTTACTGCAAAATCTACATGGTTGTCCCCCGCCCCAATTGAAACTTGCCGTGTCTATTTCTCCATGGAACCCATGCAGCCCTTTGAAAGAAACACACTGGCTTGGAAATTTGCCCACAAGAGGGTGGTGCTGCCAACTGATTGTAACATGGGAAGCTGCCTGCCTTATACGGAGTCAGATCATTGGCCTGTCCAGTTCAGGACTGTCTGCACGAGGTATGGGGAGCCTGCAGCCTTCCGGAGCCAGGGCTTTTTTGGCTGTGGCTCCAATCTGGTGGAACGCTCTGTTACAAGAGACTAGGGCCCTGCGGGACTTGACATCTTTCCGCAGGACCTGTAAGACAGAGCTGTTCCACCAGGCCTTTGGCCAGGGCACAGCCTGACTCCCTCCTTTGGCAATCTTCGCAGAACTTTAGCCTAATGGTTGCCATCAATTTGAGTTGAATTAATTTTATAATGAAATGATTTTAGAATGCTGTACTATTTTATTGTTGTTAGCCGCCCTGAGCCCGGCTTCAGCTGAGGAGGGCAGGATATAAATAAAAATTATTATTATTATTATTATTATTATTATTATTATTATTATTATTATTATTATTATATATCAACAACAGTGACCATCCCCTGGCTGATAACCATGCTGAATTTGCAAATCAATTGCAAATTCTGACTGCCTGGGCCACCAGCATCCTCATTATACTGTGTTTGCACACAGAATATGCCCAGACCCACTTGCAGTCCAATGGAAATTCCATGTCAGGTAATCAGCAGACAAACTGATGTGGAAAGGGTTTTCCAAGGTAGGAAGCTATAGAACAAGGGCACGTTTGACTGTTCATTTAACACGGTGGTTTTCACAGTTTAGAGAACTGAAATTCCTTCTACTTGTTTCCCCCGTCAAGCCAAAGTTCATTTCCCTCCCCCGTTTATCCCAGGCCCTACTTGGTAATGAGATGCAGCGAGTAGGCACAAGCTGTAACACAGAAGGAAGCGCTGGCAAAGCCTTCAAGAGTATCAGCCTCCCCCTCCAGCTCCCACCTCACCCACCCACACATCACAGCCACTCATCTGACATCACGAGAAGCTGGTGTGGGTTTTGTTCCTCTATGTAATTTCCCCTTACTTTTTTACTTGGTGGAGCACGGCAAAAAAAGAAAAAATAAATTGCTAAGCAGTTAGTATCTGCACAGAGCAAACTGCAATGCATTTGCTATGCTCCGCAGCGCTGTCTGTGACGAGATAGCGTTCTAAGAAGCAACGTGGGAACCACAAGGCTCCAGTCCCTAGGTTTCTCTGCTTCACACATCAAAGGCTAAAGAAACATGAAATGGAGCAGTGATTCCATGTGTTCCTTCGTAGTTGCACAAAGCTAAACACGGTGTGATGCAGGTCCCCCTTCCTGCCTCTAACTCACGGAAGGATGAGAAGTATGCAGCTAATGGTAGCGGGAGAAGAAGCAAAGGGTTGTTTATTTTGCCACCAATACTTAATTTCTAACAAGAAAGGTACTGGAGCTCATCTGCCCTGGAAGAACCTGCCTTTAAGTCCTAAGCGAGTAGGGACAGATGACAGTAAGTCAGTGGGGCAATGTATTCCCTGTGCATTCAGAAATACCTACTTCACATTTTTCTCTAGACTTAGCCCTAGTTGTTGGCACCCATCTGTCTTGTGATACGATGGAAGAGTGCAGCTTGTGAGGTGAATTCAAACTGTCGGGGAGTTACAGTGCCTGCTGTGGCTGTAGTGATTGATACAGGAGAAACATGTTTTGTTGAAGCTGGGGCAGATGAAGGTATTTGGTTGTGCTGCTGCAGATGCACCATGGCATTTCTTCCCTCTGCATTCCTACCAGCGGTCGTTCCTCCTCTGCTCATTGCTATGGATGCACTACTTGTCTATCTGTCTGCCGGCACTGCGGTTATCTGCAAGGGATTCCCATACAACAGGCTTGATGTTGCTAGCCTTTATGTCACATTTTCAGACATCTTTCTACTGCAGAGCTGGTCTGCCGATGGGCCTGGTGCCTTAAGCCAGCTCTCCATAGAGATCCTTGGCAATCCTGCCATCTTCCATTCTGTGAACATGACTAAGCCAGCCATAGACGTTTTGCTGAAATGGGAGTGTGAACGTGCTGGAAAGTTTTGAGAGGGCACATCTTTGTTTGAGACTCTGTCCTGCCATGTGATGTCCATTATCTTCTTGATGCAGCACATGTGACCAAAAGAACCCCAGATTCTTGGACTGGATCAATCTTGTGGGGTTCAACTGGCTTCATCCACACAGGATCCAATTTGATCCTACACTGTGCTGGTTGCAGTTCTCCTTTTGTGCAGCCTTTTAGCTGAGTGGGAGGCTCTGATCCTGCACAATGCTGTTCACACACATTCACAGAACATTTGTAAGGGCTTTTGAAAATTCTTAGCCCCATCCCTGAATTGGTTAGAGGATGAATCTGGGATGGGTGGGACAACACAGGGCAAATTGCCATGATCTGGGAGCCATAGAGTGGTCTTCTTCTTCTTTGGTGATCATTCGTAGCTGAGTAAGATTGTCTTCCAAAAACATGGTTTTAACAGTGAGTCCATAAGTGATTGTGGAGGCCAATTCTGGACCCACACATCCTTCCACCGTGGGGACATAGGTTCCAGGTGGGAGTTGATAATGGTGAGGGTTTGTCAAGCATGCCTTCCTCTTAGCACATTTCTCCCTTTCGTCTTGAGTTCGAGCATCTTCAAAGCCCGTTAGAGTGGTACCACAGCGTGAATCAGGGGTCTATGCACATCCCTTCTTCACAATATAATCATCCAATGAAGAATGTCCAGTGAGGGCTCACGTTTGTGTATGACCCGTAACAGAAATAATATCAGAGAAAGGGAACTTTCAAATCACTGCAAAGCAGGCTTTTCAGTAGAGGCAAATCAAGCATTCAGATGCAATACTCAAATGCAGATGCATTACTGTATATGATATACGTATACATATATAATAACTAGTGCAAGGCCTTTACATCTTCCAGATGTAAATTTCCAGTATTTCTTATACATGCAGGTCCCACTTTATGCAGGTCCTCACTATGTGAAAATTCGTCCCTAAACCTCGCTATATACAGTAGGTATACATGGTTGGAAATGCATTAGAAAATTCCTCATAGGAATCAATAGAAATCATCAACTCATGAAACAAACACTTGCCTGATAAAAGATTACCAGGAAATGCACTGTGTTCATAAAGCAGGACGGGACCTGTGTGTATTTGTAAAACTATATACATTTCTTGTGCCCCTCCCCTCAAATGGCTTGATTAACAATTTGGTAAGAAACATAGTTCAAATAGCTTTGTATTCATGTAAGTATCTCTTGAAAAGAGATTTTATGAAATGATTTTTAAAAGTTTAATAAGTCTGTTTCATCTTGCACCGATTAAACCGTCTTCTGAATCAGAAATATACTTTATGTGAAAGCAAGTTTTGTGACTATCACGGGGACTGACTTTCTTGTTTAGGCACAAGAAAGTCTTGTGGCTGCCATCTATCTATCCATTCATCCAGCAGACAATAGCAGGCTATAGGATTGAAGCTTATAGGAATCTAAATCTTTAAGAGCCTTATCCAGGCCAACGCTTGTATGTATCACTTGGACACAGAACTGGGAGACAGGACTGTCTTTCCCCGGAGGTGCAAGGGGTGCGGGGCACCCGGGCGCCAAATTCTGGGGGGTGCCAGGCACCTGCTACTGAGGCCCCTAAGCTCTTAACTATCTACCTGTTATGAAATAATAAATAATTTTGATCAAGCTAGAAAAACAAAATACATATATACCTAGGTATTACCCAAATGTATACCTACTGTTTCACTAAAGGACTTTTGACTTTGTGCGCTTATTTACCAAAGACGCGTGGCGCCAGCAGCGGCACTTGTCATTCACAACGGCGGTGCTTGTCAGACTCAATGACTGCGCTTCTCATTCTCAACAGCGCCGTGCACGCGAAATTAACTCTTACATCAAAGTATTATGTTACGTATTGTATTGAGCTGCTGTGTGGCAGCTGGGTCAGCAGCACCTTTGAATACTTATAAGTATACTTATAAGTGTGGTGGTGTTAATTTGGGGGCTAAACTAAATTTGGGGGTGCTGGGCAGATCTTTGTACCCCAGGGGTGCATATGCTAAAGACAGCACTGCTGGGAGACACAGTCCAAGGACTTGTATATCATAGAATGACGGAGTTGGCAGGGATCCCGAGGGTCATCTAGTCCAACCCCCTGCAATGTACAGATCTCCACTAAAACATCCATGGCGATGGCCATCCAAGCTCTGCTTCAAAACCTCCAAGGAAAAGACTTCCAGTCACAGCTGAGGCTTGTTATCTCAGCCTTGTAAGATCTGGCTCACTTGCGGGGAACGAAAATGGCCTCCAAGCAGGAAAATGGGAAGCATTACAGATACGAAGTTCACAAGCTACGAGTGACTGGCATAGAAATGTGCCAGCTTATGGGTTCATAAAATACAATAAAATGCTTTATCTTGCAAAAAGTTGATTCCCCTGGCCCAAACAAGAAATGTACTTATCTATCTATCTTATTTATAGTTCCCCCTTCATTGAAAGATCCCAGGGTAGAAATACACAGCAGGGATAAAACATTATATAATAAAACCCAATTTTACAATATTCCGACTTCAGCGAAACAGGCAATGGCAGCAGACTACGGAAACAGTCAATAAATCAGCAAGCCTGAGTGAATCGAAACCCAAAAGGCATTGATACAAACTTAGCATTTATATAGTGCATTTTCCCAACATCTCCCCCCCCCTTAATTAAAAGCAAGCACAGGGAACCTCCAGCCCTCTTGCCAAATGCAGCCTCAAGCTGGCCCATGGGACTTTCCTGGGGCCACACTCTCTCAACCTTCACCAGTCCAGCTCCCTCCTCAATATATTTTGTCTGGCTTGAATGTCTCTGTGCTAATGCCTCTTGCTTGCCTTTGTAGAGGATGGAGAAATGTGGGGGAGGGTGCAGAAACCTTATGACTTTTATGTGGCTGCATTGTCTCCTTCTGGTACGCCCCCATAGTCCATCTGTCTTCCCCCCACCCACCCACCCAACGAAGGCAGAAGGGAACAATTTAAGTCAGGGAAACAGAGAGAAGCAGGACAGGTTTAGCCTTTCGTGTCATGACTCCAATCTCAACTAGGAGCCCTGTTGGCTGCTTTTAACCAATGCAAAGATGTCGAGAGATCCAATTGCAAATCTCTCCCATGCCGCCTTGCCTTGTCCTCAGAATGATTCTGTAGACTGATCAGCATTCTGAGAGAGAATGGCCTGCCCAAGGCCACTAAGCAAATTCACGTCAAAGGCAAGACTTGAGTGATCACAGTTCTGCCGCGATGTTATACCAGCTCTCAGTAAGCAACGCAGAAGCACAGAGTGATGTCACATTTTTGCTTTTACTTGAATTTTGTACAACTATGGCTACAGCCTGCAAACCCCAAAGAACTCTTTGGGAATTACTTCTGACTAGATATGGGTTGGCCAGTCAACCAACTGAGGAGGATAAATGGAGCACAAGTTATTTTGGAAAGCAGAGGTCCTGCTTGTGGTGTTGTGCCCTGGTCTTTCCCCACTGCCCCCTTTCTTCCCAGTGGCTGAGAGATTAAGAAGGTGAGAAAGGGAAAAGACCAAGTCCCACACATTTAGGGGGGACAGGAAGGAGAGTCTCTGGAGCATTTTTGAAAGCATCAGTGCTGATTTGCAAACCTGGTTTGGTTTTGGTTTGGTTTGGTTTGGTTCCCAGTACATTTCTGATCAGGGACACGGGTAGCACTGTGGTCTAAACCACAGAGCCTAGGGCTTGCCAATCAGAAGGTTGGCGGTTTGAATCCCCGTGACGGGGTGAGCTCCCATTGTTCGGTCCCAGCTCCTGCCCACCTAGCAGTTTGAAAGCATGTCAAAGTGCAAGTAGATAAATCGGTACTGTTCTGGCGGGAAGGTAAACGGCATTTCCATGCGCTGCTGTGGTTCACCAGAAGTGGCTTAGTCATGCTGGCCACATGACCTGGAAGCTGTATGCAGACCAATGCCAGCTCCCTCAGACCATAGAGCAAGAGGAGTGCACAAACCCAAAGTCATCTGCGACTGGACCTAACGGTCAGGGGTACCTTTACCTTTACCTTTACCTTTACCTTTCCGATCACAATTCAAAGTGTTGGTGCTGACCTTTAAAGCCCTAAATGACCTCGGACTAGTATACCTGATGGAGCATCTCCACCCCCATCATTCAGCCCAGACACTGAGGTCCAGCTCCGAGGGCCCACTGGCAGGCTACAATTGATGGTGTTTCCTGGAGCTTGCAGCGCATGAATTAGACTTGGGAAGACCTTGGACACTGTTTGTACCATCTGGTAAAGAAAGATGAGATGGAGGAGACCTGCAAATCCATCTACACATCTCTATCTGGCAGCCTGACTGACACTGAGGCCTCTGAATTTCCTCAGGAATGGAAAAGGAGAGAGAAACATCAGCTGTGGCTTATTGCCATCCCCCTCTTCCTTTTGTGTGTGTGTTTCTTTCCCCTCTGTTTGTGCTGTGGGTGGTGGTTGTTGTTTTCTGTGGATGCTTGTGGCAACAATTCATACCACTCAGGGTGAGAGTCTGTAGGCACAGAGTAGGTCCTCTTCGTGTGAAAGGCAGAGGAGGAGGGAATGGGCTGCCCTAAGGGAAAAAACCGGGGTGGGAACCAATGCACTGCAACCATTGGTTTTTCTCATCTGTTTAAATCTCTTTGGATGTCTCGTGTTTGCTTTCACCTAGGCATTTTGTTAAATTGGAATTTTAAATTCTTGTTATTGTGGTTTTGCTAGTTTACCATGTGACAGAACTGTTAAATTTGTGTTTATTGAACCTCTTTATGTGAGTTTATAATTTTTGTGTGTTGTTTTTCTCCGTTTATTTTATCACTTTGTTCCCCACTCTGGGATTGAAAATATTCAATGAAGAATGGGCTATAAATACTGCAAGTAAATAAATAGGTAAAATACCCCCACACCCTTTCCTGTGCATGTGGAAGGACTATGGATGAGGTAGAATCATAGAATTTTGAGTTGAAAGGGACCATGAGGGTCATCTAGTCCAACCCCCTGCAATGCAAGAATCTTTTGCGCACTGTGGAGCTAGAATCCACAACCCTGAGATTAAGAGCCTCAGGCTCTGCTGATTGAGAGTCTCTGCTGCTTCATCCAGCCCTACTGCTCCACAGCCAGGGACTAGGATTGCTCCCTTAGCTTTATAATTTGAGAACAAGAAAATGTTTATCATTGTGGTGTGTGAGGGTGTCTTGGCTACTACAAGGACTCCAAAAGAGGCAGGTACAGGGCATCCCTGAATCTCAGGAGGCAATTTGCAGCCCGCCCCGCCTTTCAGGCCACAAGAAAGGCAAGTTTAACCACTACTTCAACATCCTCAAGGGCAACTCTTTCCTCCCAGAAATATCAGTGGCAATTATACACTTCTATAGGGGAAAGACGAGCAACTGAAGATATTGTAGGAGTGACAACTAAGCCTCCTTTGCACTCCGGGTCACTCTTGCGATCCAAGCCTGCTCCTATCTACTTAACTTCATCTTGAGTTTTGCTTTTTGTTCACATGAGGTGGGGAGGGAGAAAAGGAGAAGCGTATGGATGTGGCAAATAAGCTTTTATTTCTAGTAAAAGGAATATAAAGTGAATCATCATAAGATGCTGGAACCAAATTGTCTGTATGCAGATAATGCTTTCAAGTGGTACAGCCCAATCATGTATTATTGCATATTTGTTAGGTTCTGCACTCAGGTTGTCACCTTCCAGGGCTGGCCCTACCATTAGGCAGAGTGGAGAATATGCCTCCTGCAGCTGATTTGGGGTGTCATGAGAGGTAAGCAAATAGTGGTAGTAGGAGTACAGTGGTACCTCTGATTAAGAACTTAATTCGTTCTGGAGGTCCATTCTTAACCTGAAACTGTTCTTAACCTGAGGTACCACTTTAGCTAATGGGTCCTCCCGCTGCTGCTGTGCCTCTGGCACACGATTTCTGTTCTCATCCTGAAGCAAAGTTCTTAACCCCAGGTACTATTTCTGGGTTAGTGGAGTCTATAACCGGAAGCGTCTGTAACCTGAAGCGTCTGTAACCCGAGGTACCACTGTAGTCGCATTTGCAGGGAGTGAGAGGGGTACTTGTGTCCCGGATGCCAAAATAATTAGTCTTTGGTACTTTGCACCTTGGCTTGCGGGAAGATGGAGAGTGGGGTAATAACCATTTGTTGCTTCACCTCAGGCAGCAAGATGTATAAACTGATTGAAAGGATGGGCTCCCAATTCTTTTTAAAGCATTAACAATTATACACATACATGCGCGCACACGTCTTGAAAGGCACATTTGAGGTACGCTGTCTCATTTGTGAATGTTATCCTTGAAAAGGCTTCTCTTTCATCTGTTGTTCCCATGACAGCGGGCTCCTTTTTTTTAGACACACTTAGCATCTCTGTTCTGCATTGTGCTTGCTGATTAATGCCCCAACCCTTCACCTTTGACCTGCGGAATAACAAACCATAAGGCAAACGCTCACAGCAATCACACTTCAAATTGGCCTTTCCTGTGCAGGCATATTAAGAGAAATTGGAGGTTGTGTGGGATGGGAGGGAGGGAGGGATGATAGATGCTTCCCTTCTAACCCTGCCAGCTCAGATATGACCAAAAAGGACATGCTATGGATTCTTTCAGATGTCTCACCTGAGCAGTTCACTGACAAGGGGTGAAAGATGACAGATTGCCGTGTGTGAATGGAGGATGTCCCCACAGAACACCAGATAACGAAGTCCAGGAGCAATACACACACACATCTTCCCTTCTAGCTCAGCCAGTAGAGCATGAGACTCTTAATCTTGGGGTTGTAGGTTTGAGCCCCACCTTGGACGAAAGATTCTTGCATTGCTTGAGGTTGGACTAGATGATCCTCGTGGTCCCTTCCAACTCTGCAATTCTACGATTTTATGATTCTCCCTTTCCCAGAGTTGTTGAAGGTTAGAGCTCAAAGGACCAGGTATTATTAAGGAAAGTGGATCTCATCACTTTGATTCGAGGTGCTGGTGGGAGCATTGTGGCAGTTATCGTGGGCTGCCACGACCCATGGGAAATGTAGGAGACAAAAAGGGGGAGCTGGGGGAGACTTGAGGGGGAGGTGTAGGCAACTGGATTAGATTCATTTGGCATCAAACAGACTCCTGCATTTGGTGGGGTAGACCTATGAAACCTGGTGACCAACCCTCACCACATCAGGGTGCACCGTGTTATTAATTAAAATGGTGGCCTTTGGGGGCTGAAAGGCAATATATCATAAAATTGAATCATGGAATTGTAGAGTTAGAAGGGACCTTGAGGGTCATCAAGTCCATATTTTTATTCTTTATAATAATATCATTGAGACTTCTTACTTCTGCTGGTTAGGGGATCAGGCTTTATTTCTCAGATCCAGGACGATTTTGAACCCCTGCTCACCTACGAGACAGAAAAAACCTCTCCTAAGGATTCATCCATACTTCCACTTGTTCCATACCTAGAAAACATAAGTCTGAATGGTATTTTGCTTGTCCTGTGCTTTCTGGTCATGGGTCCAAGTGGTTTTCTGTTTGCCCCACCACTTTCCCAGGGAAAAACCACCCTTTAGTGCAAATATTAGTCTGCAGAAAATCCCATTGACGTTTGCTCCAATTCAGCAGTAAAAATGGGGTTTTCCCAGGGGAACGAGTGGAAAACTGGATGAGCCCTTATAAACATGTAGGATCACATATGCTAAACAAAGGTGCAAATAAAGATGACTGCACTCCTGCAACCCACAGACTTGGCCCAAAAAACCCAACTTATCCTCCTGCTCTTGGAAAATGAAATCAGAAATGTGGGTCTTAAATACATTTCCCCACTGCATCCACCTGCTGCACAAACCTGTTCAAGCATGCAACTTGGCTTTGAAACAGTACAGGGAGATTCTGTTTTGAATGCAGCGCAAACTCACTCATCCTCAGGGGCTTTTGATATGCCTCTTAGAGTTGCTCTTCACAGTGGGCTTAGCTGAGAAAGCTCAGGAGAAATAAAGCAGAAGCTTGAAAGTCAAGTTTCCTCAAGGGGAAAGAGACAAAATGTGTATGAAAGCAAGCTGGATAGATACCTACAAGTGCCCTTACTGGGGCAGCCAGGTGAAAAAGAGGAGAGGACTATGGCTCCACTCCAGGACCTGTGTATTTGCAGTGTGACCCTTATGTTCAGCGCAGGATTTGGTCAAGCAGGCTACAAAGTGGAGGTCTGAGGTCAGAAAGCATAAAGTGTCCTTATGATCAGGGTATCAACCCCGTGGTTTTCAATTGAGATTACATATCACGGCCTTAAGGTAACTTTTACAGTGGTACCTCGGGTTAAGTACTTAATTCGTTCCGGAGGTCCGTTCTTAACCTGAAACTGTTCTTAACCTGAAGCACCACTTTAGCTAATGGGGCCTGCTGCTGCTGCCGCGCTGCCGGAGCCCGGTTTCTGTTCTTATCCTGAAGCAAAGTTCTTAACCTGAAGCACTATTTCTGGGTTAGCGGAGTGTGTAACCTGAAACGTATGTAACCTGAAGCGTATGTAACCCGAGGTACCACTGTATATCTAATTTTGGGTTTCTCAGAAACATGTTGTGGAATACAAAGGGGAGAATTAGGTTACAGCATTGCGTGTTGTGTGTGTGTGTGTGTAATTTAGAAAATGCAGGAGACTTTGGTCCTAGAAGCATTCCTATTCCAAGCTCAAACTAAACTAGATAAGCATGTAGGTAGGTACCCACAGGCTGAACTAACACACACAAACACATCACTCCAGATAACAAATACCTAGTCGGCATGCAATGCCCAGAATCCATGGGAATCAACTATTCTCAGTCAGCAGCACTATTTCATGCTGTTAGTCACCAGGCAGTCTAATCAGTCACCATAGAAACCACAGAAAACATTTCGCATCAAGCACCCTCCTGGACTAGCATTTATTGCTTTCTTTAATATCGTTGCCTATGCCGTGTTTATTTTATATTTATCACATTTGTATTGCACCTTTCCTCAAAGGAGCTCAGGGTGGCCTGTTTGAATGCAACACACCCTTGTGAGGTAAGTTAAACTGACAGAGGGTGGCTTGGGCAAAGCCGCCCAATGAGCTTTATGCAGGCCAAGAGAATCAGAATCCAGCTCTCACCGGTTTCAGTAGCATACAGGCAAGGTAGTGTAGCACCTAAAGTTCATATTTCACACTCAACTATAGGCCACCTACTCTTAGCAGCCCACAGCATCATAGCTAGACACTGGAGGGAGCATTCAGGAGTGAACATGGACCACTGGTACCAAACTGTATGGGAAACTGCCTTACTAGAAAAGCTAACCAGCAAACTGAAACTGACCCAGGGAGAAATAGAAGAGGACATATTCACCCCTGTGTGACTCCCCTTTGTTAAACACACAGCCCAACAAGAAAACAACAATAAGCCACTGACAGCATATGAACTGATATGGCTAACTTCACGCAACGCCCATCTATCCGCACACACACGCAAAATTTAGTCAACTGAAGGCAACCAACCATGCTCTGTGCCTCCCAGCCTCTCTCACTGCCAATGAAAACTAAAAAATGAACAGAAAGAGAACCTATCCACGTGATGCTGACACAAGAACTTTGCACATACACTATGTAAAACGATGAAAGTTTACTACCCCCCTCTCCCCCCGCACCCGCTTTCTCTCCCTGCCTCTCTTCTCCCCAACTTTCTACTGCATACAACATTAATGTCTCACATTGGATATAACTGATCTGTAGAAAGGTCGTTATGATCTGAAAATAGAGACAATGTATGTACTTTTGTAACCCAAGAAAATCGTTCATAAAAACTATATTTTTTAAAAAAAAAAAACCTATGAAAGTGCCATCTGCGTTATGGAGGCGATACTGTCTTGCCTAACAGGGTTCCCTCAATGCCAGGACCAGAGAATGTGACCTCCCAGGGCTCTCTGTGCGGCTGCCTTTGGGACTCTCTGTTAAGTTGTGGGTGAACATATCAGACGACACAGCGATTCTTCAAACAGCTTTTGTTTATTCACAGGCCAGAACAGAACTGAACTGAAGGGTTCAGTCAGCCTGCTTATATAGAGCTCCAGTACAACGTAACTGTAACAATTTTTTAAAACTATCCAATCACTGAACGTCACTTTCGATCCCTTATTTGCATAACTATCTACAGTATCCCCTGCTGGCCCAGGATGAGAACTTCAGTACATAACACTCTCCCTACACCATGGCCCCCTCGGGCCACCCCTTTCTGCTCCAGTCCCTCCTCGAATGCTCTTGCCTAGCTGGAATGTCTGCTTGCTTGCTTAGATGGAGGACAGAGACATAAATGTGTGTGTCTGTAGAAACCTCTGGTTTGGGGTAGCTGAAATGTGTGATTGCTTCAGCCGCTCTTGACTTTGGCCCCAGACCCCAATGTCATGAAGTCCCTAGAAGGTTCCCCACAAGGGCCTACAGGCCTCAGGCTGACAAACGTTCCCCACATCTGATGCACGCAGAGTACTTTGATCAGTCCAAAAGCACAATGGAAATCAGTCTTCCGCAGCTTGGTGCTCTGCAGATGTTTCGTATTACAATGGCCAGTGTCAGGAATAATGAGAGTTGTACTCCAAAACATCTGGGGAGCATCACATGGGGAAGCCTGAAGTAAATGCTGAGTATTGTCGTTATTAAGTCTAGCACTGGCTTTGGATTATAGACTTCCCACCACAACGATGTAGGTCTGAGCTGAGAATTGAAGTTCAGCCATAATAGCTTGATAGCAACTAAAATGTCACTTTCATTGTTTTTTTGGGGGGGGGGATTTCCACCCACCCCTGTTAAAACGGTTCTTTAGAAAATGGGAGACCATATTGACAATTTTATTTAGTCTAATAACGTGATATCAAATTCATATCCCCTCCCCCCTTTAAAAATTACTTGTTAGTCTTCTTTCTTGCCTATTATTTTAAATTTACAAAGAGGCAGAGGGGGAGGTTACCAACTATAGTCTTTAGGAAGTTAATAGAATAAGATGCTTCCTTAGTCAAGTACTCCACGGTAGGAGAAAATCCCTACACCCTGACTTCCATGTAGCTAGAATATAAGAGCTGGTATGATTCAGAAGAAGCAAAACTCTAGACACCAACATTTTCAGATGTGTACAAGGAAGGATAGACATATCAGACAAGATCCATATAATAGAGACTTTAAAACACTAAGGGCGATTAATTACCTGAAAGCATCTTCAGCATATCTACAATCTTAGTTTGTGTTCATCTTGTCCTAGATGAGGTTTAGGAATTTGCCCAAATTTCTTAATGTAGGCATCATAATTGAGCTGTTAGACTTGCATTTTATATTTTGGATTTTGAACTGGCAAGTTTGGATGCAGGAACTGCTGCTAGCAGCTCAGCACACAAAACAACCACCCCCAGCTGATGGTCTTGGACAGAGGCCTTAAGTCCACCAGGGAGATGTTACACACCGTATAATTAAAGCCACAGAATGCTATTGCTTTTCTTGGTTTAAGCTTCCAAAATTTTGTTTATTGGAGCAAAGCCAATTTAGCCTGTCAATTTACATATCGTGGCTGCAGAGGGTTTGGCAGATGGTCTAATTGCATGGCTTCTCGCTAGATTATTTTACTGGCTTTAGGGCAGTTACCGCAAAACTTGAATTTAAAAGGAGGATAATGTACACGTCCAAAAAGATTTGGCCCCTCTGGCAAATTCCAAAGTAAACATAGTACGCTGTGTTTATGTACCAACATGGGAGTGAAAGCTGTCTCACAATGCTAGCAATCTATTGAGCAATGTTTTCATCTACCTTAGCAGACCCTCCAAGTGTCCCTATTTTCCAGGGACAGTCCTGGATTTACAGAAGCCATCCCGGTTTCTGATTGGGTCCTGAAATGTCCCACTTTTCCTTAGGACATCCCTATTTTCATCAGATAAATGTTGGAAGGTATGGTGTTATCTGACCCCTGAGCTGTCTGAAGGCAGCCCTGTATAGGGAAGTTTTATTAATGTTTAATGTTTTATTGTGTTTTTATATATGCTTAAAGCCACCCAGAGCAACCCAGTCAGATGGGCAGAGTATAAATAGTAAAAGTATTATAACAGCAGGAAGCCAACATGACACAATCTAGATGCTGCTGGACTCCAAATCAGGCCTAGTCAGCATGGCCAGTGGTGAGGGATGATGGGAGTCCAACAACCTCTAGGGTACCACATTGGCTACCCATGCAGTTTCACTACCCTATCATTCTGAATGTCCATAAAATGTTTTAGCTATATTGTTGAAAGATCACAGATGTTTTAGGCTATGACTCCCACCAGCTCCAGCCAAATGACTTCCCTTCCCTTGGCTCTGGTCAATACATAACAGAGTTTGATTTAAGGGCTTGTTGTATTAGAAATATGCTTAGTACTTTTATTAGCTCCTGTTATTACCTTTTTTTAATGCCCTTTTTATTATGGGCTAAGACTAAAACAAAGAAATGGTTGCCTTCTGCTTTAGCCTTTTCACATTGTTTGTGTACATTCAACAAAAAAAGAGTCCATGGTTCACTGAAGGATGTGATATTTCATTGAAAAGACATAGCTGTTGTCAGCTGTCTTTGGTTCCTAAAGAGCTACGGCTGCACTCGAAAACAACCCCTGGAACAAGCATGATAACTGCTTATTTGATATACAAACGTGGCATCCTTTATATGTCATTAAGTGTAGATATGAAATGGGGCCCCAATCAATTAACAGCATTTTCCCCCAAAAGTCGAAATAAAATTTTAGATGCCAGGGAGAGCTGTTTAATCTCTGGATAGTCTCCTACATAAAACAAACAAAGTGGCCACACTCCATAGTGAATTGATCTAGACTGTGGGCCCATTGCATTCAAATTTTCAAGGACATTCTTCCGCTTATTAGAATGAGTGCCTTCACCAGAAACCATTGTTAATAAGCTGAAGATGTTGCTTCATTTTTACAGAAAGGGTGCAGAGACGCAAGGCAAAAGTGTCTGGCCGAAACTTCATCTCAGCATGTGTAAATGTGTTATTTTCTTAGCACTAAGTAAATGTTGTGGGAAGGACACAGTACTAGTTTCAGCAGTAAGAAAATGGCACATTATGCACAGTTAGAGATGACATTTTGAGCCTACTTGGAGCCATGGAAGAAAACAAACTCAGTTAATGCATGGTACCCCCACCAGAAAATGAAGCTGTTTCTTACATTCTTCCCATTGTGACAAAGAAACTGACCACATAAACCTAGGGGGAAAATGTTATGAATTGTTAAATTGCTGAGTTAAGCAAGATGTAACTCAGGATATGTCTATACCACAATTCTCCAGGGCTCTGGGGAACAAATGTGTAGTACTGGGCACACAATTCTGCTTCCTGACAGCTCACCTTTCATTACAAGGGGATTTCTACAAGTAGCAGGTATGCAATGACCTCAGGATTTGGTTCAGACTTGATGTGGCACTTCAGAAAACAGCATGCCTTGATCTGAAGGCTGCCTGATTTGGCTTGGGGTTTGAGGCCAAAACCAAGTAAAAAAACAAAACTTCCCATAACGCATTGTTATTGGGAAATAAACATGGGAAGGAAACCTGACAAATTAGAAATAGGTCTAGAGGTTTTTTATGCTAGGCATCTTTAAAGTTGGTTTGCAGGGATGGGAAATAAGAACTAAAAAGGATCTAGTTTCCTCTCTTTGATTTTGTTTGTTCTGAATTTTACATTGTAAATTATTGTGCACCTCAGAGCACCCCCAGTTTGTAAGGGTTGCAACAATGAGTTTGCTTTATTGAGCTCCAATAAAGTAAGCGGGTCAAACATTATGAAACCAATATCACAATATGGACTTCAATCCAGTTTGGGACAATATATCGATTTATCACCCATCCCTAGTATACACCCACCATTTTATTCTAGAATCAATAGAGACTGATTTTTGTCTGTTATCCACATACAATCTGTATATTTTTCACTCCTGAAAATATATTGTTGAGAAACTGGTTTCATTCCAAAAAATAAAAGTTCGTTGCAAATTGATTTTTCATTACCCCGCATTTGAAAACAGATTGGGGGGGTCGTCCCAACAATGTGGGGGGGTCCACACCTGCCCAATGCTATTGTGTGGGGGCCCACAGTAGAGTCACAACCACCTCTTCTTTCTTCATTCACCTGGGGCACGTGCAGGGAGGGGAAGGTGCGGATAATCTAATAAAGGGGGGGTGTCAAATGTGCATCAAGTAACCACATCCACCCTTGTTGATGCCACCATCTGAAATCACTCTAGAACAAAAGCAGCATGCTTCGTGAGGACAAGAATGAGCAAGTCCCTTGCGGGGACCCTTAGAAACCACGGCCACGGGGGCCGTGGACTTGGAGACTCGGCTAGCACCGCTAGCGCCCTCCCGACTCGTGAAGGAGCCTTTTTAAAGGCTACGGATCGGGTGCCGGGGAGAAGCGTGGTGCTTTGAGTCCTCTGCCATCCCTGCCGAGCGAAGCCGCATGCCATCCGGCGGAGAGCGCTGACTTCTTCCATTGAGAATTTGGACTTTTAACAACAACCCGTGAGTAAATTGGAAATCGGGTTTAAAAGAAGAAAAATTTTTGGGATTTGAGACGAGCGGGGGGGGATCTAAAAAGGAAGTCAGTCCCCCTCCCTATTGTAGACATTTTAAAACAAGGATTGGGAAGCCAAGGCCCAAAAAGAACGGTATCTTTGCTAAATTAAGAATTCCATGATGGGAAAGTACAAGAATTGTGCTGGAGGAAGAATTGAAGGAGAAGGAAAATGCACCCCCCTCCCTGGGAACCGGGGCGATTGAGGAGTGAGCCTGGTGAAAAGAGCCGGTGATTTTGACAGCTGTCAAAGTAGCTGTCAAAGTCGGAATTTTAAAGAGGATTTTATTACAAGGACCTTGCTGGTCAAATTTGTTACAACTTGATATAATTTGTTAAGACTTGAATACAAAATGGCGAAAATACGGAGAACAATCGGATTTTTGGAAACAAAGTTACAACAACCCCCCTAGAGGAGCTTCGGGACATTACAAAGATGGGCGTAAGCCGGGAAAAATACAACACTCCGGAATTTCACAGAACTGGTTATCTCCTGGGAAAGCTGCAAAACGGAAACTGAATCTCGTCTACAGGGTGTTTAGACTAAAAGGAGACAACAGAATACCTTACTGAAGAAGGAAGGGACTGAACGCAAGTTTTTGTTCCTGAATAACAACAACCCATGTAGAGTTACTAAACTTCTGAATAAGAAAGTTTTAGCAGCGGAACAAGAGGAAGCTGGACTATAACCTTGAAAGAACAATGGGGGGAATTTTATAATTTGACATTTTTAAAGATTTAGGAATTAATTTTTAAAAAAAGTAATCCTAGAAATGGGAAATAATTCTGCAAGGAGTTGGGGGAAAAATGGGATTGATGGACTTAAGATTTCCAGGCTGGAAACATAGATTGGAGGATAAGGGAAATTAAACCGGGGAAGGGGAGGGAGAATTAGAATCCAAAGGCTTGCAACTATTTTCTGAATTGGTTTTCTTTTTTCTAATATATTTTTTATTTTTTTATACTTTTATTCTGTGTGTTTTTACTTTAATGGGAAAAAAGGGGGACATTGTGGAAAGAAAAGGGGGTGGGCTATGGGGAGAGATCTTTTGCTTTTTTTTTTTATCAAGGGTGTTGCATAAGGTTTGTATAAATTTAAATTTGAACAATGGGGTATATAAATTGTGCTTTAAATCAGAAATAGAACTTGTGGAAACAACAATATGAAAGGGGAATACGGTAGGGGTGGGGGAAGGGGGGAGTCCCAGAAAGTGGATGTTTGAAAATAAGGTTCTGAATGTATCCTCATAATTTCTTTTCTTCTCTTTCTGTATTTTGGAAACTTCAATAAATATTATTTAAAAAAAAAAAAAGAATGAGCAAGTCCTTATTCAGAAAACAACAGCAGCACATTTTTGCGCTACAAATGGGTTGGTGTGTACACTAACTAGACAGTATTGTATATGAAACAGCCACACAAAATGACTCTTATAAAGTAATAATTGATAAGGCAGGCTATGGCTGATAAATGAAGTAAGTAAAAATCCCTTGAGACAAGCAAAACTCAAAACACAGACAACAAGAAGATT
The DNA here is from genome assembly GCF_964270895.1 of Podarcis filfolensis. NCBI lineage: Eukaryota > Metazoa > Chordata > Lepidosauria > Squamata > Lacertidae > Podarcis > Podarcis filfolensis. Next base: position 79,450,056 of record NC_139608.1, read on the forward strand.
AAATCAAAAGAGAAATCAAAAGGTGGGGGGGGGAGAAAAAAGTGGAATTTACTTCTGAATAAATGTGGTTAGGGGGGGTTATGTGCTTAAAAGGGGACAAGGATATTTCCCCTCGATGCCCATTACGTGATTGGTTTCCCCACACCCAGTTCTAATTCACTGAAGCTGACTTCTGTGCGTGTGGTATCATCCGCAAGTGTGCAATGGCTGCCTGGACTGTACACACCTCAGCTTAACCACAGCTTTCATTTTCTAATCAGACACAAGCTGCTCTGAGAGAAAGCACATCAAACAAGAAGCTGCAAGAGACGGATTGATTGTGGCTAACATCGTGCGTATTTGGCTTCAAACACCAGTGGTGGGAGCACGCTGGATTCGCAGTAAGCGATACTGTGTAAGCCGAGGATTGCACTGCCTGGGAACTAACCCACACTCCTGAACCTTACATCAAACAGATTTCCCTCTTGAAGGATCAATGAGAAATTCTGACAGGAGGATCAATTTTTTAAAACTATCTGCTTGTATATTTATTACAGAAGTATATAGCTCGCCACCCAAAGGATATAGCTTGCCTACCTTGGATACGCAGGTCTTACAAATGTGGAAATGGGGAGAAATGCTTCCAAATGGGGGAACCCCTGTTTACTTAGCCTTGTTTACTTACTACCTACTCAATAGGTTAACCACCAAAATCCCAAAATCTGTTCCCATGACGCTGTCTTCGCTCATCATAAAAGCTGTTGCAGTAGCTTAACTTTGAAGGAATATCAGAAGCCCAAAGCACGAATAAAATCTTAGAATGTGCCCTTTTCCCCACGTAACCATGTTATACAAATACTCTTGCTCGTGGTTTTAGGCTGCAACCCCATACTCTAGAGAGTAAATCCTATGGAAATCCGTGGAACTTACATCTGAGTAAACGTGCATAGGGTGGCACTGTAGAGCGTTATTTTCAGCCCTTTTTTTTCCTTTCCCAAGCTTCTCCCACAGTGTAAGACATTTTTCCTTCTTTGAGGCAGAAAAAAGTGGCAACAAAAGACAACATTCCTGAATCAACAAGTGTAGTAAGCAAGGAAAATTGCCATTTCGTCGCGTTTGATTTGGCAGGGGCGGAGGAAAACTGTGCAAAATTACAGCGGGGAGGGGGGAGAGAGAGAGAGAGAACCAGAGAGATTTGCAGATAGTGCGCCTGGGCAAGAAGCCTCAGGAGATTTCAGAAGGTGGACAGATTCCTCTCTCGTTAATGACTTCAGATCCACTGAACACATGCCAGCAGGAAAAGCCGTTCAGCTCCCTGGCTTGGCTTAGAGCCCGCTGCTTGCCTGCTCCTTTTTGCAAAACAAGAACCTGAAGTTGCTAGCAGGTTGGCAGGAAAGATGGGCTGCAGAAAAACTTCGCCGGGTGGTCCCAGATAATCTGCAGGACAGATATTTGGCTGGAGGAGGTAGCCAGAAAGGTAAGCAGTTATTTGTCTCTGTTTTGAATGGTTGTTCTGTACGTAGTTTTGCTTGAGGCTAAAGAATCAGACTAAATGGGAGCCTGTCTTGCTGTGTGCTCGTGCCAGGTTTCTGGGGGGATTTCCAAGATTTAAACTCCCCACCCTCTAGTTACTGCTCTGACTATGGCACACAGGGATTCCTCAGGACAAAAGCCAGGAAGACTCTTCCTTCTAGATTTGTGAATGTTATTCTCCCCCGTAGCAACTAAAACAGTATCACTGTTAAAAGTAACGAGCATATTAATGCCAAGAGCTTTGATGATAGCTTGTGGCAGCAAAAGAAAGAAATTTTCGGGGGACACAGAAGTGAGGGGGTTGTGTCCTGCTACTACATGTTAAGGTCTCTGGAAGAAAAATAGTAGTATATGTTAATGACAGGAGTCAAGAAACGGAGGAGGCAAGTGTGGGGAGCTCCTTTGGGGGGGGGGCGCTTGCCCTCCCGCCCTCTGACATCACCCATGGCAATAGCTAAGAAGGAAGCCTTGGTAAACTGCACCTTGAAAATAATACTATTTAATGTTTATACAGCACATTTCAAGTGTTCAAAGTGTTTTAAGCTCATTACGCAATAATTCTTAAAACAGCCCACAAAAAATAGACTGGCGTTATAACAGTGGTACCTCGGGTTACATACGCTTCAGGTTACATATGCTTCAGGTTACAGACTCCGCTAACCCAGAAATAGTACCTCAGGTTAAGAACTTTGCTTCAGGATGAGAACAGAAATCATGCAGCAGCAGGAGGCCCCATTAGCTAAAGTGGTGCTTCAGGTTAAGAACAGTTTCAGCTTAAGAACTGAATTAAGTTCTTAACCCGAGGTACCACTGTATTCCTGTATCAGTTGGGGCGGGTCTAAGGGCCACTTCAAACATAACTTTTTTTTTCCAATTTGTATTGGCACTGGCTCAGGGTAACATGCATCAAAGCATAGTATTTCATTTAAAACAAAAAACAGAAAATGGTAGATGTGGATTGTAGTTAACATTGTGTGTACACAATTTCCAAATCAATGGTGGAGCACGCTGGGTGAAAAATAAACCAGAGTGAGTACACAGATTAATGTATACTAACTGGCAAACCTCTGTTTGCTGGTATGTAATGCATGGAAGTCTGAGGGACACTATATATGTGGTTGGAGTGCTTGCTGTATTTTTATTGTAGAAAAAGCAGCTGCAGGGGCTCCCGATTTGGATTGGGGCTACTGTGGGCAGGGAATAGGGGAATCTAGCCCTAGGATCCCATACCACTGCCCCAATCCAAATGGGACCTGCCATTAGCCAAAGGGGAAATACAGGGTTAAGTCAGGGAACTGGTGCAGATTCTAGAGTTTGCAACTTACCAGGGAGAGGTTAAGGCAGGGGCAGACTTTGGCAATCTTTAATGCCCTGTGCGAGGCCAAAAGTGGATCTTCTGAATTATGGATCTTCTCAAGTTTGTGCCCCCTTGGCTCAGTGCCCTGTGCGGTGTGGGTGGGGGCACCTGCACTGCCTTAAAACGGGCACTAAATTAAGGAGCAATACCCTTAAAATTGCTTTAAGATCCGAATTGAGAGAGTGCTTTAAACACCAAAAATGCTACTTTCTGAACCCAGAAAGTATAACGGGTTTACTTGCATTACTTTTAATGTTTAGTATTTTATTATGTTTTTATGTGTGTTGGAAGCTGCCCAGAGTGGCTGGGGCAACCCAACCACATGGGCAGCGTATAAATAATAAAATTATTGTTATTGCTACTACTACTACTACTACTACTACTACTACATGAGCACAGTGCTCACATCTCTCAACCCTCAGTGCCAAAGCTTACATGCAATCCTGAAGGGTGTACATACTACACAGACGGCAAGAAGCCACTCTTGGTTTTCCAAAAACCTCGCAGGAGAAAGGAGAAGAGTAAAGGACAAGCTGCATTTATCTATATATAGCTTGTTTATATAAAACCCACATTCTCTGAGTGCGCCAGTTTCAGATGGGCTGAGACATGAATAGTCCCTTGAGTAAGTGTTTATAGCCACTGCTCTGCATTTGCAAATCCATTGTAATACAACATCACATACCAGCCCCTTAAAGGGATGCAGAAGCACTGATGTATACTATATTTTCTGTAATTTTGGCAATGAGCATTAATGCCTTCAAGAGAACAAACAATAGCCTAAATACTTATTTTAACAGGAGCATTGAAAAATGTTAGATTTTAGAGACATGCTCCAACTGACTTCCCCCCCCTTTTTTTTCTTTTTTCTGGCATCTGGTGGTGGCAGAACCTCAAGGGAGATTTGAGAAAAAAGTGGTGATACAAAAAGAAATAGTTTCCCCCCTCAAATTTCATCAGCAGAAATTACATAAACATTTGTCAGTTAAAATTGGCTATATTTTCAGCAAAACTTAGTCATGCCTAAGGCCCATTTGTCTGAGTCCCACAGGGTGAGGGATCTGCCAGGATGGTGCTTCCCCAGAGGTCGATGAATCCAACAGGTCTTCAGTCTGTCCATGGAGACTGACTTTTCAGCAGACTTGGCAAGCCTTCCTGTTGAAGCTCTAGTCAATTTCTCAAACAGGAAGCTCACCATCTAGACAGCTGACATTCTTAGATTAAGTCTAGTTAGTGAGAGAGGGGTTATCTAAGAATGTCAACAGCCTAGGTGGTCAGCATCCTGTTTGAGATTTTAATGTTTAATGTTTTTCCCTAGATCTGCTGGAAATGAAGTGTGTGTGGGAGTATGCATAGAGGTCAGGTAATAAAATATTTGGAGGTCAACCTACCAAAAGCAGCTTAGAGCCCTATTCTGCAATAGTGTCGGCAAACAAGGATCAAACTATATTTTAAATCAATGTGTAGTCTGGCCTTGCATGCTTAATTCCCCCTTCCCAAATGTATACTTAACTTATGGAATTCACTGCCACATGATGTGGCAATGAGTGCCGTTCTCAATGACATTTTAAAGGAGTAATCATGGATAAAGGTCTATCAACTGTTTTTAGCTATGGATGCTTCAAAATTCAGAAGTGCTATACCTCTGTATTCCACATCGAGACAATCAACAGGGGAGGTACCAGACTAGCCGCTGTTGGAAACAACAAGACGAACTAGTTGGTACAGAAAACCAGGTCCTAGGTCCCACATCACTCCAGTAATGTAGGAATGGATGAACCACAAAGAGATGCAGGATCACATGAGAAGAACCACACCAGCAACAAAGGCTGAGTTAAGAAGGTGATGCTGATGAGCTATTAGCTGCATAAAGGTATCCTTCATCCATTACAGGAGCAGGGTGGAAAGCAGCTATGGGGAGCAATAATCACACCGCTTGCATAACTTAAGAACCAGACTACTGAGCAATAGTGCAGCTGCTTCTCTATTCAGAGGAAGTACTTAGTCCAATAGCAGAAACTGCCTAGTGTACCCCCATGAACTGTTGCATCCTATATTCTTCTCCTTTAGTTTGATGAGACTTGTCAGCCTGGGAAAACAGCCCACTTAGGAGAAGGAAAACTGACCCTAAACCTCCACAGCCTTGAGGGACATCTTTGGGAGAAGAAAAGGCTATGGAGCAAACCCTACCAAATCTGGAGTGGAGGCCCTAAGATGGATGGATGGCACATTATACACCTCATTCCAGCGGCCATGCAGCCATGCTGGTGCCAAATGAATTGCTCTGCCAAGAGTCTTGCCATCTGGGCAGCCCAGGTCCTCCATGCACACTTCCCAGGCTTGCACCCCGGGGAGGTCACTTTGGTGCTCTTAACACAGCAGTTTTGACTTCACCGCCAGAGATGTACTCCACTGTGTCTCAAGATAGACAGGTGCCAACAACTTTGCTGCAATCAAGGATGCTTGCACCAGTGTTGTAAGGATATCAGGGGGTTACTCGAGAGCAATCAGGCAAATGGTTGGCTGTAAAGCCTCATTATTGGTGCCAAAAAGCCTTCACCATGCAGAGCGCCACTATTCTGTGGCTCGCTCATTCACTGGCAGAATCTGTGAGTGGGCGGTCCTTCAACCTTCCCCAGCAGAGTAGTTTCTTGATACCCAATCTGCGCTTCCCCTCTTGGCGCGGAAGCCTACTGCGCAGGGAGGGCGTGGGTAATGGAGGACCTCTCTCCTCCCCGCTTTGCTCAGGCAAGGTGTCCTGGCACTGCCTCGCCTCCTCTGAGCCCTGAAGCTCCTCTCCACTGGAAGCCTGGCTACCTTCCTCCGCTGAGGAGGTGCTGCTTCGCACAATCTTTGGGGGCTCTCTGTAATCCATCTGGCTTTTCCCCTCTCACCCCTGAGCCGATGGCAGTTCCCTGACAAGTGTAAAAACAGAGAAATGGTGCAATGCCAGCTCCAAATATCACACAATCATACAATGTCCACATTTAACATTAGCAGAAGAAAATCCAATAGAAGCAAAGTATTTCTTTTAGAGGAAGAGACTAAGCCTGGAAAATAGGAGAATGAGTTTTCTGTCTTTGTGACTTGTTCTAAGAAGTTTTCTTTATTTCTTCTCCTTTAAAAGTTATCTGAAAAGGACCATGCACAGAAAGGCTATGTGTACCCATACAGAAATAGTGAATCAATAAAATTCTAATGGCTATCCCCTTTTCAGTTGTCTAACCAGAGAAACTAGAGAGAACAAGAGGTGAGAGAGGTGATTCTCTTTTGTAATAGCAGGAATTGAAGTTTTGAGTGGGTGACAGAGGCATTTGCCTTGTCTCTTCAAATAATATGTTCTTGGAGAAAGGTAATAGCCTTTTATTGTCAAATCTTAAGATTCCTGGAATGGCACATATGTGTGTACGGAGTTGGAAGGGGGAAGGGTGCAGCTTTGCTGGTATAGCTTATGGGCATATGGTCTTGGTTGGTATGGATACCGTTCACTGAGCTGATTCTGAGTGAAGTGCTGTTGTGCAAGCCATCAACATACTTAGCTCGAGATGCAAATGATAGCCCACAACCAAAACAAAAAGGTCGTCGGGCAACAACTTACAGGATCATGTGCTCAGGATCACTCCAGTTTTGTAACCCTTTAGCACACTGCTAATCAGAGTGGATTCTGCTCTCTGTAGTTCTCACCTTGCTAGTCATTACACCCTTTTGTCTGCAGTGTGTATGTGCAGGATACAGAGAGCCAGCTTAGTGGAGTGAAGTGGTTTCCAAGCTGTATTATAGGGGACCCTGAGTTTTCTCAGTAGCTGATCAAGATCAGTAATGGTGAACAAACTTTACTGAAAGGCAGTTTCTCAAATACTACTGGTCTTCTCCTACAGCAGGGATGGGGAAATGGTGGCCCTCCCAATGGTTTTGATTAAAACTTTATTCAGCATGGCCAGTGAGTAGGTTTGATGGGAAATGTGGTCCAACAACATCTGGAGGACCACAGGTTCCCATCCCTTGTGTTGCATGCATTTATCAGCTCATGTACTTATCATGTAGTACCAGTGAGTCCCAACACATTTGGCCAGCAATTGGCATTGACAGAATGCACAAAACACATAACCTCTTCCCCAAGAATTCTCTGTACTTCAGACAGGTTGTGTAGCGAGAGAAAGGATGCACATAATAATACAAACATGCATAACAATCCCGGTCCACTTTATACACTTGATCAAACAAGTAGTAGCCTACAAAAGCTTAGGCACTCAGGTGCCATAACATTTGTTGTCTTTTTATAGCCTCCTGCACTGATCCAGTCATGATGCTGATGCAAATCCTATTAACGCCAATGAGATTATTTCCACCATCTTCACCGATTCAAATTCTAAATTTCGTTTGGTGACAGATGCAAGCCTAAATGCAACAATTCCATTATGGAAACCGTTTTTCAAAAAATTAGATTAGCTTCAGTACATGAAGCATAACAGCACTGACTAGATGATCCTTGATGTGTGAACATAAACAATGGAAGAGATTCCAATTATCTCTAATTCAGATTTTAGGCCAAAATCAAAGGTGTTGATGAATAATGGATTAGCTTTTTTGCAGAAACATCAGTGCCGGGCAGAACAAATATGAAAGAAAGTTTGGAAGGGGGGGCTTCTGTATACGTGGGAGATGAGTAATTTGTTTAAACAGACATGTGCCACATTTATATCTCTTGATATCTCAACACTGCTTCAATTAACAAAACACATGTCAACAGGCAGCTTTGAAACAGGTAAAAAAATGGGTTCTAATTTATAGCTGGTGCATTTTGGGGTAAGATTTGGTCTTGACATTTTCTAGGAATCAGGGCTGGACCATGGGAAGGTGTCTGAAGACAGGAAAGGAAGGGCAATCAGGATCAGAGAGTAAGCTACCAGGCAGTACTGAAGGCAAGACCAGGAACACAAGAGCTCAGGTAGACCCTTCTGATGAAGCAAAGCACCAGTGAGTTGACACAGGAAGCTTTCATATACAACTTCCTGCCCAGAAGCAGCCAGCAGTCCAGTGAATAGGCCAAATCCAGAACCTGGAATGTTCTTCACAGAAAGGATGCAGTTGGGTCCTTTTTCACATGGGACAGTGGTCAGCAACTCCTGCTAGAGGGATAGTCTGCTACAAATATACATTACACCTTCACAGGAGAACTTGCCTCCATTGCCTCTGGGTAGATAACAATAACAATTATGCCCACTTATTTGAGTCATGGGGCATCTCCATGGCAGAACTCAAGTTCCTTACAGGGTGGTGATGCTGGCATCATGGAGACCCTATCAGAGGGCATCGTATATATTTACAGGTGCTATTAATTACATAGAAGATGTGGGGGACATTAATACCTGTGATAAGTATACTGTGGAGGTCTGCCCTTGAAAGTAGCTCTACATATATTTGATGACCATTGTTGAACGCTGTGCAGAGGTATAATTTCATGTTTCCATGGTGGCAGAGGAGCAGTGAGCATTCTGGTAATGAGTGGGATTTCTATAAAGGTTTGACGATACAGTCTTGGATGTATTCAAGATTAAATTGCAAAAATGCAATGTGCTCCATGGGGGGGAGGGATTTTCTTGTGATTATGTGGTGTGAAAAGTTGCCATCAGCAGTATATGTACTCCTGACTCTGAGGAATCATAATGTGGTGTCAAACAAAGGCAGCTGGGTGAGAAACCCCCACTCTCCTCTCCCTCTAAATGAGATGTTTGATGTTCAGCAGAATAATAATTTTGTCTGCAGGTGTCCGTATTTCAAGACACATTTGGATAACATGTCTGTAGCTGTAGCTACATGTGAAAAGAACATTAGTCTCATGTATTATTTGGGTTGGAGGAACCGTGTATATTTTGTGAAAAGGGCTGGGACTGAGACAGGAAGGTGGTTCAGATTGATTGTAACTGTAAAAGGATGCATCTGGATAAGATTTCCTTCAACTTTTTATCTGAGCCCTGGCTCAAGAGCTCTGCTCAGTCATTATCCATCCCTTATGTCCACGGGTCATTATCACAGTGCGCCATGCAAAGGAAGGTTTCCTGCATAAGCCATCAAAGGCTGTTGAGAAATGTATGATCATCATTGTCGCACAGATAATATCTATGGAAGTTTACCAGCAGCATCAGCCATTCAGATCTTGGAAAGGAAAAAAACTTTTCATCCACACAGCTCTCTTTTGTGTTACAGGAGAAGCTATTGGTCACTGATCAATGTTAGCCATGTTATAGATTTGGAAGAGGGACCCGTCCCCCACCCCAAACCCCAAGAAATTAATAAATGGCAGGATTTTGATTATTTGGGATGTGAAGGGAGAAATACAAACTGCAGAGTAATTCCTGGGTAAGCCTATGCAAAATGACCTGGCCAAGCTAGGGCCATTAAGAAACAATATAGGGCCACTGAGGGCTATTGGTAAGGCAAGAAAAATGTCTTTCCCCCTGCCCAGAGACAGGGGTTTGGAAGGTTGCCAGGGTTATTGGGTATGAGGTGATAGGAAGAGTCTTTAGCAAGGGTTGCTTGGAAGAAGGAAAAGGAAGAAGGACTGGGATCCATGTTGGGCAGGTTGGCTGCAGGTAGGCTAGGAGAGATGCCTTGGACTCCATGGCTGCACTGCTGTGGGATACAAGTCCCTCTTGAAATCACCATGCTGTAAGATCTGGACTCCCTCTATGCAGACTGAAGGTGTAAATAGGTGAATCAACCATATTTCTTAAAACTATGACAGTCTCTGCCATATCTCAATTCCCTAAAGGACCACAGACCCTGGGTGAGTGCCTGGAACTCCATGGTTCTTTCCACCATTGGGCAGAGAGAGGGGAAAGCAACCAACTTTTGTAGCAGCCATCAGCCACTATTTGCAAACTGGGTAGTCTCTGCTGTTTAATAGTCAAAATTAGTTGTAAGAAGATTGTTTACGGCACTGTCATCCCATGGAAACACCACAAGGTGCATCAAGCCACTGGTGGCAACTGTTGCTTGTACACTATTGCAAAGGGATGCTTGTATTGTATGAACTGGAATTGGACATGGGTAAGGAGTTCTGGAAATAGTCAAGAATACAATAATCAGGATGCTATAATCTGTTTATTGGATTACCTCTTGTTTGGAAAGTCAGAGGTAGCCTTGTATTTATTAGTATATATGTGAAACTGGCAGGCTGCTCTGAAAACTTTTTAAAATAAACTGTTTGTAAAGATCACAAGACATTGCATCTAACTAAATGGGCAGCATACAGTAGAAGCAGTTGGAAAGGATGGCTGATTTGCATGTCTTTCAGGCAGGAGACCTTAGAAGACATGGTATAAGTATTTAGCACTATCGCCAGAAAGAGAGCAGAGATGCAAAAAGTTGTTGCTATTTTAAAAGCATTATTTGCTAAGATTTTAATACTGTATATCGCTGGAACACATATCCAGAAAAAGCAAAGCTGTTTCCAGAACTTTGTGAATATGGCCAATCAAGCCAGGGATCCATTGCAAAATATGAGTTTTATAAATGCATTTGATCCTTTCAGAGCAAGAGAATCTCACCTCTATGGGGATTTTCTGCAAATGGAGTTAAGCAATGACTCAGATCAGTGTTTTGGAAACTTTCATGGCTGAGGTTTGCTCTGAAATTGTTGTATTAGTAAACGTAAGGCTCATGTGCCTAAGTTTTATCAGTTTGTGCCTGTCTCATGGTCACTTTCACACATGGGATCCTTCAAAATTATACAAGAAAGCAACAGCTTAAATCTAACCTGGGAAAATAAAGAAAGTTGCTTTGCTGTTGCCTGCCAGAACTATTAAACTGACTTGCTAGCCTTGTTGTTTTTAGTTTTCTTTAACACATTGCTGCTTCTGATGTCTTGTGGCTTGAAAAGCTTTCAAAGGGAATGTTGTTGTTAAATAAGAGGAAGCTTATAAACATCCCAAAATACCACTTTAAAGACTGACATCAGCAGACATTTGTATTGTTTCTGCCGATTTGCTGAAACATTCATGTGCTTGCATCTTGACATAAGGGGTTTTGCACATTCAGCTACACTGGTACAATTTTAGTAGGAAAGTCGCACGCATTTGAGGAGAGCCAAACACACACACACCCCTCCACAAATGTTCACAAGAAGGAACAAGGGGAACATAGGACGGCTTGCAGCCTGATGCAAGCAGAACTGTGTTCAGTCTGCAAGCCATTGCCTCCCAAGCTCCCTGCCCCACCATGGAAAAAATGTAGGAAGTGAAGAGAAAGCAGAGGTTGCATTTGTCCCTGAAAACCATCTCTTCCTTTCCTCCTCCTCCTGCCCCCAGAACTGGGACTAGAATTATATCCCAGCATCCTTGGTGGAGAAGTGATGTCTCAGATACTATTCACAAAGCCTCCTCCCAAGCAGGAATGGGATAGCATCACTTTCCAACTAAGGATGCAGGGACTAATAATTCATGCTCCATGTACTACTGAGAGCATTCACAGCCACCGCTACCTGTACAGCATTTCCTGTCGCAAGTAGTGAGAGTGCCACCCCACTACACCAATGGGACACAGCAGACATCGTCCTGAGAAAACTCAATGATCCCGATTTTATTTTATTTTATTCTTTGGTAGATTTGCAAAAAGAAAAACACACACCAATGAATAAATTTTAGAAAGGGGCAAGATTTGACATGGACGCACAAAGCATTTTCTTTTATAAAAAAAAAATCAAGACTCCTTCTGCTCCCCCTTTCTTCCTGCCCAGGGCAACCCTGTCCTCTACCTGCCTTTCAGAGCCAGCACATCACGTCAGTCTGGGGGGCCACGGCCTCTCCTCCTCCTTGCCCACTCTCCAGCTGCCCAAGGGAGGAGGCCAGTCACAACACGTAGGCCAGTGTGGTGTAGTTGTTAAGAGTGGTAGTCTCGTAATCTGGGGAACCAGGTTTGCGTCTCCGCTCCTCCACATGCAGCTGCTGGGTGACCTTGGGCCAGTCACACTTCTTTGAAGTCTCTCAGCCCCACTCACCTCACAGAGTGTTTGTTGTGGGGGAGGAAGGGAAAGGAGAATGTTAGCCGCTTTGAGACACCTTCGGGTAGTGATAAAGTGGGATATCAAATCCAAACTCTTCTTCCTCTTCTTCCTCTTCTTCTTCTTCTTCTTCTTCTTCTTCATCATAGTTAATAGTTGATCAGCAGCTACACTATCTAGTGAGCACTGATGAATCTTACTTACATATTCTGAGCATGAATGCTGAGCATGAATCTTACTTACATATTCTGTTGAAAAATATCGGCTGATGAAGACTATTATGAAACAGTAGTACAGTGGTACCTCGGGTTACATACGCTTCAGGTTACAGATGCTTCAGGTTACAGACTCTGCTAACCCAGCAATTGTACCTCGGGTTAAGAACTTTGCTTCAGGATGAGAACAGAAATCGTGTGGCAGTGGCGCAGCGGTGGCGGGAGGCCCCATTAGCTAAAGTGGTGCTTCAGCTTAAGAACAGTTTCAGGTTAAGAACGGACCTCCAGAACGAATTAAGTACGTAACCAGAGGTACCACTGTATCATTCCGGAGTGAGACTTTTGAGACATCTTCCATTGAAACTTTTGAAAGACTATTGAGAGACTTTACTTTTGAAACTTGAGACGTCTTCTGTTGAAACTTTTGAAAAACTATTGTGAGACTGTCCTTAGACATCTGTTTTGAACACACAGCTTGACGGTACTCGCTACCACTCTGTTATATTGTACATATGAACTCTGATTGGCTTATTCCTATAATTTGAATGATATCATTATTCTATTATATATTTTCTACTATTAGCCTATGTCTTATGTTTGTATTGTTGTGACTGGTTCTTATTGCAACACAGGGGTTTGTTTTTGGTTCAAGGGAGTAGGCCAGCAGTGGCGGCCATGGAGAGGCAACGGGGTGCTCCCTTGTGCTACCGCCACCACTGCTACATCTAGGGACAAGCGCTGGCTCATCTTCCTCCCCTAGCTTGACAAAGGCACTGGCAGGGGAAATGGAGACATTCCAGGATCAAATCAGAAGCTGGGATGGTTTCTGTAATTTCAGGACTGTCCCTAGAAAATCGGGATACTTGGAGGGTATGGTAGCGGTTATGTTGCTCTATCAGAGCTCTGCTGCTGCCAGCCAGGGAGTTGGATTACAGTCTTACGTGGCTCACAGTCCTGTTTACACTGCCTTGAGTGCATGCTCCAGTGAATACAGAACATTCACATATGTATATTCACTTCTGACTAGCCATTGATTGGCTCACACTGTAAGGGCATATCATCCTATACTATACTATAAAAAAGCCCCAGTCAGTTTAACAATCAATGGCTTCCCCCACAGAATCCTGGGAAATTGAGTTTAGTGAGGGTGTTGACAGTCTTTAAGAGATCCCCTCACAGAACCTCTGGTGCCAGGATCCCAAGGGCAAGAAGGAATGACTGCTAAACTGACTAAACTCTGTTGATATGGCCACCAAACCCACAAACCTGATTTTTACTGATAGCTCTCATATTCACAGCTGACTGAGAAGAGCTAAATTAAGTTACTGCCTCATTGAGACCATTACTGCATCTTATTATACTAAATCTTAACATTTATTATACAAAATCCATAGTGAATTCTTTTCTAAAATTTATTTTTTTAAAAAATCTACATATAATGTACCTTTTACTAAATTAAAAACAGAACATTTAAAGTAACAGACGGGTAACAATTTTTTTATTTTTTTAAAGGAACTGGGAGGTTAAATTTTTAAAATGAAGGCTTTTCCTTTAAAAGAAAAGTATCTTTTGCACTGAAAATGTAAACGAACTTGGAACTAGTTATGATTAGGAGTGACCCTGAGCTGTTTCACAGAACTACAGTTCCCAGGATTCCCTGCTTGAGGTCCTTGGCAGCTTTGAAAACCATCTTTCCATTTGTCAAGCGAATGTGCCCTTAATTCCTATTGTTAAAAGACACGTCCTTTATTCACACTGTTTGTTTTGCACCGGCCAATTAAATGTATTTTTTACTTAGGAGGAAGCTCAAATTCAGTGGGAGTTCCCCCTCACTGGTAAATATACATAGGACTGCATTATCAGTATGCATAATTCAGATTCAAATACTAATAATGTCATGAAACTTTATAATATACAGAGGTATCTCCCCTAGGTGCCCTCTGAGGCTGCGTACTTAGCTACCTGCTGCTAATTGCTCCTGGAGGGCATTTCCTGCACGTTCCATGCTGCCACCTCACCCTGCGTTCCTCTCTTGTTTGTGTCAGGCTTTGTTTGCCAACTCTAAAGAGCCCCGCCCTGTCAAAGCAACCCAGTAGCGATAAACAAGAACACTAAGAACTGATACCCTAAACTTAATCCAGCCCAGTTTTGAATAAGCTTGTTTACCATTGCACTCGCACATGACAAGGTCACAAACCAGCACAGAGCTTGCAGCATTTAAACTCGTAATAGACTCAATAAAATTCACTCACATAAAAACATTCTCACGAAGTGCCACGTGCTCCGTTTGAATGCATAAAAAAATGAATTTTTAAAAGATGTGTTTGCTGCATTAAATGGCTTTGTTACTTCACTGCGTAGAGATAACAGGCAAACTGAACAACCACCCCGTTTTGCAAATTCCAAAACTTCTGCATCACCTCCCCATATAGTATGCTTGTTTGATGTGGTGCGGTATCAAATAAGAGCTGTGGATCTCACAATAAACCAGTGCACAGTGCTTGAAGTGTAGCAATACAACACTATGTGGTACATACAACACTACGTATGTGGAAGCACTCAATGAGTATGGAACCTGGCCAATGCCTAGATGGAAGATGACATATATCCCATGTAAACAACTCTGAGGTTTCTAAAGAAAGGAGGCATTTAGTATAATCAGTAAAATAACAAGCATACTATTTAGAATTGAAAGGATAGTTTGTAGCATAGTATTTCAGTTGCCATACTCAAAATTTAAAATCAATTTTTTGAGGGTGTGATACCAACGTGTCAGAGGGGAGGCGTAAATTTGAAGGCAGTTCTACCACCTAATGCAAACCCCTTCTGGTCTCAAGCCAGCAGAGTGGAAGTGAGGATGGAAGAACAGTCTGCATACCTCAGTTGTTTCTGAGCCTTAAAGTATTAATTTTGGGTGTGAGGATTGTCTGTTTCCATCCCATTATTTCCAGCAGGAGGGGAAAGGGGCGGGGGAGAGGTTTAGAGATGCTCAGAGGTGTCTAAACCTTCCTCCAGTTGTTGGATCCAGAATGTCCCCAGAATGTCCCTTTTCTGGCCCTACTGATGCCAGAAGTGTGATGTCAGTTGGGCCAGAACTTCAGAGGGATGCTGGTGGTTGTGAAGAAGTAGGCTTCAACACTGAAGTTTGGTCTTCAACATCCAAGTTGAAGATCCAGTCTGCCCTATGGCTACATAGGATTGCACTCTTAAGTGATTATATGAACACCACAATATTAAAGAGCATTCTCTACTCAGATTCAAACATCAGCAAAATTATTTTTCTCTCAGGAACAATGAAGTAAATTTGCTCCTTGCTTCTAGCATTCTGGTTAGTTATTGCAAAAGCACTAGGGAATAATGATCTATCCTTAGGAGGATTCAAAGTTGTATTTCATTGACTTAAACTGGACTACATGTATTTGGGCTTTGTTATTTCTTATTAAAAAAAACAATCCCCACTCCAATCTCACTCTTTCCAGGATGACTCTCAACACTTAGCACTATGCCATCCCCATTACAAAACCTCTGGCTGTGGGCCTGATTTCAAACAGTACAATAAAACAAACTAGAAATTATTGTTATTATTATTATTTCCAGCTTAAAGGTAAAGGGTAAAGGGACCCCTGACCATTAGGTCCAGTCGTGACCGGCTCTGGGGTTGCAGCGCTCATCTCGCTTTATTGGCCAATGGAGCCAGCGTACAGCTTCTGTGTCATGTGGCCAGCATGACTAAGCAACTTCTGGCGAACCAGAGCAGTGCACGGAAACGCCGTTTACCTTCCCGCCAGAGCGGTACCTATTTATCTACTTTCACTTTGACGTGCTTTCAAACTGCTAGGTTGGCAGGAGCAGGGACCGAGCAACAGGAGCTCACCCCATCGCGGGGATTTGAACCGCCGACCTTCTGATCGGCAAGTCCTAGGCTCTGTGGTTTAACCCACAGCACCACCCGCATCCCTATTTCCAGCTTAGTTTATAGCAAAATATGTAACATCATGAGATAAAAGCTCAGT
Source organism: Podarcis filfolensis (assembly GCF_964270895.1). Classification (NCBI taxonomy): domain Eukaryota; kingdom Metazoa; phylum Chordata; class Lepidosauria; order Squamata; family Lacertidae; genus Podarcis; species Podarcis filfolensis. The sequence goes on from NC_139608.1 coordinate 79,466,154, forward strand.
TTCTACATTAAAGATGCTGGGCCCATTTTATACTGCTCCAATGATTTTCAAATTTGGTTGTAGAAACCCTTTGATCTTCAGACACATTTCAGGGGTTCCTCGTGAGTAATGGCAAGCAAGCTTCCCTAAAAGTGAGATGGCATGCTCCTATTAGCCTTCCTTTGCAATTCCAGAGTACCCTTCTCAATTTGCACATTGTAGAATCCAGTTTCATAAACAAGACTCTTTCAATGCCCCACATAAACTGAGGGTGACATTACAATGCAGCCCACAATGTTCTGCAGGGCTTTGGGTTTTCATGACAAACGAAACCGATTTGAAAGGCTCTCTGCAAGGAGGGAAGCTTGAAAACTATTGCAACTAGATCCAAAGATGCTGTGGAAGGTATTGGCTGTAGCCTGACTGAAGATTCAGTAAACCGCTTTTAAGCACTTCTTGCAGAAGTTGCCTGCACCACAGTTGTGGCCAATCTGGTTTGCAATGGAGTATCTAATATGTTGAAATTAACTGAGGGTTTCTGCTTCACGCCTCTGTACCACACCTTCTAACTGGGAGGCCCGAGGTAATACTAAGCTCATAAAGCATGCTGAGTATGAACATTCCAAGAATACTTCCCTTTGTGTACAGGTTGTGCTGTTACATAAGAAAGAAAAGCAATCCAGCATGTCATCCCCTCCACTGGTTTACCACATCACTGCATTCCAATAAGGCACTTTCAGCAATGTTTCCAAGTGTTCCTCCTGTACAAATCTGAGGTGAAAGATCCTCTATGATAAGATCCTCTATGTTTTCTGCTTAGATGCTCCCCAACCTTTTTGCTACTGTACATGAGTGACTGAAATCAGTATTAAGCTAGAAGTCTCATTATTTGCTATTTACAGAGTGAGAAAGATCATGTCTTTTCCGTGGCCCGCCCTCATTATTCCTTCCCCATTTCCTCACTCCTTCCACACCAAACTTCTTTTTCAGAACAGCATTTCATTGCACATGTATTAGGGAAGGAAGAATCTCTATGTTTCTAGACCACGTCACAAGCTTTCACCCATAATTTATTTCAATTTCCTCATTAATCTGCATTTTTTAAACAAACCAAACCCTTCTCAAAATCAGGGGTGGGGTCAAGGGTTGGCATGTGGAGTATTTTTCTCCAAGAATATGCATTAAAATGGGCCTTTGCTCTCAAAATCTGTATTTTGATACTTTCCAGAACAATGTCATTACACCTGGAGAAATGTGAAATATGGTGGATAACTTAAGTTCCAATGCATGCATTGGTCTGAGATGTGTGCATCAGGTCGTTTCATATAGGAATCCCAAAATATGTGAATTCTTCAAGTGGTTGTAGCATGCATGTTGTTCTGCGAACTCTTCTTAAAGAGCAATGTACATGTAATGAACCTAAACATTACTGAAAGAACTTACTAAGAGGATGTAAATGGCATATGTCAAAGCTACTTCCCTTGTAATTAACATGATTCAGAAGAATGTAAATTGGTGCCTTTGTAATTACTTGTTGCTGTCCTGTAGGAATCGGGTATGCAATTTATCCAAGTGTCTTTAAGTAAATCGGTTGCAGCGCACTGTAATCCAGTTCTTCGTTTGTTTTTGACTCTTTAAATTATCACGGTTCCCTTTGACCCCCGCCTTCACAATTTTATGTAAAAGTGCTTAGTCTAAAGAAAGAAGGAAGCCCCGCTCAGACTTGTTGAGTAGGATAAAATACTTTTGAACAGTTTCTCTTCCCAAAAATTTTATGTGTCAAACTGAGTGCTATTTATAGAGCTATGTGTACATAACACATACTGCAGTGCAAATGGAGCGCACTGGTCTTGTGTCTGAGCTGTAATTCTTATGCCTGTTTACACAGAAATAAGTACCACATCGTTCAGTGGCTCCTACTTCTGAGTAAGTGCATATAGGATTGTGCTTAAGACACAAATATCACAATACTTATTTTTTAATACAGTATGCCCACAATTTACATGCCTTTAACTTGTGCATGTTCATCTTTATGTGCTGGCTGGGGTGGGGAGAGAATTAAAAGGGGGTGGAAAGGGGGTGGGCATCCAGGAAAAAAGACTTTGGTAATCCCACCCACCATTGAACCCTCTGTGTTTTGACTATATGTGATTTTAGCTTTATGGATAAATATGGATAGGGTCACACTTTTTGGCCAGCTGTGATAAACTCTGTCGTTAGCGACTTTGAATGAATCAGTTTCAGTTTCACAAAACTGTCATTTTTGGAAGGGTTTGGAGTAGATAAAGGAAAGAGGAACTGTAAAATATTCTCAGCAGTTGGAAGAATGCAACCTGAATGACAGCCTTTACCATAGTATAAGCATCACCGTCTAACCTATAACTGAAATATTATTTGCATTTTACCAAGACAAAACAGAGAATGGCTTGCAAAGGAAAACAGCAGCAAAACCCTGGAAAACCCCAAGGTGCACAGCTACAAACCAACTGGCCTGCGAGTAAAAACAACACAGATAACATCTGGCCAGGCCAGTTTCCTGCTGGTTGTTTGGCAAGCCTACCAGCCAGCCAGGTGCATAAAAACCTCCCTGCTTTGGCAGTTCAAGGCAAGCAGCAAAAGGAGAGATTTGTAATACTCTCAACCCAAATGTTCTTTCCTGTAATTTCACTCAACTTTGAAATGTACCCCATCTTGGCTGGGGGGCAAACCGGTTTACAGTCAACTGACGACTATAGCTTTTGTTGTGTGCTTCCTTTACACATTTCCAGACACTTCTAAGTAAAGCCATGTAAAATCTAGGTATTTAAGGGGAGCTTTACCAACCTTGCACCCAAACCATGCTTGGTTATTCGTTTCCGTTACACTTTTCTTTAAAATACAGAGGTCTGGGTCAAATATTTTACCAATCCACAATCTAAGCCAAAGTCAGACTTGTACTTCTTCTTGCAGACAATACACACATATTAAATGCACTAAAGTTGTTGGACTACAATTCCCATCACAAAAGGTGTACCTAGGGGTTGGAGAAGCCGGCACTCTCCGGGGCACAGGACCTTGGGGAGCACAAAAATCATCCTAGAAATCTGCCTCCAGTTATCTGTGTCAGGTCATGAGTTTAGACCAGAGCTGGAAACTGAGCAGTAGGAGAAATGGAGAGGCGGTATGAAGGTAGACCGCTGCAGACTATGGCATCTATGATGTATATGTGTTTAGCAACATGCCACTGCTTTTGCAGTAAGATCAAACACAGGAGATTCTTCCTGTGTTTCTTGCCCTTCCTACTCACCTCACCCTCACTCCAGACACTTTGAGTACTTGGGTCACATAAAATGTATGGTAAAGTGATTTTTATGGTGGGACAATACAAATCCTTGTCAACTGCATAAGGGACCCTAGATACACCTCTGCCCATCACCCCTGACTTTGGCTGTGCTGACTGATGGGAGTTATAAGTCAACAACATCTGGAAGGTAACACTTTGAATACTCCTAGCCACACACAGAAAACACCAGCGATAAGATACTGGAAATGTGCTTGTGAGGGAAAAGCCCTGTTGTTTCCTCAACTACCTTGACAGAATCATTCTTATCACCATGCAAGGAAAGCCTCAAATGTTGACAGAGGTTCTTGGGAGGAAGATGAACTGCCATGACCTTTGTAACAGAGTGTGGAAAGAGTAACACACAACCTTGTCCCTAACCACCCATCAACATTCAAGATGAAAAGCTCGTAGAAATTAGTTCTTTCCAAGGTTTGTTTAGAAAAGGGCCTAAGCCGCAGGTTAGTCATTCTTATTAGGCATGTTCGCCATTGTTATTATACACAGCTGCTGTCAAGAGGCACAAAGCAGGCACTAAGGGTAGAGCAGTGGAGGCCAAAATGTAAGTGTTTCTAAATACATTGAAATATATACATTCTTACAAGCAAGGTGGGAAGTGATGGGTTGCTACAATCTGGTTACAAAACTGGAGTGATGTCCAGAGTAGCCCAGTTTTAGCAATGGGAATTAGACTAAGAAAAATAAAAATTGAAAAAAAAACTTAGTCATACTTGCCTTTAAACCAAATATAGCTAAATGATTGGTGTCTATTTCACAAATTTATATCCTTCTCCTGTCCCCCGCAAAAAGAAATTCAAAGCTGCCAGTAACAATAAAATATACACACAAACCAAATTGACAAATAAACCACACAAAAAATAAAAACCTTTATTTTTTTTTTAAATCAACAAAAAACATCCATTCATATAGCTCCCCAAACTGAGTGAAGCTATAAAGGAAAACAGTCTTAAAATATTAATAGGAATGAGAGGATGGAGGTTTTCCATCCTAAACCAGGCTTTGGCCCACAAAGTGTTCGGGCTTGGCAAATCTAAGCCAGGAGGACTTTCCACAAGGTGGATGCCACAAAAAGGACTGCTCCATTTTGCCGCCCCCTAGGATTCAGGTGATTCCTTAGGTGATGAATGGAGCATGTGAAGAGGAACTTATGGAAGAAGGTGCTCTTTGAAGTATATGGGTCCCAAGCAATTTAGATAATACTGTATTCTTTTCTCTTCTTTCATAATGCAATATAAATAATATGATCATAATACTTAAGGGGGGAAATGCCAGAAATGCACACTTAATTCATTCTTGTTGATCCTGCAGAACAAGTAGATAAATAAATTATTAAAATTTCTCCAAAATTCTTCAGCGAGGTACTTCGTCAAAAGCTTTTGAAATTCCAAGTACAAGATATCAACTGGATCACCCCTATCTATATGCTTGTTAATACTCTCAAAGCACCCTAAGAGGTTAGTGAGACAGGGCTTACACGTGCAAAAGCCATGCTGGTTTTGCTTCAGCAAGACTTGTTCTTCATATGCTTTCCACCTGCTTTCCTGGAAGACACATGAAGCTAACTAGCTGTTATTTCTTAGATTACCCCAGATCGCTGTTTAAAAACTGGCATCCTGATAGCCACTTTCCTGTATAGAGGCTGATCTTAGAGACACATTAAATTTTTTTGTTAAGAGTATCAGCAATTTCACATTCGAGTTACTTAAGAACTCTTTGGGAAATGCTATCTGAACCTGGTGATTTTCCTTTTTTTTTTTTTTTGGTCTTTTTTTTTTCTCTAAGGCCTAGAACACTTTCTCTTATCACCACAATTCTTCAGACTCTCCTTCCTGCGAAAGTTAGTTCAGGCACAGGGATCTGAACTATATTGTCCATTGTAAAAGTATTCACCCAGCTGCTCTGCAATCTTCTTTTCTTCCTTCAATATACCTTTGACCTACTTGTCATCTACAGGCTGAAGCACCTCCCTAGCTTATCTCCTGCTACTAATGTATATAATGATTTTTTGTTGTTGGTCTTTATGTTTGCTTGTTCATAACTATGTGCTCCTCACATTTCGTCCCCCCCCCCCATCTCATACTGTCTGCTTGCACTTCTTTTGCCAAAGTTTGTTTCCTCATTTGGACAAGACTTTCTGAAGGAAGCCTTCTTTGCTTCTAACAGTTCCTTCACTCTGCTTGCAAACCACATCCCCTGGGTCCTGGTGGTACCTTTCTTGAAAGGTGGTAACCATTCTAACTGAACTTCTAATATTGTAGTTTTCAATAACCTTGAAGCATTCTGGAGACATCTGACCCTTCTTAACTTTCTCTTTCAACTTCATTTTGGGGAAATTTCCTCTTTTGAAGTCAGATGTGACTGTGTTGCATTTAACAATTAACCATGTGAGTAATCTCGTGCATATTGGGAAAGGGTCATGGGGGCAGGGAGTAGTGCATCTAAGAACTGTTTTCGTAATCAGCTTTTAAATTGTCTTTTGGATTTCCTACACTTGAACACAAATAATGAAACCTAAATGAGCTAGAACATTCATTCAGTTTTAAAAATAAGCCTCTTCTATATTTGATATGTCTAAATACTGGGGAAAAAGGTAACAAATAAAGACCAAAAGACACGGCTACTTGCGGAAAAAAATCGGAAGGATACAGTACCTGCCCTTTAACCCATAAATTATTCCAGGACAGGACAGCAGTTAACCCTATTAGCCTATTATTATTGTGTCGGACAATAAAGGGCTATTGTAAGCGCACTAACATAATATACAGTAATTGTTTTATTATTATTTTATTATTTACTAATTATGACCATTGTCATTAGAGTAGGAGTAGAAGCATGTTAGCAAGTGGGGAAGGGTGGGTCTCCACACCAAGAAGTTCACATTCTAAATATACACAATGCGGAAGACAACAAAGGGAAGGAAGGGAGGCAAAGGAAACAGGATGAATGTAAGCAAAAGTTTGTTAGGTTTTAGCTGGGGATGAGAACACTGTTTTAATTATTAGGATCTGGGGAATTTTTCCACAGCTGCTAGCGTCATATTGAAGTAATGTGAAGTTGATGGCAATGTAGAGTGTGCTGTGTATCTGTTAATTCAGTCTGTTTGGATTGCTGGATGATCATACTATATGTTGCTTGTAGAACTTTCTAAGGAGCCATGTGCCCTGATAATGCTACATAAATGAATAATAATAGTCATCCAAATCACAAGTACACAATCCACGATTTGGCACTCATGCAAAGGGTCTGTTTGTCAGTGTCTACCGTTACTATCTGTCGGAATTCCCCTTCTGACAAGAAATAACTCAAAAGCCGTTGTTCGAAACAACGAGGAACTATTTAGAGAAACAGAGTCGGTTCTGTGAAACTGGCTAGAAATACCCTGACTGCTCCACACACGATCTTGGGTGTTTTATTTTTTTCAAAATAAAAACTCCAAGCCATTCAGTAAGTTCCTCATCTTTGCTGCCCAGCCTTTTCGATCTCCGAGAAAGCAGAGCTGAAGGGTGAATGGGGAATAGTATTACCATGCGACCCAACCTGTTGGAAAGCTTTTCATAAAGGGAAGCAGAGGGTGGGCTTTTCCTTTCAAAGCTGGCACTCTCGGCGCACAAAAGGCAGCTGTAGTAGTAAACTCCACTCCTTTTGAATCAGACAAGCTTCCTCTCAGCCAACGGCAAGCCAAGCCAGCTGCTGACGTCAGAGCTCGTCTGGGAAGCTTGCAGGCTTTCTGGTTTTGCTCAGATGAACTGAAGCTGTTTTTGAGATCTGAGCTGGCGGGAAGGGCAGCTGAAGCCAGAGAGCTTTCTCGTTTTCTCGTCTCAGGCTCGAACTGCGATGCTCGGCTAAGGGTTACCTCTTTTAGAAAGCCACCGGGATCAACATAACACTACAAGCTTATGTACATACTACAGAAAACAATGAGGGTAAGGAAAAAACAATTCCCCATTCTTCCTTTATTTCTCTTTTACGGAATTTCCTGGGAATGTTTTGTTTTGTTGTTCTAATACTTCTTTCCCCCTCCTCCCGAAAGAGCAGTAAACGACATTCGGGACTCAGTCCCCCCAGGTGAAGCTCTGGCTTCTCTGCTAAACTGGAGTCGTGTCGCATGTCATGCACTACAGCCAAGGTTTAAAAGTAGTGCGTATGTGGATATTGTTAAATGGCTTTGCTGTGTTGTGGGGAAAAGAACGGCTCCCACGTTAAAAAAGCTGGAGGGAATGTCTCTTTTTCTCTTTATGGGATTCTGTCAAAGTGCATTTTTGCTTACAGATCCAAAATGCACATTGCGGTTTGGTTTCGCGTTTGGCTGCTGTTGTATAAATATAATTGGGCCAGCTTCAGAGCACTTGTGCTCCAGAGACTGCTGGCGAAAGTACAGTATGCGTTTTACATTGTTTTATCGAGAAATAAGGAATTCTTTGAGCTCTATTCCAGTGTTTACTGACAGACATAACAAGAGTAGGTGACTTTTAGCCTCGGCATGGGCGAACATAAAGATCTTAAACATCCCAGCTCCGCATTCTTAACATGCCAAAGCAAATATATTATTCCCCTCTCTTTCTCCCTTCCCCTCCTTTCTTCTCGCTCTCTCTCAGTTAGCTTTTAACTTGTTTGGTTATTGCTCTCTTTTCTTGGAGTGGAACTAGATGTTGCTAGACGCACTACTTTGTGTATATTTTGTACTCCTCATGGCAACCTATAGCATTCTACAATGCACAATGTGATGTCATCACCCGTTTCATTTTTCTGACACCACGATCAATGATAAGAGAGGGAACACACAGCAGAATGTTATGTTGTTTTAGATTTTTGAGTTCCTTGGGGCAGGGAGAGGTTTTGCTTTTTGCTTATATTATTCTATAATATACCGCATAAGAGAAACATGTCATCAACTACAAAACCATTGAATCCATGGTCTTGGTAGTCAGTGTGGTACAGGGGGGGTGGCATTTCCCTGGGCTGGGAAAATCCAGGTTCAAACATCTATTCAGTCATGTTTTGGGGGTAGCCTTCAGTAAGTCCCTGTTATGCCAACCTCAGAAAGTCATTGTGAAAAGAAAATGAGGTATTTTAAAGGAAATCCACAGGCCAGTCCTCTCTAGAGATGTGAAGGCGCTGTCAAAAAAAAAAAAAACAAGAAAAGAATCAGGGAAAACCCCAATTTCCTTCTTTCCCTCCCCTTAAGACCTCTTCCTGGTTTTTCCAGTGGGGAGAAATGGAAGTAGGTTTTGTTGCCACAGAATACCTAAGGGTGTAAAGAAATGGATCCTGGGTAGGTTTAGCTGAATTGCAATGTACAGTCGTAAGAACCACTTGAGTGCATTGACCTACCCCCGCCCCAGGTGTGCATATGTTCCCTCTAGCTGTACATTCTAGTGATGGTGGGTGAGGAACAGGAGCAGAATGCCTGCTAGCATTGCTTCTTAAACTCTGGATGTTCAGGGTGAGTGTGAAAGTGGCCTCCTTGCCCACAGCCAAATACACATGGGGCTCCTTCACAGAATTGGGAACCCTGATTGCCCCACAAACCAAGCTGTACACATGTACAGCAGCTTGCACACATTCTGCTTTTACCCTCATTCTGAACATGTGGGTGCCAGGGAGCGTGGGTAGTGTGTGCACCAATACCAGCAAAGTTGCTAGCAGGTGCAAGCCTCTACCCAAGTTTATTTATCATGTGAGGAGGGAGTTGTTTAGTATAGATGTGCTAACATGTCATTTCATAGATTTGGAATCTCTTCATGCACGGCCAAGGATTCTACTCTTCATATTCAAATCTAGGTGCCTAAAAACACAAGAGTGGTCCTTCTGGATCAGGCCAGAGGTTCATTTTGTCCAGCATTTTGTTTACATCAACAGCTGGCCAGATGATGAGAAAGGGCATGAAGGCAACAGCCCTCCCATGTTGCCTGCCCTCCACATCTGGTGTTCAGAGGTCTACTGCCTCTTAACATTGTAACCTTCAACTATCACAGCTGAGAGCTGTTGATACACCTGTCTTCCTCAGCTGATAAGAGATAAGAACTACACAACTTTTATAAGACATCTGAAGGCAGCCCTGTATTGGGAAGTTTTTAATGTTTGACATTTTATTATGTTTTTGTATGCGCTGGAAGCTGCCCAGAGTGGCTGGTGTATGAATAATAACATTTTTATTATTATCAGGATTGTATCCTAAATGGGGCCACTGATGAATAAGAGGGAGGGAGCAGCAGGCTTGGAAGCAAACCCAAGGTTTCCAAAAGTACAAAAAGATTTCCCTAGGGGGAAATCTTAAAAGGGAAACCCCAACACTACCAAAACCATCTAGTTAGTACTGTCCATAGTCAGTGGCCTCAGGATGCTGAATGTCCATTGGTAGAATGGCAACTGGGAGCAGTATGGAATGGTGTTCCTGGAAGAGGGCTTGGCTGGCAGGCTCTAACCTTGAAAAGAAGTGCACTACATGACAACATTTTGGGATGCGGGTGGCGCTGTGGGTTAAACCACAGAGCCTAGGACTTGCCGATCAGAAGGTCAGCAGTTCGAATCCCTGCAACGGGGTGAGCTCCCGGTGCTCGGTCCCTGCTCCTGCCAACCTAGCAGTTCGAAAGCATGTCAAAGTGCAAGTAGATAAATAGGTACCACTCTGGCGGGAAGGTAAACGGCGTTTCCGTGCACCGTTCTGGCTCGCCAGAAGCGGCTTAGTCATGCTGGCCACATGACCTGGAAGCTGTACGCCAGCTCCCGCGGCCAATAAAGCGAGATGAGCGTCACAACCCCAGAGTCGGCCACGACTGGACCTAATGGTCGGGGGTCCCTTTACCTTTACCTTTACATGACAACATTTTGTTGCAGGCCCCACTGGTCTAAGCAGATCCCTGTATTTTGTTGCTTTGAATCTTATGTTAATTATTCACTTTGTGAAGGAATACCTCCTTTTGCCTGTGTTAACCCTGCCAATGAATCAATTTCATTGCCTGACCCTGCGTTTTAATACTATGAAAGAAGCATGTTCCCTCCTATTCCATAATCTGCAGTTTGGGCATGCATCTAGATGAAATAGCCTGACAGTGCACACTGTACATGGGTAGCTCATTAAAAACCACTGCCATATCCCTTAAAAGGAAGGAGTAAACTCACAGGCAACTCGCATAATAAACAGTCAAGCTGCCTTCCACGTCCCTCCCTCCCTCCCAAAGAAACATCCCATTTGTCAAGCTGTCATGTGAGCCTACAAGGATGCCTTGTGACTAAATTTGTGAAATACCACAGAACATTACCAAGAAAGCACTTGTGCATAGAACTGCCGTGTCTCATTTCTCAATTATATGTCAATTAGATGCTGTACATTTTGTCTCTCGTCCCCATTCACATGAGTCACTTCAAACATTTAAATGACAAACACTGGCCTGAACTGTGGGAGGGATATGCTGCTGTTTACTATTAGGGACATTCTGCCTTCTAAGTCGTAAACAGCTGTGCAGGATTCTGTCCTAGCATATGAGCTGGCAGGAGTTTTCTTCTTTTAGTTATGTCTTGGTGTCAGGGTGATGTTGGAATTAACTTAGACAAGTCCCCAACTGGCTTGCTAAATATTGCTTGGGGGGGGAAAGCTGCCTTAAAAGGGAACATAATGTTTGGCTGGTGCTTTATATAGCAAAGCTGGCTCACACTGAATTAATGTCCCATATGAAATTTAATGTTGCTCCCCCAGCTCACATCATGTTGTGGTATTGCCTCCTCAGGGTTGTCCCAAAAGTAGTTCCATCCCCCTCTTTTTTATATAAGTAAATTGTGTGAAGGGAAGGACCTGCAATGGGAGCAGTTATGAGAGTTGCAATACCCTTGTTCTAGCCCCTATTGTCCTAAGAGGTGTGAGGCATTTGTGTTACACCATTCAGGGTTTGTTTTGGGTTTCACAGTAGCCCCCTAGATTTTGATAAGCCAGGCAGCTGCATGCCCTTCATATTGTGTTGAGCTGCCAGGAATGCGGGGAGTGGAAGAGGGTCAACAGTAGAAAGCAACAATTATTTTAGTGTTAGTATGAATGATGAAGTGAGGTTGACTCACCACCTTGGACCTTGCAATGAACATCCATGAATTTTCATCAGGTAGTGGGAGGTTCATGAACTGTTTGCTTGCATATGCATCAAAGGGCAGTAAGGAGTCATGCATGCCCATTACAAAGTTTGCTGAAGCTCCATGGCTGGTGGAATTTTTCATGTGCCATATAGACATTACATATGCATGGTAGAATTCTGAGTGATGGCATACAGGAGCTCTAGCAGTACAGTGCTATGTGACAGTGATGTGTTATAACTTAGTTAATGAAAACTCAGATATTGCAGGATATCTACATTTTAGTGCGATTAAGGGGACTTTGTGGTTTATGATGTGCCTGGCAGTGACTGACTTAGTTGCTCTAACGTCACAGAAAGCAGAAATGTCTCTGACTGCCATTGGCTCAGCAGCTCAGAGCCCAGAAACAAGCATGGCAGGCAGCAGGAAAGGCGATATGGGAGAAATGGGGGGTTTGGAAAGGAAAGGTCCTGAGAAAGCAGTGCCAATCCGCCGAAGAAAGTAGAGTCCAAAGAATAGAGGGAAAGCAAAAGCTGGGGCAGGGGAGAGAGAGACTGCAAAGAAAAGAAAACTGAGATGGCAAAATTGCTCATGACCAGGAAATGCAAAGGTGAAGAATTGCATATTAACTAGCAATAAAGAGCCCTATCTTTGGCTATAGGCCTTGAGTATTCACATATTTCAGGAAACTAATTTTCCACTAGATCCCTTGTTCGTGGCAATAACACAGTCTCATGGACGTGATACCATACATACCAGCCATGAAATGTTTACAAAGCCATCCCAATATCCATGGCATGAAGGAAGCAAAGCGATGTCACCTGAGCCACTATTGAGGATTTCTCTTAGCAGCTACTCCTGATATAGCTTAGCAACCTTGAAAATTCAGGCTAGTAAACACGAGATACTGAGAAAGCATATGGAGGGCTGATGCATAATCACTCTGACATTCACGTTTCATGATCTAAGCACACCATGGCAACTCGATTGTTTTCGCCTCCCATGTAAATTTGCTTTGCAGCCACACATATTTGTAGTTGTTGACTATCGCATACTTCAGTCTGATAGCTAGGAGAAAAGCTGGGTGGGGGGAGCTCTGATCTCTGCCAATAATCCAGGATAGCAGGTATACTATTTTCCCCTGAAGCAAGACAGAAACACAAGACACTGTAAGGTTCTGTTTGCACTCACCAGTATGTTGTTAAGACAAACAGGCAGTCTGGCCACATGTGTTTCTGTCCCAGGATAAGACCTGGTTCCTGCTACCTTCCTCTGACCATGCTTAGAGAAAGCTGCCAGACTCAGATACTCGATTTAACCAACTGCTCCCTTTTCCAACTGTCCCTATAGCCCACACACCTTTGAAAGCATCACCCCAGCAACGCGTTCTTCAGTGTTCCAGAAGCCAACTGCTTCCCCAGATTACCTGCTCTTTGGCAGATGTTGTGTCAGCAGACACATCTTCAGACATTTCTAGAACTGTTCATGTATGAGAGGGCAGGGCAAATGAGATGAACTGCTGTCAAGATCTAAACCAGATGAAGCAGAACAGCCATGCTTGAATCAGTTTTCTGCTAAGTAGCCATTTAAACGGGTCAGGCAGAATTGCTTTGTTCCACCTTGGGAAGCTCCTCATGTCATGTGGATATTTCCTGTCCTGTTAAGATCCATTGGAGAGACTTCACTACACAAGCCCCATCCTTGGGATGCTTGAACATCGATGGCCTTGGAAGAGCAGTGTCATTTCTCTTGAGAATTCTCCCCCCAAGTAAGGCCCATTGTTTGAAGTCTTTACTTACAAAGTTTAAACCCAGGAGTGAGGAGCTTCCAGATTTGCTGGACGAAGAGCCCACCAACCATGACCACTGATCACTTGGGCTGAGGCTATTGAGGATTAAGTTGAACAACCCTTGGAAGGGTACAGGTCCCCAACTCCTGTTGTAAGGCAACTCACTTCCACCATGTGTTTAATTTGTGGGTTTTTCATTGGAATATTTTAATTGTGAATCTTAAGCTTCTCTTTTAATAGTTACTTGTTTTCATAGGAATCCTTATGAACAATTTTTAAGACTGATTGTTTGGTTTACTCCTTTGTAAGAATGTGTCCTCGAGGTTGTCTTCAAACACTCTTATTGTGAGACACAAATGTCATCCTGCTAGCCAGTGCACAATGTAGGCCTATCAATGCGTATTTAATTTAACAACAAAGCCAGACAAAAGGCTTCGTGCACACTTGGGCATGTTGGGACTGCAAATTCCTCTTCCAAAGTTCATGCTATGTTATGTGCAGTACAAAAAAAGCAGTCTGACCCTATGAAGAGTTGGCCAGAGGTCTAAGCCGAATAATTGTAGTGGACTTAAGCAGGCCTAATATTGCACAGGATCAGGCTGATATTTCTTCAAAACATGGGAAAGCACCAATGAGACACATGAAAAAGCCGCTGTATATGGCTCACATCGCTTCCATTTTCTCCCTCCACTTTTGCAGGAAACTATGCCCCAGACACCAATATTTTCCAGCATGCTTGGTTCCGGATGTAGTGGGCAGGTGCAGCCAGATACAGGAGAGAGGAGTGGAGATCCTGTTTATCAAGATGGGAGTCTCATCTCTGGATCACTAGAGGCCCTGATTGAGCGCCTAGTACCCACCACAGACTATTATCCAGATGTAAGTAAATGGTTGGAATTTTCCTTCTTTTTTGCCACCGTTTTCATGGCCTGGGGACTTGAGGGTATGCAGAGCTGCTGGAGGAGAACTGAATTCATCCTTGGTGTTTATAAGTTTATAACACTTTCCTAGGATTTTTAGTTAGCAACTGGTTGGTTGGTTGGAGCAGCTTTTCCCATGGAAACATGGTGAGCGTATTTGCACAATACAATTAAATTTCTTAAAAAGTCATTTTCTCTCCCTAAGGAGCTTTGTGATCTGTAGTTTGGGGGGAGGGGGAGGGGGGGATCTCCTCCCTCTGACCAGAGGCTGTTCTCAGCCTTATCCAGCTAAGGATCCTAGTGGAGAAAGCCATGTAAAAAAAAAGAAGAACTTGTATAAAATCAGTAGAACTTTGCTGTGCAGATACGGCCTAGATACTTTTGTTTGGTTGTTGAACTGTCAGCTTTCTCACTTTGCTGGTCAGATCTTCGTTAGTATACACTGCATTTTGAATTTTCAAGCTTTTATTATTTGGATTTGGACTGGGGAGACCTCGGCTCAAAGCTCACTTGGTAGCTTTAGGCTAGTCACTCTCTCTTTGTTAACTGGCTTCATAGGGTTATTTTGAGGAGAAACTATACCAACCTGAGTTACTTGGAATAGAGGAAATTCATGAAACTAAATATAAATAGCAAAACAAATGCAGATTTGCTGCATCCAGTGTTTTAAAAATGCATTTTCTGAGTATACACCTTCGTAAATTCCTTAAGACAGCATGCCGATTGCCAGACCTCAGGGAAATGATTTGATCGTGCCGTTTCAACAATGAGGGGCTTATCTCACACAAAAATTAAGTGAATAAATTTTCATCTGAGGTGTGTTAGAAAGTATCCACCCTTAAACTGGGATGACGTTTGGCAGTGGCTTAAGCCTCTTGGTTTGCATACTGCTGTGACTGTTGAGTATCTAAGTACAGTCATAAATTGGTTTTCAAATGCCTTGTGATTCAAATGTTTTGGCTCCCGAATGCCGCAAACCCGGAAGTGAGTGTTCCGGTATGCGAACTTTTTTGGGAAGCCCAATGTCTGTCGTGGCTTCTGTGGCTTTCGATTGAGTGCAGGAAGCTCCTGCAGCCAATCAGAAGCCGCGCCTTGGGTTTTCGAATGTTTTCGGAAGTTGAACAAACTTCCAGAACGGATTCCGTTCGAGAACCAAGATATGACTGTTCATGCATGCTAAGAATGGGACAAAGTGAAATGTCAAGTAGCATGAGTCTTGTTATATCTCAGAGGCCCCTGATTTCAGGGGCAAGCTGCATCATCACCTTTTAAAACAACCTCTTCATATTCTCCTCCTCCTGCTCCCACAATCAAATCTGCCAATTCGTGTACCTCTTGAAGGAGGAGAATGTCTGATATACTCAACTTTAATCACATGATAAAAAGTTATTGAGTCCTGCCAGCCTATTAAACCAGTTATGCTGACCTGCAATTGCATTGCACCTAGTAGACAGGCAGTTCCCATGTATGTGTAAACCCTGGAAGGTTGCTTCTAAATAGTTTGCTCTATTCTTTCCTGACCTTTTAAATGCATACAGCACAACATGCATGTTTGATCTTTCCTTTATGATGCTGGGGGGGGGCATATTTATACTTCTATGTATCTATGAATTAGGGGCAAACTCTGAAGGTTGAAGGATTCCAAATATGAACACCAGCTTAAAAACAAACCAACCAAAAACTTGTCACATTTAAATTGGGACCAGCTTGAAACTGCATTTGTCTCCTGCTCCTGGCACTAGCCAGCCCTCCCCTGCTGGTTTCCCCTTTTTCCAAACAAAAAGTAATAGTTAATTTTGGTAAGAGAAGGGATAACCAGATGTGTAGTCTGTCCTTAGCTGGAAATTATGCCCTCCCACCCAAGTATATGTAGGAGTTTTCTATGCCTCCTGAATTGAATCAGGAGACAGAGAAAAGCATAATCACCATGGTCTTTGGCTATCATTTTCTGCCAAGGACTGTGAGATTTGCAGTTTTCTCTTTCAAATCAATTCAAGAAGAAGGGGGAATTGCACAGTCTGCAGCAAGAAAATACAATATTTCAATAGTGGCCCATATATTGCACAATCCTTGCCTTTTGGTGCCATTATCCAGGTTATACCCAAGACTGGTGTGCCATTCTTGCCCCATTTCATAGTGTCATGGAGTTGGAAATAACAATGAGGATCATCTAGTCCAGCCCCCTGCAATGCGAGAATAGGCAGCTGTCGCTTACGGGGATTGAACCTGCAACCTTGGCATTATCAGCACCACACTCTAACCAAGGGAGCTATCCAGCTGTCTCCTTACACTACTGACGTAATTAACAATGGAAACAAAAGTTGCCTTTATGCAGTCTTTGCGCAGATTAAATTCTGGGGCCATGTTAGCACACCATTTTAACGACCAGCTACTTCCTCACCATTCCCAAGCAGAAATTGTCCCATGCCCATGTCTCCAACTGGATACAAATTCCAGAAAGGCACAAAAAGGTCACTTGGAGTGTAACAAGTTTTCCCCCCATCTTCTTCTGGCCACGCTGGAGGGTAACAGGAAAACTGCAAGGGTGGTGGGGGGGGGGAGAGAAGAGGTACACACAGTTCCATAGAGGATTCTGTGCATACAGGACTTCATTTGCCTAGTACCCAGGAAAATATGCGTACTCGCAAGACTTCAGCTTTCTGGAGGTTAGGAACGGAATGTCCTTAGCTGCAACCTTTGATGCCCATTGCAAGCAAACATTTCAGAAAAATATTCAGACAAAACATTCTGGATTGAACAGAATGAGCTGAAGGGGAAAATATTTTTCTTCTTCTTCCTCAGAAGTTATCACTGCATTCTTGGTCCTTAAGTAACAGTTACTATTTTAGTCTTCCCTTTTACATGTTCTCTTCCTGTTCTCCTCCACCGCTCCTTCAATTAACCATGTCTCTTAGCAACAAGTTTAGGAGCTATAGGAATCCACTTCGACCTTTTCAGTTTCAAGGCCCCAAACCTTCTTTTGTATCATCTCAAATTGGGCCAAGGGTTCATGGTTTTCCCCTTCTCCCAAATTCTCTCCAGCTGCTGGAAACTAAATGGGGTGTAATTTTCAACCCCAAAGATTCCACAGCCTCATTTTGTTTGCACAACCATGGTGGCACAGAAAAATATCATGATAGTTGCTTGTGGCCTCCATGCATGTTTGTGCTGCATCTGAATAGTCCCTTAGAGGAGTGGCTGGTGCTACCATCTAGCATTACCTGGGTCCTGTGTCTAAAAATTGGAACATTTGTCCGGTATCTGCCCAGGATGATGTTTTGGTTGACACTGATAGTTGTCAGTGGTTGGTGAATGTTTGGAATGGTCTCATCTGTGTAAAACTCCCCACACATAGAAACAAGCCTTTTTGGTGGGGCAGGGTGGGGAAGTTGAGCTATCTCTCTGACTTTCAGCATTTCTGCATGCATGCATGGGTTTTTTGGCTTTTCATACGAGACAACAATTCTGCCTTACTGCCTGGGACCTGCAACCTTTGTAAAGCCTCATTTAGCGTGCTTCAACACTGTTGCCATATTTGGGTGGGATTCAGGTTACACTATTAATGTTGACTTGGGGCTCCTGTGCAACAAACCTCTGACCCCACCCCACCCCACCGATTGGATTTTAATGATAAGGAAAGTGGCAAGAAGCACTGGAAAGTTGGAATAAGATTTGCTTTGCTTAACCTCTTCACAAACAAATCAGAATGAATGCTCCATAAACAGCCAACGTCTAACATGACTGCAAACCTTGTGCAAACAAATCAGGATGAATGCTCAATAATGAACAGGTCATCTGGATCCAACTTTTATTTCAGTCCTCTTTCTAGAAGTCTATGAATCTATTTGAAAGGAAACTGCTTCTTGAGGCAACATAAGCAGTTTTGAGCGGGGGCAGGGGGGACTTTCAGCTGCAAATTTACTTGCAAACTTGATCGCTTCCCTCATTTTTTCCCCATCCTAAGAATCAAATCAATGTAGGTTGTTTTTAGAAGAGAACCCAACTTGTTTTTCAGCTCTCACCCTTTCTAAGTTCATACGTCATTACTCAAGAGCTGGCTTGAGTCTGTCCTTTTTAAGGAAAGCACACACAGAGGAATGCAGTACGTTAAGTGTTCTCTTGCTGTAATATGCATTTTGCAGTGTTTTTAAAAAATGACATTCAAATTACATTAATCACAGGCCACTAAAATAAGTTCATCAGCTGCTTCCCTCCAACTCACTGTGCGCAGACTTCCATCCAGAACAAATTGTTCACTCCTGAACCACTCTCACAAAAATGGAGTTGGCAGTAGGGCTGGGCACACACGCCTCCATTCTGAAATGGATCTGGGCCCCAAAAACAGTTGTGGGGTGGGGGAGAAAGCCCTAATGTTTTGTTAAAGTTTTAAACCCTAACCAAAAGGGGGCAAGGGAGAAAGGAGGCACTTTGTCTGCCCCCTCTCCCTCTGACCCCACTGCAAGCCTCTTGGGATGTTGTTTGCCAGCACATTCCCCACAGGGAACATACTGGTGAAGGAGACCCCCGCAGCCAGCAGGACTGAGCCCTCTGCCCACTGGGATTTAACCAAATCTGGTGCACATTCCTAGTTTGCAGTGTCCACTCTAGGCTTGGCTGATGTATCGATACATCACCCTGGACCAGTATGAGGGCCAAAGCACGATGGCTGCTTCACCCAGTGGTATTTCGTGGGTGAAGCATCTGCCACTCCTGAGTACCTCTTCTCCTGTAAACACATTTTAACAATGGTGTGGGGGGAAGTCTTTAGGATCAGGGCTTCTGTTGGGTGCAGACTGGGGGATTCAGATGCTGGTTTGGGCCCCCAGTTGCCTAACCCCCCTGTAAAGGAATACTGGATTATCTAAGGGCAAAGTACCCTCCCACACCCTAATTACCCACACTTCCAGCATGTCTGCCTGCAGCATTGGCATAATGAGTGATAGTGTTTTTGGGGCCACCTCACTGTAGACATTTAAAAGCCATTACGGGGATTGCAAGTGGGCTGATTTTCTTATTTTACAGGGCTCTAGTACAGAACGTCTCAAATCACCTTCCCAGACACGGTTGCCTGCCTACACACAGCAGTATATGAGATTGGGGTCAGGTAGGCACAGGTTTGGACACACTCCCACATGAAATGCAATCAAAGATGTTGTGAAAGCTAGACCCACCCACCCCTCAGTGTCTTAAACAGTTTCCCTGGTTTCCTTTTAACATATGGAAACCTATTCAAAACGTTAGGGACGCTGCGTGTGCCAACCTTTTCAGAGAAGTGTCTCGCTCCAGACTGTGTGTGGGAGGGCTCAGCTGTAAAGTATTCCCCACATAAAAGCCTCTCTGCACATTGGAAGTTAACACATTAAGGAAAAGACATTGAATTTTGGGGTGCTTTCCAGGCATTGCTCCCTACTAAGCATTCTGAGCAGGCGCAACTCCAGGAACAGATTGCACCCAATTTATATTTGGTATAACTGACTTTCTTTCAAGGAGCTCAGTGCGGAATTTCTGCTTCACAACAACAGTGCCAGGAAGGTTTCGCTAAGAGATATTGGACTTGCCCCTGCACAACCCCACAAGTTTCAGAGCCAAATGGGAATTGGAACCCAAGTTTCTCGTATCTAACCCAACATTCTGGCTCATAAACTTGTGACTATTTGCATGGAGACTATTTTTTTCCCCTCTGCAGAAGTGTTTAGTCCTGGTTTTCCCCAGGTATTTCCCCATCTTCTGAACACTGGGGAAATGCCACATAGGCCTCTGTAGTTTCTTGTTTTGCAAACCTTTTGTCCACGAGAAACAAAACACGTTGGTCTCAAATGCAGAACCACTCCCAGAGACAGTGAAACCTCTGGCCTACACAAACAGTAATTGAGGCTGAAAAATTGTTACTAGACTAGACTTGTGCTATTTTAGACTGCAGGTGATAATAAGGGACGGAGTATGTTTGAATGGTTTCTCCCACAACACACATACACATACACTGCACATTAGACACTAACCTGTAGAAGCAAAGGTTAGGCTAGAATCATTCTCCCAGATGTGCAAGATCTCTTGCGGCATTGTGAAGAAAACAGTGCAAACATATGGCAGGAGAGCAGCAGGTGGAAGTATATTAGAACAGCGTAGCCGCTTTGACCATTTTTCTCACCTAACAACTTGTGGAAGGTAACTCTCTGCAAGAAGGAGTCTTTTATATCAACAGAGACGCCCTGCATTTCTTAGAATGGAATATTCCTTCCAAACCTAGTAATATGGGTTGTGTTTGTTTGGGATTTATGTCTTCTGAATGTACAGTGTAAAAAATAAATTAAAAAACCCACACACAATTTGATCTTTCTCTGCAAACACGATGGCTAATAATATAAGCAAAGTTTTAAAATGTAAAGGTATTAAAATATTTTCATGATTCCTGAGTGAACCTGGGAGTCTGATGCCTTAGACAACCTTCTTGATTGTGATAAATGGAGAAATTGGTGGCCCTGTCTGTATTGACAGCCTTTGTTATTCATGTATTCACAGCCTTTGAAAAGCCAGCATTCGGACTGGAGTTATCTCAGCTTTAGACAGCAATTTCCTGCTTTATGCAGACTGTTCAGAATAGAGTCCCAAACTTGAATTAGTGCAGGGGACTGAATTATAACATGCTGTCCTCAGAAGAATGTGGCCTAGCTTGTTGGAAGAAGGGTCACTGACAAGGCAGAGCTGCTTACATGTCAGATTCTTTGCACTGACACATGTAGCAAAAACCTCTGCATGACATACGCCAACACCACGGTTACCGGTTTTCTCCAGTAGAGTGCGGGGGGGATTTATTCAGTTTTCCAAGATAAAGCTCTTTCAGTTCTTCCTAACTTCAAGAGTTGGAATGGAGGTGGCACAAAGCAGCAGGCAAGTGGCACGCTACCATGAAGGACTATAGCCACACCTGTCCATTTTCCCTTTCATTCCCTCCAACGTTTGACAGATGGAAACGAGGAACAGTCTTGCAGCACCCTTATTTGCAGAACAAGGAAGAGCCTAAGGCTCTTTTCCCCCACTCAGATTTTGCCGAAGACTTTCCATCACAATGCTGCATCCATTAACTCCGCAGCAGCCTGCCTGTCTTGCCCTAGCTTCAGAAGCAGGATATAATAATAATAATAATTTATTGTTTATACCCCGCCCATCTGGCTGAGATTCCCAGCCACTCTATAGCTAACCAACTACAACAATTTCCTCTTAAAAACAAACAAACGTGAGAATGTTTAATCGCTCAGCGAAACTGGTTGTGCTCATTGCATAATAGCAGCAAGAGGAAAGATGTTGATCTTTCAGTATCATAATATGTTGGTTTGGAGACAGGAGATGGGAGTGGAAATAACTGAGGCCCATCTATGTGTGGTTGCAAACATGTGCTCTAGAATCAAAATGCATCTGCCCAAGCTCTTCCCAGCACCACCTCAGGGTTTCAAGGGCAAATCATGGGAGATATAAACAGCCTCCTGATCGTTTGTTGCTGTTTACGGAGAAGCGGCCTTGGAAGCTGCAGTTGTGAGCTGAAGAGGGGGCAGCTTAACCTTTCCTGCTCAAAATCACCGAGTTGTTGTCTTGCTCCCAGGGGGAAATATATGAAGTTCCCACATCTTTTCCTCTGCAGGGACCAGCAGCAGGAGGGGAAAGGATTAAGTACCCCTGCCCCAGCCTTTCCTCTGCTCACACAGCTGCTCTTCAGTTTTGCGTTAAAGTCAGCAAACTGCTCACAATATTCTTGTGAAGTACTCAGTTTGGGTTTAAGTTGCAGGTGCCCAGGAGCAGGGTGGGAGACAGAGGGATGAAAGGCAAGGAACTCCAGTCAACATATATGTATGCGAGTAACAACGTTTTAAATAAGCACCCCCAGCATCTCCCTCAAAGGCAAATTGCGGACTGTGGGTTGGTTCCAGACTGTTAGTTGAACCTAGGCCTCACTGGGACAGACCAGACATGACGCAAGGCCCATTGGTTTCAGTGGGAACTAAGTCTGACTAACTTAGTGTGCATTCCAACCCAAAGTTTTACCAATGACAACCATAACACAGATACCATCTCTGATAAATTCTTGTTGGAATCCTATGCAATCACAGAGAAAGTAAATCTACTCCATACAAGAGAAACAGGGAACCTCTGGCCCTCTTTTGTTGCTGGACTTAACTGCCTCATCCTTGATCTCTGGCCACTCTGGCTGGGGTGATGGAGTCCAGCAACTTGGTTGCAGAGAACATGGAACAAGAACTCAACATGGGGGTGCTGTCTTCAAGTTCATGTTCTGTAATGTTTGCTTCAATCTACATTGTGTCCTGACATCATTACAATGTGTGTTTTTGTCCCACCAAGCAGTTATATAAAGTGAGGTGGGGGGATGCTCATTGTAATGTCAGGGTAGGTGTTCACTTGAACTAGAAGCTTGGGGGACACAATTCAAACTGCAGGGCCATCTTTGTATATTACATCCAGTTCTGCACTTAGTACAGCTTGCCGGCAAAGGAAGGAGAACAGGGGAACAGGAAAATATGTGAAGCTTTTATCACTTGCAAACAAGCAACTGTACCCTCTTGTCCTGTCACTGTCAGCTGAGTCAATAATTTGTCACAGCAAGCTTGGCTATCTGTGTGTGAGCAGACAGATTGGAGAATGAGTCTTTTTTCCTGCTTTGGTCAAAGGTTTTTGACTTATCAGAACTTGAAACTGTGCATTAAATAACAAGAATGAATTGATAACCTTCCACCAAAGAAACAGATGTCAGCTGCTACCCCCCCCCCAAAAAAAGTTACCAAACTTGCTTAACAAGCTTAGCTCCATTTTACAGGTGGTTCTCAAATATCAAGGACATTTCTTTTTATTATTATTATTAATAATAATAATAATAATAATAATAATAATATCATAAAATCTCAGGACGATTCACAGAATAAAATACAGGATAAAAACAAGTAGATAAGTAAAAACAAAACGGCAAAACAGTAACTCCCCCTTCCCACAGACACATTTAAATGGCTGTAGAATATTAATCAGCCAAAGGCCTATTTGAAGGGGAACATTTTCACCTGGCACCTAAAAATATATAATGAAGGAGCCAGGCGAACCTCCCTGGGGAGAGCATTCCACAAATGGGGAGCCATTACAGAGAAGGCCCATTCTCATGTTGCCACCCTCCAGACTACACGTGGAAGGGCCTCAGATGATGGAGGCAGAGTATTGCCATCCTGAGCCGTCACTTCAAACATAAAATTAAAATTTCCAAATAGTATAGAAACATCCCCTACACACAAGTCAGCAACAAGCATCAGAAAACAGCAATGACTGTAGTGAAGAACTTGAAATAAAGATGTTCCTAAGGAGCAATCATGTGAGCTGAAATACACATGTGAGAGAGGCAACAGCCCACACTTACCCTCTCTAAATGGCAGAATCCCACACAGAAGTGGGAACATCTGCAGGGAACATTTAGACAAGCAAGATGATGTGATTATATCCCATACCACTTCTGCTTCCACTTGGGAACAGTTGTGGGTTCCTAGCCACATAGAAGCTGTAAGGGCATATATGAACTAGGCCTAAATCAAGGGGGTGGGGAACTACACCAGTCTGTTGTTTTTTTAAGGTTAAAGTCATAGCATAACTGGACATAGGTCGTTTGTCTCCCAAACTAAACAGGCATTCTGAACATCATGAAACCCAGTGCACATAGCCTTCTCCAACCTCATATTAATGTTCTATCAGTCATGCTTCCTTCGTGCTCCACTCCCTTCTACTGTGATGAGTTCCAGACCTCTGAACATATGTTGCCCCAGCTATTGATAATTCATCTGTCCTCAAGCGAGTTTAAGATCTTAGTAATTCTTCCATAGATCATAAGTTCTGCATTAACATGATGGATTCACTCAGCTAGGCATTAAAATGTAATGTATGATGGGGTTTTCTATAAAAATAAATGGTCATATATTTTGCAAATGTTAGCTGCTCATCTCTGGCAATAAGATGGAGAGGGGGAAGAGAAGTGTTATATTCTGTTCTGCAGATTTAAGGAGATTCATCTACTTCTGTTCTAGTACTCAGCTGCTGTTAAAAGAGGTGGGAGAAAAATACACTATGTGACTGGTACACACTGTGGGCTGATACATAAAATATGTAGGATTTTCAAAGGGAACATTTCAACATTACCTTAACTATCTTCAAAGGCTGTGGCCTAATCACAAATGCACACTTGTATGAATCATGGATCCTGCAGCCACCACCCAAATAGTTGGCTTGACCACCATAGCCTTGAAGGGAAAAAAACAAAAAACCCTACAGGATTTATTTGCGTATTATCAGACCCATGCACATTGTCTCTAGTGATTTAATTGACAGGTAGGGCACTTCCAAATGGCTGCTGTTTTTAGGTGGTATTCAATAGCATACTGGCACATTCAGGTTGCACAGTTAAAGCTGGCATGGAGATTTTGTGTGACAAAACTGCTTTCCACAGAGATTGGACTTTTTGCAATAAGGAGAATGATGGGGAAATAAATATTGGAAAGTGTGGGATAAAGCTTGCTTGATGCAAAGTCATCTAACCTCTTCACAAACAAATCAGGATGAATTCTGAATAGGCAAGTCATCTGTAAGGGGTCTTAGATAAGGTTGCCATATTTAAAAAGGTGAAAATCTGGACACTAAAGTTGTTGAGCTTTCAGCTACTTCACTGCCCAGATGTATGGCAACCCTACCTTAGATATTACCTCTCAAACAAGAAGATGAGGTGATGCTGAGGCAATGCAGTTAGACATGATCTACTGCCTGCCACACTATGTATTTTCATGCATATTTTTCTTGGACAGCTAGGATTTTCCCACTGCAGTCCAAAGGCAAAAATATGAAAACAGAACCCTCTTGCATACAATAATTATATTAAAGTCTTTGCACAATAAATTCAGTTATCTTCTGCTTTCTGGCACTACAACAACTTTGAGAGAATGAATCACAGTCAGTAAAAATAAAATTTCCCTTGGTGGTCTTGTGGCTTTGACCATAGGACAAGCAGGGAGACAGAGAAATCCTCATTCACTGACAGATGGAGAGTCAAGGGAAGCATAGAGGATGAGGGGTCTGGAGAATGGAGAGCATTTGACCTTGTCAAGCAATGGTACTGTACACAGTGCTAGGCAATTTGGTACAGATTGTTCACGAATTATACATGTCTACTGTACTGTTGGCAAGCTGTGTATGTTGTCTGTACGATGAAATGTTCAGATTAAACTCAGAGTTGAGGGTGTACACCAGATCCTTCCAGCCTAAGTCTGCAATTCTAAGCCCATTTATAAACCCCATTGAATTCAATAGGACTTCTGAGTAGACCAGGGTAAACTGCATTGGTACTAACTACATGGGAAGTTACTTGGGTGGGAAGGGATTACTCTGGGAATCCTACGCCTGCTTAGAATTAAGTTCCATTGATTCTTAACATTTTCACAAAGATTCCAGGAACAAAGATCCATATTCCTCTTAGAAGGAAGTCCATATTCCTTACTCTAATTCCGTGCAGACTAAGAGGGAAATGTAAACACAAATTATTACACAGAACAAAGACTGCAACTCTAAACTAGAAGTTTTGTCTTACTTACATCAAGCTTGGTTCACACATGCATGGTTACTATGTGATGGCTGACCCAAGTATGGGCTTGCATGTGGAAGTGGAGTGGTCTAACACTACAGACAGAAGCAGAAAATTATTTACATTTGCAGGCCTCCTCAGGCGTTAAAAATGTGTACAATGAACACATACAGAAGGGGCCAAGCATGCAGGAGGGTCTAATGAAACACACAGGTTATGGCAGTGCCACTACTACTATGCAGTCACTGTACCTGCTTTGAACACCTTGTGGTTGTTAATATTATCATCATCATTATTTATATATCTCCTTTTGCCCAGACCAGGACTCAAATCTTACATGGCCTGCAACCAAGAAAAATCACATCACCTGTAGAAAAATGTAGTTATCTGCGTATGTAAATACGTGGTGCAGGCCTAACTTCCAAGTAAACTGTGGTTAAGATCTGCTGGTATGAATTTCTGAGCTATATGTTAGTATGAAACTCAAAAGCTTAGTCTATTTTGGCTGGTGGTTGTCAAAGTGATACCAGTTATCTGATGATTAGATTCTAACCCTGAGAAGAAGTCATTCACATTCCCTTTTTTTTATTCTTTTCCTTGTCTTTCCAACGCAGAGGACATATATCTTTACCTTCCTACTGAGTTCCCGAGTCTTCATTCACCCCCATGAACTCCTAGCTAAAGTGGGGCAAATCTGCCTTAAACAGAAGCAGCAACTGGAGACTGGAGTCGACGCAGACAAGGTATGTGGAATACAAAGCTTCTCACTGGTTTAGAAGCAATGTATTTTTTCTTCTCCTCTCCCTGAAATCTCTACATCCTCTTGTCAAACAGGTTCTCCCAGCTAACAGATGCAATCTCCTAGTCACCTTTTGCTAACCTATTCGTTTTTGCACGTGCTGTATATACTCCGTAATACGAACTTTACTGCCAGTTGTACTTACTGAAACTGACACAGTGTTATTGCTGTGGGTCGGAGAACTGAATCTCATAGCTGTTTTCGTGCGCTGAGCAACCGCCTTGGCTGTTTTGCACAGCAATGCTGGCAGGGTAATTGCATTTACATCGTGATAAGCACGGCTGTGTAAGTCCTCCTTGAAACAAACACCTGTAAATTTCACCTTAGCAGCCATTACTGAACGTACCTAGGCATCATCTGAGTCAAATGTTAAAACAAACAAAGCATTATCTGTGTGAGACTTTACAGAGACAGCCTCATGTGCAAGGTACCTACAATTGCAGCATTCTCAGGCAATAGATTCTGGGCATGCTAATGCTACACATGTAGGAAACACACTGCAATTTATACCTAGCAACAGCCATTAATTTATCTTATGTCAGACTGTTGCTAAAGATCAGGAGTGGGACCTGTTAGAAAAATGGTCGGGGGGTTGGGAGAGTTGCTAGACTGGGATAGCTCAGTCAGTAGAGCATGAGACTCTTAATCTTGGGGTCATGGGTTCAAGCCCCACATTGGGCAGAATATTCCCGTATTGCAGTGGGTTAGACTACATGAACCCTCGTGGTCCCTTCCAACTCTACAATTCTCTGATTCTATGAACTAAGCATTGATTCTACCTACTATAACTCCAGGTTCCACTTACCATTCACTGTCCTGCCTCGCCCCTCACCAAGCCCATTGGGCACCACTGTCCCTAAACAAATAAGTTGCTTTAACAAGCCCAGGATACATATACATTGGGACTGATCCTCATTAAACCATGTATAATGAATCAATCCCTTGCTTTCTCCATGCTTCTGGGCATCCCCACCAGAAGAGAATGGCTAAGGATAGAAGAGTGATGCACTGGAGTCTAGACTCTAGGAGTCCTATCTCCTCTGTCCTTTAAAAGCTTGCAAATATTTATTTTCAGGACAATATTAGAAGTCTTTCTTGTGTCACACTGTCATATTCCAGAGACATTAACTCTTACATAGTAAGAGGAAATGGTTATGTATCAAGATTCTGGTTTCCTCTTCTCAAATGTTGGAGACTGCATTGTTTATTGCGTCTGTTGAGCTTTCTTCAGCAGAACACTTCTTGTTTTAATTTTGTCCATGATCTGCTAAGGAATCGTGAGTTCTGAAAAGTCATAGTGCTGCCAGTCAAAGCTTACTACTGTGCAAAATAGATGAAACACACAAACAGAGCTCTGATGCACTGTGATAAGGTACCTGTATAAACAACCTATGAAATCAAATACTGGTTGGGTGGCGTGTGAGCAGAAACCCTGGCAAGAAACCAGGCTTTGTGGTTATGTGCTTATACTTATCATTCCTTTATTAATGACATCACCAGCCACTAGCAAAATCTCACAGAAAATGTTCCAAGACACAAGCTGACAGATTAAACACAAACTTTAGCCCTGCTCAGATCCACTTGGGAGGCTTTTGCTGCTTTATTTGACAAGGGAGAGGGGCTCGGTGTTTTAAAATACCACGTTTTCATAAATATGTCAGAGGGCTGTTAACCCTGCCAAAAAGTAGCAAGTTAACTTTACAAGGCTATATAATAGGGAAAAGGGGGGAAATCAGATATTGCCCTCCTTAGGGAACTGCCAGAATCTAATATGTAGCTAGAATCCAGAAAATTGCTGAAAAGGTAGAACTATTTAGGACCTGAATGCATGATAGCTGTCAACACTGCCCACCCCCCCCTACCAGTAAAGCAAATGAGTGCTGTTTCATTTCTTTAAGTTTTCCACTGCCAAAATTTTCCACTGGGTATGTGTCAAAAATAGCAATTATTATTATTATTATTATTATTATTATTATTATTATTATTATTATAATAAAAAACCACTCTCTTCTCTTTGAACAGTTCAGTTTGATTTATTGCATTGTTTCTCAAACTTGGGTCTCCAGCTGTTTATAAACTACAATTCCCATCATCACTGACCTCTGTGGTCCTGCTGGCTAGGGATGATAGGAGTTGTAGTCCAAAAACAGCTGGAGACCCAAAGTTTGGGAAACATTGATTTATTGTGAAACTAACAAGCATCTCAACTGTGGGTGGGGAGGACTGATACTTTCCCAGAAGAACTACAGTAATTGCCTAAAATGGGGGGGGGGAGCCTGTGACCTTTCAGATCCCATCTACAGCTGCCATCACCCCTGGCCATTATGGGCCCTGCTGGTTGGAGATGATGGGAGATGAGAGTCCAGCAATGTCTGGAAGTCCACATGTTCCCCTTCCCTAAACGCTTCACTGTATCTTGAATTTCTCCACCCTTTTTGTGGGGAGAGAAATTGGGGGAACCATTTCGCCAGATTTCTTTCAGGAGGAGGAGGAGTTCTCCAACTATTCCTTGCGGGTGTGGCTCATCATTAGCACAGCTTTTTTGTCTCTTCCCCCCGAATAGTGTTTGTTGCTGATGCTGCAGATGCAGCAACTGTGCTGGCAGCTTGGCCATCAATTTGCATCCCACCCAAAGCCCAGCGCCGCTCAAGGGTGGCTGGAGAGGGAAATGGTGGTCAACATGATAAATGGCAGAGAATTCTGCAAAATGGACTTCTTTGGGGGCGGGGGGAGAAAAATATGTATTCTGAGAAATTTTGGCTCAGTTCTAGTTTTCGTTCAATCATCAAGTGCACAGTAATCAAGCACAGTGAAATTAAAGGATATATATTCACATGTGAACCTGGTCTTTGGAATTTTAGTAGTAGGCAGGGAGGGTGATTGGCCATTATCCTGCTACCAACCCTTCAGAGACTGCTGCTTAAGTCCTCTGTTTCTCCTTCCACACATCACTCTTTCCTTGTTAACCTTGGGGACAAATGTTAAAACACAGAGCCTAGCCCAGGACCTGCCAGTTTCCATTTTCTGCCCTGGATGCTGCATCTGCTGGGTGGTAGAATAGTTCTTCCTTGCAGTTCTTAAACAACCCTTTTCTTGAATTCCTATGTAATCTGGTTAGACATTAATATCGCAAGCAAGTGGCTAGGTCTCCAGCAGATTGTCTTTGGTGAGTTGTTAAGAATCAATAAAGAGCTGCTGGGTTATTTTTCTTAAAACAAAGAACAAAAAAAACCCCAAAGCCTGAAATACTGGAGCCTAAGGATCACTTTCTTTATGTTAAGCAATCGCAAGGCATTTTCTTCTTTCTCTGAAAAGGGAACCTGTCTGCTTGACATCCCCTAGAGCTCTGTAAATTCCCAGGCAAGGGTGGAAATCACGGAAGGCATAACCCTTCCCTTGCTTGCTTGAAGTGGCCGTGGGTGGGGAGAAACTTAAAGCAACTGGCTGGAATGACAAACAAAGGAAATGGTTGCTCCCCCAAACTTTGCTGAGAGCATTATTTCTGCTCCTTCTCACAGCAAAACTTAAATCATTTTCTCTCGCTGAGAACTTTAATTAAATGTCATTAGCTAATATACCCAAGCAGGGTGAAGAAAAGGTACAACAACAGAGCTATTAGGAGAAATGAATAAGATGCCCTGTGACCAAGGAGTATTTAGGAAGTCCCCACCCTCCAAAGCCTGGATGAAGCTCAAATGACTCAGTAATGAAGGAAATCTAAATTTCCATCTCCCTCCAAAAAAATGCTCCATTGGAATTTGCTGATACTAGACTCCAACCAATATGTAATGAAACTAGAAGAATGATCTTGCCCCGTGACACCTGATTACAACGTAGAAAGATGTGCATGTTCCTTGTATAGTAAATGCACTGGATTTTGGGAAGTGCTGGAAATGACACTTGGTCCAATTCAAGGTGCCCAATGGCCATTTGCTGCAGGAATCACCACCTATCTTAAATATTTACATTGGATTTAGGAACGAGTTAGACTGTTGGTCTATACAGCTCAGTAACTGGCAGCAGCACTCCAAGGTCTTAGGCAGAAGTCTTTCATAAGCCCTACCTGGAGATACCAGGTTGAACCCAAGATCTTTTACATGTCACGAATATGTTCTGCCACTGACCTATGTCCTTTCCCACTTTGCAAGCTTGTTCAAAGTGCTGGTTTTGATTTTCAGAACCCCAAAAGCCCTGGGCCCTCAGTATCTGAAGGAGCACCTCAGCACTTTATTCCTTCATATTCATTATGATATTCAGAAGCAGCTCTGCTTAGGGCAATCTTTGGAAACCTGGAGTGCTTTCTCGTTGTAACTCTCCCTGAGAAACCCACCTGGCAAAACCTTCTTTTGTTTTTGTTTTAAGAAAAAAAAACAGCTTTTCAGCTGCCAGAGAAGACAGTGCCTTTCCTTCACCATGCCTGCTTGTCTGTGTGTGTTTGTGGGGCGGTTTACTATGCATTTTAAATATCATGCATCAAATTGGCATGAAACCACATTTATTTTTATGTTGATATTTTGTAAGCTGCTATGAGGACTTGCAGCGCTGCGGGACGCATAAATAAATGCCACAATCCAGCCACAGTTAAAAGCGCCTTCGCTTCCTGTTGTTTTTAACGAGGAAGCTAAGCATACGCTTAAATCAACGTGCTTAACTTTGACTGGCTAATGTCTAAAACAAAATAAACCCAAGGGATGCATTGTCTGTATGGAAGAAGCTGGAGACAGAGCTTTCTGACAAAATGTGCTTTAAAGCCGTAGAGCAAGCCGCTAAAACTTTGCATCAAAGGTATCCCTTAATTTTTCCTTTCTTTTATGGCTGTTGTGTATGCACTTGAGACAGCTGAAAGAACCAAGCTGCCCCCCCCCAAAAAACACACACCATACTGATGCAAAGCCTTGAGGATGCTGAGCTAAGCATTAGACACACCTGCTCTCTCTTTTTAATGCTCTCTATTTGGAAGAAAGACAGAAAGGGATTTGTAAGACCAGCTGAGACTTTAGCCTAACACAACTTATTTTTCCTTTTGTTTTCATATGCCACTGTTAATGATTCAAAGATTTGGCACTTGGGGTGCCATCTGGTTACCCAGAAGTCACCGTCAAGGAAAGTCTCCTTGGCTCGTTGATTAACCACTCTGCATTCTTTCCTAGGCAAAGCTCAAGTCCTTTGCTGCCAAGATCATTCAGCTCCTGAAAGAATGGACAGAAACCTTCCCCTATGACTTCCAGGATGAAAAATCTATGAAAGAGCTGAAGGAAATTGCTCATAGGATCACACAGTGTGATGAGGTAAGGGGGGAAACGAACACACACACATGCAGGTGGAACAGGCACCACCGCCACCCGTCCCAACCTATAATTTGTCTTGACAGATTGCAAATATTTACTAGATGCGTTGAGGCTCCACAACTGCTGACCATGACTTGCCTAAATGGTATTAACAAGAGCAGAGGAGTTGGCCCTTTCTGCCTTTTCAGGGACCTCTTACTCCTCAAATTTTATGTACAACTGACCACATCACCACTATTGAGTAACTCATGGTACTTGCTACCATTGCAACCCCCATATGGGACTGGTCTTAATGTAATCCTAGCAATGAGAGCAGCCCAAACCACTATATCTGTGTTTCCCTTGCTCCCCCTAATCTCAAGTGGTGAGCGCTGAAGACCAGAAGGCCCAGAAGGCCACTGGGGTTGGGGAAGAGGGAGGTATCAGTTGGCGTGGGGCTGTGGGGGCGGCCCACCCCACGTGTCATTCAGGGGGGTAAAAAAACAAACAACCCCAGCAGATTGTCGCAGCACCGATTGCCCGCCCCCCAGGCGGATCACCACCATGCCAATCGGCCCTCCGGGTGAATCGCCCCGGGTGCACGGCATATGCGCTGCTCCAGGTGCCCAAGCAGCCAGCTCCACCACTGCTCAGGGAAGCCCTGAGGTTTGCAGAAGAGCAAAATGTTGTGGTTTTTTAAATTAAAACAAAAACAAGTCTAAGTGGGTAGCCCTCTGCTACACCAGAAAATACAGCTAAATGAAAACTGAGTGCACTCAGTAGCCAAGGACACTAAGAATCAATTGGAATAGAAAAACAACAGTTGGAAGAGAGTGGAATGTCATGTCTGGAAGGAACAGCTGCCTAGAACCCTGAACAGAAGCACTCCTTCTAGGGAGGGAGGGTACACTGCAACATTTTATTGCAGGCTCCACTTGGATAGTGCTTGGATGTTCATCATATTCCTGTAAGGCAACTGGCCTATTATTTTTTCTTACTGCTGGTGTGATGTCAACATATTCCATTAGAATTTCCATATCTCACTGTAAAATTAGAAAGGGCTTTTCAGGCAGGTTGGCAGCCATCTGTAACGGATGCTTTAGCTGAGTTTCCTGCCTTGCAGAGGGTTGGACTAGATGACCCTTGGGGTCCCTTCCAACTCTACAGTTCTGATTCTATATGAATTGTCTGTGCATCAAGGCACAGCCTACCAAGTGGTGCCAAGGTACAAAATTCACACATGGCCTTGTGATTAAAAACTGCCTGTTGCACCTTATTTTATGTTGATAAATCAAATAGATTCTGAAAACACACAGGGAGGAGGGGGATAAAAGGCTCTAACTAGATCCTTGCAGCATAATCCTAAAGTTGTTTACTCCAAAGTCTAGCTGAGTTCAGTGGTATTTGCTTCCTGAGTCTATGTCTGGTTAGGCATGTTGCCTAAGTACTATAAAGGGTAGAGCGAGAAGAATGCTGTCTTTTTGAAATGACTGTTCCAAATATATATTTGAGATTGGCCCCAGAGGTTTAAGAGTGACAGGCATGTGTCTGTTTAAAATGTTAATGGCCAAAAAAACTAGAGTGATTCAACAACTTTGGCAGCAATGCATGATGATTGGAGGTGATGCTTTGATATTAAAGGTGTTGTCAAGAGTAGCATGACAAGTTTCAGGATGTCAGCAATGTTGTTTACCTGCATTTTATTAAGCTGTCACAACCTGAAGGCAAGAGGAAATGATTAAGGCTATGTGCTGGGTTTTTAAACGGTGTGCGCATAAACACTCGTACAATCTCACACTAAAGGAAAACAATTATATTTTGTTTTATGTTCAGTTTTCATTATCTGGGTCATTTTCAAAATTGGAGGAAACACTCCTGTCTCCTCCTTGTCTCCCATTCATCAGCGAGGCTATACCTGAATCAAGAATAATAAGTTGTAAAAATAATTCACCTTGGTAAAGGTCTATGTTTCTCAGGCTGTAAAATATGCCTACAAATATCCAACAAGATCAACAATAGCATGTGAGCCAATAAAATGGGGACAGGGAGAGTGGTGTATATGTGTTTGCATACCTATGCAAAAGAACAATAAAATGCTGTAAGGCCACCTGCTTGTGATGTACAATTTCTGTACATGTCTACTCAGAAGTAAGCTCCACTGGCTTCAGTGTGATTTACAACCAGGTAAGTCTACCTAGCAGAGGGACACAGGTGGTGCTGTGGGTTAAACCACAGAGCCTAGGACTTGCCGATCAGAAGGTCGGTGGTTCGAATCCCCACGATGGGGTGAGCTCCCTTTGCTTGGTCCCAGCTCGTGCCAACCTAGCAGTTCGAAAGCACGTCAAAGTGCAAGTAGATAAATAGGTACCGCTCTGGCAGGAAGGTAAATGGTGTTTCCTTGCTGTGCTCTGGTTCGCCAGAAGCGGCTTAGTCATGCTGGCCACCGGAAGCTGTACGCCGGCTCCCTCGGCCAATAAAGCGAGATGAGCGCTGCAACCCCAGAATCGGCCACGACTGGACCTAATGGTCAGGGGTCCCTTTACCTTTACCTTTAAGTGTACCTAGGATATAAGCCTGATCTAGACATATGTCTTTTCAATTGAGAGCCATGTGCAATCCTTCACATTTAAGTGGTAACAATGTGGGAGCATCAAATCACCATTTGAAAAATCTGAGCTTTATGAAGATTGCTTACTCACTCTTGTCAATATATCCCCAAAATGCAATATCTGAAGTATCTGTGGAAACAAAGGGGGAGTTGGTGCATGCCAGAGGCACCAAGCTCTGCCCGACATTGGGGAGGTGGCTCTTTGCGTGCGCGTGACATCACACATGTGACACTCTGTGAGGAGGCCCAGTGAGATTAACCTCTGCTGTAGGTTTAGTCACACATTAGTCTAGCCAAGGCAACTCTCTCAGCCAATGGTTCTGATGTCTAGGGCATCCTAGGGACATGGTTCTACTTGTCAGACTTTTGTGCTTATATATATATGCAGTGGTAACGTAGCAGTCAGGTAACAGCCATAAAATAAACATGCTGACATTGGCAATGTCGCTTGCCGTGGAGACTCAAGGATGACACAGACAGGCTGCTTTTGCTGCCTGAGTAAGCAAAGATGCAAGACATACCAAGGATTTCAGACATGAGCAGGGCCCAAGTGTATTGCGTAGGCAGTTCTTTAAAATCTCGGCGCAATAAGGAATACTAAAGGAAGATCAAGCAGCCTGCATGCCTATGCAAGCAAGATGACAACATTTATCAAGGTTCATGGCCATGTGCTTGAGGTCACAATTGAGCAACAAGCCAAATTAACACCTACGTCAGCAAAGAGAGTTTATGCAGACTCTGTCAGTTGTAGCAATGTTGTCCCTGCTTATATATGTAACTAGAGCTTGTTTCTAAGGTGAGAGGTTATTGTTCCTCTTCCGCAGGACTTTAGCAAGGCTATACATTACACAGATAACATGGAAAGCAGTCTGAATATTCTTGACTAGATGCCTCTATCAAGGAAAGGTGGAGCATCTTAATGTACTCACTTCCCCTCATATTCTCCTGCATTCCTGATGTTGGAGCTGATGTTGAACTGTGCTTTGGGCTAGGAGTCACTGAGCTGGCTCTTTCCTTGATTGTTACCTCCCATGTGATTTGAAACAACTGTTTCAAATCCAGTTCAGTTAACGTCAAATTCAGTTAACATCCAACTGTTAACTGAACTAGAACCATAGAGTTGTATAGTTAGAATCCTGAGGCTCATGTAGTCCAACTCCTTGCAGTGCAGGAATATGCAGCTGTCCCATGTAGGGATCAAACCTGCAACCTTGGCATTATCAGCACCACACTCTACCCAACTAAGCTATCCTAGGCTAACTAATTGCTGGCTGCCTAAGAGTATAAACTGTAAGCTGAGCTAGTAATTCTATATGACTAGAATGGATTGGCAGTTTTAGCTTCCATTCAGGGGCATTGTTGACTCAAGTCATTTAAGTACTTAGCATCCTCCCTGTTTTGGCTGGTATCTCAAATCACCTGGCAATCCTACACAAATTGGAATGATGATACAATTCATCTGCAAAAAGCTCTCCAATCCTCCTGAGGGCTTATTCAGCACATGAACTGACTTGATGCTGAATTCTAGTATCCCAGTCAGAAATCTTTCCAGCGCAATTCTGATTAACAAAGAGACAATCTAGAATTTCCTCAGCCAGGAATAATTAACATCAGTCTGTTTTATTGATTAGGAAAATGGAACTGTGAAGAAGATCATTAGCCAGATGACGCAGAATCTACTGATGACTCTTGCGGCACGCAATCAGTACCAGGAGATCAGAGAGAAGTTCCGCCAACCCGTGACTGACAAAGGCACAATCCTGAAAACAAAGCCTCAGTCGTCACAGAAGGACATACTGAGTGTTTGCTGTGACCCACTTGTTCTTGCGCAGCAACTCACACACATTGAGCTGGTGAGTTCCTTTATCTTCCATCTACTTGAAGGTTTAGCAGGGCCAGGGCAAGCTGTTCTCCAGCCGAGCTCTGAGTTACAGCTTGAAGGTTTGAGAAAAGTGGCTTCTAGGTATAAGAGAGACTGAAGGAAGAAGGGAGTCTGGCAGTTACAGAGACAATGAACTCACTTGAGCTGGAGAGAGAAAAGACCACTTGCGACTGATCACTTTCTCACTCCTGCAACCTCTTTTAGGAGATTCATTGCATTAGCAAACTCTTGTTCCTGACCTGGAATATCTCAAGGAGGGAAAGGGAGGGGGAAGAGGAGTCACAGTCAACGTCAGAAGCTCACTGTCTTCTAAATCGTTCTAATGAGTACTTCAGCCACTCAACCCATCCATACATGCTACCAGGACTGATTTCAAAGGTCGTCTCAGAGCAAGGCTAACACACCCAGAGCCTAGGAGAGACAAATGAAAGCAGAAATCTTTCC
Organism: Podarcis filfolensis; assembly: GCF_964270895.1. Lineage (NCBI taxonomy): Eukaryota > Metazoa > Chordata > Lepidosauria > Squamata > Lacertidae > Podarcis > Podarcis filfolensis. Next base: position 79,502,854 of record NC_139608.1, read on the forward strand.
CAAGGACTACCTCTCTTAAAGGTCCAACCACATATCTGCATTACTGTCCCCTGGTTCCCTGACCTGGAGTAAGAGATGCCAAATATTAACCTGGAAGCTCTGCTGGTGAATATGCAGCTGTGACACCACCTGCCCCATTACATCAATGGTTATTTTGCCCACCCATCACTCCTCTCTGCTGTGCTGGGCAGCAAGAATCTCTGCTTGCTACAACAGAGAAGGAAAAAAGGGTGGAGAAAGGACCAATGGAGCAGCAGGGTGGGAAGACACTCTGCCACATGTCTTCCCACTGCTCTACGCCCTTACAGAATCTCCTGGTTAGCAACAAGCAATCCAAGCTGATGCATTTCAAAAATTCCTTCCTGCACTTTCCATAAGCACCAACTTACACTGCATACGCACAATGCATTTAAAGTGTGTGGTCCCCCAAAAGGAATCCAGGGAACAGTCATTTAAAGGTGCTGGGAATTGTAGTTCTGTGAGGGGCAAACTACAGATCCTGGGGTCTTTGGAGGGCAAGCAGTGTGCTTTAAATGGATATACACAGCCTTAGGCACAACTAAAATCTGGTCAGGCAGTACTGAAAAATCTAGACAAAGAAAGGGGTAGCAAGAGAGAAAGCAAACTCTTAAGTATGTGTGTGACTCTGTGAAGCAGCACAAGGTGTGTCTTTTACAGGACCCAAAGCCTGTTCTGTTAAACAGATGTCAATTAAGATCTGGCCTGACAGGGCCGGCTGGCTGCCACAGCTCTCTGTTCCTCATATGTGTGCTTGCAAAATTGACGGCCTTTGCTATCTTGCTGTATCTAGGAGAGGGTGAGCAACATTTACCCCGAGGACCTCATGCAAATAATCAGCCACGTGGACTCCCTGGATAATCACAAGGTGTGTACAAAGTGTGAACGCAGTGGCAATTTGAAACAGGGCTACAGGTAACACTGCGTGCATGGCTTATACAGGTGTTGAAAATTAAAGGCAAACTTATCTTGTTTCTGTAACAGTTTAAGTGTTATAATTTACCCCAAAGAATCTTGAGCATTGTAGCTTGGTAAGGGCATGGTATGGGGGTTAGGATTAAGATCCTTGGCCAGAAATCCCTAGGCTACTATCTCCCACCCAGAACTACAGTTTCCAGGATTTCCTCAAGAAAGCGGATGACTGTTACACCAGACTAAATCCATAGCACGGGCCACCCTTTGCCAAGCAGGTGCCCTCTAGATATTTTGGACCGCAACTCCCATCAATCACAGCCCTGTGGTGACTGGAGCTGATGCGAGTTTTGGTACACAACAACTGGTGTAGACATTCAATCAATAGCTGCCCAATCTGCCACATTTAAATTGACACCCAGTTCCTATGGCACATACCAAGTTTTTGTACACCCGAGAAGCAAATGGGAAGAAATAGGAAAATTATCACCTGCAGTATTTAGCTAGTTTCTTGAACTGTCAAACAACCAAGCTGCACTTGGATATGGGAGAATAAAGAGGGATGTACTCTAAGAGAGGGATAGCCAGTGTGGTGCCATTCAGATGTTGCTGAACTCTCAACTCCCAGCAAGCTTGGTAAATATTCAGGGATTATGAGAGCTGAAGTCCAATATCATCTGTAAGGACCATATGGCTAGCTCTACTCTAATAGGACAGCTCCTGTTAAATAAGCTGACTGCACTGATTTCTTCGCTAGCTGAGGCTTTCAGTACATTTTAATATATTGTGCATACATATAGCATGAGGCCTTCTTTTCTGTTCATGCTTTATGAGGCTTAAGCATTGAGGATAAACAAACAAAAAAATATTGCTGGATAAGACAATAGCCCCTGTCGCTGCCCCCATCCCCTTTGTCTCTTAGGTGCCCTGTGAATTTTATTCAGGTAGGAGGGAGAGAGATCCTTATTTGTGAGCTGCCACCTACACAGCTGGGAGAACATGTAAAGAGCACCTTATGTAGCAGTTCTTTTCTGCAAGTTAGCAATTATGGAATTCAGAGGTCAAGGAAGTCTGCAGGGATATTGTACAAGACTGGGATCTGTCTAGACACAACAAGAAGAAAAGATTAAATATCATAATTCACACCAGTACTTATTATTTTGAGCCTCTTTCCTTAAAGTCCCCAGGTAGCAAAGTGTCATATGTTGTTATTTTTTTTCAACCTTCCTTCAAGGTTAAAAGCAATTTGAAGTTTCTCAGTTACATACAGTGAGTTGAGTACGCCCACCTTAGCTATTGTTCCCTACTAGCATATAATGTTACTGAACATGCAGTCATCTCTTAAATATGACAAAATGGGTTTGGACAGTGTGTATTTTTTCTCCCGCTTGTCATTCCTAAACACTTATTGAAAACAATATGCAAATCCTTACTATTTTCACAAACACCCCAGGAGGAAAAGCACGAGAAATATACACCCCTTTCTCTCTAAATGCTCTAAGTGGTTTCCCCAACAGCTGTACAGACCAAAAATTCAGAATGATATAAAAGAGAGCCAAAATTCTTATTTTTAATGGTGCACTTATAGCCAATATAATTGGCCATATTTGGGGTGTTCCCCTCCCACAATTATAATTGTGCAAGGGAGGAAACAACAGGGCCATGCTTCGTGGCCTCACCCCTTCCTTAGGGGGTGTTGTCATTGCCCAGACTGTGCACCTCACACATTTGTACAGTGTGGCTGCCCACTTGTGGAAGGTTCTCCCCTGGCACCATCATTACATATCCAACACTTACAGCAGTCCCATCCCCTGAAGAAGTTACCCTTGCAATATGTGAGAGGTGCACAGATCAGGTGACAAGGAAGTGACATAGGAGGCAGAGCCAGAGACTTCAGCCCTGCTCCCCGACCTCACATAGGCCGTAATCCTGTGAGGTGAGGGGGAATTGCCCATGTGGGGCACTTGATTGCTGGAAATGTCTCAAACGGGGAATACTTTTGCATCTGACAGAACTCGGGACATAACATTTCCCCGATAGCAGAGGGAACTGATCTAGTAAGGAGGATACCACATGGGATGGGGGAGTTAATTTGCCCCACGCTGCCGTTGAATCACAGCCTGGAGAGTGTGTCTGTCTTTGAAGCATGCAAGCTGAAGTCACTTGTGTGGAGATGCATGGGTGTCACTGGAAACAACCATTTTTTTCAAGCCCTTCGTACAGGCATAATTTACAACCTTTCTTTTGCAGTGCCGAGGCGACGTTACTAAGACTTACACTCTGGAGGCGTACGACAACTGGTTTAATTGCCTCAGCATGTTGGTGGCGACGGAGATTTGTAAGGCAAGTACTGACAAGGGAAATGCGCCAGCTACTCTTCCTTCACTCTTGCAGTTTTTGGCCCAACTCATTCCAAACTGCCTTGGCTGAAACTCTGTGTATCTTAGCCACCTCCCACCAAGTAACATCTCCTCTGGCTCAGGATGCATATGAATGCACCCGCCCATGCAAAAATGCAATCCTTTACAGAATATTTGTTGGCACTTGAAGTCGGCTTCCATTTGTATTTTTTGCACCCATTCTCGTCCTATTCTGATTTGACTCACGCTGCGTAGCAAAAGCCCAATTCATACATTCCCCAAGCAGCATTACTGCTGCTTCACCTGGCTCCATCCCATGCGATGCTAATACTGTAGGGTGTAGTGATATCCCAGGAGGCTCCTTCATCATTGTACTTCCTCTTGAGTTCTAGCAGATGTGGCACTGCAAAGTCCCCTGTGACTTTCGCCTCCAACACAATTAAGTGTGTCATATATTTCTGGAACTTTATGGGATGGGGGCTGTGGGAAATAGGAACCATGTTGCTCTGGAAATGTATGAACTGGAGCACAGCGAGGGAACAGGAATGGGTTTGGTCATATGAACACACATAATGCCTTATCTAAACCACTGAGCCTCTTGGGCTTGCCAATCAGAAGGTTGGTGGTTCGAATCCCTGCGACGGAGTGAGCTTCCGTTGCTCTGTCCCAGCTTCTGCCAACCTAGCAGTTTGAAAGCATGCCAGTGCAAGTAGATAAACAGGTACCACTGTGGGGGGGAGGTAAACGGTGTTTCCGTGCACTCAGGCTTCTGTCACAGTGTTCCGTTGCGCCAGAAGTTGTTTAGTCATGCTGGCCACATGACCCAGAAAGCTGTCTGTGGAAAAACGCTGGCTTACTCAGCCTGAAAGCGAGATGAGCGCTGCAACCCCATAGTCACCTTTGACTGGACTTAACTGTACAGGGGTCCTTTACCTTTACCTTTTTACCTTTTACATCATGCCTTGTAACAAACAGTACAACTTCGCTTTAGAATGAACAGTGTGTAGGTGTGGAGATGCAAAAGTCTTTGTGGCTTCCAAGATGCAAGCTTCGCTTGAGCTGCTTACAGTTCCAAACTAAAACATACAGCATGTGTCTCTTTCTCAAACTCCATATAATAAAAAGGAAGGGAGAATTGTGTGCCTGTGACATGAAAGTATCTAGAGGTACTTAGAACAACCATTAGTGACTGAGAGCTGAATCACTTTCTTAGAGTTTGTGAAAACCCAGTATAGAGAATATGTAGGCTTACCTCAACCGAAGTGTCTTCTCTGTATGCAAACAGGTGGACACCAACCGCACATAGGATTCGTAACATGTCAGAGTCTGACCGGAAGATGGAAATGTATCCCAAAACATCATCTTCCAGATGTACGAAATCAGTATGGTAGTGAAAAACTTACAGTGATAAATATTGGAGTGCATTTTTCCAAAATTCTTAGAGTCATGTGGCAGAATCATGTGGTAGCATCCTTCCTGGCTTATATTATTATAGATTGCAGGTAGGCAGTGATATTTTTGGATGCTCCACCATGTCAGTTAATTTTCTGCATGTAAAATCTTGCACACTGGGAGAAAGGTTCTAGCATAGCCACTCCCTACATGTGATTCTCCCATTAAGAAAAAGAAAAAACGTTTGTTAGACCTCAGAAACAAAACTTGAAAAAATAATGCACAAAGCAAGCATTGATCCACTATCAACAAGGCTAGTGAACAGTGACTGATAATTGTACCAAACCCATTAATTCTCAGAAGCTAATTACAAAAAGCAAAGACAAAAATGCAACTCAGCAACACGTCATGTGGGAAGCAAATGTGTTTTTAAAAAAACAACATGGGGCAGTCATTCGGACAAAGCTAAGAATTTAAAAACCCTTTGTTTTCAGGGGGAGAGATTTAAGTGCATGCCTAAGTCTCCCACTTTAAATGAAAAATGTAAAGATATTTTTTCCCCTACTGTGGCAAACTGCAGCAGTGGCACCAGGACTCTCCTGGAAAAATGCCTCACTTGGGGGGGGGGGACCCTTGGACCTTCCTTGCAGTGAAGGAGAAGAAGGTGCATGGGGTGGCAGACATGTTCACTTTGCTAGGTGGTAGCATCAGGACTAGCAGCCAATAATGAGGTGAGCGAGAGTGAGGGGCCGGCAATTTTTCGCTGCCTTGTCTGAGACCATTTTCTTGCTCTGCCTTAATAATTGTGCAAATGCTGTTGCTTAGTCTCATTTCCCTGCAGATTTGAAGTGAGCTTAGTGCTTTACCTCAGGATATCTTATCAACAGTAACGTTAAAAAAAGATGGATTATAAATCCTCAGTGCTATAGTGAAGCAAATGCCCTGCTTCCACCCTACAGAAGCACACCTCCCCTGGATGGAATGTTTCCTATTTTCTACATTTGAGGACAGAATGTTTTAAAAGTATTTGGTTTTCCAGTCACCAAAATCATTCTTTCTTTGCTTGACAAAATTTCCCCAACGCCTAGTTTCTTCCTTACATAAGGCTACAGGATTCCAGCATCCATGGACATACAAAGTTTTCATGATCTTCCAAAGATAATGGCTCTTTAAACAAAACAGGGATCTTAGATCACTATCACAAAGGCTTACTCTAAAAAAATGGGGGGGGGGAGGTGACTCAAATCAGGATAGAAGCATCAACACCTTTTCCACTGAAATGCTCTTCCTCAAAGCCTTTAAAAACAAACAAATGTTGTTTGCTTGCGGGATGCCATGCCTCCATTGAGTAAATGCCACCCCACTTCTCCCATTCAAGGTTTGCATTTTAAATTTCAGGTCGTGAAGAAAAAGCAGCGGACAAGAATAGTGGAATTTTTCATTGACGTGGCAAGAGAGTGCTTCAACATTGGAAACTTTAATTCCATGATGGCCATTATCTGTGAGTACTCTTCCGCAAGGCACCTGTGGGCAATGTGTGTGACAGCGTCAGTAGAATGATGGTGTCTGCGTAGATGCAGCGTCCCGCTGAGAGTGCTGCACTCTGGATGACAAATGGGCATCAAAGATATTACCAAGTGAGACTCTCCAAATAATTAACTGGTAAGCGGTGGGAGATCAAAAGAAGAGACAGGGGAAAGACAGGTAAAAGTAGTCTGCGCTTGCCAAAGAGACGAGCCACACAAGACCTTTTCATGCATTGCAGAGTGGCAAATCAGAGTTTGAGGCTCAAAGCATATTTGACAGAGAGGTACAACCAATCCTGGCTCCCTGGTGAGAGTGAGTCAGTGCATGTTTGCAAAAGACAAGTGTGCCTCTTCTTGTCTACAGAATCTAGTGCACACTTAGAATATTTTAGGTGTATGCCTAATGCGTGAATTGTCCTGATTACATAAAAGGACTTTTTTTTTGGATTCTCTGAAAATGCAAACTTCTCCCAGCTTCAAAACTTTGGCACAGATGTAACAAAAGTGACCAAAAGCGGACACAGAATTGTTTTCTCAATAGCAAAATTTCCCTCCATCCTGCGTTAAAACATGTTTAAGGTACGCAACAGCCATCTTAATTGGGATTGAGCTAAGAAGAAATCCGGTCCTAGACTCAAAACTGGCATTGTCACCTGAAGAGGAAACACACATAGATGAAGGCTGTGGGGACACATCCAGTCCCACCATGCTTTAAAGTGCACTTTTGCAGCCAGCAGCCTTCTGTATTCATGGAGATTCCCTTTGTGAGTTAGGCTCTTGGAAGATCAGGGCTTTCACCCACTGCAGAAGTACACTTTAAACATGCAAATGGGCTGGAAGAGTTGCGCAGCCCCAGTTAAGAGAGCTGCAACCCCAACTTACAGATGTTCCCTCTTCAGGGAAGGGGGCTTAAGAATCCTGGTTAAGTGGGATGCCAGGTCAGTGCTGGTGCCAGTGCAGTGCTCAACCATAGAAAGGGTGGCTAAGGAGGGATGCAGTCTGGAGAGGAGAGGAACAAGTGAGAAGCAGCACGCAATCCCATGGCCTGTTTCGGATCTCTTACCTGGGGTTACCAGAGCCCTTCATTACATTTGCACTACCCTCCTTTGACACAACTGCCTGCAGAAGTAGTGATTTGCAGAACATAGCACCAACAGTACTGCTGGAAGCATCCTGACAGACATGCAGGGATGTTTTCAATGATTTGCTGAAAATTTTCCATTTGTTTTTTTCTTTCTCTTTTTAGCGGGTATGAACTTGAGTCCTGTTGCCCGGCTAAAGAAAACTTGGTCCAAAGTCAAAACAGCCAAATTTGATGTTTTAGAGGTAATTACATCATCATCATCATCATCATCATCATCATCATCATCATCATTTATACGCTGCTTTTTCCACGTGTCGCAAGTGGTTCACAACACAACAGCAAAAATCCGCATCAATGCATTACTAGAACAGCCCAGAAAAATGGATTTTAAAGCATGATATGAAAATCCAAACCATTCATTTTGATAATACTAACATTATAGCACCATAAATGGTTCATGCTTTGCCATGTACTGCCAGAAATGTGCCATGTATTTCTTCCTTTTAAAAAAGTCTTTAAAACTGTGTTTAGTAATTGTTCTCTGCCCAGAGCCAGATAGTATGAATGAAGCTCAAAAGGTACACTATAAGATGCTGAGTGGGAAACAGCTAAGATAGCCTGATCTCTCATAAGCCACTGAATTTCTCCATAAACTTTAATTCCGTTTCAGTAGAAAATAATATTTAAAAGTTCCCCAGTGCCCATCAGACATCTGCAGCTTTGCACGCATTGGGCTGGAACACTGCAGAGAAGGAATACATTGGTTCATCTTACTGAGCAATTGGGCAGAATAGTGCCTGTGCATCTTTAGTCCATAAGTATAAGATCCTTCTTAAAAACGGGAGCTGAACTTTCAGAGAAAGGACCTGGAATATCCCTAATTGTGGCCGGTGCCCCCTCCCCCACCTCAGTCCCTGTGGTATCAGCCCTGTTTAAACACAAATGATTCTCCTTTTGCCTTCATGATGTATATTCATCTCCAATTTAAGTCTGCCATCTGGTGGAGAGTGATGATCAACATTTAACCAGAGTAATTCCTGCCACAAACCTTTCGTTATTTTTAAATGAAAACAAGCACAACTGGGGAAGAGAGAAAGCGAGGAGGGTGAAATGGTTTGGAATATTTGAAAGATATTGTTGGGGGCTTGTCCTGAATCACTGGAAATTTCACTAATATTCTGCCACTCTGGCCCTAAGTAGATCCTTGCAACAAAAACCAGTTGGTGAAAGAAGCACACCCCACTTTCAAACAATAAAATATCAAAGCGGGAACAAAAATTGAACAAATGATGTTTCTCTCCAAAGGCAATATTTAGTAATGCCTGATGACTTATATGTGTGCACCCAACAAATCATAGGCAATATCTTTCCCATCACTCCAGCACAAGGCTTTCCAGTGGACAGAGTTCATATGTGCAGCTGTAGGTCATCAGGTGTCAGGTAATCAAGTGATGTACATGGATGTGTGAACCAACCCTGAAAATCTCTGGATCACAATTCCCAGGTCAAATCCAAACCTGCCCATGCAGCGTATAGGCAAGCACCCATCTCATACAGAACTCTCCATACTCCTTTGGTTCCTCAGAATGCAACCTGTCTAAAGGAATGAAATAGCACTTCCCCCAGTCTCAAGAAGGCTCTGTGGGGAGGATGTTTGTAATTATCAGATTACCCCCATCCTGATCACTGTAAAGCAGGCATGGCCAGTCTTGGCCCTCCAGATGTTTTGGGACTACAACTCCCATCATCCCTAGCTAACAGGACCAGTAGTCAGGGATGATGGGAATTGTAGTCCCAAAACATCTGGAGGGCCAAGTCTGGCCGTGCCTGCTATAAAGCAAATTTTGTAAGCCTTTGTACTCAGAGGAATTCTAACAAATTCTCTTTTTGATCCGAACAGCATCACATGGACCCATCCAGCAATTTTTGCAATTACCGAACAGCCCTTCAAGGAGCAGCACAGAGATCGCAGACAGCACACAGCAGCAGGGAGAAAATAGTCATCCCCGTTTTCAACCTCTTCATTAAAGATATCTACTTTCTGCATAAAATACACACCAACCACTTGCCCAACGGACAGATAAACTTCAAGGTACAGCTTGTTTTGCAGGCAGTGAATGAAGCAGTTGCACAGTGAGCGCTGCAGGCATACAAAACATCCAAGCAAAAGAACAGAATGCCATATGTAGTCAGTGAGGCTTGCCACTTGGCCATTTTTATACCGATCTGTTTGCATTCTGTTCCTTCAGAATAGGTTTGTCACAGCTTGCTCACAGCCTCACGTTCAAACTAGAGCAATTAACCAATCAGGGGCGGGGGGGGGGGTGGAATTGCATTTGAAGTGAGTGCATCTCAGCAATGAGAAAAATTTGGGTTACTTGCTATCACAACATTGAACACAGAACCTCTGACTCCTATGTCCCCATCTGTAGAAGATGGAAGTGCTGGCTGGATAATGGGCAGGGGATGAAACTATTTTACCTAGTGGTTAGAGTACCAGAACAGGACCTGGGAGACTTGGGTTCAAATCCCTGCTCAGCCCCAAAGCTGGTGTTGCCAGGATTGCACAGAGGAGCTGGATGCATGATCGGGTGCTTCTACATGGGAGGAGGGAGTGAGGTGGCTGCTGCTATGTGCACAATTGCAGCAGCTCTAAAAAGGCCCATTGCAGCTGTGCCAACAAAGGTGACAGCAAATCCATAGGGATGTATCCAGTGCTGTCCTAGTGCTTGTGCAACAAAACTCCTTGGCTCTTCCTGCACATACCTCAAACCAGCTCTGGAGGGTTTGGGGGACTCTGGAGCACATTCTGGAAGGAAGGATGCATGGGGAAAGGAAGAGAAAGTTATGTTTTGTGCAGCACTGGATGCAGCCCATACAGTTGACAAGCCTTTTGATGGCCCTGTTTCCTGGGGGGGGGGGCTGTACACTGTCATCTCCAACCATTGAACTACAGGCTTAACCAAAGTTCAGAAGGTGGCATGAAATAAACAATAATGAAATGCTGATTTGAATAATTTTATCTCACACAGAAGTTCTGGGAAGTTTCAAGGCAAATCCACGACTTTATCACATGGAAGCAGGTGGAGTGTCCTTTTGAGAAGGACAAGAAAATCCAGAGCTACCTGCTCACAGCACCTATTTATAGTGAAGAAGGTACGATTATTCGGCAGCTCACGCAAAATTTGCTCGTTTCCACAAACAACATGTGCAAGAGGCTCAATGGTGAAAGTGAAAATGGGCAAATTTGTCAACAGCTGTGGATGTTGTTGGTGCTGAAGAGGAAGAGATATAAACTCTGCAACCGACAAGCCTAAACCACGTGGCAGTATTCTAAGAATCCATTAATCCATTAGAGGATTCCTTCTGCTGTTAGGGCTCCGTTTGAAAGGATACATACTTGCAAGGCTGCTGACAATAATGCAACCACAATGTTTTATAGGCTTAGGGTCCAAGGCGGCAGGTGTAGTTGTAACTATCCATGCTTTACAGAATACCATGGAGATAAGAGGGGGGAAATGTATTCTATCTTTTATGTCTCCTAAAATGCTATCGTTTGACATCATTATGGCTATAAAAGGAGAAGGGCTGTAGCTCTGTTGCGGAAGGAACAGACAGGGGTGGGAATGTTCCCTGTCCCAAGTTGTGGAAAGACACTGCCGGTCAAAGCAGTACTGAGCTAGGTTGGGCAATGTTCTTATTACATATAAGGCCACTTCCTCTGTTCCTATGTCATCAATATCCTGTTACATGTTCTGACTGACTTCCCGTCCTTCTCTGCCCCACCCTCCCAACCCTCAGCTTTGTTTATTGCATCATTTGAAAGTGAAGGTCCAGAAAATCATATGGAGAAAGACAGCTGGAAGACACTCAGGTAATGAAACCAGTTCCTTGGTTCTTTCTCATCCTGTGAAATGCAACCTACACTACCGACCTTTTTGAGCCTTCAGAAATTTGGCATGGGAGATACACATTAGGTAAAGAAGAGGTGCCGCCAAGGTTCGCCATGCTCATGGACTCCATGATGCTTGCCTCAATTGAGAGGCGAGAATTAGAAGATAATTAATTCTTCTCTAGCTCAAATTAAAATCAAAGCCACACAAGACTTATTGGTCTATTTCTGCTTTGAAGGACTACACTGAAAGCCAAACACCCAAACCACCCAGGGGAACATAACCCCCATGCAATACATGATTGCACAGTATGTGAAGGGGGGGGGGATGACATTGTACAATGCTCATCTTTGTTGAAAAATAGAAAGCCAACACAACCAGCAAAGGACTTCTCCCTGGTCTACTAGTTTCCTTTTTGCAGGATGTTTTGTGTGGGTTTTTAATATTTAACTTGGATAGTATTGAGAAGTGATATTTCCCACCTGTTGCCTGAGGCACTACAGCCCATCAACATTCTGCAATCTTATTTTCACTTCATTTTGCAGCAAATTTAAATGCAACGCAGTAGAACAGCTCTGAATTGCACAGCAGTCAAGGCCTTGCTTGACATAGGCTGGATCCAAAATCACTTTTTGGTTGAGAGATACAGTGTAGGTGTAGTAGCTAAACTCAAGTATTAGTCTAGATTTTTTTAATATAAAAAACCAACCAACCAGGGAACACCAGTTCCCATATCAAGGGCCAGAAACCTGATCTGTGGTCAGTTTTCAATACATGGTTGAGGACTGGCAAGTCATTATCAAATGATTGAGAATACTGGGGTAAAGACAGGTAACAGAGAAAACTAGAAACCTAATCATCCAGCTATGCAGTTGGGAGATCTGAAGCCAAGCTTAATGGGGCAGCCAGACATCAATAGCTGGGAACTTATACCAGCGAGTAATCTGAGCTGATCTCAAGTATATTCGCAGTTGCATCTGTTTCTCTTAATGTAACTTAAGGTGACAACATTTAAGACGATTTGCTGACGTTATCTTTTCATTTTTATCTCTCCGTTTTCAGGACAACTCTGCTCAACAGAGCCTGAGATTTTGGACTTCTGCTCTGGATTCTAAAGCACACACTAAAAAAAAACATTGTTTTTAAATCCTCGAAGACGTGATTTGAAACAGGAAGGCCTCACTGGTTGGGGTCTGTTTTGTAGATACAATGCCTTTTATGAATTACAGAAGAAAAAAAATGTGCTAAATATTTCACATCAACCTTAAGGCACTTAAAAAAATGAAGGATTTTGTTTTTTAACTATAAAAAGAAGAAGAAAAATCAAGGGCCGGGCCCTGTTCTCAGAGATGAAATGGATTGTAGGGAGTGGTATCTATGGTGGTGTCTTATTGTGATGACATCCAGATCTTTATTTTCATGTTCGGTTTCTTCCACCTAACACACGCACAGTCTCAGACGGGCTCAACATTTTGCAGGTTTGGTTTCCGCTATGCCTTGATCCACCCAACGCTTCCTGAAAATAAATGTTGTCATGTGGGGCTGATGCGTTTGAAATCAGCAAGGCTTCCACAGACCTAAAGAGGGACAAGCGTGTTTCCCAGAACAGGTGCAGGTTGACTAAGGACAGTATAAGCACAGAGCCCTTGGTTGAACTATAACCCTCATTTTGGGCATCTGATATTTTTGAAGAGCTTGCTTCTCCTGCTGCATCACAGAAAACAGAAGGCAAAAAGCAGCTTCCAAGCCACACCTTGTTGCCCCCCCTTTTCCATCTAGTGAAGTAGGAAAAGCCTATGAAAGCTCACACCGCAACAGATCTATGAGTTTCCAACATGCCACAGGTTTCTTTGTTGCTTCTATTGCAATGGATTCTACACTGCTACACTTCTGGAATTTCTTCTCAATGTTCTGGGTCCCCCCCCCCTTTTTTTGTCTTTATGCTGCTTTCCTGGCCTCATTTACTTTGTGGAGCACTAGAAAATTGTGCTCTTGGGGCCAATTTATACAGTCAACAGAGTCAAGCAGTAAAGCTTGGAGTGTACCGCTATAGACAGAGGGGTGGTGTTGCTTTCATGTGTGAATGTTCAAATAAAAGAAACATACCTTGGAGAAGATTTTTCTACCCAATATGCTAGATTTCTACATACAGTGCCTTGGATCATAAGATACACTAATGTAAGGGAGTTCATGGAAGTCAAGTGTTCCTTCTCCTCCCCCTGCTTCTTTGAAGGAACAGGGCTCCCTCCTGAATAATGTGGGATGGGCTACTGCAGCCTCCCAAATTGGACTTGGAGTTTACTTAAGTTCATGGACTAAAAATTTCCTGTCTCATCCTCTCCCAACAGCTCCCTGCAACCCATCCCAAATAATTTAGGAGGGCTCCCAATCACCCAGAGAAGTGTCTTTTGTTTTTAAGAGGCCAAGATTGCCACAGGGCAGGGGGAACAGTGGGAAACTTTCTTTCCATGAACTTCCATAAGTAAACCTCTCTTAGGATCCAAGCCAATTCTTTTGTTTTTCTGGAGAGCACACAAAAGCCTATCCACCCCCACCTGTAGCGGTCCAGATCAGGTCCAGCTTCACCATTTAATTCTGCCAGTTTTGTTAAGTTTGGTATGATTGGCAGACAGGCCGGTAGTCCCACCCACCTGTCAGAGTTGGCCGATGGAGGTGGGGGCAGGGCGGAGAAAGATCTGGCCCACAAGGCCGAAAAGGTTCCCCCCACCCCTGGTGTAAATAGACCCTTGACTGCAAGGAAACAGTGCGGGAGCCTCTGCAGTTCAGCACAAAGACTGTCTCCTTTAGTCTGGCCTTAAAAACCACTGTAGCAGCATGGCTGCTCCCCTCTTACATCAGAGAATAGTGCCTTACAAGGTACTGAAAATGTTTAGCGTACCTTCTTCTGCAACTCGGGTTGGAAGCAAGCAAAATAAAAATATGGATGTCTTTAATAATTAAAAAAAAACCCAGCTACAGCTTTGTAAATAAACTGGAAGATATGGCACATGAACTAGAGTATACCTACAGTAATGGTGCAGCAGAACTTATTTTTGTTACAAGGTTTGACAAGGTAAAATAGGATAATTGCTAGATCCTCCTTCATCTTTCCTCCTCCCCTACCCCTCCTTTACTAGACCCAAGAAGTCTTTAGTTTACATTTGTGTGTTTGTTTATCAGGGATTTTAAGAGAGGGAGAGTACAGTTGTCACAGTCTCAGCAAAAGATTAACTGCCAATGATGTGTTGTCTTTTACAAACTAGCCTCTGACTAACAAATCCTTAAATTAGTCGGAGGAGGTCAACCAGAGTATTGCAACACAAGGTTCAAGGTGGACTTTATAAAAAGGCTTTGCTAAGTTAAGGTGAGCTCAAAGATCAGGTAAAATATTAAACCCATTGGTAGCCAGTGTGGTGTCCTCTGGAAGCTGGTATATTGCACCTCCCAGCAGCCTCAGCTGACAAAGCCAATGATCAGGGATAATGGGAGCAACTTTTAGAGGACCACATTGGTTATTCCTGGGTTAAAACATCCTGCAGTGAATTTGAGAACAGTTTGCTGCTGCCATGCATTGCTTCTATTGGTAGGCCAATTGACTATCGATATTAGTTCATGCCCCCTGACCTTATGATAACATGTAAGAGCAATTTACCCGATTAAGTAACTTTTGTAGTTATAGCTGTTTATAATATATACAGTCATGCTCAGAGTAGGGCCACTGAAATCAATGGATATGACTAATTTGGCTCCATCCATTTCAGTGGGTCTACTCAGACTGATGCTGGAGACAACCCAATATATGTAATGTGAAGTCACCTTTTGATACCTAACTCCTCCTGGGATGATGGAGCTTGTTGTATAATTATTGGTGACAGTGGAACTTGTAAGGGGTTGTCAAGACAAACCACCACATTCTGGTGCAATCACAGCTGTGCAAGGCACAATTTCAAATTTATAAGCATTGCAATGCCTCCCTTCTTAATTTATTATATTGCTTTGAGGAAACGCTTCCTACTCATCATAAATCTCCTATCATGCTATTTTGATATTTTCATTTCTCAGAGCTACACTATTTTCCCTGCTCCTTTGAAAGACTTCAAGCTGTCCTCACACACAAGCCACATCACTTGATTACTCAGGCGGCAGCTGAATGTGTGAATTGACTGCAATAGAAGAGTATTGCATTTGAGGTGCTCACTTACATGCAAAATCATGATTTGATGTTTCACTTTTCAAGTGCCGAACATCCATATGCGAACCAGCCCATAAGAGCAAAACCACCCCATTTGGAACAAATCCCTACAGACCAAGTTTAGGAGCATATTCCAAAACCAATTAAGCTAGCCTAATTTAACTTATTTTTAATTGTTCTTGAGTATGTGGCTAATTCACTGATAAGAATCATTAGGCTTCAGATTTCTCAGTTGCTTAAAAATCTTGTTACTATCCAGCTTTTTCCTAATTAATTTTTCAGTTAGACAAAAAACAAACACCAAGCACTGGATTAAAAATACTTGTTTTAATTAAGTGATAATTATATATTATCATGTACCTACTACTTTCTCGAGAACAATTAAATTAAGAACCCATAGTGGGCCAATTAATATACCATATTTGCAACACCTAAAAACATAAATGTGTGAAAAGATCTTACTATTCCACCCTACCCCTGTTTTCAAGTTAATACATGTTTCTCTGAGAAGAAAACTCAGTTTTATTGAAAAAACAAATATGATTTGTCAAAGCATTTCACTGCCACCACAAAAATTGTTCAGCGAATAAGGCAAAACAAATTAACTAAACAGAAGCAATGGAACAGATTTATACACATCAAAAGAGGAAACAGAATATTATGTATTAACAGAAAGATGGCCCCACAAAGACAGAAACAGAATTAGTGGCTTTGATTATTTGTGACCTGCTGCTATCCCCCCCACCCCCCAATGCTGAAGTATTGATCTTCAGCCCTAGAGGTAAGAAAATATTTATACTGTATTATTACAGTGGGTTTTTTGCACTTTTGGAGATGTCCTAGCTAGCAACATTGTCAAACATTATGAAAGGGATTGTATATCAGCTTTGTTAATGTATTTGAAATTTACAAAAGGATGCTTTAAATTTCAGAGATATATATTTGAAATGCAGTTCTGGGACACTTTGTGTATACATATTTAAGAAGACAGAAAAAGCTTTTACATGAACGTGCACTCCAGTGGTCAATTGGTTCTAGTATATATACTTGAAAAGGTGCCATTTCTATATGGCTTTCTATTATTATTATTATTATTATTATTATTATTATTATTATTATTATATTCTTTTCCTTTGGTTTGATACATTCCTTCGCCATCCGTGTTTTTGTTATTCTGAGCTGAATTGCTACATATAAAGCTGTACCATAAAGCAGGATATTCTGTGTTTGACTAGATGTGCTTGCATTAATAAAATCAGAATTGCTTCAACCAGGCAGCATGAATCGTTGTCACTTTTTCTGCTCCCGAAAAGTAGGAATTCAGAGGTTCCCAGGCCATTTTTCAATGTGTAAAGCAGCAAGCTGATTGGATGAGGCGAATTAAGAGATTCTAGGGGAAACCCACAGGGCTGAACCAAAAGAGGACTGACATAGCATCACAGCATCGTGAACAAGAGTGTTAGCTGAAGTTTCCAGTTCAAACATCAATCTGGGAAAGAGACAAGCCTCTTACCCTCAGCACACACCCATTCCCAGCCTCTGACAAAGATAATACTGGCCAACCTTATAAGATTGTTGTAACGATTACTAACATCCATTCAGCCTTTAAGCACTTAAGTGTCTCCTTTATTTATTATTATTTTTTAAAGCTAGCCTAACAAAACAGTACTCTCAGCCTGCAGACTATGTCGACAAACATCCTAGCTAAGGAGACATTTCAGTTTCTGTCCTGGTGTGATGGGGTCATGATATAATGCTAATGTTTTACCAATAGCCACTTCCATACCCTCCACTGCCCCGCATGAAAATCAGGACACAACCTGGATGGGGACCTGTGACCCTCCAGATATTGCTGGACTACAACTCCCATAATTCCTGACCGCTGGCCATGCTGATTAGGGCTGGTGGTTATAGTTCTCAGTTCAACAATATCTAGAGTGATACAGGTCCCTCAGCTCTGCCCTACATCATTCAAATCCCCTATATAGTAACTGTACACTAGGTATCAAAAATAGGTCCCGAGAAGCATTAGGAAAGCAAACTTTCCTTCCAACACAGTCAAACAAAGTTGGTTATAACCCAACATAGAAATCTATGGCTGAAGGCCAACAAAATTAAAGATTTAGAATTACCTTACAAGCTGGGGTCCCTCTATTTATTTATTTAGGCTTATTTCTAAACTGATTATTGTTGAAATAAGCAGGGGATGGTATAAATAGAAAATAGACTCTAAAAATCGTCAGTATAAAACGTACCAAAATAAAAGAGCACCAGAAGATGGTAATACAAGGCTGCGGTGGACAGGATTTCTGACAGAGAAGAGCCCAAGTGAAGTGTGAAGGGGCGTTTATAATGGGCCACAAAATGTTGTCGCTTACACACAAATGGGCAACTCCTGTTGCCCCCCCCCCCAGCAACACAAATTAAAGGCAACAGAGTCCCCAAATGGACATTTTTAAATTTAGGCACCTCGTTCGCCCTACGATGTGGCTCAATGCAGGAAGACACTCCGACAAAAAGGCAGGAACTACTGCCGGGCAGGTTGCAATTTAACAGTCCCTGGGAGTGTCCCCATTGGCTGGTTGGGCCTGCTCCCAGGGGAACACCCAAACAAGGGCTGCTGGCATTGGCCAATAGCCGTGTGATTTGGTCTGACATTGGTCAGATCACTTGCACAGTTTGGGGCCTGGCCACAGCATCACCCACCCAGGAAGGTGAGCGGACTTACCTAGGCTCTTCACAAAGGAAACTACAAATATCCCTTTACTTTGTGAGGACAAGATTGCTGTTGAAAGGCACCTGCCCTCTTGTGTCTTCAGCAGTTGGTTGCCTAGCAACACTGTTTCTATTCGACCCCCCAGGATTCCATAATCAAGAGTCATAGAATCATACAGTTGGAAAAGACCAGAAGGATCATCTGAGCTAGTCAACCCCCTGCAAGCAGGAGGTGACTGAGTGCCAGGTGAGTTCTGCTACAGGACAAGTCGATGACAAGGGAAACCTCTCCCTTACAAGAGGGAGAATAGTTTGTATATAGCACAAAGGGGTGTCTTTTATATGCAAGGCAGATTGTGCAGCAATAAGTCAGAGCACATGTGCCAGCCTTCTTTGCCCCTACTAGAATTCTGGGAAGCCAACAGTCACTGGGGAAAAGATCCAGTCATTTCCAATAAGGAATTGACTGCTTGTCATAGGCTCAGGACACAAAAGTGTGCCAGAGACTTTGGCTTAGTGACAGAACCTCTTCATACAGAATGTGCTTAACCTTAGTTGTTGGCTTTTAAGTGTGCAACTAAAATATAGTGCAAATGCAATGAACAGGTATTTGAGAACACCTACCACATAGCAAGCTAAGAAAACTAGCCACAAACCTTGCAGGTGACTCCATCAAACACAGAATCAGAGTTCTTCAGTGAACACACCTGCAGGGCAGAAATGCAGCATGCCAATAAATCACTAATTAATTAATCTACAAAAGAGACTAGCCCACAAAAAAGTAGTAGCTTGCCTGCCTACATATACAATAATATGAATACTTAAAGTACGGTAACTTTTGAACAGCATTTCTGCTTGGTCCCATGGAGCATAATCTGAGCTGTATCTACTCAGAAGTCAGTCCTATTGAATTCAGTTGGGCTTACTCTCAGGTAAGTGGTCCCAGGACTGCAGCCTTATTCACCAGTGAATTTTCCAAGTGTTCATTCTGGGGAATGGCCATGCAAACAGGACCTTGGTCTGGCTGGCTCCTGTGATGGTACTTGTCTTATACCTCTGAATCCCTGAACTTTTAGGTCAGGATAGATAGCCTGTGACCCATGGCCTAATTTTGTGGGTGGCAAAGAGGGCGAAAGGCAGGGAGAAGGGGTGTTCCCCCACCAGATTACCCTCAATAGGATGCAGCCCTCACCAGAGAAAAGGTTGCCTACCTGTTTTAGGCAAAGGTGATTCAAGAAGAGGCATTCCTGGGATAAGTGTAGTCTGATTGACTCTGGAAATCTGGCTTTGAGTGCTCTTTTTCTGTACTTCCACATCTAGTGGTCTCTGCTGTCAAGAAAAGCCTTCTTTTGCTTAGGCCTTCACCAAACACTTGTTTCTATAGGCTTCTGAGTAACCAGATAACTGAGTTCTGGTGAGAAAGGAAGCTCTTACTAATAAGGATGAGATCATGGATTGAGTGCACCTGTGTTCTTTAGTGATGGCTGTGAGCTCAAGGTCAGTTTGGCTGCCTGCTTGATTAACAGCAATTGTGGATCTGTGAGAATGCACTTACTGAAGTCCTAGAAAGTTAGTGTCAGCTGAGCTTCTAGTTGGTTGGGAAATTCTGATGCAGTTCTTAGGTCATTCTCTAGAACAGGGTTTCCTAAACTTGGGACTCCAGGTGTTTTGGAACAACAATTCCCATCATCCCTGACCACTGGGTCCTGCTAGCTAGGGATGATGGGAGTTGTAGTCCAGCAACAGCTGAAAACCCAAATTTGGGAATCCCTGCTCTAGAAGCAAGAGTTATCTGCAGGGGCATCCAGTAAGGTCTGGGGAACTCCTAACCCAGGCTAGGGGACAACAGGGAGTAGCAGCAGCTTATTTTTGCAAGGTCTGGTTGGTGGTGGACTCAGGTTGGATTTTTGTTGCCGCTTAGTCCAAACAAGTTTCCTTAGTTCCTGGGTTTGGGCAACCTTGGCATCTACCTCATAAAGTCTTTCCAAGGCTACAGAAAGTGTCCTGCTCTCTCTTTTGATTTAACCTGATGGTAAGCAGCTTTGCTGCCCCTCCCTGTCTTTCAGACAAAACTTAAGAAAGGAATGGTACAACTGTATCTCCTGCCAACTTCCATGGCTGCAACCCCCATCCTTCCCCCCTGCCAACATGTAGCCTCTTTCTGACTTGTCATAATATCACCTCTCACTTCACTCTACAGTTCTCTTCTTTGGGACAGACTACAGTAAGCTAATCAAGTTGCTACTTTCATTTTCCTTTTAAATGTTTCTTCCCTGGGAAAAAGAAAGCAACTCTGTTGGTTCCTTCCTTATGAGAGCACTCTGATAACTAGACCATGACTGTAAGTTGCACTCTTGTGTATTTCAGTAAATTTGCTAGTTTCTAGACAGCTCCGCTGAACAGCTGCTTTTTTTGTCTAGGAGTCAGAATAGGAATCTAGTTCACTTCAGCAAAATCACCCTCAGTTATTCATGGTCCAGGAGGACTTATTCATGGAACAGTTTGCCCTAAGAAGTGGAGTGAAAATAAAATGAGCAGATTCAATCTTGGCAACTAAATCTGTAGAATGACCTTATTTAGGATACTACAGCTTTGACCAACTCCTCTATACTGTCTTCTCTGGGAAGTCATTGTTTCCCACTTATAGAAAGATGTGAATATATGCTTTCAATTCTCTTACTAGGTACGTCAGAACAAACCAGACAGGCTGTGTTGATGCTTCACAAGTTGACAAAAAGAAAGGGGAATTTAAACACTGGGCATTTATTTGCTGATGAACAGTGACAGAAATGAGACAGTTTGATCCTTGCATACCATGCAATTTACTTTTGATTAACACTGAACAAACAGGGTCTTGTTCTATTTCTCAGTGAGTAGAGACAGGTCAAGACGCCTTCTCATAAAAGCTGTAATTAATCCCACAATAAAACACAGCATGGGTGATAAGAGTTCTTCCCTAGGAAAAGCGTTTTTTAAAGAGTGTTTGCTTGGAGTTGCATTTGTTAAAGGAAACTGAATTCACTTAGGAATCCTAGTCTCTCTCATAGGAGATGAACAATTCACAACATATCCAGTGTGAAACCAAAAGGACAGGTATGAGCAACACCAAAAAAATGCACAGCAAATACAAGGTCAAGCATTACAATTTTACTTCCATGGAAGCAGATTGTGGGCCTTTGGTAGCTGACACAAAAAGCTCCCCACGATAATCAGGTTTGCTCAACACATTCAGTGCTGGACTCTGAGAACTGCTGAATGGTCAAGATCAAACTGATGTATTATGTAGGCTGCTATGGCTTCAACCCTATAATGAGACTATTTGAAGTTATTACTTAGACACCCTTCATTAAAACTATTCTGGGTGGTGTGCAAATGTGTAAATAAAATTCACTCCACCACAGAAATAACAGTTTTAAAACAGATAACAAAAGAAAATCCAAAAAAACCCTAAGTGGAATAAAATATTATTCCCAAAAATACAATATATTCTTTAAATTTCCCTTACTTTGGTATAGTGAAGGGAACACCAAGTACCCCACAAGCAGAATAATAAGCTTGTGAATATGGCCAACTTCACAGGACCTACAAAGTGGCCTGAGACAGATATTCTGACTGTAGACAACTGGTTAAATCCAGATTAACTGTGGAATCAGTTTGGGTGCCCTGGGATATTTTACACTTGTTATTCTCAACTTCCCTCTTGCTAAATGCTGCACAGCAAAGGAAGGGAAGTTTCAAAAGCAGTTTATGACACAGCATGAGGGTGGGGGGGGTCAGCCAAGCAAAAGTCAAATCCCACCAGGCTATCGCAAATCCCATACATGAGCCTAAATATGGATCCTTGTCAAAGGGGTCAAACAGCAAGTTATGTGGGAGTTCTGCAGTTGGCTCTCCCAATGTTTTTCTTTTTTCCTTAAATAAAAAGTTAGGTGCATACATTAGCCCCACACCAATTCATCAGTGCAAGAGCACCCTCCCCCCATGGCTCCCAAATATTAGCTGCAAGGAAGACATACAGAGACAATAACAGGGCCTGGATATTTTCTGCTACAGGGACCCCTGCCCCTATTGTAGATTTTTCAATTTGGGCTTACTGCCCAAGATTCTCAGTGCAGTTTCTATCCTGAATAGCCACCTCCTCCATTATTTTACTAACATCATTTGTTCTGGTGCAAACATGTTATTGGTCTGATCCAGCTGGTCTCTTATGTCCTTAAAGCAGTTCATCTTCCATCTTCTGTCTTGCTGGCAATTTTCCCAGATACTGAATCACAAGGCACTTCTCTAACCGATTAAAGAATCTGGTGTTGGGAAAATTCTTCTACGGATTGGAACTTGTGTGGCTGAAAGTTCATTTGGTTGGGCATTTCTTATTCCACTACCAGAATGACACACTGAACATTACAAAATGTGAAATTAAAAGCAAAGAAAGAGTATTGCTATTACGCTGATGAAAGGTTGTTGGAACGTGGGGGCAGTCCGAAAAGACAGATATGATATCAGCCTGTGAAGGTACAGAAGAATGAAATCAGTTCAGCTATAGCAGGAGCAAGATGTAGATAGTTAACCAATAAGGGTGGCTTCCCAACTCCATCTTCAATCCATTATTCTTCTTTATTTGAAATGGGCAGGAAAACAGCGCCTATATCAGGTGCCACTTTGATTTTTAAAAACAAACAAACCCTGTTGTGACTGTTCTTTGCAGCTTCCCTGATTTCTCATGCAATTGGATTTCTATGCATCCGATTCCTCACAGAAAATATGCTATCATCTTCAATCTACAGTCATAACTTGTATCTTTGGAAGTACACAACATTTTCTTTCTTTTTTGCTGGCCACACTACACTATATGCATTCACAACGCACTTTAGGGCTGTCGCACATTGCTTCATGACCTCAAAACAAGAAACCAGTCCTATATTAAAACACAGTAGTATTCAATTTAATTATAAAGAGAAGACAACAGCAAGCCAACTTGCATTACATTCTCTCCACTTCAGACAAGTTACATTGTTCTTCACAATGTTATAAAGGCAAATTACATGTTTTTAAAAAAGATCAGTGTCCAGAACTATTTTCAAACAGTACATAGTCTTTCAGAGCTAAAAGCCGTATTATTTTCATTGCCCACAAATTCAATTGGCACAATGCTCCCAGTGTTCCTGTCGCAGACCCCATTCGAAACGGATAAGAGACTGCACAAAAGCACAGCTCTGCTTTTCTGCAACTCTTGTTCGTTTCAATGGGGCCTAAGCAGGAGACATTATTGTGCCCAGTGCCAAAAGTAAAATAAAACAGCCCCAAGTTCGCAAGCGATTGCCGTCTTTTCTCCTGTCCCCTCTCCCAAGTGACAGAGACTTCAACACTCACCTGAAGAAGGAAGGATATCAGAAGTGTAATAATGAGGCAGTGAAATGAACTGCTTATGTTCAAGACAGCATTTCTTTCTACATCCCAAAACATGCAAAAAAAAGTTATTTGGCCAGTAGCTAGGATAAGCAGACAGAATACAAGCTCAATTCATTTACAATCCAATAAAGAACAGCAATGCAATATTATTGTAAACTGTTCAACGTCCTTTCTTTTAAATACCTTAAATACATATTTTTGCAAGTTGATTTATGTACCTGATGGTTAATAAGGCGAATTCAGTGATTCTGGCTGCGCAACATACCATGGTGGGGTTTTTTGCATAAAATTCTCCACGGGCTCTTGCCTCAGGGCTTTATTCTTCCCACGGAATGCGTACGTACTTATAGTGTCCCTTTCTTAAAAAACTACAGTGAAGCAAGCAGCACAGAATAATGATAGGCAGCGGAGAAGGCAGTTTTTCATTCAATTGTGACTCTTATTCCCACATAATGCAAATCTGAAAAATGAAAATGTTAAAAGAAAAATCTAGATGCAGAAAAGTTAATATACTCTGTTCTTGTTCCCTTGCCCACAACCCCCCATGCAGTTAGACATGTTAAAAGTAAACTGAAATGCTTCCTTTCGCTCAAGTGCCTGATCTGGTGCAATGTGTAGGTAACAGCTGGCCAGAGAAATAGATCTTTGAAATCATCTTCAGCAAGAGAGAGGCACTGCGTTGTTTTTTTTAGCTGAGTTATAATTAAGGCTTCAGAACGATGCTGGTTCATAGCAGCTCGAGAGTCTTAGGATTGCACTGAGGATCATTTTAACCTATTGCTTCACTGTTAGTCCTGTACGCCTGCTTACGCAGGTGGGTCTCAATCTCCTCTCTGAACACCAGCATCCCAAGGTGAGAGTGAGAGGCCTCATTCATGGCTTTAGACTGGATACACATGCGATATTGCTCCGGAGTCAGTTCATCGGCACAATGCTTCTCATGCCAGAGATGAAAGAGGCCAGGGACCGGGGTCCTGGCCACAATTAGATCGCCATGCAAGTACTTTCGATAAAGGTGGACATCTTCTCCACCCCAGCCTTTGACTTCCAAGTCAAACCCCCCTGCAATAAATCAAAGACAGAAATCAGAAATGCTGTAATCAAATTACAGAGGTGTAGAGAAGATACATTCATTTTCAAGATCCTATATCTCCAAGCAAGATAAACCAGCAGGACTCACAAGGTTAAACGATAATTGAAAGTAGAGATCTCAAGTTGCTAGTTAGGTAATAAAGGGCAAGTCCTTGTCTGCAGAGCTTCAGATTCTAATCACCTAGGAGTCAACAAAATTTTGTTGACAGAGAAGGGGAACCTGTTTTACAAAGATGATCACATCTTATATTTTAGTTGGAATTATTCAACTGTTGTCCTCGGTTGTGAACAGCTTCCAGAACCTAGATCCATCAGAAATCATGAAAAATCTGCACAATGAGTACAGCCATCTTGCTGCTAATTCTTTAGCAGTTACAGTGGTACCTCAGGTTACATACGCTTCAGGTTACATATGCTTCAGGTTACAGACTCTGCTAACCCAGAAATAGTGCTTCAGGTTAAGAACTTTGCTTCAGGATGAGAACAGAAATCGTGCTCCAGCGGCGCGGTGGCAGCAGCAGGAGGCCCCATTAGCTAAAGTGGTGCTTCAGGTTAAGAACAGTTTCAGGTTAAGAATGGACCTCTGGAACAAATTAAGTTCTTAACCTGAGGTACCACTGTATTTGCCATTTTTAAAACATGAAGATGGCAAAAAATGAAGTCCAAGAACTCTTGTAACTGAAAGATAGGTATAGGTGAAAGCCAAAAATAGGGAACCCACAACCCCCCAAAGTTTGTTCAACTCCAGTTCCCACCAACCTCAGCCAATGGTAAGGGATTAAGGGAATGGAGTCCAACAATCTCTTGAGGTCCACATATTCCCCATCCCTGATATAAGCTAACAATTGCCTATAAGCTCTGCAAGAAAGCTATAGCTACACACATGCTAGGACTCAGGTCCTGATGTTATATAAAATCTTAATCCTGAAAGGGAGGAATTAGTTTCCAGATTCATTAAGGGACTCCTTGGCAGGTTTTGAATAGGCATTCACAAACTTTTTATTGATAATAATCAGCTAAATAGTTTGAGGATCTATACAACTTTGTAACATGCAGAAAACAGAAGTCTCAGAGAAACCAAAGACTGGAACTGAGGGAAGTCGGGGGGTGGGGGCGGGGGGGGGTTTGTGGGGGAGGGAGGGAGGAAAAATGGGGAGGAAACAAGGATGATATATTTTTGGATAATATGTCTTGTTTTAATTTTGAATAAAAAAACTTAAAAAAAAACAGATTCATTAAGGGAAGCTACGAACACACACACATTTGTGCATTTTTTACAAGAAAGCACTGCCATTTATACATACACTTTCCCATTCAACAATCTCCTCTACTCTCAACTGCAGTTAAAGCAAGCAATAAAGCAAAGAAATATTAGTCATTGCAATTTATCATATCATATGCAATTTATTTTATTAAAAGCATTAAAAGAATAAAATTCAGTATTAAACACAATACTTCACAAAGAACACAAGTAGCATAAAATGCACCCTTTCTGGCAGAAAAAATACTAAAATAATTAGCACAGGTGTACAACAAAATGCAAGTAATAAACTGAGAAGTCCAGATTATAGAAAAACATGAACTGTTTAAAAGCAAAAAAATGTGTAATATGGACACAGCAAAAGAGCAATTCTTGTCAGCAATAATCAAATTTTGTAATAAAAAGTTTCCTTTAAAAATTAACAAGAGTTAGTTAAGGCCCCAAAGCCAAACAACAATCAGTGGGAACACACAAAATTACCAAGACTGATGAATTCTATAGCAAAAGTGGTCATTCCTTTCTCTTTTTCTTTGGAATTGTTTCTGATCTCCCTACCCAAACTCTTGTTCCACTGAATTGGCTTTATTTGTCTCCTCCAGTTATCCCTTCCCTAGCAATTGCTCCTCTTCTTTAGATAACCTAATCCTATGGCACTATGGACACTCTCATCTTTCATTGACAGGGAACAAAGAAATCTAGAAGCTGGAGCAGAGTCACACATACTTAGGCTTGGGCTGCCCACAGACAAACAGGAAGTAAACAGTAATTTGCCTTAATTAAAAATATGAAGAGAGGCAAGACCAAAAAAAATATTGATGCAGTGCTACTGCATTTTTTAAAAGCAGCATTAATATTGTACTAAAATAAGACATAAAGCTATTATACAATATCAAAACTCAGTTAAGCCACAAGGTGGTGCCAACATATATAGACAAAACTAAGCTGTGAGGCTTGTGCTAGCTTTTTAAATGCTCAAGTAAGAAACCGCATGGGTGAATAACTCACACATTTTTTCCCCTACAAAGTTCAAGAACCATGATTTAATTAAGTATGCCCTGAGTGTCTTTAGACTGAAAGGCCCAACAGAAATAATGTAAAGTAATAGTTTCCTGGAAGAAATCATTTCTCTTCCTTAGTGAGAGCAAGAGTCACTTGAGCTGGGTATTGGTGCAGAATATCCAGCAAGAAGCAACATTCCCATGTCAATCAGTAAACAGAGGATATCTGACAAAATCCAAGACAAAAATCATAAAGCAAAGCATCTTACCGACAGCCAGGAAATCTGTTCGATACTGACAAGTCATTCCAAAACCAAAATCCCTCCAAAAACCAGAATCCTTTTTGTGCACCTACAATTATAAAAAGTATGCATATTTAGGCATTTCGAGAAGAAACAGGATCTGAAATTAATTATCCCAGTAAACAATTCACTCACCACCCACTAGGGATGGGGGAGAATTTCAATTCGATTTGCATTTAAAGGTACCTAATTGGCAGTTTCCAAAACAATCTGAGAACCGAAGCACAGCTGTCCATTAAATTTTGCAGTTGTCTAGCAAAGTAGCATGTACAAAAATGCATACACTGGGGTAAAGTGTCCATAAAATGCATGTGTTAGTGAAATCATACAAAAATTTGCAGTGCCAATTTTGAAACAATGGCATCAAGGCAAAACTAGGCATAACAGGCAACATGAGTTTATTTCCAAAAATGGCATGTAGACTACCCGCTTCTCTATAACAACATACAGTCGTAATGTGCCCTGAATGTGTTTTCGCTGGGATTTCCATGTTTGTTGTCCCATCAAGCTCAAGTTGAAGTGAGACTAAGGAAGCAATCCTAACTCGCCCCACCCACAGCCTGGCTTCATGAAGAAGCAGTGGCAGAATGACTGCAATGCCAGCTTGGAGCTGGTGCACTGGTTGGGCCCAGATCACACCTGATGCAGCAGCAGGGAAAACACAGGATTTAATGGATCCAGGGTTGGCTCAGCCCCACAAAGCTCAGTTTGAAGGCTGTATGCTTCGGGGATGCTGCTGGTGGCACTTCCATAGGCACATTTGGCAGGCAGAAGTCAGTGCAAAGTAATCAAATCACCCTGTGTAAAGAAACACACACTGCAATTCCTCTTCTTCTATCTCCTTGGCCTTCTATGAACTTCCTGTGTGATCCCCAGCTTTAGCAGGCTTCCTTGGCCACACAGGCCTTCAGCTGTGGAGGCTCCTTACTTTATAGCTTTACATGCAGCATGAATAGGATCTTAGCCTACCTCGTACTCCAGCCAGTATGCTACACATTACTTAGTAACAGATTTCCAGTTTTGCCCTCATCTAATGTTTCTCAGTTTTCTTCTTTAATGAAGCAAACACCATGTATCATTAGGAACATGCCATTTTATTCTTCTGCAAATGGTGTGGTAGAATCGTTCACCTTTGACCACTGACTCTCTGATACTTTTTTAAAAAAAACTGAACACAAAATTCTGCAAGTTTTGCAAGATGTTTGTGTGCATCATTCGTAGATGCTGAATTATTGTCATTTTTACTGAAGAGTATGGGGTAAACTGGAGTACAGGATCAGGTTTAAGGTGCTGGTTTTAACCTTTAAAGCCCTATATGGCCTAGGACCCTCGTACCTACGGGACCGCCTCTCCTGGTATGTCCCACGGAGGACCTTACGGTCTTCAAATAAAAACATCTTGGAGATCCCGGGCCACAGGGAGGCCTCGACCAGAGCCAGGGCTTTTTTGGCCGTGGCCCCAATCTGGTGGAACGCTCTGTCACAAGAGACTAGGGCCCTGTGGGACTTGACATCTTTCCGCAAGGCCTGCAAGACAGAGCGGTTCTGCCAGGCCTTTGGCCAAGGCACAGTCTGACCCCCCCTCTCTTTCTGTAATCCCCATAGAACTCCAGCCCAATGGTTGCTATTAATTTGATTCTGAATTGATTTTAGAATGTATTTGAATTAATTGACTGTGTGATTTTTTGTACACTGTGCTATTTTTACTTGTTAGATGGTCTGAGCTCGGCTTTGGCCGGGGAGGGAGAGATACGAATAAAATTTTATGATGATGATGAAGAAGAAGAAGATGAAGAGGATAACTGGCATTAACACCAGTCTATATGTGGATAAAGCTATAATCTTCCTTCTACATTTTTTTATCTTTAGGTTAACCGGATGAATAGTTGGGAATTTAGGAAGCTTTTGGGACTATGGAACATTTAAGGAGTATGCAATTTAAGGCTTACTGTTTGGTTAATTAATTAATTAATTAATTAATCTGTTTGGTTAATTATTTTTATTTCCAAATTCTTCTAAGTTGATTGTTCTTGAGTAAATTACTGAAATCTTTATTCGCTCTATTTATTTCACATTTGAATTTCCCCTACCTAGCATTTAATGATTTACATGCTCCTTGGCATGTAAATGAATGTGCTCATTTACACATTTGTTTTATGTTTCAGTGAGTGTTGAATTTTTAAGTTTTCATCATCCCATGCAGCGTTTTAAATATTTCAAATTTCTTTTTCTTTTGATCTGACTCTTGTCCTCTCTGCTTAATGGAGAAGGCTCAACAGAGCTAAATTTAAAGGACCTACTTTCCACGATAAACAGTTCTTCCATCAAACACTGCATTGAAGCTGCTACGGTTAATATGGAGAACAAGGTTTTTAAGCTTCTTTAAACTCCAGTCACTTACCAACTGCTGCTCCACAGGGGGTGGCACATCTTGATTAGCATAGACAATGGCAGGATTATAAAGGCTGAATACCACAGGATAGAAAACTTTCTTCCCTACAGAGACAGAGAGATTTGTTACTCCTTATGGGACATCTTTGGGCAGAAAAAAGCAGCTGCACATTTCCTCTATTTTTTTATTAAACAGTAATCCATCTAACAAGCAAAAGAAAAGAAAAAAAAGTCTAACTCTTAAGACTTTTGCTCAAAAAACCCATGTTACGCATCAATCACAGCACAAAGGGGGAATGGAACCAAGCATGCACAGCCAAATATTATATTTGGGTCTGGAACGAGAGCATCAAATAACCTGAGGAGTTAAAAGCAACAGTGTTCAAATTATTCCTGACTGGAGGAGATCATTCTGATGAAGGTAACTATAAATAAAACTTTCAAAAAGGGTCAAGCACCAGTATGGGAAAGACAAATGACTCCTAACCTCAACATTCCTCTAAAATAAAAGGTATAGTCTTTGCCATTGCTGTAAATTTTGGCCCAATTCCAGATGTGGCTCTTGCCAAGGGTGTTGGATAGTGATTAGAGTGTCACATCTTGGGGAGACCAAGATTTAATTCTTTTATTAAAGGTAAAGGGACCCCTGACCATTAGGTCCAGTCGTGGCTGACTCTGGGGTTGCGGCACTCATCTCGCTTTATTGGCCGAGGGAGCCAGCGTACAGCTTCCGGGTCATGTGGCCAGCATGACTAAGCCACTTCTGGCGAACCAAAGCAGCACACAGAAACACCGTTTACCTGCCCACTGGAGCGGTACCTATTTATCTACTTGCACTTTGATGTGCTTTTGAACTGCTAAGTTGGCAGGAGCAGGGACCAGGCAATGGGAGCTCACCCCGTCACGGGGATTCGAACTGCTGACCTTCTGATCGGCAAGTCCTAGGCTCTGTGGTTTAACCCACAGCACCACCAGCATCGGATCTAATGAAGAGGTGCCAGTGCCAGTTTAAAAATGCACAGTGGGGTTGTCCCCTGCCTGTGGGGGTGCTGGGCAAGAGAAGATAGGTGACAGGAACATAGAAAACTGCTTAATCCAAGTGAGAACATTGGTCCATCTAGCTCATAACTGTTTACGTGAGTGGCAGCAGCTTTCTGGTTTCGGACAGGAGACATTCCAGTGCTAATGGAAGATGTTGTGAGTTGAACTTGGGGGTCTTCTGCATGCAGCGCTGAATGCTCTACCAGGTGGCCTATGCCACTCCATTATTTGAAGCTCAGTTCCCATCTTTGTTTTATACTCAAGTTTCCAGTCCCTAACAAATTATCTGCCCACACCTATCCCAGTGTTATGTGATGCATAGAGACAGCATTCCTATTTGTCCCCAGGATCTGGTATGTGGAGGAATCCTGCCTCTGAGCCATTTCATTCCATTTAACTATCATGGATGATAGCAGACACTTCTATGGGAAGAGCACTGAGAAGCAGTATTGAGTAGAGCTGGTGGGACTTGCAACCCTCCCACTTTCCAGAAGCCTTAGCTGCCTCTGCTGACTTTAGGAACCTAGTGTGAACATACCTGGCTCAGCATTCAAGCGGCAGCTATTTAAGAACTCGGCTGTGAAATAAATATCAACATCGCAGAAGAACATCAAGACCTCGCCTTTTTCCCAGGCTCTGGCACCCACATCTAGTCCCCGACCACGATTGAATTCCTCATTCAAAGAAACCAGGGTGTAATTATGAAAGTTAGCCTCTCTAAGAAAGAAAAAAAAGAGGAGTGGGGACATAGGAAAAGAGTGATATTAAAACTGATGTTCAGTTCATGACAAGTCAGCTTCAGCTTGGCAAACTATGCTTCATACACAGCCTGGGCTCAATCTCTTTTATGGAATAGGTTTTGAACTTATGGATGCTGCCAATTTGGATATGTTTCTGTTGGATTCTGTCAGAAGCAAGGACAACTAGGTGACAAATTAGAGTGTTATCTGTAGTGGCACTAGAACTCTTGATGCCTTCTTTGCAAGTCAATACAGTTTTATCTTTAGTTTCTATATTCTGCTCCAGGTAAAAAGAGTTTCTCCAAGATATGAAACAGAAATGGTAGCAAGATTTTACTTCTACCACTAAATTAAATAGTTTCAAGAAAAACTTGAAACACCTTGCCTGCAATAAGTATGCTGTAAATTACCACTCCCCCCCAACCCCCCCCAGTTTACCAATGTAGATGTATTTCGAACACAGAACCATAAACACTTATCAGCATCCTCTATTTTGTCATTTAAAATCTCCTACTGACATAGGATATTTTTATGCTTTAGAAAAAATTGCCACATCAGCAAATCTTAGAGCTACCACAGATTTTTGTTCAAAAAAGCTATCTAATAGTTACATGAATTCAGCAAATATAGAGAACAAAGATGTCCCCAAGACAGTCATTGTGAACAGTTTCCCCCGGAAATGCCAACCTGGCCTCAACACTACCAGCAGTGACATCTTTTTAGAAACTGCTTAGAGACTGCTCTGGTATTAAGCAGTATACAGCTATATGAAATAAAGAAACAGCTGTTTTGGGAAGCTTTTGGTAATGGCTGATTCTACTATTTCTGCTGCTGCTAAGTTTGGGGTCTTTTCCCCCTCTGGTTGTTGCTTTTTTAAACAAAGGCTGTTTATTCTTATGTGGGGTTTTTGCATTGATTTGTGTTTGTTGTGGTTTGTTACAATGTGTTTTCTCATAAAGGAACAGTAGAATATTGATTTTGCTAAAAAATAAATTCAGAAAAATAAAAACTTTGCTACTCACTCACTAAAATGCAAAGTGATAATATTGCATGGGCTTCTCTGAAGGTTTTCTACTAACCCCAGCCAGTCATCAAAACCCATTGCCTTATCTGGGGGAATACTAGCACCTCATTAAGACAAATTTAAACAGCTAATTGCTGCTTTTTTACATAATCAAAAGTTCAAACTTTTTCAACTCACCTAGCAACTGATTCTAAGATGCTCTTGACGTCAGAAAGCCCCTCATGTCCAAAATATACAACTGTGAGGTGAATCCGCTTGTCCTGGTTAATGCACACTTCCCTGGAGAAGCAAAACAAGTATTTGGTGTTGCAATAGCTTAACAAGGGGTTTTGTAATTTAAAATAGCAAATATTGCATACTGGATTTGGTCTATTTACAAATACATTTACCTATTGCATCCTAGAAACCAATCTGACCAAATTAATCACTAAGTCACTGCACTGTCGGGAATACCACAGGCTTACAGGTGTGATGTCCATTATAAATGAATGACAAACGGCTGCAGTTCATTCATCCTTTGTGCCTTCTTCCCATTACTGCTTCTTGAGATGTGGCTAGTGTTTAATCCATAGCACATCAGGTACCAAATGCTCCAGCAATCTATGGTCACATTTTGCACACTAGCCTATATTTCAGAGGCAAAAAAGCATCTCAGATTTTAAATTGAGAAGATGCTTCTCCAAACTGGAACTACAAGCGTTCTACAATACCACTACGCGTTATAGTTGATTGGAAGATTCACTGTATTTGTCTTCTACTGTAGAAAATGACTACATAGGATTGGTATAGGGCCTAGTTTCTGAAGCACTTACCTGAAGTTTTGCATGAACTGTGCAAAAACCTCTGTCCTTCCAGCAAGGGGAACAATAATGTTTATTATTGACCTGGAGATGTCAACAGTTTCACTCTTCACTTTCATTAGGGGCCCAAATGGACGAAACAGTGTGATATGCCTGTATTCCATATCATCTGCCTTCTTGTAGAACAGTTCATATTGTGTCCCTTTGTCTCTCTCAGTGCGGTAATAACCTTAGGAACAATTTACAGGAGGAACTGATTCAGTCACAGACTTTAAACTCGGTGACAAATTCCACTGCTTCAGGAATTACTATACATTGTGAGGAGAGTGTCAATATTCAGGATGGTGCTCAGCCAGGTACATTATTATGTAGAAAAACAAACAAACTCAGCTGTCAAGATTGAAAATGTGAAAGGAACTCCAGAGCACAATCTTCTCATATATAAAACCCAGATTCAACCCCTTGTAATTCCACTTAAAGTATTTCAAGTACCAAGATGAGGAAAAGACCTTAGCCAAATGCTAGACAAGCTGCTGCGAGTCACAGCAGATGGAACAATGATCTGATTCTACAAGGCAGTTCCTTAACCATTTCTGCAACAAAAGCACCAACCCAAGTGTGTCTCTTATTCTCAAAATGCTAGCCAAGTTGTAAATTGCACTCTTGCAGGGAGAGGGGGCAGAGAGAGAGAGAGAGAGAGAGAGAGAGAGAGAGAGAGAGAGAGAGAGAGAGACTGCAGTAACCAATGTTCAAAATGAAAATCAGACTCCTGCCTTCATTATCTATTGTAGAATTTTATTGACAGATTAAGATGCTTAGTAGGTCAAGTCCTACACTAAGCAGCAGATGACTTGGCTTGACTGTGTTAAGCTGCGACTGATCCTTCTTCAAGAAGATCAATACTTTAAAATCAGCTGGCTGACTTTCATAGAACAAATTTGTACTCGTTTAAGTCTAACCTGCTTCTTGGCAACATCAGGCTCTCAAGAAAGCTTTCATTATAATTACTACCAAATACAGTTTTTATAAAAGTATTCGTTGGTAATCTTTGATTTAGCAATTGAAATGACCATTCCCAATTTCTCTTTGAAAAAGAAAAAAGATGCTACTTCTTTAGGCTTATCAAAGGCTAAGTGTACACAATTCATCCAGGGTTTTTTGGGGGGGAGGGAGAAGCAGAAGGTGCAAAGGAACAAGTACTAGAAAGCATTATCATTTTTTTCCTCTAAATAGTTCCCATATCCTTAATGTAATCTGCCAGCATTTAGAAGTCCTGCACTAAAGAATGACAAATTTGGCAAACACTGACAATAAACTTGTATTGCCTCCAAAGAGCAAATATGCATTACAGAAACCAAATAGTAGCAAACTATTTCCATAGCTGGACTCAAAAAATGCCTATTACAGGAGGTAAATAATTTTCTCTCCATCAGTTGCCTTGATAGAAAATGAACTGTGGTAGATCTAATTAAAACAAACACTATTGTCATTTGCAGAAATTTTTATAAATGCTGCTCAAAGTGAAAAATTTGAGTTAAATATTTGCTGAACTGGAAAGGATCAAAAGGGTAAGTTTAAGGGAACAGTTTTTCATAGAGCTGTGCAAAAACAGCCTCTCTAAAATCTATATCGTATTTATCAGCGGCGAAGCTAGGATGACAGTTTTACCAAATATTTTCCAGGGAACTACTGGAAGAAAAAAGGTTTTATTTTATTTTATTTATTTATTGTATACCACCCTACATCCACAGAGTTCAGCGCAGTTCACAAATTAAAAATACAAGATAAAAACACAAAATACACAATAAAAGCAAGAAGGGGAAAAAACCTAATAAGAATAATGCTAGGTCAGGTCAACGGCCCATTCAGTCCAGCATCCTGTTCTCACAGTGACTAACCAAATGCCTGTGGGAAACACGCAAGCAGTCAATATGTACACATTCTCCAAGGCCTGTTGAAGATTATGCATATTGACCAGGAAATGTGCACTATTCCCTCTTCATGGAAGCATTATATGCACATTCTCCATGAAGCCAAGTGAATGTGCGCAATGACTAGCTGTCATGCACATTAACTGTTTGACAGGGCTAGGAAAATTTGCTTTCGGAATATATCATAATATATCGCCAGCTAAAACTTGTGATATCCCGATATATTACAATGTTGGAAAGGAGGCAAGGAGGTAGGAGGCAGCTGCCGGCCATGCAGATGATCAGCGTCACTGTGCACAGCTCCTGCTGCTTCCTGGCAACAAGGCCAGGCAGGTAGTGTCGTTCTGAGTGGAGCACTTCAGCCGGGGCACCGTGTGACACTGCAAACACAAACACGGGGATTTCTGCTCCAAAATTCTGGAATCGTTCTTGCAATTTTAACTTTAAACAGGTTTCCAGGCAATGTATCAATACATCGCCCAGGCCTACTGCTCAACTTACATTCCACTTAACACCCCTCTACACACACACAATTTCTAGTTAATAGTAAACATATAACAATAATGCGGCCAACACTATACAGTGGTACCTCTGGATACGAATGGGATCCATTCCGGATCCCCGTTCGCATCCTGAAGCAAACACAACCTGCGCGTCGCGATTTGCCACTTCCGCGCATGCGCGTGACGTCATTTTGACTGTCTGCACATGCGCAAGCGTCGAAACCCGGAAGTAACGCATTCCGTTACTTCCGGGTCGCCGTGGAGCGCAACCCGAAAGTGCTCAACCTGAAGCATATTTAACCCAAGGTATGACATTAATGATTAAAAAATCAAAAGGAATAAGGATAAAGACAACACCTGTCTTTCTGTACTGGTCGTTTGAAAGTGTTAAGATACCTGAAGGCTGCAATACTATACAAGTATCCCCTGGACTACCGTATTTTTCGCCCTATAGGACGCACCGCCCCATAAGGCGCACCTAGTTTTTTGGGGGGGAAATAAAGGGGGGGGATTATTTTTCCCCAGGTGCGGGGCTGGGGCGGGGGAAGCCCGAGCTTCCCCCGACCCCAGCCCCCAGAACAGGCAACTCTCCACAAGCTGTGGGAGCCCGGCACCGGGCTCCCACGGCTTGTGGAGAGCTGTGCGAAGCTCAAAGCCTGGGCACGCTGAGCTCAGCGTGCCCAGGCTTCAGCATGCAGGCAACTCTCCGTAAACAGTGGGAGCCCGGCGCTGGCTCCCATGGCTTGCAGAGAGCTGCGCGAAGCCTGGAGAGCGAGAGGGGTCGGTGCACACCAACCCCTCTTGCTCTCCAGACTTCAGCAAAAGCCTGCATTCGCCCCATAGGATGCACACACATTTCCCCTTCATTTTTGGAGGGGAAAAAGTGCGTCCTATAGGGCGAAAAATACAGCAAGTCCCACAGAAGTCCAACGCACAGCTGTCAAGTAAATATGCATAGCATAGGGTTGAAGGTGGGCACAAACACCTTCAGAGTGTGCAGAGATTGTGAGAAGATTATAATTCTCTATGAGCAAACAGAGTTATCATGCATAGCTGCTAGAGAATTAATCACCAGTCCTACTGGTGGATTTTTACAGATCCCGTCAAGACTAATGATGTCAAAGCTCTGCTCAGCTACTCAGTCCACTGAGGACTAGGTCACCATGCCCCTACCAAAAATAATTTAAGAGTCTGAAAATAGGCTGCATTCAGACCTCTTAACAGATGTTTCTGAAAAAGTAACTTCTGGATTTCTATCTCTTGCTTTTATGCTGAAATGGCATTTGTGAAGAAAAATCCAGAAACTGCTCCAATGTCTGAGCTTGCAGTTTGGCAAAACTCATTATTTACTGACATCACCTGAACCGGGGTTCATCTTAAGAGTCCGTTATGTGTTCCTTTCACTAACAGACTCAAATCAGCTATTCTAACAGTATGAAGACTTTGTTTCTGCTCCTAATCTTTCTTAGAAACTTATCAGCCTGCCCCAAACACAAATAACTTGTGCAATTGCCAAGACCGCCTAATTAAAAATGGCCACAATTTCCCTCCACAATGTATGCTCGGTTCTGCTGCAATATACTATGCTAATTCATTCACTGACATTTAAGGAACATTAATTTTTCTACATAATCTGAATGGACAAATTTTAAATGTGTATCTCCAGTTTCCTGTAGAATATGTACAATGCTATCAATGTGCATGTGCTTACGGTCGTAGGAAGGTGTCTGAAAGATGAGACGGGCGGGCATTGTGCGCATGTGTGGGAGAGCCATCTTGGGCAGCCTTTCATTGTGAGAGCACCCTTATTTCTAGAGGAGCTGGGACGGCCCTTGCAAGCGCGCATATACGAGTTTCACTCGGGGTCAGCGGCACCTTTGACATGACTGATCTCGCGCCGCCTGTCTGTCTGCCTGCTGCTGCCAGGCAGGCAGCGCGAGATCAGTTGTGTCAAAGGTGTCGCTGACCCTGCTGCCGCATAGCAGCTCAATACAATACACTTAGGTCCTGAAAACCTGAAGGAACGTCTCCACCCCCATCGTTCAGCCCGGACACTGAGATCCAGCACCAAGGGCCTTCTGGCGGTTCCCTCATTGCGAGAAGTGAGGTTACAGGGAACCAGACAGAGGGCCTTCTCGGTAGTGGTGCCCACCCTGTGGAACGCCCTTCCTTCAGATGTGAAGGAAATAAGCAGCTATCTTCTTTTTAAAAGACATCTGAAGGCAGCCCTGTTTAGGGAAGTTTTTAATATTTAATGCTGTATTGTTTTTAACACTTGATTGGAAGCTGCCCAGAGTTGCTGGGGAAACTCAGCCAGATGGGCGGGGTATAAATAATAAATTATTATTATTATTGTTATTATTATTATTATATAGGCGGCTTCTGTGGTGGGAGCCTGGCACCCCCCAGAATTCAGCGCCCGGGTGCCCCACACCCCTTGCACCCCCGGGTAAAGACGGCCCTGCTCAAAACACATTGGAAATTTAAAAGCAGGCAAAAGACTACTGGTATGCATTGAAAACTATCAGCAGTCCATTTATTTCCATGTTTATTTCTCAAGGTTAACAACTGCAATATTTATATCAAACTCCTTGTACAGTAAACTTGTTGTGATAGAATGGCTGAATCATCAAATAAAATAAAACTGATACATTTTCTGGATGTAATGGTTTCCGGCTTCAACCAGGCAAGCTGCAAACTTATCAACTGGTATATCATTTTTGAACCCATACCAAGTAATATGGTAGTCTTGGTAATCAAGAGTATTCATCAGGGGGAAATGGCAATGCTAAATGGCTGTTAAAACTGAATGGGTCCAAGTGAGCAATGAACTCTTAAAATATTTTAAACCCAAGAGTTTATAAACAAATTTGCCAGAGAGATTGCAAACATTTCTGGAAAAAACCAAAAACATCACCCAACACTCTTTGCAACAGAGTGGTTCACTGACTAATCCCTAGGCTATTTTTCCATGAAGGATACAACTACACAGGGAAATGAGTTTTGGAAAAACTAACAGCAGCAATAACTCTTCCCTATCCATGATTATTTCCATCATACATTGCACTCATTTTATCTGGTTTAGTAGCTAACAGGGAAAAGCACAAATACCTCATCCCAATGTTTGCTCGACAGCTCAAGTGGCAGTCTATGTTTTGCCACAAGTTCTGCCTGTACTACTGGAATTACTGAGGCCTTTCCACAGCTCAAATGATTCCTGTCATCCTCCCCCTTGCTGATTATTCTCATTTCTTCAGTGTTTTGTTTTGCTTTTTTTAAAAAAAAAATGAGGCATTTTTGGATGGGCATAGAGTGTACTCCGCAATTTTCTCGCTTTATCATATGACTTAAAGAATGCCACTAGCCATTATTGTGAAATGGCTGGGAATCTCAGGTGTTGTAATGGGAAATTAGAAACAATAACTTTATTCTGTGGCTGAGTGAAACAAATTATTTGACTAAAACCTGATTATAAGTTCAAAAATCAGTAATATTGCATTCTGCTGGTGGTAATGGGGAAAATCCATAGCAATTCACTCTTGAATAGAGTCTGGGTGCATCTAGCCAAATTCTCAGAGGTGTTGTTTTTTTCTTGTTGAGTAGTTTGAGTGGACACAGGTTAGCCTACCTGCTGCTATCGTGTTATACATACTGGCACCACTGCATTTACAGTTACAACTTCCAAAGAACTTCAAACCCAAATTCTGTTGAGATCTCATGGTTTAACCTGAATTCAGTTTCTCCATATCATTAGACAGAGTCACAGTTAAGTGATAATAATTTTAATTGTGCATGGGTATTTTAACAACTGCAACTGTCTGCTTACTGAAAATTTGAAAACCTAAATATTCTGATAAAGATTCCAATTTTGATTTTTTTAAAGAAATATGCTTTAGGTTACTGTTACTTGCCGT
Organism: Podarcis filfolensis; assembly: GCF_964270895.1. NCBI lineage: Eukaryota > Metazoa > Chordata > Lepidosauria > Squamata > Lacertidae > Podarcis > Podarcis filfolensis. The sequence goes on from NC_139608.1 coordinate 79,542,351, forward strand.
TGTGATGTGTGTTTGTAATGCGCACAGTTCTTAAGAGTTAAACATTTGTGATTAACCCCTAAAAGTGCTTTTAAGAATAGAAACATAAAATTGTAGCTGTTCCAGTGCTGAACAACTCTTATTTAAAATTCATTTTTTTTAAAAAAGTAACAAGGCAAGAATATCAAGTGAAGCAGTTGAATTTGTCTGGAAAACTACTTCATTTGTTGATGCAAGCTAGCCGGGCAACAATTTTTATGAAGTGAGCAGATATACAAGATACTGAAACCACCAAAGGGAACAAAATATTAAGAGGGGAAGATTTAGTCATTGGTTGCCATAGTTGCTCAGTTCTGACCAAAAAAAGTCTTCTGTTGGCTTGCCAGAAAAAGTTTAGTCAATGCTATTTCCTCATCTTATAAACTGCAGACTAACTGCCTTAAAAAAAGAAAAAAAGAAATGTACCGAAAAGAGGCGATGCAGCATTACTGCGGCCAGCTACTAACCTACTCTAATGATTTACTGCCCAGAGTGATTTTCCTTTAAGTGTTGCAGAATGATTCAACAGCAACTATAACCCAACAATGAAGACACGTGGCCATGAAGAGAACATGCTCACTTTGTTCTGAAGGCATTGCTCTTAAGGGAAATGCATATGTAAAAGTCTTGGTATTTACAGAGTGCTTTGTGGGTATTCAAAGCACTTCACATACATTATGTATAATTCAACAATATGCCAACATGGGCGCCTTCATGGAGCAAACAAATTATCAAGACCTGAAGATTGAGATAGCAATTCACAAAACTGCACAAGTACACATGATGACAGAGACAAAGCAGGTGCATAAAAAAAGAGCAGTACTTACCACTGTGGTGCAATTTCTTGAAAATGACAGTCTCAAGGCAATCTTAGACATGAACATTTTCAATAAGTCTTAGAAATCACTGCCATATTTTTGACCGCATTTTGGAAACAATGACACAGCATCCAAAAGAAAAAGAAAAACCTTTTTTTTCCTGCCTGAAGAATTAGCAATGAAGTGAAACCATCATTGTTAAGTTTCTTAGAGCCTAAGAATAATGAACTGCAAAGATTCCTAAACAAGTGAATATATTCAAGGGCCAGTCAAGGGTGGTCACAGCAGTTTTCTACATTTTGGGGCACACGGTGTCCTGGTTTGAAAACTCAGCTGAGAAGTTTCAAGTACACCCAGTCTGGGATCGCTAATATGTGCTCCACCAGACTACTCTAAAAATGCTGAGTACTGCATGTAACTTATTACCCCCCATTACAGGACTATACCGCAGCCTGAGACATACTGAAGTACTCCTGCCAACTTGTGATTTAAAAAAATATGTCATCTGTTACTAGACTGGTGGAAAGTGGACAGGGGTGGGGGAAGAAGGCAAAAGTATGGAGCTGCTGTCTATGGGGGTGAGGGGGATATTTAACCCCTGTACAGTACTTCAATATTTACCTGGTTTTAGTTCTATGCTGAAATATGTCCTCCCAATTTCTCAAAGGTTTTCTTCCTCTGAGAAAAGACTTCTATTTTTTTTCTGCTTCATTCCCAGGGCACTTGAGAATTCCTTTAGAAGTTTGCTATGTGCAGGGTTTTGAGTTTTCTCATCGTTGCAAGGTGGCCAAGGACACTGTATGGGCTTTTTATTTGTGGGTGTCTTCCCTTTCATCCTACAGATCATTAGGTTGTCAAGAAGGGATTGTTTTCCCCTGGCTGAAAAAGGTTCCCCCACTTCTGGAGCACACAGTGCTAAGCTAGATGGATCAATGCTCTGACATGCTATAAATCAGATGCCAAAAATACTGAACGAGTAAGCAATATATTATATACATATGCAATAACTGGCAGCCCTGCACACCAGAGAAGATGCAACCCACCAGCTACTGGACAATTCCCCCTAGTTTTCAAACCATGGTAGGCAGGGGGAAAAAACCTCAGGTGGTTTACTGAGCTCCTGGTAGTCCAACACATATGACAGTGATACACCACAAGTTGTGCATGCAAAACAGAATGCTGAGACTTCAGACCAGTCAGATTTTTTTTTGGGGGGGGGGGGGAGAATGGCACACACAAAAGTGTAAAGTCCAGAAATGTTTAAGCTTATGACATATTTTCATCAGGCAGGGGAGTGTGTCATTGATAGTCTCCTTTAAATAACGACAGCAATAGAGTTAAATTTGGAATTGTAGAAGTTGATCCAAAAATGAATAATGATTTAAGGTTTTTGTTTGTTTTGTTTCATTTTTTAACCCTCAAATGGACTACTTAGCTGGCAGCTGGCAAATCTGCACCATTCCAACTGCTTTACACCATATAAATGATCTGGTTCTCACCACTGTTCATTTTCTTGAGCAATAATATAATGCTTCTTCTCTACACACACATGGGCATAACATGAAATACATCATGTTTCACATCCAATTCACATGATTCACATCCAATGCCCTTTTAAAATGTGGGTTGTATTTTTTTTGGACGGGGTGTTATTGGGTTGCTTTTGTTTTTATTTTGATGTTTTTTATATTGTATCTTTTATATTGTGATTTTATCCTGTGAACTGCCCTGTGACCTGAAGGTATATAGGATGGTATACAAATTTAATAAATAAGTAATTAAATAAATCACAAACACTAGGCCAGTAACTATTTCCTGCTTTGATTGAGTATCTGGATTTCTGTTGTAGTTATCATTAATCCTTAAATTCGCAACGGAGTAAATATTATAAGAGAAGGACTGCAATGGGTGGGATTCACCTAACAAGCCCTGTTAGTAGTGGAAGACCTGTTTAAAGTCTTCCACGTGCACAACAGGGATTCCCCACCCCGCACCTCCCAAAATTGGCTCTGGAGGGGTAAGAATCCTGAGAACAGCACATGGGGGCAGGAGAACGGGGAACATTCTGTGTGGCAAGCCGAAAAGCTTGCACAGACAGAATGTTAATCAAAGCATGATGCTGAATTTCACCCAATATCATTGCAGTTACCAGTAAAGAAAAGTGCATCGTTCCTGTGATATCTATAAACCAAGGCTGGTTCAGTCTCAAGGGATGAATAGGGATTAAGGAGATAGGAGTGAGATGCAGAAAAGTGCATGCCCTTACCTTGTACACACTTAGGCCCTCTATCTGGCTTGGTAATGATGCAAAGGCTACAAAGGTTAAAGTAAACTGGGTATGCTTATAAACTCACTTGGAGAACCAGTGTTGGAAGCTTCCGCAGGTAGAAAGGATACAGGGAAATTCACACACAAGTCAAGGGCAGTGCTTGCAATTTCATGATGCCATCCCCCAAACCTGTTATTTAATGACCTACTGCAACCTTCTACACCCTCCAGATGTTTCAGACTACAACTCCTGCCATCCCTGGTCATATGCAGAAAGGAATTGTAGTCCAAAGCACCTACAGACTACCTGGTTGGGGAAAGCCGGTCTTCAGTCTCGGAAATTCTGCCATTTGGTATAGACCACCATATTATGAACTAGAATTTAAAAATGCATAAAGTACCTTCTATAAAATCGTTTTCATTGTAAAGCTGTCTCTCCCCTATTCCGTCATCTTCATCTTGACCATCTTCTTCATCTGGATTATTGATTACCTCGAGGCCAGCCTCAATTACTTCCACCAATTCATCTCGCTTATCTTTCCTGACAGGTTTCTCCTCTGGGTGTCGCGTTAGCCCCATTTCCAGCTGGAACACCTTCATGGAAGTAAAGCTTTCAAAAGGAACGACTCCATATTCACTAGGCAGCTTGGCCCCCATGCTCACTTCAGCTTTGTCTATTTGAGAATGCAGGTATTCCAGGAGATCGTTGGGTGCTTGTTCTTTGGTGCCTTGATAGCCCATGCTGTTGACTCTTGGGGTTTTCTTCTCCTGTAACAATTTTAACTTGTCACTCATTTCCTGAAGCTCCTGCTTTAACTGAGCAATTTGGCGCTTGAGGCTCATAGCTCTGGTTTGGTAATGTTCTTCTTGCTCCTGCAGGAGGGCTTGGTAGTGCTCCTTACCAAAACTCTCCCCTACAATGCCAGGAAGTGATCCATTGCCATCCGTTTGTGGAGCACATTCAAGGAGGTACATAAACAGCAACAAACTCAACAGCAAGGCAAGACCGACCAACAGCCACCGAGTTCTGGCTTGAAATATTATGCCTCTTCTAGGCATTCTTACGGCACTTAAGTTGTATTCCAACTAAAACAGCTGATGTTTTTGGTCATGTCTTGCTAGTATTTTCTGAAAGGAGCAATTGTTTGTAAGCTGAACCAAAACTATTTCTACTGATACATCCATTTGTGTGAGGCAAATAAGGGGGGAAACTTGCAACTGTTGTCTTGCTCAAGCAATACTGCAGAGATCGCAAATCCCAGTATTGCTACAACTTCCATTATTGCAAGCATTTACAGTCTAAACAGTCAGATACAGCCCCCATTACTTTCAGGGCAATTTGTCTAAACATACGTTTTTGGAGGTGTAGTGAATTTGCTATGCTTCTGTATTCTAAAGACAACAAGTTGAAAATGTATCAAATTCTGATAAGTATAAAGCAAAAGAATCTTGCAATTTATAGCCGTGGGGGCATTTTAAAAATATTTTTCTCACTATCTGCGCACCCCCGTCAGAGCCATAAATATCTGAGCAATAGTAATTTTCATGGGCAGTCTGCAGGATATTTTCCTCTGGTGCTTATGCTTCTCTCTCCTCCGTCTTGGAAATCTGTAATCTGAGTCAGCAAAATTAAGGGAGGGCCTAGAATTAAATGAAAAGTACACTCAGTTAGAATTGCAAAACAGGCAAACATCTGGAAAACACATGAAGGCAAGTTTTAATATCCTAAAAATGTAGACATGATGAATCACAAAATTTATTTTTCTGCGATGGCCCATGACAGGGGCGGGTTGTAAACCTTCAATTCTTTCTACTGGGTTACACACCAGTGATTTCCTTCTTGTGGAAATGTCTGAAACAAACTCATCCAACAGACTAGTAAAAAACAGCTTTTTTTCCAGCTACATAAGTGGTTGTCAGAATTCTTTCCCCTGCTATTTTTGTCATTTCTGGAATGCATCATAACCAGTTTTTTATTTAAATGGCAATGTATTAAGAAGTTAGTGAATTTAACTCCTACTTCCAATTATATTTTCTGTCACCACGCAGGAACATCTACCTTCTTCTGAAAAGGGTACACAGGAAACCTGTAGTTTTTTCAGGTAAAAAAAGGGATGGTCAGATATGAGGTTTAGAATTCCAAAAATATTAGAATGTGCATTTGTATTTTGAGAGGGGCTTTATGGTTCTAAAACAACAAACTATGGGGATTGCCTTCCAACTTGCATGACTTACATAACTGCAGGTAGGTAAAGACCAATCCTCCCACAATCCTAAAACAGTCTCAGCAGAACCTCTGAACAAAACTACCCCTATGCAAAGTGCTAAAAGCACTGTAGAGATGTACTAACAATAGCTCCTCCACAATTGACAAAAACACCTATCTCTGAAGACCTGTCAGGGTATTAAGGCCTTTCCACTAGGAAGAGTGTTTTGGGCGTAGGGAAGAGTCAGATAAAATTATAAATTAATATCTACATGCATACTGAAGTAACTAACACCAGGTGTATCTTCAAGTCACTGACTAGAGTCCAGATGTGGTGAATCAAGATGCAAGAAACAAAACACATCATTATGTACCAAACTAGGAGATAAGTATGAGACAAAAAAACAACACCCAGCTTCCAATCTCTATGGGCTGTATCTAACTAATCAGTTCCGCTAGTGCAAGGACTTTAAAAAGTATTTATTATAACAAGTTTAAGGGGGGGTGAAGGAAAACAGAGCAGATTTAGGGGTCATGTAGAGAAATTCCAAATTTTGGGGAAGGGAATGCAGCAGCAGGGCTCAAACCCACTTTCAAATATTTAACAAAAAGGTTTTCTGTTCAAAACATTCTTAGTCCACTCAAAATGCTGCTAAGGCATAAGTATTCATGAATATCAGATTTTGTTCTGGAATAGATTTTTTTAAGGCATATAAGTCAGAAATTGTATTTATTACCATGTTAACTGAAGGCTGTAAAATATTCATATCTGAGTAGAATGAATAGGAACAAGAAAGCTCAGTCCATTTAAACCTCAAGCACAGACTAGGCTAACAATAGCAACATAGAAGCAATCCATTGAGTTTCTGGGGAAACCATCGCAGCCTAAGTTTGCTTTCTTGACCATGAGAGAACATCCTTTTGACAACAGCGTTCTGCTTATTGACATATAAGAACAGCGAAAGAACACAGCATTGTTTAACCAGTCACTTCAACCTCCAAACACACTTCACAGTTGAGAAGCAAGTATCCCTTTCTTCAGAGAATAAGGCTGGCAGCCATCATCTAACAAACTGAATACTTTGGCAGATTACACAGATGCAATAGCACTGTAAACCAATATGCATTGTAAACCTAGCAGCTCAAGGGACAGATCCAGTACCCAAAGGATCTTTTATCAGGCTCTCAGTTGAGGCTGATTCTTCTTATGAGACCTACTCTACCTCTAAACACACACAGACTCAGACAGCTCACCAGTTATGTACAAGACTCAGCTCTTTGATGTCCCACGTTTTAAACCAGCATCCCCTGATGGCCTGTTATGGGCATTTTATTAGTACAATTCCCACAAAATGCAAGACAAAAAAATGGCAACTACGTATGACTAAGATAACCACTTTACTTCTTGCAAAAGAATCTCACATACTCTAAAGCAAAGGTAAGCCAGACAAAATTAATAATGGCTTCTGTTAGACGACCAAACACTTCTATCATAATAATGGTGTGATTGAATATATTCTTCTGATACATATGCAAACTTCACTTCCCAAAACTATCTTAAGGGTGTTTTTTTAGGCTACAAAATGGTCCTTTGGCTTCCTCGTTCTGTGGTTATCTGACTCAGTTTAAGATCATCAGCAATTTTACCTCCAAGAGAAAAATGTTCCCAGACTTTTCCTTGATTTTGCCATTTGGAAAGTGACACATTTTTTCAAGCAAAATTCTTATTTTACTTACAGGAAATGTTAGCCTTCATGAATCTTCATGGGACCTACTAGAAAAGCTTTCAGACTTCCTCCCCCAATCCGCTATGGGCTTGAGATCACTGGTTTATTCATCATATATTTTGCAAAGTCATCTGGTAAGGATGAGTTGGTATTCGGAATCATACTGCCTCCAACAATAGATGCAGGGCATAAAATTCATTATTTCTGTTCTTTTAAAGGTAGCAAGTGTGGTTATGAAGATAATGAACAGGCCACAGGTTAAACTGAGTCTGTCCTAATTTGAAATGAAGCTATATCACTTCATCATTCCCTACTGCATTGACTGAACCTCTTTTCAAATGCCTTATCCTCTGCTACTATTCCAGCAACCCTCACTTTATTAACTAGGAATCCGTAGTAAACTTTGTAAACAGTAAACATCTTTGCCAAGACCCACTAATAGTGGTCATGACATGAGACTTAAAAATAAATTTAAGACTCAGCTGAACACAAAAAATTGTTTGCCTTCATAAATGGCTGTTTGCTGCTTTCACTGCTTCATTCACTGCTCTAGCCTTGTCCCCTTCTAATCAACCATTGCTAGGGGCCTGTAATTCTGTTATGTCTCTGCCATTGAGTGAAACTAAATAATTCACTCATGATACAGAAGCACAGCAAAATAAGCCACCCCAAGGAGGTGTCAGGAATCCACACAGAAGCACAGCGGGTGGGTGCCCCCAGACAGCATGGAGTTTGTCCCATCACAGAATTATTTTTACTTGAGAAAAATAATGCCTCAGCTATCAGAAGTTTTAAAAAAGCTTCATCTTGCCTACTCCAACACTGGGCCCACTTTTACAATCAACTGAATCACCGCAGCAGAATGTAGGTGTTTGGGGGCTGGCAGCTACATGTTGAATTATCCCCAAGAGCAAGCCAACATACACTCTCCACTCATAGAAAAGTAGTTTGTTAGTAGAGAGACCTCGGTGAAAGCCTTCCTGAACAAAAAGGTCTTCAGTAGACACCTAAGCATCATCTTGCTAGGTGCCTTTCTAGTTTTGGCTGGTGAATAATACCAGAAGGCTGGAGCTACAACATTGAAAATCCAGTTTCCAGGACAGGCTGAGTGCACCTCGGGGGCATATAGTTGCTCCCAGCAGTACCCCATCTGAGAAGCACAGTGAAAGGGCACTGAGTGTCAATCAGCAAAAGGCCTGGTTAGGGAGGAACAATTTTGCCAGGTGCCTAAAGGTGTATAATGAAGGCACTAGGCGAACCTCCCAGGGGAGAGCATTCCACAAACAGAGAGCCACTACAACCAGTGGTCTTTCCAGCAAAGCTGTTATTTGGTGTTGATAGGATCAACAAATTAGCTGTTGAATTCTATAGCAGCTGGATCTTCTAGGTAAAGCCCAAGGGAAGCCCCACATAGAGCACATTGCAGTAGTCCAGTCTTGAAGTTACCAATGCCAAGCTCACAGTGGCCAACCCTACCTTATTCATGCCATAGCAAGACAGTACACACACACAGTCTGCAATGGGAGCAGGTATTGTACAAGCAGTCAGGCTATATCACACTCCATAGTGCCATATAACTCTGCTTGAAACACTAAATTTTATTATCTGAAGCAAAAATTTGAAGACCATAAAACACTATTTTTCAATTCCAATAGAATTCAGCTATGATTATCAGGGGTCAGCAAACTTTTTCAGCAGGGGGCTGGTCCACTGTCCCTCAGACATTGTGAGGGGCTGGACTATATTTTGGAAAAGAAAAGAAAAAGAACGAATTCCTATGCCCCACAAATAACCCAGAGATGCATTTTAAATAAAAGGACACATTCTACTCATGCAAAAACACGCTGATTCCCAGACCGTCTGCAGGCCAGATTTAGAAGTTGATTGGGCCGGATCCGGCCCCCGGGCCTTAGTTTGCCTACCCATGGATTAGTGCATCAGCTGCGACTCCCCACCCCCTGGGAAAGAGAAAACCTGTTGACCATTATCCATGGCCTGGCAACCTCTAGATGACTAGTTGACTAGATTGGTCAACTACATGGGCTGCCTTTGAAGACTTCACAGAAGCTCATGTTGATAGCCAGACAGCTGCATTTTGAACTGGCACTGCCCTTTACAAAGTTTCTCCCATGTAGTTAAACAGTGACATTTGTTGCCGGTCCATTTTCAGGCACAGTTCAAAGCACAAGTTGGGGCTGACTTCAACCACATGTTCCTATTTGACCATTAGTCATTGTCAGATGCTCACTTACAAGCCTCTCTGTCATCAGAAGGGTGTTCCCAAATATGATTCCAACATATTGATAAAGTGAAATACTTTGTCCAGGCATTCCAGTATGGTAACCAGCTGATTTCACTGTTTCTCAGCCTTCTGCTGAGTTTTATCATCTGCTCTTGGCCTACTGCTTTCCAATTCCATTGTTTTAGTCTGTCTTTTTACTGCATTTGTTCACATTGTATTTAGGTGTGTGCCTGCCTGAGAGCCTAGTGCTCATGCCTATTGCCTATATATTTGCCAAATAAATGAGGCATAATCTAGAGGGCATTGAACAGGATAGAGGTGCCCCTCTGCTCACACAGATGAGTTTTGGTAGCAAGACACACCTGAGGGAGGCCCTCACTAAGCCCACTGAAAGCTTGGTGAGCACAGGTGGGTTTGCTGGTGGGAGGACCTGAAATGGGGTGTTCTGGGGCCAGCCTTGGACCTGCTTGGTTTCAGCTGGAGGATTTTGAAGACATAGATTCCACCTGTTCAAAAAAAGGAAAACATCATCCTTTGGAAATGATGGACAATCTGTCACTTCAATCTTCCCATCATGCGAATTTAGGACTATTCTGCCTATAACCTAGGGGAGGAAAGAGTTTTCAGGGAGCCACCATTTTTAAACACCCTTCTTCCCCTAAGCCACTCTTCACATCCAGGGCAGTAGTATGTAGGGCAATAAGCTGCAACTACAAGGAAACTGAACATTTTTTCTCCTCTTCATTTGCAGTCACCCTCACTTCTTCATTAAGAGGGGGAAACCTGTGAGACAAGGAGCAGAATCAAATTGCAACAGAGCGGGTTTTAAAATCCTCTCTCAACCTCATGCCCATCACAGATGGGATGGTAGACTTTTTTCACTACCTGTGTCACTATTATTATTTTTTATAGAGTTAAGGCTCAGCTGCCCCAAGCCTGTGTGGATAAGATGGAAATCGGTTTAGTTATGAAACATTTGAGGTCAGACTGTAGACCTCAGTTTTTCAACATATAAACTGACTGTAAAGACTTTTGCAGTATTATGTACATATTGCTTCCAAAACAAGACATGTACGAACGAAGGACATTTCTGCAGACATTGAGCACCAGCTGTCTCATTAAGCCCTTGCACAAATGGCTACTCCTACCACTCAGTTACATTAAATTCATTTCTTAAAAATAGCACCAAACACAAGAATACTTCACTATCATCATTATCTGCACACAAAGTCATTACTTTATATACTACAATAGCATGATATTTGACATCTGTGCTGCCACATTACCCTGGAGCAGTCATCTCCAGAACACCTAACTGCTTCAGGGTCGGGACAGAAATACAAAATGCAATTAGAAGATCAGCAGACTTTAAAGTAGCAAAGAAAATAACAGCACTTCCAGGTTCTTTTGCAGCAGTGCAGTTAAAAGCTACACTGAGATTAGGACACGTCAATGCAACAAAATTTCCACAGTCAAGAACTGTTGAATTACTCAACATTCAGCTAGTCAAATAGTTCCAACATTGTATCTATCTCATTCACATTGCAAGTGTCTAGCATTGCACAGAGTGTTGCAGCAGAGACTTCAACAGTCCTACAATATGACATATTTATGGATTTCGTTAGAAAACAAAACTTGAGTTCTCCTAGTTGTCTTTTTAGATTCACAGCCATAAAGCAGCCTTAATCTTTGTTGCAGCAAACTTTCTTGGCTTTTCTTTGAATATATCCATTATAACTAAACTAAGAAAAGTAGGAGTGTTTCTATTGTCAGTACTGGATTACCCAAGAGCAATTAGAAAAACTAATAATATTTTAAGTTAAAATGTTTGCCATAATTACATGAAGATTATTTGTGAAATTAACATACAGTAATAGACAGTACATGCAGTTTCTATTAAGCAGCAATGTGCAATCCCACACATATATATCCAGAAATAGTATATTTTATTCACCATGTCAGTAAATTGAATTTTCTCACTTTTATGGGCAGCATAGGTAACTACTGAGTACTATTTGCAAATGAATACCGTACTTGGAGCTGGCATAGGAACAACTTTCTTTAGCTTTTAACCAAGGTTGAGGGGTCAGAAGTGGGACACAGAATGACAAATTTCCGTTCTTCTTACATGAAAGATTATGCCGTTGTTAATCATGGTTTGGGACACACATGCATTGATGTGAACCATGGCTGAACATGGTTCAGTTCCTCGAAGCAAAATGCGCCTGGCTACTTTCAAAAGCTGGACAGTAACCGGGGCAAATTATTCTGTCTAAAGGAAATAATAATAATTTTTTTTTAAAAAAAGCAGTGTGTGTGTGAAAAACAGGACACCTAACCAATGAGAAATTTGATCACTTTAGCTACCAGAGCTCCCCTGTAACTCTGTAACACAATGAATCATTGTGTGTGACTGTAAACCAGAAGTTGGTGGTTCAAGCCCACCCAGCACAACATCCCTGCATTGCAGGGGGTTGGACTAGATGATCCTTGGGATCCCTTCCAACTCTGTATTTCTATGATTCTATGGTCTTTAAAGGTGCTGATAGTTTACATGCATAGGTTTGAAGCACACAATCCAGTCCCTTAACCATAATCAAAAGACAAACATGAATACCTGATCACTCTAAGCACTTTCCTTCCCATTCCATCAGTGCAACAGAGGCTTTATGCGAGAAACAATGATAGCCAAGGTTTTGGCTCTCTTTACAAAGCAACAGTTTTCACGCCCACATGATTTCAAGTGACCAGCTTTCAATTTTTCTATGCAACTTTTTTCCAGTATTTTTTTCTCTAATCAAAGCAAGGACAGATGGGAACAAATATTTAACCCACCCTAAGAGTAGACATCTGCCAGTTGTACTGATGATTTCATGAACATATTTTCCTTAACCAAATGAGATCACCAATATGTTTTAAAAGAAACAGGAAAGTTGTGACATGGTGCTTCATATGGTGTAGAACAGGAGTCCTCAAACTTTTTAAACAGTTCACTGTTCCTCAGACATTCCTGGGTGCCAGACTATACAGTGGTACCTCGGGTTAAGAACTTAATTCGTTCTGGAGGTCCGTTCTGAACCTGAAACTGTTCTTAACCTAAAGCACCACTTTAGCTAATGGGGCCGCCTGCTGCTGCCGCACCGCCACTGTGCGATTTCTGTTATCATCCTGAAGCAAAGTTCTTAACCCGAGGTACTATTTCTGGGTTAGCGGAGTCTGTAAACTGAAGCGCCTGTAACCTGAGGTACCACTGTAGTTTGAAAAAAAATATGAACAAATTCCTATGCACACTGCACATACAGTGGTACCTCTACTTACGCGCACCTCTGGTTGTGTATCCTTTGGGATACACATGCGGTAAACCCAGAAGTAATTTTCTGGGTTTTGCCACACACGCATACGCAGAAGTGCTCTACCGCACCACGCGCATGCGCAGAACAAGCACCTCCGGTTGCGGAAAACCTCGAGATCTGACCGGAGCTCTGGAACAGATCCCATCCACAACCAGAGGTACCACTGTATTTTATTTGTAGTGCACAAAACAGGAAAAACAATACAATATTTAAGAAGAAAAGGAGAAGAGTTTGGATTTGATATCCCGCTTTATCACTACCCGAAGGAGTTTCAAAGCGGGTAACATTCTCCTTTCCCTTCCTCCCCCACAACAAACACTCTGTGAGGTAAGTGGGGCTGAGAGACCTCAAAGAAGTGCGACTAGCCCAAGGTCACCCAGCAGCTGCATGTGGAGGAGCGGAGATGCGAACCCGGTTCCCCAGATTACGAATCTACCGCTCTTAACCACTACACCACATTGGCTCTTAAAATGTTATGTTATGGGTTGTAGTCAATGCCAGTTTGCTAGATCACTCAGAGTAGATCTACTGGAAATAATGAACATGAGTCACTTGGGTCTATTAATTTCAAGGGGTCTACGTAGAGTAACACTGAGTTTTGCCCACCTCCCAATTACTTGCAGTACTGTCCGAAACACCTTATTATTATTAAATTGGTCGTATACTTGTTGAGCTTGTCTCTTGGCCTGGGCTTAGGGAGGGGAAAAGGTGGGGAGCTAAGAGAGGCAGAGAGAAAGGGAGCTTCGCCCACCGTTACGTGGCCCTCCTGTGTTTGCAATGGATCTGTGACCATCAGGGAGGGAGAGGCGATCAAGCAAGCAGCCACACCAACATATATTAAAAGGAACACCTTCGGCTAGCCCTATCCTGCTTCCCCTAGCAGCCCGGCAGTGTCACATTTCTCCCCTCCAAGCCCTCCTTGACTGGCACAGGTAAGCCTTGGAACGTTGGGGAGGGGGAGGGGGAGGGGCCCTTTCGGAATGCCGAGGAGCGTTTTGGAACGCTGGGGACGGAATTGTTGCTACTTTTCGCTGCTTCCCTTTTTGTGTGTGCCAAGCGTTTGCTTACAGCCTCCCCGTGGGAAAAAGGAAAGTGGGGGGGGGGGCGAGGCGGGTTCTGCAGTTGCCGGGCGGGCCAGGTTCAGGACTCTGGTGACTGGATCTGGCCCGCGGACCATAGTTTGAGGACCCCTGGTGTAGAATCTAGGTATGAATACTCTAAAGCACCAGAAATCTGCGTTACGTGATGATTCTGCATATTTTAAACTTGTTGTGTTTTTTTTAAAGAATGCAGCCTAAAGCCAAGAACCACAATTCATATCTGGTCTTCTCTTTTAGTTTGTGCCAGATAAGACCAGCAAGACTCATGCAGGGCTACTAGACGCCCTTGGTTTCATAACAACTTCCCACATATCCTATAGTTTAGTTCCATCTCGGATGAGATAGACATTACAAAAGAATGAATCAACATGCTTTGACTTTTTTCTGCCTAGAACCAAGAAAAGAAGAGATATGGGTCAGGGGAGCAATCGTAATCCAGACATAACAGTCACTATGGGATCATTACATTTAAATAGGGGCAATGGGACACCAGAACTGATTTGCCCCCGCTCCAATGACATGTACCAAGATCTGAATGCACTCTTAAGTAGCTATGCTACATAAGGGTTAGGGGAAGCCCAAGCCAATTCATCTATCTGGGAAAGCACCAAAGGGTTGAATCTCAAGTGAGTAACTCCACCTCACCATTCCTACTGCAAACTCCAATATATTTTAATTCAACTGGTGCCAGATGATTTCTGCACTGTGTCACAACAATGCAAGTTGGCTTTGCTTGAGGCTACAGCAATCCATGCACTTCTCACCTCCCATGATACCGAAACATCCTGCCAATTTACTGTGTGCTTTCCCAGTACGACATGTTTAATGTTAAACTTGCAACCACCCTGTAAAATTAGGTCAGTACTATCGCCGTATTCCAGAGGAAACTGGCTGTGACTTGCTTGAGGCTACCTAGAGAGTTCGTGGCAGAGGCAAAATACAAAACAGAGACTTACTGATTCATGGTTCAGCTTTGTAGCCATGACCAGTTCTGTAACACAGTTTGGAACACCTCAGTTGGTTCTTCTCTCAAACTTGAAAGAGGAACATCCAACAAAATAAAATGATAGGAGTAATTTATCTACTTGCTCCTCTGCACCAGGAATGGGGAACCCTTCGAAGATGTTGCTGGACTATACCTCCCACCCCTGACCATTGGCCATGCTGGCTGGGCTAATGAAAATTCAAGTCCAGCAACATGTAAAGGTCTACCAGTTCTGAATCCCTGTCCTATACCATTTTTTTTAAAAAGACAGGAAATATGAGTGATCGATTGTCACTAGTAAAAAAAAAGCCCTCAGTTCTTCATTAACAAAGCACCCCATCTTGAGAGAAACACATGCTAAATACTGTCTAGCACACCATCCATTTACCACCCACA
Organism: Podarcis filfolensis; assembly: GCF_964270895.1. Classification (NCBI taxonomy): domain Eukaryota; kingdom Metazoa; phylum Chordata; class Lepidosauria; order Squamata; family Lacertidae; genus Podarcis; species Podarcis filfolensis. The sequence continues at coordinate 79,557,464 of NC_139608.1, forward strand.
GCCTTCCAGTCTGCATGGGATAAACCACTGCTTACAAAACAGCTTACTCTGTAAGGGATCTGAAGAAATAATGAGTTTTCTCTCTTTCTGTATCTAAGTGAGAAGACATATGTGAAGAAAAGAACAGGCACAAAATAGAGGGAACTAAGTTATAAATTTATGGGTGGAAGGAAGGAAGAGAACATACAGCACAATGCAACAGAGAGAAAATATAGAGGGTACACGGCCCAGAGTTATTGTATGTGGACTGCTAGTCTTGCGACACATTTTAACTATCCTTTTGCCTATGAAACTACTATGACAGAAACAGATGGCTTTCTATTCCTCCACTGCATGCTTTTGTGCACGGAGGAAAAAATCTGGTTGCAACTGAAGCAGCTATAGGACAACTTGCAAGAGTGGAGTGTGATTTTACGCAATTGTTTGAAGAAAACAGGCTAGGAAAAGTGTGTCCGGGATAGATAAGGCACAGATAAGAAATACAATTGTGATTAATAGGAATAAGGGTAACAACCAAAGAATCTTGCACACAGAATCATAAAATTGGAAGGGACCCTGAGGGTCATCTAGTTCAACCCCCTGCAATGCAGGAATATGCAGCTGCCCTGTACAAGGGATTGAACCTGCAACCTTGGCAATATGAGCACCATGCTCTAACCAACTGAGCCATCCAGGCTATCTTCTAGCATTTCAACTTAGTCTAACCTATATCAATTTATTCGGAATAACCGCCAGCCTTGATGCTATAATCAAGTAATTCCTATGACAGAAACGCTATTCCCCAAAATATATAAGCTCTGGAAAGGTGGAGTGGGGGCGGGGGATGTTGCCTTCTACCACTCTGCAACCAGACTGAACGAATGAGGAGTACAAGGCGTCACCCGATTTGCATTCAGAAATCTTCGGCTTGGCGTCCTGAAGCCCCGAGAGGATTTTTGAGGAAGGAAGGATAGAAGGTTCTTCTGTAATGGGGCGGCGGGAGGAAAGAAAGGGTTAAGATACGGCGAGGCGGAGGGTTTAAGAAAAAGAAACACACACACACACGCAGGTGTGTAGATAGGTATCCAAGAGTTGTTACCCATCCTGCACACACATCACCGGGGGTGGGCGAGTGGGCACAACAACGAGCCGAGGTGGGCGAGATGTTTTCGTTACGTGCGCAAAGGACTTTGGACTAGACCTAGAGAGCCTAGATTTGGGTGTCATGGAGGGGGTGGGGGTGGGTCGGTGGGCGGCAATCGTGGCACCGCGAGCGAAGAAAGGAGTGGGAGAACCTGCTTGGGGCAGATGCGCCAAAGCCACGGGGAGGCTGAGATGGCGGGGAGGAACGGGAGAACGGCGAACGTGGCCCGCGCGCCCCGCAAGACTCACCTCAGAACGGAGCCCCCCCGCCGCCGCCGCCTCCTCCTGCTGCTGCTTCCTCGGCTCAACTAGCAGCTCTTGCTGCTGCTGCTGCTGTTGGACTGCAGGCTGCGCCGCGCAGCAGCGGCCCCACTTCCTGTGAGCGAGCGAGGAAATGAGGCGGAGGAGGCGGCATCGGCGCGCCTCAGCCACTACTCTCCTCCCGGCCGCGGCAGCCCCTTAAAGCGATAGGCACCGGCGGGAGAGGAGCGTGGCTGCTGCCGCCGCCGCCACCGCCGCTGCCACTTCTTCTTCGCTTTCCTCCTGTCCATGCTACCCGACCCGCCCTGCTGACAGAGGGGTGAGCCATCTGAGGGCGAGGCCAGGCGCCCTCCCGCGGCCACAGGGGCGGGCGCCCTAACCCCCCGCCCCTCCCCACGCGACGGGTCTCGTCTCCTCTCAACGCCACCCTACGGGGACCCCAGCGGCTGACGCGGACAAAACCCTCCCGGAGCTGCGTTTTCAACTCCCTGCGCGCGCGCGCGCCTGCATAAAGGCGCTTCGCCTCACAGCGCAAAAATTACCTCACAATTCGCGCGCGTCCCTTTGCGCGGAGAGGCGTCGGCGCGCGCTCCTTTCGCCACCCCAGCCCCGGCTGAAGCGGCGGCTCTCGCCTCGAGAGGAGCACCGTCCCTGCTCCGCCTCATCTCCGCGGGCGCGCTCTTCACGCCTCCCATTTCAAAAAGTACTTCGCTTCTGCTGTTGCTCTTTGGCAATAGCGACAAGCGGCACTTCGCGGAGTGTTGGAAGCGTTCCACATAACGGCCCTTTATCCACGCGACGGGCCTTGCAAGGCAGGCCAGTATTGTTACGCCCATATTGGAGATGCGTGACTGACGCTCAGAAAATACGGTGGCTTGTCAGAGGCCATCTGGTAAGTTAAATGGCTGAGATAGGATTTGTAATTAAGGGAGCAACTGAACCGCAGCTCATACGTACTCTGGTAGCGTCCGCAACATGTGGCTTGCCCCAAAGCATCCTGGGAAGTGTTGCTTACACCCTCATAGAACTACCAAGCACCCTTAATAAACTACAGTTCCCAACAGGCCTGCCAACTTGAACAAAATGTTGGGGGGCGGGCATGTAAGCCCCACCCACATGATCAATCATGTGATGCAGCACGCACGCACACACTATTTGAATGGCAATGTCAATCAACTGGGGGGAGGGGCAGTTCCTTCAAATATTTTATTGCAGGGGCCAAATGGACCTTGGCCACTAAGAGTTGGCTCCTGTGATTCCCAGGAATATTGGAGGGAAGCCATGTTGATGTCACCCCTAACTTGGCCACCATCCATGCTATACCATCTCTTCAAATAAGCAACTTCTTTAACTGGGGAATAAACTACCCATTTTTCCTCTCAACTTTTGTCTTTCTCCAACACATTTCCAATCCTGTGACCATTGGCTTTGGGCGTTCTGCAGGGGTCTGTCTAATTTGGTATCTGCACAAAACCACTGGCTAAGATTGCCCAGCTCTGAATCTCCTTTTGATCTGATTGTAGGGAAGCTGTGCGAATTCTGAATCAGCATCTGAAAGCAATGAAAGGATTGGATATGGGCTAACAAACTGGAGCTTATGGCAGACAAAATGGAAGAATGGATGACAGGAGCCAGGTATGACCTAGGAAGCTGTCTTTCGCCTGTTTTTGGGTGGGGCTGTACTCTCCCTAAAGAAGCAGGTGTGTAACCTGGGGATATTTATGGATCCTGTCTTCTGCCTGGATAAGCAGGTGATATCTAGGCCAATATGTGGTCTTGCTTGGAGGAAGCTGATCTTGCTATTGTTACATAGGCCAGGCATAGGCAAACTCAACCCTTCAGATGTTTTTGGCCTACAACTCCTATGATCCCTATCTAGCAGGACCAGTGGTTGGGAATGATGGGAATTGTAGTCCCAAAACATCTGCAGGGCCAAGTTTGCCTATGCCTGACATAGGCCCATGCCATGGGCGTAAGCCAGCGGGGTGCAGGTGAGGCAGATGTCCCCCCATCAAGTAAATAAAGATACTTAACTAACTGATCAATTGAGTTGCAGATAGCTCGGTCCTGCCCCCCACCCCCCACAAAACTCCTGCCCTCCCAACATAAATCCTGGCTACGCACATGGCCTAGAGTACTATGATACATTTTACATGGGGCTGCCTGTTATAGTGTGGTTTTAGGCTTTGTAATTATGTTATAAGATGCTATCATTTAAAAAAATACATTGTGAGCCACTATGGGAGGGCTAATCCTTGAAAGATGGCTTATATAGACCAACATCAATAAAACAAAGGTGTTCACAAACTTTCGTTGATGGCACAAAACATGGTAGAAAGACCTGTGATGGGAACATGGTCATTTGACCTTCTTATACCTTTATGTACTTTATTGGCTGCACTGGGTTCCATTTTATTTGGGGGTCTAATTCATGGTGCTGGTTCTTGGTTTAAATGGTTTAGGATCTGATATCAGGAGGACTGTCTCCTGTCACAGGAACTGACTGAGGGAAGATAATGAACGGCTAACTGCATTGTCTAGACTCCAGTGGAAATATTCTTAATTATGTCTTCGGAACAAGACCATTTGTTTTCCGCATAGTACCCAGAAGAAGTTTCTTTTGTCTTAGACAAAAGTTGCCATATTTGTTCTAACTGGACTTTAGTGAACAACTGCCATTAGCCTACAGTTAAGAGTTTATGATGTCGTTCTCAGGTTACTAGGCAGGCTTCCTATAAAAGGGAATTTAAGAGGACTGTGGCTGATTCCTCCATATTCAACCTCCTTTGCAACGTCTTTAGGGCTGCTGGAGTTAAAGTTCATTTGAAACTGAGAAAACTACTCCAACGGCTTTGAGAAACCACTCTTGATATAACAGCAGTCTAGAAACACGTTGCTTAATTTTAGTGTTACACAGTTTATTGTTCTTTCCTTGTGACAGCCTATAATTTATTCTTAGTTAAATTGCTAAATATACACCCTGCCTTGTATAACTTGCAACGCTAGTAGTACCCACAAGCTTCTTGACTGTTAAAGGTGAAAGTTACTAGTAAGTGCTGAAGTGGTGTGTATATATATAGAAGTAAGTTTGGAAGAACTGGTACAGCAGACGACTAGATTCCTTCTCGTATAAGTTACTCCTGAATTCAGGATCCTACTGGCCTTGAGACAAAGTGAATAACTAGGCAATTGGTTCTAGAATCAGGTAGGTAGCAGTGTTGGTCTGACGCAGCCAAAATAAATAAAATAAATAAATAATTGTCCAGTAGCACCTTAGAGACCAACTAAGTTTGTTCTGGGTATAAGCTTTCGCGTGTTACTGGACATTGATTGATTGATTGATTGATTGATTGCAATTGGTGGCAGCAATGCTGAGACTTTGGCACTGTGGAAGACTCCTATTTCCCCTTTTGATCCTGTTTAAAGTAATAGTGTTGGAGGCCTCAAGTAAAGGAAGAACCAAGCTTCTTAGGGCAGCTGTGGTGCATCACAGTGAATTATGTAGATTTGTGCTAGCACAGCTGAAGCTTATAGGATGGTGATGGAAATCAGCTGTTATTTCTAGCCAGAACCTAGTAGTCTGACCAGGATGAAAGCTCACATAACAATCCTTGCAGGACCCAACATCATGACAATGGAGAGCAGGCAGCAAGTAGAGGGTAAGTCTGGGCATTGCAGGGAACTGGGAGAGCCCTCCAAAAAACCAACAACCCCGGGTATTGTTTTGTCAGTGGTTGGAATGGAACCTCATTTAACTCCTAAATGATGAAGCAGAGCTCTTATGTATCTGCTCTCTATCCCATCCCTCACCTGTAAGCTAAGCAGAGCCATGGCTTGAAACTATGCACTGCAGGGCTGCTGGGTGACCACCGGCTGTGTATTTTCTCTGCCAGGAACTCTGGGGCGGGGCGGGGCAGGGGTGGGGGGGTGGGAATTGGCAATTAGTGAATTAGTGGAGGTACACCAGATTTTTTTCCTTGTGAATTTAGGACCCTGGCCTTAGGGGCAGAGTGAGACATCTTTCTCCAAGATGGTACCTTTTTAAAGTTTGCTTATTGTTAATTCATTGTATTTTTATTGCTTTTATTAAAATATTTTCATAGTTTTTTGTGTTAGCATTGTGAGGATAGGTTCTTTATCTGTTTGCTTTTGTTGGCAGTAGGAGAGGTTGGAGAGCCCAGAGCATGATTAGTTGCATTTAGTTGATTACAGTGAGATTTTTTTGCTGTGTGAAGGGCCCAGTGTGTGTGTGTGTGTTGGGTCAGATTAGCTATATCAATTTGTATGCTCTTGGGGTAGGGGTTATGTTGTTGTCTTGTAGGGCTGTATATGTAATAAAGGGGAGCCATACTAGGGTGAGGGCATCCTTGTTTGTCCCTGTGTTTGTTTCAATCTGTTGGTTAGCTTTTCTAGTAGGACTGTTTCCCATGCAGTTTGGTACCAGTGATATTATTTCATTTTGCAATGTAGAATGGTAGCGATTATTCACCCCCAGACAGGGCTGAAGGATAATGCAGTGTTTCTGGAGACGCTTGCTATCACAGATCTCTACAGACCCTCTCTTCCTCACAGAAGTGGTCTGTAGTATCAAAGGATGGCAATATAACACTTGTCTTTATATCCACTTACATACCATGAAGCACATTTCTAATCATGCTACAGCAGCTGCTGCTAAATGTTTCTGTGATTGTGGGATCTGCCTCATGCTGTTACACCAAGGAAATGCAAAGTTTCCCGTGTAAGAACAATGCCACATTTTGTGATTCACACCCATGTTGTCTTCATTGAACCCCACCTTGATCTCCTGTTTGCAAATGTAACAGCTTCCAGTATTGAGCCCCACCAATTAAGATCAGCTGTTTTTAATTAAAAAATGGAAATGATTCCATCACTTTGAATTGTTAGTGGAACTATGAAAAAGATGTGTTCAGAATAGGGGTGCACTAGTTCAGTCTGTTGACGTTTTTGTTTTTATGATAGAGTGGAAAGGAGAAGATGATACATTACTAAAATAAAGGCTTTTTGCATCCTAAAAGATAACAAATGGGAGAACAGTACAGTGGTACCTCAGGTTAAGAACTTAATTCATTCTGGAGGTCCGTTCTTAACCTGAAACTGTTCTTAGCCTGAAGCACCACTTTAGCTAATGGGGCCTCCTGTTACCGCCGCACCACCGCTGCATGATTTCTGTTCCCATCCCGAAGCAAAGTTTTTAACCCGAGGTACTATTTCTGGGTTAGCGGAGTCTGTAACCTGGAGCGTCTGTAACCCGAGGTACCACTGTAAATGCAAAGTGGAGGTAGGAACAGATACCTGGTAGTAAACTGAAAAATAACTGAAGAATAAGATTCAAATCTAAAAAAGCAGTGCTTTTAGTAAAGACATGTTTCTGAGGCAGCATAGATTGTGCTCAGCTTTTTGGGAGCTGTCAGAAAGTCATTAGCTTGATTTGCCAGAGGGGCCTTTTACAAAATTCCATGGTTCAGACCTTAATGGTAGAATAACTCCAGCAATGATCCCCATGTGATGCAGCTTTTATTGTTGTAAATTAGTCATGATCAGCAAAGCCAAAATGTGCAAGTAATAATTTTGAAAATGTTCATGAAATCTGTTTCAATACACTTTACAATTCCTGAGCTGTTATGTCATAAATCCCCATCTGGAATTTGATGCTGCATGTTTAATTTTTTAAAAATACAAATATTGTTGAAGACTAGTAAGTCGTGTATAATTATAATAGGCTGCACAAGGCTTGCATCCTTCAGGATCAGAAGCGCCCCCCCACACACACACACAACTGCACATATCAAATAAGCCAGGTGGAGGTGCTAGTTCCCTCCACCCTTTCCCTGTAGTATGAGGCTTGGCATTGTTTTGCACTCCCCTTTTCCCTGAGTAGCTGGATGTCCATGGACACTTTTTTTACAAGCTCTGCTTCCTTGTGATGAAGGTGTAGTGGACAGTTGTGAAGTTTATATACAAATATGAAAGCTGAGTACAAGGGAGCAGATAAGCACTCAGACAGACGGGGCTAGTTTGTAAGTCATCTGTTGCAACATGCTTCCTCTAGAAAGCTATTCTGCTGCACTGTATATGCTTTACTGCCGTCTAGATTGGGATGAAGATACCTGGGGGATTTCCTCCTCCACATCAACCAACCTGTGCATGCATATCGCTTTTAGTGCACTCCTATATGTGCCACTGCCACCTAAGACGAGGCAAGTATCACTGGAGAGAAGGCCTGTTCAGTTGTGCCATCCAACTGACGGAAGATGTTTTTAGTTTTCCCTTTACATAATACAGTAGTGCTACTTCCCTTAAAGGAGCCATTATTCTGAATAAAACATTTTCAGGCTGGTAGTACCTTGGAAAAAAGTCATTTGTCAGCGGTGCACCACACTCTCACTAGGGAGGCTTGTATGTCACATTCACCTCTTTATTTGCCATACTTTCACTATTTTGTGTTCTTATGCTCCTTTGATTATTCTGCTTTCATCTTCTCATTGGATTTCAATTCCACGATGTTCTGGGAATATTTATATGGAACGGGAGGTGTCTCCCTGCCTTGTATTCGGTAGTGCTACATCAAAGGGCTCAATTTACTTCCTCATCCTCTTTTGAAGAGACTAGTCTCTCATGTAAAGGGCGGGGAAAACTTGCCTGGTTTTTTATTTATAGTTATATTGCTGATGGTTAGGTACACCATCTCAGGGATCTCTTTCTCTCTTACACATGCCCAGACACAGTCAGAGTTTAGGATTTTGTTTTCCTTTCAAGCTGTAGAGTCTAGACCAGCTGTTTTTGGACTACAGTTCCCATCATCCCTGAACACTGGTCCTGCTAGCTAAGAATGATGGGAGTTGTTTCTGCGTTCCGGTGCTCTAGTACTGCGCTTTAGATTTCAGATTAAAACTGCAGAGTGGAAGGGAAGGAAGACCTTTTTCTGCCACCCCACTTCCAGCTGCCTCAGCATGGAAGTTGAAGTCTCCCAGAACCAGCAGTCTGGGAGTCCTCAACACCACCTCTGAGACCAGCTCTTTCAGCTCAGGCAGAGAGATTGCTTGACAGCGAGGTGGCCGATAAACCAGCAGAATCCCTAATCTGTCCCAATTGCCCAGTTTAATAGAACTCACTCCCAAATAAATTCTCAGGGCTGAAGCTTCAATGCCCAAACTCGCTTCTTGTTGGTTGGTTTTCAAAGAGGAAAACAATACTATCTTGGCCCATTTCAGTTGGGGTTTAGGCTCTGTTTGGGCACAGAAACTGCTTTGATTGTTCTGTATGATGACCTCTGTCGAGAGAGAGAGACAAGGGAAATATGTCCCTGCTAATTCTTCTCAATCTCTCAGCGGCTTTTGATACCATCGACCATGGTATCCTTCTGGAGCGACTGTCTGAACTAAGGGTGGGTGGCACCGCTTTGCGGTGGTTCCAGTCCTACTTGGATGGTCGTTCCCAAAGGGTATTGCTTGGGGAATGCTTTTCAGCCCCATGGAAACTTCAATGTGGGGTTCCACAGGGATCAATCCTAACCCCCACATTTTTTAACATCTACATGAAACCACTGGGGGTGTGGTTATCCGGAGGTTCGGAGTATGTTGTCAGTAGTATGCTGATGATATTCAGCTCTATTTCTCCTTTACATCTTCAGGTGAGGCAGTGAAAGTGCTGGACCAGTGTCTTGCCTCGGTAATGGACTGGATGAGACCCAACAAACTGAATCTCAATCCAGATAGGACTTGAGGCACTGTTAGTGGGTGGTTCCCTAGAGTGGATGGGTGGGAGGTCGCCTGCGCTTGATGAGGTTACACTTCCTCTGAAGGAGCAGGTTCATAGCTTGGGGGTACTCCTGGATCCTTTGGTGTTGCTTGAGGCGCAGGTGGCCTCAAGTGGCCCAGAGTGCCTTCCATCTGCTTCGGCTTGTGGCCCAAGCTATGCCCCTAGGGGATAGTAGTTGGGGATAGCCTAACTACTGTTGCCTATGCTCTGGTAACCTCAAGGTTAGATGACTGCAATGCGCTATATGTAGGGCTGCCTCTGAAGACTGTTCAGAAACTTCGGCTAGTACAGAATTCAGCAGCCAGGTTGCTCACCGGAGCAGGACGGTTTGAGCATATTACACAGATCCTGGTCCAACTGCACTGGCTATCAATTAGTTTCCGGGCCCAATTCAAAGTGCTTGTTTTTACCTATAAAGCTTTAAATGGCTCAGGACTGCAATGCTTCAAGGATTGCCTCTTTCCCTATGAACCTACCCAGATCCTGAGATTAACTTCTGAGGGCCTTCTTCATGTGCCTCCTCCTCTGGAGGCTGGCAACATGAGAACAGGCCTTCTCTGCAGTGGCTCACCTGTAGAATGCTCTCCCCAGGGAAGTTCGCCTGGCGCCTTCATAATACACCTTTAAGTGCCAGGGAAAAACATTCCTTTTTAACCAGGCCTTTGGTTGATTTGACTGACATCCTATGCCCTTTTAAAATGTGTGTGTGTGGGGGGTTATTGGGTTGTTTTTATTTTGATTATATTTTTTGTGGTTTTATATTTTGATTTTGTTCTGTGAACCGCCCTGAAACCTCTGGGTATAGTGCAGTATATAAATTCAATAAATAATGATAATAAACAGAGTATAAAAAAAAAATTAGTGTAGGGCAAGTCCGTGGACTTTTTTGGTGTTAAAAAGGGGTTATACTTGTGAAGGTTGGGCAGCACTGATGTAGGTAATTGCTGATTTACCCCAGTTTAAGTGCTTTTCTTCCACATGCCTAACTACTGAAAGCATGGGCCTATTTCTTTAGCCTGCAGTCTCTCTTTTTCTGCTGCTTCCCCCTTTTACCTTCACAGCATGGCTGTTTTTCTGGGATCACATCCTTTCTGCCTTCTTGGAGTTTCAGCCAATCCCACAACGGTCTTCTATTGCTTTCTCTAGATTTTTTTTTTAAGGTTCATATATACTTTGGTCCTTCCCACATGTCACCTAGCCAGGTGACAGCCATGACAGAGTAACATAAATGTGAATTAGGCTTTCCTATTGTCAAATACAGAACAGCGTATGTGCATAGCTCTGGTTTCCAGAACTGACAATCCTGATTTCTGGATTACAGTCCATGTATGCAATATGCCAACTTTTAATTTAACTGGCTCATTTGAAAAGGTTTAAGAAGAGAGTCTGCAGAAATATTCTCAGCTCAGAAAGAATCCTTAGCTGCTTTACTGTGAATGGTTAATACATTCCCTGTTCTGAATCCACATCTATGTCCCCTTCTTCCATTCCTACAGTTAAATCTATTTTTGGCCCTAGATGTTAACAAAAACAACTAATATGCATGGGTATGAAACAGAATATGTGGAGTGCCTGATTTTAAAATGAACGTGCAGAAAGAGTGCCATTATTATAAACATATTTTTGAGTGTCAGGCGGAAGTAACTAAAATAACACCATCAGTGTTTAAACATTACTTCAGCTGTTGTGCTAGGAAATGCAGGTTCCACAACAGTGATTTGTACACTTGAAAGAACTGCCACATTTGTGACAAAATGAGGTCACCAAGTCATGCTTTAGCGAAGCACATATGAAAACTTAGCGAATCTGCAACAACACCCACAATTAGATTATGAGCTCATCATTGTATACAATCCTTGGTCAAGGTACTCTCCCAACAGAGCTGAAATTTGCTTCAGATGGAGTGCAAAGTACCTTGGTTATTGGGGGTTGAGTGTCTGAGAAAAGAGCGTTTTCTGTAATATTTTGCTTATAAATGCTGTTTGCTACTTTGGGCCATTGCTGAAGTAAGCCAAAGTAGCTGCACATTCTTTCTTCTTCTACATGAATCCAGTTGCTCTGATTCATTTGAACTGTATGGAGGTAGCAAGGGTAGCTCTGCTTGTAATATGGAATATATACCTACCCTCATGGAGTTTGTCTTTGTTGGTTCTTCTGCAAAGAATTCACAGAATTGTAGAGTTCAAAGGAAACTCAAGGGTCATCTTATCCAACACCCTTCTATGCAGGAATCTCTGCAAAAGCATCCAGGACAGACAGCCACCCAACCTCTGCTTAAAAACCTCCAAGGAAAGGCAGTCCAACCTCCTGAGGGAGACCATTCCACTGTTGAACAGCTGTCACAAAGTTCTTCCTGATGTTTAGCCAGAATCTCCTTTCTTGTAACTTGAAGCCATTTGTTTGAGTCCTACCCTCCAGAGGAGGAGAAAACAAGCTTGCTCCAATCTTCCATGTGACAGCCCTTTAGTTATTTGAAAATGGCTATCAGATCTCCTCCCATTCCTCTTTTCCAGGCTAAACATACCCATCTCCTTCAATGGGGGAGGATGGTGTCCCATCACCAGTAATGAAGAAAGATTTAATTGCCATGCTAATTTGCTTCTGTACATGGAGTGGAGTGGGGTGCATCTTTGTCTCGGGCAGCAAAATGGAGTGGTTAGTGGATGCATAAGGACCAAAAAATGAATAGCAAATGATATGGAATACCTTCTGTCCTCTAAAAGATTAACTACTGACTATAAGATGTATCAGATTCAGTGCTTTGCTTACTTCAAGAGTATAGGACAACCATTCATACCATAAAATACTGGAATAGAAAAACTGGGTATTATTCACATGCTGTAATTGTTGCAAAATGAGGATCAAGTATTCCGTTCGGAAGCTACTATGCCTGGGAATACTCAACTCATGGAAAATCAGATAGTTGTGACTATTCCCAGGGAATATATTGTATTTACTCAAATCTAATGTGTGCCTTAATTTTCACAATGTAATTTGGCCAAAAAAGGTGAGCATTAAAAGGTAAAGGACCCCTGACAGTTAAGTCCAGTCGCGAATGACTCTGGGGTTGCGGTACTCATCTTGCTTTACTGGCCGAGGGAGCCGACGTTTGTCCGCAGACAGTTTTTCCGGGTCATGTGGCCAGCATGACTAAGCCACTTCTGGCAAAACCAGAGCAGTGCACGGAAATGCTGTTTACCTTCCCACCGGAGTGGTACCTATTTATCTATTTGCACTTTGACGTGCTTTCGAACTGCTAGGTTGGCAGGAGCTGGGACCGAGCAACAGGAGCGCACCCTGTTGCAGGGATTCGAACCGCCGACCTTCCAATCAGCAAGCCCAAGAGGCTCAGTGGTTTAGACCACAGCACCACCCATGTATATGATTTCTCCTTAATTCTAGTAAGAAAGGCAGATACAGATGGTATAGTTCAGATCCACCTCTTTGGTATTCAAGAACAGGATACAGCAAAAGCAGAGTGGGAGGAAAGCAAAGGTGATCTGATCTGTATTTAGCAGGAGGAAGTGCTCTCTTTGTTGGTCAGAAGTGTGGTCAAGCTTAGATCCAAAAGGTTTTTATAAAGCTCATATATTGGTTTGCTGTCTGTCCTTCCTTCCTTCGACTTGGATGTTGACACACACCAGCAGTACCCACTGTGGGCTTGAGTCCTTACAAATAATTCCTCTCAACAACAATGAAGTAGCAAGCCTATGACATTTACATTTTTATTATTTGAGATGATTGCTTGTTACAGTATAATCAGGGCTGTTTCACATCTCTGTAGGCAGTTATCTTTTATTGTAAACACAGTGTCTAGCGTAGTAGTTAGCTTACAGAACAATAACTTTAACCTGTCCCTTTGTCTGAGAACAGGCTTACTTTCAAACAATGTTATCCTGTTGAGGTGTTCAGACCTCTTGCATTAAAAGAGTGGTTACAGTTTTTGGCAATCTGACTCATTGATTTCTGGAATATGGGACATGTAAAAGAGACACACAGAACTACATAGCTGAAACCCAAGAGACAGAAGCAATACTTTGGTATAATTTTTTGATTATGCAAGAGTATCCAAAAAGGATAAACACATTGAGTTAACATTCCAGCATTCCCCTTCCTTAACATTGTAACTTCATAACAAAATACAGTAACATAATGCCGTGTGTATCAATCATTTTATCTAACCTCTGCAGGAGTCAGATTATCTTCCAGAACACCACACTAAAGTTAAAACATCACATCAATTATTAGCTTTACTCTCAAAAAAACAAAACCCAAACCCTTAGACATATTAGCCATATGGACAGAAAAAAAGAAAGAAAAAAAGAGTAAAGACTACACTGAATAAAAAGTTTTGTCTGCACATGATTCACAAGAAAATAAGTGTGTAAATAAAAAGTTCTCCAGGGGTTAATGCAAGAGGAGGTCCCTGTTACCTGTTGTTAAAAACAAGGAACTGGCCTTGGGAAGGTGTGCTTTCTTTTGCAGGCTGTTTCTCCTTCACCACAACCAGTTTGTCACCACCAACGTTAACTCTGGCTAACCAGGATTCCCATTTTTACCATGGTCTGAAAGAAGTTTGAAGAGGGATTCAAATCATAGGATATGGGGAACCCTGTTTAACATTAACCATGGTGAACATTGGTGATCCAAACCATGTAAATGCAATTAAGGGGGAGGGAGGCTGCACACAATTCTAAGCCTGATTCCCAGTGTATCAACCATTCTTAACAGGGAACCAGTGCTGTGTCTGCATTGTCCCATATGGTTGTGCAATTGGGTTGCAGAAATTAAGAGAGTTTTGAGCCGAAAGGACAAAAACCCTCTGGGCATGACTGCTAACCAGGTTCCTTGGCTTCAGCTCATTTCAAAACATCCTGAACAGATTTTGAGACATCAGTAAAATGGATGTAAAGAAAAAAGTTGTGTCAGGTGGGCACTCTGTAGGTCAAGTCTATTAAAGTATATCTGATATCAAAAACTTTCCATTGTGCTAAAGTTAAGAATAGTTTAACCCTGATTTTTCAACAAAAACCTCTTTTTCCCATTAAGATGGAACAATATATTTCTATAGGATTCCAAGACTTGAAAAGTTGAATCTCAGCACTGACTAGAATCGTTCAATATCTTGGTCCCAAAACCCCATTAACTCAGGATTTGTTACTCCCAACAACATGGTAACACGTAATGCTACAGCAAACTCAGGAATTTTTTTAAAGAGAAAATTGTTCCCATCATATAATTTGTGCTTCATGCTTGGATCAGTTTGCTTTTTCTTAGCAATGACCATAGAGATAGCAGTTTATATAGTGAAACAACAGTGTTCCTCCCCTGCCCCCACCCTCTTCATATCAATTCCAGAACTGGGTCTTTGCCCTGAACATTGTTAAGTAGGAAGGTCCTACTGCGTAAAAACACAGCTACCCAAATGGACTGCTTGGAGAATGGCAAAAACCAACGGAGGAATTGAAACTATCATGTGACCCAGTTTGATACAACTTTAAAAGGGGGCAGGGAGTCAATTATAGTATTCATCACACGAGAGAGAAGACACTTTAGGTACTACCCAAAAGTAAGAGGAACATTTCCCATTCTAGATGTTCCTGTAGCTTCAACCAGTTGTTACTATGCAAAGAATGAGCCAAAGGGAAGGCCGTTCTTTGGACATTTGCTCCCCTCCTGAGTCCATTACCTTTTTTTTTTTTTTTACCAAGAAACTGTTAACTATCAAACTTGTCCATAAATTTTGCCGCTGAGGGTGAAACCATCCAGTTAGCATATACACTATCATTTGCATATCTTGAAAACACAGACTTAGGGCCATCGCATCTTGTGAGTGGAACGGGGCTCTCCTCAGGCCAGTTCGGGTATGACATGCCTAAAAATGAAAACAGATAATTTTTTCTGCACTGAAGAACCAAAACTTCATGTGCAGACAGTAAGGCCCTTGGCAAAACTCCCTTAAACAATTGCAAGCCAAATTACAAAATATCCCCACCACCACAAAAAGAAGAAAAGAAAACACAAAAAAACCAAACAGATAACTGTGTTTGAAAGGCACTGAAGCATAGGTTGCAGTGAAGGCCAAAACAATGAAAAATAAAGTGCTCTCCTGATATATATCCCCAGTACAAGCTCCTGATAGGTCTTTGGATCTCACAATGTTGTATCTTCATGGGAATACAGCAGATTGGTTATTGCAATGGAGTATTCCTGTGGTAAATAAAGTGCTCAAAGCAGTAGTAAGCCTACATAGTCTTCCATTCTGACAAGTTTAAATACTTAGCATGCATGTTTCACTCAACATTCATCCCACTGAAGTCAATAGGATGTATGTACATAAGCATATATATTTTTAATGGGCCCTGAAACAGCTTCCACGGGGCCAGTGAATGTCTCATGAATGTCAGATTTGATTCTCGCTCTTCTTCCTGAATCACCTAATTGTTTCTGTTTAGTTTGGGGGGTGGGGCAGGACTACTCCTTGCAAGTATGCCTTGAAGTCTAAGACACAAATAAATCTCCAAGTATTTCTTTTGGAACCTGAATATAACAACTACGGTCTACTCTAGACTATTCAAGGGGCATTCAAATAACTCATTGACTTCGGAAAGATTAGCCTGGTACATAAGCCATCTGAAAAACATGCCCATTAATTTAAGAGTCTAACTATGAATTGAAGAACGGGGGCTCCAAATCAGTACCTCAACGCTGACAAATAAAAAATGGGCAAAGGGGAAAAGCCACATGGCTTGAATTATAGCAATTTGAAAGCATTAAATGGCATGTAGAGCATTTATTTACAAGACAAAAAAATGTAGGAGTTTTGGCAAGAACCATCTTTACTGTCCATCTCACCACCACAATATTAAAGCACATTCCTTTTAAGACACTTGCGACAACATTCAAAACATGGCTTAGATGTTGACATTTTCATGAGAAACCAAAAGCATGTGAAAACAGAAGAGGTTGCTTTCATGTGGTCCTCACCAATTCAGCTTCCAATGAAATGCACAGCTGTACTTGCTCTACTCTGACTTCTCTGCATTGTAAGCTGACTCTTTTAGACTTCCCTTCTCTGCCCCCACCCTAAATTCCACTACTTAGTAAGCAGCCATGGCTGACTGGGAACTTAAAATATACAGGCAACAGTTGAAATTCAGGAATCCATCAGAATAAAAGCAAGAACTATTATGCAATGGACTCTTAACAGTGAAATGTGAGGGGAAGGGGGGAATAAAAATCTTCAAGTAGTAAAAAAAAAGTTACCTAAAATTAGAGATGCCATATTAAATGATGCACTTGAAGTGCTTTCAATTCCATGGATACCGAAAAGTATAGTTTTAATTGAATATTTGCTAGCATTTTTTTAAACTTCCCCTGAGAGTACTTCCCTGATCTAGGAATTAGGTTTTTTTTCTTTATTATACAATATATATTTAGTAAAGTTGCACGTTTTCACATCCTTTTTCTTTAAAAAAAATTAAAAAATTAAACACAGCTGCAGAACCGGCTAAAGTAAGAACCTAATGCAGAGTTTTGACAGTGACAAATGAAAGGAAAAGAAAGACTTGCCAAGCAAATTTTGACTGATTTCATTCAGACAAATAACGCTCTAAAGGATATTACAGAGAGTGTGAGGACAGTGCAGAAGAAAATCACTTTGGGGGTGTGTGTTGCTAGAATCTAGTAAATGCATGTGAAATTCTACCATAGAGTTTGTTTTCAATCCATGTGGAAGGGAGGGTTCGAGGGAGGGGAGCATTATTACAATCCACGAGGGGTGTCTCCTCTTCTGAGAGTCCATCATCATATAGCAAGGAGTCGGATGGGGTGGAAGCTGCAAGGTCTAAGTAGTCCTAAACAGATTTAAAAGAGAGAGAGAGGAGGGATTAGGGTTGGTTGAGAGTGCAGCTCTTTGGCTATCATTTCTATCCACATTTCTCACCATTTAAACTGAACACTAAAGGATCAGTATGGATGAGATCATCACCAACCTGCTTTCTGCAAGAATGGTATCCTTGGCAACACATTTGTTTGGAGTAACACTAGACATGCTTCTTTAGACATATGCTCAATTACGGCTCCCCATGAGCGATGTCCTTTGCCAGCAAGTTAACATAGTGAGTCTGGCAGGCAGACTTGGAAAATGTTGTGCCTCTTCCAGGATAGCAGAAGCGTTTTGAGTATGATTATCAGCATGGCACAGAAGCTCCTCTGAGCAATCGGGAACCATTTCAGAAGCAATGGATTTATTTGATGAATCTGGTACACTGGGAAGGGTTACTGCTGGAATCAGGAAGATTCCAGCCCCCTAGAAAGGGTAATGCCCCCCCTTTTCTGTGAAATTTCAGAAACAGCCACAGCTGGACATAAGATGCTAGGTGAGGTGGTGTAGTGATACAGTAAAGTTCTAATAGTAATTATTTAGAATAGGACCACAAAAGACGATTGTTGCCTTCATTACATGCTTATAAGCTTCCAGGAGGAATCCAGTTAGCCACTGTTGAAATCAGACTTTTGGTTGGTCTGCTCCATCAGATGGCTTCATGAGACAAGGTCTACCTGACTACCATATTTGGGTAGAGGAATACTTTATCATCATCATCTTATTTATAAAATTTGTATACTACCTTATACAATATAAAATCACAAAATTCTAACAAACAACATTTGTTATAACATTCTAACAAACAAAAACAATACCCCCCACCCCAGTTTCAAAGCTATAGTTTGTTGAATCAGCCAAAGGCCTGGGAGAAGAGGAATGTTTTTTCCTGGCACCTAACAATACGTAACAAAGGAGCCAGGCAAGCATCCCTGGGGAGAGCATTCTACAAATGGGGAACCCCCACAGAAAAGACCCATCCTCATGTTGCCACCTTCTGGACCTCTTGTGGAGGCATGCAAAGAAGGGCCTCTGGTGATAATTGCAGGGTCTGGGTTGGTTCATGTGGGGAGGGGTGGCCTGTGAAG
Organism: Podarcis filfolensis; assembly: GCF_964270895.1. Lineage (NCBI taxonomy): Eukaryota > Metazoa > Chordata > Lepidosauria > Squamata > Lacertidae > Podarcis > Podarcis filfolensis. The sequence goes on from NC_139608.1 coordinate 79,575,599, forward strand.
TACTGAGGTCCTGAGCAGTTTAAGGCTTTATAGGTAAAATCAACACTTTGCATTGGCAGCCAGTGAGAAGCGGTTTTACCAGTGCCCCCTTCAAGCGGGCAGGGACCACTCCCTCTTGCAAGAAGATATTAATCATCTCCCTGGCTCAGTCAGCTGTCCCCTCGCTGCTAGCAAGGGGCAAGGGTCCACAGCACAAGTGGTTTTCCTGACCGATCCAAGCACCTTGTCCACCTTTTCCCTTTCATTGAAAAAATCACAAACATTACTTGTGAGTTGATCACTCTGGAATGGACTTCCTTGCATTGTGAAGCTTTGCTTTTTGAATCATTTGGATTTCTTAAAATCCCATTATTCCTTATGAATATCTGGACTTTGCATTGTTAGGTCCAACTCCCAACTCATGGCATAGTATTGCCCTTCCTGGAAAACTGCGTCTTTGAGTAGTGTCTGTGTATTTATAACTATGAACTGTTTTGAGAGGCAGTTAATGAACACATTAACTACACTTACCAAGTATGCAAATAGCTATTTGTTGTTGCAGAGCGTGATGAACCAGATGTCCTGATAGTTAAGGTTTGGTCAGCCTGACATTCTAGTTTCCTTATCTTAAAAAGCTTGAAACTCCAGTTTGGGAAGTCAGCAGGGTCTATTTTATGGGTACCTCTGTCCATCATACACAGCAACTTGCCGGACCTTTTCCTCTGGCCACGTACTTTTCCATGTAAATGCTAGTACCTATTAGCACAAGCTTACCTGAGCGATTTTTCTCAAGCCCAGCATCTTACCATCGTGCAGAGTTTTGATTAGTTTACTTGCCAAGGAGTGGGGAGATACTTACACTTTGCCAGTCCTGTAGAGTTTGGATTTGGGGAGGGGAAGGTTCATTTAGCGAATACTTGGATAAAGCACATATGGACTAGATGAAGCTACTCCAAGCTGGCAAGAGGGGTGTGTCCTCCTAAACCTGTTTCTCGATGCCATTTTGAATAAATTGCCATTTTGGAAATGACTTTAAAAGGGCTCCTAGAAATCAAGTAACCGAGCCTGGCTGTGCTTGGCCTTTTTATACTAGACCTTTTAAGAAGAAAGTTTGTGTTTTATCCAGACTTTTGTTTAAAAAATGTTTTTCACAGAACAGTATTTTTGATTAATTTGGTGAGCCACTTTGGGAATTCCAGTAAAAAAACAAAACAAAATACAAACCTAACAAAACCTACTTTTTCTCTGCTGCACTAACCTACCTCTGGATTTTGACATTTTGCATCTATGTACACTTAAATGATCTGTTGTTCTCCACTTAATGAGAAATAGGTATTTTGGTTTTACATGAATGAATGACAGCCCAATTCCCTCAGCTAAAGTGAAGCTAGGGCTGCAGCATGATACATCCCCAAATGCCTAGAGCCTTAAAGGAAAACTTTTGGGCAGTCATCAGCAATAACTAACATATATTTCATAAAAGTATGTATCTAATCTGAGGGGGCTGTCAATGAGGTTGGTATAATTCAGCACAGGTTTCTCACATGCAAATGCAGTTTTCCACCTCCCCCCTTCAACTAGAAGGAAATGAGGTTGGGCAGGAATCTGCTCCTCTTCTTCCTTGGTCAAATTCCAAGCTTCTAATGGGGCTTCTGTGGCTTGAAAAACTCTTCTCCAGCAGCTGCTGCTCACAGTTAGCTCTGTTTGTCAAGGAGTACCAGTGAGCCAAAGCCCACCCACATCAGCTTCTGATTGGGGGGCGGGGGCAGAGATCACAGGGCCTTGTAAAGAACTGGAGCTGGCTGTGAGCAGCAGCTGCCAGAAGAAACAGTTTTAAAGGCACCAAAGCTTTCTGAGGAACTGGGGGAAGGGTACCTTCACGCAGCCCATAAACTTCCAACACTTTGTTCAGATGAGGGTACATCACTTAGAAAAACAAGTGACTTGAAACCTGAATGCTGGTATAAGCCAATTACTTCTTTACAGGAGTTTGATCTTCAGCTACTCATTCATTCATTCATTTATTTATTTATTTTTTACAGCTAGACAAAGAAAACTGTTGTAGAATTTTCCTTCCATGATAATTTGTGAAACAGACCCAAGTCACTTATGAGCACATAAATGGCCATTTAAGAGGGGGGCACAGGTAATCTTGTCTCTGGTGAATGCAGCATGTGTTCTCAAAACACCTGTTTGTTGCAATCATATGTTGCTGCAAACAGGTAAGTGAGTGGTGTCTAGGGTCAAAAGGAACATAAAAGTTTACTACCAAGTGAATATAAGTGCCTTTTCGCACATTAAGGTTTGTTGGTGTATATAAAAAATGTAGTCAGCTACCAGAAAAAGCTTTTTGTGGTATGCAATTGCATCCCTTCCTCTGAACCATCAACCTCCTCTCATTAGGTAGGGCTTCCCAATTTCAAATATCCCCTGTTTGCACTCTTATTTGATCTCATTCTTTTCAAAGATGAATGGTGAAAAATGGACAATGTCTTACCAATTACTGGTATGTAAATCCTTGCACTGGAAAATCTTTCCAACTTTCCTTCATGCACAGTGATAAAGCCTGAAAGGCACTTACCCTACTCTTTACCATCATTTTCTCTAATTCTTTGCTGATCTCAGCAAATGTCGGCCTCTTATCTGGTTCTTGTTTCCAGCAGCGAAGCATCAGATTGTACCTTCAGGAAGACACATAAGGGAATGTTACATTGATTAATACAAATACTTTGTTGAGATGCTTCACATGCACAAAACATGGACCCAAACATTTAGCAGTGGCAACAGCGCCAGAGTAATCAAAGTGTCTACACCAAGGAGGGGAAACCTCCACCCCATGGGCTGAATGCAACCTGTGGGGTCTCCCCTCTGACCCCAATCCAGGAGTTAGGTTGGTTTTTTTAAAAAGTTACCACTGGTGACAATGGAAGTGTTTTGAAAAAGTTTAACTGCCCTGCAGGGGGACTGTATCTTTATGGAGACTGCAGCAATGGAGAGAAATATTAACTCTTCACTCCCCACTGGCTGTGTTCTCCATTAAGATCATACCCTCACTAAGCAATTAAGCTTGAAAAACCCTCCAACTGTATTTGTGTAGACTTGTGTGCGGGAGGAAGAATTTCAGGTGAGTTTCCACTACTGTGACGTTGCCCAGCGCTCAGAAGGTTAGCCACACAAGGGAATATGACTCTCTGGCTCAAAAAAATTAAAATGGTTTCTTATCCTCCTCCTTTAAACAAAACCCTTGGCCAAATTGTATAAACAAGTTGCTTCTACTCAGATCACGTAGTGATCAACAAGGTAGTGGCAAGCAGGCAGAGGCAGGGTGCTATTGGGACATCTAATTTATACAGGCTGCAGAATTCAAGTTTATCATTGTGTGATCTTCATTGTTTTTTGTTTTAAAAAAGTGAAGACTCCACGCAAAGCTGCCTACTGCCTTTCCCCGGGACTGAGGGAGAAGCAGAGGGAGAAGCAGCCTGCACAGAGAGATGGCTGTCTGGAACAGCCAGGAAGATAAGATACCGTATCAAGCAACCCATTTATAGTTAAATTGCTTTTGGATCCAATGTTTTTGGTGGTGGCTAAAAAAAAAAAAATCCTTTATAAGGCCTTTCAGCCTGCAAGTTGTCTGAGCCAAAAACTAAGCCACTGTGTAAGCGAATGAAGAAACAAACTTACTCGCAGCCCTAAAAGCAGTCATTGGTGTCCTTGAAATGCTCTATAGTGGCACGGGTGCTGCCTTTTCCACAAGCAGCTCCTATGTGGCTGTTGTACCATTTGAATGACTCAGCCATGTCTTAACCATAGAATTACACCCTTGTATAATTGGCTCACCAAGGAAAAACGATGGTTGCATATGAATAGCCTATCCTGCCATGGGTGTGTTGATCTGAGGCAAGAGTTTTTGGGTATGCTCAACTTCTGTTTTGAATTGTCTGATGGGTACATTATCCTGCCTCCCCCAAATGCATCAGTGAATAGATTTTTCACCTAGCTCCAGCTCATATCTTTGGTCTATTTATATGTCAGTTTTATGTCTGATTTCATTGCTTCACAATTCATTATGATGGCAAGGTGTGACACCTCCTCTTTGTTTTTCTAAACTCACTCAAGCTACATCTTCAAGACCTTCTATCTGGAAAAGACCTAAATCAGAGCAGCTGATCATAATATTTTATTGGTATAATCAACTAATGGAATCTCTTTGATTAGCAATGCTGGCAGCTTGATGCTACTTACATTTCTTCACTGCAGTTTTCTGGCTTCTCCATTCTATAGCCTGTTTTTAAGAGGTTAAATAGTCTCTCAGGAGCAATACCTGGATAGGGGTTACCTCCCAGAGTGACTATCTCCCACAGCAGAACTCCAAATGACCATCTGAGAAGAAAAGAAAGGAATATTTACTGGAAGCATTAGGGTAATGGGCTTACTCTGAAGTTTACTCCAGCCTTCATACTGCAAATCAGTTGTGCACTGGTGAAACTAAATCTACATATCTGATGAAGCCGATCATTTTCTAGAATTTGGTTTCACACTGCAAAATCTATGGGGTTCTATACAACTAAGTTTTACTCAGAATAGACCCAAGTTAGTCATTTGCATTAATTTCAATGGGTCTACTCTAAATATGACTAATGATGGATACAACCCAATGTTCTATTGCAACTTCGCTGAATTGCACGCTGCAATTGCACATTTAACTTAAAAAAGGAAAAGCTTTATTTTAGTTCTCAAATAACTAGGATCAACAATCCGAGTCACAAAACACAATCCAGAGAAAGGGAGCTATCCCCCTTAAATCAGTGGCTCCAATCCTCTATTCAAAGGGCTGCCCTGCTTATGTCTAATTAAAAGATAATCATAAGAAAGGAGAGTGGGCGCCTTGAAGTTGTCCCTCAACAGTCAGCACCTGGGCAGCAAACAGATCAGGCACACAGATTACTTGGCCACAGTATTCCCCACAATGGTGAGATGTACTGTACGGTGGAACCTCAGTTGTCAAATGTAATCCATTCCAGAAGACGGTTCAACTTCAGAAATGTTCGACAACCGAGGCTCAATGGACGGTCCATAGAATCCATTGAGAAAATGGAGAAATGAGCCTCGGAAGCATTTGCTTCCAGGTTGTCGTCGTTTGAAAGCTGAAATGTTTGACTTCCGAAGTGTTTGACAACCGAGGTTCCACTGTATTTCCATTTAGGGTATAGGCATTATTTGTAAATGTGCACCTATACTTAGAGATAGATGTATGTATCTATTAGCACATGCAAAATTTAGGCAAACTTGTAATCTTTCTTCTTTTTTTGTAATGTGCAAGTGACTACCCTGTAACCAAAGTGATTAACAGTGCATTTTCCTAATTTGCTGTATGAGATTGAATGTGTTCTAAGTGGCTGGGACTTTTTCATCACTCTTCAGCTTTGCAGTCACAAGCTGTGTTAAACTCACTAGGATGGGATTCCTCCAGAAATTTTTGGCAACTGAAACCTTTTTCTCTTGGAGCAGCAATCCTTCTGCTTCATAAATTTTAAGAAATTACTTCAGTAAGGAACTGGTTTGCAAAAATGACTGCATAACTGAACTGTTTGCCTCATTTGGTCATATGATGATTTTTTTACATTCTTTTCTTAACCAGACCATTATTATTAGCATGGAAAGAAACTTTCTGCAACTTCCTTGATGTTTGGTTTAATTAATTAAGTCAGATAACCTTTCACAAAGTTTTTGAAGTCAATCTGTTCCCTTTATATGCCTTTTATTTGAATCTGTGCCTCTTCCACACAGTTTTATCATTCTCTCTATGATGATGCCAAACAGGGTTTACAGTAATTTGGATTTTATTTCTAAGGTTCTCCCTTGTTTCTGTAAAAACAGTTTGCCACAGAATTAGTTATAGCATTGGAGGGGTCCTTATAGGTCATGTTAGTTAGTTAGTTAGTTAGTTAGTATACTAACCTATACCTATTCCAAGCTCCTGCTCAATTAATTTATTGCATTTTGTGTTGCTTTTCATTGAAGATCTGCCACTCCCCATGTCCCTCACCATTTTATGCTGCTGTCACCCAGAATCACCCAGTTGTCCATCATCTGACATCATAATGGCCTGCCCACCTAGATAAAGTTAGCCAGGGACAGGGGGTAGACATTGACCAAGCAGGATTGATGTGTAGCATTGATTCATTCTTGCTATCTTCTGGTTTCAGGTGCACATACAGCTGATCCAACCACATCTTTACCTTCCCGGCAACTGACTTCACATGGGACATCAGGTGTAGGACAGGTAAGTGTGGGTTTGGGAAAATGGTCTGGTGGACCAAATTGGAAGGCCTGGCGGGCCAAATCTGGCCCAAAGGCCAAAGGTTCCCCAGCCCTGTGTAACTTGTGCTTTATCATGCTTTATGTTTTGCCTTAAACCTGTTCACTGCTAAATAAAAGGTAAGGTACCCCTGCCCGTACAAGCCAGTCGTGTCCGATTCTAGGGTTGCGTGCTCATCTCGCTGAAAAGGCCGGGAGCCGGCGCTGTCCGAAGACACTTCCGGGTCACGTGGCCAGCGTGACGAAGCTGCAGCTGGCGAGCCAGCACCGCACACGGAAACGCCGTTTACCTTCCCGCTATAAAGCGGTACCTATTTATCTACTTGCACTTAGGGGTGCTTTCGAACTGCTGGGTGGGCAGGAGCTGGGACCGAACGACGGGAGCTCACCCCGCCGCGGGGATTCGAACTGCCGACCTTATGATCAGCAAGTCCTAGGCACTGAGGTTTTACCCACAGCGCCACCCGCATCCCTAAATAAATAGCTAAATAGCACACTTCAATCAGATAACTGAGACACAAGAGTTGTATTGCCATAATCAGACCAGCATTGTTTCCCACAGTTGCCAGTTCACATGGAGGTGATGCTGCCCTTCCATGCTTCTGTAGTTGAAGGTTCCACAGAAGGGTCACAAACACATTGATAAATTCAGGTGACTGATTTGCAGGGATGTTTAGCACTAAATGAATGTTGGCCATCTATAGTTCTAAATAACTGATCAGTGTACATTGCCCAAACACCGTTCCTTAGCATGAATCATGCTGAGAGACATGGACTTGAATGAACACTTGCACAAAGTAATGTCACCAGCAGAATACATGTTAAATAGCCAGATTGTATTTGTTAAGCTCAACTCATTAGCTGGTGGAAAGTCTCTCTCTCCCTCCCCCCCCCCGCCCTCTGTACGGTTCAAGCTGGCTATTTCCCAGCATTCTGTGGTTACTTCTGCTGGTCATTGGAATATGAGCAAAAAGCTTGCTAAGTACAAAAGAATTCTTCATGCCCAGAACCCAGCACAATTCTTCAAACTGCATTCCGAGGGCCCCATCTGTGCACACAAGTCCCAACACCTAACATCCTGGGAATGTGACCTCATACTAAAGAAACCACAATTTCTCAGACGGAGTCTATTTTATTTCACAGATACAGAACATTACTGAGGCAAGGAGAGAGAAAACAGGAATGCCAGCGAAAGGAAAATGGACAGAAACCCTGTGATTTCTGAAGAGTAAATTCACCAGCTTGCATTCAAGAAAGCCTCTGTGCTTCATAACGGCACAAAACAGAGAAAGTGGCGTGGCTCAGGCTACTCCCACCAAGAGCTATGTATGTCCTCAGATCCTCCACTTTAGACAAACATTAAAGATAGAGGTTACTGGTTGTGTATGAAATCTGATGAGTTGGGATTCTTTGCAGGGCAAAATAGCACGTTGGGGAGCTGGGGATCAGAGACAATGCACTACAATGGACGATAGGTTCAATGGACTGTGGCAAGAGTGACCTGTCTCTCTGCTAGCAGCTCATTTGGTGGGGAAGGGGAAAGAAAACAGGGTGCTAGACAAAGAGAAAATGGGTGGCTGTGCCCAGTTTTGGCTCTATCCCTGCCTACTGTGGACATGCAGCCTTGACAGATTGCCCTCAAGCATGATAGCTCAGTCAGTACAGAATGAGATTCTTAATCTCAGGGTCATAGGTTCGAGCCCACATTAGGCAAAAGATTCCTGCATTGCAGGGGGTTGGACTAGATGACCCTGGTGCTCCCTTCCAACTCTACAATTCTATGAATGCTGCCCTTGAAAAAAGGTTGCCCATCCCTGGGTTAGAGGGGTTCTGATTCTAGGGAAATTCAGCCTTGTCCAGATTATAGCAATCCATTTCACCTTATATTGTCCAGTGTTACAGCAAATGTGTTTGAAGGACTGCAGAAAGCTAGCTGAAAGTGAGGCCTCATGAATGCCGTGGCCAGTAAAAGCTTGTTAAACAAACCTTGAGTTACTGCTAGCTAAGGTTTAATCTCCTCCTTGCAGGAGATGCTGGGTATCTTGTGATTGAGAAGCTGACTATCCAGCCTGCTACAACTTACTCTGTTTTCTACAGTAGGGCTATAGAGCAGATGGCCTCTTCAGCCGGAGGTGTTCTGGCACAGCATGAGTACAAAGACCAAGTTGCATGACAGGGACCATAAATACATAGACTTACACATCACTTTGTGTTGTGTAGATGTGATCAAAGAGAGATTCAATTGCCATCCACTTCACAGGTATCCGACCCTGGCAAGAAAATAAAGAACTATTACTGCTTGTAAGTTCTGTTTAGCACTGCTTCTCATGTCACATTTGTTTTCATTTCACTTTTGTCACATTTAACATGCATGTTGTCAAGTAGTTTCATATGCCTTTTATCAGAAAATGTGCATTTCATTCATATGGATTACAGCAAAACATGGATGCACCGGGAAAACCCTTGGGTTGAAAGTAAATAGCTTGCACAAGATCAAAAACAGAAGGCTACATACACAGGTTTTACACCACCCATATTAGCTGTTCCTTTTTACAATCTCAGGCACACAAAAGTTTGTGCACTGATGAGTCCTGCTAGACATGTTTCGATGTGTGTGTCCAGAAGTTCTCTTACGAATGTGTATAGTTTCCTTATCAACTTATGAATCCCAGGCTGCCAGTGACTGTGTTTGTACCTTGCTCCTCTTGACGTAAGAGTCCTCCTCATAAACATCTCGTGACAAACCGAAGTCAGAAATCTTCATCTTGCGCCCTTCGGCTACTAAGACATTTCTGGCTGCTAAATCACGATGTACAAGCTTTGGGGAAAGGAAAGAAAGACATATAACTATCATGTATGCTTACTTGGAAGGCCACAAAGAGAGGGTGAGAATGCGGGACGCCATACCTTCATTTCAGCAAGGTACTGCATTCCACGAGAGATCTGCCATGCAAACGAGATCAGGTCACCCATGGTTAAGGCTCGCTCATCCGGATTGTCCAGGTAGCTGGAATTCCTGTTGGCATCACTCCCCACATAGCTGGGCCCAACTTTCCGGCTTTCTCTCAGAAAACTCCTCAAGGAGCCATATTTAGCATATTCGACTATTAAGTACAAAGGCCCTGAGGCATAAAAAGATACATAAAAATTATTGTTCTCAATAATTAGTAAAGCGGCATATCAGCAAGATTTATACACCTTGTACATAAAAACAAACAAACACCTGCACCCCCAAAAAACCATTTAATTTTGTTACCTGTTTTAACAGTCTAGTCCTATGCATGCTTACTCAGACTTAAGTCCCACTAAGATCCACGGGTCTTACTCCCTTGCAGCACTACAGCCTAAATTATGCACATCAAGCAAATCAGAATATAAAGCTTATTTGCACATAATCCTACGGGGCTTAGTTTGGTCAGAATCAACTATACACTTAATGCTAAATACATTACTTCTGGTAAATGTACTACCATAGCTGCTGGAGGGCTGTGAAAATTTGTGTCCTGGGCTTTTTAGACTCATCTACCCCATGTACTATCTGAAACCAAAGGGGCACACTGGTTTCCAGATGTGATTTCCCCCCACCCTTCAGCTCTCCTACCCCACCAAAGGAACATTATATAAACTTTTCTATGAAAAAGAGCACAACAAAATCCAGTGCTATAAGGTGAACTCTTATGTTCAGAAGTGTTCTCCCACCATGGAGACAGGCAATTGAAATGAAAAGTGCTTATTTCTGGGAACATGCCTTTGGGTATCCTGTCTAAGAAAAGCAATCAGTTGTGTTACGCTGCATTTCTTCCAAAGTCAGACAGATAAATTGTGATGTTTCCTTGGTTTTATGGAATGTTTAAGGAAGATTTCTATGCAAATGGGTCTGCGCAGAGAAACCAATCAAAAGCACTCAGTTTAAGGTATGAACATTATTTTCTGCAGCCTGTGGTAATCCTCACAGTATCTCGTGCTCCCTGCACACTAATTACAGTGGTTTGTTAAAGCTCTCAAGTATAGATTCCTGCAGAAAGGATCCTGACATTTCAGTCCATTAGCAAGCTTTGCCACCCACATGAATGCTTTCCCCCATGCTACAATACTGAACACAGAGGCCTGGAGGTTCAAAGCTCTCCTATCCCAGCTTTAACAGAATGTAGAGAATATAAGCATCCAAACCAGAAACAGCAGGATTCCTAGCATTCTCCCCTGTTGTACCAGGCTAACAAGAGAGTGCAAAGCTTGTATCAATTTTACTCATTCACCAACCTTAAAACCTAGCTCTGTATCTTTGTTAGGCAGGGCTTTGTGTCTTCTCTGATTTAAAAATAACAACACCCTGAAATTCCAGGCCAAATGAATTCAAATTTTATATACACAAAAGCAGGATGCTGCAGCCTGTATACATTATTTGAATTAAATACATCTGCATAGACTTTGTGTAATATATCTTGCTTGTGCTAGCCATAGGAGGGACAAGATGCTAAGCAGGGCACTAAAACTCTGACCCCAGGGACTCCACTGGAACCCTGCTCCCAGGGCTTCGGAGACGACAAAAACCTTCCCCACATGCTGTCAGCCACAAATGAAATTCTTATAAATTGTGCCATATGGAAACATATAATGAATGTGGCTGATTAGCAAGTTCAGAAACTGGGGATGCTGCTGAATATACGGCTGCACAAATCAACCAACTTCAGTATGACAGTATCACAAATCACATGCCAGTCCCTTAAGGCACAGCTCCCCTTCAAATGTGAGACTGTTGCTATGCAACAACAATTGCCATCAGATCTATTGAAATGAATGCCTAAGTTACCAGACTAATAATTCCCCCTCCGGCTGTTTTATTGCACTGTCCTATGGAATATTATTTCTAAACTAAGCATCTGTCACTTACTGTATTGGCCTGAATATAAGCCTCACTTTCCCCCCAAATTCCGACCATGAAAAGTTTAAGTGTGGCTTATATTCATGACCTTATGGTATGCAGCCAGGAGTGCGGGACAAACAGCGCCCACCCCATGTGTAGTCCCCTGTCGTCTCCCCCAAGACCGTCCTCTCCCCCAAGGCTGGGAAGCGAGAGAGCGAGGAACAAGACCCACCCACCCAGCATGCAGCTAGGAGCAGCGAGGAAGCGAACAGCTTATATTCAGGTATTTTTTTTTTCTCCCCCACCTCCAATTTTAAACGTACGGCTTATGTTTGAGTGTGGCTTATATTCAGGCCAATACAGTAATTGACCAAATCCTATAAAGTTATCAGTAAGGTGTATGTGTGTTTCTTACTTGTTTTGCTGGATTGTACCTATCACTGTGAAAGTGTCCTTGTCATGTCCAAAGCAGGTGGCCACAGGTACTACCATTTTAGCTGACTAATACACATGTAATTGGAGTATTTCAATATCTAAGACAGCAGGACCTTTGTCCAATAAAGCCTGGTGATTCTGCAAGCCGCCTCCTTAGCCCAGATTTCTGTTGATCTTTTCACCAGAAAAGCAATTGCATCCAATGCGAAGGTAGAGCCCAAAAACAGGCCCTCAGTGGAATATGTTTGGAAGTAGGAATGACCAGAGCAGTGAAAGTGCCACAGCAGAAATAAAAGGCAGCCTCCTCTGTTGATGGATACTTTGGGGCACAGGACTGAAAAACTGATTGATTGACTGTGCCAAGCTTGTAGTTCTCTTGCGGCACTCTGGGGATTACATACCGTCTCTTTCTTATTTTATATACAGGCAACTCCCCATTTCCACGGGGCTTGCCCTCCAGGTCACAGTGCACATCGACAGAAGGCGCATAAGCCTGCCCTGCCCCTGTCCCACCCCATTCCTCCAGGTCCAAAAGGACCCGTGCATCAGCAGTCATGCTAAATTGGACATGCCTAAAATGGTCCCCACTTGTATAACGTGTGACTCTCACTTACCATCTTGGCTGCAAGCTCCATAGAGTTTAATGACATGTGGATGGTTGACCTGTTTCAAAAGATTGAACTCTGAATGCAGATCTCTCAGCTCGCTTTGGGAAGCATTTTCTGCAGAACAGAGCAATGGAAGAAATACCATATATTAATTACAAACACTATTCCCATAATATTGAAATACTGACATACTACCTGGATCTCTGGCACTTACTGGCTGCAAATAACCATCTTAAACAAATTAGGGGCAAGGTGTTCCTTGTTTTAATTATTCATGTAAACCACTCTGGGAGCCTTTTTCAGCTGAAGAGCAGGTTTAAAATGCCTTAAATGAATAATGTACAGAGAGCCTGAAAGTGCTTCCTTGATTCCTACCCACGTGGAAAAAATTAGCCTCTTCCAAGCCAAAGAAGAGGGTCCTGAGAGGCATGAAGTGAATCAGGCTTGTTTGTTTTCATGAAAGAATCTTAGATTATCTTGAAAACACTTGCTCCACTAGATTCTCTAACCGACACCCACCTTTAACAGTTGGGTTGCCATAACAACCCCTCATGTCTCAGCCCTAACCTTCTAATCATTCTATTGCAAAGGAAGATGTAGCAGGTAGGGAACAAATGCAGGCCAAACTGCTCCTATCCAAGCTCCTGTACTCTTTGATGGCTTTGAGTATCTTGCCTGAAAAACTTGCTGTGATGTGGTGGCAAAGGGAAACCACTTGAGAACATTAAAGAAGAAATCTAACTGAAATTGCTCCTCTTTTAGTAATATTTTGCAGATGATTCAGCACCAAAAAGTCAGGTCTGTTGCTAATATCCCTTTGTTCTTGGGGGGGGGGGGCGGACACTGTTACTGCATACTCAGCGGAACTTGAAAGCAGATGCTTTCAGGTATCTGAAACTTCCTCTTTGCACTGTAGGCATGATGATAGCTAGCTCCTGCTTGGTCACAATATTAACTGGGTGATACAGGTTAATGTCCCTCTACCTTGCAGGACATCTTTGGGAGAAGACAAGACTAAGGAGTAAACTCTACCCAAAGTTGGAGTCCTTAAGATGGTTGGATGGTGTCCAGTACATCCCCTTCTAGCAACTCCTGCAGCCAAGCTGGTGCCCAATGTTTTGCTGTGCTTTCCTTTGGACCACAACAAGGCTCTCATCTGGGCAGCCCAGGACCTCCATACACGCTGCCCAAGCTTGCGCCCCTGAGAGGTCACTTTGGTGTTGCTAATGCAGCAAAAACAGCACACGAGGCAACAGTTATGAGTTACCGATCTCTGTAGCACAGCAGACACTGTGATTCTCCAGCAGTCTGACTTCACCTCGGAGGCACACCCCATTGTCTCTCAAGACAGATGGATGCCAACAGGAGGCTAATAATGCCTTAACTGCTGTTTGAGGTTTATAACATTCTGCCTGGTACAGATATCTCAACTAGATGATCTTCAGCTTTTTAATAGCCCTACCATTTCGTAACTTGAAATTGTTATTACTACTTTGCAGAGATGGGTAATACTACCTTTCATCTCCCTTGGTTCACCCATCACTGCTTCCTCTGATATAGTGCAGCCCAATGCCAATGTGCTTGGGAAAGGGGACGTGGCCAAATGCTTTCTCTCTTCACTCTCGACATATCTAAGCTAAGAGTTTCCCAACCATTCTGCATGCAGGAAAAGGAAGGCAGATGAAGGACAGCAAAAGGAACAATGGGCATACCCATGGGCAAGCTGGCCTTCCTTCCAAGCTACTGCTTTGCTTCTGTCACACTCTGCTGTGACAAACCAAATACTCTAGATCTGGCCATTGTATATCGATAGAGCAGCTATAGTTAGAGAGAAAGATCTGGTGAGCATGTTGCTCTTTCGCATCTTATGTGTGACAATGAGGTGCTATTTTTATACTGTGCTCTAAAGTATCTGTAGGAAAGAGTTCAGCTAAAGCTGAAAAGCACAGCTTTTTTAGAATGCTCTTGAAACGCCTCTGTTGAGATGACAATTTAAGTGAGCTGCATTGGCCAAGCTAAGTCAAGTTGCCCTTGTGCCCCGTGGAAGTGACTGCCCTCATCAATGAAGCACAGGGGGAAATGTCAGAATATAAATAGAACGCTTTAGGACATCCGACTGGAACGTATGTGGGATCCGGCAGCTTTTTGCTTCCAAGCTGGACCTCTGTCATAAGTTACCAAATCATTTGCAGATATTTCCAGGCGCTTGCAGAAAAAGTACCTTTTAGCATTTTGACTGCAACAGTAGTATAGCCAGCCTTCCCCTTAAGCCTGAAAGCAGTTGCCTTGACGACTTTCCCAAATTCTCCTTCTCCAAGCGTTTTGCCAAGCACCAGGTTCTTCCGAGGAAATTCCCACTTTGGATCTTCCTGTGTTAGAGGAAAAGTAAATCTCACGAGACAGAAGAGTAACAGCATTTGATGAGGGCACTTCCCTCTCCTTTCCACTGCAGGTCATCTGATACGGTTTCCAACCTGCCTTCTCTCTCTGCCAAATGGGGAAGAAAGGCCCCAATACCTTCTTTAATCTGCCAATAGTTATATTTCCTTGCAAAAGAAGTTTCTGCTTTTCTGCCTCATTAGCAGGTAATTTTAGATTATTATTTAAAAAAAAAATTACAGTGGGTGTAAGGTTGAGCTTATCTTATGGTTGTTGCAAGTTAGCCAAGCGTTGTATGTGTGTTTTTCTTTCCATTAAACATTTCTCCAGCACTCTCCCCTTTCCTTGGCTGTTTGTGCTTCCTGATCTGAAAAAGCCCTAAGGGAGGAGATACCTGGGCTTTAATTGAAGCACAGGGACCTGGGGATGCTGAGCTACCAGGAGCCAGAGAGCAATACACTCACTGATTTTGTTTTAAAGGAAGCCCTTTCTTTCACCTTAATCCGCCCCCCCAATATCTTTAAAATGAGACCACTGGGGCTGGGCGATATAAGCTTTTCAGCATCACGGTATATCACCAGCCAAACATCGTGGCCTGCCGATATACCGCACTGTTGAAAAAACAAGCTGCATTGCCGCCAGCCTGCCAGGCGCCTGGTGAAATCGCCACAGCTCTCATCATGGGAGCTGAGGTGGTTTCACCCCAGCCCCTAGCAGTCTGGGACAAGGCAGCTTGTTTGTACACTTAGCTGGGGCGCGAGAGGGCTCCCAATCCCCAGCAGAGCCATGCCCAGTGCTCTCGCCGGTTGAGTGGGAGCCAGCGCCGGGCTGGGGGATCCTTTAACTGCTCAGTTGAGGGGAGCGGTAACTGAACACTCCTCAGCTGAGCAGTTGAAAGATGCAGATGCAGCCCTTTTGTCCCTCTGTGCAGTATGAGGGCAGAGTGGGATGGCGGTTTCACTCCGTGATATATCGCTGGTGAAGCCCTCACCACTCCTGAGTCCCTCTGCTAACAACACTCGCTGGAGAAAGTCGCTAACAGAGGGACTCAGGAGTGGTGGCAGTTTCACCAGTGATACCTACTGAGTGAAGCTGACAACACAGTCTGCTCCTCGTACTCCTCATATTGATATATTGCCCAGGCCTAGAGACAACCTTCACTTTATTTTCTTATTAACTGATAGATAATGGTTGAACAAACCACAGAGGATAACTTTTGGCAGAGCAATAATATATACCAGACCAGGCCAACCCAAATGGTTTTTTCCCCCTGCTTGCCAAACACAGTGGCTGAAGTGACACACTCCTTCTGCACTGAAGAAGGTTCTGAGGCCTGATCACACAGAATCCATGGAAATTTATTGGACTATTTCCCAACTCTGAAGTTCCCAGGTGCAGTTGCCTTTTATAAAACTATGAAGCCAGTATATGCACATGATAGGTGGCAATTAGGGTGAAAACTATCTGCGCTCCTGCCATAAGTGTTGCCAGAAATGAAAAGTAAATGCTCTTGGGTAAAAATATTTCACCGTTTTATAAGCTTGAGGAAACCGAAGGGGAAGCGAGGCTTGTTTTAGAATTCAACCATTCATCTCAGACAATTGCCTTTCTGTTTTGGGAACCTATCAAGCCTGACCGTCACAGAACAGTGATGACTGTATAAACCAACAGAGAAACAAAAGCAAACAGCATACATGCCTCTATGAAAGTACCATCCCCTAACATCTAAATATAGCCTAGGGAGACAAATGAGATGCACAAAAAGACAGTGTTTCACTGGCAAAAGCTCCCCAAAATGCCTGCAACATTGATTCCCCGTTGTGCAGAGAAGGATTTTTAAGGTTATGACACTAGCAACCACATTGAGCTTAATGTTCCTGGAACTGAGCCTTCACCCTCTGTCCTTTCATGTATATGCACCAGATTACCATTTAAACAGAATTCTGTTTTGCTTAGGCATTAAGTGAGCATTATTAATTTGGATGCTTTTTCCACATAGCTTATAACGGGACTTTTAAGGTTGGTAACCTGTGACTCTGTGTCTGTGATTATTTCATAAACTAGATTCCATAAAATTATTTGGTGCAAATTAAGGTAGCATATGGGTCCGAAGAATATTTCCACTATTGATGTTACTCTTCATTTTTATGTGATAGTTTATTTATTTATTACCTCATTCTGCTCCAGTGGCCCAGGGCAAATGCCAATGGCTATGGTGGCTCATTTACTAGAAGCAATGCATTTAGCACCAACTCTGAAAGTGCATACTCAATTCTGACCAAACTAAGCCGCCTAGAGCAAAATATACATCAGTGGGCTTAGTTTCGTCAGAATCGAGTATACACTTCCAAAGTTAAAGCTAAATACATTACTTCTTGGTGAATGAGCCACCACGGCTGCTAGAGGCCTCTAAAATTCTGTGTCCTGGGCTTTCACAGATCAAACATAAATTATTAACCAACATAAAAGAGCGGGGAGGTTTTGGACTCCCAGACTTGAGACTATATTACGATGCAGCATGCTTTACTTGGATCAAGGATTGGATCAAATTGGATAACATTGAAATTTTGGATTTGGAGGGATGGAACAACAGATATGGTTGGCATGCCTATCTAATTTATAACAAAGTGGCAGTTCATAAAGAATTTCTAAGCCACGTAATTAGAAATGCATTATACAAGGTCTGGGTGAGACATAGAAGGTTGTTAGAACCAAAAACCCCATGATGGGTCTCACCGCTGGAAGTAAAAAGAAAAATACTATAGGAAGAATGGCAACATACCAGCAGCTCCTAAAGGAAGAACAGGGCCAATTAAAACTAAGACCATACGATGAGGTGACCCAATACTGTACCACATGGTTACAATATCACCAAATTGCACAAATATTCAACCAGGATAAAGTAATAGGATTTGAAAAAGAAGAATCAAAATTACAAAAAGTATTATTACAAAACTCAAAAAAATATATATCCAAAATGTATAATTTATTATTAGAATGGGAATTAAAGGATGAAGAAGTAAAAGAAGTTATGATTAAATGGGCATGTGATATAGGATATGTAATTCGGCTGGACCAATGGGAGAAATTATGGAAATATGATATTAAATTCACGGCATGTTATACAATAAGAGAAAATTTTATGAAAATGGTGTACCAATGGTACTTAACTCCGGTAAAATTGGCTAAAATTTACAAATTAAAATCAAATACCTGTTGGAGATGTAAAAAAGGAATAGGAACAATGTTTCACATGTGGTGGGAATGCCGACCTATTAAACAATTCTGGAATGAAATCTATGAAGAACTCAAAAAGATGTTTAAAATATCTTTCAGTAAAAAACCGGAGGCATTCCTTTTAGGTTTAATTACAAATGATATCCCCGAAAATCAAAGGAAAGTATTCCTTTATGCAACAACAGCTGCCAGGATGCTTATAGCTAAAAACTGGAAAGGCAGAAAAATTCAATCAGTGAAAGATTGGCAAATTAAATTTTGTGAATACATAAATCTGGCAAGACTCACAGCTTATATAAGGGGACAATCGGACCAGAAATTATTAAAAGAATGGGGTTGTGCTAAAGAGTATATGAAAAAACATTGTTCTGGAGTTAGTATATTGGTATGTAATGAATGATGCTTTACAGGGTTAAAGAAAAAGAAAAATGGTGTAAAAAAAAAAAAGTACCAAGGTGGAAGTAATCTAATTAGACACAATAATACAGTAAGAGTAAATTTTTTGAGGTCTTAGAACAAAGGAAGGAAGTCAATTTGTGTTTATGTACGTAATGATATGGTTTTTTTCTGTAGATGTGTGCTTTTTCGTTTTTGTTTAATTTTGTTTCCTTTGCTTTTTTTTTCCTTTTCCTTTTCTGTTTTTTTTTTCCTATATGTTCCGGGGATTTTTGTTTGTATAGTATTATTTTGGATTCAATGTTTGTAACTTTTGTTATGATTCTGCATTGAAAATAAAAAAATTCAAATAAATAAATAAATAAATAAAATTCCGTGTCCTGGGCTTTTTAGACTTGACAACCCATGCACTATCTGAAACCAAAGTGGTGCCTTGGTTGCCAGATGTGAAATATATTGTTATTACCGTATTGCCCTGAATATAAGCCTCACTTTCCCCCCAAATTCCAACCGTGAAAAGTTATATATTCGCGACCTTACGGTATGCAGCCAGGAGCGTGGCAAAGCGGCGCCTGCCCCACGCATAGTCCCCCATCCTCTCCCCCAAGGTCGGGAAGGGAGGCAGTGGGGAAGGGGGAAGGCTGGCAATGCAGCGCGGCTCCCCCCCCCCCAAGTATGCAGCCAGGAGCAGCGAGGATTGGAGTGGCTTATATTCAGGTATTTTTTCTTTTTTCCCTTCCAATTTTAAAGGAGCAGCTTATATTTGGGCCAATACGGTATTTTCAGCTCTCCTACCCCAGTATATTGACTGCACCTACAGAAGTCTGTGGGACGCGGGTGGCGCTGTGGGTTAAACTGCAGAGCCTAGGACTTGCCGATGAGAAGGTTGGCGGTTCGAATCCCCGTGATGGGGTGAGCGCCCGTTGCTCGGTCCCTGCTCCTGCCAACCTAGCAGTTCGAAAGCACGTCAAAGTGCAAGTAGATAAATAGGTACCGCTCTGGCGGGAAGGTAAACGGCGTTTCCGTGCACTGCTCTGCTTTCTCCAGAAGCAGCGTAGTCATGCTGGCCACATGACTCGGAAGCTGTACACCGGCTCCCTAGGCCAATAAAGCGAGATGAGCGCCGCAACCCCAGAGTCGGTCACGACTGGACCTAATGGTCAGGGGTCCCTTTACCTTACAGAAGTCTAGCCAGATTCAAGAACCTGACTGGAAAGGGAGCCTGCAATGTGCAAGCAAAGCTGGAGAATGTCACGTGCCAAATCGTACCTCATCCTCCAGCTAGTAACACACAAGTCATCTCAGAGGCCTTTGCAGTGACACAGAGGCCTCAGGGGCAGTGGCGTAGCGTGGGTTGTCAGCACCCGGGGCAAGGCAAGTAATTTGTGCCCCTAACCCGTGCATTTGCGCCCCCTAACCCGTGGATTTGCCCTAACCCCAGATGTTGCGCCCGGTGCGGCCGGCCCCCCCTGCACCCCCCACGCTACGCCACTGCTCAGGGGTGCCCTGTTATTGGTGCAAAACCAGCATGTGGTTCTCCTACATGGTGCTCAGCCAAGTCAGTGCTTTCGGAAGTGAGCCCCTCCCCCCAAGAGATGAGAGGTCACTTTTTAGAAAATGGGAGGAGGGGGGAAGTACAGCATGTGACTCTCACGGCCCCTGCAATTCTTCCCTATGTCAGCTTGTGTGTGTCAGGCTGTGTGCTGTAAGGCTCTCTGCAGTCACCCTTCTTCCCCATGGCAAACGAAAGGCTTGTCTGCCAAGTAGGAAGCAGCAGTGCATAGCAACTGAGACTCCTAATATGACACAGGAAGGATAGCAAGGGGGCCGGGAAAACCCAAGTTTGGTCACTCCTGACCTAGTCAGTAGAACTTCGTATGCAAACATGTAGTCTCAAATCACAGTAAAGCAAAAGCTCAGGATAAATGCAGGTGATGACCACAAGCTATCTTTTTATTTTTAAAAAGACTGCTATTCGTTTGACTTTTTAAAAGCTGAAATTTTCTCAAGCAAGCAATATTTTACTAGTATGGCTGATACAGCTGCAGTGAGGAGCAGCCAAACCAGGTTGCTAGGAAACGCTAAAATAATTAGTTGCAGACTTCTGGAGGGACTAGTTAACTGTAATCTAATTGTTCATTCCAGTAGAACAAGCGGTCATTTATGGTTCCATACCAAAGGACGTACAACTAACAAACAAGCTATTGTATTAGGTGGAACAACCACAGAATTGAATGGAACGTTTTCTATTCATATGGGTCTAATTTTCAGGCAGATAAACTTGCAGCAAGTTGTTTTCCAAGATCTCAAACTCCATATGAATATTGGCCATACGCGAAGAAAGGAAACTGAATGAATTATATTAATAAGTAGCATCATGCATAGGATTCCCACCCCCTGCATTGACTAAGGGATAAATTGTTGGTAGCTGCATGCCAGCTGTAGGTAGGGGCAGTGTCCCTTGTGGGTAGGCCCCCCCTTAACTCTTTCTGCCCCCCTTCTGTATATCTCTCTGCCCAAGACAGCTATCAACTATCAGACAAGGGACAAGATTACTCTTGCCAGAGGTCTGAACTGATCTCTTGGAAGAGGGGCCTTTCCTCTCTCTTCCTTCCATTCATTTCTGCTCCCCCTCCCTCCCTGCTGCCAGTTTTTCCTCTCCCACCCTCCTCCTCTCCTTCACTTCTGTGCAAGTTTCCATATTTACAAGCGACTACCATTTATAGTGAAGGGACGTGGGTGGCGCTGTGGGTTAAACCACAGAGCCTAGGACTTGCCGATCAGAAGGTCGGCAGTTCGAATCCCCACGACAGGGTGAGCACCCGTTGCTCAGTCCCTGCTCCTGCCAACCTAGCAGTTCGAAAGAACGTCAAGTGCAAGTAGATAAATAGGTACCGCTCCGGCGGGAAGGTAAACGGTGTTTCCGTGCACTGCTCTGGTACGCCAGAAGCAGCTTAGTCATTCTGGCCACATGCCCCAGAAGCTGTAAACCAGCTCCCTCAACCAATAAAGCAAGATGAGAACCGCGACCCCAGAGTCTGTCACGACTGGACCTAACGGTCAGGGGTCCCTTTACCTTTACCTTACCATTTAAAGTAACAGTAGCCTTTATTAGAGCAAACCTAAATCTTCAAGAAACAGTAACTGGTTTAAGTATAGAAGACCCTCCAAGTGTCCCTATTTTCTAAGAACATCCCTGGTTTAGACAAACCATCTCAGTTTTTTATTTGATCCTGGAATGTCCCACTTTTCTTTAGGATGTCCCCATTTTCACTGGAGAAATGTTGGAGGGTATGGAGTTATCTGACCCCTGAGCTAACTGAAGACAATCCTGTATCAGGAAGTTTTTTTAAAAAAATTAATGCTTTTACGGTATATATGTTGGGAGCTGCTCGGAGTGGCTGGGGCAACCCAGTAAGATGTGTGGATTATAAACAGTAAAATTATCATTATGGAATGGGATGTCCCTATTTTCCTTGAAGAAATGTTGGAGGGTATGGTATAATATTTGCCTTATTTTACCCTTTAAAGAACAACTTGTTACTTTTATTTACTTATATTGTGAACCTGGCTTGTTTTATGCCATACTGAAAGTACCACTGCTACTATGTAGATTTAAGGCTCTAGTAAACAGCAGACATAGTAAAGATACATGGCGGCAGCTGTTAGAAGGATTTGAAAAATAAATACAATGGTGGGAGTAAACCAGGAACTCTTCCTCACACTTGGTAAATCAGCAATAGTAAATAGAAGCTGGTTCTCCATATGCCTTGAATGGTAAGCAGCTGAAAACTGGAAAAACTTACAGGTATTTTAAATGTGTCTACTGACATCTGGTTCTCAGAGTCCATTGACGGTCGACGGACATTTGTCGATGAGTAGCTTATGGGGTATGACTGGGCAGGGCGGCGGAAGGTCATCTCCGCAGAAGCAATAGGTGGCTTTGGAGAATTCTTGTGATAGCGATGGATGAAGTAGGAAGAAAGGAGTACCGAAATAATGAAGGATAGCAGGACTCCTCCTGCAATCACAGTTTTGCACATGTAATCACACAATGGCTCTGTGGATAAAGAATAATTTGGTCATGGCACTTGCCACAATTTTTTCCTTTCCATGCCAATTAAAAATCACATTTAAAGCATCTCTATTGAAAGCAAGTATTAGGAGAAAACAACTTGGGAAGTAGAGGAACACCTACATCAGCTACCTAACATACTCTCAAATGTTAAAGCAGCTTTCACTGTTGCTAAAAAGCTGCTGTACTTGCTCCCTAAAATCAGCAGGCTGCATTGATCAGTGTTGCTAAATCAAGCCAACTGTGTAGCTTGAGATACTCCTTCTGTCTTTAGTTCTTTTTAGTCCCATCTCACTCAATCTTTAATTTTCTTCAATCTTCCTTTTGATCAAGAGTTAATTAAAGGATAATGTCAGCCATTAAATGGGGGGGGGAGTCCTTGGAAAATTAAAAGTGCTTGCTCTTTCTTCATTTCCATCTCTATTTAAAAATGATAATCTAAACATCAGAATAATTATCTCCATATTGTATTACTACTACTATTACCATAGCGCAATCAGTGTACATGGCCACAGGGAATTTCCCATCCCCTGGAAGCTGATTTTATTAGCAAATGAGTTGCAGCCAGCATCTTATGACTGCTTGCCATTGACAAAGCTTTGGGGCAAGGAAGCTCCCAACACAATTGCCCCCAACTCATGCAATGTGTGCTGCTTTACAGTATAGTCAGGGAGATGCTTTTGGGTGTTGTGGAGAGCACATATCCCAGCTGCAAGTCACAGGCATGTGGAATTCAGAATCCACAACCAGCACTCAGTGACCTGAGGGCAGTCAGTAAGGAGATGGTGACAGTTATGTGTGGAAGTTTATTTCCATTAGCGAAGGCATGAGGATGATCACTCATTTCAATGTGCTCCTACATCAAAATCTCATTGTGTACTGAATGTTTCCTTGGCAGGAAGAAATACCCTATCCTTCAGATTCCATCTGCAGTTGTGTCCTGTATGCACCCTTCTATCCCATGTGCATGTGAGAGAGAGGAAGAGCACACACATAGAATTTTTTATCTCTCGAAGATGGAAATGTTGGAGCATTCAATAGCACAAGCGTAAAGTCAGTAAATAAACTTCAGACTTACCTCTGATATCATCTTTCTCGCAGTAACAGCTAGTTCCTGGAAAGCAGTGACAAACTCCATGTCCTGCCTTGATTCCCAGTCCATTCAGGCCTTTCTGGTGGCCACCAACAATGTTGGTCCCTAAATTAAACACAAATGTGAGCATGCACCATTCCACAGCCAGGGCTCAAAGTATCATGTCAGTATGTTCTGTGGGTTTATCCTGTTGAGCATTTGAAATTTCGTTTGTAAAAACAGGAGAAACAAATCTGGGCACGAAAACTGGCATCTGTCTTTGGGGCTTTAGCTCTAAGAAGCAACTGTATGAGACCTTGTTTTTGTGTGGCTATTATGATGATTATCAGTTGCTGCCACAAAACAGCCTGCCTTAAAATATGACAGTAGAGACAAACGTGAAATGGAATTCACAATGGTGTATAGATTTGCTGTACGTGCAAAAGCAGCTACACCACTGCTAGCTTTACTTTACTGGAAATAGTCTTCGAAGCTATAATCCTGCCCACTATGCCATGACTGAGTCCTAGCAAATCAATAGTGTATATCCACATGCAACTGTATGCATCAATCTATGCACAGAATATGTTGCCAGACCTAGACTGAGGGGTGTGTGTGTGTGTGTGTGTGAGAGAGAGAGAGAGAGAGAGAGAGAGAGAGAGAGAGAGAGAGAGAGGAGCTGCTGGTGTCCTGGGTGGCAAGGTGAGAGGAGTGGCAATCTGCATCCTACCCTGGTGACAACACAGCAGCAAGAACCACACTGAAAGGGACACTTCAAAGCACTAAGCACAGGGATGGCGATCTGCTCATTTCTCTCTTCCCCACCATTGATCGGCAGGGGAGAGACAAGGCTGGCATTTGCAAGTGGAGCGTCTCTGCTTTGCTGCTCTTGCTTGCAAAACATAGCTTTCTTTCTCCCCTCCCCGCAAGCTGGTGGAATGGGAGAGACAGACATCACTTCTCTTGCAGGAATAGGTGGAACGGACTTATTCCCCAAGTGCCATTGTGGTGGCTGTGGTTGGGTGCTCAAGAACAGATTCAAATAAAATACAAGGCAGGTTGATGCTATAGCACAGCAAAGAAGGATAGGGAAACAGGCATGGGTAGGAGGAGGTGATTTGGAAGCAATGGAGAACGGCCAGTCTTCCTCAATAAGGGCATCTTCCAGAATACAACTCCCATGAGCTCCAGCTAGTGTGGCTAACAGTCGGGGGGGGGGGAATGGAAGTTGTAGTCCAACACAACTGGAAGGGTTTGGGAAGACCAGTGGGAGGTGTGAGGGATAGGGAAAGCAGGACATGACAATAATGGAAAAATTATTGGGTTGTATGAGTGTCAAGGAAAAGAATGGACTATCCATTAGCTTTTGCCCGTCTAACATCTGCATGTATTCCTCTAATGAGCTCTAATGATGAATTGTTGCTTCCAAGGGAAAATGTAGGGTATACTTGCTTACTGGGGGTGGGGGTAAAAAGCAATGTTTTGCCAATGCATGCATGCATGCGTGACGAGGAAGAAGCAATCTGGTTTTGGAATGTAGCAGTAAGTGGGACAAAGGTCTGAGTTTTGCAGCTGACAGGAAAAACTGGATGGGTGGTCCAAGTGGATGCTGTTTGCTTTGGGGAAAACTGATTGTATTTTATAGACGAGCATTTTCTCTCAATGCTTGTCTGCTACCCCATGTTCAGTGTGTGTATACTTGTAAATAAACAGATGTCCCCCAAAAATGCCTTGTGTTTCCAGTGCTCTCTCCTCATAAGAAAATGAACCTTGCAGCAGTTTCCTAGTGGAAGTTCCTACCACAGAGGGATGTGGGGAACCATATGTTTAAACAGAAGATTTTTCATCAAGGCTCGGCAAACCAGTCAGTGCCAGCTGATGATGAGAATCAATTAAGAAGTGCACAGGCATTCCCAAATATAAGAGAAGCATAGTATTTTGCTTACAATACCACAGTGCTGAGTCTGCTTCCTACTATCGCACAGTTCTGTGCAAGGGCAAGCTGCCCCTAGAACAACGAACCCCACTTTAATTTGTGGCCTGGGTATCAAGAGATAATGTATGATGTGATAGGTGTACCTGTCACACACATGAGTGCACCTGTGTCTTCCGAGACTCAACATGCCAGGCCAGTATCTGAATGGGTGAATAGCTGGGAACCCCTACAGCCCATTGCCATTGCTTATTCAAAGTAAATCCCACTGAGTTTAACCAAGGGGGTCAAATGTAGGACGGTAGCATAAGAATGCTACCCTGAGCATACTTAGCTACAATACATAGGTAACTAAGAAATACACACACATTAAATTTGGACTTCAGCCCAGTATAGAGCACAGGAGGAGGATAATGGGAGAACCAGGAAAATAATATCCCCTTTCACTTCTTGGAAGAATCAGTTTAGCCTTTTTTTCCTATTATATTTCCTCATCTTAAATGGCAATAAAGATACTTAACAACTTTTGCAGAGTGCTCAGAGACACTCTGGCTCAAGGCACTCAACAAAAGTGCTAAGTATAACTACATTATATAACCCTTTAACTGAACATTAAACTATCCAGGCAGGATGTATGCTATTACTGAATATAACCACTCAACCCAGTAACTATGGAACTAGAACTCATGGTGCAGTTCTGCTGCAACATCAGAGCCTAATGTGAGAATTATCACATTTAAATAAAATAGAAACCAGTACCTTCAAGACATAACCTTTCTTTAAAAAAATTATTTTGAATCTATGTTGTGTTTTTAATTCCAGTTCATTTTTTTGAGATAGCCACCCTGAAACTCTGGGCATCTTCAGAATAGCCACTAATGCAGAGTGGCTGTGGTTGGACCAAAATAAAACAACTAGCAGAGAAAAACCAAGTAGAAAATCTCTTGTTACGTTCCTAGAGTAGTTCTTTGGGTCATGGCTATTTTCAAAAAACAATAAAATAAAATACAGAATAAGCACATTCTAATATTTATACAGGCACCCTGCATAAATCAGTCTGAATGCAAAAAGTAACACAGCTGTTATCTGCCTTAAAAGAAACTTGCACAACCTTGAAGACAGTTGTAAACGTTTTGGCCCTGGTTCACATTTAAGATAAAGCAACAGCTTGACCCAGAAGTAGGAAAGCAAAACTCAAGAGAAAAGAAAATTGAGAGGTGTCGATTCCATACTTGTACAATCTTGAGGGCATATTTTTTTATCTCTGCTCTCAACAGCGTCACAGATAGCATCCGGGCAGGTCTTGATGCTTGGAGTGCAGGTGGAATAGTTTGTTGTTATTCCTAAGAACAAGAAACAAAAGAAGGAACTTAGCATGTTGTGGCCTCAGCATCTTTACACTGCAAGATGAGCTACTGAAAAATTACCCTTTACTCTTCCTAAAGTGATGCTGCATGAAACCATCAAAGGAAAGACTGTAATTATATTTATTTTTCAGTTCAGGTGACTTTCTGAATCTGAAAGCTCTTTCTACACCTCTTCAAATAAGTTGATTAGGACTTTGCTAAATTTTAGCAGCAAACATTTACAAGGCAAATTGGTTCCTTCAGGCCTTGGAACACCCCCTGAAGAAGCACATAGTAATTCTTCTTTGTGTGTGTGTGTGTGTGTGTGGTTTATCACAGCCACTGTTCCAGCTGCTTGCTGTACACCTCCAAGACTGAATCAAACTGATCCTAATATACGTTGTCTCCATGGCAATTTACTATATTGGTCTGAAGGAATTCACCTTTAAATACATATGCTGCCACTCCAAACAAAGCTATCTTATCAGTGACATATTTCTACTGATTATGTAATAGATGACATAGTGCTATTCTTCTTTCCTGCACAAAATCTCATACAAAAGTGTTTGTCTAAGAGAAGGATGAGAGGAATGGAGAATGTATTTGACTTCTTATAGTTTGCAATCACAACATCTGATTTCCCAGTATCTTTAAGTATCACCTCTCTAAAACACACACACACACACACACACACAGCAGTAAAGGCTGCTCAAGGAATAAAATGATCAATTAATATTAATATGTTTGCAACTCAGGGTTACAAAGAATGCCCTGAATGTCCTCGATATCTGACTGAGGTTCCCAGTGACAGAATTGCCCATGCTCTTCAATGCTCTCTTCAGATCTGCCCTACTCTAGATTCCCATTCAATTGCTGAATGTCTGGACATACCTTTACCACTTCCCTGTCTCCACTGGCATTTTCCCATTAGCGCTCCGAGGCCACCACACTCTTCACATTCTGATCGGGTCTTGCTCATCGAACATGAGTCTGGGCAACCATCATCGGTATGTATAGCTACAAAGAAGAGGAGGAGAAGGGCTATACCACCACCAGAAAATTCTGTAAGAGTCTACCCAATGCTTACAAAATGCAAAGAGCACATTCTTTCCTTTGAATTCAAAGGATTTCATCCAACAACACAGTTCTGTGTTGCTGTCCAGAGTGAGAGAAGGGAGGGTGTTAACAGGCTCCCTGGGGCCTATATCTCACATGCAAGGGCTGCTGCATAAAAAGGCCTGAATAACCAAATACTTTGCATATTCAAGTATTGGAGGCTTTGCGTATTCAGAGCTCATATCACGGACAAGACCAAAGCCCAGAGACAACTTACGTGATCCATCAAGGACAATGGTAACATGGGTGAGCGCTTCCTTCCTGCTCTGCTCTTCTTTAGCTAGTACAGCATACTGGATTTCTTTACAATCAGGTCTCTGTAGCACAGCGGAATCATTCACGTAGAGGGTCCCATACTGGTCTTCAGGGCCCTGAGCAATCTCCACAGCATAGCAGCTGACATTGGGGGTCTGTAAGCTATAGGTGACGTTGACGCCATAAAACCTCATGCAGTTGTCAATGCAGATTTTTCCTATCTGGGCTCAAAGAAAAAAGGAAATCATCATCAAAAATGCCACCAGCAACAAACATACTGAAGCAGCACTAATGGTGGCCTCATGCATGTTATCAACAGTTAATATCATAGAGAAGCAACAGTATATTCAGAGATGCTAATGCTCTGCAACTCTGGACACAATTTCACACATTGTGGGATCTGAAGACAACTGGATTGGTACGAATACTTGTTTGCAGGCGAAACAATAATTTTCTTGCTCATGTGGTTGGGGAAACCACATTTAAATATGTGAAGAAGCATCTACACAGGGCTTCCAATTTTAAAGCCATAATCCTATCCACACTTGTATGTCAATAAATCCCTTGCATTCTGCAGGGCTTACTTCCAAGCAGACTTGCATAGGACTGGGCTGTAAGCATGGATTTCTATGGCCCTGCATTGCTTTCCTCCTCTCACACCCATCAAACCATGGTGGAATTGCTTTGTGGTGTGCTCTTTCTCATGTATGCGAACACTGCAACCAAGCAGGTGGGGCCAACTGAAAGGGACTTTCCTGAATGGCAACCTGACAGTAGCCAACATTCAACAACTAAAACACTAACATATTTATTGTGGCATAAGCTTTCACGGACTAAGACACATTGAGTGATCTCCCTGGTAGATAGGTCACACACATGCACACACAGAGATGAGTGCAGAAGATAACACTGCAAACAGCAGATCCCAAAAGCCATGAATTTCACACAGTATAGAAGGCATGTGACATTTCAATGCAAAGTTAACAGTAAATGCTATTATGTACATTTGACCTTTGAACAGATGGGTTATGTACCTCTATTTATAATGGCCTTTGGGGCACATTGTTTACAGATCCCATCTCTCTCTTTTCATATACACACATACACCCCAAGGGTAACAATGCATACATCTGATGTACTGAGCTCAATTAGTGCCCCAAGATGTTTTGTTCTACAACCATACAAGAAAACACAAATTTAAAAAGATACAGCATCTCATTTCATTTGTATGTATCTCTATCCTCAACTGCAATCCAAATGGAAAGTATGTGTACTGTGAGATTCACAGCAACTTTCCCTCCTTAAAAAATCACACGTGATCATTTTGCCTGAGAACAAGCGGATAGCGCCTCCTTTTTGAAGCCATTGGGGGGGGTTAAATCCTATTTTTGATGTGGGACAGGCTGCTGCCAGGCCACGTTCATGCTTCTTCATTCATTCACTTGACTGTCAAAATGGAGAAATGGCATCAGCCCAAAGGTTAATTGTTCCTTCATACTCTCATATTTTCCTCAGGGCAAAAGGCCATTTCACCTTTGCGTTAGTTCATCCTGAACTTCCCCCTGTGCTAGCTAATCATTCCAGATTATGCTTAATACTTCAAGAATGTGGAGTGCCACCCTCTAGGGAGTGAGCTGCTTGAATCAAATTCCTTGCTGCAGATCTTAAATTGACATCCAAATTGAGAGGAAGGAGGGGAGATGCTATGCCCCAAATCATATGCACACCGGGTTATGTACCAACCTGATATGGTGAAGGCACAAGCTTGCCTCCTTCCCTCCTGGGGCAAGAACCAAACAAACTGGGGTTGCACATGACTGGGCATTTGCATGGAGCACTTGGCTTAGGTGAGATGATACCTGCACAGCAGAGAGAGCAAGCTTGCTAGCTATTTTCCCACTTAGAAGGCAGTAACAATTATTACCTACAATTACCACCCTTCAAATTGAATGAAGAAGGGAAGGTGCTGATTTCCTGTGTCTGTAAACAGAGACTGAATGGCACTTCTTATGGAAGGGTAAGCTCAAGATCCCAAGTATTTTGATTATTTCCTCTCTTCCTGAAAAACTGCATTACGAAGTTTCCACAGGACAAAACAGTAAATAAGTTGATGCCTGAACTCCACATGCTGATAAAAGCAAGCCAGCCTGAAGCAAGCCTGAAGCACAAACATATGGAATGCATCTGTAATGTATATTCAATCTACAAGACTCAGGAGGAGGCATTCCAAGTATATTTTTATATGCTGTTCAAAAATGGGGGAGAAACATTGTAAAGCTAATTATAGGGGTGAAGAGGAATGTTTAGTTTGGTTAATCCATTCAGTCTTACTTTTAAAACATCATTTATTTAGTTATTTCATTCATATTTTTTATATTATTTAGTTTTCATCTCCCATTGCCTTCAATAGGATACCCAGTTTCTGTTTTGCTGCTTTTGCAACTTTTTTGGGGGGGAGGGGCTTTCTCGATCCAATTAGCATTAAACTTTCAGAAATTCTCCTCCAAGGGATCCTATCTGAAATTTTAGACAGAAAATAAGGGAACTGATTTTATAGACAATAAAAAGGCAAAGCCCAACCGTGATTTAAACTAACTGTAAATAGAACTTTGCAAATTCAACTAAAGACACTCATAGGAGCAGCAAAAACACACCAGGTGCTATCAGAACTCCAAGTCTGCCGTGTTGGGTAGGATACAACATACCTGAGACCTTCACTGTCAAGGGGAAAACAGACAAGTATAAATACCCCTGCCAGCTGAAGTCACCTAGGAAGTAATGGGCTGGGCCCAATCTGGGGAAATTAACCCCACATTAGGTACACTTTTTGCAGTAGGTGCCTAAGAGGAGTAAAAGATTGCTAAGCCACTAGCCAACATGACACCTGTGTCTATAAGCTAACTCTTGTATGGCTTTTGTTTTGCAGATCACAACCACACAGGTTGCAGAGGCGCCTGGCATCAACCATAGGTGGCACGCATGATACGTGCTCAGCCACTCCAGACATGCTCTGCTTCTTCCCCCGTGCTGCTAGGGGAGAATTATGCTCTGTTGCCATACCAGCAACCACCTCCAGGGTCCTGAGTGGCCACCAGGGAGAGACTGGTGGTCCATTATCCAATGCTGAAGGCCATCAATCTAGCTATGGTTAGGATGTGAGCTGTGGTGTCATCGCCTCTACTGATGTGCCTGCTCACCTCCACCTGCCACACCTGAGAGGGAGTGTCCCCTATGGGAGCAAGGGGTATTTGGTCTGCCTGTCATTACTGCATGCTGCTGTGACTGTGTGGGCTTCCATGGCTCCAATAAAGCTCTCCTTCGCATTGCTCTCTTTGTGTTGTCATGGTTTCTTGATTTGTGGGGAAGCATGCGGGGTCTGTGATTGCTGTGCATTTCAGGGGTGCCAGCGTGTGCACATGCATTTGTTTCCAGTGTTGCACCGGGGTGTGCTTGTTATGTGCATGTGTTGGTGGTTGTGTGTGTTTTGGGTAGGTGGTACGTCAGGATTTGGTGTCATTGGTGGAAATTGTATGTCTTTGTGTCCGCTGCCAGGTGTGAGTGTTTTCTGCTTGCCACAGCGTCTTTCAGCCACTGCCAAGTGGATTTTGGATGTAGCAGTTTTTGCGTTGACAAATTACCAGCAGCCATTAACCACTGTGGACCCATGAAGCTTAAATTGCTCTGCAACTATGTGGGTGCCACTTGCTCCCCCAGTCTCCCCCAATTCATATACTTGCACAGGCTGTGGGTGCTATCCAACATTAGTCTACTTAGAGTACGATTTACCGAGATCATGTAACTTTTAATTAATGTATTTCTCTAAAATATAAACTGCAAATCACTTCACCAGGGGAGACTGGTCCCTCTCCCGGTGGCCATTAAAAACCAACTGCCCTGTGAGCAGGAGAGGAAGCAGCAGCAAATTGTCGTAAGTGCCACCTCTTTAAATAGCCTATTTTTACTGCCTTAATCATATGTTGCTGTTTTTATCAATCTAACGCACACCACTCTAGGAGCCTTGTCAAGCGATGAGGGAGATGAAAATACTTTAAGTAAGTAAACACAAGGGAATGGGGAGAGGTAGGAGTAATACAGTGCAAAGTGGATTGAAAATGCTTCAAGGAACTGCAAGGGCTGACTGAGTGGGAACTGTTTTTGTGAAAGACAAAGAACAAACCAACCAAAAGACAGACCTGCAAATATTCACTAATGGAGGAGAAAATCTGCAGGGGCAAAAACAAAAACCCAAGCATTCTCTCCCTCTTTTATAGACTTTCACAATTCCCTCTCCTTAGCACTATGATTGGAAGGTTCTATGGGTGAAAAAGACCCACCAGAATGTTGGACACTTTGGTTACAATGTGTTTGAGCTGAAGACTGGGCAGACTCCTGACACCCTGCTCTCTCTGAAACCTCCATCTGACCTATTCTGACTCATAAGGGGTGGGGGTGGGGATGAAAGCTAAAATAGTTTTGAGTGAGTACCAGATTAATTATACGATGCTTGGAATCATTTTGGAACTCGTGCATTCGTTTCTTTAATAAAAACAAATGAAACAAAGGGGCCCTTCATTTCATCTTGCCCATTCATTAAAAAATGAATGTACACTCAGCTAGTATTCTAGATCTACTGAAAGACGAACAACATATAGTGGGGGTAAATATGTAGGAAATGAGGGAGTAGTATGATCTAGCACAGGGTAGGCTGATGGGTGGTACATGCCCAGCAGTGGAAGTCAGCAGGGAGGGTTCCCTAGTGCTTAACCCAGCTGCCATCACTGCATGACTCACATGAGGTGCGCTGAATTTTTGATAATTTCTAAACAAATGGATTTTTTTAAAAAAAAGATCAAAATCCCTAATATCAACATTTTCATACCTTTTGAGTGGCCCTGAAATTGCCTACTATGATGTCACTTTTCAAGACTCCCTAGAACAACCCCACACACCCAAGGTTTGACACACTACAATATTCAACCTAGAGGTTGGTCACTGGAGGGACTGGTTTCTACAAGCCTAGAAGTGCAGCAGTGGACAGACTTTAACAAGGAAGAAACTCTACACCTTGCACCATCAGAGCTGAGAAGCTGTATGAGAAGAGGACCAGGGTAGCCATTGAGACATCTCCCTTCTGGAATGAAACTCCCCAGAAATGACAAGGGACTCTGTGCTCTCTTTCCAACCTGAGAGGGAGCACTCCTTAGCAAAACACGCCTGCCCTTGGCACAAGAAATTGTACTAATTTTTTTTATTAAAAAAAGTTGGAAAGACAACAAAGGACATAATCAACCTCTGAAGGATATTCATTTATATAAACATTTTCCGGCACTTTAAATTCCAAGTTGAATTTCCAAATGGAACAAAAGAGCACACAATCCTTACTTGTGAAAAGTTGGCAGCATTTCTGTTCACTGTGAACTGATATGTCACGTTTGAAAACTGGATGCTGATTGGAAGAATGGTGACATTGAAGTGGAGCATCAGGGATTTGTTAGGCCCCTGGTATTCTGTGTCGTTCACAATAACGTCCACCTGGTGGGAGCTGCTTTCAGTAACTGAAATGCTCTTGCCTAACACCAGTCCTGCAGAAACAGAAGACTGGACTCATTAAGTTTGCAATACATAAACACTTCAGGGATATTCTCTCGAGGAAAGAGAAAGGCGGTCAAGAGAGACATCCAGTGGACACAGAAAGCAGGGCAAAAATGGCTGGTTTGGAATGCAGGAGTGAAAAAGGCACCCTAAGAGCAGATTGTAGAATCAGAGTGTCATAGAACTGGAAGGGGGCACAAGGATTGTTTAGTCCAACCCCCTGCAATGCAGGAATCTTTTGCCCAAAGTGGGGCTCAAACCCACAACTTTGAGATTAAGAGTCTCAAACTCTACACTGTAGAGCTCATGGCGAAAATTGGGCACAGGCATAATAGTGTGCAGAGCTTTGTTCTATAAGACAAATCAAAAACCCCACTAAGCATGTGCATCAGAGAGACCCAGAAGAAACAATCTTATTTGGAACAGTTACATGACCCAACATTGGCTCTTCAGCCCTCTTTCAATCATACTTGTCACAGAGATGTGTCTGGCCCCTTCATTATGCAGTTTTCATCAGACATTCCTCTTTACTCTGGCCTTGGACACTTGAGATATATATTTTAGGACCTACCGTATTCTCTTGATTGTAATTAGTTTAAACTGCTTTTAATACAGCGGACCCTCGGGTTATGTTACCTTCAGGTAACGTAACTTTCGGGTTGCGAACGCGGCAAACCCGGAAGTGTAAACTTCCAAGTTTCACCGCGCACGCATGTGCAGAAGTGCTCTATCACGCCATGCACATGCGCAGAAGTGGCACCTCTAGATGCAGACTTTTCGGGGTATGTACGGACCCCTTGAACGAATGAAGTTCATATCAGGAGGGTCCACTGTATTGTATTTTAAAATAACAACAACCTGCAGGAGAATGCAGGCGAAAGGCTCGTTTTTGATCTGGTAAACAATGGCTTGTTGGACCAAGACTGTTATGTCTGAACCAGAACAGTTATTATACTTTCATTTAAAGGAAACAGTATTCATTGCACAGACTGGAATATAATCTGACCATATGCATTTGTACAACAGTTGCAATTAAAAGCTCATAGAATCATAGAATCATAGAGTTGGAAGAGACCACAAGGGCCATCGAGTCCAACCCCCTGCCAAGCAGGAAACACCATCAGAGCACTCCTGACATATGGTTGTCAAGCCTCTGCTTAAAGACATCCAAAGAAGGAGACTCCACCACACTCCTTGGCAGCAAATTCCACTGTCAAACAGCTCTTACTGTCAGGAAGTTCTTCCTAATGTTTAGGTGGAATCTTCTTTCTTGTAGTTTGGATCCATTGCTCCGTGTCCGCTTCTCTGGAGCAGCAGAAAACAACCTTTCTCCCTCCTCTATGTGACATCCTTTTATATTTTTGAACATGGCTATCATATCACCCCTTAACCTCCTCTTCTCCAGGCTAAACATGCCCAGCTCCCTTAGCCGTTCCTCATAAGGCATCGTTTCCAGGCCTTTGACCATTTTGGTTGCCCTCCTCTGGACACGTTCCAGTTTGTCAGTGTCCTTCTTGAACTGTGGTGCCCAGAACTGGACACAGTACTCCAGGTGAGGTCTGACCAGAGCAGAATACAGTGGCACTATTACTTCCCTTGATCTTGGTTTCTTGTCAGCATATAAACATTGAAAAGGCCAGTTAATTCCATCTCATAAAATTTGAAAATGGTCCAAACCATCTTGAACTTTAAAATTGTTAACTGGTTTTATTTTAGGACACAAATCTATATCTTTAGTCCACTAACGCAACTGGGAATTATGCCAACAAATGAACTGAACTGAAGGTGCTGAACCTGAACCGTTGAGCTGTGAGCACAATGGCATTCCATTGTTGGTTAGGATTTTCAAGCATAGCTGGCAAGTTCCCATCATTGGCCATGAACTTGCGTTTGCATACTGTAAGGGATTTAGCTAATAAAAGGCAACCTTGGTTTCTTTGAACATCTCAAAACTGAAACACTTTTCCATGGCAAAATCCAACTGTTGCCCCAATTCCACAAGGGAAGGCCATGTCTGTTGCTGATGTATATCTCAACATAAATAAATAATTACAGTGCAGTGCTCAAACAGGTCCTAGTTTGTTGCAAAGCATAGGAGATTGTACTTCCATCAATGGTGATTAGTCAGGTCTGTCATCTGTGAAAGGGATAATGTGGAACACTCCACATGTTCTGGACTATGACTCCCTTAATTCCTGGCCATTGGCCATTCTGGCTGAATCTGATGGGACTTTTAGTTCAGAATGTCTGGAGGTTACTAGGTTGTCTACCCTGATTTATGACTATTCTATACTGCCCCTACTGGCTGAAAGGATTATTGCTACAGCATCATAATTATCTCTTTAGCACTGGCCACTGGACCACACTGCATTATCTCATGATATTCCCTGCCCTCCCGGAAGTCTGATACTATTACTTATTATCTCACATCTCCAGCTTATGATTCAAAAGCTGGATAAGGCAGCAAAATGCGGAACATATTCTTTGTAAGCATACTACTACTCCTTTGGGAATAATAATCCACATAAACTTACTGTATTCGTGTCGTGTTCCCCTCACTTGGCTGCCATTTGGGTTGAACAAGATCTCATGGAAGTTGTGCTCCACTTGAAATGTCTCCTTGACCCATGGATCAGATGTACTTATGGTGCCAGTGTACTTCTTCCTGCTACTGTCTATAGGGAAAATAGGGGTGGTGTCTGCATCATAGACAGTTAATTCTGCAATGACGGTGCCCTTTAAAAGAGAATAGGTGGGAGGAAATTGCTTGCAGTCACACTATATTATTTCTGACTTGGCATTTAAGCATTATCCTAGGATGAAAAATATAATGTAAAGTGCTTCAATATGCAACAGATTTACAAGGTCATGATAATTATCCCATTAGAAAAGAGTACAGTAAAGGTGTCTGCTTGATCTCAGTTAGCAGGAATCTGGATTACTGGTTTTAGATTCAGACATGCTTCCTCAAACCAACATTGCATACATGATTAAGCTTGCTGGTGAATAGTTAGCATACAGGTTTTCATTCAGCATTCAGAGTATACGGTGGTCCTTCAATTTTAACTCTCCAGAGCCAGCTGAGGTGGATAAAATGGGGGGAAATGGTTCTGGCCTGTTGGTGGCAGCAAATATCCAAAAACGGTAAATCTCTCTTACGCAAAATCTAGCAGCCAAAGAAATAAGTTGCCCAGGAAAGAAACACGCCTATAATTTTAAACTTACGTTTCTCATGATAAATCTGTTAGAACTTTTTAACAAAAATATGAGATTGTATTAAAGGGAGCTCCAACACAATAGCACTCTGGAGTGTTTAAGACTGAAATGGGGTGGGGTAGGAGAGGGGACACTCCTAAAATCTTCCCCCATTGTCCTATATAAAAGGGTTTCAGATTTCTTCATTTATTTAGGATTGGGGCAAGCTACTAGCTCTGACCCTGACTGCTTTATTTATTGAAGAAAACCTACGGACATAGCATCCTGAACACCCCAAATTTCATCTGACTGCTTTATCGCAATACAGCTGGGGTAGAGAGAGAAAATGTAGCGCAGGAAGGAGAGTCCTTAAAACTTATGATGTACATTCACTTGACTACAGACTGAGTGGGACTTAAGCAGGCTAGTTCCCTCCGTCTCCTTCCATTTTCCATTGATATTTCAGCTGACGCCTTCAATATTCAATGGCTCAACTGCCCTCAAACACAGATTTAATTGAGAAGATTCACACACACTGCCCCGACTTCCAATTGCTTTAGACATATTTCCACAACCCCAGAGCAGACAATTATGCTGCTAACAGAAAACAATGGAGAAATCCAGAATGTTAACAAAGCTGTAATTGGTGGCTGCATCTTCCTCCTCGACCACCAAACAATAGGCAGCAGGGAGGAAAAGATCGCCTGTAATTTGCATTCAATGTAATGTGACCCTGGAAGTTCCCTCTCCAGACAATGAGATGAGTTACTCTACTAATTTCTTATCTCAATGACTTCAATGTTCCGTATGTCCTGGAAGCTCACAGGGTCCTTTAGAACATTTATTTTCTACTGGTTTACAACCTTATATGCTTCTGCATGTTTTAGAGGTCGTCTAAGTGTGTAAACAGCATTACATTATGACTCATTGGTATTTGACAACCCAAAATTTGCTACTAGAGGGAATTAATGATTGACATCATATCCTGGGAGAACGTTTTGTATTCATGGGTTGCTTCTGGAAGTGCTCCCATGAACACCCTCAAGAAGAAATGTTTCACTGAAAATTTATCCATGTAACTCTTGGGATGGACAAGCAAGATCCATGTTTCCTACCAGGTCCTGCTACAGGAAAACTTTACATGGACCCAAATTCTACATTTCCACATGGACACACTCAAAAGAGCACTTCAAAACATGCAAAAATCATGGGAGGAAGTGGAAAGGTTGCAAAGGACTCTTAAATCACCAACAAGTAGCACATTGCACCATCATGGAGCGTTACCTTTTTCCTGCTGAACTCCACAACTGCATCTGCCGTGTTTGTGTCATTAGGCAAGAAGGGGGGCATGTCATCTTCATCAAAGACAGCTACAAGAAATGGCACCTCCTTAAAAGTTTCCCTGGGACCTTCTGTCACAGTACATTTGGCAATCAGCTCATACTTCTCTCGCTCCTCTCGATCCAGAGGCTGTGCCACGCTGATACTCGCTGTGTCCATGTTGTAAAGAAATGGCACACCTTTATCTAGAACACAGCAAGAATACCGTCTCATTCCATCACTAACAAAGTGGGAGCTCTCTGTGATACAACCTTGGGGGTAAAGGATCCTATGCCAGAAGTAGACAATTCACAATCAGCAACACCCAAACTGCAACTCAAATCCAGTCAATTATGTGTTATTTACACCATTCTTCAATCTTAGAACTCTTTATAGAGTTCTGGAAATCGTGCTGGTTATAAAAGACTGGAATTAGGGGTTGAAAGGATTCCCCCTGTTCTATACCTTTATTGTATCTCTGGTTTGCTCTGTCTGGCATTTCATTCCTCCTCATATCATTAGGGAAGACCCACTCACCCCCAAGTGATAAAGACCCACCACACCTACTGTCTAATGTGCCTTTGCCACACTAGCAAATGAACTATTAATGGATGAACTGTGGCTCATGACAAAACTTTCAAAGGGTGTTGCTTTTTTCTGTTAAATTAAGGGATAGTTATTGTTTCTAATGCTTCATTGTTCTACTATATATATATTTAACCTTATGCTTATATATCTTTAATGATCGCATAATGTTTTTAGCTATGATCTTCTTGCCCGCTTTGAATATTTTTCTGTGGAAAAGCAAGGGAAAGGGGACTACCTGCACCCTGTATCAAAGCAGGCACGTTAAATCTTGCAACAGAGTGAAATGAGGGAGATGAAACTTCAGCGAGCAAGAAAAAGATGCAAGGAAATTTACAAGGCAGGCTCAGGTAGTTTTTGAGGCAGAGGACTGTTCCTTCCTCCTTAGTGGTGGTGCTGAAGGACAGCAGAGAGCAGGTCAAAAATTCGCAGCCAAGGCAAGACACTACCGTACTGCAGGAAGTGCCTTTGTCCTGTTGCTAGAGTCACTGCTTTGAGACACCCCTGCTCCAGTCTTACAAGAAAGAAAATGTAGAAAGGTTCATTATTCTATTTATCTATTTAAAATGCTTCTTTACTTGCCTTTCCCAGATGCTCAAGGCAGCTCAAAATGTAAGTTACATCATAATCAAGATGAAGAGGAAAACTAGCATTGGTTTGGCTTGGATTTTTAAAATTTGAATCACTGGAAGCCCTTTCCAGAACCCCTTAAACACTTCAGCAAATACCCAGCCACATAAGTGTTCCAAGACTTTTGCCGCAATGGTGGGGATGTGAAAATTCTCTTTCAGGACCATTATAATGTATTAACCAGAATTCCCATTGATAATTCTTCTTAATATGGAATTTCAACCATCATTGATACAGTGTTTACTTAATGCTTTTCTGAAAATAGTGAAATATTCCTAATTAAACAATGAAGGCCATGAAATCTGTTGCTTAAGGTGTTTTTTTTTTAATTTATGGAATTTGCTGAACCATTGCACATGCGGGGGGTGGTGGTATAACTTCTATATCTAATCCAAGTTTCCAAATGTTTTGACCAAGTATTTTCATATGTGGCTTCTACCTATGCAAGTGCCTTCCAATGCAAACTTTTACCCAGCTTCCAACACCTCCAGAGGTTCATGGGAGCCATACTTGGAAGTATGTTCTAAAGCTATGCAAAAAACTCAATGAAATAAGAATTTGTGAAGGCAAACAGGATCCCTGCTGCCCACTGGACAAGCAGCTGCTTTACCTGCTATCACCTCATAGGAAATGCTTGCATTCTGGCACTGGTTTTGCAGAGGATATGACTGGAGCTGATGGAATATCCCTGGTGGTTTGTTCTCCTTGATGTGAAAAGAAAGGTCCATATTGGAAAAACACAACTGGCTTGGCATCCCATAACTGCAAGCTGGCATGGTGGAATTGATAACAGAAAGCTTCACCAATACTTTGGTATAAGATTCATGGCATTCCTTCCCTTGGAAGGGTAGGGGTGAGACGAAAACTTGGAGGATCAGCTTTGATACCGAAATTCCTGGAACTATTAGGGAGGAGACAACAGAAACAGGGAAGATTACAAAGAACCCTCATTTTAGCAATTCACCATCATCTATGGTTCTATACCCACCTAGACAAAGCACCCCAAACAGCTGCCCACCATGTAGCTCTAAAGTGTTCCAGCTGAGATCACAGAATCACAGGATGGTAGAGTTGGAAGGGCCATCTGGTCCAACCCCCTGCAGCCAGGACTCTTTTGCCCAATGTGGGATTCGAACCCATAGACCCTGAGACTAAGAGTCTCATGCTCTACTGTTTGAGCTATTTGGCCTCTCCTTCCCCCAAGTGCCACTGAATCCCCTTGCCCTGATGGGAGGGAAGACCTTTCAAAAGGTTTTCATGGAGCTTTCCCCCCCCCCCTTTGCAGTCCATCTTTGCTCTTTTATTAGGGTTTTAATATTTCCATGTATACCGCTTTCTGAGACTGGCCCGAAGAACGCCGTAGAAAAAACCCCAATCTTAAATAAAGAATTGTCATTTTCTGTTAACCGCAACGAACAACAATTAAATCTCTGGTTTGTTCTTGTTCCTCTTTCTGTACAGTTCATTCAGAGCTAGGATTTTGGGTTTACAAGTAAGTTAAACATAACCTTAGAGTGCAGAGAGTTATTATTTCACTCATCTGTCACACGTTCCAAGAATCAATTAGAACAATTCATCCAAGTGCTATCTCCTTTGAGTGAGTGGCTTGAACCAAAGTAGCAGAGAAGGACACATGAGAAGGGAAATGGCCAAGACACTCTGGGCAACCTTCATATAATAAACTGCTACTTGAGAGCATCCTTTGAGGCCTGCTTCTCTGTCTCCACACATTAACCACAAGTAAACAAAACAGAATCACATTATTATTGATGCATCACTTCTTGTGTCAATCTTTAAAACTAATGTATTTGTGGTATGATATGTTTCTATAGGCAAGGGGCTGACTGGGTGGGGGAATAATATGATGATTAATTTCTTGATCTTGGGGGTAACAACAGGACTGTTTGCTGTTCTTGCAGTTGACTGACATGGTTACCCGTCTTCTTATTGGTGTCTGTGCCAATATTTAGGAAGAGGTTCCAGAGTACCTTCCATTCAATGAAGAGTTCTACTGATTTGGTAACAATTAGTATCTGGATAAATTCCACCAGGTGCAAATGAAGGTAAACATGAGACCACACACACACACACACACACACACACACACACACACACGTGCAATGAGGGCATCTGCTTCATCTGCATGACTTACACAGCATATCGAAGTCTTCCCTATCTAGGCTCTTATTGAGGAAAAGAAGTCCAGTTTTCTCTTGGATTTGAAACCAAAGATTGTCTTTACTTCCAGCTCGTGGGATGTGGAGCTGTGGGCACAGCCAAAAATATGTATTCTCCTCCTCCGAATCTTTCAAGGCATGGATCTGCAGCAGGGGGGTTCCGCTGGGTTGGTCAAGGTAGACATTCTCATGATATTCCCTCCGGGGAAAGTAGAGGCCAAAGGCAACTGGAAAAGATACAGAAATGAAGAAATGCAATATGTACAATGACTAGGTGGACCTTTTTTTTTTTTTAAAAAAAAAGCACTTTGCAAAGGCAACACACTTCCCTTCTGTAACTTTCAAGAGATATATTTGTCCAGCTGGTTCTTTGGTTGATCATGCTAGATTAACTACCTCTTCCCTCAAATACCTGCCTCCATATTGAGATCTGCCTCAGAAGTTTTTACAGATCCCACCCCCATCTGGTAGGTGGTGACTGAGCACAGGGGCCTTCTATGGAGTCACATTCCAAGTTTCGAACTCGCTCCCCAGGAAGCTTCAGCTGTGGCTAGGTTTACTGCCTTTTTTGACACCAGGTGAACCCTTTTTAAAAAATTTTCAGGCCTTTTCAATCTCTGTTTTTATTGTGGGTGTCATCTGGTCAACTTGCTTTGTAATGCTTGTTAATTTCAGCATCGTTGTGTCACATTTTTGCATTGGGAGCTATTCTGGATCCTGAAGGGCAGGGTATTAAAAGCCTAACAAAAATTAAAAAGCTGTACCAGCTGCCGTGTGGTTCAATCCATTGCTCAATAAAATGTGAAAGGAAAGCCATAGTGTAGAAACTGATCTGCCAAACTGGTTTTGTAAAAAAGGGCAGTTTGGTATACATTTGCTTCATATGCCTAGATGGGCCTAATATTTAAAAAGTGGTGATATGTGAATATGAATATGTTCTTATTCTTTAATTTTACAACCATAACTGGTTTTAAATATGTTATTATCTTGAACTGTGCAATTGCCAGATATCAGCAGTACATGGGGACAACCCAAGACATGTTGCAGCCTCAGGTGAAGGAGAAGATGTTACCTCCACATTCCATGTAGCACACAGAATTTGTCTCTCCAGCAACTCATTGCATTCCCTTCTAGAGCTGATGCAATGTTTATGTTTGTGAATTGTGTTAAAAAGGTAAAGGTAAAGGTACCCCTGACCAGCTGCAGACGACTCTGGGGTTGTGTGCTCATCTGGCTCTATAGGCCAAGGGAGCCGGCGTTTGTCCACAGACAGCTTCCAGGTCATGTGGCTAGCATGAC
This sequence comes from Podarcis filfolensis, assembly GCF_964270895.1. Taxonomy (NCBI): domain Eukaryota; kingdom Metazoa; phylum Chordata; class Lepidosauria; order Squamata; family Lacertidae; genus Podarcis; species Podarcis filfolensis. The sequence goes on from NC_139608.1 coordinate 79,618,410, forward strand.
TAAGCCGCTTCTGGTGAACCAGAACAGCGCACAGAAACGCCATTTACCTTCCCACCAGAGCGATACCTATTTATCTACTTGCACTTTGACATGTTTTTGAACTGCTAGGTGGGCAGGAGCAGGGACCGAGCAACGGGAGCTCACCCCATCACAGGGATTCAAACCGCCGACCTTCTGATCGGCAAGCCCTGGGGCTTTGTGGTTTAGACCACAGCACCACCCACGTCCCTTATTGTGTTAATCCTCTACAAATGTTTTTATTAACTATGTTTATGTATATCATAATAAAGCAAGCACTGGTGGTCATATTGGTTCACTCTCTTTGCTAATTTAAGTTCCTGTACTTTACTGTTAAAATGGACATTTTAATAAAAATGTATGGGGGTGGAATTGCACATGCTATCTAAATGATAACATTTTAAAAACAGAAAGGGGGGGGAGGAACAAATTAGCTGATCAATCTCAGCTGCCCATAACTGACCACTTGCCCTCTGGAGTCATTTATGCATCCCAAACACCTCCCTTATATTAAACCTTTTTTAATTTTCAAGCAATTTTCCCATGAACACTCTTCTTCCAGTGGCTAATGCATGAACCCACACTGTATCAAATCAACACTGACCTATTGGACATACCTACACTATAGACCTAAACTGATTTAACAGTAATTTCAAAATCATATGCAATAAAACTGCACAGAAAAGGTCAAAATGTTTTTTTAATCAAGTCTATGCTGAAAGCAACGGATCACTCTCAGTACCATTTTTTATTTCCCTTCCTGGTACTACTAAGCACTTTATTTAATTAGAGCTTAATCAGAACCCATTTCCTACAGTTTCATTCTCAGCAGGCAGCTCGGAAGTGTGGTTCTATATTTCCTTCTCTCAGACAGCTGCCTTTCCACATTATTCACAAATCTACAATGTGGGTCTACAACTGCTAAAGAAGGACCACTGATAAAGGCAGCTATGGAGCTGTAAAATATGCAACAAAGGAGCCTTGCTTTATGCAGTTATTTCGTTTGGTCTGAATGAATCCAGGACCAGGAGCATAGATGCATAGATGCAGGAGCATAAAAGCATTGATACCTGAACTCTCAGGTGCTTCTCTGCTTCATATAAAGGAAACAAACTGACAAATATGAAATAATACAATACGTTACATCAGGAACTATGGCACTGCAATCTAACTTGAGCCAACAACACTGCAATTTAAACCTATGGTTGGAAAGCAAGGCAGAGGCGTCCTGCAAGATTTGTTCTACTGCTAAAACAATATTCTCCACAAACATATTTTCTAAGAAATGCAGGTATTGGGATTCACCCCACCCATGGCAAGGAAAAGTCTTTATGGCCCCACATCAGAGACTCTTGTTGGTCCCATACTCCCTGTCCTCATCAGTGCTCTTCACTCACCACATTACCTTGGGGGGGGAAGACGCTGACTCTGAGGTCTTCACACCATTTATTTTTATTTATTATTAACTTTACACAAGATTTGAGCTTCTTCCAAGGAGCTCAACACATGGTTCTCCTGCCTCTCCATTTTATTTTCACAACCATCATGTGAGGCACGTTAGGCTGAGAGACTGCGACTGGCCCAAGGTCACCCAGTGGGCTTTATGACTGAGCAGGGATTTCAACATTGATCTTCCAAAGTCCTAGTTCAACGCTCTAACCAATACACCACACTGGGATCGCACCATACCGTGTACATCACACAACTTGCATCTGAACCCTCTTAACTGATCTTAAGTGCTTTCTCATTGAACTCGTGTTTTTTGCAACCTCTCTCCCTAGGTCCATAGGCTAATATGAACATCATGCGGTATTTGTTTGTCTTCCCCCATAAATTCCCTTTCCCTTCAATGAACACAAAGCTAGATGCAAGGTGACCAGAGATGCCTGATTCTAAGAGTTTCTCCTAGTGAGCATCCTTAATTTCAACATCCTAGATTCCCTGAAAATGGTGACATCATATATGACATTGTGGTATATGTCATGCATGGAGAACCTCAGGCCTCTCTATATCTGACCCTCTGAACTCTCCCCATCCATAACCTCTCTTCCAAGCCCGCAACCTTCACTGACCCTGTTTGAGTGTTTTTGGCTGGCTGGAATGCATCCTTGAACTAACACCTCTTCCTTGCCTGTGTGGAGGACAGAAAGGGGTGCGAGAGTGTGTTAAGAACTAGGCTACTGTTCAAAGCTAAGATTTGTGCTAGTTGTTCTGCTCACTTTTGTCTCTGGCCTTACCTAGCCCTAGCCTGTGTCCCCCACCCCACCCATCCCCTGGAAAAGAATGAAGCTCTCTGGCTAAAAATAATAATTCCCTATCCCTAGTATACATGGAATTTTAACTATGGTGCCAAGAGAGGCGGTACATTGAAAAGCCAGCAGCTTTTTTGCCTAATAGGCATCTCTTTGCAAAGCAGCTATAAAACAATGAGGCTAGAATCATAGAATCATAGAATCATAGAGTTGGAAGAGACCACAAGGGCCATCGAGTCCAACCCCCTGCCAAGCAGGAAACACCATCAGAGCACTCCTGACATATGGTTGTCAAGCCTCTGCTTAAAGACCTCCAAAGAAGGAGACTCCACCACACTCCTTGGCAGCAAATTCCACTGTCAAACAGCTCTTACTGTCAGGAAGTTCTTCCTAATGTTTAGGTGGAATCTTCTTTCTTGTAGTTTGGATCCATTGCTCCGTGTCCGCTTCTCTGCAGCAGCAGAAAACAACCTTTCTCCCTCCTCTATGTGACATCCTTTTATATATTTGAACATGGCTATCATATCACCCCTTAACCTCCTCTTCTCCAGGCTAAACATGCCCAGCTCCCTTAGCCGTTCCTCATAAGGCATCGTTTCCAGGCCTTTGACCATTTTGGTTGCCCTCCTCTGGACACGTTCCAGTTTGTCAGTGTCCTTCTTGAACTGTGGTGCCCAGAACTGGACACTGTACTCCAGGTGAGGTCTGACCAGAGCAGAATACAGTGGCACTATTACTTCCCTTGATCTAGATGCTATACTCCTATTGATGCAGCCCAGAATTGCATTGGCTTTTTTAGCTGCTGCGTCACACTGTTGGCTCATGTCAAGTTTGTGGTCAACCAAGACTCCTAGATCCTTTTCACATGTACTGCTCTCAAGCCAGGTGTCACCCATCTTGTATTTGTGCCTCTCATTTTTTTTGCCCAAGTGCAATACTTTACATTTCTCCCTGTTAAAATTCATCTTGTTTGTTTTGGCCCAGTTCTCTAATCTGTCAAGGTCGTTTTGAAGTGTGATCCTGTCCTCTGGGGTGTTAGCCACCCCTCCCAGTTTGGTGTCATCTGCAAATTTGATCAGGATGCCCTTGAGTCCATCATCCAAGTCGTTGATAAAGATCTTGAATAAGGTATTTAAGTATACCTTCCTGAAGAAACCAGAGGCTTTTCTCTTGGGCATAGTCGGCCATTTGGTGCCAAAGAAGGACAGAACTTTTTTTATGTATGCTACAACGGCAGCAAGAATACTTATAGCAAAGCACTGGAAGACGCAAGATCTACCCACTCTGGAAGAATGGCAGATGAAGTTGATTGACTGTATGGGACTGGCAGAAATGACCGGCAGAATCCGCGACCAGGGAGAAGAGTCGGCAGAAGAAGATTGGAAGAAATTTAAGGACTATTTACAGAAATATTGCAAAATTAATGAACTTTGAAAGATGCTGGATTGAATTTATGTGGTCTCTAGCTGTTATGATAAAAAGAACTGGGATAAATATTGTTTAAGTTATAAAATTTAAAAAGTTGATTGGAAAATAAGGTGTTAGTTAAAAGGAATGTTAAGAGATTAGGATTTGCTAGATAAACAATTTGAACTAGAAAACAAGAAGGGGAGGTATGAGGAAGTCAAAGAAACATGTTATTGAAAATTGATATTGAAATTGATTTGTTTTTAATATTTCTTTTTCTTTTTCTTTTTTGTCTGTATAAAATTGAAAACTCGAATAAATATTTATATATAAAAAAAGATAAAGATCTTGAATAAGACCGGGCCCAAGACAGAACCCTGTGGCACCCCACTAGTCACTCTTCTCCAGGATGAAGAGGAACCATTGATGAGCACCCTTTGGGTTCGGTCAGTCAGCCAGTTACAAATCCACTGAGTGGTAGCATAGTCAAGACCGCATTTTACCAGCTTCTTTACAAGAATATCATAGGGCACCTTGTCAAATGCCTTGCTGAAATCAAGGTAGGCTACATCCACTGTGTTCCCTTCATCTACCAGGCTTGTAATTCTGTCAAAAAACGAGATCAGGTTAGTCTGACATGACTTATTTTTCAGAAATCCATGCTGACTATTGGTGATCACAGCATTCCTTTCTAGGTGCTCACAGACTGTTTGCTTAATGATCTGCTCCAGAATCTTCCCTGGTATTAATGTCAGACTGACTGGGCGGTAATTATTTGGGTCCTCTCTTTTCCCCTTTTTGAACATAGGAACAACATTTGCCCTCCTCCAGTCTGCCGGGACTTCGCCTGTTCTCCAGGAATTCTCAAAGATGACTGCCAGTGGTTCTGAAATCACATCTGCCAGTTCTTTTAATACTCTTGGATGCAGTTCATCTGGCCCTGGAGACTTGAATACATCTAGACTAGCCAAGTATTCTTGTACTATCTCCTTAGTTATTCTGGGCTGTGTTTCCTCTGCTGAATCATTTGCTCCAAATTCTTCAGGTCGGACATTGTTTTCTTTATCGGAGAAGACTGAGGCAAAGAAGGCATTGAGGAGTTCAGCCCTTTCTGTGTCCCCTGTTTGCATTTCACCATCTTCTCCTCTGAGTGACCCCACTGTTTCTTTGTTCTTCCTTTTGCTACGAACATACCCATAAAAGCCTTTTTTGTTGCTTTTAAACTCTCTAGCAAGCCTGAGTTCATTCTGTGCTTTAGCTTTTCTGACTTTGTGTCTACACGTGCTGGCTATTTGTTTGAATTCCTCTTTGGTGGTTCCCCCCCTTTTCCATTTTTTGTACACATCCTTTTTTAATCTTAACTCAGTTAAAAGTTCTTTAGATAGCCACCCTGGCTTCTTTAGGCACCTTCCATGTTTCCGTCTCATTGGTATTGCCTGAAGTTGTGCTTTTACTATCTCCCTCTTAACAAACTCCCAGCCATCATGAACTCCCTTTCCTTTTAGTATTACTGTCCATGGGATCTCACCCAGCACTTCCCTAAGTTTTATGAAGTCGGCTTTCTTAAAGTCAAGAAATTGAGTCCTAGTATGCTTGGCTGCTCCTTTCCGCTGTATAGTAAACTTCAGAAGAGCATGATCACTCGCGCCTAATGATCCTTCCACTTCTACCCCACTAACCAGGTCATCAACATTGGTTAGGACCAGATCTAAAATGGCTGTTCCTCTTGTTGCTTCTCCCACTTTCTGGACAATGAAGTTGTCTGCAAGGCCAGTGAAGAATCTGTTTGACCTTATGCTCTTGGCTGAGTTTGACATCCAACAAATATCCGGGTAATTGAAGTCCCCCATTACTACTATCTCCCTTCCTTTTGCATGCTTGGCCATCTGTTCCAGGAAGGCATCATCTATGTCTTCCGTTTGGCTTGGGGATCTATAGTAAAGTTTCTTTAGCCGCAGCATTCCCTAAATTAGAGCCCACTACTTCAGCTCTTGTCCACATACAAAGTACAGTGTATACCCACTTCCTTCTGAATAGACAAACACAGGACTGCACTTTTAGCTATCTCTTATTGTTGGCCTCGCTTAATCCAAGACCCGACAGAATGCTGTGCATTGCAGGTAAGCATTTCTATTTGGAAACATTACATAATTCCTTTGAAATATGGTCATGATTCACAAGACCACTGCCAGATCTAGCAATGAATCACTGTAGCACGATTTACGGCTGCCTTTGTGATTTGTTCTAATGTATCGTACATTAAACTGATAATCTAGGACAGTAATAAAGGAGGTGAACATTTATTAATAATTTCTTGCTGAAGGGTCTGACAAGTTGCAAAATGAAAACTAACATCCTAAGAGAATGCCCTTGTTGTTTTCCACCTTTCCACAATAATTTATTGCTGCCATTTTATTTTGCACCTCACTACTCTGTGGAGTTTTTGTCACGAATCAAACTTAAAAGGCACCCATTTTTTCATGTCTTTAATCAACTAGCAATAGTCAAATGCAAATTTACTTATCACAAGAACAGTGGTACCTCGGGTTAATTCGTTCTGGAGGTCCGTTCTTAACCTGAGGTACCACTTTAGCTAATGGGGCCTCCTGCTGCTGCACAATTTCTGTTCTCATCCTGAAGCAAAGTTCTTAACCCGAGGTACTATTTCTGGGTTAGCGGAGTCTGTAACCTGAAGCGTCTGTAACCCGAGGTACCACTGTATGGCTCTACCCATTTTCTCTTGCTACCCCTGTGGCATGGATCTCTCCTCAAAATCTACCATATTTTTCGCTCTATAGGACACACTTTTTCCCCTCCAAAAATGAAGGGGAAATGTGTGTGCGTTCTATAGGGCGAATGCAGGCTTTCGCTGAAGCCTGCAGAGTGAGAGGGGAGAGCCCCAGCGCCAGCCCCACAAGGTTGGGGGACAGAGGGAGGCGGAACGCCGCCATCCCGCTGTCTCCCGAAGTGGTTTGGAGGCTGACGGCAGGGAGACCCCGCCGCCAGCCCCGCAAGCTCCGGGGACAGTGGGGAGGCGCAGTGCGTCTCCCCGCTGTCCCCGGACCTGGTCTGAAGGCTGGCGGCGGGGAGAAGAGCGCTTCTCCCCGCTGCCTGCATCGCAAGCTCCGGGGACAGCTGGGAGGCGCAGCGCGTCTCCCCGCTGTCCCCGGACCTGGTCTGAAGGCGGGCGGCGGGGAGAAGAGCGCTTCTCCCCACTGCCTGCATCGCAAGCTCCGGGGACAGTGGGGAGGCGCAGCGCGTCTCCCCGCTGTCCCCGGACCTGGTCTGAGGGCGGGCGGAGGGGAGAAGAGCGCTTCTCCCCGCTGCCTGCCCCGCAAGCTCCGGGGACAGCGGGGAGGTGCAGCGCGTCTTCCCGCTGTCCCCGGACCTGTTCTGCAGGTGGGCGGCAGGGAGAAGAGCGCTTCTCCCCGCTGCCTGCCCCGCAAGCTCCGGGGACATCTGGGAGGCGCAGCGCGTCTTCCTGCTGTCCCCGAACCTGGTCTGAAGGCGGGCTGCGGGGAGAAGAGCGCTTCTCCCACACCACAAGCGCCTGGGGGGGAAATAATTTCCCCCCCTTTATTTACCCCCCCAAAAACTTGATGCGTCCTATGGGCCGGTGCGTCCTATGGGGCGAAAAATACGGTACCTTTCTTGCAAGGGGCCTCTTCCAAGGTCATGCCTCTCATTGCCCTTCCTTCACACCCTCCTTGAGGGTCCTTGCACTCTGACGAAGATGCTTGTGGTTTGAGTGTGTGTAAAGACTACCCTACTGTAAAAGGGTAAATTCATTGTTTCACTCACTTTTGACTCTGGCCCCCGCCCGCCACTGGCTTGTGGTGCCCAAAAGGGATTAAGGTAAAAGGTAAAGGACCCCTAGACGGTTAAGTCCAGTCAAAGGAAATTATGGGGTTGCGGCACTCATCTCGCTTTCAGGCCAAGGGGGCCAGAGTTTGTCCACAGACAGATTTCTGGGTCATGCGGCCAGCAGGACTGTTAAGGTTCCAAGGGGTTGCTCGAGAGCAAGCAGGCAAATACCTCCCTGCTCGGCTGTGAAGCCTTGCTTTTGATGCCAAAATAAACTTTATCTGTTCAGAGCGCCACTCTCCCGTGGCTGGCTCATTCACTGGCAGAATCTGTGAGTGGGCGGTCCTTAAACCTTCCCCAGCAAAGTAATTTCTTGACGCCCAGTCTGTGCCTCCCCTCTCGGTGCGAAAGCTTACTGTGCAAGGAGGGCATAGGTAACGGAGGACCTCTCTCCTCCCCACTTTGCCCAGGTAAGGTGTCCTTGCACCGCCTCGCCTCCTCCGAGCCCTGCAGCTCCTCTCCACTGGAGGCGTGGTTACTTTCCTCCGCTGAGGAGGAGCTGCTTCCCACGATATTTGGGGGCTCTCTGTAACCCATCCGGCTTTTCCTCTCTCCCTCCTGAACCGATGGCAGTTCCCTGACAAGGACTAAACCGCTTCTGGCACAACAGGACACCGTGGTGGAAACCAGAGTGCACGAAAATGCCGTTTACCTTCCCGCCGCAGTAGTACCTATTTATCTACTTGCATGGCCTGTTTTCAAACTGCTCGGTTGGTGGGAGCTGGGACAGAGCAATGGGAGCTCACCCCGTCACGGAGATTCAAACTGCCAACCTTCTGATCAGCAAGCCCAAGAGGCTCAGTGGTATACAGTCTCAGATTGAAAAAAAGTTCCCTATCCCAAGCTTAACCTCTTAATCATTATCCCAAACTGTAACCAAGTGACAATGCCCACATTCACCCTTTGGCATCCTTGTCTCTCCCTCACCTCCCTCCTCACAGGGTGTCAAAAAAGAGGGCAAAACATGACACAGATTTACATGCACTACTTTACATGTACAGGTGCAAATTTAGAAACCATTGCCGCAATTTAAATTTCACAGAGGGCAAGCCGATTAATTTCCATTCAGATCAGCACAAATCAATTGCAGTATTCAATTAATTCACACCCCGCCCCAGATAACCCCAAATTAATAAGGACCTATCCAATTAAGTTACCCTCAATTAATTGCCCACCTGGATCCCGCTCCAAAATCATTTCCTCTTCAATTGCTTGCCCCAGTCATCAATCACCATTACCCTGTTCCATAAATTAAATTCCAAAGAAGTAATAAGATGCCTGGGTGCACAATTTTGTTTGGAGTGGGAGTCTTAACAAAAGACAAGGAGGGTGGGGTTTATGGCTTTAAAAAGCAATTAATACGTTGGCCTGCTGTTGCTTGCCCACTGCGGCACATTACAAGTCAAGGTAATTCCATCCCCAAATCACCTCCTGACCAGCACCTTATGATGTGTATACTGACTGCAACCCCATATCAAGTCCCATTTCTTTTCTGTGAAATAAGCATTCATAGAAACAGGGCATCATGAAGTCTCCACCCTCCTCCTAACAGCAGTCAGTAGGGTTGAAGCAGAAGGCCATTGGGGATGGGGCAACTGATAATTTTTTTTGGTCACACTTTTTTTATCTAGATATGGGTCTTTACCATGAGTGTCCCTCTGCAAAAAGATGGATTCAAATCAGCTTACAAAAACAAACATTTAAAAAACAAGAGTAAACCAAGCCTGAGGGCTGGCTTGTGATATTTGTATTGATTTGTAAGCTGTGCATGAAGTTTTCCAGGCTACAGAGCGGGGTACAAGTGCTCTGAAAAATTAATTACTCGGGGCAAACTAAATTATCGTACTTATGTACACAATTTATTTGCATCATTTGTCAATATGAAATATTATAAATAAATAAACACACACAGAGACGGGAGGTAATTAAATATGAAGCTGAAAGAAAGCCTTCATTGGCTGAGTCTATCAGGGATCTCTTCAATCATTTGTTTCTAAATGAACACTTAGTGAATATTGGCCTGAAATGAAAACTTATTTTAGGAATGTTTATTGATTATGATTTGTTTCTGTTATTTCTAGTCTTTTATTTTTTTCTTCAGTTTTCATTTGATATTTTTTTTTCCACCAAAAAACTTTTCAAGCTCACAAAACCAGGCTTAACTACGGTGGTTTCAGTTGCTGGGCTGGGGGGAGGGGGAGATTCTTGGTTACAAACTAGGAGGCAAAATATTTTCCCCTAATTATATACTTTACACTGTGCAAACAAGGCCTCTTTATGACACTTATTTAAACTACATTTGCTGTATTTTCAGAGAACAGCATTTCTATCACAGAATAACAAGTTCCATTTCTTATCCCTAGGATTTCACCACATCTTATTGATAACAGGTCGTGTTATTAATTATATCCTTATTTATTCTGATTGTGAAGCCGGGGAGCTCTCTCTTTTTAACACATAGAAAAGATAACGAGGTTACCAGACAAACATGATGCTTGCTATTAATAACCCACTATTTGTGGTTAAGTATCATATTTCACTAATCAATCAGAGTGGTGGTAGAAGCGAGAGTTCTTAAGATGTCTACAGTTATTAATGATGATTGACAGTTGTTCAATTGCAAATATTTAACTAGATGTTTCACTACCTACCATAAAATCATGGAAGTGGGAAGGCATGAGTTGTTGGCGGTCTCTGAAGGGAATCCCCCACAAAATTGATTTCCTATCTGTTTCCTTGAGCTTATAAAGAAAATGAGTAGCAGAGGGGGGTTTTGTCTACAAAGCGATGTTCAATCTTCCAAAACACTGTTTTGCACATAGATACAGAACATATATTTACTTTACTATTCAATATTCTGCCAGTACTGAAATAATTCAACACATATAACTAACGAGTCTCTTATGAGCATACTACAGGTTGTTGGCATCCATCTGTCTCGAGAGACAATGGAGTATGCCTCCAGGGGTGAAGTCAAAACCATTGTGTTAGCAGCACTGAAGTGACTTCCCCAGGGCACAAGCCTGGGCAGTGTTTATTGAGCTCCTGGGCTGCCCAAACAACAAGACACCCCCCCCCCCGGCCTTGTTGATGTGGTCCAAAAGAACGCAGAGCAATACTTGACTGCAGGAGTTGCCGGAAGGAGGGGCAGAAGGTGCCATCCAACCGTCATAGGGACTCCACTCTGGATTTGTGTAGGATTTATTCCTTACAAGTACTTAATTATGTCCCCCCCCCCCATTCACAGTGGGAAAGCAAGATTTCACCCACCCCACTGGTCACCTTTAAGTGGGCGTCAGAATACAACGTGCACATGTCCTGTCACCAAATTTCATGAGAGAACTTTAGGTGTAAAAATGATGGTGTGATCCAACAGGAGGGGGGGAAACTACTCACACAAAATGGTGGGTGGCTGTGAAGAAGAAGAGTTTGGATTTGATATCCCGCTTTATCACTAGCCGAAGGAGTCTCAAAGCAGCTAACATTCTCCTTTCCCTTCCTCCCCCACAACAAACACTCTGTGGGGTGAGTGGGGCTGAGAGACTTCAGAGAAGTGTGACTAGCCCAAGGTCACCCAGCAGCTGCATGTGGAGGAACAGACACGCGAACCCAGTTCACCAGATTACAAATCTACCGCTCTTAACTACTACACCACACTAGCTCTTCTTGTGAATGCTCTTCTTGTGTGCAACTCTAATAATACTGTGTTCAATGCCACTTCAAGGGGAGAGAGTAAGAATAGAGCGCTTGATTCAGAATGGAGGGCTTGGTTCAAATCTCCCCCCAGTCATGATGACCAGTATTGAAAAAGATTTGGGCAGACTGCTAGGTTGGTCTTTGAGCCCACTCAAACATGAACACAGCCCACCACCACCCTTTTCCACCGACATTTGCAACAGGGCATCCAAAGGCAGAATAAGTGCTCCCAGAAGATGACAATTTGGCATCCCAGAAATTGTCTACTCCCTGTTACCATAATTCACAGCTACCTTTTCTTTCTTTTTTCATAGGGTACAGAAGTCTTCCATCTGTGTTGCTTGGTCTCTAATGGGCTCATTCACACAAACAAAAGTCTCCAGTTGACTCTGCATTCAACAAATGATAATCACATATGAAGTAACTGAACCATCACCTTCACACACCTCTCTCCAAGTTCACTGATGACATAGACAGCATTATTATGATGTCACAATTCCATGTAACTGCTAAGCCTCACCTTCATATATGGGGCAAGGCAAGGCAAGGGAAAAGGGCTGGTTGGGATGAATTTCTCTGCTTCTGTATAGGTCCCCTGAAAGCATTACAACCATGTATGAACATCTGGTGAGACTTTGGATAACAAAAGGAGGAAGCGGGGAGGAGGAAAGGAAGGATCTGAGAAGCACCGTGTTGGGGTTCTCTTTCTACCATTTCAGCCCCGGTCTGAAGTGATTATTTGTATCTTTATGAATAAATACAGCAATACTATCTCCCCAGAGACTTCACATACCTTGCTAGGGAATCTCTCTTAAGTGTGTAACTGACGAGATAATATACGACACTGCAATTAGCGAAAAAGGAAACGGAAACACTCTCAAACATTATCTGCCTCTCGTTCTTTAATATTAATGCTAACTGTCTGTGAAAGTTGTATTAACAGTAATTCACAGAGAATTACCTGTTGAGCTAAACCATGGGATGAAGCTGAATCACTTGGTAGCCAGATTGGAGTGTAGTGCTACTTATACTTATCCCCCAAAGCTGCTGCTTCCTGTCCCTTTCTCTTAGTCAGCAGCAACAGACATCAAGTCATACAAATTAGCTGCTACTGTACTTTTCCTAAGTGCAACACAGTCACTTTGAAATATAAGCTGACCATAGGAATCAAACAAGGGGGTCCCTGCAAAAATATGATACATGGGATCATGTTGTTCTAATAGGAGCAAGTCAGTGGTAAAATTGAGAAGGTACAGTGGTACCTCGGGTTACATACGCTTCAGGTTACATACGCTTCAGGTTACAGACTCCGCTAACCCAGAAATATTACCTCAGGTTAAGAACTTTGCTTCAGGATGAGAACAGAAATCATGCTCCGGCAGCGCAGTGGCAGCAGGAGGCCCCATTAGCTAAAGTGGTGCTTCAGGTTAAGAACAGTTTCAGGTTAAATACAGACCCCCGGAACGAATTAAGTACTTAACCTGAGGTACCACTGTACTGTTAGGTATGTTGTACCAGCCCAAGATCTGAAGGCGGTTGGGGAGTTATCTCAGCAAGCTATATGCTGTCATTTGTTTGTTTTAGTAAAAAAATCCTAGATTGGATTTGTTGTAAAGGGAGACGGGGCACTCCTTTTTGAAACAAAAATCTAAATATGTTCAAATGGGCTGCAGGTACTCAACAAGAAAGGTACTCGCTATATGAACAGAGGCTACTACTATTCATTATCAACTTTTATGTTGTTGTTGTTTTTTTAAAAAAAGCATATCCAAAGTTGGTGGGGTATTTCTAATTGAGTTCAAGATGATGTGATAGAGCTAAAAGAGCAAAACAGCCTGCAGGTTCCCACCATCATACAGCCTGCTTAGGCCACTGGAACAAATACGGTGGTCCAGATCTCCAACTATTTCAATTTCCAACCCTCCTTTAGCCATTTTTTAGAAACAGGTCTATATACCAAAGATGGTTCCTACCTGAAGATGGTCTCTGGCATGTGCCCTATATCATAAGCTACGCTCAAATGATAGTACTTAGGGCCTTGTCTCCCACACTACCTCAGAGCTGTGCCTCACCTCCCAGGAGTGATACTGGTTTCAGAATCAGCTGCATTATAGCTACCTCCCATGTGAAACAAAGCACCAGGGGTCTCAGGCAGCCAGGTCCATGAGGTCAGCATTCAAAAACCTTCAAAGGTGCTTTTTTTAAAGGTTCCAAGGAACTGTCTCTGGAGTGTAGTTATCTGACAGAACACAGCACCAGGAAACATCTGAGCTTAGAAACAAGAGAACTGTGCAGTCCATGAACTTGACTGACTGAACTCAGGGAACTTCTCTGACCCAAATGAGATAAATCTTAGGCAGAATTCCTAAATATCAGAAGTGGTTAACCTGTGGCTTCTCCAGATTTTGTTGGACTGCAGTTCCCCCCATCTCTGGCTATTAGTCATGTTGGCTTGATAGAGTGATAAGAGTCCAACAACATCTGGAAGGCCACAGGTTAGATGCCCCTACTAAATATATTTTCTGGGTGAAACTCAGATTTCCAGGGAGTTTGAAGAGAGCTGTCGGAGCTGTGATTAATGTTCAGCACTTGGACAAAGCGTAGGAACAATTTTAAGCATTGCGCATTTTTTGTAACACTTCACCAAAAGCACTTCCTCCTCCCCATCAAACACAAAAATCAAAACTCATGGAAATTCAGCTCAGCTCTAAGAGCGGAATAAAAAGTGTTTGCACTATCCCACTGCCTCACACAAAACTGGCAATACAGGAGGTACTTTTTTCAATCTTTCCCTTATTTTCAAAACGTAGTCGGAACAGTATCATGTCGTTACTCTTTTATGTATGAAAAAAAAATCAGTGAAAGCCTCTGCTGGTGGCTGAAAACTGCTAAAGAACTAAGCGATAAGCATAACTATGCACCTCTCACGTGAAAGTGCTTTCATTATGAAGAACTGCTATTCCCTTTTCAAACATTCAATGGGGTTGTGAAGGCACAATTCTGTTTTTCAATCCACAAAGTAAACTGATGCAATCAATTTCTGCCACAGGTCTAAAACTGGCATGAGACATCCAACTTTACATTTATCAACTGCAAACATATTCATGGTGGAAATAACTCTGTAGAAAAAGGCACAAATTCCCCATGCCCATGAAGTTGCAGCCAGGATTGATACTCAGCCCGTCTTAAAAAACCAAGCTTGAACTTCAAAAACATTGGCTGAGGACCCTGGGTTATCACTGGTATACTTGCCAAAAAACAAACAAACAAAAACACCCTTTGTATAAAGTGAAACAAATTCTGTGTTTCTCCGTTAATTTGCTCAGAAATATGATTTATGTGCATTGCTTGCTGTTTAATTACTTTGTTTTCTAGAAGTTCCTTCCTGCTTGTTTGTAAGGAAATAGTCAATTAAGAATCTAATGAATCCTCTCCTGTGACAGAATTAATTTGGGAAGCTGTGACCTCATGTAAAGAGGCATCAAAGCTGGTTAATATGTAACACAGAGACACTCCGTGCAGACTGTGGATCATTACACGAAGCATCTTTGATCTGCTGTAGTTTCCAGCAAAACAAGGGAAAACATGCGCTCTGCTCCAGCTCTGGCAAAAAAACACTGCACATCGGAAATGTACGGTAATGTTAAGAGCAGACGGTGTTACTAAGATATGGCAAAGATGATGGAATGTAATCCCCGAAGAGGAAAGTACTGCAATTTTCCACCTTTGATTTCAGACACATGGTAAGAACATCACTAGACCTCCAACAACTGAACTTGGAACAAATCAGACACAGCTCAGAGCCTCACATAAAGGGAAGCTGAAATCTCAGTTGAATGTCTATGGATCAAGATGGGGTGTCTTTATGTAACTTATTTATACTTGAATTATGTTGTTGTTGTTGTTGTTGTTGTTCAGTCATGTCTGACTCTTCGTGACCCCATGGACCAGAGCACGCCAGGCACTCCTATCTTCCACTGCCTCCTGCAGTTTGATCAAACTCATGCTGGTAGCTTCGAGAACACTATCCAACCATCTCATCCTCTGTCGTCCCCTTCTCCTTGTGCCCTCCATCTTTCCCAACATCAGGGTCTTTTCCAGGGAGTCTTCTCTTCTCATGAGGTGGCCAAAGTATTGGAGTCTCAGCTTCAGGATCTGTCCTTCCAGTGAGCACTCAGGGCTGATTTCCTTAAGAATGGATCGGTTTGAAAACTTGCTGATTTGTGTGGAAATGAATCACTTGGCATGATTTGTAGACCCAGTAAATTCCATTTGAAATGGGATACCTAACAACCCTGCTGAGTCCCCAGTTGCCACTGGGTTGCACAAGAGCCCTCTTTGTATGTTACTCGTGTGAAAGGGCAACACAGATTCAACGGGGCTGTGCATTCAGCCTCAACCCTGGAGATGGTGTGGCTCCTTGCAGCCCTCACAGGTTGATTTAGAGAGGAGTAGGTTTCCCAGATGATTAAGAACCCTAAACCCTAAAGCATATTGGAGAGTCTATGTAGAGAAAAGGTTGTCTCCTTTGGTATGTTATCTCTCAAAAGATGAAGGACTGGAATGGACTGTGCTACCTCAGGGTGTTGGCCTAAAGATGTACTTAGATAGCTCAGTTGTTTAGAGCAGTGCTGATAACACCAAGGTTGCAGGTTCGATCCCCATATGGGACATTGCATATTCCTGCATTGCAGGGGGCTGGACAGATGACCCTCAGGATCCCTTCCAACTCTACTATTCTACGAAAATCCCTTCATAGTTATGTTTATCTTCCTGGGTGAGTAACATCAAAAGAGGGCATAGACCTCTAGGCCAACTAGGTCAAACACCAGGGCCTCTACAGACACCAATGAGACTGCTATGGACTTCATTTGCACAGTGCAAATGAAGCTCTCCCATGTCCTGTGAGCCTCTGCCTCCCATACTTCAGAAGGTCCCATCCCCAGTGGGCCTGAAATCCACCATTGAATTCTGCATCTTTCCAGAATTTAGAACTGCCCTTGAGTGCATAAAGAAACTTAATGTGAATCACCAATGCCTTTATAATAGTCTTTAAAATATTCTGATTTACAAAAAACAACAACCAAAAAACAAAGCAACCCTTTCTGTGGAGGACTAAATGCAAAACCACACCATACATTTAAAGCACACTGAAGGCTTCTCCCAAAGAATCTTGGGAACTGTAGTTTCCCACTCACGGAGCTATGATTCACAGTACCCTTCGCAAGCCACAGTTCCCAGGGTTCTTCAGGGGGAAATCAGAAGTTTTAAATGTTCAACTGGATGTGCTCTTAAATACGAGGTGTGGATCTGCCCTAAGCTGACAGAGTAATCGCTTCTACAATGCACAGCAGTATTGACTCAAGCCTTGTTAATAACATTTACATGAGTTAATGATATACGATCTGTGAACGCCTGATGCTGTAGCACTGTGAGCAGGTGTGACACAAATGCAAGAACAGGAAACTAACGACAGTATCCTGTTTTTATTTTGATTGTGTTCTGTTTTATATACTAGAAGCTGTTTTATATAGAGATTTTTAAAAAGTAATAAATAGTTACAATTCAAGTATTTCTGTAAAAAAAAAAAAAAGGCAAACTGATCCCCCAGACCAACCAGGAAGCATTTTTTGAAGAGAAGCAACAAACAGTGTTTACTAGATGATAACTTTAACAGAGTCCCTTAGTTCTCCCGCATGGATAATATATGTGGAAAACAAAAGCAGAAACTCAATTCCATCTGCTAATCATGTAGAGGGAAACTTAGTAAATCAGTGTTCAGCAGCCCTTGTTATGCCCACAAAATACTAGCACCTGTCCTGTCCCTTCATGGCCATTTCTCTCACCTCTTCCGTTTTTTTATTTTGTACTTTCCTTTGAGCTAACTGTGAAGACACACTGCAGCACAAAGAACTCTGGCAACCATACCAACCAATAACTGAGGCTTCTGAACCACCAGTAAAACAGATATGCCTCGCAAGGTCATTATGTGCAATCTGGGCTACTGAACGCGTTTCAAGATAGTGCTTCAAGCGTGGGGTGACATGTGATAAGTCGCATTTCTTAGGGGGAAATCTTGCTTATCTGTGTTTGGGCTAAGCAAATCAGTATATTTTTGGTTGCTTTTGCATTTGCACACCTATAAATCTGTTCCATGCCATTCTGCATTAAACTGAAATTGTTATTGAGTAAAGGAAATGTATCAAAATAGGTTTAAAATGCACTTAAAAATTATTCTTCTGAGTCAAAAATAGTTTAAAAACAATATGCAAAGACAAGGTTCCCTGTGTCATTTTTTTTATTAAAAAAATGTTCCAATATTTGGGAACACCGGCAGATAATTAAGTTCCAACCTGCACATTAGTCCAGGAAGTGTGGATCAAGTCACTTCGCAATAGAATTCCCAAAGTTCATATTCTTCAAACATCCCTAATCTGAATCTACCCTAAGGTCTGGCATGTATATATACTTGGGAGGGCATGGGGAAAGTATGATTTGTGACCCTCTCCATTTGTTATATTGAGCACACATATATGTGGGCAACTCATCTGCATTGCATGTGTAGAAATGTGTGTGTGTGTGTGTGTAACATGAAAATTCACCAGCATTTTAGTGTGACTTTCTCCTAATAAACACATTTTTGCATGTGGTTTTCCCCAATGTAATGCATGTTTCCACTAAGATATACATTTTTGTAAACATTTGGTTCAAGAACTGCATCACGGCGAGATTCAGAGATGTACACATTTTGAAGGACAGCTGTGTTTTAGTTCTCCCACTGTCCTGAGCAGTGCAAATTAGGTAGGTTCGATTTTTAATGCAAACTGAATTCAATCTCTCCCTCACCCCTAGCCCCAGTCGCATGTACAAACTCCTTATCCTTTCCAGCTGTTATACAGAACAAAATCTAACTGGTACAGGAGAGCACCCTGTTCTCAATGTTTGTCACAATGGGTCTTCCAAGGTCAAAACAGGGACTATCCAAGGTTTCCAAAGTGTAACACAAATATGCTACTTGTATCACAGGGATTGCTCCCCTTGGGGGAATAGGAAGAAGTGGAGATCATCAAGCCCACATCCTGATCTACAGTAAAGGCTCATCCAAATATTTGCAACATTCTACTTTTGTCTCACAATATGTACTTCAAGTACCGAATAACTGCTTGCCAAACAGAACACAAGACACTAGAAAACTCCCTTTTTTGCCAAAACAGTTTTGTGCCTTCCCCGTTAGCAACTTTTCTGCTGCTTCCCTCAGTGTCTAAAATAAGGTGACACAGTCAGATGCAGAAACACCCCAAAGGGTGACATCCATAGTGCAGGCTCTCTAGGGAGCAACTTGAATGCTCTTGTATCAGCAGCAGCGGCACTTGAGCAACAGGATGACTGCTCGCAGAGTACAGTTTGCACAGAAAAGAAGAAGCATTCCAATTGCCCTCTAAGGGCCCACCCGAAATACTGTTTTTGTGCCTCACTGAAACACATAGCTCAGTTAGCAGTGCATGAGACTCTTAAGGTCATGGGTTCGAGCCCCACATTGGGCAAAAGATTTCTGCACTGCTGCAGACTGGACTAGTTGACCCGCGTGGTCCCTTCCAACTCTAGAAAGTCTATGATTCTTGAAAATTTCATATTATTAATGTTTCTTGTATGTCTGGGCACCAGTGTGAGGCTCGCCTCTTTCTTCCTCTTTTGCCACTACAGTCATACCTTGGGTTGCGAATGCTGCGGGTTGTGCATTTTCGGGTTACGGACCGTGCCAAACCTGGAAGTACCAGAACAGGTTACTTCCGGGTTTCGGCGCTCGCACATGCACAGAAGTGCAAAATGACGTCATGCACACGCACATGCGCAGAAGAGCTGAATCACATCACATGCATGCGCAGACGCAGCACTGCGGGTTGCAAATGTGCCTCCCACATGGATCACGTTCGCAAACCAAGGTATGACTGTACCTTGGATATCTGGCTGATCCAAGGAGCCCCAAGGTGTATACAGTAACTTGAATGTTCTCTAGCATTAATGCCATTCAAAACATGGTTGAATTGTTTTAGCAGCGTGTGTTGAAGAATTACTGGAAAAGGAAGTCAAATTAAAACATAGGCCATTTCAGCTTAGCCCTATTTGAAATTCCAACAGAAAAAGACACACAAACAGTATTTTCCCACAAATTATTTGTAGCTGCTTTGCCGACTGACATACTGGAAGGAGTAAGGGGAAGGTTCCTCTCTCCTTGTGCTGTAAAGAAAAGCCAGCAAACTAGAAACACACATGCCAACTTTCAAGATTTGGGAGTGGGGAATTAACTTACATTTGTGGTGTGTGTGTGTGTGTGTGTGTGTGTGTGAGAGAGAGAGAGAGAGAGAGAGAGAGAGAGAGAGAGAGAGAGAGAGAAGGGCAGTTGAGCTTCTAAACCCTGTTCCTATTAGCATTTAAGTGCTGGTTTTTGGAATTAAAGTTTCAATGAACATAAATGCAACCTTTGGCAAGCTTCCATACAAGCAGGGGCGGGTGAGGGACCTTGTCTGATTTCCCCTGCATCAAGGCTTTTGTCCTCAAAGTTTAAATTGAAGCCTTCCCCCCATTTTTTCTGCAATTATTTTGATGGTCTGCTGTTTGATATAGGGCATTTCAATTAGTTGCAGGATTTTGCAAAGAAATTGCCAAGTGTATAGATATAATTTACTGGTAACCTGAAGACCTTGAAAAGTGGGTAGGGACTCAAGCTTAGTCTAGGACACAGCCAACACTCACATGGAAGTTGGATGAATACCAACAGACTCTCAACTGTATTGGCACTTATAACAATGAAGAAAGTCTATCTCCTGTCAGGAAGGCATTCAGATGAAGTGGCTATCATATTGATCACTGTTCCAAGCTGCTGATCTAAAGCTTAGCACTTCTACAGCAATAGCACGACCAGGACAAACACTAAGAGGGTCCCCCACATGGCTCCAAAGGGAGTGGGAGCTGCCACACTGCAACCAAAACCAGTGTTAGAAACTCAGATATATAAGCTAGGCACCAAGTGGCTCTTTAAACCAGGGTTACAGTCACCCAAACGGAATGCCTAGTTGCCATTTTGGGGCCAGACAGCATTTTTCAAGACGACTTTTTGGTTCCTCAAATTCATTCTGATTGTGCTGATAAAATATAACGGATAGAATTCTACAGGATGTGTTGCTAGTATGTGAAATCAAGAATGATCCAAGGATCCCCAGGCATGTACCTCCAGGTGGTGGAGACGTCGGGCACCATCCTGGCACCTGGGCATCTTCACTTGGTCTCAAGTGGACGATAGCTAGGTGTAAAATGCACCTGGCACCTGGAGAATTTCAAACGCTGACCCAGACATGGGACACATATACAGTGGTACCTCGGGTTACAGACGCTTCAGGTTACAGATTCCGCTAACCCAGAAGTAGTACCTCAGGTTAAGAACTTCACCTCAGGATGAGAACAGAAATCACGGGCCAGTGGCGTGGTGGCAGCAGGAGGACACAATAGCTAAAGTGGTACCTCAGGTTAAGAACAGTTTCAGGTTAAGAACAGACCTCCAGAATGAATTAAGTTCTTAAGCCGAGGTGCCACTGTATTTAAATCACCCTCTAATCCAACCACAGACAAGGCAGGACAGTGGGAGACAAGGTTTTCTCCATGTATTTCCTTTCCAGTCCTATCATTCCTGATGATGTTATCAGAAGCTAAAGCATTATGGGGCCTAGAGATCTCTTTGCTACTAACCTCCAAGCCAGCCCTTCCTCTTTTATCCAAATTGACCTTACCAAGGCAATGAGCTGGCAAGACCGACTTGAGGCAATTGCCACACATACTTGTTGCAACATTAGTTGACATCACAAAGAGGTGGACAGTGGCACATACATTCTATGGAAACGGATGGTGGGAAATGCTCAAGGCATTATACACTCCTTCTCCAGGTCAATGGATGCTGAAGCAAGCACATGTCAGCACACCCAGATCACAGTCCCAAGAAAATGTGGCTCCAATCTAGGGCTGTGTGATAAATCGTTGAATGCCAGGTATTAAAACAACATCGTATTAAGTGTTTCAACAAGGCAATACAGTGGTACCTTGGTTCTCAAATGCCTTGGTTCCCAAACGCTGGAAACGTTCCGGTAAGTGTCCCAGTTTTCAAACTTTTTCAGGACCCAAACGTCTGATGTGGCTGTCGGCTATTGTTTCCGGGGCACCTGTGCCAATCAGAAGCTGCGCCTTGGTTTTCGAACATTTCGGAAGTCATGCAGTCTTCCGGAACAGATTAAGTTTGGCATTTTTGTTTTTGCTGTTGATTTTGTGTTTTTGCTTTTGAGGCTTTTTCAGTTAATTTGTTTTTGTGACTGTTTGGAACCCAGTTCAGCTACTGATTGATTGATTGCGTGACTGTGGAAATGGATAAAAGCCATCCAAACAATGACTATCATCAGTGCAGGTAAGAAAAAAAAATTCTAAATCATCTACAATACTGTCTTATTTATTTTATAGTACAGTACATTCATTTTATGTATCAATGGTCTCATTAGATAGTAAAATTCATGTTAAATTGTTGTTTTAGGGGTTGTTTTTAAAAGTCTGGAACAGATTAATCTGTTTTTCATTACTTTCTATGGGAAAGCACACCTTGGTTTTGGAACGCTTTGGTTTTGGAACGGATTTCCAGAATGGATTAAGTTTGAGAACCAAGGTACCACTGTATACTGGTGAATAAAAGGTGGAGACTTAACAGCTTCCCAGAGGGAAGCTGGGGAACTAATGCTTTGCAGGCTTTGTTTGCTCTCTCCCTCCTAACCAATAAGAAATAAGGATAAGCTCTCACACAAACCAGCAAACTCTTCCAGCTTCACCTATATCTTTCCACTTAGAACTCAGCTAATTATGCAGAGCTTGCTAACAATCCAGGATGGACCCCCATGGCTACTGCAGGGAGGCCCAGCAAGACCCTCCACCGCTGCCGATATATGGTGATATATTGTTATATTTAGCTGGTGTACATCGTGGTGTTGAAAACCAGATAGCTTCCAGCCCTGCTTCTATGTTTCCCACTGTCCAGTAGATGCTGTTGCTTATAGTTGTGGCAGCACCCAGAACTCAATTCTGATCCTTATACAGTGGTACCTTGGGTTAAGAACTTAATTCGTTCTGGAGGTCTTAACCTGAAACTGTTTTTAACCTGAAGCACCACTTTAATGGGGCCTCCCGCTGCCGCTGCGCCACTACCGCACGATTTCTGTTCTCATTCTGAAGCAAAGTTCTTAACCTGAGGTACTATTTCTGGGTTAGCGGCGTCTGTAACCTGAAGCATCTGTAACCCAAGGTACCACTGTAGCTCCTCAAATCCGGCCTGATACCCATTTTGTTTGTTTAAGTTAGAAAAAGTGGGTAATAGGAACGCTCACAGATGGGGAAGCTGGGGAGAGGGAGGAACAAAGTTCAGGTCATTATGGGCTTGGATTGAAACAGGCTCGGGGGTTTTAGAACCATGAAATTCAATTTCCAATCTCCAATCCCCCATCACTAAATATTATTTTAGTATTTTCCCATGGCTTCTCTTCTAGTTCATTTATTTAGCTCATAAAACTTAAAAGACCACTTGACTGTAAAAAGAAGGTCTCAACACAGGGGAGTTGGAGCCCTACAATGGATAGGGGATATCCCAGGCGACTCTCACTCATTTTTTAAAAAAGCTCAGTGGAGATGGAGTTCCAAAAGGTAAACTGACTTTTAGAAGAAGGCCGCAAGTCATAATAATAATAATAATAATTTATTATTTGTACCCCGCCCATCTGGCTGGGTTTCCCCAGCCACTCTGGGCGGCTTCCATAGAAAACCAAAAATACACTAAAATATCACAGATTAAAAACTTCCCTGAACAGGGCTGCCTTAAGATGTCTTCTGAATGTCAGGTAGTTATTTATCGCTTTGACATCCGATGGGAGGGCGTTCCACAGGGCAGGCGCCACTACCGAGAAGGCCCTCTGCCTGGTTCCCTGTAGCTTTGCTTCTCGCAATGAGGGAACCGCCAGAAGGCCCTCGGCGCTGGACCTCAGCATCCGGGCAGAACGATGGGGGTGGAGACACTCCTTCAGGTATACTGGGCCGAGGCCGTTTAGGGCTTTAAAGGTCAACACCAGCACTTTGAATTGTGCTCGGAAACGTACTGGGAGCCAATGTAGGTCTTTCAAGACCGGTGTTATGTGGTCTCGGCGGCCGCCACCAGTCACCAGTCTAGCTGCCGCATTCTGGATTAGTTGTAGTTTCCGAGTCACCTTCAAAGGTAGCCCCACGTAGAGCGCATTGCAGTAGTCCAAGCGGGAGATAACCAGAGCATGCACCACTCTGGCGAGACAGTCCGCGGGCAGGTAGGGTCTCAGCCTGCGTACCAGGTGGAGTTGGTAGACAGCTGCCCTGGACACAGAATTGACCTGCGCCTCCATGGACAGCTGTGAGTCCAAAATGACTCCCAGGCTGCGCACCTGGTCCTTCAGGGGCACAGTTACCCTATTCAGGACCAGGGAGTCCTCCACACCAGCCCGCCCCCTGTCCCCCAAAAACAGTACTTCTGTCTTGTCAGGATTCAACCTCAATCCATTAGCCGCCATCCATCCTCCAACTGCCTCCAGGCACTCACACAGGACCTTCACCGCCTTCACTGGTTCTGATTTGAAAGAGCGGTAGAGCTGGGTATCATCTGCATATTGATGGACACCCAGTCCAAACCCCCTGATGATCTCTCCCAGCGGCTTCATATAGATGTTAAAAAGCATGGGGGAGAGGACGGAACCCTGAGGCACCCCACAAGTGAGGGCCCAGGGGTCTGAGCACTCATCCCCCACCACCACTTTCTGAACACGGCCCAGGAGGAAGGAGCGAAACCACTGCATAACAGTGCCCCCAGCTCCCAGCCCCTCTAGACGGTCCAGAAGGATGTTATGGTCGATTGTATCAAAGGCCGCTGAGAGATCCAGCAGAACTAGGAAACAACTCTCACCTTTGTCCCTAGCTCGCCGGAGATCATCAACCAGCGCGACCAAGGCAGTTTCAGTCCCATGATGAGGCCTGAATCCTGATTGGAAGGGATCCAAATGGTCCGCATCCTCCAGGCGTGCCTGGAGTTGTTCAGCAACCACGCGCTCAATCACCTTGCCCAAGAATGGAAGATTTGAGACTGGGCGATAGTTGGCCATACTGGCCGGGTCTAAAGATGGTTTTTTAAGAAGCGGTTTAATGACCGCCTCTTTCAGCGGATCTGGGAATGTTCCCTCACAGAGGGAAGCATTCACCACCACGCAGAGCCCATCACCCAGCCCTTCCCGGCTTGCTTTTATTAGCCAGGATGGGCAAGGATCAAGGAGACAGGTGGTTGGTTTCACGCGTCCAAGCAGCCTGTCCACATCCTCGGGGGTAACGGATTGAAATTGATTCCATGCAACTTGACCAGACAGAGCTCTAGCACTCTCCCGCCCCAGCCCTGCTCCCACGGTGGTGTCTAGCTCCTTCCGAATATGAGTGATTTTATCTGCAAAAAACTTTGCAAAATCGTTGCAGGAGATCTTGGGGTCTTTACAAGGCCCCGGTGGTAAAGGTGGTTCCGTTAAATTGCGAACCACCTGAAAGAGTCTCCTGCTACTATTTTCTGCAGATGCAATAGAGGCGGTGAAGAAAGTCTTCTTCGCCGTCGCTATCGCCACTTGGTAGGCTCGAAGTTGAGCTCTAACCTGTGTCCGGTCAGATTCGGA
The DNA here is from genome assembly GCF_964270895.1 of Podarcis filfolensis. Taxonomy (NCBI): domain Eukaryota; kingdom Metazoa; phylum Chordata; class Lepidosauria; order Squamata; family Lacertidae; genus Podarcis; species Podarcis filfolensis. The sequence goes on from NC_139608.1 coordinate 79,643,401, forward strand.
GTGAGTTTTTTGCCACCGACGCTCTAGCCGTCTCAGCGATTGTTTCATCGCCCTCAGCTCCGAAGAAAACCACGGGGCTGTCCGGGCTCCATGCAATCGGAGAAGTCAAAAGAGTTTCTGAACTTACTAACTTAAAGGAACTTTAGTTTTAAAATACCTTTATGGCCTTAGCTCTTGACCACAACGCTAAAATATAATGCTGACACAGTGGGGAGAAAAATGCTTCAGATATGTAGGAAGGATGTACAGTTTCTAATTATGGCGTCACCAGAGATGGAGAAGCTATATTCAGAGATAGAGAATGAACTTGCTGGACTTCCTTTTCTCCACAGAGGCTTCATTATTGGAGAAAATCCCAAAGTAAAATTGCTCAAAGCCTCCATCCTCAAAAAAAATTTTTTTTTACCTTGGACTATAAAAATAAATGCTTGCAGGCCAAGTAGTCATCACTTTAAAGCTTAGCATATGGTAATTGTATCCACATGGTGAGATAGATGGCTGCCTGTAACCTCTAACCACATGGTAAAACTACCATTGTTACCAAGGCTCAATAATCTGGGAGAAATGGAGAAGTAACAGGATGGTAGGGAGAAATGACTCCCCCACAAGGTTACATGTGCACATGGTTACCTTTTAAATGGCTATCTGGCAATTGCCAGTTATTTGTGACTACCCTGAAGGATTTCATTTCTAATTTAGGAGGTGTAGGAATTCAAGCATACCAATAAGACACATTCGCTGACTTGAAAGCCTTTCTCCTCCTCCTGGATGCCTATCGACTGGTTTTGATTACTCAGTGCTGAGAAGGTACCAGGGGAAGCTAGTCAATGGGGACAAATGGGGCAGTGCCCCAACAACTTCATTCTGCCCTCAGCCAGCTCCCTCCTGCCTGCATCCTTACTTGGGACACAGAAGGAAGCAAGGAGCTCAGTGCATGTGCAGTGGCAGAGCCAATCCAAAGCTCCTGGCATTGCGTCCACACCAAACTCTCCACTGCCTTTTGTTGTTGTTGTTTAGTCATTTAGTCGTGTCCGACTCTTCGTGACCCCATGGATCTCAGTTGAATGTCTATGGATCAAGATGGGGTGTCTTTATGTAACTTATTTATACTTGAATTATGTTGTTGTTGTTTAGTCGTTCAGTCGTGTCTGACTCTTCGTGACCCCATGGACCAGAGCACGCCAGGCACTCCTATCTTCCACTGCCTCCTGCAGTTTGGTCAAACTCATGTTTGTATCTTCGAGAACACTGTCCAACCATCTCGTCCTCTGTCGTCCCCTTCTCCTTGTGCCCTCAATCTTTCCCAACACCAGGGTCTTTCCCAGGGAGTCTTCTCTTCTCATGAGGTGGCCAAAGTATTGGAGCCTCAGCTTCAGGATCTGTCCTTCCAGTGAGCACTCAGGGCTGATTTCCTTAAGAATGGATACGTTTGATCTTCTTGCAGTCCATGGGACTCTCAAGAGTCTCCTCCAGCACCATAATTCAAAAGCATCAATTCTTTGGCGATCAGCCTTCTTTATGGTCCAGATCTCACTTCCATACATCACTACTGGGAAAACCATAGCTTTCACTATACGGACCTTTGTTGGCAAGGTGATGTCTCTGCTTTTTAAGATGCTGTCTAGGTTTGTCATCGCCTTTCTCCCAAGAAGCAGGCGTCTCTTAATTTCGTGACTGCTGTCACCATCTGCAGTGATCATGGAGCCCAAGAAAGTAAAATCTCTCACTGCCTCCATTTCTTCCCCTTCTATTTGCCAGGAGGTGATGGGCCCAGCCTTATCCCCCCCCCCCCATTTCTCAGTAATCGGAAGTGACAAATGGCACTAGGAAGAAAGGGGACCTGCCTGCATCACTGCATCCACCATGTCTGTTACAACCATTCCAGTGTCAGCTTTGTTTAGTGTTGCCAACCAGCACTGGAAGGCCCTTTGCCCATTTTCTTAAATATCTTCTTCTTATGAGACGACTGATCCTTCTCCCTGAATGCTGGCTTTGGGCTGAGCCCCAATGAGCCATGGCTCATATTACCCTGACATTGAGACATAGCACACCAACTAAATATGGCTCCTGCTCTGTTTTCTTGTGAAACCGCAAGCAAGCTATGGGTGGGGTCTAAAGTGCCATGAATGATGATCTCCTTTCAGCACCCCCTTCCAACAGCATCCTCTGCTGCCCCACAAAGGCACCCCCACCACAACGCTTCTGAAGCAACATCCTGTGATGCCCAATGGACTCTCACCAGCAGGAAATAAAACCCCTTCCACTTGACCGGAAACACTTTCCACTCAAAACGCTGGAGAGAGTAGGTTGGATTCTGGCCATTGTTTAACTTATCCAGTCATCACTTTTACATTCTACAAAGCCAAAAGCTTCAATTGTGAAAGAGGATTACAGTTCCTTGTTAAACATTAAGTATTACAACTAGTACCGCAAAGCTGAATTGATTTAAAGCTTTTGTTAATTATTGACGGGGGGGGGGGACAAATCCCAATTGATTGGATTGACAGTTAAGGGGACTTTTTTGGCGGGAGGGGGGAGGTTCTTTGCCTTCTGGAAGATAACTGTGATAAGCAATGGAAGAGAAAAAGAAAAAAGGTCTTTCCAACTAACAGGCATTCATGCATGCATGCATCCATCCATCCATTCACTCATTTCCCACTCCAATTTATTTCTTAAAAAGTTGCTTTTGCTGGAGGAGGATTACTTCAAACCAAATGTGCAACTTTTGGTTCATAATGCCCTTGTAGAGGGAAAGACTGATAACTGGAGAAGGGAGGTGAAGCGCAAAGCTAATGAATCGGGACTTGGAAGAGACATTTGAAAAACTAGAGCCAGAGTTAAATTACATACTTATTTAACTGCTAAGAGATTGTAAACACAAAATTATACTTTTCGCTTAATGTGGGCAGCTTGTATGATCCTGGCATTGCTATTGTGTTGAGGATGGGAATGGTTCCCCATGCTCACTCTGACCACAAGGAGGTAGGGGTCCCTGGCCTCTGTCTATTAATAAGAGGGACAACAGCTGCTAGCAGTTCTTCCCCAACCTCAAGTCCAGTGTGGTATCTGTGATGTACTGAAGGAAGCGGCAGGCCAGCATACCAGGTTGAGTTGTAGAGTTGGAAAAGATCCTGAGGATCATCTGTCCTACCCCCTGCAATGCAGGAATATGCAGCTGTCCCACAGGGGGCTCAAACCTGCAACCTTGGGGTTATCAGCAGAATGCTCTAACCAACTGAGCTATCATGTTGGCCTCAGAATCTTTTTCAGGCATAGAATGGAGGTGGGTGCCCAACATTAGTTCCTGCATTTGGCAAGCAGTAGGAAGCTTCTGGATTGACCAGGACTGAGAAAAATAATATTGGCCCAGTCTGAAGAGGAGTACCTTTTCTTCCTCATAGCATTGCAATAGGATATATATATATATATATATATATATATATATATATATATATGTATATATTTGGGGGGAGGAGTCCTATAATGCATCTGTTGTTGTTGTTGTTGTTGTTGTTGTTGTTGTTGTTGTTGTTGTTACTACTACTACTACTACTACTACATTTTAACCAAACACATATTGAGACAGGCCCAGACCTTTTTAGAGAACAGGCCAACTATGCCCTCTCCTCTATACATGCACATAAGTTCTGTCTCAATTCCTGAGCATAGGATAAGAACCTCTCCACTGTTACCATCTCCAGACTTTGCAGAAAAGTCAAATGCTTATGTTGTGACCAAGAGGATTGCAGATCCTAGATAAATATTTGAAAGCTCACCTTCATTGTTCTTACATGATTTCCCTGCTACCATGTTCTGCTTCTCAAAGATTTTAATGGCTCCCTTTTTGCATTAAAAAGACAGATGCTGTCATTTTTCTTTGGCAACATATAACAAGAAAAGCACAAAGATATAATCTAATACCGTATTATGTCATATTTAGACATATCATTGACTGTTGGCATCCAGCTTGGAACCAGGAAGATATTTATGCCGACTATAAGAGCTCTTCAAAAGGTTACGTCTGCTAAAATCACTTTAAGAGAATATTACACATGACATCACCCATCAGTGACTACACTGACTCAGGGCAATTACTGCTAATCAACTTAGACTATATCTGTGTAGTTATTTTTAGATGTTTTATTGATGTTGATCAAGAAAGCCTACTGTAGCACATCCTTTAACCTAGTTGTCGTGATGGTCAATTATTTCAGAGGTATGGTAGCTTGTTCCTCTCCATGCTATGTTCTTTCATTCATGTTTGAATTTTCAGTACTATTATTTCAAGCTTATTGTTAACGAGACATATTAATCCATTGCTGAGCAAGATCTGCCCCTGCTGGGGGTTTTCTGTACATGGACTCACACTGAGCCAGTCTGAACAACTTTCAAGGAGTGTAGTGAGGCTATAGTCATGCATCATAGATTTTACTATGATGCAAAAGTTTTGCCTCCACAGTCACTTACGGACTCACTGTTAAGACCGTGTTCATAGAGGACAATTTTACTCGGCTACGAGTGATTGCCAAAGAAGAAAAAGCTAGGGATTGAACCTGGAATCTTCTGCATGCAAAACTGGTGCCCTACGACTGAGCTATGGTCCTTCCCTATCTAATCAAAATGTGTCACATGGGCCTAATGTTGTAAACGTAGAAACAAAGAATTGTGGAGTTGGAAGGGATCCTGAGGATCATCTAGTCCAACCCTCTGCCATGCAGGAACATGCAGCCATCCCATACATACAGGAATCAAACCTGAAACCTTGGCATTATCAGCACCACACTCGAACCAACTGAGCTATCCAGGCTGACTTAAGAATGAACCAAGCAAAAGAGAACTGCACAATCTTAACACACACACACACACACACACGAACTCAAAACCAATGGATAACTGGAACAGCTTAACTTGCAGACAAAATGCTGCTACTGCTTTTTTTTAAAATCCCCTTCTTAAAATGACTTGCTGATGCTTAAGGTAAGTTTATGTGGTATTTGTAATATTCCCTCCCAAAGACGTAACTCAGAAATTAAAAGACACAACAGTGCTAAGTTTTGCCCTTGATTTGCCTAACCTGCTATTGCTATAAATAATCCTTTTCCAGCAGCAGCTGCCCAGATTATTATTTCTTAAAAGGCAAACAAAAGCCTATTTACCTCTCGCGCTGCTCCACCTGGCTCTCTTGCTTTAGTAGCCAGGCCCCATCTTAAATCTGTGATCTATTGTTCTTGCATGAGCACACTTCAAATGAAATACGGTCTGTGGTCTCCGTTCAGGGCGCAGCGGAAGCTGACACCAGGTAATGCAGTCAAGACCTTTCCTTATCACTGTATCAATTACCAACCGTACCCACTCATTGAAACAAAGCAGGTTCAAAGGGCTAAATCTCCGTGTCCTTCTGGCTTCTGAACGCTACACTGTACTTTAACGTGTTGTTTATTCCCTAGTAATCAATGTCACCAAATTCAAGAGCTTCGACCCCCCCCCCAGGTAAGAGTTTAGTGAGGCAGAAGAAGAGCAAAGAGTTGTCTTTGCAAAAGTGATTCATTCATGAGAGCTTTAATGGACTGGGTGGGTTTTAGAGGTAGACAGTGGGAATCTGCTTTCAATTAACTGTGTCTTATTTATGCCTCTTCCCAAACTGTCGCCACACAAGGCAAGTTGCCCCTCATAACTAAGTAACAGGATAATGTGCTACCTCCGGGAGAGGGGTTGGTAAAAAGCACACACTCCGGGTAATGCAAGTACACAATGCTCTAGGGAACACAGCAGATTTTAAACAAAATTGGGGTTTGATCATGTATTATGCTTGGAGTCTTTCCCCCTCCACACAGGAACACACAGTTTTATTCCTCAAACAACAGCAAGAGTCAGAGGAAAGCTTTTGAGCCATGCAAAGTTTAAAATGTTAGTTGTCAAGGCATGCAATTTTGCACTTTTCAAGCACCTTCCCCAAGGTTCCTCAGAATTTATATGTTTTTAAAATGGGCAGGATTTTCTGGGCCAGGTTCAGATGTAACAACAAACTATGGGTTGTTGTTACACAAACAAGCCAGCAAGAGCCTTGGACTTGTGTGCTTCCCCGTTCTCTTTGCATGAAATGGAAGGAGATCTAAAAGCGTCCATTCTTGTTGTGTTAAAACCACCATTTGTGGAAAGCCAGTATACCGAAACATAAATGGAGCAAATCAGTAGTTTTACTGAATCTTGGGCAGTAGAGGGGGGTTGCCTTATGAAAACCACACAACATCACAATATCTTTCCAACTGTGCTCTGGTGAATCCTGAGTTTCCTTAGAAGCTTACTGAGGTAGTGATGGTGGCAAATTTCTCGAAAAGAGTTTGCCCACCACTGATGACCTTTCCCGTGCAAATGAGCAGCTGTATGGGAGCATTATATTGCTAATAAGCCTAGCTAGCTCTCCATGAGATTTACTGTTCAATCTTGGAACGTGACCCAGGATCTACTACAACAAGGTTGGAAAATCTGTAGCCCTCCAGATTTATTTATTTATATGATTGATCTATTGCCGGGGAGGGGGGTTGAAATGAAGCACATAGAAAAAGCCCATGAAAGTAACACAAATCCCTGAATGACATATTAGTTGTTGGGAGCCAGTCAGCATAGTCACTGGGTTGGGGATGATGGGAGTTATACAATACACAATGTTTCCCAGCAGACAAGCCAACTTGGAATGGTCTCCATTAAGCTGCTAAACTTGAAAGTGTACAGGATGGAAGGCAGCTCAGGATACCAGATTTTGCTGCTTATAACTGCAAAATGCAATGACAGCTTTCCAAAAATCTGGGAGAGGTGGATAATGAAAAATATACCATGAGGCCTTTTGCATGACTAAGCACAGAACCATTAAACATGTAGTGATGAGTGTTCAAACTGAACTCACTCCAAAAATGCTTCTATCTGAAAGAGCATCACCAGACTCAACCAAAGACACTGCCACTTTCTCACCTTTCATTTCTTTCTTGCTTTCCCTCTTCCCCTGACCTCCAGTATCTGGCAAACACTGAGGAACAGTCACTTCATCACCACTTTTCCTGTCAAATAAGCCACTGGGCGAGTTCCTTCAACAGTTAGGATTCCATAATAATGCAAAATGAACTTCATGATTAGCAATACTCAAGGAGGATTGTGATCTCTTTTCTGCTTGCCTAATCCCTACTGCCCATTCCCGTCTTGTTTTCCGAACATATCTGGCAACTGGCTTATTAATTGCCGGTGTATCAGGTACTGTAATAGAACTATATTTGTATTTCCAGAAAAATTGAAATACGATCCAAATGTGGATGCCACGGGGAATATAAAGATGATTCACAGCACAGGGCATTCATAAAGTTAGGCATTCACAAGTATCAGATAGACAGCGTATGGAAATGTTCAGAAGAACTATAAGGAACTAGGAAAATAGGAGTGAATATATGAACTAGAATGAAAAGCAGTTCGTCTGGGTCCAGGTTAAGATAACCTCCTAAGACAAACCTTGGCTTTGCTCAGAAACAGCAGCAAAAAAATGAGCAAAGTTGCTGGGAGCTCCCCTTTGAGAACCCACATTTTTGCACTAATCCAAGGTTGGGCCTGAGGCAGCCCATAGCTCAATGGTCCTAGATTGGTCCCAAATTCTGGAAAGCCACCACCAGTCAACAAAGATCATACTGATCTGGAGGAACCAAAGGACTATCTCAGTGTAAGGCAGCTTCCCATATTCTTACTGGGTCACTTCAACGCCATACATTTAAAGCACTCTTACACCACTTGAACAGTTACAGCTTCCCCCAAAGAACCCTGGGAAACCTAGTTTGTTAAGGGTGCTGGGAACTGTGTGCAGGCTCTCCTAACAGTTCTCTGCACCCTTAACAAACTACAGTTCCTGTGATTTTATGGCAGAGGCCATGACTGTTCAAGTGGTATGAGAGTGCTTCAAATGGGAGCATTTTAGGTGCATCTCTGAAGCCTCCTGCCTAGATGTCTTTAGGCCTATATGCTGAACCTCATGTATAATCCCTTGAGCAGAAGGCATTCCAGGAACTACTCAAGTCCTATCCTACCATCACTGCCAACTTTTAGTTGATATACTTTTATTCAGGTTTTAGGCATTGCAGAAAGGTAAGGCAGGGCTGGACTTTCCTCCCAATCTTTCCCATCATTATAAAAAAAAAAAAACCAATTGCCTCTTCTCCTGGTTTCTCAGGCTTTGTTAGGAAGGAATCAAGTGTCTCGCTTTAGAAAAACCTGAAATATTGGAAACCCAAGCATGTGACAAAGTGTACCATGTGCTTAAACAGTTTGCTTCTCAATATTTGTTCCACATGCTTACAGCTTTTTGTTGTTCTACTGCAGAACAATGAAGAGGTGACAGTGAAACCTTTCAGCTGCAAGTCAAAATAAATGAAGGTTTTAGGGAGTCTCCGGAAAGGAAGAATGTGGTACCTCCAATTCCTTCTTGGTATGGTTTATTTAATTTGGAGCATTCCCATCTTTCCTTTCTCTCCAGAGCCTCTGCTTCCACTTCCGCTGCCATCCGCTCTTCTCCCCAGGGCAAATAATTAGGAAGCATTGGATGCCAGAAGGCTAGCTTTCTACTCATTGCAATGCAGTTCAAATTAAGTGCTTCCTTCTGGAATATCCTGGAATTAAAAGAGGAAGCTCTTTAATGGCGAAATGTATTAGACTGTGAAATAGACTCCTTGCTCCCCCAGGGCAGGGCCTGCTTAAGAAAGTTAAAGCTTGCTGGAAAAAATGTGCTTTAGGGAGCTACACTGAAGGCACAAAAGGCAAAGTTCCAAATGATGGGAGTAATTATTTTTTTAAAATCCACCGAGTTAGCTTGGAAATGAGATAGATAGAGAGATATACAGATAGATAGATGATAGATAGATAGATAGATAGATAGATAGATAGATAGATATGCACGTTCGATAACAGCCATCACATTGCAGTTTCACTGGTAGAAAGTTATGGGGCAGCTTTGTGCAATAAAGATTGGCAGCAGCAGCAACAACAAAAGCACAGAACCGAGGAAACTGCCTTATTCCAAATGGTCCATTTAATAGCCATTCAGGGTTTAAAACTTAAGATGTTACCAAGTCTACCTGGAGATACCAGAGGCTGAACCTGGGATCCTCTGCATGGCTAGTATGTGCTCTACCGCTGACCCACAGCTATTTCCCATTGCCTGGCCTGGTCAAAATTTGGCTTAGGTACGGAATGCAAAAGACGTAAATCACAAAACATGTAGATTGCCAGAAACAGTCCTCAAACTCTCCCAAAGACCTGCACACAACCTAGCTCTAGCTGCAACACTGTGGAAATGAAAGGTGCACACTTCCCATGCCCGGTGTCCTCGGAGATGCCCGATGGGAACAGCCAGTTGTACCACCTTCCCAGATTGAAGAACTGGGCCAAAACCAAGAAAATGAAATTTCAATAGGGACAAATGTATGGTTCTACACTTAGGCAGGAGGAATATCTGCCAGTAGTACCTGTGAAAAGGATCTAGAGGTCTTGCTAGACCACAAGCTTAACATGAGTCAACAATGTAATACAGCAGCAAACAAAGATCATGCTATTCTAGGCTGCATCAACAGAGGTATAGTCTCCAGGTCAAGGAAAGGCATAGTACTGCTCCATTCTGCCTTAGTCAGACCACACTGGGAATACTGTGTCCAGTTCTGGACACCAGATTTGAAGAAGAATCTTCAAGCTGGAATGTGTACAAAGAGGGTGACCAAGACGATCAAGAGTCTGGAAACCAAGCCTTACGAGGAATGGTTGAGGGAGCTGGGTACATTTAGCCTGGATAAGAGGTGACGGAGAAGAGATATGATAGCCATTTTCAAATAACAGATGGAAGATGGAGCAAACTTGTTCTTTCCTGTTCCAGAGGGTAGGACCAGAACCAATGGCTTCGTTACAAGAAAGGAGATTCCGACTAAACATCAGGAAGAACTTTCTGATGGTAAGAGCTGTTTGACAGTGGAATGGACCGCCTTGAAAGTGGTGGACTGTCCTTCATTTGAAGTTTTTAAGCAGAGGTTGGATAGACAACGGTCATGGATGGTTTAGTTGAGATTCCTGCATAGCAGGGAGTTGGAGCTCAGAGTCCCTTCCAACTCTACAATTCTATGATTCTATGAAATCTGTTTTGATGGACTGGAAACCAAACCACCTACTTTCCTATTATCTCCTTTGTAAGTTTCTCCTTAATGTTGTTGTTTTTTAAAAGAAAATAAAAAATAAAAACAACCCATTAGAGTAACAGAAGCAACTTTTTAATATCTGCTAAATATAATGTTTAATTAGTTTTCTAAATGCATATGCCATTAGCTAACCATTAGGGATAATGTACCCATCTTCCTTTGCAGAATCAGAGAAACCACTGATTTAGTTAGACAGATTCTGAAAGGTAATTTGGCAGAATAAGTGTATTTGTATCATGATTAACTGAACAAAGTTTTTTTTAATAAAAAAAACATTTCTGCTAGTGGCAAGGCGTCATTTATTCTGAAAGCTTTCTCTAATTCTACTGGCTCATTCATGCCATTTCAGACATTTTTTAAAAAAAAAATGGTGTCTCTGAAATACAGACTCTTCTGAAACTTCATTTAAAAGTACAGTTGTTGAGAAAATTCTTTGAGCAATATAAAGCAAACACCCAGAGACATATTTTGTAGGAACAAGGTGAGAAAGACACAAATCAGGAGTATTTAGAGCAGTGGTACTCAAAGGGTGTGGCAGGAGAGGATGGCAAGTGTGGCGGAAAGATTCAAGGGCAATCAAATAAACATTTGAACATATCAGCACAGTTATGGTATAGTGTAGTATTAGGCTAGGCCAGGCTAGGCTAGGGAGAAATTGATGAGATGAGTTTGTCTGTCTCAGATCCAACTTAATATAAATGAAATTGCCCAGCAAAAGCAAGCTCACACCTCCCATTGAGTTTCCATACATAGTTAAGGTAAACATGCAAGGGGCTTTTTAAAAATTATACTTTGGGAATGATTCCTGTAGCTACACTATTTTATACTTTCTGGATGTCCCGTGATCGTATTATAAAGTAATTGTGTGAAATGTTAAAAATCAAGCACTGCTAGGAGTTGCTTCTTTTTGTTTTCCAATATATTTCTTATCAATAAAAAAAACCTGCTGCGGCATGAGCAGATTTTTATTATGAAAGTGTGGCCCAGAGAAAAAAAGTCTGAGAACCACTGATTTAGAGAGTCTGGGGCAGATACCAACGTGCACTCCTACTAAACCCTTCCTCCAAAGGTCTGCAGGGTTCTGAAAGCACCACTGAGGCAAGAGGGAGAGACCAATTTCCTGATATTTCCCTAACCTCCTCCCACACTAATCCTCAAACTTGCCAGGCCTCTTAAGACAAACAGAAGGCATAAAATGCATTCTCTTCCCCCATCCCTTCCTCCTGTCATCCTACTCCATCCTGGAATAAGCTTTTTTAAATAAAAATAAAAAGGTTGCAGCAGTTTTAAGACTTCTAGGAGATAATAATGAGTTGGATCAAGACTAAGGACACAAAACAAGAGTTCCTGGAAGTATGCCTTGAGACCTAAGGACACAGCAGATCTCCTCTCTGCCTGCAGAGGTATCCAGCCTCTCAAGGCTCCCCTCTACAGGGGTAGAAAACTCTGCTGCCCTTGCCCACTTCACTGCTGGCACTTCAATGGCAGTAACATCTACGGAGTGAAACCTCCCATTCCCCCCACATCTGCCTGGAAGCGGGGAAGGCAGCAGACCAGCTCTGGAGCTGGCATAGTTGTGCCACTGCAAGTAGTGGGAGAAAATATAAAGGGAAAATACATGTCTGAAGGGGGGGGCAGAGGGAGAGAGAGGGAGACAGAAAGACAACAAGAAATCTTCCCTGCCAGCCTGAGCTTGGATTGGGCAGTTCTTCTGCTTGGTTTTTCTCTTCACTGTGCCCAAGGATTATTCTTAAATTAGCCTTCAGTTTGTCCTGTTGGTTTCGATGAGACTAAAGCATGACTAGCTTAGACTGAACCCAGCCCAGTCTCTGATCACAGAATGGAATAGCTAGCGGCCTTTCTAGATTCTACCATGGCTTCTGCTTGAGCACCCAAAGTGCAGATGGATGCAACTTTCAGCATCAAAAGTGATTAATACCTCCAGCACATTGTTTGGAAGGGCTTTTTGTTGTTAAGCTTTATCCTGTAATATTTGTACACAACAGATGCCATAATATCATTAGGAGATCATACGGTTGCAATCACAACTACTAACTGCCTGAATTAATAACAGTTTCAAATTAATGAAGCTTGGGGCATCATTGCCATCCTTCATAAACATACATTATGAATCTCTAAAAGTAAATTCCCATCAGTGGATCATTAACAGGGAAATACCATTTTTGAACCAATCAATAACATGAATCAGCTTTTCAAAAGGCACTTGTGCAGGTTTTATTCAAAGAAATAGAATACCAGACGGACAGAGCAGGTACCCTTATTAACCTCTTAATGCAGAACCATATCCAGGAAACTCTACCAGCCTTGCATTCAAACAGCCAGTACAGGCATCTGGAGCCACATTCCACACTTCCACCCCATGACTCAACCTGCACTCTCAGCAGCATCTCCTCCTCCTCCAAGCAGCCCCAGGTTTTCCTAGCTGGAAGCATCAAGGAAATCACTGCATGGGCTGTTTTCAGATTTTGCTTTGGCAGTGACTGCTCTTGCCTGTAGCTGGAAGAGATAACAGTAGGGAAAATCACAGATGAAGCCAGAGAGAGAGGAAAAGGAAAAGCAGTTCGTACAGCGAATGGCTTGTTTTCTCTGGCAAAGAAAAACTGTGGTGGCTAATAAATATGTATTTAAAAAAAAAAGAAAAACTGTGGTGGCTGCTAGGGTGAGTGGCTGGCAGCAGTGACAGGGAATCTCAACTTGCCAAAAGCACAAGGCTAGAAGAAGGCTCTCCAGCTGGAGAGCCTAGTCCTGGCAGAGCTGGAGACCAACCCAGGAGCAGAGAAGCTGCAGTGTGCATAGTATCTGGCTGCACTTATAGGGACTCTTAGCTGGTTGAGCCCTGTTGCAACATATTCTCTTTAGTTGCCTATGCTCACTGCTGGAACAAACAAACAACAGTCCAGAATAGCGATGTTCCTGTAGGGTGCTAAGGTACTCGAATGGATGAAGTTAAGGAACTAATGTGCAAACAAGTATAAGGTAACTAATGTGTAGACAAGCTTCAAATTGGCAAGTCAGCCAAAATAGTTTGCTTCTTCCTGACACTAATGCCCAAGCTCTGTACAGTATATGAATATTTAGATCACCCCATTGATTTTGGCATGTTATCTTTAAACAGTACTTAAGACTATGGTCTGGAATTTGAGACTCTTGGATTCACAAACTGAACCCAGTCTTCTAGGAGTGCATATGGTACAGTGGTACCTCAGGTTACATACGCTTCAGGTTACATATGCTTCAGATTACAGACTCCGCTAACCCAGAAATATTACCTCGGGTTAAGAACTTTGCTTCAGGATGAGAACAGAAATCGTGTTCCAGCATCGTGGCAGCAGCAGGAGGCCCCATCAGCTAAAGTGGTGCTTCAGGTTAAGAACAGTTTCAGGTTAAGAACGGACCTCCGGAACAAATCAAGTACTTAACCTGAGGTACCACTGTATTTAAAATTACATACACACAGGCTGGGTAGCATGCAGGCTGTTTAGCCACAATTCAGTATTTCTCATGACTGGATATATGTCCATACCTTATTTATTTAAGTTTATACAAACATCAAAGAGACAGATTATCTGCATTAACCTTTGGAGTTCAGATCTCTTTACTCCTACATTCTAGATCACTAGATACTGATTGAAGGTGGTATTTGTTTATGGATGAAAACAAATAGCAACTTGCTGAGAAATAAATGTGCTTGAGTGAAAAATTTACATAATATTGGGCATCTAGATTTATTCTATTATGGACTTGGAAGAGTTTTGCTTTCTACAATGTGACATTTCAGGGTGTTTTTTGGCTCACACAAAGTAAATCATATTCCCAGTTAAAACCTACAGCCCTTCTTGCAGCAGAAACTGTACCCAACAATAGTAACCACAGGCTAGGTCAGTGTCCACTAGGTCTTCTAAGGGTTTGGTATACAAATACTAGTTTCCACTTATCCTACCATAACCTAGTATGTAGATACAAGATTAATGCGAACCATCAGTCCATGTGACAAACCTAATTTAATAAAGTGGTCTGCCCTATCTATCATGTCCCACTGAATTCAGTATTTCACATAAAAGTGTTGGCTTTTCAATCTTCATATTTCTTGCCATCCAAGGGGATCTTTGGTCATAACAAAACTCATCAAGAGATACAGCAAAATAGGTAAGCGATAAAGGATTGGGGGCCGGAATTCTGAGAAGAAAACAGAGCGCAAGAGCATTATTTTCTCCCACCACCACAACAAAACTTGAAAAATTGTTTAAAACAATTGAGCCCAATCAGATCATGAGATCCCATTAAACTGGGAAGAGGGCCTTTTAAAAGTGAGGTGGTGGGACCCACCTGAGGCATGACAACCTAAGTATGAAACCAACATCTGATATTTTTATATTCTTTGGGTCTGCCCAGGTTTCTGCACTCTGTGCCCTACAGTGGGTTGGTTCTTCCCCATCACAACCAGGGATCCACATATCCCTTTCCCCATAGAAGCAGTTTATGTCCTGGGAGAAGGGCCCTGTGTCCCTGTTGGCTAAAGATACTGCATCTGCAGTGAGGAGCAGGGTTTTCACTGCCAATTGCTCCGAGGATACGGAACAACCAACCTTGTATGGTTCGGAACTCTGCTGTGCTTTTAAGCATTGCAGAAAGGATGCAAAGCCGGTCTCTTCAAAGTGCCTATGGCTCTTGAACAAGCTTCTAGATCTTTACTGCCATATTGTTGTTGCTGGAAAAGAGTATCGTTTTTCTTTAACGGAACATTGTTTATGAGACTGTGATCTTAGATTATGTGATATTATGACTGGTATTGGTTTACTGTTTAACTTTGTTAGAAGTTGCCTCCAGTCTTGGAGAAGAAAGAAACAAGTGCTTGAAACAAACATCCCCATCATTATCAATGCCATTTAAAGGAAGTCAACTGTGTGTCCAAAGTCCATTTTCTCTGCCTTTAAAGTGCAGGTCATAACCCAAGCGAAAATTCCAAAACAGTTTGCCACAAGGGAAATGCAAGTGTACTGAAACAGTGATTTTAATCACTTACAGATGATGTGACTTCAAGGCACCCAGCTACCCACAAAAGAGGCTGCCTGCTGTAACTCTGCACGAAACCAAGTTCTGGCCTTCTAAGAACAGTGACTCATGCAGAAACACTGGGGTTGGACTCATCTGAAGGAAGGTTATTCTTACTCCAACACATTTAAGTCGTTTAAAGGAGTAAAGATCATGAAGCGTGCCTCCAATTTTAACTGAGGAATATAAGTGTGCCACACACCTGACAATTCCAGACCTGCATGTTAGAATCAAGCCTCCAACTAAAACCATAAAAAACAAGGGATGATTTAGTGCACACAGTGGGGAAGGGATGAGAGGCTTATCCCTACCACCGTGAAGGCTTTTGCCCAGCCATCATTTTGCCAACTGGAGCTCCAAGAACAGAAGAAGCCTTTGCCAGGGGAAAATGTGGCTATTTGGGGAAGAGAGAACACAGGCAAGCAAAGAGTTCAACTCTCACTACCATTCATGCTGCATTTTTAATTGCCCTCTGTCCTGCCCCCGTTTTTAAGAATTCACTGCAAGTCCTATCAAGTCATGCAGTCACTGCAGCTAGTTTGTTCCTCAGCTTGCAGGAAAAGTGCAGTAATGATTGACTTACACCAAGACTGGGGAACCTGTGGCCTTCCAGATATCACAGGACTAAAATTCCAATCATCCCCAACTACTGGTCACGCTGGTGAGGGCTGATGGGCACTGGAGGGTTCTCCACCTTAAACTCCAAAGGACGTCACACATTTCCATGAGCCTCCTCTTACCAAACCGGACTGACATCTCAAACAAAACAAAAAACCCACCCTGTATCCACTTTTAACCTGGCCCTTGACTTTACCAGTGAACTGACTTTACTGTCTGCTCTCATTACCATTTCCCAGAAGTGGAGATTATAATATATGTTAGGCTCTTTCTTTCTTCCAGCATGGGGGGGGGGGAGAGAGATGACATTGAGAGAGACCATTTAAAAAGGGATTTGTTCAGCTAAAAGAAGCTAAGGACACACGGCACTCGTGCATTCAGCACTCTGTAATGCGGTTTGAAAACATGCGTTGTCTAGGTTGTCACCCTGACTGACAAACGGCTTTCTCCTCCATTAATATTCACAGGGGATGCTTCTTTTTAGCATCATGTGTAAAAACAGCCTGGCACTTTTCAAAATGGTCTGCAAATAAACCACTTGATGCCAAACTGCTGAATATAGATGTGGACCAGATCAGATCATGTAAGCCAAGATCATCAAGATCTAAGCAAAAAATTCCCTTCATCCAGAGGAATTCCTTTCCTGTTAAAATTAAAAGAAACTTTGCATGCAACCCATAAGTAACCAGAATCTCCTAGGATATTTAGCCATGGGGTAGAGTGGGGGAACAGTATCACCACATCAGTAATACAGTCCAATATTGAACAGAGGATATACTTACTAAATTAATCCATATTAGTATAATGAATTAAAAGCATTCTGTAGCACAAAGCAAGCATAACTGGCAATACATGGCCTTGTGGAATGACTGTGTAAGGAGAATTCCAGTTGCAAGTAAAGAACCAATATTTTACAGTACAGCAGAGATTTAACTATATGTCACTGGTATGTTTATGAAGTTATACATAGTTTAGTTTTCATCACAAAAGCAAATAATTTAAAAAAGAAATTAAAAGCATTCCACACAATGGCTATTTCTGTCTTCCAACTTTAACAAAGGAAGACCTATACAATGTGTGTTTTATACGATCAATAGCTGTTATTATGAATCCCTACTGCAGAAAAAGTTTATTACTAAATCGAACATGTCTCCAGAATACTCAGTGGCTATAGGTCTTGTTTGTACCTAAAGCTATGAAGGGAAAGCTTAGTCTGAACCTGAGCCCTATCTATAGTTGCTGCAGCCTGAAACAATACGCCAGCTGAAACACAGCTTTTCTTCAAAATTCACATATATGCTGTGCTGTTCACCAACCAAATAATATTTAGGAAAATGCCTAAAAGAGGGGAAGGGTGCACAAAATAAATATATTGGTTAAGTTAATACACAGATGTGTATTAGTGGAAACTGCTTGCAAAACTGTGTGTTAGTCAAAACTACATATAAAACGTGTGTTAAAAGAAAGCTACTAAAATGCTAAAAAAAATATGATGGGGATCTTTAAAAAAAAGTAACAAATTGCAGCAAAATTCAGAGAACTGAATTTAAGATTGGCCATTATTCACTCAGGATTTAGCACAAGGAAATTAATAAGCAGTTTCGGTAGCTTTTCCCCCCAACTTGGTTTTGACCCAATGGTGGGCTGTTGACTTTAACACCAATGATTCCTGGTCCACCAACTGGTTAATTTAAATTAGGGGTGGGGAACCTCCAGCCTGGGGCTAAATTTGGCCCAATGTGGCCCTCAATAACTCCCTATGTGGCCCTTGGGACTCTTCCCAGTCCACGCCTCCTTCTGAGGCCACAGCCCTTCCCGGTACTATTCAACACCCTCCTCAAATGCCTTGAACTGTGCCTGGTTGCCTGAATGGAGGATGATGATGTGCATAGGAACTTCTAGTTTTTGTGGTGCTGGAATGTACAAAGTACAAATGCAAGATTCATATTTGTGTCCCCACACCTCATTTTTATCAACTCTGGTCCTGCCCACCAATAGGATCTGGCTCCCCATAAGGTTGCCCATAAGGTAACTGTGGTCCTCAGGCTGAAAAAGATTCCCCACCTCCGTAGGTGAAAAGCCTTATTCACAGTAGAACAATATCTGCCTATAGTAATTCTTCTATAGGGGTGGGGAACCTCATAGGAAACCTTCCAGGTGCAGAGGCCACATCCCAGAGGTAGGTAGGGCCAAGGGCAAAAGTAGACAACAAGTGTGACTCCCACCATTGCAAAATAGGCTAGATTCAGGCAACACAAAAGTCAGAAGTATCAACACACACCCCTCCATCCTGTTGAGGCAAGCAAGCAGTACAGTGGTACCTCGGGTTAAGAACTTAATTCGTTCTGGAGGTCCGTTCTTAACCTGAAACTGTTCTTAACCTGAAGCACCACTTTAGCTAAGGGGGCCTCCCACTGCCACTGCGCCGCCGCCACACGATTTCTGTTCTCATCCTGAAGCAAAGTTCTTAACCCGAGCTACTATTTCTGGGTTAGCGGAGTCTGTAACCTGAAGCGTCTGTAACCCGAGGTACCACTGTATCACCACAGCTTGCCTTCTCTGGGCAGGAATCTCTGGAAGGAGCAACAGTGAATCACGGGAGCCCAGAGAGCAGTCTATAGTGGTGCAGTCCAGGCAAGTGAAAAGCTGTCCTGAAATGCTAGCGACTATGAATAAACCAAAGATGCATTACAATCCGAGCGCAAGCCATATTTCTTTTCTCTAACCTTCAGTATGGATTAGAGATAAAGGCTTTTTGTCTTACTCGTAGCAGTCTAAGATTTCATTGTTCTATAAAAATAATAATGAGCTCATGACTAATACCTGACGGTCCATAAATTAAATAAATAAAAACATCCCAACAAAAAAACATAAAAAGATCAGGCGTACATGTTCACCATCATTTTTCCACATCAAATATTAATTTTACAGTGGTACCTCGGGTTAAGTACTTAATTCGTTCTGGAGGTCCGTACTTAACCTGAAACTGTTCTTAACCTGAAGCACCACTTTAGCTAATGGGGCCTCCTGCTGCTGCCGGGCCGCCGGAGCACGATTTCTGTTCTCATCCTGAAGCAAAGTTCTTAACCTGAAGCACTATTTCTGGGTTAGTGGAGTCTGTAACCTGAAGCGCATGTAACCTGAAGCATATGTAACCCGAGGTACCACTGTATTTATAAAGCATGGTGTGTGGAGGGGGCGGGGCGTGTGTGTGTGTGCAATCCTGCAGTTGACATTTGGCTGGCTTAGTTACCAAGTGGCATAAGTGCCATTGCCACCGGTGGAGAGGAAGGCCCACTGTCAGGGTACCACCTATGTCCTCTGCCAACAGTGTGGGCCAAAACAGGACATTCCTTGTGGGTGTCAGGGCAAGTTCCATGAATAATGCCAAGGATTCTAAGCTGCCACCACGTGCTCCCAAACGGGCATCAAAGCTATGCCAGCCCTGGGACTGGCCTACTTCTCGCCCTTTGTGAAAGAAACAGAAATGGGAACAGCAGCTGCACCACTACCTCCTGCCCATGGCACGGCTAGTCAGCAGGACTTTGGGTGTGTTGGCTACTCAGCCACACACAACAGAACTGCTCTTTGTTACATGCTTCTCTGCATATGATGAAAACATCCATCAAAGCGAAACGATTTAAAACCTGTGTGGCCCAGAGCCTGCAGCAGCAAAATTCCCATTTGGAATCCGTCATCTCTGAAGTACTTCTCAAATAAAAAATGCTATAACTTCCCAATGAAAAGGGCACACACACAAAATTTGTCGTACTTATGAGTTCCATAAGGAGGGCATCCCAAACTCTGAAACCATTGCCCTGTGCCCTCATTGTTCCAACATCAGTCGAAGAGAGTATGCGGGGGGGGGGGCCTGGCCAGCCCAAGACATGCTGGTATCTGAGGCAGAACAGCAAATGAAACCCCCTGCCTCGTGCACCATCAAATCGGGGTGCATTAAGTATCAAGGCTGGCCAGGTTATTTTAGCACCCAAGACACAAAGCATTACAAGCAGCTCTCCCTGGGATTAAAAAATACAATACATTTGTTGCCCGTTCGCAATTCCCAAAATCAGCTGTCTGAAGGCAGCCACCTCACTCTATGTAACAGGAGGGCTGGCACTCTCAGCAGCTGATTGTGGAGGTATATATGGGGGAAATGCTCTGTAAAGCAGGGGTTTGCGGTCCACCAGTGATCTGCATGCCTCATTCAGGTGGTCCATTGTTGTCTGCCTGTGAAGAACAGCAGGAGCAGTGGCTGTGAACAGTTGGCGCAGTGCATTAAATATTCACATTGATTTTAATTGTATTTTTACTGCTTCTATTAGTTTTCATATGTGTATTTTATTATTTGCTGAATCCAAACTGCAACACAATAAAATATAATAAAACAAACAAACAAAAAACACACCCTAGCACAGCACATTACATTACAATTGCTACAGAAGGCAAAAAACCAACCAACCACCATTAAGGGGTCTATCAAGACCCTCAGCAATTCTCAAGCGGTCCATGGGGGGAGGGGAGTTTGGGAATCACTGCCCTGAAGTACAGTACACACATAAGGCGGAAGCACTTTTTACTTTTTAGAGGTACATCTAAATTAACCCAAATATGACAAGTCGGTGTTTTGAAAACACCTACACCCCACAGGCACACTCAGAGACAGGGATTGGGGGCATGCACAGAGGGAAATGCAGCTTGGCTACTGGGTAGCAGGGGAAATGGCCCTACCTAATTGGTCAAAGATCGATAAATCTGGGCAGCTTTCAAAATTCATCCAGAAGTCTACAGTACTTTCCCATTACCTATGTGGATATTTCAGAAACATAAATAGGAGCTGGTGTCACACCTCTTTCAGACTTCATTTCTCCCACACAATAGGCACCTTTTGTGCTAGACACCCTGCATTCCTAATTAACATTGTCCTAATAAGCATCTGCAGCTATGTTGACTCAAAAATTTTAAATGGCATTAGTCATCTACTGAGGCCCACAAGCGGAAAATGTGCACCTAAGGAAACTAACTTTGTTACTTTGCTGAGGAAGAGGGTCCTTCCAGTGGCAAGTTTGTTTTCAAGCCTCATGAGGAAGGAGGCAAGAGTCTCGCATGTGAGACAAGAGCAGGAATTGGACTTCAGCCCCACTTTAGAATGTTATCTCCTGACATTGACTCTTAACACTCGTTCATGATGCTTTTGAACAGAATAAATATTTAGTCAATGAGATAAATAAAATGATTAGCAGATTTCAGTTCACATGAAGCTCAACTAAGATAACGAGGAGAAAAGACGGTTAGATAAAAAGACTCAGCTATGCCTCCTGTTGCACCCACAACCTATATTTGGTATTTAAGGATCAATCAGCTTCGGTGAATAAGGAAGGAGGAAGCTGAGCAGCATTTGCAAATGCTCACTAAAAGGAAGTTCAGAACTGGCAAGCATTCAAATATAAATGTGCTGCATCCTGCAGTTCTCTAGAACAACCTCTGGTCCTATACAAACCAGTGTAGTGGGGAGTTCTCCTGTGCAATGCCACCTCCCATATGTTGGGGTTTGTAGTTAATTAAGCTACTGAAATGAATGTGAGCTGCAAGCTCCTGCACATTTAGATACTGGTTAAACAGAAGAACTTTCCCTTGTATTGTTCCCTTTATTGCAATTTTCGCCATTGACCATTGGTATTTTTTGCCAGATCTCCTACACCTCCAATTCCAGCCCCCATACAGGAAAATCTGTGTTCTTTTCCTTTCTATCTAGATCTTCATTCAGCATGGCACATGCTGCTAGACAGGTGTTAAGTTACATGGGGGCAGCATTACCCAGCACACAAATACAGCAGTGGGCACATCTGTAGCTGCTAAATTTCTGCTTCTCATACGCACAAGCTCTGAAAGAGAAAAAAGTTCTGACATACACACACCCCAATTCACAAGCGGCACAATCCAGATTCACAAGCATTCACAGCATCACTTCTGAAACAACCCTTCTAGCGGTTTTCCATTTGTTAAAACCAATAGCCCAATTCTGCAGCCAATTCTGCGCACATTTGCCAAGAAGCAAGTTCCATTGAATTCAATGGGACTTAATCTCAGGTCACTTCCACAGTATTGTCATCTAAGAAGCTTTGATATTTAAAGCAGATGGGCTATTTTTGAAAATGTGTTTCTGTTCCTCATCCAGTATGCAGATGCTAAGAACATAAAAGCATAAAGGTTACAAACATTAAAGAAGTAAAGAAGGTGGAAAATTAATGTTAAAGGGAGAAACATATTCAGTTTCTGGATTAGCATTTGCACTAAACCATATTCAGTTTAAAGGAGGAGACCTAAAAGCAGCTTCCAAATTAATGTGTGATAAATATGATGCAGCATTTTACAGTGAAACATCAGTTTCCAAAACATGAACATGTGTATTCAAAAAATACAACACTGTACTGCTGGGGGGGGAGGATTTTGAGAGAATGATAATATACTGTCCTTCCCTCTCTCCTCCTTCCATTTCCACCCATACCATCAATATTTAGATTGTAAGCTCCTATGGGCAGGGACCTGTCTAATACAAAGAGGCATAGCCTAAGCAAAAATCTCTATTAAACACATTTCTGAAAACATTCAGTACACTTTTGAGTATAAAGAGAAAACAGGGCTTTAAAATGTTTGCATTCTATCGATTTTGACCTTGATGTTATGGTTTCAAGCTACAAACACCAACTGAAGAGACACAGAAGTTTAGATTGAATGATGGACTTAAGGAAGATCTGAAATAGGGTAAGGGGCCCCGGGTATTCTTAAGAAATGTGTAAGGCAGAAGAAGAAAAGGCTTGTGTAAGTCAATCAGTGCTTCCAAGACTCAAACCAAAAACCTCCTTTTTTCACTGTTTTTAACTGATGGCTATTTAAAACCACTGTGAACTGGCTTAAAATTATTAATCACGACCCAGCATTCGGCAAACGATCCTCCTCTAGATCAGCCACTGATGTCTACCTGAAAAAAGGTATTCCTTTGTTTTGGCTTTTGTTATTTTGAATGGTTTAAAGGGGACCCTCACCCCGGGAGAGTGCGAACAAGTTTCTTTACAACACACAAACTTTGATTTATTCACGTAAACATCAGAAACGCTTTGGCAAACACGGCCAGATGGAGGGGAGGAAGATAATGGCTTTTTCTGTTTGCCTTAGAAACTAAACAGCTGCGGGAAGCATCATCTGTGCGGCGAGCCAATAACTTTTCATCTTGTAGGCTCTTCCATTTATCAACCTGAAGCCAATTTAATTTGATGATGGTGGGGAGAGAGAAAGATGTTTTTTTAAAAAAGATCTTTCATAAACTTTTAAAAAGTCATTCCCCCTTTTTGCATCTTGATTTGTTTGAAATCAGGGTTTATACACAAGAATGATGAGATTGTAAAAAGAAAAAGAAATAAAAGAGTAAATCAAGAGCTAAAGATCACAGGCATATTAAGGGGTGGGGTCGTTTCGGAGCACAGTCTGTCATCACCAGGATGGGTGATCCGAGTAAAAGTTAAGCATTTTAAGACTGCAATCCGAAACACATTTCCCAAGACATAAGCCCCCTTCCCTAATACAGAGGGCCTTATTTCCAAATAAACACACACGAAGTCTGCAGTCCTATGCCTACTCACTCAGGAGTAAGCCCCACTGAACTCCCTGGGACGCACAACTCAATCCTATGTTTCTTCGGAAGTGGCACTTAGTTCAATGGGGCTTACTCCCGAGCAAGTGAGCTTCTTAGATTGGCTTCCTTAGACACGAGTAAACATGCGTAAAACGGGGCTGCAATACCCTCACGGATCTCAGCAGAGTAAAGCCGAGCAGGTGCTCAACGCTCTGCACAGAAATCCACGGGACGAGGAGCCAGCTGCACGTTTACAAGGAAACGCATCTCACTGAGAGTATATTCAATTACTGTAATGCGTTAACTTTGGCTGAATCGTGCCCTAAACCAGTGCGAAGAGGGTTTCCCCATCGGATCTACTTACCCTCGCATAAGACGACGACACTTAACGCCCAACGGGCTAAAGGCATCTTTCCCCCTCGCAATAATCCCATCGCCTCTCCTAACTTCTTCGACGGCAGGGAAAAAGTCTTGGCAAGGCGCTCTGGAGTTCAAACGTGCACGAGATAAGATAGTTCTCCGCGCTCCCTACAAAGCAGGCGCCTGGGTCTTGGGTGGGGAGACAACAGTCCGCTCCTCAGTCAGGTCGCCCCATCCTCCGAAGGGTCTCCAGATCCCTTGCGGCTGCCAAACGCCAACAAAACCAAGGGCTCGACTGAAAGGGGGGGTTCCCGTCTGCTCCTGCCGGCCCGGGTCGCGAAGAGCCGCACTTAGGGCGCCTCCCAGGTCTCTACTCTCCCCAGAAATCGAAAGAGAGGTAGAGACCCAGAAGCGCGCAGGGACGAGGCGGATTCAGCCCACCTGCCTAGGCAGCACTGGCTCAACTCCCGTTGGTCTTTAGCCGCCCATCGGAGTCTACAGGGTGCTTCTTCATTGAATCTGGAACAGAGGGTGAGGGGGAGAGAGAGATTTGAGCGGGTCCAGACCGTGGTGGGGGGAAAAGTGGAAATTAAGATCTGCTCCGTTTGCTTCCAAGGCGGCTGGCGCGCTCAGGAACTGCACGGCTGCATTGATCTTCTCCAAGTGCACTTTGCAGCGCCCCCTCCCAGGCGAAGGGGGAAAGGATGCCGCTCCGACGCCTCCCTCCAGCCGGGAATGGAAGGAGTTCAGTCGCTCTGCTCCGCAAGATCTAAGAGCAGCTCGGCTTTTGTGCTGAGCGAGGGGCGGTGGTGCTGCTGGCTGCCGCCTGGGGTGGTCTGGGCCAGCTGGGAACTTGCCTGGGTCCTTGCGGCGGAGCTGCCGTGCGCCTAATGAGGCTGCTGGCAGGCAGGCACAGAGCGAGCGAGCGGGCAGGGCTGTTCCCCCTCCTCGCGGTGGAGCTGCTGCGCGGATGGCTCGGTCCAGGCAGCAAATGGACAAGCCGCTCTCTTTCTCCCCCCACCCCAAGTTAACGAACAAATTGCAGCAGCGGGGGGGGGGGGAGGAGTGTGAAACTGATCAGGGGGCAGGGCGCCTGACTGCAGAGGCAGGAAGGGACCCACCGAAAGGGGGCCGAAAAAGAAAAAACGGGGGGAGGGATCAAATCTCAAGAAAGGAGGGCAGAGTCAAGGGGAAGCTCAGGACCACTTTGCTACAGGTGCTGCTGCTGCTGCTGCTGCTGCAAACTCCAGGTGTAGGAAGTTTGGGCGAGGGCGCCTAATGCAAAAGACCAGCATTTGGAAACGCAACTGGTCCTTGCATAATTTGCGCAACGTTTTAAAAACGAAAGCACCCAACAGTTTGGAGATGGGGCTGCATCCAAACAGCCTCCAGGCGCAGAGGCCGGGGACGCCGTCATCTGCTCCCTTCCCCGGGCTTGGTTGCAAGATAGCAGAAGCAGAAGCAGAGTGGAAGGCTTGGCTCTTGAAAAATGGCCGGAGGGGTTGGGGCAAGCCCAGAGCGGGGTGCGGAAGATTGGGCCTGCAAAATCGAGGCAAAAAGTAGGGATGGGGTTGAACCGGGAGGACATCCAAACAAACATGCAGAAACGAGTTACCAAAAGATCTGGAGCAGGGCAGCGGGGCGGGGAAGAGAGGTGATAAAGCAACAGCAGCCTGTCCTCTGTAACTACATCTTAATACGAAGGTACCGATTTCAGAATAGTAACTTGCCCCGCCCTGGATACATTAAACATGCTGAATAATTAATTGCTGGGGAAACAGATATTTTTGTCTGATGGTGAGAGGATGCTTAAGGGTAGGCAAGCTACCTGGCAGATGCCCAAAGTAGCCTAGAATGTATGCCTGCAGCTGCTGCTTATTAGTGTAACACCACTTTTGAACCACAAATGAAGGGGGGGACTTTGCTCAACCTATTAGCTTTCCCAGCAAGCCATCAATACTCAGCTAAAAGCCCCAGCAAACGTTGCATGCATTGCGGAATGGAAGCACTTGAGTGCCTCAGCCACTTCTGTTGCATAATGCCAACACCATCTCTGTAGTTCCCTCTGTGTACAATTTCTTCTTTGGGGGAGAAAAGTTGGATGAACTTTCCACACTGAGACCTGTCCCTTTTTTTTTTTTTTTTTTTTTAATATGTTGCAAGAGGTCAACAGGGCTTACTCTCAAGTTAAGTGTACTGGGGATTTTCACAAGCCTTAAGAATAAAAATTTAAAAATTGGTGTTCGAAAACACCTACATCATACAGGCACACTCATCAGAGATGAGTGCATATGCAGCAGCAAACCCAGCTTAGCTGCTGGTAGCAAGGGAAATGGCTCTACTCGCTTGGGTGAAGATCAATCCATAGGAATGCTTTTCGGCTTCTGGAAGTTTCAGATAACATTATACATTGCTTGCCCAGGAAGCATTACTTAAAAACTCTGCAAATGTTATGTTTATGTTCCCGAGAAACCCTAAGAGCAGCTACTAAAACCACTCAGTATTATGGAGCCCTAAATGAATGCACACACCAGTAAGAATATGTTCATATCTGCAAGTATCCAGTCCAGGAATTCACAAAGTCTCTGTCATGATAAATAAATATAAGGAACTATTGGGTCCAGAGTAGCTCGAAAGCTGCATCTCTGCAGGATTTAATGCTCTGAGGTCCCTTACCCCACTCCAAGAACCTGGAAGGTGGGCAATTGAGCCATATGTCTGCATCATGTTCAATTCCATAATTCCCCACCCTCAGATATGCCATAACTGCTCTTTCCCTTAAGGGAGTCTACAAGAGTCACCTCCCCTGAACTTGTCTCCTTCCAATCTGGAGTCATGAGAAGCACAGTGATTCATACAAAACTTACAAAGCGTGGGGAATTCTTACTCTTTCACACTGTATTTTTATGCTGTGCACCACCCTGAAATCTACTGATGAAGGGGAAGAAGAAGAAGAAGAAGAAGAAGAAGAAGAAGAAGAAGAAGAAGAAGAAGAAGAAAGTATACTTGCCTTGTGGTGAGGAAGTATGTTTTGACTATCACAAGTTTGGAAAATTCTTCTCTGGCTGGCCTGACTGCTGATGCAAAACAAACCTAATGATGACATCAGTAACTTTACTGTCACTATTTGTCAGCAGCTCCTCTTGCTTTTGGACCACAAGTCTATCCAATTTTCAGAGCTATCTTGGAAACCGTTCTCGAGTGCTGCATTGGAATTGCACACAGGGTACACCATGTGCCAGATGAGCAATATCAGGTGATGTTGCTGTGCCTGAGTCAGTGATTACAAAATGTAGAATAGTCTTTTCTCATAACCAAGCAGCTATCTCTTCTTCCAATAAAACCAAGCTACCAGGAGTTATTGATTGCTTAAAAACAAATGGAGCATTTGCTGTGCCTTGTTACACTGTGGGTTGTGATCACTCCCTTCTCTGTGTATGCCTTGGAATGTTTCCTTTTTGGTTTCACTTTCATTTTGCCATGCTCCTGTGTTGTAGAGTGATTCCTTCACTTGCTGTGTTGGCCAAGTCTTCTCTCTGCTTGGAATAAATGAAGGAGGTTGTGCTAGGTATCTTTATGGCTGTAGGCAGTTTGCTGCTTCTGTAATTCCTCATGTGAGCACATGTTTGGAATCCCACCTGGGGGAAAGCAAATGGGGTAGATTTCTGATCAAAATCACCCTCTCATAAAGCTGATTTTATGTTTTCTTTAGAACAGCCATTGTGGCTTCCTTTGTATGCAACATATAGTCTGCCCCCAACCCCAATTCTCTGTTACGCTGTTTTCATCAACCAAGCCCATGGCAACTTTGCCCTCCTTGAAATATCTAAAGACTAGAGTGACTCGCTTATTCAAGGAACACCTAGTGAACCTATTGATTGATCAGGGTTTATGAGCCTTTTGATTACTTTAGCACTACTTTCCTCCTTCCCACCCATGTATGTTGTGTGTTTCACATTGCAAGTCTGAAGACAAGAACTGTCTCTTTACAGATTTTTGCAAGCTCTTTGGGAAAAGAGCAGGGTGAAAATGCTTTAAATAAACAACTTAAACACCCACCCACCACAAAATCAGTAGAAAATGAAGACTTCATTCACAACACATTAAAAAACCAAATGGAGAATAACAGAAAATCTAATCACAGACTATCTGAATGCAGTGCAGACATTTTCTGCAATGATCACAGCCATGTATCTGCTAATATCATCCTCTATGCCTTCAGTCTACCATGTTTATGTGCCATTTAATCAGATCCAAAGGCTACCATGGTTGGTCAATTCTCAGCCAATTTCATCATGTAGTAATGCCTGCATTGCTTGAGCAACAGGCATGGTAGGGGACTATACAGGTGCCCATGATGTATTTGCCTGACCAGTTAAACCGAGCTTAAGCAGTCTGAAAAGCCAATAAACCTCAAAGCTGCCCTAACAAATAATGAAGTTTGTTACTGACCCCATTTCTGGATCGCCGGCCTACATCCACAGACTGTGCTAGGCTCTGCATTGATCCACCAAGTTCTCTTCTGGCTCTACATAGGACTGAAAACTCATCCTGAACCACAACTCCATCCCGAGAGGCTAGTTGTTGTTTACCACAGAAGTTTGGGAAAGGTTGTAGCTCACTGGTAGAGTGCCTGCTTTGCATTCAGAAGATCTCAGGCTTGTTCCCCAGCAATTGCAATTTCTGCTGCATTTCCCCATCCAAGTAATGCTGAAAACGTACCTTTATTTGCCTACCTTCACATCCACAACCCCGTGCAAAGTAGCTAACCTGCGGCAAAGTCTCCCCTGCCATACCTTTCATAAATAGCCCTAATCAATCAAGCCTGTTTCAGCTTCCTTCAATTTTATTTTAAAAAGCAACAACAAGCATCATTTCCATTAATAGAAAATATTAGTCCATCCTGCAGTGCTTACCTAAGTAGCAAAAACATTAAACTTTGGAAGCATAAAATATAAATGATCTATATTGAGCAGTGAGGTCACTGCTGAATCATAGTCCTAGTCAAACATAGGTCATAATCAAAGTACTAAAAAGCCTGCAGGTCATCATCTGGTCAAAACCTCTGCTCTACACAGAGATGGGCACTAAGAGGCCCATTGACTTTCCCAACGTAGAGCATACCTCATCTGCTCAGAGAGAATGGATAGCTGGTTGGTTGAGGGAGCACACCAGAAGGAAATGGAAGCTCCCCATAGGTCACAGAAGCATTCTTGAATCCAGGATAAAGCTATACTGGTGAGAGGTGCAGTGCACATAACCTGAAGAGACAGCCTTGCTTCCAGGAACCATGATGGAGTGACAAGGATTTGAGCCAATGTGACTGCAGCATGGAGCGATGAATTTACATGCATTCGCATTTTGCACAAATGGCTTCCCGCGGTCTCCTTAAAAAAGAAAAGAAAAAACAACCCAAAGTGAACTCAGCAACTCTGAGGGAGGACACAATATTTTTCATTTATACTACTACAGTGATCCTCGGATGAAAGGTGGTATATAAATTTAATTAATAATAAAAATAACATTGAATAACAATGTATTGGGGTGGGGTGCCCAAAATACTTCACTTTATTTCATTCATAAATAAAACAACCAACTAGCAATACAGATCAGCAGTTGGAGGGTCAGGCTGAAGAAAAAATATAGCTGCTCACATAAAAGGCCACTGAGTGGCTGTGTTTACATGTAATCATAATCCAAGAAAAATGGCTTTGTAAACCAAGCCAGAACTGCTTGCTGGTCTAAAACCATTCTTGTTGGCTTATGCATCCTGGCTTATTAGGGCAAATCAAAGCACAACCCCAGGCTCAGATGTAATGCTAAGCTATCCTCTTCCTGCTTTACCTGCCTGCACCAAAAGAGAAGCAAAGTGAGGAGTTCATGCACCATGCAGTTTTTAAAGCCAAGCTTCTTGGTTTACTGTTACAGGCCAATATGGGTGGTGAGTTAATGATTGAGCTGAGGCATAGTCCTAGTCCTTACGGAGGTTATACCTCTGAATTTCAGAACCTACCATGCCACAGTTCAGAACTTCAGAAATGTGGGTAGCAGCTCACATGATTGTATGTTCCTGCTTTCAAAAACCTTATCTTCATAAATAAAACTAGCATGTTAAGTAGAAGGCCAGCACCTCTGTCTTGAAATCAGCTTTCCAGCTATCTATTTGATGCTTTCCGAGAAACGTTCCCTCTTCTAATCAACGCCGTCTCTACAGTGTAGGAAAACTTCCCACTATCTACAAAACACTGTTGCTCACCATCCTCTGCTCACACCTAACTTCTAGAAAACAGAGCTCTCTCTATTTCTTTCCATCACGTTATATAGCCAAAAAAAAAAAATCACACCCACCAAATTACAAAGATAAAAGTTATTGCAAACAATGGCTGCTAATTTTGCCCATTGGTTTGCAGTTTGGCAGGTGACATAACCCACAAAGCCCACAGACTTCCTGTGCTGTGTTGGCTTCATATCCCAATCAAAAATGAGAACAGCATGAAGGAACTTTCTCTACATTCCCAGTCCTGCTTAGCTGCCTTCCTTGGAGGCCCCAGTCTGGCCCCACCACAGAGAAACATCCCTGCCTTCCCCAGGTTATGCCCTCTAATGTTTTCTGGATACACTATGCCAGTAGGGCCCATATGCTCTAGGCTGCATTTCTATATTCTTTCATGAGACTTACTTCAACGTTGACATAGGCTGCAGTCCTGTGCATAGATACTGAGAGTAAATCCCACTGAACTTAAGAAAGCCACTCACACCATTAACCTTGAAGGCTTTCGTTTAAGTTGTGCCCTTGGGTAAGGAAGCCCAGGGTCCTTACAAATGCTGAAAGTGCTCATATAAAACAGTTTTTTGCATTCAAGAAAGATTTGCTTGCTTATTTTTGCATGCTGGGAATCTGTAGAGACAGTCTGAGAGCTGGAAATTAACAGAGCAGGAAAGGTAGAAACTAATGAATCTCTATCAGGATAATAATGTAGGAAAGACAACACACAGGCAAAATATGCCTCAAATCAATGGTTTGCGTAGAAATGTTTTACTCTTAATTGATCTTGTTCTTGAATCGTATTTTTTTTTTAAGAATATCAACCCATAAATGAATCAATATGGGTGTCATCTAAAACTAAAGAACAATTGAATGAAACGAATGAAAAGGCTTTTCAAAGGCATGGGGACCAATACATTTGGGTTGAGGCAGGGTTGTTCACCCATGAGGCAAGGTGAGAAGACCACTTCAGGCAACAGGCTCTACAGAGGCAGCAGATCTAGCCACCAATGAATGCATCAATAGCAGCAGTGCAATCCTTGATGATCGGACCTCTCCCTGCCCCCCTCCAGTTCCACCTCTACAGTGGCCTCTTGGCCAATAGGAGGCACTGTGAGTCCCCTCCCACTCTTGTTCCCAATGTATATCTTTATCCCCGTCCCACTTGTTCCTGATGTAGCTATTCATTTACCCCTTCTTCCCTGGTGGGAGAGGGGGCGCCATTTTGTGGTTAGCCTCAGGTGCCAACAAGTCTTGAGCTCTAGACAAAGAATTTTGTCTAGCTCTAGACAAAGCTCTAGAATTTTTCATCCCAAAACTTTTTAAACTACCATAATCAGGGCCAGCCCAAGACATTTTGCTGCCTGAAAATACAATTTAGCAAAATAGCATGCCAGAGTTTATACTGAGCCTAATAAGGCCTCATGCCTAATGTTTATTTCAAGTTTGGGTTGCCCCCAGAAGAAGTTTAAATGATGTGCAAAGCAAACCTAAGTGGGCTGGTGAAGTGGCAGATGACCCAAAGCTCTGCTGTCTTACACCAACCATGGTGGATGGCTTGAGTGTTTCTTGCCCATACAGTGGTACCTCGGGTTCGGAACTTAATTCATTCTGGAGGTCTGTTCTTAACCTGAAACTGTTCTTAACCTGAGGTACCACTTTAGCTAATGGGGCCTCCCGCTGCAATTTCTGTTCTCATCCTGAAGCAAAGTTCTTAACCCGAGGTACTATTTCTGGGTGAGCAGAGTCTGTAACCTGAAGCATCTGTAACCTGAAGGTATCACTGTATTTCAACTTTTTCTCACTGTTGAGAGAGAGGGAGTGGGGGAGCATCTGTGCTAGCCCCAGGCTAAAGTTGGTAATGAACCCAGCACGGGGGCCCATTGGGGGAATGAAGAGGCTTTGGATCCAGCAAATCCAAGGCTGCGTCTGCTTCCAGAACACCCCATTCCCAAGCCAAACCTTGGCTACCACCAGCAAAAACACCGCCAGATCTATGCCATTGTAGCTTTCCATAGATGTAATGGGTGGGAAACTTGCCACAACATGCATTTACGCCGCCACAAAAAAAATCACATCAACAGTGAAGGGGATATCCACCCAATCCTCATGCCTAGCAGATCTGGGGTTCATGGTTGTGCTCATGGTTATGTAGTTATTTCCCTACAATTTATACCTCAAGACCACAATTTAAGCAAGTCCTACAACAAAGCAACTTTCATGATGCCAAGCAGTTTTGGATCTGGTCACAGTACTTGCATGGGGGGACCAGTAAGGGCCCCCATCTACACTGCCCTGAGAGCCACGAAAGAAAGAAAACAGAATAAAATTGTGCTTTTAAAAAAAAGGTGATTGCAGAAAACTCGGTGGAATTACTCAGGGAATCTAAACAGGGGATAGTTTTTAATGTTTCATTATTGAAGTGTTTGTCACAGGGGAGAGTTGCTCCCCCTACTCTGAGATATGAAGGCTGCGCTATCGATTAGGATTCATCATTGAATTTTGACAAATTCTTTGTCACACTGTAACTCGTTTTGTGATAAATAATATCTTGCTAAGGAAAGATGAGACAACAGTAATAGAACAGATGGGTTCAATCTTTTCAGCAGAGACTTGGAAAAAAGACAATGAAAGGAAATGTATTGTAGTAGAAGGGAAATCATTCTAGCGAGAAGAATTATTTTCATTCAAAATGTCCTTAGTAGTCAGGCTAACTGAGCATTTTAAAGTAATTCTCGCTGTCAGTAAACAGACAGTTTTAAGTATGCATACACTGAAATGATTCCTTATGTGCAAATGAATAACTGCTATTTTCCACCCTTTAGGAGAGACAGCAAATATTTTGTGGGTCTCCGTCCACCTGGCTTGGCGCTACCAGCTCCACCATATTCCCCATGCAGCCAAGTTGCTCCTCTTCCCTCACTCCTACACCACAACACCTGCACATTTCTTTCGTGTCTACTCACTGCAAGGAAACATTCGAAATCCATCCAATTTCCTTGAAAGCAGCCTATCCTTTTGACATTGCAAAGCCAAAGTCCCTCCTTGTCATCTCCTCACAATCTTTGGAGTCTCTTCTTCACCCTCAGTAAATCAGAAGAACTTTAAGTGCTTCCAGACTGTTGCTATTCTGGGGTGGCGTTCAATCATATGCCAGAAAATTTGGGTTATGAATTTATGGTTTATTGCATGACTTTCCCAGAAGATGGGACTTTTTGCTTGAAGGAAAGTGATGAGGAAATTCAAGGAAAATAAAACCTGCTTTGCTGTGATGTCGTCTAGCCTCCCCAGATATAAATCAAGTGATTGCTCATTAAATAGCTGTCACCTTGTCTCTGCACAAACAAATCAGTATGAAATGTCATTAAACAGGCCATCTGGAGGTACCCTTTATGAGGTGATAGAGATTCCCAATTCTAACTTGTGTACATTGTTGAGAACCATAAGAGTATCATCTCAGGTTGTCCTTAAAATGTTATACTCTTTGAACTGAAGCATTGTGAAGAAATATTTTTAAAATCAGCACAAAATGGTGAAATGGCAGCCCTCATTTATTTTATCTGTAAGAACAAAACCCATTGCTTAATTCTACAACAATGTAATGTGTCCCCCCCAAAAAAAAACCAGGAGTGAAATCTGATATTTTTCTGTAGGCTGCTTTCTATAACTAATCACGCTTGTATCTCACTCTTCCTCCAAGGAGCTCAGATAGCTTGTATGGGTTTCTTCCCCATTCTCACAAAAAGAATGTGAAGTAAGCTGGGCTGTAAGATAGTGACTGGCCCAAGGTCTGCCTATGAGCTGCATGGATGAATAAGGATTTGAAAATTCACACTAGTTTGTTAAATGACTTGAGGACTCATTTATTTCTGCACTGTGAGTGCAGATCAATCAAATCATTGTACTTTTGTTTTTAAAAATTACACAAGTTGCCTTGTATGATGCTGTGTTTTAAACGCTGAAGCTGTTAATGGGTGCTTGCTAATTTTGATCACAGACTTTGCTGTGCAGCATGATAACTGCAGTGCAACATGCTGAGGAATTTCCTTACGTTGCTATAATGTACTCAGTTTTGTCTTAAATACCTTGCCAAAATAAATTTTCATTGGTTCATCCAATGCCAATAATTTACATTATTATTGTATTGTCTCTAAGTTTTTGATGCAGAACTAATAAACCTGACCTGAAACCTGTACAGTTAGATGTTAATGGAATAACAATCATATTTTGGCTCCCACAGCTTATGACCATAAGAAACATGCATTCATCCTGATCTAGCAAGAGGGATTGTCACTGTGTACACCAGAACTCATGAAGACTAATTGCATAGGAAGCATTACTACCGCCAAACAGTTGCATGAGGTAGCTGTGAATAGAAAACACCACTAGCTCATTTAGGGATGAATATAGAGAGCATCCATATGACGAATCCTTGTGGGGATTCAAATGTGCATCCTTTGATAATCTAAAACAAACAAACCCTAAGCATCACTTGGATTACATAAATGCACCACAAACTACCATTTTATAGACACACTCTGCTCATATGCTTCATACTCACTACTAATAGCTATCTGAAATACATGCATGTTACTTCTCCAACATCTACACCAAGTCACATATGCCCTTTAATTATCATTAAGGAATCTTCCTCCCCTTTAACTCAATGCACATTACATACTGCTATTTACAGTGCTCTTTTCCCACGTTAAATGTCACCATCCATTTCTCCAGCCCATATAGATTCAGATACAATCCCACAAGTTTCTTTTTTGGGTTCCCCCACGCACTGCCAAGTTTGCCTGCTCTTTTAACAAGAGGTTTTAAAACATTGTTTTTGTTGCTAAGCTTTATTGTTTGTGGTATTTTATTACCGTTATATTTCATGTTAAACCCACCCTGGGATTATGAATTGATAAAGAGTACGACAGAAATGGAATAAGTAAACAAATGAAATTTCCTTCAGCATTCCTTCTCTTTAGCACTGACACCACTGTGCTCTTCAGGGAAATCGATGCTGTCAGGTGAAAAAGGAGAGACATCCGTACTGGTCAAACTGACTAGGTTTCCTCACCGCACTTCTGTATGGGGGAAGAAGTTAAGGTGTGGAAAAGCCACTCAGAAATATATTTGGCTCTATGGAAAGAATGGCAGGATGAGGACTAAAAATGTGCCAACGGTGGGGTAGAGGCTTAAAATGTCTTTAAGTGACGGGGGTTTTTTTGTTTGTTTGTTTTTAAAAAAACATTTAGGTAATGAGCTCATTTTTAAAAAAAACCTTAGGGATTCCATGAGGTAATGTTACATGTAAAGTTATGCCTCACCCAAGCAGTGCTAAGTACACTGTGACAGCTAAAAACAAAGAACTCTGCAACCACAAGAGAGAAATCCTATCTTCTGCTTCTCTAGAGGCAGCGGCAGAGCAAGCCAATTGGGTACCTGGGGTGGTGCACGTGCCTTGTGCCCAGGGGTGGGGCCAGCTGCCCATGGGGGTGGGGTGAACCAGGGCAGGGCACTCCGTGGGGCCTCTGAGGAGTCTGCCTGCCTCCTCCCAGTAAGCTGCCCTACAGGTGAGGGGGGTGGCGGGTGGACCCTTTGGGGCAGCATGGAGCCGGCGGGCGCCTAAGCCACCACGTCACTCCCAGGAGAGACGCATGGCTCAGGCACACTGCAGGCCCCTCAGTGAGTGCCACCCGGCATTTTGTCACCCCCCTCAGTGGTGACACCCGGGGCGACCCACCCCCACCACACACTCCTTTCTCCACCCCTGTCTAGAGGGTTACAGAATTAAGGGCAAGGCATACCAGATTAGATTTTGCCTTTGAGTCTTTACAGGCAGGTCCCATCTGCATTGTACATTTAAAGCAGTATCATACCACTTTAAAGAATCATGGCTTCCCCCAAAGAATCCAGTGAACCGAATTTTGCTAAGAGTGCTGAGAGTTGTTGGGAAGCTCCCATTCCCCTCACAGAGCTACTATTTTCAGGGTTCTCTGTGAAGAATGAGGGATCATTAAGCCGCTCTGCAATTTGTAGCTCTGTGAGGGGAATGTGCGTCTCATTACCAGGGCCAGCCCACCCACATGAGGCAAGGTGAGGCGACTGCCTCAGGCGGCAGGATCCATAGGGGCAGCAGATCCAGCCTCCAAGGAATACATACCTGTGGTATGAATCGGCCGTTTCCTCAGGAGGCCTGCTAATGCTAATACTACCTCTACAGTGGCCTCTGGGTGAATTGAAAGCACTGCTGCTGTCCTCCCACCAAACACACCGGTTGAGGGGGCCGGGGCAGCGCAACTTGAACATGTGTACATGATGTCAGGCTGCTGCAGAATTTGAAAAAAAATGGAAAATTGGGGGGGGCCTCCCCCCTCCCCAATGGCACGCCTACCTCCCACCCTTGTTGCAATGTAGATCTATTTCCTCCTTGTTCCTGATGTAGATCTTCACTCTTGGCAGGAAGGGGGGGCACAAATTTTTGTGGTTCTCCTCAGGTTCCAAAATGTCTTCGGCCAGCCCCGCTCCTTAAAACTCTCAGCACCCTTAACAAAAACTACTTAAGTTTGTGGACATCAGAGTTTGGAATTAGAAAGGAACCTGGGGAGCGGGAATCCACAAGGAACAGAACTGGGGAAGGGGAATTGAGACCAAAGAACTTGATGCATTTACTCACTTTCTGTTCCCTACAACTAATCAAACACTGGAGGTGTGGATGGAGCTCTGACTATGCTTTCTCTGCCATCCACCCCACTCATGTCAGCAGCACTAAATGAGCCCTCCCTTCCTGAAGTGATTGTTGGGGAGAAAAGGGGTTGGCCACAGAGAAAGCGTGCCAAAGTATGTTTCTGGCCCCATCCCATGTTTGGCATCGGCAGTGTCCACACAACTGCCATCCAGAGACACAGGCAAATGCAACTAAAGTAACTGTGCTAAGCCCAAACTCTAGGAACCTTTTAAGAAACTGGTAAACTTACATTGTTCTGCCAAGCCTATGACTGAGCAGACCACTATATATATTATTTTTACTGTAAAGGTTTTAAGGCCTTATTGCTGTTTTATTTTATTGATTTCCTAGTTTTTATTGGACTTAGTATTTATAGTCTTGACTAATATTTTAGGCATGATTTTTATTGTTGTAAGCTTCCTTGAGAGTCTTAGCAGGCTAGTTAGTGGGGTAGATGTTCAAAGCAATATATTTTAAATCCTAGTATAAACTAGAAGGTGTTTTGAGTGCAAACATATGAACAGATTGCCTATACAGTGGTACCTTGGTTGTCAAACTTTACCTGTTCCAGGAATCCGTTCGACTCCTGGAACCATTCAAAAACCAAGTTGCGGCTTCCTGCACTCAGTCGGAAGCCATGGAAGCCATGTCGGACATTCGGCTTCCAAAAAACATTCACAAACCAGGACACTTCCGGGTTTGCGGCTTTCGGGAGCCAAGCCATTCAACAACCAAGGTACCACTGTAGAAGTAGACTTTGTTTGGATAAATATATTGATATCTGAAACAAGTTTATACAGCATATAGAAGGTTATTAGCAACTATGGATAATAATATGACATATCTATACAATAATCTATAGAAATGAAATTGATGTTACATATTGTAAAACAATTCTGTAAGGTAGGTTAGGCTAAGTGATGGCGACTGGCCCAAGGTCACCCAGTGAGCTTCATGGCTGAGTGGAGATTCAAACCCAGGTCTCCCAGTACTCCAGTACTCTAACCATTACACCACACTGGCTCTCATATCCACTGACGGCAGTTTAGATCTAGTCCTTTTCAGTTACAGTAGTTCACACACTGAAGGTTTGGAACCAGACTAAGTCAGCTGAATTTAGGCCACAAATTAGTCATGACCTAAGCTCTCAGTGATGTGGGCCACAATCTAGTTCAGTTAGCTTTCATCACGCCAACAATTCCAAAGAGCTCCAATTTGGTGTTGAATTGTAACCAAAGCACAGAGCAATGAAGTGTGAAGAAATTATGTGATTATTGCATATACAGTGGTACCTCTGGATGCGAACGGGATCTATTCCAGAGCCCTGTTCACATCCAGAAGCAAAAGCAACCCGCATCTGCACATCTGTGCGTGCAGCGATTCGCCACTTCCGTGCATGCGCGTGACGTCATTTTGACCGTCTGCACATGCACAAGCGGCAAAACCCGGAAGTAACACACTCCGTTACTTCTGGGTCGCCACAGTGCGCAACCCGAAAATACTTATCCCAAAGCTACTTCAACCCGAGGTATGACTGTACATGAAATGGGTGTGTTTTTTCCCTTTACAGAAATAGGAATTCAGTCTAACTAATGGGTAAAATCCATGAGGAACAGAGCTAACATTAATATTATTTATGTCCATGAACATAAAGTTCATAAAGGAAAGATAACATCTTCTGGAATAAAATTTAATTTTGATACTATAGGAATTTGTATAAAAATATCAGACTGAGGACTTATAGGGGACTAACCTGTAAGTTAACACGCAATGGGTTCTATTATTTCTTGAAGCTGATTTACATTCTTCACCATATGTTTCAAAAACTTAATCAATAAAAGATTAGACTGCCTTTAAAAAATCCACAGCCATGCTAAAAGGCACCTGTTAAAATATATGGTGCTCTGATGATTAAAAACAAAGAGAGAATTCTTGTCTGCAACCAGGTCATATCTTAGTCTTAAGAGGAAAAGAAGAAGACTAGCAAGGCCTTATTTGTGTCATTCTTTTTTTTTAAGATAACAGACCCAAATCCAAAACAGACCACTTCATTAAAGCCCATTGGAACAAATGGGTTTAAGTAAGCATAACTTTGTGATGGATTTAGACAATAACATTCCTATATGTGTGTACACACACACTATAATCTCCAACTGCCCCCAACATGCTAGGACCATCACTAAAACCCTTAAGGCACCACGGCTTCTCACTATGTTATACACGGTCCAGAATTCCGCAAGTGGTGAAAGGATGTGGGGAAGGGCAGGGTGCGCAGAAGGACCCATAGGAAGGGGAAGGGCACCAGCTGCCACCGCTGTATTCCTGCACTCCACCAGCCAGTACTGCTCAACGAATCCAACTACAGCGATTGCGGCAGCAGGAGCAGCCTAAGGGGGCGTGGCTTGTGCAGGCACACAGATGCCCTCCGCCAGTCATAGCTGCAGACCATAGAAACTATTATGCTTGTGCAGAAGTGCTGCCTTGAAAACATCTGGCACAGGTGCCTCTTCTGAAGCCCAAGGCAGGCAGTGTGGGATATTTAGTCAAACCAACAATTCATGTTTTGCTAGATAATCACATGATTATTTATATATTCTCCTACCTGCCTGGGCACAACCTCTGTCTCTTTTTCATCACTTTCCACCAAGCCAGAAATGTGAGAATATCTGCTGAGTCTGAGCTAAATGCTCTGATTGCATTTTAAGCTAGACTTAAGTATGTCTTTGTAACCGAATTACCATTTTAAGCCTGCCTGAACAAAGCTGCCTGTCTGTTACTCTTCAACAAGTATTCTGAGTGAATAAATGTTATTTTTACCTTTTACAAGACTGTGTGGTTATTGTTTTAAGGGGGGGAGGGGAAAATACCAAGATAATTCAGCCTGCCTTAAAACTTTTTGGATTACTTAAACTAAAAGGCTAAGACTAGCCTATCTAAGCTTACCTTTTAAGCTGCAAAGGGATGGCACTCTGGTGAACTCATAAACAGGAGGAAGGAAGGAAGGATAGTGTCTAATAAATATATCCTCTTCTAGCATCTATTCACATTCCAACAGGCTGAAGCAAGCCTCACAGTTTAACATATATCATCTAAGGCTCCAGCAAATAACCAGGACAATTGCCTGTATGGCATTGTTACATACTCCTCTTGGTAACAGTTGTTGGGGCAGCTCAGCCAACCCTGCCCTTTTCCCACATTTTCCATCAGCAGTGTGCATATATCGTATTTTTCTGTGTATAAGGCGCCCCATGTATAAGACGCCTCCTATTTTTGGGGACTCCAAATTAAGAAAACACCCCTCAGCACTACCCATGCATAAGATGAGCCCCAATTTTAAACCTAATTTTTTTGTTTAAAAAATCCTAGTCTTATACACGGAAAAATATGGTATATGTGGTGCAGGGCAGGGGACACTGATGCAGGATAGAATGAATATTTTCATCTGAGGAATGTTGGAGAGTATGGCACACAATAATATTTATAAATAAGACAGGCTCCCATCTGGGTCAATTGGCCAATAGCAGATAAACTGATCTCTGTACATGCGGCTATATTAGCCATGTCCCTCTAGACATAAAAGCTGTGCCCTGCATAAATGGACTTCCTCCAAACCTGCCAACATTGTCAAATGTTCATTGTGATGACACCACTAGTTATGCTTTGTGAGGCATCTCAGCAAGTTCTGGGTGTTCCACATGCTAAGCATGTGGAAAATCTTCCAGTTCTGATGCTTCTGTGCAGTTAAAACTCTGTATTTGGTCAGGGATTGTCTGCATTGGGCTTACCCCTCAACCCATTTTCACATCAGTTTGGTGCACAGTTCTCACTGCTCATTTTCCCTCCCTTCTTGAGCCTTTATATGAAAACAATCCCTGCAGTTTGATAACACAGTATTTGGCTTGGGTGAAAAATTGCCTCAGCATAAAGCAGGCATTAGCCATACCAAGAAATCAATTCAGCAGTGAGGATTTTTATTATTCAATCATGTAAGTAATTAAAACCATTGATTGATGGTATGGCAACACAGCTGAAGCTCTCTCACTCATGCCCCAGCAGAATGGTTTGCACCCCCTATTCTCATCTGCGAAACAGCACATGGGTCCACTGATAATATTTCCCTAACTTATACTGTACACATCTGCAACTCTCAGCAAAAACACGGGACCCAATCACTCAAGAAGCCATCTTATTAGGGATATAGACACCTGTAAATAAATGTACCACTACTGTGGAACTGCCATCAAATCATTTGAAACTGGGGAATTGTACATACTACTTTGGATAAAATATTGTATAAAATGCTTTGGTGCAATAT
Organism: Podarcis filfolensis; assembly: GCF_964270895.1. Lineage (NCBI taxonomy): Eukaryota > Metazoa > Chordata > Lepidosauria > Squamata > Lacertidae > Podarcis > Podarcis filfolensis. Next base: position 79,684,603 of record NC_139608.1, read on the forward strand.
ACACCAAGCTAACACACTACTGCATATCACAGACAAAAATAAGGAAATTTCCCCAATTCTACTGCCTTAATGTCATCCACACCCCCCCCCCCTTATATTTTGCTGAAAGCTGCCCTGGTTTTTGTTCTGCCATAGCCCATTGTGGCTTACTTTATAAGCAAAGAGCATGCATTTCAGTCAAGGACCAACCAGCAAAACATAACAGGGCATCAACAGTTAAGAAAAAACCTCAAGAGCTACAGCATATGAGCTGTCAGCTTACACCAAGGTTAGGGATCCTCTGGTCCTTCAGATGCTGTTAGACTAGAATTTCCATCACCTTGAACCATGCTAGCTAAGGCTGATAGTTGCTGGGAGTTCCCCATCCTTGGCTAGATCAGGGGAACAGGCTAAAAACTGAAGACCTGAAACTCACACCTACAACATTTTTGAAAAGCACCCCCCCCAAATGGTGATAATAAATTGCCAGGGATACGTCAGAATAATTAAGTGGAGCAACTGAACCTTATGCTAGATCTATTAACTGTACAGTGGTACCTCAGGTTAAGTACTTAATTCGTTCCGGAGGTCTGTTCTTAACCTGAAACTGTTCTTAACCTGAAGCACCACTTTAGCTAATGGGGGCCTCCTGCTGCCACTGCGCCGCCGGAGCCCAATTTCTGTTCTTATCCTGAAGCAAAGTTCTTAACCTGAAGCACTATTTCTGGGTTAGCGGAGTCTGTAACCTGAAGCGTATGTAACCCGAAGTACCACTGTACTTACTGGTTTCATAAAATGTGTAGGTCCCTGCTCCCCAAAAAAGGTTCTATTTTGCAAGCATAAATATTGCAAAATATTGAGAAAGCCCTAATATCATTCCATCTATTGATACTTGGCTACCAGAGTAGACCCAGGTACAAATGAAAAAAGCCAACAAAAAAAGTACCGGAAGGTTACTGTTTTGGTACTGTAATTATCCCAATTGTTTAGTCAAGCTGCACATATTATCTATGGTGTAGCTGTCTCTTATTTCTTTCCCTAGACTGCAGCAATACAACCCTCCAGCATGGAAACAATTGCTGTGCTGTGAGCATCACTACTGTATCTACCTTCTGTGTTTCTGTAGCACTGTACCAGTCAGTATGATAATACAACAAGTCAGACTTGGATCCGAAACAAAAGAATTCCCGTGAACAGATGCTGGATATCAATGGAGTTTGGGTTGTGTCTTTTTACCTGAGTTTAAGCCAAGACGTATAAATCATCATTGCAGCTTTTTCGTTCCATTTCTTCTACTTCTTCCTGGCAATGCACTTAGACATGCAAAGTCTTAAAATGACGACATCTTCCTCTCCTGTGCGTTGACTTCAAGTAATTAAAGCTATAATAGGTCTCTCTGTGAGTTGTCAGCTTTTCAGGCAAGGCTTCCTCAAAAACTGATGGTGGGGGTGGGGTCTGAGCATGTATAAAGAGGGGCTGGGGAGGAGAAGAGAAAGGTTATATCAGGCCTGTTTTAATATAATGAAAGGGAGTGGCATATTTCCAGATATAGTAACTAAAACCCATACAAAAAGAGAGGTTTTAGTTTGTTCTCAGAGGACAGCATCGAGATAACATTTCTAATTTGAATGTTTCACTCTGTTTTAGGCCCCTTCTGTTCTCCTCTTTCCCAACCTCAGAGCCAAACATATTTTTCCACATATGGAAATGTAGTAGACTCAGAGCCTCATTGGTCCCCATTATTGAAATACCCGATAGTCACTGAAAGTTGAGAAAGAGATTATAGATATTGGGGTTTATGCTTTATTTGAACCTTTCATATGCAGCTGTAGAAAGCAGATCCAGCTGAGCCCAAGGGTGATGTGTTCTTCTGCAATGACTATTCCAAAATATCTGCTAAGGGATGCGAAATCATAATCCCAGCAAGCACTGGGACTGGGGGCTAGAGCAAGCACTGGGACTGCTTACTCTTCTGAGAAGATCCCATCCACCTTAGGCTTTGGGATCCGGCAGATCCTGGCACTGTGCTGGCATATGGCATGTTCCTGTGCATATTTGGTGTGCTCCTGGGAGCATATGGAGGGAGAGACTACAGGACATCATTTGAGTAGCAGTTATCATAAGATGCCCATTGGTTTCCTTGACCTTGCAAACATGGGACGTATAACCATATCCACTTTTCTTTGTGCTATGTTTCATGAAATACAATTTTTTAAAATAGCATCATATGATCCTCAGCATTGATACAATGCATTGTGCGAATTATTTTGGGAAGCCTACTCAATTGAAACCAATTTAACTGCCAACGATTCTCCATCAAGAGGAATTTTCATATGAAACTATTATTCATCATGTTTGCCCAGGAGAACAGGCAGCCCTTATCCCAACTTTTCAAGGTTATTTTCAGAAGTCTGCTTCCTGCTGGCTGTACCTCCACCATCCACCACCTAAACACACCAAAAAGAAAAACAAGAAATAGTTCCTCTTTTTTGTCAAAAGAAAAGAAATATGCTGTTTTCCTTCCCAGAAACTTCTCCCACAGCACATACAGCCAGGCTGTCCAGGAGCAGTGAATTCTCTCAACCTACAGTCTGTTTAAAAACCAACTGCTTCTATCACCTGAGAATAGAATCTATGCAAATCTGTACAGTCAAATCTTTGCAAATCTATACAGAGTGGAATTTTCAGTCAATGGCCCAATAATGCTCAATATATGTAAACCAGTCAGCCTTACTTGGGAGCTTGTGAGTTTCACTAAAGTAAAAGGCAATGGTCACATTGCTTTGATTTTATTACTCCTCCTGTTCCTCACTAATGGCATCTGATTGGATTTGGGAAAAGTCAGTGGCAGCTACAGCTGCCAACTTTCTACAAAGCACTGTAGCTGTCTCTTTGGCAGACATCAGGAGGTGTTAATGTTTATTTCCAAGCTGTGGAGCTTCACCTGCTGATTTCCTCCCATCAAAAAGCTGTTAAAGGCATAGAGCAGGCCAGGCAGCTGGAAGGAATAGGAAAATACCTCCACTGATGGATTCAGCTAGCTGGTGGGGGCAGGAAAGAGTCTATGCCCTACATCTTCAACTCAAAAGCAAAGAAACAAACAATTGTGTCACAATAAAACATTAGGTGCACTGTAGCTTGCCTTGCAGGTCTTAATTTGCCTCCTTCACTCAGCTTTTACAAGGAGAAGAGAAATTACCTTTGAACGGGGGAATCACATTTGTGATTGTACAAACTTAGTAGTGCGTGGAAAAACAAACCACACACTCCTGCTTCCTCCTGTTCTCAGCACAAAATGTTGTAGATGGCATAAATACCCAAGCGGACAAAAAAACACACCTTGTTTTACAACACACATATGTGGATTTTTATCTGGCCTCCAACACATACACATCTCAGCAGGTTTACAAACCTCGACCCCCTCCAATGCAATCAATAAAGAGAGATCAGCAGTAACAAAAGATTTAAAATACACAGAGATTAAAAAGAGCCTCAATTAAAATTTTATTCCATCAAGGATTAAAAAGAATTAATTAAAAGGCCTGGGAGAATTAAATGGGGTTTGTCTAATAGAAAGGTTAAAAGGTACAGAAATCTTCCTGGGGAGGACATTCTGCAAGAGGGTTACCACCCCTAATAAGAATCTCTTCTTGTGTTGCCCTTGCTCACCTCAAATGGTGAAGGTTCCCAGATGGGGGCTTCCAAAGTTGATCTGTATGTATAGGGAGAGTGAATTCATCATTTCTCCCCAGCATCTGAACTGTAATGTAATCAAGACAATTTCCCAGACTATTAAAACATTGCACAAAATAAGGACTTGAGAAATCAGTATGCATTGCTGTATCTACACACACATTTATATTATGTTATATTATTATATTATATTATATTATATTATATTATATTATATTATATTCAGAGGACACACCACACCAGGAATGCAGCGCAACCCATTTTGACTTTCCCTTCTGCACCTTTAACAGAAACCTAACAGAAGTTAAACAGGGCAAAGTGGGTTTGCTATTTCCTTGGCATGGAGATATGAGTGATGCGGAAAACTCGACGTGCTAATTTAAAAACACAGAATCAGGACCACTGAATGAACGTGGGGTGGAATCCTGACCCCTTTCGTGGGACGCAGTGGTCTGATGTAGAAAATTTCTCCACAAACAAAAAAGTGATAAAATGCTACCACTTTAATGGAGGGTAAGGTCTGCTACAGGACATGTCAGGCGAGATTTTACCCAAGGACTGCCTGGCTCACAGTTCAAACTTGGCCATTATGTTACACCAGCTTTCCCTTGATCATTTCCAGAAGGTTAAAGAATCCACCTACACTGTCTCAGAAGATGTACAGCCATGTTTGACATCTGGCTGGCATCAAGGGCCCCAGGCCCACATAAAGATCATTAGGGGATTAAAATTTCTTCTCCTTCTTCTTCTTCTTCTTCTTCTTCTTCTCCTTCTTCTTCTTCTTCTTTGCTTTTGGAAAGCACATGAACTGGGCAGGTTGATTTTCTTAATTAGGAATTATTTTAATGTCTTTTTTGCATTTTGTACAAGTTTGCAGTTAGGACTTTGAGCTTTGCAATATATCTGTTAAAGTTCAAAGCCTCTGTGCTAAAAGAACATTAATAAAACCGAGAAGTGGTGGCTCTTTCCTTCGACAGGTAATTTATTCAGATTCACTGACATTTGTGCTGCTTTTATATATATAAGAAACCCAGATTAACCTGCAGAAGGAGCATTATGTTTGCTCAGAAGATTATGTGGCCGGAAACCTATTGCACACCCACAAGTTGCTCTCAGTTAAGGGAGCATGGGTAATGTCAGCATACTATATCGCATAAAACCACCTTGGAAGGATTTGATCCAGTGTGTCAACATGACATTATCTTTAAAAGTCAAGGAAACTTCCTGGCACGACTAAAACCTGTGTTACAGGCATCCTAAGCCCTCACTAGCAATGCTGCAAGATTGTTTAGATAGGTTCAAGGGTACATGTAAATATTAGCCATCTCCACAACCCAAACCCTGGTGGGGAGGGCTACTCACATATTTCAAATTTGCATGTAAAAATGTTGCAGTGCATGTCTTACAATTTTATATTCAAGTTTTATATTGTAAGCAGCATGAATGTTCATCATTCACGGACTGTATGCTCAACAGATGAAGTTTGGGTGGGAAGAGTAGGGCATCACACATCCCCAAACAGGGATCTGCATGGGGATCAACGTCTTGCATTTGGAAAGAGGGTGGGGTTGAAGGGTGTTTGGGACATTGTGCATGGTGGGTGTGGGGAAGGTTCCCTCCCATGTGCAGCTGGCCACACAACTGAGGAATGGATTTTGCCCTTCCCTGTGAAAGTAACCTTGTGAAACCAATACTTTTGATGAAATGACGGAAATTAAATCACTTCACAAAATCATTCTTTCACTCACTGGTTTAATAAAATGGCTAAATTGTTCAGTCATTTGGGGAAAATGACTGACATCGTGAGCATATTAATACACTCTGTTTCACTGCATCAGCAGCTTCACCTGGAGTGGCAAACCAGAGTTCTGGGCCCAAGCGTTGTCAGGGCAACGGCAGACTGTTATTGAAAGAAGAGATCCAAACTGGTCAGTTGGTTCCAGGGAATCAGTGGGAAGGCCTGATCTTAAGTTACCAGTGAGTTTCTGATGTTTATTTAAAGGGCTATTTGAAAACCAATTATCAAATGACCAAGTGCGACTGTGGAACTTGCAACCGTGGCCAACCAAAGGGACTGGATCAGCCAACATTAACAGAAAATGTTCCCCAATTCCTGCGTGAAGTCTGAGGTATGAATCTATCTCAGTAGGATTAAAATCTTTTGTAATTGTGCCATTTTTGTGACAGTAGTAGCCTTGGCCTGTTGTAGCAAAACACACATGCACTTCATTAATGTTTTCTTTTCATTCTCCATTATGCTAAAACAAAATTAGGGTAGTGTTGTTTTTAAATTCACACTCACCACATACAACTGCCACCCATGGATGGCTCTAACAATAAAACTGAAAAGAGCGGCCAGAGGTCCTCTAAAGCTCTCCTCTGTCCTCTCTGGTCTGCCTTGCTTTCTCTCTGAGGCATATGGCATCTGAACTTGCCCTCCATCTGAATGAAGCAAAGCAGGAACCAATCCATCCATTACACAAACAGACAGTTTACAGAGGACAAGATCTATACTGACAAAAAATAAAAATAAAAAAGTTCCATGATTGATAAATGGACATGGGGGGAAAGCAAAGGGGAATCCAGGACAGAAAGAATAAGTTTTGCTCAAAGAGCATCAATTTTGTACTGTTATTATTCTGCTGGAAGTAGGGATTGGTAAGCACAGACAAGTGTAGATTTTTAACATGATACAAGATGATAAATGTTTTAAAAAGGTGTTGGTTCCAGGCACACGTTATACTCCCCCCCCCCCCAGCTCTCTGTTCAAGCCCAGTGGTTTTACCAGTCTGCTCCTGGCATTGCTGGGTACAGAGGAGAGTTCAACATTGACTGAAATGTAGACTGAAAGCAAAATCCTCACCTTTGGGAGCAAGTATACAAGCCTGCCCCTTGTGGCTCATTTGTACAACCGAGTTGTGCAGAGCTGTTAGGATAGCCTGATTCTGCTCACAGAGCTACAGTTCCCAGAGCTCCCCCGAATGAGGGGTGATTGTTAAACCACTCTGAGAATTGTAGCTCTGCGGGGGGAATAAGGGCCTCCTAACAAGTCCCAGTGGTGCCCCACCATAGGATCTATTGAGGGAGGGCCATAGCTTAATGGCAGGGCATCTACTGTGTCCCCAGTTCAGTCCCCAGCATCTCGAAGGAAGGCTGGGAGAGAGTCCTCTCTGAAGCTCTGGAAAGGCAATGCTGAGCTAAATGGACCAATGACTCAGTATAAGGTAGCTTCCCATATTCCTATGAACTGGACCTTTAAGCAGGAAGATGAACAGCACAGCCTAAGAAGAGCTCATGGAAGAGACAAGGAAACCATAGACCTAAGTGCTTGACTAGATTCATTTCTGCCCACAAGCTACATCCAATTTATACTGATTGACCAACTGCAGTGACCTTTTTAAAATTCATGGTTAACATTTGCACTTTTATATACGAGGACAAGGAAAGCACACTTGGGTGCTTCCAACAAATGCTTCTGCGTTATTTGAATTTGAAAGAAGCACATTAGGTAGAATAAACGATGCATGGTTTGAGGGTTCCTATATATTAACAGAAAACATATTCTGTTTCAACTGAATATACACAATGGAGTGAGAATTTGCACTTGGTTTTGACTGCAAAGATAGTTTTTTGGATTTCACAAGACAGTATATGCTTTCATGTGAGATTTGAAGTTTGGCATGGTCAGTTTGGCTAGGATTACAATAAAAAAATATACATGCAGCAGCATCCTATGCAACAGTAGAATGCAACCTGAGGGGTTCAGCACATGATCCTGCCTTTCCTGGGGAGACCAAGTGGAATGGAGGTGTTGGACAGCACTTCCGGAAGGCAAGCTGCCCTCTACCCACCTTTCCCTCCGGAAGAAAAATAAGGTTCCCCACATCTGCTATTCATGATTACTTAGAAAATAAATCTGAGTTCAATAGGGCTTACACAGGATTGCAGCCTTGGTATAGTTGTAACTGCAGTTTAAATATTTATTTAAACTGTTCTCTTTTCAATCAATGACCAACCAGTCATTGAAATAGTAAAATATTTTCTCATCAGCTGGGGTAAAAAACACGCATGCAGCCATCTTGCTAAAGCTAAGCAGGTCTGGGACTGGTCTGGGAAACTCAGCGTATGCTCCCTTGAGTGCTATGATGGAAAGAAGGCTGGATATTAATGTAATAAATATGGTAAAAGCTAGCAACTTAATTTCAAAGGTGCCCAAGGCAACTTTTAAGTACTGTAACTCTCCTATTGGTTTCTTTCGCTGATAATATTCTGGTACCTTAAAGACTAACACACTCATTATGGCATAAGGAGGTGGATGTCAAAGATTTCTTAAGGGTCCAGTGAAAAGCAATTGCTCAGTTTAGCAGTCATTGCCTTCCTTTTGTTACGACAGTTTTGGAAGATAATCAGCTTCCTGCTGCTGAAGGCAGGAATTTGAAAGTATGCTTTTTGTTCTGAATCAATCAAGGTGGGGCATCATCATAAAGGAATATATGCACTAAGCAAAAATAGCGACCATTGAAACTCACCAACCACTAAGTCCATGGAAAGTTGGCTGCAGTCCTCTTTCCACCTGGAGCCTCTCCTTCGCCAGATCCAATGGATGCAGCCAGTTTTGTGCCTCAGCCCTCAACCTGTCTTTGCATCTCTCTCCTAGCCCACCTATGCAGAACATGGAAGAGTGAGGCCTTTGCATTTGTGCATTCAGTTTGGAAGCTCCCCACTGAAACTTGGTAAGACCGCCATTTTGACTGCTTAGAGTAGGTTGTGTTTATAGGAAGCTAAGTGCTTTGTTTATTCCTCTTCCAATACAGGGGAATACAGGTGGGGAGCATCAGGTCTTGGGACTCTCCCTAGGATGTACCTTTTCTCTTGCCCACTTTCCATGCCAGCCCTGCTCCACAAGCTTCCCTGGGTGTTTCTCTGTGGCTGAAATGTGTTACTGAACAGTGATGATGCCTCTTGCTTGTCTGTATGGAAAATGTAACTGGACTTACAGAAGCTTGTGCTTGGCTGGAATATATAACCTACCATGCAAATATAGGAGTCGTACCCATTGCCCTGTCCCCTTTCACCTCTGGCCCCACCCACCACAGGCCCCTGGTTGACCATGAGGAAATGTGGTTCTTGATGTAAGAGCCAAGCCTTATCTAGATGATGAGCAGGATACATGGAGGAGAGGTTTGTTATCATGGTGATGGACCCTATTCCCAGCCTTTGTCCATTCAGCCAAATATATCTATGTGGAACCTATGAATATGCAGCTTGTACAGACCACTGTGGTATAGTACTGAGCACATTAATGCAGGAGTGTCAACTTGGCCCTGTGACCGTGGGTGCCCTACAGCGTGTATGACACTGAAATTTGAAGGTGTCCAGTCCCTTCATGAAGAATTTTGTGGGTGCTTGGGCACCCAGGGCACCAGGAAGTTGGCACCTATGCCCTAATGTCTCACCCTGCCATTGCTGACCTTTTTCATTGGCTTCTGAGGAACCCCAGCGTTGTCTGGAATGGAGCCTGAAAACCGCTCTTAAATTCACCATTAATCCACTGTGACACTACATTGAGAGCAATGAGGAGAGATGAAAATGCTGGCTCCCTCTTTTGCTTGCTAGTCACCCAACTTTCCTTTCAGCGCTACTTCATATGCCCAAACTACCACTGTCACCTGTCACCCTGTAAAGTCACCAGGCACTTTGTCCAGCCCCCAAATCTGGATCCGTCAGTAGCTGCCTTTCCTAAGAGAAGCTTCTCCGTCTGCTGCCTCTCCACCCAGAATCATGAGCACCCTGAGAGTGTGATGGGAAGACTGGCTTTGTGCTAGTCCCGGGGGCTAACTAAGAGGTGAGGTCCAAGTCCAGTCCAAGGTCGATGGTGCGGTATGGAGGCTGTCCGTCAAAGCTGTAGCTGGGTCCAAGGCAGGGAGTCAGGTGGGGTCAGAAACTCTGGCAGAAGAGCAGGACAGGGTGCAGGCAAGGACAGGCTAGCAACAACATTGCTCCTGCAACCTGGGACTGGGGCTGACTGGCTTTTATCTGCCCCAAGGCGTAGGGCGGCCCTGGTCCACAGGTGACTTGCCTCTCCTGGCCTGGAGGCGAGCACTCCTCCTGCAGGAACTTAGTTCCCTCCGCCTCTCTGCCCTGAGCCTCTGCAGCTCAGGAGAGGCTGGAGGGTTACCGGACCCAGAGGCAACCTCCTCTTCCCCTGACGGGGCTGAGAGTGGAGCACCTGCAGGCAATGGGTCCTCCATCACCTCAGGAGCCAGAGCAGACTCAGCTGGTGCCTGCACCTGAGGATCCAGCACAGGTGAGGACCCTTCAGGCTCAGGCCCCAGCCCCGGCTCAGCTGGTTCTGGAGGCGGGGACTCCTGTGCAGGCTGGGATTCCTCAGGTTCAGCCTCTGAGTCCAAATCCCAGGCCATCACAGGCTTTTGATTTCATTCCTGCCTTTGTCATTTGTATTTCTAATATTCTGCTGTGTTTTTCTGGCCTCGGCTTGTAAAAGGGAGGTGGAATAGCCTTTATGGTTTCCCCACCTCTAAACTGTGAACTGTTAAAATAAAACAACTTCAAAAAAACACTGTAAAATGAGCAAGCAGCCAGCTCTGCAAATAGGACCGAAAGAGGTATAACATAATCTTCCAGTATTTGCATATTAATCCAACACCTACAGATACATCTGATACACCATTATATGGTCATATAATCAAGTTCATGGCAAGCTGCTCCAGGGGATGGAAAATTTCTGCTCTGCATTGACCTCAGCTGTGGTCTATGGAAAAACAGACTCCAGAAAACACATTTAATGTCTTTTATCCAGCATAGCCATTTCCCACTTTAGAAGGCTAGTGGCAACCAGATAATATATCTGCCCCTGATCATTGGTCAAGCACACATACTTTTTATACAAGTCTATATTAGATTCCCCCAAGGTTGTGCAATTTAAAAACATTGTGTTGCCAAAAATCTGCTCTGATGCTTTGCAAAAATCTAATGAATTTTAATTTATTTTAAACTTTATTTCAACGAAGTATGAAGGGACTTGGGACTTTTAATCTCCTGTCACACATATTGGCCCAGTGTTCATGCAAAGATAATGGCACAGAAAAATAGGAAGTAAATCACAAAAAGAAGTTTTTAAATGTCAGTTGCCAGCAAGTTCATGTCTATTCTGACTGCTGATGAAGTTAGCTGTAATAATAATTTTAAAAATTCTACAGGAAGCTGAGATGCAGTTTGAATTTTAATAACTTGCCTTCATCCTTTGTCCCCTGATTGATTGGTCTGTCTGCAATTCAAAACCACAACGTCCCTTTTTATCAATGGCTTGTCTGGCCAGCAAAGTGCAGGAACTGAACAACTCAATGGCCATTCACAGGCCAACAGTTGCAGAAAAAGCAGACCACTGCAGCAAGTTAATGGCAAATCAGGCAGAATATGCTATAAGTGCCAGTTTCGTGCTATGAATGATCAATGTTTAGTTTTCAGCCCTTGATTGCTTCTTCCCTGCAATTAAAAGGGAACATATCAATTCAGATTAAAATCAGAATTGTATGCAGAATGATAAGGCTAAGTGAAGGTGGCAGAGAGTAGGGATTGTGTACTACTGGTCTTTCATAAGTGGGTAACACAAGTGGCATCACAATATCAGTTGTTGTTTTCAAACAGAAATATTACATCAGTGGTGGGAACTCTGTGACACCCCCGATATGTTCTTAGACTCCAATTCCGAATCACTGGCCATACTGGAATTGGAATCCAGCAACCTCTGGTGTCCCACAGATTCCCCACACCTGAGAGAGAGATTGCTAGGATTTTGCAGAGCAAGCCAACACATTAAGAATTGAAATACATTTGTAGTATCTGGCATACCTTCCTGCGCTGCGCTGCGCTGCGCTGCTTGTTTTCAGAAGTATCTGGATTGCTGCTATTGGACTAAGATGAATTTGGTGTACTTTTGCTGCAGTGGTCAAACACAATTATCACCCAAACATACAGAAAACAGCTTCCCTTTCACAGTTTAATTTCTCTGCCAGATTCTTCTCTAACACACCTACCCCACAAATAATGCCTTTCCAAGCCAGATGCTCAGAAATAATTTTCCCTTTCAGTATTAATTCTCCCCAACCAATTTTTTACAAGATTCCCTCAAAAAATAAGTTTCCCTTGATTATTTGACTGTTTTGCTATGTCAGGAAAAAAGAAAAAGATATGTTAGAAGTACAGGCAATCCTTATAGCATTAGCCAGCTGTTTTTGAAATATTTGTGCTCTCCATTCACTGTCCTTTGCTCTGACTGAGTTTTTAAAAAATGAAATTAATATGATTTAGGATCCCAATTTTGTAAACCACTTTGATGTTTTTGTCACATTTAAGTGGTATATAAATTTAAACAAACAAACAAAAACTTCCATACAGCAGCAACTGGAGGGTTTAGGACACATTGTTGATATCCCACTTACCTAGAGTCAAGTCTGGCTGATTTCCTCTTCAGAGGCACTTATACACTTCTTCTCTAATATCGCCAACCAAATATTGCCTAGCTGTCATATTCACATTATAGCCTCTTCCAGGCTAGGTTGCCAGAGAGTATTCTTCATATGACTTTGGAATACAAACAGAAATTGGCTACTCACCGACTCTTGGGATTTGGAGCTAGGACTCTGAGTATTCCCTTACTCTGAGAACTCCAAATAAAAAAGGAACCCAGTATAAATTTTGAATATAAAAAGGTAAAGCCCTTATTTGAAAAACAACAACAAGATTCTTCTTATCTGAAGAAGTGTGCATGCACACGAAAGCTCATACCAAGAACTAACTTAGTTGGTCTTTAAGGTGCTACTGGAAGGAAAAAAAAAATTTTGTTTTGACAACAACAAGAAGAGTTATCCATTAACTGAAAAAGTAATACTTGACATACAATTCCTTCTTTCAAGGTAAAGGGACCCCTGACCATTAGGTCCAGTCATGACCGACTCTGGGGTTGCAGCACTCATCTCGCTTTATTGGCCGAGGGAGCCAGTGTACAGCTTCTGGGTCATGTGGCCAACACGACTAAGCCACTTTCTGGCGAACCAGAGCAGTGCACGGTAATGCCGTTTACCTTCCCGCCAGAGCAGTACCTATTTATCTACTTGCACTTTGACGTGCTTTCGAACTGCTAGGTTGGCAGAAGCAGGGACCAAGCAATGGGAGCTCACCCCATTGTGGGGATTTGAACTGCCGACCTTCTGATCAGCAAGTCCTAGGCTCTGTGGTTTAACCCACAGTGCCACCCGCGTTCTGCTCAAGAAGTCCAGTGGGCAGATTAATTATGGGAGTTCTCCTCCATTGTGTGTTCCAATGTACATGTAAGAGTCATCCAGGGCCAAAGACTCTGCTGCAGCCTTCGTTCCTGTAGATGATACTCTCCTAGTCATCCTCCAGTAAATAGCACAAGGGGCTAAGGGAGGATCCCATTTACAATGTTAAGGCCACAGCAGGATCGGGTACTTCCAAGTCCTTGTGTGTGGTAATGGGGGCCAAGCTTGCTAAGAACTTCCACAAAAATGAGCTTCTGTGCAGGTATAACCCAGAGGTCTTCCAAAAGTGTTTCAGGGAATCCTGGTATTCCTTGGAAGCTTATCAGGCAGTCTGAAGATCAGTAATGACAGACAACTCACTTGTAACTCCTGATTTCCCCCCTGCAATGTGCAGCCATGAACAACGTTTGGCATAGGATACACTCTCAGATCACACTGGCTTATTCTCTGTTCATGTTAGATGAGGCTCATCAGGCAAGGCCAAATATCTGCTCCATAACATCTCCCACAATCCTCTACAATATACAGTGATATCCAGGGCATTTTGAGTAGAGAGGTTTGTATGAAAATATTCCTGGATAACTTGAAAAACACTAGTATAAGCACATAAATTTCTTTTTTTAAATAACATTTAATTATCTTTTATTATTAATGCCCACCCCAAGACAATATTAAGATATAACTTAACAAGTCTGCTGAGAGAAAGTTCCCTATTTTGAAATATATTAACATTACCCTATAGTCTTAGTTAGTGGCGACATTCTGGAGGCCTCACAATGTTGAAACAAAGTGACTCACTATTTTCCCTAGCTCAGATTAAATATAGATGGTTGGAAATTTTAAAATTAAATTAATCCCATGGAGTGCCATAACCCTGACCTATGCGAGGCACTTAAGATCCTGCAGTTTCAGCACTGATTGTAGGACAGCGCAGTGAGGTTCCCACCAGTGCTGGAGATCAATGTAGTGATGTGATGCTAGCCATGCTTAACTGAAGAGCAAAATAAAAACAAGGCCCTGCCTTCAACCGTAGAAAGAACTGTAGCACGTCAAGTGATGGGAGAAGATCAGAGGGCAGCAACATGACAGCGGGACCTTTTCTGCGGTGGCTCCCCGCATGTAGCATGCTCTGCCCAGAAGGGCTTATCTGGTGCCTTTGTTACATATCTTTTGGTGCCAGACAAAAACATTCCTCTTCCCCAGGCCTTTGGCCAATTAAACAACCTATGGTCTTTTAAACTGTATGTGTGCGGGGGGTATTGTTTTGGTTTGTTATTATAGTATGCAGTTTTGTGTTTTTATATTGTAAACAGCCCTGTGATCACTGGAGAAAGGGTGGTATAGAAATTAAATTAATAATAATAATAATAATACTTATTTCTTGTCATGGGTGGAGAAAAATGGTGGCTTCCTGGGTAGGGGAATCAGTTTTAGGCAGTGATAGATTTGGGTAACCAATGAATAAAAAGTTTATTAGCTTCTGTTTTCTGGTCAGAGGAGTAGGCTGCTGACATAGGATTGTAGCAAGGAGAATAAAGATTTCTGCCTGGAGTACCAGATACACTAAACTAGTAAATGTAACACCGCTAGAACACTTGTGGGGGATACTACAGCCCCAAGCTGTATTAATATAAAGTTATCAAAAGCATCACGCCCTAAAGGTAGCAGATATCAGACGTCTGCAGTCTGGTTGATACTGCAACAACAACATAAAGGAAGAGTCCTCACTTTTAAGAAGAGTGAGGTGACAACATGCTGTCCTTACATTAACCCTGTTTCCTAGGGAAGTATGTCCTCAAGTTTCACATGACTTGAGATTTGCTGAACGCAAATGTGCAACTATATGGCTTCTAAAGTACATCCGTGAATGAGGGAAACGACATCTTGAATCAACCGTTTAAGCTGCTCGTTTATTTATTTTGTACCTTCGAGACACACATTTGATAAAAGGGAACAAGTACACAAAGAATCAGTGAAACCAGCTAAACTTCAGTACCAACGTATTTGGTTCATGGCAGAAGTTCATACCATTGTTGATATTTGGGGCTAGCTCCAATACAACATTTTGCATCGTGTGGAGAACATGTGGATTCTGGATGTTGATGAACTGCAGCTCCTATCATCCTTAACCTTTGGCCATGTTGGCTGGGGCTGATAGGAGTTTGAATTTATCTAACACCTGCAGGGCCACAAGTTCCCTATCCCCCATCTTTGGAATGGATTCATTGTCAATTCCAATGGGTATCCATGAGAAACTGCTTTGGCAGAATACTTCCTTACCTGTCTTGCTGCTTGGTGCTGAGACTGGATTCCTGGAACTGATTTGGGAGTGAGCCAGATGCTATATGAGACAAAGAGCTGCTGCTCTCTCTATATTCTGCATCTTTGCCTTGTAATGTTTAAACAAAGTGAGATGTAATGGCATTGTGACTGAAGTCTCCCCACTCCAGCCTCATATTATTGTGATGCAGGGATGGTGCTGTTGCATCACACATTTTTATGTCACATGTTGCAAGAAGTGATGGAGAAGAGACATGGAGTGGCAGCACCACCATATCCTGTGTAGGATTCAGGTTTTGAGATTGTCAGTTATCATAATCATATTACAAGAGCTGGGGGCAGGGAGGAAATTACGTTCCTGAATCCCAGGATGTCATATTTTTAAAAAGAACTTCTTCCTATAGAGGAGATAAGCAACTAATACCCAAAGTGAAGTGCCTAGTAGACTCTGAAACAAGGGTTCGGCGTGGGAGTTCGGAAACTTCATTTCCCAGTTGAAAGGGAAGTATGTGCTCAGGAGGGAGCTTGCAACGTAGATGAGAATTGAATTCATCCCTGTAAATTCATAGGAAGAAACATAGTTTAGGATATACCATTATGAAGAAGAAGAAGAAGAAGAGTTTGGATTTGATATCCTGCTTTATCACTACCCGAAGGAGTCTCAAAGCGGCTAACATTCTCCTTTCCCTTCCTCCCCCACAACAAACACTCTGTGAGGTGAGTGGGGCTGAGAGACTTCAAAGAAGTGTGACTAGCCCAAGGTCACCCAGCAGCTGCATGTGGAGGAGCAGAGACGCAAACCCAGTTCCCCAGATTACGAGTCTACCGCTCTTAACCATTACACCACAGTAGCTTGCATAACCTCTGTGTGACAATCTGTATATTAAAAATCACTGCACTGCAATTCTGAAGGATAGCTAGTTATTTTGCCCATACATTTCCTTGTGGGGTGTGAATCATTATTGTAATTGGCCTTTTCGCCTTACCCAAAGTTTAAGGGTAAGGATGCTAGCGGTGATTCATTTTGCCACCTCCAACATGATCATGTGACAGAGCCACTTTATTCTTCCACTTCCACACCAGGTCAGGTGATATTTTGTTTTATGGGTCTTAAAATTTCTAAACCTGCCTTTTGACCTTATTGGGCCCTTTAGACAGCTTACAAGAAACAAAACTATTAGAACCACAGTCAATAACAATTGCAAAAGGGGCAGATTTATTATTATTATTATTATTATTATTATTATTATTATTATTAAAAAAGTTTTAAATTGAAGCATGGTCATTGTGACTACCATCATTCACACTATATGAAGCAGCAGTGGATACGAACACTAACATGGGCTACACTTCAGATAAGCTGCACCTAACAGAGTAGGGCTTAAGCCCACTTCTGCAGCATTCTGATGTTGTGCACCTATAGAGGCAAAAGGGGGTGCTGCAATATGATTTAGAATGGAGTGTGAGAGGTGGGGGAGCACCAGACTTTGGCATCACACAGGGCACTGCGGAAATCTGAGACGAACATTAAATTCCGGTGTTGACAAGTCCTTAGGATCTAGATTCTAGAGGCGCTACTTGACAGAGGGCTGTAACCTGAAAGGTGGCAACTCTGACCATTCACATTAACGATGTTTTATAAAAGGATGCATGGCATTGCCTCCAAAGGGAAGATGGAAATAAAACAGGGACACTGTTTTACAAAGGACAGCTGTCAGGGGCAACTGCAGCCTACACTCTAATGAGGGTATGTGCAGTGAGAAATTGACTGGGAGAACCTGAATCTAACTTACATTGTCCAGCATGAGATCAGCAATGTATAGCTAAGCAGCATTAGAGGGACTGCTGAGAGCAAAAGTCTAGCTGCTTAGAGACTTGAGTTATGACCTATGATAGACATAAGCCATTTGGCATAACAGCTTCATAAATTACTAGTCTGTATTCCTGAACAAACACATAATTAAGTAGAGATTGCCAAGTGGCTCCAGAGGAAGTCTTAAGACTGAGCAAAATACAGAATGATTTATCCTTGGCTTCCACCAGGTACAGTCACTGCACTCTCAAAGTAGCATCACTTGTTAATGTCAATAAGCACTTAAATGAATCACAGAGCAGCCTTTTCATGTGTTTTGGAATTGACATTGTACAATTCTCAGGCAAGGGTTTGTGGGGTGTCTATGTGTACCATCACCAAGCTTCATTAGTATTACCGGTAATTCATTCATTAGTCATTTTTCTGCCCTTCTACAAAAAGCAGGCAAAGCAACTTTCAACAAGCTATTAAAATCTAATAGTTAAGAACAAAAGCGAACCCACAACCACATAAAAACAATCTATAAAATAGATTATCAATAAAACGTTAAAATGCACAACAGCCACAATCAAAACAGAGACTACACTGCTGGGTCAAAAGCCAAAGCAACGTAAGTAGCCAGGAAAGGCTCTGGAAAATAAGAGAAATAAAAAAGAAAAATATTTCACTTGCTGTCAAAAGCAGAGGAGGGTTTTGTCCTCTTGGCTACTCTAACTGAAAAAGGTTCCTCAATAGTCTTGGGTTGATGTTTGATCTGTGCAGACCTTTGTATATGCAAGGGAGTTGGGACTTGTCAAAACTCATAAGCTCTTTATGTGCAGATCTGTAACCTCCATTTTTACAAAGCACAGATTTCATGTTAGCAGTGTATGTGGACAGATCCCTGTAGGGACAGACTCTTCCATGCATAGAGGCTATGGACAATGATGGGGCAGGACCAGTGGGTGTGACCCTGACCCCCTACCCCATGTCATTTTCAATGTAGATTGAATGTCTGCACAGGGCTACTGTTAGAAACTTACCTTGGAGTTACTGCCCCAATCAAATGTTATAATAGGCCACAGCTGCAATATCTTACCTGGGAAAATGAAAGGTTGACCTCCCCACCAATTTTTCACATCGATAACATAGAACATGATTCCCAGCAGGACAAATGAGAAGCAGCTCAGGGTGGTGACAAAGGACAAAGACCTAGCAAACACAGAAAACAACCAGAAAGGCAGAACTTCACTGTGTGGGGCTATACTGGAGTATGAAACCCACCTAGCCAAGTGCTATGGAACAGAGAAGACACAGGAAAAGGGATCATCATGGTCCCATTTGAATTGCTCTTAATTTTATCTATGTTATAGACTACTTTGGTGGAAAGGCAGCCTAGAAATTCATTCAGTTAGTCAATTAATGAAATAAATTGCTCCCTTTCTCTAGCCATGAGCTAATGAGCCCACTCTCATATAAATGGAAGAGAAATCCAAGAGCAACTGTGAGAGATAACACCATTGTTAGCAGGTCTATCATAACTGGTCTTGTAGCTTTAACCACAAAATATTGAGGGACACTGAGTGTGGAATTCAATGTTGTGTTAATACAATTATTCTATCAGTGCAAGCATTTTTGCTTGCCAGATGTAATGGTCTCACCACCCCAGTGTGCTGTTCTGGGGATTCTCCCAATCTCTCTGAGCTGATTTAGGTGTGCAGTGGGTGAGTAGTGGAGTGAAAGCCCTGTTGCGCTAGCGGGACTTGTAGCACTGGCTCCCCCTAGTGCAGCTATTTTGTTGAATCTGCCCCAAACAATTTGTAATGCTCCTGCGCTGGAATACATCAACACATGCAAAGAATGCATGAATGGCCATCATCACTCCCTGAGACAGATGCAACCAGGTTAGCCGTGCCTGATTCTTAGTGGGCCTTACTCCCAAGGAAGCATACATGGGCTACATTTGTTAGTCACTAGGCTACATCACTTTAACAAAAACAGTCCTTTGCCATTATCTACCCCAGGATATCTTCAGAAACTGAAAACTCTTATTCATCACATTAAAAATTTTTTATAGTTAGGTCATGTCATGTCAATTTCTGTGCAAGTTTCATCAAATCTCTTAATTTTGCTGCCATTTTAGTCAAAAAACAGCAAGTGGATGTAGCAGTTTCACTTCAGTAAAGCTATACGTTTATTTGCGGCAGCATATTTTTCCTCTTGGCTCAGAAGTCCATTGTCCTACATGATATTTTTTTTTCCATGCCCTTCCTTAGACCCAGCCAGCTAGGCTGTTCATTTGCATACTGCAAGGGCTGTAAGTAGCTATTGATTTTTCACTTTCCCTTTAAAACCGTCAAGTGCTTCATCCAAGTGTTTCATCCTCTCTGATAAGCACCATAAAAAGGGCTGGAGATAATGGCCAGACTCATTTGAACCCCTGTAGGTGTTCAAAACTAGTTAACTCTCCATTAGGAGTCACTGCATATTCTCAGGCTTTCTAGAAAACATGAAAGACGGGCACTGTGTCTTTGCTACAATTCCCTTGCGCTTACTTAAAAGGAAGGGGGGAGACCAAGGCATTTGAGAGCTACGGTATCAAGTCACACTACAGAATTGGTTTTTAAGATAAATATTATTATATGGATTTTCATGAGAGGATCATCACTGTACCATAAATTTTCAGTCTAGCCCACTAAAAAAGAGAATGCTCTGATTCTACCATCTGAGGTCTAGGCCAGCTTCCTGAAATGCTGGCAGCAGAATGGTACTTGCCGCCAGCCTGTGTTTCCTGGTAATGAGTGCAATGTCTGCCTACATTGTCAGGATGTATAGTGTGAATACATAGCACATTTGTGATCCTATCATAGCTGTCAACTTTTCCCTTTTTTAAAGGGAAATTCCCTTATTCCGAATAGGATTCCTCACAAGAAAAGGGAAAAGTTGACAGCTATGCATCCTAGCCCCACCTTCTCCAGTGAGAACCAGCTCTAACCACGTATTATTACCAGTTGAATGGATGCCACAACCAGATGGCTA
The DNA here is from genome assembly GCF_964270895.1 of Podarcis filfolensis. Taxonomy (NCBI): domain Eukaryota; kingdom Metazoa; phylum Chordata; class Lepidosauria; order Squamata; family Lacertidae; genus Podarcis; species Podarcis filfolensis. The sequence goes on from NC_139608.1 coordinate 79,704,688, forward strand.
CCAGTAAATATGAAAACAGTAGTTGATGGCAGAATTACATGTTAACAAATGCCTGACACCTGCTTTTCCCTTTGGGAGGAGGCTCTGTAGTGGAGAAGTGGCAGATAGGGAAAAGGTTAAACAGACGCCCATGTACCACTGGTGTTGCTCTAAATACCCCCTTGAAGCGGAACAGCAGCTGTCAGGCTTACAGAAAGCTGCCTTTATACTGTACCAAGTGAGGCTGGAAGGGACCACCAGGGTCATCTAGTCCACTCCCCCCTGCAATTCAGGAATTTTTTGCCCAATGCAGGGCTCAAACCCAGAACCTTGGGTCAGACAAGATTTATTGCTGCTACTCCTCTGCCTGGCAAGAGGACCCGGATTAGAATCTACTCTTTCCTAGCCATGGAATCTGAATCATTAAGTAAAGTTTGTTCCTTTACTTTCTCATAAATGCTTCTGTTTTGGACATGAGCAAGGACAAGCAGTAGCTTTCCACGGATGCAGATAGAAGCCCTTCTTGCACTGATGCCAGGGGTTCAGCTTGGGACCTTTGCATGCTATGACCATTCCCTCCTTTGTTACATGCATTTGCAATGTGTGGTTAGACCACACAGAGGGGTGGCTCATACATGCATGCTCAGCAGCTGTTGCCTGTAGCAGCAAATGAAGCCTTGCATGTGGGAATGAGCCAATCAACCACTGAAGCAATGCTTTCCAATGGAGCCAATCTTCAAGCAGTGAGTCATTGTTCAATGACAGGAGATCAGCTGATCAGCATTTGTAATACAGCCCACATCACACCAGGGGATAACGTAAACCCAACAAAGGCAGGGGCAATACAATAGAAGCATCTTAATAGGGCAAACCAAGTGGTGTTTGGTATCTCACATCTTTCATCTTATTCTTGGCATGATGCAAACTATGAGCAAATTTTGCCGTGACTTGCATCAATCAAACTTATAAGGTAGACTTTAAAGCACTTACCAGAGATTTTTATTGATGGGGATGAATCCTTCATTTTGTGTACATTTGGTTAGGATGGCAGAGATAATCCCCTTAATAAGAAGGAAAAGAGAACAGGTCAATAGCAAGTGATAACATATCTAACTCAGGGAAAACAGAAAAGGGAGGGGAGGAGAGGCAAAGGAAGAGGAAGGAACAGATTGTGTGCCAAGTTCTAAGTGTTTCCATTGATTAACTAATCAAAAGATGCATTGCAGAGCAAAGAGAGAGGCACTGAACTGAATAGAAGACCTTGATTTGAAAGTGTGATTGTTTTTATTTTATTGTATGAGGTTTCCTAAAACAAAGCCCTTTCCAGAAATTGGATCAGCCTGAGTCAAAGAACCTCAAGGATGCCAGAGAGGTTGAGTCCAATAGTAACATTATTTTGTACAGTTTGGTGGGAGAGATTGGTCAAGGGTACTGACAAATGACAGCTCAACAGAAGACAATCTTAATATTTTTAAGTATCATCTTGGATGAGGCTGTTGTGTTCCGACATCATGCCTACACTAAGTTCTTAGCATAAAGCTTTGCTATAGTGGCCAGCAACTGCTGGACTCTGGGACAAATCTGCCTTCAGAAATAGATGCCAAGGCCTGGTTCAAATGAATCCCTCATTGCAAGCTACTTAAATGAGCTGCAGCCAGCGTTACTTGCTTTTTCTTGGACTTTATTATTGAAGACACATTCTAGAATTAAGCCATGGCTCAAATGAAGCCCTTTACTGTCCTGTTCATGAGAAATGGAGACCTGGACATCTTTATCCCAAAGGCTCCCTATAGTCCTATATCCTGAACAAGATGGTAGGGAAGCAAGCTAAGTCTCCACTGCAGTAGCTTTGCTGTCTCTAAGCCTTGGGGACATTTGGTCTGGTTGTCTTCTTTTTCGACACCAAGCTGTTGGTGTTTGCACCACAACGAACAGCAAGGCCAGAAAGCTACCTTCGGTATTTTTTCAAATAAATCCTGGCAGACAAAACTCAAATAAATCTATTGCTGAAGGAAATTGCTAATGCCACACTCTGTCACATACCCTCTGTGCGGTGTTAAAAACGCTAAATTAATTAAATAAATCAATTGATGAAATCACCCTATAAATGTGACAGTGCGTCATAATTCAAAGCGGCCGTAGGAGCAGCGAGTCAGATCCAGGGTGCGGGGAGAAAAAGAAATGATTTGCTGCTCTGGTTTGGTTTGGTTTGGTTTGGTTTGCTTTGAAGTGAGAGGGAATTTAACATGTGGAAGTCCCCATTTTGTGGTACCTCCCTGTCCCTCATACCAAGGGGAGGGGGGGACATTAATCCTTTCTTTTTTAAAAATTAAAAAAAGCAGCAGAGAGAGAAGTACAGAATTTTATACTATACCGGTCAAGTTCCCCTCTACCTCCTGTACTGGAATTGAACATTTAAGCTGAGACTGCAGTGATACCACCAAAGAAGTCTTATACAATATGAGACCCACTAACCAAACTCTGCCCATCAGCCATGTGCAGCATTGTGGCCTAACAGCTGCGTCTCTTTGAATCATATACTTTACTACAGGAACCTGGGACCCTCCATATGCTACAGCAGTCCCAGCCAGTATAATATAATATAATAATTTGAGTCCAGCAATATCCGGATGACCATAAGTTCCCATTCCTGCTTTAATCCTGCACGCATGGACACAGACTCAGTAACTAGGCTGAAACATGAAATTTTCTTTTGTTAACCCTGGGTGTCAATAAATGACTCATCTAGCAGGTGTTTCTGTTAGTATTTGTATTATATTTGCATTGTAAATGTGTTTCACAAAGAATAAATGGTATTGGGGAAAGGAGGTGGCAGTTGGCAGTTGGTAGTTGGCTGGTTATCCTGTTAGCTGATTCTTTGACTGAGAGTGTGGAAGTGTGGTGACTTCAAGCAGACCCTGTCTGGAGGATTTTTGTGAGATTTAATCAAGCTATGGATTAATAACTTATGCACTGTTATGAAGGAGTTTTGAAAACAAACAACTAAACCCTCTGTTGGGCTCAAAGGAGAAAAGCACATTTTATTCATGTGAATAATACTTGTTGTTCAACTGTTGCCAACCTGACATGTAAAGATTTATCTTCAAGGCTTGGGTAAGGCATCTATTTTATCACAAATAGCTAACAGTTTCCCTGTTGCATATAAGTATTATACTAATAGCTTAATGGATATAGTTCCAAACGTTTAATCTGTAGTGTGTGGGAAATTCAGGACTTTTACAAGCTGTATCAACTGCCTTAAAGTGTAATGGATTTGTGGTTAAATCAGCTTTGAGGTGGTTTAACGAATGCTTCAGGTTTCATGTTGTAACACAAAAATGGAGATGCTTTGAAATCAAACATCAGGGCAGTGGGAGGCAGGAGGAGATGGAAATAAAGAGAGATTTTCTATGTAATTAGAAAATGATCATACACAACTGTTTTTGATAGTTTCCCCACCAGCCAATAATGAGCAGCTGAAAAAGCCAATGGCAAAATAGTCTACTTTCATGCATGGTTATAATCAGAAATGAAAATTAGTTCCTTTACTGAGCAGTCCTAACCCACTCTTTCTTCTACTCTGGCTGGCATAAATTTCAGACATGGCAATGACTCTGATGCTCTGTTCAGTCCCACTGCTCTCAGCTGGGAGTTAGAGTTGGTCCACTAATTTTTATGGACTTTCCAAACAAAGGCCTGGTGCAAATATAATATTGTTATCCCTTGACCACGGGTTAAGCATTTGAATGTGCTCCGCAGGCTCATACACTGCATCCTCCTCTTTTCCTTTTGCATGTGTGAACTCCCCTGTCCTTTCTCTTTGCAGAGAAAAATCTCTTGGTGATGAACTGTGCCAGCACCAATGTGAAAGACAATCACTGCTAGTTTCGAAACAGACATTGCAATGAGAGCCAGAAGCTTGCTTGCAAACCCTGATTAAAGGTAGCGAGTTTTGTGTTAATATTGATAATTCAAAAAAGGGGGGCGGGAAAGGGAGAGGAGATTTCACATATGATTTTGCCTGTGCTTATTTTCTGAATGCCTGATTCCTGTTGAAGGCACAGTGGTCAGTAAATGGAGGTGGCGAGGCAACCCTATTTGCAGGGAAATTGCATTTTACTAGCACTCAAATATCACGTGTGTGCTACCACTGAGCTACTGTCCTTGAAAATCTTTTGTGGGTTGCTTCTGTAATAAAAGGTTGGGAAGAATCTCAGGATTAGATATATTACTGTGGTGTGTTCAAACGTACACAAGCCCACCTTAAACTCATTTAAAACTTAGTTAAAGATCACCAAAATCTATATTTGTTCAGTTTCTGTGCTTTAAAATCAGCAAAACAGAGCACTGCAATTTAGGTGGAAAGATGAGTGAGGAAATGGCATGTTACTAGCATGAAAATAAAAGCAGTGTGTGTGTGTGTGTGTGTGTGTGTGTGTAGAATGAGTTAGAAATGTACTCATGTTGCAAATTTGGGTGTGGGCTCCAAACATGATTGGATCCTGAAATATGTTTGAAATTCAAGAAGTTTGGGTGGGGAGGAATTGGCGTTCCCAGATTATACCCCTCTCTGGTCTAGTTTACAAGGTCTTGCAGAAACTGCACAAATATGCAATGGCAAATTTCACTTCCCATCCCTCCTGCAGAGAAAAGTAGATTAAAAAATGCTGAAACACGATTTTATTTATTTATTTATTGCAGAGATGCTTTTCAACCTATGTGGTCCTTGAAAAGGCTTACAATGAGGAAAACAGAAAAGAGCCAAAAACATGCATAATAAAAGCCCTCATGCTGCAGTTAAAAGTGCAAAATTTAAGGTGCAAATACACAACCACATTACTGCAGCAATCATTGCTCGTGTCCAAGAAATAAATAAAAATCATGTGTGCAACAAATAGCACATGCAAAACTGGCTAATGTGCATTGACACACACGTTATCCAGTTCCACAAATGTTATTCACTGGCCAAAAAGTGGCTTAGCTGGGACATGTGATCCTGTACTGCACATTGACTGTCTTTAAAAAAGGGCAATATATTGAACTATCTCACAGTACTTTGAAGACTACATTGCAGTGGTCCCACTTAAATAACAGCTCCTCCATATGCCTGACCTTGAAAGATCCTCTGTTTAGTTGATAATATTAGCTTATGGTATATTCAGGAACTGAATAACAGGATAATGTGAGAAAAAAGAACCTGCCAATACCCCCAGTAAATATTTTGTGTGTGTCACCAATGCCAAAAGGCATGGAGTGTGTGTGTGTGTGTGTGTGTGTGTGTGTGTGTGGTTCCCTGAAACAGGTGCAGCCGAAGAAATGTATTACATAACCCAAAACTGAGGTGGAGGGAAGTCAATAACTTACATGTTTGTCTTTGTTTTTGTTTTTTTGTTTTCTTATAATTAAGTTATGTTGTTCTTATTATTGTTTTTTTTTCGTGAAGAATTTATTTTCTGTACATATGTGTGTATATATGTGTATGAAAATTAATAAAGAGAAATTAAAAAAAAGAAAGAAACAGGTGCAGCCAACGTAGCCCCCTCCAAGGTTTTGGACTACAATTCCCATCATCCCTGACCATTGGCCATTATGACTGTGGCAGATGAGAGTTGCAGGTGAAAACATCTGGAGGGCACCACGTTGTTTTTTTCCTGCTCGAAAAGCTCCAACACACCAAAGAGGACACATTCCAGCCAGGCAAAAGCACTTAAGGAGAGTGCAGAGCAGATCCAGGGAGATGAGTGGTCTGATGAAGCAAGACTGGCCTGGAGAGAAGGCAGAATGGCCATGTGCACTACTGAACAGAGGAGAGTCCACTGTTTGAAGGGTTGTCCGGTCCAAGCGTAGTTTAAAAATAAAAAATGATAAGAAGGGAGAGGAGGAGTTGGCCTGCACTGTAAGCAGCTCACCTGCCCACAGTCTTGTTCCCCACCCTGGGAAGAGTTACTATATTCCTGTTTAAATGGTGGTATTATTTCTACACCTGCATCTATATGTAAATTAGCATATGCAAATCTTATGCAAATGATAAGTCCCTGTTCTCTTTGGTCCTCTCTTTTTTGATGAAGCATGTTCTCCGGGGGGGGGGGGGGGGAGGGCAGCAATGTTCAACTGGCCAACCTAGGAGAGAAGGAGCAGTCCTAGAGATAGTCCTCAGGGCAGGATAGAGAGGCAAAGAGAAATTATGGGATGGAGGCTCCCCATCCTTGCCTTACATTCATCCTTTAAGTCTGCAATTGTTATATAGCACTAGCATAAGGAAATGTTTCTTCCTGCCTTGAGCCTTAGAAAAATGACAAGCTTCTTTTAATGCCTTTTAAAAAATGGGCTTATTTCACATAGGCTTGTACTGACAAGTGATGGCAACATTTCTTAACATTACATGCAGCTATCCATCACTGCAGCGTGCACACACCAAACCACAATAGGATCATATTTACAGCAAAAGTCACAGCTGTCCCTCACAAAATGAAATTAGGTTTGATTTTGTGTCATGGCAATGTTCATTAGTGCCATCTAGTCTGCAAGGGCAAGATCAGATAGCTGATGGTGGACCCATAATTCATTGCAAAGGCACAATCTGACTGGCTGTGTGAGGAAGAGACAATACTAGCTCTGACCTCTTTGCAAATAAAGTGTTACCCAGCACACATGAAGCTGAATTTCACTTAGGTGCTCTAGAAAACCAGAGGCACCATTTCATATTTTGTTAAGGGGAGCAAAAATTTCAAGAACTGCATTTGGATACATGCACGATTAAATTGTGAAACTCTGCCTATTTTAAGAGCATTGGTTATGGTTACTTTTTTATTTAAAAAAACTCAAGAGCAATTTCAGCCATGTTTCCAACACTGACCAAATAGTTTATCCTGTTTTGCTAAGCAAAGGGATCTGCATGTTTATAAGAATAGCCATTTGATGTGTGGAACCACTAATGAATTGGGTGGAAATATAGGTGACTCTAAAGGATAATCACATGTGGCATGAAACACAGGGCAGTAATCCCCCTCGCTAAATGGAGTTCCCTCTGTGGAACTGTGTTAGTAGTGGAATTAAACATTCACTTTGGTCTCCTAAATGCTGAGCAACTGGAATATCACAAAATAGGTGCCCAAGCTGAAAGGTTTGGCAAGGCTAACTGCACCACTGCTAACGTAAGGGGCACCCAGAAAGAATCAGACCTGTTAAAAAAGCCATTCTAGATTGTGCTGTGTATGAACACTAGACATACTGCACATGCAAAGACAAATTCAAGGTGACATGAGTCATGTGCGCTGCCTTTGTCAAGCCTTTGAGATTGACAAGAACACTTGTTAATTGACAAGAACACTTGCCCCCAAGAACAAAGGACAAGAACACAGAGGAGGAAATGTAAATAAGAAGAGTGCTTCAGAGTTGGCCATTAAGAGTTAAATCTTGCATGGATATGGCCCATCTTCAATTTCTATCATTCCCTTCACCGGGCATAAGAAATAATGCTGACATGAAATTTTAGTTCATGAACAAGGCAATGCCACGTTCAGCTATGATGGCCAGCTTTCAATTTCAAGAATACTGGCCCCCTTAGCAGTTTTAGGTTAAGCCAGGTAAGGTAGAGCCATAGCTGAAAATAGAGTCCATTGTGATACAGCAGATCATGGGCAGAGGGAGGGTATGGAGGAGCAGAGTCTGGGAGAATCTTATGACTTTTATGTACAAGGATTAGGGCGGAGCAAAAAAAATTAAAAAGCAAGTTCAAATGTTAGCTAGTGAAAAGGAAGTTTTAGATTTGGAGACGAACAGGCAAGAAGCAGTTTGAACATATTGCTGTGGCTTATGGAACTGATGCTGCTTCAAGATGAATAACATCTATGTGTGCAACTGCTTTCCTTCTTTCTCCCGCACAACTTGTCTGTTGTAAATGGATTATTACAGAAAGGCCTTACATTTCTACTCATAAGAAATCGACCCCATTAAGGACTGCATGGAAGATCCAACCATGTAACCAGAGGAACTGTGAAACAACGTATGAACCGATGAAGCAAACCTGTTTCCAAACACTGGTACTCATCTTTAGAAATCAAGGCCCCCTGCTGAGCAAGGTCCAAGAACAGATCCTCAAGGAGGCAGCTTTACAAAAGCCACTGCTAACTGCCTCTGACAAGCTGCAGTCTGGGTTTCCTGCATGGTGTGTGGAGCCTGGATCAATGGCTTGGAAATATTTCTGCTTGCTGTAGTCAATTGTGCCTTCCAGGCTTGTTATACCATGGCTGAGCAAACACATAATTTCCAACTTGTCACCTACAATGGTCTCTTTCTATTCCCTACCATTTTGTGCTGACAGCCAGAGAGAGAGAGAGAGAGAGAGAGAGAGAGAGAGAGAGAGAGAGAGAGAGAATGGCAGAAAGCAAGGAGCACCCATTCTGCACAGATGAAGGCATAGTTTTTTTAAAGAAAAATAACCCAGTTGACCCACCATTTCCAATTAAAAGGCTTTCTTGTGAGATGGTTTGAAAAGACAAGCCTGTGACCCACAAGAACCTGTTCTAGTCACAAATGCCAACACTGGACAAAATGGGCCCAATGGCTAGACTCAGTTTTGTAATTTAATATAACCATATACTGAACTCATCAAAATGATCACAGAGGCAAATTCACTACAGTTCATGGTAGCAGATAATTTTATCTGCTATTTCAATTACCTTTAATGGTCCCCAACAGGACCGGTCTAAGAGGTTTTGCTGTGAAGTGAAATGTCAAGATGTCCCTCAATTCCATGTTCAGAAGCCAAATGAACTAGCAGTTGAAGCTTACTTCGCTATTGGCGATTGGACAGCTACAAAGCACCAGGCAGCTAATGTGGCACACACAGTTCTGTCCTCCATAATGTCAATGCTGCCCCCTGCCCTGCACCACCTGCCCCCCAAGACATCCACCTTGTTCTAATCTACCTAATGGTAGGGCCAGCCTTGGCACCTATGCGGTCAGGGTAGTTAAATTTTCCTCCTGCTGTGCAAGAGCTGCTCATCAATAAATTGTTCCCACATGGCTGGGAGAATATCTAAAGGGCATCTACAGTCAACTGCAATTTAACAGCAGCTACACACTTTATGTAGTAACATTGTGTGAAGAGGGAGTTTGCAGCAGGCATGCACCCTTAAACATGTGTTTCAGCCTCCCGCACATCCATCAAGCCTCTCTTATATATGTATATATACTTGCTAAATGGATGGCATTTGTTTAATTGATAGTCCACTCTTCCTCTGAGGAGCTTGGAGCAGATTACAGCCGGTTCCCAAGTGTTCTCCCATCAAAGCAGTTTACAAAGCCAGGCCTGATTAGCTTAAGGTGGCCTATCAGCCTTCAGACCATTCACCAGGTCAAGTTCTGGTAGCCCAGGAGCAGTAATAAGCAATTCAAACCACATAACAACTACCACATGTGAAATATTCAACCCACTACTCCAAATAATTGAAATACTTTTGGTGAACAATGCAGGGGGGACAGAAACCAAAAGGTATAGAAGGAGAAACTGTTTTACTTCTTGATCAGCTTTTCCAGCATGTCTGATCCAAGTGCATTTCAGCACACTTGTTAGCTCATTTGCTGTCACTATTAATCAGGCATTTGCCTTTTATGTTGAAGCAAACAAGACTGCATTGAGAACTATGCTAACTGATTAATTTTTTGTAAATGAACATTCCATTGATTTTCTTAATTTGATGCATCAATCATCCAAGTCCTCATTCAAGTAAGTGACCAGGGAGGTACTCTTCCCACCTCGGAGTCAAGATTGGGGATCTTTGAGATTGGCATAATCAGTCTTGACAGACTTGAACCATCATCCTGTTCAGATGAACTGCAAGATCTGCCATTCAAAAAAGTGGGGGGTGGCAAAGATCTTTATCACTGTGCTTTGGAAAATGGAGAAATGCTTGCTGAATGGGCAGGATGTAATCAAAGGATGATTGCTGGTGGTTCTATCTCAGTGTTCACTACATGGTGAATGTGGCTTATTAGGATTTTCAGAGATATTTAAGGTCAAGTCACAAAACCATCAGTCCAGGGAAGCCTGAAGGGAATCAAATCTGTGTTATAGATGGCAACATGCTGAAGCAGTCATTTGATATAAACTTGTTGCATCTGAGCATGGAAACACAATTAGTGCCGCACGGTTTTCAACAGCAGTCAACCAGATGTCTTTGGCAGCTCATACAGAGGGCATGAAGCAATGTTCTTCTCTGCATCAGTGACTAGAAGGTGACTAGCTGTTGGAGGCATTAAAGGTCCTTTAAGTCCATATTTGATAGCGCAGGTCTCTGGGAAATCATGCTGCAGCATTCTGCACCAACTGCAGAGTACAGAACAAGTGTGAGTGAAGTCCCACATAAAGTGCATTGTACTGTAGTAATCCAAGCTTGAATTAACCAATGCATGATCTACATCAGCCAAACAAATGGTCATGGTTGTTGTAACCATTGCAGTTGGTAAAAGGTGCTTCTAGTCACAGAAGCTACCTGGGCTTCCAGTGACAAAGATGGATTCAGAAGCACCTCCAGGCTGCAAATTTGCTCCTTCAGAGAGGGTGCAACCCCATCCAGGGTAGGCAGGTGACCCATTTCTTGGACATGGGAACCAATTTTGTGAATGGTTTTATTAACGGAAAGATTTAAGTTGTGTGTTCATTATAGTAATCCATGCATTGGTGATCTCAAGGCTAGATTACTGCAATGTGCTCTGTGTGGGTCTGCCCTTGAACCTGGTTTGGGAGTACCAGCTGGTGCAGAATGCAGCAGTCAGACTGCTGCTGGTGGTGAAGGGGCTTCTGGCTGAGAACATGTGACTCCATTGTTACAAACATCTGCACTGGCGGCCCAACTACTACTGAGCCAGGTTCAAAGTGCCTGTATTAATTTACAAAGCCCTGAACAACTTAGTTCCAGCATACCACTGGGACCACCTGATCCCAGCTCAGTCACTGCAGGAGCATTGTTGGCAAGGCTCATCTGACAGCAACAAGAATCAGAGCCTGTCATCGGCACAATATGATCTCTGCCAACAGAGATTCAGCACATCTTCGGTTTCAACTTGCCTGCTAACCACCACCACCCCGCCAGACTTATGCAGGCAATTAAGAATATGTTTTCCCATAACAGTTGATTTCTGATTTTAACATTTCAATATGGGTTTTATTGCATAATGTTACATATAATTGTTACAAACCACTCAGATTTTTTTTTACAATGAAAAGTGGTGTATAAATATTTTTTATAAATAAATAAATGTTTGCAGCTTTAAAATGCAAGGGAGAAGACTAAACTCCAAATGAGTTTTAGCTGAAATAAGCTGACAAGGGAAAATTATCCAAATTATTAAGAGCTGACATCTATGGTATTATTTTACTATCCCAGATGTTCAGGAAGAATTGAGAAATTGTCCAGTAAATGCAAAGCCTAGCAGGAAATTTGGTGCACGAAGGGGATGATTCAAAGCTGTGGTTTTTGGACAGGACATGGAAAATTTTATTTTGAGTTACCAGATGGAGGTAGGGGAGTTAACAGGCACAGTAAGGCATGAAAACAGGAGATGCTAGCTAGTTTCAGAGCATCAGACTCCAAGAGGCATTCATGAAAGGAGGGCTTACATAACTTCATAAATAGGAATTATCCAGTCATGAAGTTTTAAAGCTTTGCATCATAGAGGCTGGGTCTAAATCAGTTTTGAAACCCACAGACATGAAATATACAGTATATTGTTCTAAGTGTTTTGTCAGTTTTTCTTGCTAAATAATGAAATGTCTTAATCTACACTAGTGTTCCAGTTGATATATCTGCTATTCCTCACACCTACAGGCTGGGGAAGTTGCTGGTTGTTTGGGAGATGTAGCCCATTGGCAGTTCTTGAATTATCAATAATTTTAAGCCCTAACACTTGGACGGATATCATCAGATGACTTTACTGTGACCATTTAGATTAGGTAAAAATCTAAGTGAAAGCAAACACACACACACACACACACACACACACACACACTTCCTAAAACATCCTTCATTGTTAAAAACATAGTATCAAAAGTGGATCACTGGATTGTTGCAAGAGGTATTGGCTGTTGCAGAGACTTTCCTGTGTTTCACGGTCAATGATGTTAAACATTTGGCATGCCTACAGCTCCTGAGAGGAGCACATAGAAACCTGTCTGCGTCTTGGCAAACCATGCCTTTGGACCTGAAGCAGGCCTCAAAAATTATGTGCATAAGTTAGAAGGTGAATGGAAGGGAAAGGACATGAAGGAGAGATTTTCAGCATTCTAGCTAAGTGCTTTAATGAAATATGGTGAGAACTGATATAATTTTTTTTTTAATAAAATGTCGCAATGGGCCCCAAGCCAGGCGAAAACAAAAATAGAAAGGGAAGGAACAGGAGTACTGTGTGTTCTCTACCCTTCCTGGGTTAATACCTCAGTCTGGCCTTTGAATTCAGACAACGGAGTTTTTCTTTCCCCAATAAAGTGACTTAATACATTAACTTATAAAAGGAGGGAAACTGTTATATGGAAAAGGACAGTATTCTTATGAGTTTGGGAGTGCCAGACCCCTTTAAATTCCTGGATCCCGTAAGTGTTAGAATTTAATCAAGTCTTGGTAGGTTAAACTGGGTGCAAGACACCTAATTTCTGAACCCAGAAAGTGTTAAAAGCTAATCAAACCAGTCTAGCTTCCTATGAAGGTGAGCACCATTAAGAGAATAAAAGAAAGGTGATGGGGCACTGTGAAAGGAAAGGAGAGGGAGCTCTGTGCCATACAACAAATGGGTAGGGCCCCCTCCCTCAACTCATGGATAGTGAGTTCATAGTTGAAAGTGTGTGAGAGGAGAAAAGCAGCAAGCTGGAGAGAGGGTCAGAGAACAATACTGGAAGTCTGTTTGAATCCAAAGCTGTGACTATGGGAGAAGTAAGACCCTTTGGGGGTGTTAATGCTGTGAACCCCTCCATCATAGGCTCAGGTTGTATATATAGGCAGTGACTGATTTACATGCGTCCAACTGACATGCGACCGTGCACGCGCACATCATGGCAATCCGACTGTGGCCAGAAAAGGGGCAAAATGTAGCGTAGCAGTCTTACGTGCACTTTGCAATCGCATGTGTTGACCCAGAATACAACACCCACACACATTGGGGGTTGCCTGGATATGTAAATAAACCCTATATTATAAAGACACCACAGTCTCCACTGTGCCTCATTCCCAAAAGGAAACACAAACCAGTTTTCTGACAGGGTTCCATGTGAACAGCTACAGAGGGTGGTGGGAATCCAGGCAACCCACCCACTTGTTTCCAGGGTTCCTCTGCTGAATGTGGCTCTTTGCTGAATGAAGGCCTCTTTTCTTGAAATCATGAAATCCTGACTTAAATAATGAGATCCTGAATTAAATCATGGAATAATGAAATCATGATTTGATTCATGAAATCCTGAATTTATGAAATCATTAAATCATGAAATCATTTTCTAAGGAGGTGAACTGGGGTGGTCCTAGAAATGGCTACCATCATGTCAATAAGCCCTCTTCACTCTCTGGAAGCTACAGGGACATTAACAGCCCTGTGTCTTGTTTTTGGACTATGCTTGATATTCAGTAATTAATATTGATTCCATTAAAGCCAGCTAGCAGAATGATGATAAATAGGCTAATGGTAACTATTCGATCTCCAATGATGTGGGGGGAAATGGGAACTGAACTTTGAATTTTGAGGGGATTTTTTAAAAAATCCTGTCTGCTCGCACAACACTGCCCCTGCCAGAGAAGCAAGAAGAAGCGCTGGGGCTTCTGGTTTCTGGAGAGATCTAACAGATGTCTTACAAGATCTTGCCAGAAGTTGAAGTTGTGTGAACTCGGTAAGCAAGGCTTTGGCGTGAGGCATGAGGTATGAGGCACCTACCCATTTTGCCTCGGGTGGCAAAACAGGATGGACTGCCCCTGACCTCACCAAGAAAGAGGGAAGAGCTGAACAAGGCTTATACCAGATTACTTCCAATTTAGATACCTTATAGCAGAAGTAGATGTTTTGAAGAGCAGTTGGAGATAACAAGATGGCATGCTGCAATACTTTGGGGCCCTGGACCATTTCCCTTCTTGTTAGATTATCTGCAGTTTGTGAGCAACTACTGTAATTAAAAATAACGAGGGCCTGGCAGCACCGCTAATGCTATTATCTTTAAAACATCAGGCTTCAACGACTCACCAGCAAAACAGCCCAGATGAGAAATCTCTTTAAAATGCTCAGTGGTTGCTGACGGTACATTAGGATAATCTTCCCCGCCTGCAAATCAGAAAAACATAATGAAAATACAAACAAAAAATCAGGGAAGCAGTGATTATTTTCAGTAAGCTAATATGGTTTATTTTTCACCTTGTACTCAAGGAGGCAAGCTAACTCGCTAAAGTGGTGGCAAAGGGCAGCTTGAACACATACCGTACATTTTGCCACAGGCAGAAGCTGGCAGAGAGGAATGTAACTTGAACAAAGGCAGGGAAGTCTTCTAGATCAGACCGCCAGTTTTCTGTGCCTCAGACATGGCTCTCTGATGCTCCCACATTTCCCCCCAACCATTCCCCACCAATTACTGAGAGAAGAAACAGCATTCATAAATTATCAGAGGGAAGAGAAAATGGCAATGAAATCCTCAAGACAGAGAGCAGGATTTTTCTTATGCTTGCCTTCCTTTTGAGGTAGGTCAAGATGTTTTGTGATTGCACCTTCATTTCATTCTATAAATAATCACTGTGCTGGCTGGCATGCGGAGGCATCATGATCTAACTCTTCCTATGGGGCCTTTTCAAAGCAATAAGGTGTGGGGAGTTGGGAGGCAGGATACAGTGTACTGGAGAGACATTAATGACATGAAAACCAGACAGACCAGCATCAGCCACCTCACAATGAGAAGTTAAGTTGAAACTTGCACCCACCAGAATTATGAATAAATTCTAAAGCACCCTGAGAGTGAGAGAGAAGAATCATAGACCCGAGGAATTGTAGAGTTGGAAGGGACCACAAGTCCAAACCCCTTTCGCCCAACGTGGGACTTGAACCCACTACCCTGAGATTAAGAGTCTCATGCTGTACTGACTGATCTGTCCCATACACAGAAGTCCCGTTATTCTTATTCTTATTCTTACATTTCTATATTGCTTTATATTTTAAAGAAAAAAAATCTCAAAACTCTGTACAATACAGAATAAAACTTACAAGGAATTGGGAGGGCAAGTTTCAGCACAGCACTAATGCTGACCCACTTCAGCTTTCAGCCCAGAGTTGGTGTGATGGCCTGGGATTCGGACTCAGAGGCTGAACCTGAGGAATCCCAGCCTGCACAGGAGTCCCTGCCTCCAGAACCAGCTGAGCCGGGGCTGGGGCATGAGCCTGAAGGGTCCTCACCTGTGCTGGATCCTCAGGTGCAGGCACCAGCTGAGTCTGCTCTGGCTCCTGAGGTGATGGAGGACCCATTGCCTGCAGGCGCTCCACTCTCAGCCCCGTCAGGGGAAGAGGAGGTTGCCTCTGGGTCCGGTAACCCTTCAGCCTCCCCTGAGCTGCAGAGGCTCAGGGCAGAGAGGCGGAGGGAACTAAGTTCCTGCAGGAGGAGTGCTCGCCTCCAGGCCAGGAGAGGTGAGTCACCTGTGGACCGGGACCGCCCTATGCCTCGGGGCAGATAAAAGCCAGTCAGCCCCAGTCCCAGGTTGCGGGAGCAACATTGTTGCTAGCCTGTTCCTGCCTGCACCCTGTCCTGCTCTTCTGCCAGAGTTCCTGACCCCACCCGACTCCCTGCCTTGGACCCCACTTCAGCTTTGACGGACAGCCTCCATACCGCACCCTCGACCTCGGACTCAACTCAGACCTTGCCGCACGGTTAACCCTCAGGACCAGCACAGTTGGGATGGGTAAAGTGGAGGATCAGGATCGAGAAGGGAAGCAGAACTGACAGAGGAATGAAAGGGGGAATAAGGAACGGAGAGAAACTGACTGGGTGTGGGCTTGATGAAAAGGAAAGCATGTCTCTGGCAGTAAAATGTAAAGGGACCCCTGACCATTAGGTCCAGTCGTGGCCGACTCTGGGGTTGCAGCGCTCATCTCGCTTTATTGGCTGAGGGAGCCGGCATACAGCTTTTGGGTCATGTGACCAGCATGACTAAGCCGTTTCTGGTGAAACAGAGCAGCGCACAGAAACGCCGTTTACCTTCCCGCCGGAGCGGTACCTATTTATCTACTTGCACTTTGATGTAGTTTCAAACTGCTAGGTTGGCAGGAGCAGGGACCGAGCAAAGGGGGCTCACCCCGTCGCAGGGATTCGAACTACTGACCTTCTGATTGGCAAGTCCTAGGCTCTGATACCCACAGCGCCACCCGCACCCCTATGTCTCTGGCAGTAGCCATTACTAAACATAAACTCAGCCCGGCGCTGCTCCCTGCAAACTTCTTCAGAAGAGCTGCTGAACATGGCTACTGCATATTAGTCAGGCTACAAGTTATGATGGCTACATACTTGTTCCAAGATGGCATACCAGCTGCTGGGGCGCAACAGTGGGAGGCTATTGCACTCATGTCCTGTTTGTGGCGTTCTGTGGGCATCTGATTTCCTGGTTTAGGAAACAAGTGTGGTGGACTATGGAACTTTAGTCTGATCCAGCAGGGCTCTTCTTAAGGCTGTCTAAGTCAGGAATATTCACAATTCATATAATGCCTGCACTGCACCAGTGTACCCTGGCTGCTGTCTCTTCCCTAGACCTTTAAATGCTTCCTCATGAGACCTGGGAGGGAGTTCCAAACTCTGAAAGAGATGGTATTCAAATGTTGGGGGTTGGGGTTGGAGGGGGACAAAAAACAACACCAGGGTGGGTATTTTAAGACATGGTTAGGAAGCACATAGGTTGCCTTTGGCAACAAACAACACTTTAGCAACAAATAAAGAAGCTGTATACCCCCCATGACTATGCAAATAATGCACTTTGCAAAACAATTTATGTATCTATGTATAAAGTGTGCATGCATTTAAAAAGTTAACTGTAGAGAACTAAGAAGAACAGCTTTCCTGGCTAGAGTCCAATAGGTGTTGAATAGGTGGAAGAAGGAAATTTGCTTGATAGTCCATTTTCACAGATTCCTCCAATGTCCCTATGGCTCTCTCCTTGTCCAGACATATGTTTATTCTAAAGTGCAAATGCAGCAGGAATCTAAAAACTCTTGAACTTCTTCTCACTATAACCTCTTCCCAGGATCCTATTCCTGAATCAGGCAGTGTCTCCATCCATATGTCAAAATTGCACTGTCATCACCTAAGATTATGAGCGATTTTGTGATTCAGGGCTAAGTTGTGTGGTGAGAAGTCTGTTTGCAGAGGAAGATTATTTGTTTTAAGTGAAATCAAATTCTCAGGCAGAAAGAGTCTGTGGCATTTTTCCATAACGCATCTTGAGTAGGGAGCCATTCAGGAGGATAAGCAGAAATCTTTGCCAGCCCTGCTAAAAGTTTCCAACTGGGACCATTAGAACCAACAATACCTTAAGCCAATGTAGGCATCAATATCCATTATTTGTGAAGGAAACTTGTTTCTTTCTAGTAGTTAATGGTATGAACGTCCTGATCCTGCAAAAGTAGTGATGAATGGAATATTTACCTCCCTGTAAGGCCAGACATGCAGAATGCCACCATGTTCCAAAGGTAGGAAAAACACTTGCAAGATTCCAGAAATGAATGGAGGTAATAGGGACCTCTTTTAGTGTGGAGTCTTATTTTGCAAATTTCAATTCATCAATGTGCCACTAAAACACACACTGAGGATACGTTTTTTTTTATACACTTGCATGTTCCTACATTTAGAGCTGGTTTGTATATGGATGTCAATTTTAATGTGTGTAATATTATTTATTTATTCAGATATTTTTATAACATCTTCCAGAGCCAAACCAGCAGCTTTTCAAAGCAGTTCATAACATAAAACCATTATAAACCAGGTCAAAAATCAACTATGAATCTCATAATAATAAACATATGAAAACAATCTCTTTCCAGATAGCAGCAGTGCTTAAAATCACATCACTAAGAAGCAGTGGAGTGAAGCTGAGTGGAGTGAATGAAGTTCACTGAACTAGTTCAAAAAATGCTGAACAGCACCCGAAAGTCATTCCCATAACTACAGGACAAACTAAAGGTGAATTAAGTTGATTTTGGGGTAGAACTCTTGTTCATCTTCACACTCAGTTTCTGCTCTCCAGCCAGAAGCTTGGACTCTTAAGATGGTATCCAACTAGCGCATCCTGTCAGCACAAGGATTTATGCTTGAGCAATGGAATTGTCCTACTCTCCTGTCATGGACTGGCTGGATGCAGAGCACTGCTATGAGGTACCAGCTGGGGAACCCCCAAGAGAAAATGGTTCAGAGCCAAGGGATGGGTAGCAGGATGACTATGAGTGGTCAGAGGGGGAAGAGGGAGCAAACTGGGAAGAAGAGGTGTTGGAAGCTGAAGAGGTAACAGGGCTTAATGAGCAGGAAGACTCTGTGACAGACAGCAGTCCAGAATCAGTGACTGGAGAGGAGGGAGGGGCAAGAGGCAGAGATGAGTCAGGCTGCTGAAGAAGCCAGGGGGTCTCCCCCTCCTGCTGCAACCAGCTTCCCTCCCTCCTGGTCTTCCAGAACCAGAAGAGGTATGAAGAGGGCAGAGAAAAGACAGGCAAGGCAACAAAGTTTCAGATTGCTTGGGAAGCACCTGGGGAAGGAGGAGACTTAAGGAAAAGGTAGGTACTTTCAGTCCCCACAACTGCCTCATAGGGGCAATATCTACCGGGAAGAGTTGTTGTACTCACTAGGCCTGGCTTTCTGAGCTGTCCTGTTTCTTTGATTAAAGAGTTAACTTCACTGATTTTCTGTGTGTTATTGCTGACCTGCTCCTGACACCTGCTTGTAAAATCTCCCCCCCCCCCCACAATACACACTCTGTGCACTCCCCAAATCTTCTCCGGAGAGTTGAGGAATCAGAACAGATTTAAGGGAGATGCAGAGGGAGAGAGGGGGCAGAGTTCTATCTACAAACGGGCCGTTGCAGCGTGACAAGGGAAATATCCTCATTGGACTTTGATGTCACAAGCACTATCCAATAGGAGCTCACAACACTTGGGATAGACAACATTCAGAATTGCTATGGGAACAGTAGAAGGTGCAGGACAGAGATTGCATTGTCTTAAACTAAGGAAAAGATAAGGCCTGTGTGGTTTTGAGTCTCTGAACCTCCTATCAAAACTCATTAAAACCAATGGCACTCCATAATCAGGCTTAAACATTTCATCCATAATTTTTACTTAACTTGTTAATGTACCATTACTAGAAACTGACAGATTTCTTCATGCTGAAATTTACTCTTTTGAGGCTCTGGAGCAAAATACTTGCAAGAGCCTTTAATGAGAAAAAGAATAGTATTGATTGCCTGGGTCCCATCAATCCAATATTTTAAGAAATAAGAAAAAGAGAGTCCTTTATTCAATATCTGGTCTTCTTTCGCTCAAGCTAATATCGTGCCTTGGTATTTGCGAGTAGCGTTCAGTCTGAAAGAAAATGTGGCTGTCACAGTGATTAATAACTGGACGCATGCCACAAAGGCGAACTTCTTTGTGCTCCCTTCCATTTTAAAAAATACTGTTTTTCAAGTGCAGAGAACCAACTCAGAATTAAATGTCAGGGGTTGTAAATATAGTTCCAGAAAATTCAAGTTGTAAAGAATTCAGTTCTGCAAGAAACATTTGGTTGTATTCTTCAAAAAGGAAGACCAAGACACTCTTTGAAAAGGAAGGGGTCAGAACAAAGCCTTGGCCCAAGCCCAGCTTATCATTCCGAGTTTAAATCCCACCCTAGCTATGAACTCAGTAAGTAGTCTTAAGCAAGCCACTGTCTGTCAGGTCCGGCTCCTGCTTTAACCAGGGGAGAATAACCAGATCTAGCCTCAGTATCCTGAGAAGGTCCACTATTTCACTGACGCCTGCCCTTGAGGGATGCTGAGGCATGGAGCTTGCCTAACTTCAGGCAGAATGGCATTCTATCACTGCCATGCCACTTCTACAGAGGCCCTGTTCTGTGTGCCCACCAGCCTAATTGTGTTTGTTGGCAGGCACCTGGGCAGGTTTGATGGGGGTGCAGGTGATTTATCATTATCACTGGGGCCAGAAATACACCTGCAACCAGTGCAACTGGTACAGTATAGATGTAATGTATTCCAACTGCCTGATCCCCAACATGGTGGTGCAAGTGCCATCTGTGGCGGCAGTGGCAGCAGTGTTGTGGCATTTCTTGACTACACAATGGGAAGAGGATTTCAGAAGGAGAAGAAAGGGCAGAGCAATAGGCAGCTACATGGAGAAGGAAAACTTAGCTGAAACAGAAACTGAAGAAAGCAAGAAATGAGGAAGAATGAAGAACCAGTTCCATTTTCAGTTCAATGGCAAATAATCCCAAATTCCTACCATCTATTAATTTCTAGGGTTTAGTGGGGTCCCCCCACAAATCTATGAGAAGTATTGTGTGTTATAGGGTAATTGAGGCAATGCTATTAGAATTCCTAAGGGGAAGTCAAGCAGGGAGGGAGGGGGGAAGAGAGAGAGTGGAATTCTGGTGGAGGGAGAAGATTGGTGGAGGCTTGGAAAGGGAGCTTGTATGTAGCGGGGGTGGGGGAAGCAGTTGAGAGTTGGCTGAGAGCGGTGGGTTCTGGAGGGAGGCACTTAGTGGGGGACCTGAAGCTGGGTTGGGCAGCTCCTCAACGTGGGATCAGTAATTCAGTGGTCATTGCCCTCGTTTGACGGTGCCCGAAAAGGAACAAAGACGCAGAGAGGGACTGTGTGTCTCCTGTGGAGGTCAGGGCATGTGGCAGCCCCATGCCCAGCAAAGAGGGGTTCTGCTAGCTGCCCAGGAAAATAATTCCCTCTGTTTAGGTGGGCCATGGAGCCAGGGCTTGGCTAGCATTGCCAATGCCCAGATGCCTTGCACCACCCCCTCCAAGCAGCTGCAAAGCACCTTTACAGACCTGGGCTATGCCTGATTATCGACTTCCCAAGCGACTTAAAAATGGAAAGCGTAATGCTGGTGGTCAACAAAAGAGGTTTAAAGACTCACTTTCTGCTCTCATGCCAGAAGGTTCTTCTCCCATTCTCTGTTTATGCTCAACTTGTAGGGTGTTCTCTCCACCCCATGCAAATCTTTCCTTCCTCTTTCCTGTTCTTTTTACAAGGGCAGCTTTGGCGGCAGCCGCAGCGGTGATTACAGGAGATCATGAAAGAAAGAACGTAATCTTGAAGCATGGCAGAACTCTGTGCCATGGGCTGCTTCGAGGGAAGAATCTTTGCACATGTGAATGGGCTATCACAGACCAAACATTCAGCTGTCACACCCACACACACAAACCATGGAATTAAAGCAGGGTGCTGGCCGGCTGTGCCGCGGTTAAATCACCTGCGGCCACAACCACACTGACAACTGATTGGCTGGGGCTGTCCTACAAGGGTAGAACCCCAGCAGCAACAATGTGGTGAGAGTGCAATGAAAAGATTTCTCATTCCATTTGTATCATTACTATGTGAAACACGCTGCACTGCAAAATCCAAAAGTATAAGGATTTTTTCTACCAACTTTGAGAGTGTTTTTAAAGAAAAGATTGGTGCTTGGCTCTCCCCTGCTTCAGCAGCACAAGTGAACGTATCAACTCCAGGTCTTTCTAAAGGTTAGCCTTTTCTTTTTAAAACACAGTCTCGGCTATTTGGCAAGGTTTTGTTGACTGTGAAGAAATCATCAACAGGAAACTGGAGCGGCCATGAGTCACTGTTAATCGGCTTCTTAATACAGTGGTGCTGAGAGACATATTTTAGCCACCTGCCCTTCTAAGAAATTTGAGGCAACACCTGGTAGGTGATGCTCGGACTGACGCCAAAAGGACTTCACAGCAATGTGATTACTTGTTCCCAGGGGGAGTACCGTTTAGCACTTGGCTGCCATGCAAAATTGTAGGGCAGAGCAATTAAGAAAGACCCAGAAGTTTTGGGAAACAATAACAACTGAATGGCCAGTTCAAAGTCTGAGGCAGCATCCAGTTCACGCTTTCCTCCACTTCCATCCACACCCGCACACAAAGAGCAGAACATTTGACATGAAGTCCACATGCATAACTTGCCTGTTCTTAGAAACTGCCCTTGCCATGCAACTTTACCCCACCTCCTTTTCCAAGTATGGACACGTGGAGGAGGAAAATTGCACAAATTTGGCTCAGTGGGTCGGGGTCAAAACCTCCAGAACTGCACAAATGGAAAGGTGGGTTATTCTGTCTGGCAAGCTGGTATGTTTGCACAAGTGGAGCATTTATAATAGTGCAATGTTGAAGTCTACCCATCATTTGGGCATGCGCATTAATGCTGCACGTGTAAGCCTGTGCACACATAAGCACAATACTTGCTCCTACACTTTACTGTGTGTAAGGTATTGATGCATGGTCTGTGCATGTGCCAGCCATGATTTTTCCCATACTGTGGATGATGTTTTGTGCACGCATCCTTTGCATTTCTCTCCCCACCCCCACCCCCAATAGATCATAACATAAGGTTGTAAAACATTGATCAATGATTCTGTGTCCTCAGAATAACGTTGTTACTTTGTAACCTGTCTGATCGTTTTTGAAGGCGATGCTACTGTAGCTTTGGGGAGATGTCTAGCAAGCTAATTGGTGAAGCGTTTTGTGGATCATTCCTATTCGCTTTCTTATAAATTGGGGAAATGATACTCAGTCTCTAACCAGAGGGCATTTGGCCCATGTTGTTTATGTTGTTAATGCATAAAGCTGTATTAACAGAGCTAAGGAACACCTGCAGTGACAGGAAAAAGATTGAAGCTTAAACAAGCGCGCAGCAAGAGCTCAACATCAGAGAGATGCTAAGACTTAAATTACTGCTCTAGAGGTGTGCTACTTCCAAACAAAGTGCAGTGAAAGTTTGAGTCTGTCAGTTCTCCACAGCATCTTATTTGTCCTCAAGTTTAGAAATGAATTCATCTCTACACATTTTGTTTCAAACAATCCTGACCTAATTCACAACTAAGTGAAAGATGCACAACCCATCTACTTATCTAAACATATCCACAGGGGCTTGCAAACTACAGGAGGTCCTATTAGTTCAGTGAAAATTACATATATTACATTTGCTTGGGATTGCAGTCTTGCAGTTCTAAGGTGCAGTTCTTACATATATGTTTGTCACTCACCGAATATGCCATTAAATTGCAATTTTTCCAGTCACCACATGTAGAGTTTTCATATTACTCAGAGTCAATTCAAAACACAATATTTTTCCATGGAGACATGGAGTTCGCACGTTCGACTGAAATGTCCACTCCATGCTAAGTCACAAGTGATGAACATGCATGTGTGAACTGGCCCCATAAAGTCACATAGGCTGCCCAGAAGTGACTCAGTGGCCACAAATAGCTGGGCAGCTGAAGGTGAACCATCGCTGATCTGATGGCTTTGCTTACTAAATAGTGCCTTTATGCTTGAATTAGAAAATCCAAACAACACCCTCATCAGTACTAACTAACATTCACTGGGAAGTTCTCCTGTACAAGTCAGACTGAAGTGAAGCTATACAAGAACATAATAATAATAATAATAATAATAATAATAATAATAATAATAATTTTATTTATACCCTGCCCATCTGGTTGGGTTTCCCCAGCCACTCTGGGGGGCTCCCAACCGAATATTAAAAACAAAATACAGCATTAAACATTAAAAAATTCCCTAAACAGGGCTGCCTTCAGATGTCTTTTAAAAGTAAGATAGTTGCTTATTGCCTTGAAATCTGATGGGAGGGCGTTCCACAGGGCGGGCACCACTACCAATATGGTTCAAGAAATGACTAGGAACAGTGTAATGTTGCATAATTAAAATGATAGTCCTCAATCAGCTATTTTAAACCATAAGCACCTGGTGGAGAGCCAAAGGAGGTTAACAATCTCTTTAAATACTTTTACTATGCATCTTAGTAAAATAGTACTATTTTATCATTTATCATCTTACTAGGTTCATAGGTTCATAGAAAGGCAGAGGTTATTTATAAACCATTGGAACTGAAGATTTCAAGACAATGCACAGTTGTATGTTTTATTTGATTTGATTGTGGAGAGATATCAAAGGTTGTATTCAGTGAAGTCATCCTTTTTGTCAAGGGCTTCTGCTATGGAAGTTCCCCCACCTCTCCTTTCCTCTGGGCTGCCCATGTCTGTTCTAGAGGTTCCCTGAAATCTCCAGAGCAGATGGGGGTGGGGCATGTGAAGAAATATGGGGAGAATTTCCATTCTATAACCAGGTTATTTTGTTGGCTACAACCCTAACATGATTATTGGCATTAATATTACAGTGGAATCTCAGTTGTCAAACATAATCCATTCTGGAAGACCGTTCAACTTCCAAAACGTTCATTAAACCAAGACGCAATGGGGGGTCAGCAATTTCAATGGAGAAAATAGAGAACCACACCTTGGAAGCCGTTCAACTTCCGAGGCGTGTTCAAAATTGGAAGCTTTCACTTTCGGGTTTTTGGCATTTGGATTCAAAATCATTCGGCTTCTGAGACACTCAAAAAACGAGGTTCCGCTATATAAACATTATTTCCAAGTACATCCCACTCCAAACCAAACATGATGCAGAGAATGTATATACACACACATTTTTTCCTCTCCCTCTTTTTTCCTCTTTTCATTCTTATTATTTTGCCCCTTTCTGGCTCTTTCTCTTCTATCTTTCTAAATAAATACGATTTCCTTGTTTTCTACTTTGTATTGTAATTGATTGTCTGTCACGGCTACACTTGTTCAGCATTGTAAACATATGACACATTTTTCTAAATAAATAATGTTTCCAATGCATACTAACATATTCTTAAACCTAAAGTGGCATCTGCAAATATGGGTGAAAATGAGAACATCGATGCATTCTTGCCTGAACGAAAGAAAAGTAACTAAAGCCATGTGGGAATGTATCATAAAATGTGTCTGACTCCTGAATTAAGTTTGCTAAGTCCTAAGCATATTCACTTCTTGTCACCCTTTACCACTAAAAACTTCAGCAAGAGAGCACAGATTTATGGGAAAGTAACCCTTTGAGATTCAGTATCTAATTTCCATTTCTAAGTAATCATTCCCATTTGTGGCTTTGTCAGAATTCATCTCTCTGTCAAATCTGAAATCAAACTCATGAGAACAGATGCCTTTGTAAGAGTTCCAATATTTCTTTCTTCTGCTTGAGTCACTCTAGTGACATGTCATCACTTCTGCTTCTCAGTCTAATAAATGGATAGCCGTTACAGAAGAAAACCTACAGGGCAATAAGTACTAGCAAGAATGGCTTCCAACTTTGTGGTGCCCTGGTTTGGAGGATGCTGCCCAATTCTTGCCCATAATTTTGTTGACCGGGAGAAAGGAGAATAATAATATGGCAGTTTTTCTAACTTGGCTGCTAGGTACACACCACAGTACTACCAAGGTTGATATTCAGGTGAAGGCTGTACAAGAAATTCAATACGCATTTAAAGTAAAATCTATCAAATTTGCACTTTCCACAACAATATGCGAACCAAAACACAACCTTTATTAAAAATCCACATCGGAATTCTGTGATACAGTTCTCCACCCAACCAATGCGTACAAAAATGCATATATTAATGGAAAGTGTCCATTGAAAAGGAAGATAGTAGTGAAAACAACATTAAAATGTATTTATATTTGGAAAACTGCTTGCAGAAATATGTACTTTGGTCAAAAGTGCACATAAAAATTCATTAGGAGAAATCCAGACAAAATTTCACGAGTTGCTTTTTTAAAAGTGAATTGCTGCAAATTGGGAGAGCTGATTAAAGATTGGGAAAATAAGAAAATAAAAGAACCGAAATTGACAAACCTGTGTCTGACTGGCACCACTGCAGACTGCGGGTGATTGGGCTCACTTGATTTTGGGATCCTTCATACAAAAAAATCCTGTACATAGAAAATAAGCACATCATGGTGAAAGGCTAGCTTTCTCCATGACATGCATTCAGTCACATAAGTCCTCCTCTGCAGTCTAAAGTTATTCAGAACTCACAATGCTGGAATTGCCACATATATTCAACAATTCTGATTCTAGCATTACACAATTGTTATGTATCAGGCACGTCCAACTCCCAAGAGGCTGTGATCTACCCATTGTCATTGCCAGGAGATGTTGAGCTTTCTTTAGGGAAGGATTGACCATTGACCAGTTATTGAGCTTTTTTTAGGGGGGAATTGAACGAAACTGCTTTTTTTGGGGGGGGGTTGCCCAGAGTGGGAACACAAAGCCTGGATCATGATCAGCCTGTTGGACATGCCTGTTATATATAAATTGTTGTCCAGACTCATAAAATGCCTTTTTAAAAAAAAGATCAACAAAAATAATCTCCTAGGGTTCCTTAAAATACAAGTGGAGAACCTCAAGAAATCCCAATTGAATTTGCAAGGTTTTTTATTATTAAGTAAATAGCTTATTTTGCATCGTGGATTTTTATACCTGTCATTGTTAGGATAAATCCAGATGGAGGAAAATTAGAAACAAATGGAAAATATGGGTCATAAGTATTCAACTGAGACATAACTCAGTGTAAACATCCGAGAGGTTAAAAAGGAGGGAGCAGAAAACACAATTTCTGATGGAAAAAACAGAATGCTTTGAACACATAAATGCAGAATTAGTATTTCATGTCATTTATACAATTAAATACATAAATAAGCCCAACCAACATGGAATGGGAAATAATTCTTTCCAACCAAGCTCTACATCATGTTCCTCACATTTTTTCAAACATTAATTTTTAAAATTAGTGTTCTCATGGTGGAAGTAAAGTGGTCTAAGCAAATTGGTAGGCAGGGGAAGAATATATTCACTGTCCAAGTCCTGCTCCCAAATATTCTATCTTGGGACAAAACATTCCTCTGTCTGCATTTTTTAAATCCTGAATTGCAGTCTGACACTATCCATATTTGGGGGACCACCAGACACCCCTCCCTCGGCATATAAACCTACTAATTTGGAAATGACTTTCCTTAATTGCCCCTGAAGCAGAAATTGATCCTTGGGAGCCATACAGAAAATGGCTTAGTTCTCACTGTGCGGGGAAAACCCGTGCCTGCTTCAAACAGCCACTGGGGGCACTCTCTCTCTCTCATACACACACACACAATTTCCTGTAGACAGAAAACTAGGATGTCAGGGTATAGAACTGAAGCCTAGCCTTATCTCTGGCATGCTAATTTTCTGTCTGCAGGAAAATTGTTTGTGGAGGAGCATTCTGTCATGTGAATCCCCAGGTAGGGGAAGACTCATGAAGATCTACTCAGGTAGGCAACACTGCTTTCTGATTCAGAACTCCTTGAGATCCCTGTAAACAACCACCTGAACTGCCAAAAAATGCATCTGAAGTTTCCCAAGGGGCAAAAAGTGCAACTGATGAATGCTGTACTTAAATACCATAAACGTTATAAAGAATGTGCACAATGTTAACTTTTGCTTTGCTCTACATGTGCAAGGGTGCCGAGTTAGAAGAAAATAAAAGCAAATAAATACATGTAATGCTCTTTGCCAGAGCATAAGCCTTATGAGTTCCTTTCCATTCCCAGCAAGGCCTGGGCCATCATGAAGCCTGTGCCAGGATATAACAGCTCAGGTGAACTTAGCCCCTTATAGGAGCAATGTCGCCACTATCTTGGCTCTGTCCCTGGTCCTGTTGATCCTGAGCGCTGTGATCACTTACTTCTTTGCAACCTGTTACCTTGTTTACGAATACCAGCTATTCATTGCTACCATGTGCTGCTACTGGGCACCTTTTCATTCCAGGTTGGTCCCCTTGCCTAGCATGCCTCATGGGCTGCACCCCATTGGAATAGGTCAGGTCACTCAATAACTTGCCTACCAGAAATTTGAGTAAGAACAAGAATACGTGGTAATTATGTTCATAAAGGCAACGAATTCTAAAGCAATTTCCAAGGAAGGCTATTGGCTTTACCAATAGCCCTTCCTCATTGCAAGGAATATTCTTAGGACATGACTAAGTCCTCTGATTTTCTGAGGACAAGCACGTGAGCATTTAGGCTCACAGCTGTCTGAATGTTCTTTCATAAAATTACATGCCTATCTTTCCGTCAGAGTGCATTTGAAAGGCATTTGAAAGAGGAGTAAAGTTACTTTCAAAGGTGCCTGCCAGATTCCCCCCCCCCTTCCTCCTGTTTTATCAGATATAGTCCTTCTGTAAAAGGAGTTAGTGGTTGATGTAATTTCCTGCCAATGAGAACTTCGAATGAATACAATTAAAGAGACCACAAGAAGCATAGCTTATCATCTCCACTTCCCAATTCATCAAGGCTTTATCTCAATTTAGGAAATGTATTTGTTTTATTGTTCTGCAAAAGAAAAGAAAAAAAGGACTGATGTTGTCAGCCACTGCCTTTCAATAAAAATATTTTTTTTAAAAAAAATCAAACCAATAATAATAATAATCTTTGTTTACTATGCATGTGTTTTAAAGATTATAACACATGAAATAAACATAAAGACTGTTTTTTAAAGAAACAAAGCTGAAAACCTATTGCCTCATAGTCGTTTCAGTCCACTCACATGAAAATTCTCCCTTATGCTTTAAGGGTGGGTCCTGTAGTTATTACATTTCCGATTTCCAATTATAACTAAATGTTATAAACATTAAATCATGTATCGTGAAGTAAACCCACTGCTGAGGAATATTATATTTTTTTCAAAACAGTTAAGATCTGAACCACACACTGCTTCACATTACCCCCATTATACCTCTGGATATAGAGTCACTTAAGAAAAGAGGAACTGTTTTGGTGGATGAGGCCAATGTCCATCCAGTCTGGGGGTTGGCAAACTTTTTTATGTCAAAGACCACATTGCCTCTGCAGTAATCTGTTAGGGGACATATACCAGTGGTGGGCTGAGATGAGGCCATCTGTGGATGAGCCCCAAACCAAACCAAACCAAACCAAACCTCCACCCCCTTCGTTAAACTACACATTCTATCCATTCCTTCATTTGTGCTTCCTTCTCCCATCACCCTTCTCTATCCATTTATTAATCCTCACGTTCCACACATCTTATATTCCAATACAGCATTCTGATCAAAGTCAAAAGGAACACACCTCACAGCAGATTGGGACTCCCTGGTCACTCTGAAAGCAACCAGAAGCCCCTTGAAGTTTGCAAGCAAGGCATAAAGGCGATGACTATCACCTGTGGCTTGCCCCCAGCACCTGGTACACATTAGTAAACTGAGGTGAAAAACGAAGGCTCAGTTTTCGTAACATTCCGTATAGCTATTGACAGACCTATCCTTCACATTCTGTTTTCCCAGTATATCAGCTGTGTGTGAATCATTCCTGTAACAAAAAGGAAAGGCAATATAGGCTCTGAGATTTCTTGGATAACCCATGACTTGGATCCAAAGATATTTCTGCTTGTGCAATATAGCTCTACTGAATCCCCCATCCCTCTACAGCTTCCCCCAGAAGGTGCATCAACTCCCAGGAGCAGCTTTTGGGGGTGTTGAAAGGGTATGTAGGGAAGTCAGGAGTCTGGAAAATACCACTGTACAAGTGGAGTTGCACAGGAGCACCTCTGCATCCAGCCCCACTGGCGGAGGAAGAGGGCGGCAGGGCGGTCTGCCCCAGGTGCCAACTCTGAGGGGGATGACAAAAAGGCTCACCTGCTGCCCCCGGGTGTGGTGGCACTAGCCGCCGCCATCGCTAGCCGCCGCCATCGCACCGCCACAGCCTCATGCAGAAGATCCTGTCACTGCTGCAGCTGCGGGCAGAGGATCCTGCCGCCACCACCACGAGTGGAGGATCCTGCCACCACAAGCGGATGATCCCGCCACTGATGCAGCCGCGAGCGGAGGATCCCACCGCAAGCGGAGAATCGCACAAACACTGCTGCAGCGGAAGGTTGCCCCGCCCCCTGGGCGGTGGATCAGCCACCCCTGGGTGCACTGCATGGCTGCCGCTCCGAGCACCCATGCAGCTTACTCTGCCACTGTCCAGCCCAGTATGTTTCTCACTAGTAGAAACCTTTCCCCACAATTTATGACTTGCAGTAGGATTTGTAGAACTGAAAATCATCATTCAACTAGTTTGGGTATCAGAGGCAAAACTGATTAGATTGACTATTTTGTCCTGAGTGAATGATGTGATCCAGGCCTGGATTTGGACTGCCTTACTGTTTTTATGAAGGCAGATTTCTGCTTATTGAAGAGCACAGCATATGGGACCAAACATTGCCCTGGCTGTAGCTGATGGGAATTTTATTTTACTGTTGGTGGGAAGACAATATTACAGTCATGGCAATTGGCAAAGCTGAAGTGGCAATGAGGCTGTGTTCTGTTAATCAGCAGTTTTCACTCAACAGCTATTCAGAAGTGTGGGAAAATTCTCCTTTCCAAAACTAATTTTCCATATGCATTAATAACAACCCCAATTTTTATGCTTGGGGAGTGTGAGTGAAAGTTTCTGCCTGCTTAGTTGTCGAAAAATTATACCACCATCTAAATAATATTGGCAGAACAAATGCCACTTGACTGCAGCTGATGGGGGCATACATTTTTAAAAAAATATTTCCTAGAGGAACAAATTCATCCAACTTCATTATTCCTGAATATTTCCTACAGACATCAGGACAGCTTCTCTGGAAAAGAAATGGATTTGAAGGCTGCAGATTTAGCTTAAAAAATGAGATTTCATCTCTCTGGAAACAACAAGGTATCAAATTAATACTAGCGTGCTGTAGTGAACTGAAAGTTGACTTGCATGATCACAACGCTGCTGAAGCCATAAGTACTTCCCTATCAGCTAGTGAAGTTTTTAAAGAAGGTGCACATGGGTGGTGCTGTGGCGTAAACCACAGAGCCTAGGGCTTGCCGATCGGAAGGTCAGCAGTTCGAATCCCCGTGATGGGGTGAGCTCCCATTGTTCAGTCCCTGCTCCTGCCCACCTAGCAGTTCAAAAGCACATCAAAGTGCAAATAGATAAATAGGTACCGCTCCGGTGGGAAGGTAAACGGCATTTCTGTGCACTGCTCTGGTTCACCAGAAGTGGCTTAGTCATGCTGGCCACATGACCCAGAAGCTGTCTGTGGACAAACGCTGGCTCCCTTGGCCTATAGAGCTAGATGAGCACGCAACCCCAGAGTCATCTGCGACTGGACCTAATGGTCAGAGGTACCTTTACCTTTACCTTTACTCCTATTCATAGAGGTCACTTGGGCCCCTGGTTGTCAAAGATGGATCAAGGAGCATCCCCAAGCAACAGACCTGCTCCTTCAGAGGGAGTGCAATTGGCTTATTTCCCAGACATAGGAACCACCACCACAGGGCCTCCATCTTTCCAGGATTCAAGCTCAATTTACTCACCCTCATCCAGCCCACCATGGTACCCAGACTCCAGCCCAGGGCTTGCACAGCCTCACCTGCCTCAGATGTAATGGAGATGGTAAAGGTAAAGGGACCCCTGACCATTAGGTCCAGTCGTGACTGACTCTGGGGATGTGGTGCTCATCTCGCTTTATTGGCCGAGGGAGCCGGCGTACAGCTTCTGGGTCATGTGGCCAGCATGACTAAGCCACTTCTGGTGAACCAGAGAAACACACAGAAACGCTGTTTACCTTCCTGCCAGAGTGGTACCTATTTATCTACTTGCACTCTGATGTGCTTTCGAACTGCTAGGTTGGCAGGAGCAGGGGCCGAGCAACGGGAGCTCACCCCGTCACGGGGATTCGAACTGCCGACCTTCTGATCGGCAAGTCCTAGGCTCTGTGGTTTAACCCACAGTGCCACCCACGTCCCGTAATGGAGATGGTACCCAACTCTATATCTCCATTACATCTGAGGCAGATGAGACTGAGGCAGGCGACCCTGCAAGTGGCAATGGAGGTACCATAGAACAGCATCGCCAATACATGAATACTGTTGGGGTACGGGCTAGTGGAACAGAATACTAACACCAACATACAAAGCACACATCTTGCCCCTGTAATGCAGCAGGGAAGCTGTTAAGAGAGCCCTAACACTACATCTGTGCCTGCCCACAGTCTTCTGCTGGAATAGAGAGCAAATAACTGTGTTGCACTAGTAATGATTATCACCAGGAGGTGGTCTCTGTCATTAACAGTGAGGTTTGCTGCCACAGTAGGTCAGGACATGATCACCAACTGTGCAGGTGTTTCTTTAGGAATAAGAGGATTTAAGCAGTCAAAGTGAAGCTTATTTTACCTTACTGATTCCAGCAGGAGCTAAAACATTGGAAAGAAGGCATGACGTGTAGGAGAACAAAAATAAAACACCTAAACTGGGATGTTTAATGCGCATGTTTTCACCATTAACACTTTACAATGCTTTATAGAGGCCCAGCCAAAGCACAAAAAATATAAGCGTTACTATGGAATACTGCCCAGATAACTTAAACGGCTAAATAAGGGAAATGTCCCACAGAGCCACCCCACAAGCATTGGCTGAGTGAGTGCTATCCATTAGAGAGTTTTCAACACATCTCACCATCTTTATCACTGAATAGGGATTGCAGAAATTTGCTGCACTACAAAATTTGCAAATATCAAGAGCAGATTCTTAACAGTTCAGCCATAAAAGTCAGAGAACTGAGTGCAGGCAGAATAAAAAGGGCCTAATTACCTTCAGAAAGAAGGAGAAATCAGTACAACCACCAAATGGAAAAAAATATCACCATTATTAGATAAAAAATATTCCTCAGGAGCACTAAATAAGCATTTGCACTGTATCAGTCATGCAGACCTAGAGACATCTATAGAGCGTGTGTTGTACAGAAGTAGGCAGATAAGGAGAAGCATGCAACCAGTTACATGTAAGGTTTCTTTTCTGAACCAAGTCTAATCAGAAAACTGGGGAGAGATTCAATTAGCTGTTTGGAAGTGGAGGCTTGGTTACTGTCACTCTGCCTGCTCCTTCCCTGAATTATTATTATTATTATTATTTATTAAATTTGTTAGTCATTTTATCTTGCCCTGGTCAACCCACAGTGACTTACAACCCTGAATAGCTGATCAGCACCATAACAATGATCTGTGAGCTACAGGCACACAACCTATTGTACACAAGCATAGCAGGATCAGGGCAAAAGTTTGGCAGGCTCAGAATGACTCCACAGAATGACTCTGTTTCAAACTCTGAAGAGCCACTGCCAGTCAGAGTAGAAATTACGAAGAGCCAAAAACAGACAAATGGTCCCACATTGTGTATGTCACTATTTTTCATTCCTGCAGATCTCATATGTACCTTTCCCTCACTTGACTCATGGAAGCTGATCAGCTTTGAAAAGCTCTTCCTTTAACAGCAATAATTGGTTAAGACCTCAATACCCGGCTGGTTTCAAAAACCACTCTCAGCAAATTACACAGCAAACATCTGCAGGGAATTCTAGCCTGCACCATGATGTCAGGCAGCAGCTGTCCTGAAGGAGGACTCCGCTGAAAGGGTCCTGAGAGCCAGTGAGGAACATTGTGGGGGAATGAGCCTCTCAGACTTGTTTGGTAATCCTCCCTCTGCCTCTCCCAGCTGACAGACCTGACACCTCATACAAGCCTGAGAATTAACTGTGCTCATAAAATTAGGAAACAAGAGTCCCATAAAGTTGTAATGAGCTTTGGGTTTCAAAATTCTACGGGTAACTATCCTCAGACCAAGGGAGCCATAAAAGACGCCTTTAAAAAGCAGCTTTTCCATGTATTTACGAAACACCCAATTTTCTTAAACATCTCACACAAAAGAGGCAGTGCTTTTTACCCGGTTTACTTCATGTTCTCATGATGTGCAGCATCTGCTAAACAAATTAATATCTTTTTTAAAAATGCTAAAAAGGAAACAAGATTTCTTGCTCTCCTTTTTTAAAAAAACAAAACAAAAAAACACCTCTCTGTTATTGATCCATTATGGGCTTATACACAAAATGGCTGGGCCTCTTTTTTCTCATAAAGTCACTTCACAGGCAATATTAAGGGACAGGAGGGTCACAAAGTGAAAAGGTCCACACAAGCTGTTTCTGATGCAACTTTGTTTCTTATGCAGAGAACTCGACATATAAAATATTTCTAGAGGGACTAGTTGTGTTAGTCCATCGCAACAAAAGCAACCAAGAGTCTTGCAGCACCTTAGAGATGAACAAATTGATTGTGGCATCTGATGAAATGGACTCTGGTCCAGGAAAGCTTATGCCACCATCAATTTGTCGGTCTTTACAGTGCTGCAGGACTCTTGGTTGCTTTTGCCATATGGAAAATGTTGCCCTGCAGTGAAAAAATCCACAAGGATTATGCAGGAAAGACTCAAAAGCAGGATGCTAAATAACTGCAGATTTCTGCCTGCAGATCTTTCTTTCAACATCAACATTTCTGGACCCAAAGAATACCATGCGGTATTCCATTGTTGAAGTTCAACACCACAAGTCTGAATCTGGCTAGTAGTATTTAGGGTGCATTAAAAAACACCACTCCTATAGAGGAAAAGTGTTGCCATCCTATCAGAAGTCAAGGAGATAAAGAACTACAAAACTTTCAGAACACATCTGAACACATCTGAAGGTATCTGTATCAGAAAGTTTTTAATGTTTGATGTTTTTATATGTGTTGGAAGCCACCGAGAGCAACCCAGCTAGATGGGTAGGGTATTACTATTACTACTACTACTACTACTACTACTACTACTACTACTACTATTATTATTATTTCATAACTGTCTCCCACATAAAGTTCTACTGATGTGCCTGAGGATGACAATTCATGGTTCCCCTTTCAGAACCACTTTCCTACATCAGACTAATAGATAAATCCCTTTGGCCTCTGCGGTCTGGTTCTGACACAACATTGAGACAGATTTCATTCCCAGAGAATGCAATAGCGGGAACAGAGTGTACCATCATCGCTTCACTGGGGGATATGCTTTTCAAGTGTCAAGCTACACATGATGCTCAGCCAAGTAAATGTTTTTTCCCAAAGGTTTTTTTTAAAAATACCCGAAGCAGCTGTGGGAAGTACATGAGTGTGGAGGGCTAGCAGGATGGTGGCACTTGATACTTTTCCCCATCTGAATTACCTTTTGCTCCATGCGGGGAAGAGATGAGTATCCATCCAATGGGGGGTGGGGGACAGTTCAAGACAGGATAATTTTAATGAGATCAAACACCCACAGGTAACAGGATAAGCAGCCCCTTCTTCTCAGCATGAACATCTGGAACAGACTGCTGCTTTTTACTGTGGCTATGGGTAAAAACTTAGGGGTCACATCCATCATGTGCAGTTTGTCTCTGATGAACAATGTTGTTCCATGTACCTGCCCTTCCTCCATTATTCCATAACCAGCTGGTGGCTTCAAATAGCTCTGCAAACTGGTCCTATTACTGTCCCTTGCCCATCACACACACCAACAAAGCTAAGGGAGGCATCCATTCTACAGGGTAGAGTGTAGCTTCTCACAACCCAACTGCCCATGGCTGCTACTGTGTGAGATGAGGAAAATCTGGTCATGTGAATCCAAAAGAACCTTGTGTGTACAGTGCATTGACCACAGCACTTTTAACATGTCAAATCACCTGAAGTCCAAAGAAAGCCATCAGAATGGAGTTGATTGTACCCAAAATGCCTTCAGGATCAAAAGGTTGAGTGGTTTTGTACAGTTCCTAATAGGAAAGAAAACATTGCTTTGGTTACTCAAAACTCCCTCTCAATTTACAATATTACAGGTCACAAAATAAATGTCGACCACATAAGACAATGTGGCATACATCCAAATTGTCTCACTTCCTTAAATATGCATATCTATTCATTGCATCAAACACAGTCATTAATGCAAGAAGTTCAGAGGCAGCCGGCTCACTTGTTCACTTATCCTGTGCCAGAAAAATGTAACTCCCTTTTTAAAATAAATTACCATTTCTATACCAAAGACATCCAAACAGAGGCAGATTTAGGGAAGCACAACCAGTTCGGTCACACTGGGCCTGGACGCTTTGTGGGGGGGCTGCAAGGGACACCACAACTATGATTTAAAATGGAGTATGAGAGGTGGGGGGTGACGAATTTTGGTGTGGAACAGCACAACCCTGAAATTTGAGACCCCAATGTTCACTGCTGATCCAAATATTTTACAGCAGCTATATGGGAAGCTGACAATCTGCAGCATCCATCCATCCATAATGAGGGAACACTCTACTATGCCAACTTCATTATAAATTTATTGGACACAGCAAAATTTGCCTTATGCCACTGCTGGACACTATAGATCACCAGCTCGTAGAGATGCCATGAATATTCAGAATTCAGTAAGATTTCAAATTAAGAATGCATATCTACTTTTGCAGAAGCTTTGACAATACCAGTTATGGGGGGGTTGGCAGGGGAGAAGTGTCAACTAAAAGCAGGGAATGAGGAAAAAGAGGTCCCCTCTCAAGTCTTTCCAGCTTTACTGATCTCAAATCATTGCACACATGCAAGTAACATGCATAAAAATACATGTAAGCCAGAAAAGTGTGCATAAGATACATGTATTAGTGAAAATAACGGGGGGGATGCACTATATTAGGGGGAATTGCTTTGCAAAAATCTGCATATTAGGCAAAATTGCAAAGAGAGAGAAAAATTTTGCACTAAAATACTGATTGATTTTCACCAAGAGCACATCCTTGCCTGATATTGGGTCCTTGGCCAATTCTGTGGCACTGGCAGTTAAAGGATATCAGATGGGGGGGGGACAATTTGGGGACCCACTGCTAGCCAGGATTAATAAATATTCTGAGCTAGATGGGCCACTGTTCTGATACAGGGTTGTGAAAAGTCAGCCCGCTTGGAGATTCAAGACCAACAAACTTCCCAGAGCTTCCTATTGCTCCCTGATCCTTATATACCTAGAATTTTACTGTACTTCGCTGCCTTTTAGCACTGCCTTTTAGTGCACAGCCATCTAAATCATTCCACAGAGCAATTGAGCAAAAATGTATACAGAACTAAAAATCTACAATTTTCTGACAGTAAGAACTGTTGCTTAGCTGTCCTTGAGGCAAACCTAGCATCTCTGACTTGCCAATCCAGAGGTTAAAAAGGAACATGGAGAGAGGAGCCAATGTAGTTTGTGAGACTTGCCAGCTAGCATTGTCACCGGGTTAGGCTCTTAGTCCCACGCTGCCACTCAGCCTCCTTGCACTGCCTGCTTTCTTCCCACAACTGTCTTTACTTCTGTTGGTCTGCCACTCCTGTTCCTAGCATCACCACAGCAACAGTGTTCCTTCAGCATTCCAGAAGCCAACTGCCTCATCAGAACGGCAGATGAAGGGATGGGCTTATTGCAGCCACTTTATGGGGAAACTGGTAACTCATTAGCCTGCGCCCTGACCCTCTTAAGAAAACTAGTTGCTGTCTAGGGCCTCCAAAGTATCAGATAGAAAGCATTTTATTGCCAGTGCCAGTAGTTCTGTTTGTAGACAAGGCACCCAATGACAGAAGATCTAAACACCACTGTGTTTGACAAGCTAGTTTGCTTTCTTCTTCTTCTGTCTATTCAAAAATGACCAGCTGGTAGCCTGTTAAGCCACATACAGCCATCAAGAGGATTTTAACAGGCCTCTAACAGTCCTCCTGGGGATGCGGGTGGCGCTGTGGGTTAAACCACAGAGCCTAGGACTTGCCGATCAGAAGGTCCGCGGTTCGAATCCCTGCAACGGAGTGAGCTCCCGTTGCTCGGTCCCTGCTCCTGCCAACGTAGCGGTTCAAAAGCACATCAAAGTGCAAGTAGATAAATAGATACCGCTCTGGCGGGAAGGTAAACGGTGTTTCTGTGCACTGCTCTGGTTTACCAGAAGCAGCTTAGTCATGCTGGCCACATGACCCGGAAGCTGTACGCCGGCTCCCTCAGCCAATAAAGCGAGATGAGCGCCACAACCCCAGAGTCGGCCACAACTGGACCTAATGGTCAGGGGTCCCTTTACCTTTACCTTTTAACAGTCCTCCTAAATTCTAAACAAAACATAGGAAACTGTCTTATACTGAGTTAGGCTATGGGTCCATCTAGCACACCATTACTTAAATTTAATGGCAGCAGCAATCCAGAGTTCAGACAGAGGGCATTCTCACCACCACCTGGAGATGCCGGGGATTCAGTCGAGGACCTTCTGCATGCAAAGCAGATGTTCTATCACTGAAGGGGGGAAAGCAAAAGGCTCACGCACAACTTCACTTTTCAGAAAAAGATAAATGTTTGCAAGGCAGGTGCTCCACTTTTCAATATCCCAGCTCCCTTTTTGATTTTGTACGTCACGTGCAAATGTATATAAAACGCTGAACACTGGAAGGTGCTAGATGATGGCAGCTTCTTTCTATGGAGCACAGAACTGCTGTTAAGTATGGTAAGTTGCTTCGTGCAACAAAATACACTTTTAGACACTGGGTGACTCTCTGAAGATTACAGTGGCCCTTCAAGGACACAGAAATTAAAAAAGCCTGATCTATATACCCAGCAACTTGAAAATTATACAGTGGTACCTCAGGTTACAGACGCTTCAGGTTACATATGCTTCAGGTTACAGACTCCACTAACCCAGAAATAGTACCTTGTGTTAAGAACTTTGCTTCAGGATGAAAACAGAAATTGCACAGTGGCGGCACAGCGGCAGTGGGAGGCCTCATTAGTTAAAGTGGTACCTTAGGTTAAGAACTGTTTCAGGTTAAGAACGGACCTCCAGAACGAATTAAGTTCTTAACCCAAGGTACCACTGTATTTAAAAGGAGATCAGTTTCTAGAGACCAGGAATTAATGCTCTGTCAAATGTTCTTAATACACAGAGGTATTAACACTTCCTGAAACATCTGGATTAGAGACAGGACAGACGGAGAGCATTTGTCCAGCTAAATTGTGGTGTTTCTTATACTATTATATGCAAAGATAAATCCCAAAGAGCTGAGATTGCTTGTGAACTTGACTCTGAAACTCCTGGCTGTCAAACCTTAACACTGCTTTCACACTAGATTTCTTCCATCCTCTGGGGGTGAGGGGGGAAAATCAGTATGATAACGGTGCCACAATAAGTGTTCCTTTTGTTTGGCTGCACCTGGCTAATGTCTGACAGGAGAAGGAAGGGAATGGCTAAGCGATGTTATCATATAAAAGCCAAAGGCCAGATAAGCCCAGCACTTACAAACACTTCACCAAGCCAGCCCTGCAGATAATCAATTACCTTACATGTAGGGTAGCGATATATGTGGTCCTCTCCAAGCACCAACTTATCAATGTACCCCGCTGCACCGCCAGTACAGTTGGGGTATTTTCCATCATCTCCTATCCCCCCAGGGCCCAGGTAACCTCTGCAGAGAGAACACACAATATTAATTGCAGCTGTCAGTTTTCCAAGCACCGGAACTGATTTTATTTTTCGTCACAAGACCAGTCTGATATGACAAGAATTTGAAAACGAATTAGTGAGCTTATTTTCAACTCCTGAATAGCATTTACTACACATGCACCATTAAGTGTAATGATCCTTTTGATCTCTGAAAGCCAAAAAGCTCAGTTAATTCTGGCAATCACGGTTTTTGTTGCCTCTCTGATCTTCCCCTGGAATGGGATATAATTTTTAAAATGCATTAGAATATGGCAATCTGAAAACATGCTTCCCTAATTGAGATGTACCATCTGCCGCAAAATATCTACAAAACACATCTCTACTAATTCAAATGTTTGATGTGCCTTTGCTTTTTCCATCTCTGAAAACAGTGGAGGATGGTATCATGATTAGAATATAAAACCAGTTCTATTGTGTCAATATTTACTGTGCGGATTCATCCCCAACAAAGCTGCATTTTTCCACAAAACAAAATTTTAGCTTTTACTCACTGAAAGTATATACACTCAGAATGTAACCCTCAAATTTCAAATATTGCTTTCCAAGCAGAAAACAGGTATTGTTTACCTGTTGGCAGGGCTGCAACTGCACAATATAGCTGTGGGTGGCAATAGAGGTATAATAGCATTTTTAAAGACAAACTAAAATCCACATGGTAGTGAGCAGACATTTGTGTTTATCTCTGGGTTTGCCATATTTTGAAGAGCAAAAAAGAGGAGACATTTGCCAACTTCTACTTTTAACTATGGATCGGGATGACAACTTTGCCCATGATAAAGAGGATGTGTCCTGGAAGCAGAGGACATATGGCAACCCTAATGTGAACCCATCCTCTAGCTGGTTATTATGCAAGACATGGTTAAGAAAAATGTGTTGCTGGGCATTGGGGAAGCCTAGTCTGCTGCTTGTAACGCTCTTAAAATGGAATATGGGAGATTTTATGCTCACTTAACTAAATTAGATCCTGCCTATGGCAAAACGATCTTGGGTTGCAGTAAGGAATACTAGAGCAAAGAGGCAATGGTTACTCACCCTTAGCAAACTGCAAACCAGCAGTTACTCAAATCTGTCTCCAGCATTTCTTGGAAAATGCAGAACCTTGCCTTGTGAGGCACACAGTAGCCTTAGCAAAAATTGTAGTTCGTATGTTTGCAAATTCTGCATGTTGTGTCTAAACTGCAGGTGCATTTCATAAAGTCGTCAGGAGGATGAGCCACTCCTCAAGGCTCGCTCCAAAAAACCGCTAATGTGGTTCACCAACGCTTGTGAGAATGAAGACCCTCCCTAGAATCCTACAAACTTAAGAAATCAACTTAATTCCATTTGCCTATGACTGGCGCTATAGAAAACTTAATCTGAAAACATGAAGCTAGTTTTTCACACATCTCCCCAGCTGCAGTTTCTGCACAGCTTCTAAGAGCGTGTAGAATGCATATTCCATCACTCACTTTATGCTAAGCTGATTCCACTAATACAACTGCACATATGTGCATGAAATTGGTACCAGATTGTCAGTGCTTAGAGTGGAAAACAGGAGTTCTGGGTATTGAAAATTCATTCAGCTAGGCTTCTCCTAATTTAACTTTTTAAAAGGTGGCAGGAACACCATTTCAACAAATGATGCAAAATGAAGAATGGGTCAGGATCATAGCCTTAAATGAAGAATGGGTCACAGCCAATGTGGCCATGTTAAACCTGGCTTCCACCTCTGTGCATGAAAGCATGCATTTCTTCTTAAATAGTTCAGGGTCGTGGTCCAATGTTCATTGGGAAAAAAGAGTGTTTTATTCCTCGAGAAGTTGATGTGTGTGATTTATGGCCACATATTAGCTTCCATGGAGTGAAAGAGATTAAAGAATCACACTCTGTCATGAGCAATCTGAAATGGAGGAACAAGCTGCATCCATCTTTTTACACTTTCAAGAACACTTCTTTCTATCTATTGTATTTCTGTGGCATATCATTTCCTCCCAATCAACTGAAATCAAGGTGTCACAAGTCCCTTTTATTGCACTTCGGGTGCATCAGAAGAACCTGAACGCTAACTTCCTGTTGCAAGCAATTTTGCAAAAATTCTCTCTACCATTAATAGACAACCAATCACCACCAGCTTTAAATCAATTCTGCAGCAGAAGTATGGTGTGTACAATGAAATGTATAAACAAATAACTATTGACTTTCTCTGTATCTCATATTAAAAATCTTTGCTAACTTGCAGGTGCAAGCAGTAGAGAAACTCTACAAAGTTTACCCAGTTGAAGAAGAAAAGTTTCGAAGAATCTAATGTGCTTCAAAATACTTCATTTTCTAATGGGGTAACTAATGGGGTTGAGTAGAGAAAGATGAACTTTATCATTCCATTGACTTGTGTGGTACTAAGAAATAGGGAAACAACCCAAAGTTCCTTCAACCTCCCCTTAGTGCAAGACTTGTAAGATTCCGGTGCAAAATCTAGGTTACTGTCATAGTACCAGTAATGCGGTAGGGGACGTTATTGTTTCCCATAAATAACTCTTCCTACACAGTTTTTCTCTCTCTCTTCACATGCCACGAAAGAGAAGATTGGCTTCTTTTTCACTTCTGTTGTTTTAAGATAACAGCAACATTTATCTGCAAGGGGAAAAAATTATTCTGCTTCGTTTTAAGTAATGGGATGGGGAATTGTTAAGAGGTAGCAATATAGCTTTGCCTTATTCACTAAGACATGCAAATGATCCCATACTAAAACACAAACTGATACATCTATTTCACACAGCTCTTCTGCAATCCCTTGCATGCACCTCAAGCTGTGTCTGCTGATGGCTAGATCATTATTTTAAATGATAAAACAGCAGGACACATAGCATATGACAGCCTTGCCTTGCCAGTGCCTTTTTGAAGGATGCATGTCCTGGGGTACATGAAAGAGCTTGAGAAACACAGCCAAAAACACCCAACAGCGTATATTACTAGGTATGTATCAGTCACAGCAAGCCAGCCCTGTTCCCTCTTCTACAATTCCCAAAGAACAGGGTTTTAAGGGGGCTAAATTCACTCATTTCCAAAATTGGGATTTGAAATTTAACACCACCGACACTGCCCTTCAATTTTCTGTCCAAAGAAATGAGAAATGACAGCACAACCCTAAGGACAGGGAGAGGTGAGATTCTGCCTTGAATCTGGGACAGACGAGCTCTCAAATGTTTTTTAACTGGACTTGGGGAAAGGGCTCGGTGTAGTAGGGAATAATACACTTGGGCATTAAAAATGACTGCCTGGCAGGTGTCACTTAGAATGGGAGTGGAGGGTTCTTTAGGATCCAATTATTTCCAACACAGATTGTAAATGGAAGCAAGTCTAATGCATAGGTATGTTTCTACCAGGTCTGGCTGTCTGAACTCAGGTAGATATTGACTGAAAAATCAAGCTGGAAAGCAAATGGGCTTGGAAAGAGGAACATGGATAGTCAGGGGGCGGACACTCAGGGAGCAGTTTGCACTAAATCTGAGCAGCCCACTCAGAATTAAAAGCTTTTGAGCACCAGTTGCAACTCCATTGGCCCCCTTCTGTCACCTGACCAGTGGTCAGGGCTTGCTAACCAGGTGATATTTTCTCAATTGGAGATAATAACTGGAATATATTTCCTTAAT
Organism: Podarcis filfolensis; assembly: GCF_964270895.1. NCBI lineage: Eukaryota > Metazoa > Chordata > Lepidosauria > Squamata > Lacertidae > Podarcis > Podarcis filfolensis. The sequence goes on from NC_139608.1 coordinate 79,747,777, forward strand.
GGAAAATCTACCTGACAAGTGGTGTTTGTGTGTGGCAGAAAATACAGCAGTTGCCATTTAAACTGAGACAGACGGAAAGATGGGAGTTTTTTGGCTGGCGTTGGCAGAAGTAGGATGCAAATGTCACCCTTTGGGATTCAGGATTGGCACTTGCTGCCCGCTCTCTGAATCTGCTTGTTTTCAATAAGCTATAATTGTGTGCTTGTAAATTAACAGATGTTACAAAGATGCTATGAGCCTCCAGTGCTTTCTCTCTCACTGCAAAGAAAAAGATCCTGTTGCGGGGGGGGGGAGAGTACACAGAGAATATTCTTTCACTTGGAAAATGGGTAAAACTATTGGCCTCTTTTTGGAGTTATGTACCCTTCATACAATAGGTTGTTTAGGAAATGACCTTTCATGATAGTGAATAAGACCTTTACAAATACACTTATAGAATGCCCTTTTTTCCATTATGAAAATTCTACTCTACTGTGCATTCAGACTTGCTTACCTGGGGCATCCAGGGACAGGTAGCAGGAATGTGAGGCACAGCCAAAGGGTCTCCAGGATCACCATGATTACCCACTCCGGCCAGTAGAGAACAATATCCCTTAGTGGAGCCCACCAATTATCAAACTTCAAAGAGAAGGAAATTCACATGATCAGAGATGCGGTCAAGAAAATAAATATGGCCACTTCCAGAAGAATGTGTTGACACACATTCTTCTGGAAGTGGCCATATTTATTTAACCACTCTTTAACCCCCAAAAGTTTTCTTCCCCCACCTTGATACACATCAATAGGAAATAGCTCTCTTAACTACATGAAAGTGAAAGCAGCAATTAGAATGTTAGCCACTTCCTGTCTCCGTCACTTGATTCACATGCAAAAAACCCTGAAGACAATCCATCAAATCAAATCCTAGGCATACCTAGGGAGGGAAGGTGAGTGAGCATGCTGAGTGCTCATAAAAAGCCATAAGGTCATATTTATCAAGCAGTTGCCCAGCTACTAGGTCAGTGATTTTACATGTGTTCAGGCTGTGTGCAATATGCCTTCAAAAAAAGAGAGAACTTTATTCATCTCATCTCCCATGTGCTAACCAGGGGAAAGTTTGTTGTGCAGACAATAGACAATGCAATCTCCTATGCTCTGAGTATGTGTCATGGACTGGCTGGATGCAGATGAGTGGTGGGAAGCACCAGCAGGAGAACCCCCAGAGGAATTCCCAGAGGATGAAGGCTCAGAGCCAAGGGAGTGATGGGGGACATGACGGTGAGTGGTCAGAGGGAGAAGAGGGAGTAGACCGGGAGGAGGAGGTGTTGGAAGATGAAGAGGCAACAGGGTTGAATGAGCAGGACGAGGCTGTGGCAGAGAGCAGCTCAAAATGTGGCTGGAATGTGGTTTGTGGGTTGTTGTTGTTGTTTTGCTTTTGTTGTTTTTAAGGGATGGCATCCAATTTCGTTGCACTTGTGCAATGTTGCACGTGTGTAATGACAATAAAGAATCTATCTATCTATCTATCTATCTAAAAGCAGAAGCAGAGGTGGGCCAAGAAGCAGAGTGGAGGCGGGCTGCTGAAGAAGCCAGAGAGTCTCCCTCTCCTGCTGTGACGAGCTCCCTTGCCCACAGGTCTCCCAGAGCACAGAGAGGAATGAAGAGGGCAAAGCAATGAGAAACAATACAAAGGTGCCTTAGGCTGATAGGGAAGGAACCAGGGGAGGAGTCTTAGAGAGTGGTGGGAAGTTGGGGACCTTCATTCCTCACAGCTGCCTCACAGAGGCAAGAAAGACCTATTGGGAAGAGTTGCTGGGATCACTAGGCCTGCACTGTTTTGGTTTCTTTGAATAAAGAGTTGACTTTACTGACACCAGGTGTTTTATAGCTACCTACTCCTGACTCCTGGGACGAGGGTGGCGCTGTGGGTGAAACCACAGAGCCTAGGGCTTGCCGATCAGAAGGCCAGCGGTTTGAATCCCCGCGACGGGGTGAGCTCCCGTTGCTCGGTCCCAGCTCCTGCCAACCTAGCAGTTCTAAAACACGCTGTGCAAGTAGATAAATAGGTACCGCTCCGGCGGGAAGGTAAACGGCGTTTCCGTGCACTGCTCTGGTTTGCCAGAAGTGACTTAGTCATGCTGGCCACATGACCCGGAAGCTGTACGCCGGCTACCTCAGCCAATAAAGCGAGATGAGCGCCGCAACCCCAAGAGTCGGCCACGACTGGACCTAATGGTCAGGGGTCCCTTTACCTTTACCTTTTACTCCTGACAATATAGCCCTGAGGATGGTGGGTACAGATGGGGGGGGATTTAGTTCAGTCTGCATTTACAGGTAACTGGCATTTTCTAAGAAGAAGATGCAAACCAAAACATACTTGCACTTTTTCCGAGTTATGCAATACAGTTCTCTAGCCAACTAATGGTTCAATTCATTTTTTATGCCATCCTTTGTCACTGGATCTTTATTACCTGAGTATTTTATGCTTGGTGTGGTCACCCAAATTCATTCCTGACACAGGAATTGGGAAACATAAATTGGGAAAGGGTTTAGCTACGCATGCATATATGTATGTATATATATATATATATATGTGCAGGAGAACTGCTAGGACTACTGAAGTGTTGCTTTGATGCTCACTTCCAAGGAGCCCTTTCCCCTGCTAAATGCTGAGAGATGTCTGGTCTGTGCATGAAATGGGACTGGAAGGCATCTTTTCAAACATGAATGTGCAAGAGAACAGCCATCTTTAAATGTGTGCCTTTGGTGTCAGGTTACAAAGGTGGCTCTCGTGCAAGTGTCTGATCCAAGAAGCATCAAATAAAACAGGAAGGATAAAATCTGCCCCACATTAATGCACACATCATTTTAATTTGCCACCACACCCATTGCCGTCTCTAATGCAAACATATATGTAGGCAGTTATTAAAAGACAGTTATCCAGCAGCTTGTAAAAGCTTTATTGAGTGACTGCAGCCTGTTGTGTAATTACATACTTAGCTCATCAGCGAAGTATTTATCATTATTAGCTGATCATTATCACTAGGAGAAGACACTAGAGTCTGGTCTATAAATACGCATTTAAACCAAATTTAAAACAGGATCGTCCAAGTCAGAGATAAAAGGAAATGGAGGGAGGGAGGGAGGAATGAGGTCACTCAGTTCACTTGCTTGCCAATGAAGAAATATTATTTGTAACATTCCCTCTAATTTATGTCTTGATCTTCTCAGACTGGAAGCCAATGGAAGCATCCCCATTTTTCAGAGGGTGAAGACAGAAACAAAACACTCATCACAAATGGCCCTGCATCCCCAGTGCAATTCCAGATTTCTGATTTGCCTTACATACACATAAGCACAATCCCAGAAAGTTAAACACTGGTTTAGCTCCTCCCCTCAGTCTCCGGGCAAGCTATCCATTTTAAATATATATATTTAAAATCGAATGCATGTCATATGTTCATTGTTCACCTTTATTGAACGGGATTTGCATAAACAGCTATTGGATTGGGCTGTGTGAGTTGGTGATGGAGAAGGTGCTAGCCAATACATTCCTTCCATTTTCTCCTAGTAATTCTTCACACTGAATTGCATTGAAAATATGCAGAGCTCATCCCAGGAAAGAAAATGTCTGTTTCTACTGAACATAGTGAGGGTGCTTTCAAAGTGGCCTCACTCATCTTAACATGTTACTTCTGTCTTCAACCTGTGAAACCCAAACATGTACACAAGAAAACCTTGATTGTGGAATGCTCTCCCCAGAGAAGCTCACCTGGTGCCCTCACTACATGCCTACAGGTGCCAAGCAGAAGTATTTCTCTTTATCCAGGCCTATGGCTATTAAGTAATCTATGGCATGTGAAAGTGTGGGGGAGTGGAATGTCACTATGATGATTATTTGACTATTGGGCTGTCTGTCATTATGTTTTTTAGTATGTTGTTATCACTGATGTTCTATAATGTGTTTTTAATGTTGTACACCACCCTAGAATCTTCTGGTAAAGGGTGGTATATGCAGTGGCAAAAGCTGCATGCTCTGCTACCGGGGACGGAGAGCAGGTGGGGGCGTGACTGGTGCATGCATCCCGGTGGTGTGGCACACTGCCCGTGGGGGGCGGTGCACATCCAGGGGCGTGGCACGCCACCCGTGAGGGCATAGTCACATTCTGGGGGGGGGTGCCCAGCGTGCGGGGTGTGCGCAGCACGTGTCCAGGGGAGACCATCGTGATGGCACCCTACTGGAATAGTGATGCCGGGGTGGTCCGCTCCCTCTGCACTCCCATTCCTCTGCCAGTGGGTATATGAATTGAATAAATAATAATAACAATAATATACTTGCATTATAGTGTTGTTGGGATTAATGTGAAGTCTCTCTCTTTCAACATTTCTCAGAATTACACCTTTAATGTTCCTCTGCTACCAAATTTGTTGATGCATTATCCATTTGCTTTTGATGCAGTGGATAGGTGCATATTAATTAGATAAGTATTTAATTTGAAAACCTACTAAATACCAGGCTCTTATAAGGGGCAAGGAACCCAACAGTAGCCAAGGCCTGGTGTCTTACTTACTGTGCTACCAGTGTACTGCCTCTGCTGAAAACGTGACTGACTCAATGCAAGAGCATCACCAAGGCTGCAGTAATTATCTGCTGACCCCTCACATTTAATAATAATAATAATAATAATAATAATAATAATAATATCATCCTGTTTTTAAGCTATTGTGAGAATGGTATTTATCTTACTTTTAAAACTTGTGTGGAGATTCAGTTTGTGAAACCTTTGAGCATAATATACCTCACTACGAAAGGAGAGTAAGAAAGGGCACTGGTTGCAGTGTGGCCAAGGTAAAGGGACAATTGAGATTATTTCTGATTGAAATTTAGTGGTGCCAGAGAGTGAGATTATAGATAAGAAAGTCAGCAGTCTGGAAACTGGTAAAATATAAGACATCAATAATATGAGGCTAGCTGAATGCCACACACATACTACCAAATGGATCTGTTGGGGTCTCAAAAGTGAGCAAGGGTATGTTTTTCCAAGGTCAGTCCCATTGCATCTCACCTGATATCTGCCAAGGTCTTTTAAGCAAAAGAAGGTCTCCATCAAAGCCAAAATGAAGTAAGTAAATCCAAGACGCTGCAGAACACCTGGAATCCTTGCCCAGCTCCATGACACTGTAGGTACAAAGCTGAATGTTACATATAAGACCTAATTTGAGGGAAAAAATTCCAGTACATGATCTGCAATCATGCATGTTACATATTTTTATATTTGGCCCAAAATTACTGAGTAATCAGATGCATCAAGGATTTGGTTCCAATACCAAGAAACTCATGGGCTAAGGCTTGGAGTCCAGTGATTGTGTGCATTCAGGTCCCAGAAGCCTCTTCAGGCATAGTAAGGAATACATGGGTGCAAGAATAGCCTTTGCAGTTGACAGGCAGTATGAGACTTCTAGATCAGTATGTGCCATCCTGGTGCCCTCCAGATGTTTTGGACTACAACTCGCATCAGTCCCAGCCAGCACAGTCATAGAATCATAGAACTGTGGGGTTGGACAATTTTGTATACAGAATGCCCTGTATACAGAATTGCATACAGAATGCCCTGGGTCCAATCCCTGGCACTTCAGGTAGGCCTGGAGAAGACACTTTTCTGAAACCCTGGAGAGCCACTGCCAGTCAGCCAAGAGCAGCAGAACCCCTGGATTGCAGCAAGGGTCATCTAGTCCAACCCCCTGCAATGCAGGAATCTTTTGCCCAATGTGGGCTCGAACCCACGACCCTGATATTAAGAGTCTCATGCTCCACCAACTGAGCTATCGTGTTGACTGAGGCTAGTGGGAGTGGCATTTTAAAATTTCCAGAGGGCACTAGGATGGTGAAGGCTATTCTAGATTCACCATAGATCTTAGGAGCTGGCCTTTTGCCTTTGATTGGCCAACTCATTGAAGTAGCACTTTGAGCCTATTGAGCCTATTGCACATCAGGCTTCAACTCAACTCCCCAGTGTCACCTCCAGCCAAGAGCAGCAGAACCCCTGGATTGCAAAAAACCAAACGCTTTCAGGTCTGGAATTGGGTATAGCTGTTCACATCAACAGCCTCACTCTGACAATGTGCTCAATGAACTACAGAACAGTTGGAGAAAGTTCCTCTATGCAACCTTCATTGCGCCCTGTGCGCATCAATGTCTTTGCCTCCCTGTCAGCCCACCACTATCGAGAGATGAAAGTTAGCTAGTCTCCTTAGAGGTGCCCAGACATTTTGACAGTTTCTGACAATTTCAGATATGTCTCAACTTTCTCCCAATCAAGCTGTCTCTTCTCTATTCTAAAATACTGTCCTTTCCACAAAGCCACCCAGCAACTTAAAGTGCTTACATTTACAATAGTGAATCTGAGGATTAATCAGCAGGTTTCATACTTTTAAAGCTCTGGGCTCCATCCAGCTTGTGCTGTCCACTTAAAGGGGAAGTATTCCCATCAGTCCATTACTGCCATTTATTCTTAATGTACTGCTCTTTTGTTGTGCAAGCACAAAGGGGACAAAGACAGAAGAGGAGGCTGCTGAAGAGTGCTTGGCTTTCTCATTTGCTCTCATGGAGGCGGAACTTGGCCATTCCGAACAAAAGGACAAGGAACTAAAGTCAAATTTTATGGGAATGTCATTTGTCTAAGGCGATCATTTTGTTTTATGTTCTCCATTTCAAGCTGTAGGATATTTTGGAGTAGGGGGCAGTATTTTACAGTCCATTTTCCTTGTAGTGAGTAAGCACTGGAGACTTATCTGATTATTTACATCAGGGGTTGCCAATGTGGTGACTTCCATATGTTGCTGGACTGCGGCACCCATCATCACTCAACACTAGCCAGGATGATGGGGCTGGCTGGGGATGATGGGAACTATAGTCTAACAACTTCTGGAGGGCTTTACATTGGCTGCCCCCAATGGGGCTGGAAAAAAATCTCTGAGCCTGAAACTCTGGAGAGATACTGCCACTCAGGATAGACCATATTGGGACAGACCAATAGGCTAGCTCACTATAAGATACTAGCAAATCTTGGCATTCTGTAAATTTAGCGAACTATTGCTAGCAGCTCCTCTTAGCCCTGCAGCTAAGCCTTACTCAATTGTGAAAAGATAACAGAGTCTGCACAGTCCTGACATTTTGTCCTGGATGTAGCTTGGCTTGCTAGTGCTGGAATGAGGAGATTTATAATTTTGACCTTTTGATATGAAGGTGTTCCTCCTTCAAAGGCTACTAGCTATGACACGACTATTGATGACTGCTAGCCACAGTGACTATGCTTTGCTGCCACAGTTGGAGGTAGCAACAGTTCTGAATACCAGTTGCTGGAAACCACAGAAGAGGATGGGCTCTTGTGCTCCCATCCTGCTTGCTGGTTTCCCACAGCCTTCTAGTTGGCCACTGTGAGAACAGGATGCTGGACCAGATGGGCCATCGGCCTGATCCAGCAAGGTTTTCTCGTGTTCTTATGTTCATGCAATGCCAGCTAGGTTGCAGACATACCATTCTTTTTCTAACTTTTATGCTCTCACAGGTATTTGTGTGGAATCATTTCAGAGAGGACTGAAATTGCACTCTTCTCATATATATATATATATATATATATATATATATATATATATATATATGAAATCGCTGTGTTGCTAAATGTATAATCCTGTCTTGCCTTTCAAACACACAAATGTTGGCATGAATGGGGGTGGGCAACCAAAGACCCTTTGACTAATGGGATGAGTGTAAAAAATGCTAGAATTGAAACATTGCTGAGAAAGTCCATTCTGATTCAGATAAATGGAAAAGTGTGGTATAATATTACCCGTTTTCCATCACATTACGAAAAAATGTTAGATTGTACTGGGGTGTGATTGGGTTAGTATTAGGTTTTTTGATCATATGATACATGGTAGAAACCGTTCACATTACTCTTGGGAAACTACAAAGCCAGCTGGCAGATACTGAAAACTCAAGTCACAAATTCGCAACGTATCATTTAGCTCAATTTCAATCACATTTAGTTATTTATTAAATTATTATATTATTGTATTTTCAGAATCCTAAAATAGTCAGGTATGATAAAATTTGCATCATGCCAATCAGCCAGGCATAGACTAAGGTACTGGTATTAAATATAATCTTTTATTACATTTCCTCTCTTCATTCCATATTTGAATATGAGACACAATCAGCCATATGAATTGGTTCAATTATTTCCAAGATTTCTTTTGGAGTCTCGGTACAAAACACATCTGAGCACAAAAGCCAATGAAAACGGGAGGTAGTGGATCAGGAAGATAATAAAATATAATCTGGAGGCTTAAAATTCATAATTCTAGATCTGTAGGGCTCAGATGCAAAGCTTTCCAAAAGAGAAACTTCCTACACTTAAGATTATTTTCCTGTTGCTCACACTTAAAATTCTGAATTTGGCTCAGGTGAAGGCAAATTATGCTACTGCAGGGGTAGCTGCCTTGTTGTCTAGCATAAATAGCAATATCTGGAACATATAATAAAGCTTATCCTGCAAATTCTTAACTGTTAAATGTTTTTCTTTACTAATGTTTTCGCTGCTTTCAAATTATTTTAAGTACTATAGCATACCCTCCAACATTCCTCAGATGAAAATAGGGACATTTCTCACTCACCTCCAACTGGCCTTCATCAACTGCCCCCCCCCCCATTTTTTGGTCATTGTCCCCCACAGAGCCTTTTCTGTCAGAAGAAGGGGCAAGATTGGACGCAGGTGCACAAAGCTTTTTTTTAATAATAATAATAAATCAAGACTCCTTGCGCTGCGCTCCATTTCCTCTTTCTTCCCACCTGGGGCAGCCCTGCCCTCTGCCTGCACCTCACAGCCAACGTATCACGCGGAGCTGGGCCTCGGTCGCAGCAGCCTTTTCTCCTTGCCTGCTCCCCAGCAATTGCTGCAAACTGCCCAAGGGAGAAGGCTAGTTAGTGGTGGCCACGGAGAGGCAATGGGATACGCCCTAGCAGATGCCACTGCCATCACCACCGTTTCTTGGGACAAGGGCCAGCTCATCCTCCTCCTCGACCTCAGCAGTGGCAGCAGTGGCAGGGGAAATAGGGACATTCCAGGATCAAATCAGAAGCCAGGACAGCTTTCATAATTCCGGGACTGTGACTGAACAATAGGGGCACTTGGAGGATATGCGATACAATCCATTATACCTTTGAAGTAAGTCACAATGATATGAATTTTACAGGTAAGAAACTGAGATGTGGATACATCAAACCCTAGGCCCTATTCAGATGGAATAAGGCCTAGGGTCTGATGGAGGCAATTCCACACCCTGTTTCCTTGGCAACACAAATCATAAGGCAAGGTATTCATCCAAACACCCTTTTAAATGCTGTCTCAAACCCATTAGTGTCCTCTGCTAAAACTGCAAGCAGACAAAACTTTCCCAGGCCCAAGTATCTTTCTCAAACACTGAATTCATTGTTAGCTAAATTCTTTTTAACACTGGAACCTGCTGGTATGCCCAAATACTTTTACATTTCAGAAATGCAGCCCATTTATACTCTACTTAAGGTGATGTTCTATGTTGTTTGTTCTGCCAGAAATTATTCACGTCCCTTTCCTAATCCTATTCACTAGACTAAAGCTTCTTTTAGGTTTAGGACTGTCAGCTGTTGATAATCTTATTGAAGTAGGGTGCTTTTTAGAGCAATGGGAGTGACTTTCTTTATAGTCTTCTGCACACCTTTGGGAAACATAGTCCTCTAAACACAGTAGTACTTCTAAGCAAACAGGCCTGAGATTGCTCTGTAAATCCTGTAAAAGGAACGCAAGGATGATGATGATGATGATGATGATGATGATGATGATGATGATGAAGCAGGAGGAGGAGGAGTGTTAGCATTGCTATGGATGAAATGTCTATGCTAGAAGCTGAAGGAAGATACATTTAACTGAATCTTTTGAGTTGGATTGGGGGTTTTAGGACAGCCATTGTCTCTTACATCCTGCCCTGCTATAGCACAGAGGTGCACTCCTCCCAAGACAGATGGATGCCAACACTCTGAAGAAACCTATCTGAATACCACCCACCCACAGTGCCGTCCTCTACAGAGGAAACCATACATCTATCCTGGTTCCAGCTTCAGAATCCTTAATAACTTTATTAAGGTTTCCATTATTAAGCTCTTCCTTTAAAGAAAGCAGAAACTCGTGGTTAGGAAGAAATATGTGTGACCCCAACTGCACTGCACTGTGGATTTAAAAGGGCAACTGTCAAGAACATAATGCATTTCGGGGGTGGAGATCGGGATTTGAAAGCCGACACCACAATGGCTCCATAAGTACTCAGCACTTGGAACTGGCTATCCTGCAGTACTGAAGTGCAGAGATTTGCAAAAAAAAAATAAAAATAAAAAAGTCACAAACATATCTAATCTAAGTGCCAAGTTCTTAGTTCCTTCTCATTTCTCTCCCTTCCCTTGGGCTGCATAAAAAGAGCTGTCTTTGGTTTCTGCTGGAAAATGGATGCTGCATGTAACAGCCAAAAGAGAGAGGGAGGGAAGGAGGGAGGGAGGAGAAAGCATTCTGATAAATAAATGATCCACACAGGGTGTTATGCCACCATGACTGTTGCTGCCTTTCCCAAATACTTCCAGTGCTTACAGGATTTGCCATTGGGGGCAGCAGAAATGAGACACCTCCGGTCTGGTAATTGTTGTTTCTAAAAGTCTCCAGATCATATTATTGTCACTGAAAGTACCTCTCTGTTTTGCCAAACTAAATTAGCAAGCCATTTTTGCTGAAAGCAGAAAAGTGTTAACAGTTGACATGCCCAGCACCAGCTGCTGGGACTTTAATAGGCAATAACTAGATATGTTCTGCTGGTGAATGCAAAGTTGTAATTTGCTGTTGCAGACTGTTGTGTATTTAGCAAAACAAGCAAATAAAACTATAGCAACTATTGCTCAAAAGACCAAAAAATTAAAAATAAATCACCAGGGACTTCTTTTTAGAAAGCATAGTAGGGTCCCCCTCTCAATAAATGGTTTTAACCATTCGTTATTTTTAAAGCCTAGATCTTCTATCTGCAGATGGAGATAATAATGCACCATTGGGGGAAATAATAGTCCTATTCATGAATTCAAAAGGCCACATGGAGGCTCTTCGCTTTCCCCTTCTGAGCAGGACGATCTGAAGTGGGTTGCAAACATGTTACAAGTCCCCTTGCTATCAGGAACTCGGTCATATGTGCTCACGAGGCCCCAGAGACCTTCTCTCTAAACACAAGAAGATTGGGGAGGGAGCAGGCATCATAGAATTGTAGAGGTCATTTAGTCCACCCCCCCCTGAAATGCAGGAATCTCAACTAAATCATCCATGAGCATCCAACCTCTGCTTAAAAACCTCCAATGAAACAGAGTCTCCAAAACTTCCTGAGGGAGTCCCTTCCACTGTAAAACATCACCTACTGTCAGAAAGTTCTTCCTGGTGTTTAGTTGGAATCTTCTTTCTTGTAACTTGAAGCCATTGGTTCGGGTCCCACCCTCCGGAGCAGCAGAAATCAAGCATGTACCATCCTCCATGCATCAGTCCTTCAGATATTTGAAGATGGATATCTCCTCTCAGTCCCCTCTTTTCCAGGCTAAACATACCCAGTTCCCTCAACCATTCCTTATAAGGTTTGGTTTCCAGACTCTTCTCATCTTGGTCCTCTCGTCTGCATGTGTTGCAGCTTGTCAATATCCTTCTTAAATTGCAGCAACCAGAACTGGACAGAGTATCCCAGAACTGCACAGAGACACTGGGGGCAGGGCCAGCAATGCCCCACAGCAAAAAAAGGGGGGAAGCGGGGGGCACTTGGCCATAGAGATTTAAAGCACCGGCCATGCCTGGAAAGCATAAGTGTGGATATTGTACGTGATTGTATGATAAAAACACTAATGACCGAAAGGCAATTATACTTACATGGACCATCTCTTGGTCCGTAGTTAAGGAAGCAGAGTCCCATCAAGAGTAAGATCACAGTCCTCCAGGTCAATTTACGCAAGAGCTGGATACGGCTCACTCCTCTTTTCATCATCGCATGGAAAGCCAGTGCTACTGATGTGCCAATGATGAAAACAAACCTATAAACATCAAGGATTTGTCAAAAACCCAACTCAAACCATACATTCATTGATTTTCATTTCGATTCAAATCTATGGACTCCATTTGCCTAAGTAAAATCTCCATTGACAAGGAAGGTAAAGATGAATGGGCATTTGTTTGGGGATATATTTTCATCTCACACTTCCAAAATGGGTGTTCCTGAAGTAAATAAAATTATTTTCTGGGGGGGGGGAAATCACCTTTCTTAATAGATGAGACAAACTACAACTCAGATTTAAAAGCATCTTGCCTTGTTGGCTAAGAGGGCTGTGGTAGAGGAAATGGCCCTTGTGGAAATGCCCTTAGATTGTCTCCTAGAGCTTGGGAGCTATAGTAACATGCTAGCAGCCTCCTGCTCTTTATGCAAGAGAAAGTCAGTATTAGGGCAAATGATTCAGTGAAAGAACTGTTCCAACTAGTCTTTTTTGGGTATATCCATTTCAGCAACCAGTAACCCAACATTCATCAGTTGGAGAGTCATTCTTTTAAATTTACTTTTAATATCAGGAATGGCAAAGGGCCAAATCAGAGATGATGGCAGAAGACTAGGTCTAAACCAATCGTGTATAAAGAGAAGAAGTCTGTTTTTGAGAGCTGTGGTGTGAATAATGAGAGCAGCTGATGTGTCCAGAATAAAGGGACAGGTTTTGGTGCGTGGTAATAGTTTTATTGTAAAATAGTTATAAAACCAATACAAGTTTGCACATACAAAGAACAAAGGTTGCATTTAGTTCTAATGAATGGTAACTTTGCCATATTGATTTATGCTAGCTTTGTGTTTATTTTTACATTGTTGGTTATGTACTATTGTTTTTCATTGCTTTTAAATTTATTTTGCTTGCATTTTTTATTTTATTACTGAGTTTTGTAAAGTGCCCAGAGGACAGAGGAAATGTTGTAAATAATCTATAAATTGATTTACATCTAATCAATTAATTCAGTCAAAACACAGATTAATCAACTAAAAGTTCTTTTTTAAATAGTTGGCAGTTTAATAGGCACAAAATTCCTAATAAACCAGCTGGTACAAGATGTGGAGAGAACTACCGGCTTCCATAGCTTTAAAAGTTGATTAGACAAATTATTGGAGAATTTGAGTTTAAACTAAAACCTCAATATAGAGGTTGAAACATGGTTGAAAGCATAATTAAATACACTATTAAATTAAATACACCATTACTTTAAAGTGAACATGAAATGGAAATAATTAATGAAGTAATTGGTAACTATTTTCAATATGATGAAAAGGGGAAGTCAGAGAGGGAATAGGATTGTATATAATTTGGGGTGCAGGGGGACTATTTTAAGAGAACATTTTAACAAATACGGCAACATTATCTAAACAAAAGTAAAGACACAGTTCAACTGAAAGGGGAAATAAAGAGCAAGAAGATGAACGTAAGCAAAATGGCTCAAAGAGGATATATATTTTTAAAATGTGACTAACAACTTTGCCTTATAAAATAAGTGTTCTGAACAATCAGCTATTGCTTGAACAGCATGAAAACCTGAGACGGATGTAAAGATGCTAATTCAGGATGTGGAGAGGAAAACAGTCTTCAGGGAAAGGACATTTTTTTAAAAAATGCCAAATGTGCAAATCTGTCATTCTTTGCCTTAATGGGCACTTATAAATGTGCAACTTGCCAAAGATCTTCCTCCACAATATGATTGTGGTTATAAAACGAACAGCATGGTCAATAACATGATCTAATCTGATTGAAGGGGCCAGTAAGAAAATTATTACCCACTTTACAACCCATTAACATCAACCTTACATTACAGGAATGCACACGATAGATTTAAAACTTGCTTACTTAAAGCAGGGGGTCTAAATAAACTCCATTACATTTGTTGGGGTTTGGTTTTGCTTTTTTATTGCTGAAGCAAAAATGAATACCCCCCTGGTGACTGGACCAAAATGGGGAAGGGGATATGCTGCTGATAGGATGCTTGCTGAGTTAGGGTATTTTGACAGTCATATATAGATGTTGGAGAGAATGACTGTTTAGATAGCTTTTGCCTTGACAAACCAATACAGATGGGGAAAATATGGCACAGAGGAAGCTCAAATATCTCGAATGTAGTTACTAGGATTTAGGACACAGAGACTCTGACTTGGAACAGAATGCATTGCTTGGAATTTTTAATTGCATCTGTGTTGCCGAGAAAGCTCTATATGCACCCATCTTGGAACAAAGACTAACATTATATGTTATTATTAATCACAGAATTCAGAAGTATTAAGAATTTGCCCATCATATAGCACTGGCTGTAATAGAAAGCAAAATTATGTAAGGTTACATTGACCTTTAACCTAAGAAACATGACCAAGATACCTTCATTCTATTCAGCGTTAAGTTTGAATGCTGATTTGAACAGGAAAAAATAGTTTGGAAAAGGAACTTTCATGTTAGAAAAAGGTACTAGTCTGAGTGGGTTATTGATCAAGAAAATGGCTGTTATGAGGAAGTTAAGGGATTCTGTTCCATCACTTGTCAGGCCTATGCAGATTATGTGTCAAATTATAGTTTTGCCAATATAGTAAGTCTGTAATTTATGCACATTTAAGTTGTGTGCATTCAGTTTTACTTATGTGGCAATATTATTATTATTTTAAGAAGTGGAAAGAGGGCAGGGTTCTGGGAAAAATGACTGGCAATCCCACCTGTCACTGAACCCAATGGGCTTTGATTGTACGTGGTTTTGGCTTTAGGCGCGATCCCTGGATCATACTGCGTAAATTATGGGCTTACTGTTCGGTTCAGTCCGAAGTGTGAGACTAAAGCAAATAGCAAAGCAAAATCCCTCAAGGTAACCAGGAAGGTAAGAAAGTTGGCCTTTTCACATAACCTGCTAGTCATTTAAATTCATTCAAATATTTAACTACAAGGCATTAAGGTTAAAATAACCAAGTGATATCCATGCATGTGTGAACAAGTTCAAAGAATATTTCAGAGCAGAAAGAAATGATATTGCTGAGCAGTTTTTGATAGCTTACCAGGGCATGACCAGATCGGCAACTGTCAGTCCTATGATGAAAACACAACAATGATTTTAAAACGCTGATTGTTTAACAATACAGTTTACCAATTCATGTGGTAGATAAGAACAACAAAATGGATCTGATGTCTGACACAGCATCTTGCTACTCCTCATGGCCATATGAATACATTTGGAAGCATACTAGAATTGTTTGCAAATACTACAGCATT
Source organism: Podarcis filfolensis (assembly GCF_964270895.1). Classification (NCBI taxonomy): domain Eukaryota; kingdom Metazoa; phylum Chordata; class Lepidosauria; order Squamata; family Lacertidae; genus Podarcis; species Podarcis filfolensis. Next base: position 79,763,132 of record NC_139608.1, read on the forward strand.
TGTAAGTTTACACATCCTCCAATCATTATGACTGCCTCCTGCTACCACAATAATCCTTGCAAAAATATTCTGACTCTTACACAAATTATTTTTGGTTTCTGAATAAGGCAAATATGCCACACCTTTTATGCAGAGTAAGCATATTTGTGTAAGTTTTCTTTACTTCTTTCATTTGTTCTGAGTTCCGAATTTGAATTTTCTTACTTCAAAGGGCAAGGGGATTTTTCACAGCAGAGTGTTGCTGAGTTGGCTCGTATAACCCAGATTCAGATATGGCAAAGCACTGAAAACCAAGATCAATGCCCAGATAAAAGCAGCATAATTTTCTTGCTGGATCACACCCCAATCATGGCTAGCCCTGCCATCTGCCATGCTGAAGACCTGTTTCAAGAGGCACCATGAGGGGGTGGACAGATAGAGACAAAAGATTAAATGGTACAGAAATGGGTCATTGTTTTTAAAGGTCTCCAATTCAGGTAGCAAAAAGTTTTGGGCTTTCACTGACCAGAGTTCATCTACTCCATTATTTTATTTAGTACTTTTGACTCAACGTTTTGTTTCTAATAGAATTGTAGAGTTGGAAGGGACCCCAAGGGCCATCTTGTCCACCCCCACCCCCCCACCCCGCAACGCAGAAATATCAACTAAAGCATCCATGACAGATAGTCATCCAACCTCTACTTAAAAACCTCCAAGGAAGGAGAGCCCACAACCTGCTAAGGGAGACCATTCCACTAGTAGATGTGAGTCAGAACCTCACAATCAGAGGACAAAGGTGATTCCCACCTTGTTATTGTTCCCATCATGTGCTATTGAGAGATATACTACCGCTATAGAAGGAGGTACTATTTACCAGGCAGAGCTAATAAAACAGGTTGCTTTTTTTTGAAGTGTACGTCTTCAGGTCCTGCACCCGCACATAGTAACTTCCTGCTTTGCTCCTCATATCTTTAACTTGCTTAATCATTTTTCAAAATAATGTGCAAAGAAACATTTCCGTGAAGGTCAACGCCTCACAACAGCACCGGATTTAGGGAAGTGCAGTTCTCCTAACAACTGTCAGTAGGTTTAACAAACCAAGAGTCTTTGGGGAAAGCTTGTGATTGTTCAAAGTGATATAATCCTGCTTTAAATGTATAGTGCAGATGCGTCCCATGTCTTAAAACACAGACCCTGCCCAGGTTATGGCACACCAAGTCAAACACAGCCCACTAGCAATGCATGGCAAGCAATCCAGAGCCTTATAACTCTAATTTTGCTGCCTGGACCTCAAAAACAGAAGAGTTGTCAAGGACTTGGCAAGCCATTATGAATGGCTGGTAGATTGTGCCTGGCTTGGAAGCTCCAGCTGGTCAGACTTTATGTAACATGCAAATGGCCATGCAAGTGTATACAGTGGTACCTCGAGTTAAGAACTTAATTCGTTCTGGGACTTCCGGAGGCGGCGCGACCGGTAATGGCTGCCTTCTCCGAGTAAGGAGAAGGGAGCTCCGCTGTAAACGGGTCGTCCGCTACGGCGAAGCGGAGACCCATTCAGGAAAACCACAGGTGGCAGAAGCCTGTGGTCTCGGGACCCGGCGGGCGCCAGAAGCAGCCCCCAAAACGTTGAAGGGACCCCGTAAGGGGCTCCGGATCGCGGAGGGGGTAGCGGCGCTGTGGGTCGTTGCGCAAACAGCGAAGTGAAGCCGCATTGCTGTTGCCGGTCAGCGCTGTCCTTTCTTCCTGCAACTTTTCTGAACTTTGGAAACTACAACCCGTGAGTAAATTTGGACATTGAAAACTTTCTGAAACTTTTGTCAACTTTCTGAAACTTTTTGAGAACTTTATGAAACTTTTAAAACTTTTTTAAAAAAGTTGAAATCTGGCTGAAAACGGAGTGAGGATAAGCAGGAAGCCCATCTCCCGCTATACTGAACCTTAAGCAAAGAGCAGGAGGAGTGGAGACAAAAAGTTATGCGTTAACTAAATGCTGGCACCCTGTTAAAGCAGTTTTCTGAGTGAAAGACTTTGAGCTATTGACTTTTGCTGGTTATATTCGGGGTGCACTGATATCCTTCTTCTGTGGCACCAGTGGATTATAAAATAAATAAGAATCTCTGGTGCTGGAGCTGCCTGGATGAGCACCAGTTTGCAACTTTGGATACATTGAATTCAGATTTTGAAACATTCTGAGTTGGAACTGGATACTTTGAAACTGTTGCAGTCAAGGCACTGTAAGAAACACTGTTTTGCTTTAAGTTTTACTCTGCTAAAAATAATACATTGTGGAGGCGATAGACATGGATTTAAATTTATAAGTTTAACTTGGATTTGATCTTTTCCCTGAAGACGTATTAAGCTCCCTCTAGAGGATTTTGGACTTACAGCAGTGACTTTGTTTTACTTTCCCTTTCCCGGCCTCTGTTTGACTATTGCATCTGGGACTCTGCTTTCTCATGGGAACAACTTGGATTGACCTTGGATTACAGATAACTTTGGAATGAGTGGCGCAAGGAGAAGAGGAAGGACTAAACAAACAACTCTAACTTTATCTGCAGCCTCACAGCGTAGATCTTCTGTGCCGGTCTTGCCTTCCACTTTGCCTCCAGACATAGAGGCGGCCTCCCTAATACAGGCAGGGGAGGGTGAGACAGAGGAGCTGAACCTGGGAGATATGGCTTCAGGGACAAGTAGCTCTGTCTTGGAGAAAATTTTGGAGAAACTGGAGGCTCTGGACAAGAAGGCTGATTTGCATACAGCTAAAATTGAACAGAACACAGAAAGTTTGAATAAGCTGACTGGACAAGTTGCACAGAATGCCCAGTCTATTGGAGAATTAAAGGAGGCTGTAGGTGAAAATCGTAAACTGGCTGAAGATACTAGTCAAAGATTGGAAGAACTTGAGAAAGAAGTAAGACCACTCAGCAAACAAGTTGGAGAACATCAGATTTACTTTTTGATGACAGAACTGCGAAACAGGGAGACCAACTTGAGGATACGGTCAATACCAGAGGTGGAAGAAGATAACTTTATTGAATTTCTAACTAAGGAATTTGCCAAGTTTTGGAAGTTAGAGGAAAAAGACTTTAAAATTGTATCTGCTTTCAGGCTTGGCAGAGTCAGAAGGACAGAGAAGCCCAGAGATTGTTTGATAACACTGAGATCAAAGGAGGAAAGGGACAAGATTTTGGGTCTGCACTACGAAAAGTCACTAGACATTTTGGGCAAGAGAATTGAAATCTACAAGGACATTCCTAAGCAGTTGCTGGACCTTAGATCTAACTACACGGAATTGGCAAGACTGTTGAGAAGCAACGCAATTATCTTCAGGTGGGAGTTTCCACAAGGATTATCCTTTACCTACAGAGGGAGAAAGATCAAAATCAAAACAGTGGAAGATAGAGACAAGTTTTTGGGAGCACACGGAGAAGACCTCCACAAAGGACTTGGATTGCCAGCGCCAGAACTTCCAGGGGAGCCCGCCCCCTCGGATCCTCAAGGACCGGAGAACAAGGTACCACCCCAGAAAGAATAACCAGATCTATCCAGGATGTCTCTGCAGCTTTTGAGTTGGAACATAAATGGCTGTAACAGTCCCGAAAAAAGGTCTAAAATTTTTCATATTCTAAAAAAGGAACAATTGGACATTATATGCTTACAAGAAACACATGTGATTAGGCTCCATAGAAAGGTGTTAATAAATAAAAGGTTTGGTCAAGAATTTATATCATCGGATACAGTTAAAAAGAGAGGTGTAGTGATCTATGCAAAAGAGAGCCTTTCACCAAAATTTCTCTTTAAAGATGAAAGTGGAAGAATCCTCGCAATAGAAGTACAGTATCAAGGAGAAAAAATTTTGATATTAGGAATTTATGCTCCAAATGAAGGAAAATCGGATTTTTATAAGAAGTTGCACGAGATCATGCTGGATTATCTGGATTACAACAACGTCATCATGATGGGGGACATGAACGGGGTCGTATCAACAAATATGGATAAGTCACAGAACCAGAACATTACTAAAGAGGGAAGACTACCTAAGACCTTTTTTGAAATGACTGACAATATGGACTGGGTTGACATCTGGAGAGTTAGAAACCCCCTGGGAAGAGAAGGAACATTCTTTTCTGAAGCTCAACTGACTTGGACACGAATCGACCAAATATGGATAACTAGAAGTCTGGCACCTAAGGTGAGGAAGGTGGAAATCTGCCCCAAAACATGCTCCGACCATAACGCCTTGAGAATGGATATGACATTGATCCCAATCGGCTCCTTTAGATGGAAGATGAATGATGGCCTGTTTAGAGATCAAAGAATTGTAAAGAAGGCCCAAAAAACCTTAAAGGACTATTTTGAGATTAATTTGAACACTACGGTGGAAAAAAGAACTATCTGGGATGCAAGTAAAGCTGTGATGAGAGGGTTCTTGATTCAACAGAATTCCTTAAAGAAAAGACTGCAAAATGAAAAGAAAGATAAAATTCTGGAAAGTATCAAAGAGTTGGAGAAGAAGTTAAGATCTAACCCGAAGTCCCAACCGATTCTGAGAGAAATTAAACTTTATCAGGCGCAATATTCCAAGCTGATAAATCAGGAAATAGAATGGAAGATTAAAACAATGAAACAAACTTTTGAATCGGCAAATAAATGTGGGAAACTGCTAGCTTGGCAGTTGAAAAGGAGACAAAGACTAAATACAGTAACAAACTTAGAGGTTGAAGGAAGGAACATTCAGAACCCGGGAGAGATTAGAAAGTGCTTCCAGAGGTATTTTAAAAAGTTATATACTCAAGGGCCACAAGATGAAATAGAGATAACACAATTTTTGGAGAGAAATGGATTAGCAAAGCTGTCAGAAGAAAATAGAACAATTTTAAATGGCAAAATAACACGACAAGAGATTGAACAGGCCATCCTGAGTCTGAAACAGGGCAAATCACCAGGGCCAGATGGACTGACCTCTAACTACTACAAGACATTGAAGGATTATTTGATACAACCTTTGTTGGAGGTCAGTAATGAAATAATGGAGGGGAAGAAGGCGCCTGAATCGTGGAAAGAAGCATTTATCACATTGATTCCAAAGTCAGAAACTGAAAAGACACAACTCAAGAATTACCGTCCCATCTCCCTTTTAAATGTGGATTACAAAATATTTGCAGATGTTTTGGCACGAAGATTTAAGAAAGTTTTAAGTGAGATAATCCATAAAGACCAGGCAGGCTTTCTCCCGGGCAGACATATGTTTACTAACACAAGGAACATCATAGACATTTTGGAACTTTTACAAACAAACATAAACACTAAAGCAGTTTTAATTTTTATAGACGCGGAGAAAGCCTTTGACAACATTTCTTGGAAATTTATGAAGGGGAATTTAAAAGAAATGGGAGTGGGACGGGGGTTTGAGAACGGGATTGAGGCAATATATTCAGAACAAAAGGCTAAACTGATAGTTAACAATGTGGTTACAGAAGAGTTTAAAATTGAAAAAGGTACACGACAAGGCTGCCCGATTTCCCCATTACTGTTTATTTCGGTTCTGGAAGTGCTCCTGAATATGATTAGGGGGGACCGGTTGGTGGAAGGGATTCAGGTCGGAGCGAAACAATATAAGCTTAAAGCGTTTGCAGATGACCTAGTTCTGACACTACAGGAGCCGGAGTCTAGTTTGAAAAGAGTACTACAACTGATTCAAAACTTTGGTCGAGTGGCAGGATTTAAGTTAAATAAGCAAAAAACTAAAGTTTTGGGGAAAAACGTGACAGATATTGAGTTGGAACAGCTTCAGAAAGAGACAGAACTAAATGTGGTTAAAAAAGTTAAATACCTAGGGGTAAACATAACAGCAAAAAATCTGAGTTTATTTAAAGATAATTATGGAAAATGTTGGTCAGAGATTAAGAGAGACTTGGATAGTTGGTCAAGACTAAAACTTTCTTTGTTAGGCCGAATAGCTGCCATCAAGATGAATGTATTGCCAAAAATGTTATTTTTGTTTCAGACATTGCAGATTGTAGACAAGACAGAGTGCTTCCGGAAGTGGCAGAAAGATATTTCTAAATTTGTCTGGCAGGGCAAAAAGCCCAGAATCAAATTTAAAATATTAACAGATGCGAAAGAAAGAGGGGGCTTTGCCCTGCCAGATTTAAAGTTGTATTATGAAGCTGCAGCTTTCTGCTGGTTAAAAGATTGGTTACTTCTTGAAGATACGGATGTCTTGGATTTGGAAGGTTTTAATAATGCGTTTGGATGGCATGCATATTTATGGTATGATAAAGCTAAGATAAATAAGGCCTTCAAGAACCATATTGTCAGAAAATCAGTCTTTAATGTCTGGACAAAATATAAAGACTTACTGGAGAATAAAACTCCGAGGTGGCTGTCACCCCTGGAGGCTAAGGCTCGGAAAAGAGCCAATATGGAGGCCAACTGGCCAAAATATTGGGAGATAATAGAAAAGGATGGTGACAACTGGAAATTGCAGAGTTTAGAAAAGATGAGAGACAAAGTGCGAGACTGGTTACACTATGCTCAGATTAAAGAAGTGTTTAAAAATGACAAAAAGCTAGGATTCCAAGTGGAAAAGTCAAAGTTAGAAACTGAACTGTTAGAACCTAAGACTAAGGTACTTTCAAGAATGTATAACTTGCTGCTGAAATGGAACACACATGACGAAATGGTAAAATCAACAATGATAAAATGGGCGCAGGATATTGGGTATAATATTATGTTTGAAGATTGGGAAAGGTTGTGGACCTCTGGGCTGAACTTCACTGCATGTAATGCGTTGAAGGAAAATGTGATGAAAATGATGTATAGATGGTACATGACCCCTGTTAAACTGGCTAAAATATACCATTCGTCTGATAGCAAATGTTGGAAATGTAAGGAAAATGAAGGAACATTTTTTCACCTCTGGTGGACCTGCCCTAGAGTGAAGGCCTTTTGGGAGAAGATATATAATGAATTAAAAAAGGTGTTTAAATACACCTTCACTAAGAAATCAGAGGCCTTTCTCCTGGGTATTGTCGGCCAGAGTGTGTTAAAAGAGGACAGAACATTCTTTTTGTACGCAACAACAGCAGCAAGAATATTAATTGCCAAGAATTGGAAAACTCAGGAGCTACCCACTGTGGAAGAATGGCAGATGCAACTGATGGACTATATGCAATTAGCCGAGATGACCGGCAGAATTCGAGACCAGGGAGAAGAAAGGATGGAAGAAGACTGGAGGAAATTTAAGATTTATTTACAAAAATATTGTAATTTGGCTGAGTGCTGAATTGGATGCCAGTGCAGACAATTGTCTACCATTAAATTAGATTTAAGGTTGAATTATATGTCAAACCAAATTAAGATTATTAATTAAGATGAATTAAATGATAATTTGTTTGAAACTAATTTAATAATGATGTAAGTGTATGCGGGAGGTGTGGGGGAGTCCCATGTAACAATTGAGAGATGTTAAATGGACAATGATAAGTGCTTATCTAATATATGCTTTATTTGAAAACTTTAATAAATATATTATAAAAAAAAAAAAAAAGAACTTAATTCGTTCTGGAGGTCTGTTCTTAACCTGAAACTGTTCTTAACCTGAAGCACCACTTTAGCTAATGGGGCCTCCTGCTGCCCCTGTGCCGCTGCTGCACGATTTCTGTTCTCATCCTGAAGCAAAGTTCTTAACCTGAGGTAATATTTCTGGGTTAGCGGAGTCTGTAACCTGAAGTGTATGTAACCTGAAGCATATGTAACCCGAGGTACCACTGTATAACAGTCCACATACACATTAGGAAGTGAGGACAACATAATATGAAATGAATGACCCTTCATTTCTAGTATGCTCTTTTCCCTGTTCAGTAACTTCACAACACCAAAGTGATGAAGATATATCTAACTTTGTTTCACAGAGTCAGTGGGCCAGTGCCAATTGGCAGGGACAGAGGAATATTTCAAGAAACATTTGTTGAGCGTTGACAAGTTGTAAGAGGAGATCCACCAAACCAATACTCTCGTGACTGAAGCAGAACTGGAAAAGACGTGTGGTTTTCCCAGATTAAACTGTGCATGTAATTAAAGCCTGTGTTATGAAGATGGCAGTTCAGAAGTACCGCCAATTGATTTCTGAGCTAAAATACAGAGCGAGGCAATTATTGTACTTGGCATCATGCTAATCCATTTAACCGAGAGCCCAATAACAGGAAACCATTGTTACACAATATGTAACTCAGATTGGGGCGACTGTAACATGATCTTAAAAGCTTCTCTAGCTCTCAGAAGTCAATATACTCCTTGCAAAAAAGGAAGGGTCAGCAAAACGGAGCTGTTACAGACCTTGCTTAAACCTAAAGAAAATGGCCTCATAGACAATGCACTGAGACAATAAAATTAAAGGATGAACTCCAGCTAAATAAAGTAATGGTCCTCCAGTGGAAAGGCAAAATACAATTAGCATTCACATGCTTATTTTAAGATCAATATTTTTTCCTGCTGATTTGCTGAAGAGGCTTTTATGAAGTTTAAGCAGAGTTCATTGTTAAATACTCTTTACCTACAGAGGATATGGTAGGCCATATTAATTCCTGTTTCTTTTGGAGATCAATAATGAGTTTGCTGATTTGTATAAAGTGCTTAGGGATGCAGCAAATGCAATGGGAAGTTGTCCCCTACCATTCCACGCAGCGTGCTCAAAGAACCAGTAGCCCCCGCCTCCACAGTTCAGAAAAACCATGATGGTGAGAGAAAATCTGAAAGGAGGAAAGGGTTAATGGGTTAGGAAACCAGGTGAAAAATTACTGGTTTGGGGCAGTGACACTGTCGTACCTAAAGGTTGGAAATCAGACTAAAAATCAGATTGACTAAACAACTTAGAATGATAACATTCTTCTCTGCAAATGGATAAGTTTGTGTTAAATAATTTGAACATAAGCTTACATTACGTTAAAGAAAGACTCTTAGCATGCATTAAAAGAAAACAACAACAGGTAATCTATATATATTTTTACCACGGCAAGACAAAGGAATCTTAGCATGCTATTTTTCTATGTGCAGAAAGTGTTGCTTCTCCCACTTTTATCTCTGTTGGAAGCACATTCATATGTCCAACCCTAAAAATGCAGTCTGAAATGGTATAGCCTGGGAAAGATTTTGCCATTTGACAGGAGGTTACCACCTTACTGAATCTAAGCAGGTCTGTACTGTAGGTCTGGTCAGTGCTTGGATGGGTGAGTGCCTAGGAACCACATGTATGTTGCCTGAGGTTCGCTGGGATATAAATAAACCCACTGCATATGTAGATTGCCTTAGAAATATGTGTATACCTCACTACCCAACTGCAACTAAGCAATGGACCATTTGCCCACCTTAAAATTCTATTTAAACCAAGCAAATCAGGAAGAATACTCAACAAACAGGACACCTGGAGCAGCTCTTAAAAATACTTCTGTCCACACCTTAACCACAAGTTGCTGAGACTAAAATGTCAGGGCAGAATCAGTAGCTTTATCAGACCAGGTGGAATGCAATTGACCCCAGATTCCTGCTGAATTGTAGTATCACCCTTTGGCCATCCGCAGTGGAGGTGCATAATGAGGCCGGTAGCTCCCTCTTCCAGAAAACTACCATGTAGCGGTTAGGAGCCATATGTTTGGGTCTTGTTGACCAACTTCCGGGGCCGAGTCTGCTTGTGCCTTCCAGGCTTTCTAGAGAGACACCTATGCTTCATTCAAGTTTGTGAAATTGCACGTCCATTATTATTCTCATGAAGGTGCTGCACTAGGTTGCATGGCCAGCTTCAGGTTCTTGAACCTTCAAAAAGACACAGATCATACAGCAACCAAGGGCTGTTGTAACAAAATATTCGTATAAACAAAACATTCAGGTCATAATGAGCAGCAGCTTCCTCTGGTCCTAGATAAGGAGAGTTACGGAAATTGATAATTTGGCTCATTTTGTTTTGTAGGGAGACATCAGCAGCTTCTGTTTTAGCCTAACCATACAAAAATATATTGCTTTTGGCATCATTTTTTTTTTTTTAAGGAGACAGAGGAGATTAATTAGTTTCAGTTTAATGAATACTTTTCATGCTTGCCCTTGGGATGACAATGCACTTAGGTGCTAATAGAGAGAGCATTTTATGAAGAAGAAGAAGAAGAAGAAGAAGAAGAAGAAGAAGAAGAAGAAGAAGAAAAGGAGGAGGAAGAAGGAGAAGAAGAAGGTAGAGAGGGACACTGTTTTTGGTGTTGGTTTTGAACAATGGGAAAAATACTATTCAAACAGCTGGTTATTAAATATTCCACATTTTTCTCGATTTGAAATTGTAACCGAAAATATGACAGTGCATCATTTCAACTGTGCAAGTTGCTGATGCTCTTTCTAGTCTTCCCATGTGCCGCCACCCCCAGCACTGTGCAGGTGTTATGGTGGTTCAGGAGCACAACCATTATGCATTTTCTTTTACTTAACAGCTCTTGCAGGAAATGGAAGGTTATATTACAGATCAATGAGTGGGAAAACGGAATATGACAACCTGAGGTCAGAAGCAGAAGGATAGATGGCATTAATTAATTCTTGCACTTGCTAGAAAAGCTATGAGAGATGCCTCATGCAGCCACCACAGCTGATTCCTGAAGGCTAGGCTATTCCAGCCATTTCTATACTCTTATTTATCTGCCTAATATGCAACATTTTGCAAAACAGAGCACCTCTTAAATTACTTCTTTAGTTATCTGAAAATATGCCAGACCATGTTTTTACAGAAATATCCAGCAAATCAGTTTTTAGTGTTAGATACATTTGGAATTTTATTCTTATTTTTGCCTAACAAAGGAGACCCAATATGGCAGTTTATTAATCATATATGAATTTTAAAAGAAATATCTGCACCAACACATGCCTTTATGCATATTTGTATTTGTTGTTAAAAAGAACTCTGCCACATTGCCCTCAGGGCAGCTTGCACTATCAGAAGTATACTATAATAATAAAACCTCATTTAATAAAATGAAGAACAATAACAGCTAAAATCATCAACTTCAGCCATCCTCTTAAATTTTCAATACAGATGTAGCTGTATTTAAAGAGAAGAGGAAATGCTTAATACCTAGCAATGAATTTAGACATCTACACAAAACTGTTTTCCCATTGGTAAGATTTCATGTGAAAACATTGCTGCTTCATATTATTAAAAGAAAGTAACCCTGCAAGACTTCTTGTAAAGTTTAAATTTGTCCAACACTTCATAACAGTTTGTCCTGTCCCATTTGCAATGGGTCTATAAATCTTATTATTAAAATATTATTCAAAGTCTTTACTAAAACCTAGTGGGAGGCAAAATAAAGGAAAGTGGTAGTCATACTAGATATTTATTTCTCAGTAATACATTCATTTTGTAGTCAGTAGTATATATATATACAGTAAAACATATGGTAATACATATATCTTTCAGTTATACAAAGATCTTATAGATTTCATGTGTACATCTGTTACTAGGTTCATTTTATCCATTTCTTTTTTCCTTTTGGATGGCAGGCCAACTATGGAGTGAAGTAGCCATCCAATTAAAATTCAGGAACCGTTTTTCTGATTGTCTGGTCCCATTTAACCTTGAAACCCTTAAGCAACAAATACTGAGAACTGGAATTATGCCAAAACTTGGTCTTCTCGTAAGCAGCTGCTTCTTATAGCATGGTGCTCATTTTCCAGACTATTCTGAGTTTGAATTACTTAATGATAGGCCCTTTCTTTGGGTGTTTTGCAGGCAGTATTGGGTTCTTTGTGGTATTTTACCTACCCTTTGTGTAGGGGGTGGCTTGTAAGTTGTGGCAATATGGGATGGCTGTCATTTAACCCAGTAAGAAAAGTCCTGGAGCAACATGTGTGCTTTAGCTCCATGAAATAGCATCAGCAGCTGCCATGATGCAGATAGCAGAATGCACCACTGACTCAAGCTTGTTTAAACTTTCCCATGAAATCTTCATTGGACAGATTAATATAAATTAAATTTGGTGCATCTTTTTTTGAAAACTGAAAATGTCAAGGATACCAGCAAGAAGAAATTAAGATGAGCATTCATTCAAGTTGTTGCAGAAGCGTTTAGTATTGTTTATATTGCACCTTCAGTGTATATATGGTGTTGTACTGAGCAACATAAACTAAAGACAGGTCCCTGTCTTTAGGCACTTACCATTTTAAGTGGTATATTTCACTTCCGCAGATTCTCGAGTACAATGTTCCTCAAACTGTGGTCCACAGAACAGTTGGGATTTGCACCCGATTTATTTCTTCTGACAATGAAGATCAAGTCGGTTTTGACCGGGGCTGGGGTTATCCAACAGAATAACACAGTGCTTCTGCAATCTACTATCTATTCCCTAAAAATGAATCAGTTAAAGGAACCTGCCTTAGTAGCCTTAGTAGCCTAGGGACCATGATACTCATAACATAGCCCTGGTTTTGATAAAGGTGCTGGCAGTGAAGAAAATTAATTTATTAAGTGGTCCATCTTCACTTACAGTAGTCCACGGGTGTGGGGCCAGTTAAGAACCATTGTTACCCATTCATCTGCTTGACTCCTACATTTGTCCTCTTTCCTCTGTTATAGTGGTACCTCGGGTTAAGTACTTAATTCGTTCTGGAGGTCTGTTCTTAACCTGAAACTGTTCTTAACCTGAAGCACCACTTTAGCTAATGGGGCCTCCCGCTGCCGCCGCGCCACTGAAGCACGATTTCTGTTCTCATCCTGAAGCAAAGTTCTTAACCCAAGGTACTATTTCTGGGTTAGCGGAGTCTGTAACCTGAAGCGTATGTAACCTGAAGCGTATGTAACCCGAGATACCACTGTATATCCTACCTAACCCACTTCCTCATATTCTGTTTTTAGCCTTTTGACAGGCCATGGGCCTGCTACTGCTCATCTCATTTACCACAGTGGCCTGGTACGTGGCTACTGTCCATTTACTCCAATAGCAAAGCGCACAACTGTTAAGAAGAGCCCAGCTGCATCAAAGACGCACCTAGTCAAATCCTTCAAACTGGACACGTGTGCAGTATTCCTTTCTAGCTCATGATCAGCAGCAATTGGTATTCGGAAGCACATTGCCTCTGATAATAGAAGCATTACATAGCCATCATGACTAGCAACCATTGGCAGCCTGATCTGCCATGAAGCTGTCTGACTCCCCTCTAAATCTGTCCACATTAGCAGCCATCACTGTCCACTGGGTGAAAAAGAACTTCTGTCTGTCCTGAATCCAACACCATTCAGCCTCAGTGGATGACCCCAAGTGTTAGCATTATGAGAGAGGGAGAAAAAAATCTCTCCCCAACTACTGTCTCTACATTGTGCTTTATTTTATACATCACTGTTTAGGGAAGCTTTTAATATTTGATGAATTATTGTATTTTAATATTTTGTTGGAAGCCGCCCAGAATGGCTGGTATCACCATCAGCCAGTATCATCATCATCATCATCATCATCATCATCATCATCATCTCCCTCTCGTTCATTTCCCCCTAAACTAAAATGTAGCCTTTCCTTATAAGGGAGTTGCTCCAGCCCCATGATCATTTTCTTAAGCATTTCTTAACCATTTTCTTAACTATTTTCAGCTCTCTAATACCCTTTTTGAGGGGCAGCAACCAGCACTGTACACTGTGCTCCAAGAGCAATGCCACCATATATATTTTTAATGGCTTTATGATATGATTCTTACATGATTTAAAGCAAGAAACCATACTAGCAACAACCCAACACACCAAACATATTGCCTACCAATGGCAAACATAGAAAACCATTCATTTCCTCTATTATTCATTTGTACTGACCGTATCTGTGGGTGCTTTGACACACTTAATATTACTTTTCCTACATTCTAATTTTTCACATTGTTTCCCCCCTCTCTCTCTTGTGGATTTTGCTTCAGCTTGCTCTGCAAACAAATTAGCACTTTTGTCTCATTTTCTAAGCCATTACATGCTTTTTATTATTCTTATTATAAAGGACTATTTTTGTGCTAGCCTGCTATCTCATATGATCCACTGCTATCAGCTGTATTTCTAGGGAGCGTGTCTTTGCTAGCCCAGAAAACATAAGAATATTTGTACCACTTATCTTTCCACGCTAATGCTCAGGTACAAGAAGTGATTTATTAACCATTCGGATACAAGTATTTCTCAGGCTAGGTAACAGAAAGAAGAGACACTGATATTTTCCTTATCTGAATCCTGAAGGAAGCAGCAATATATAGTGAGGGAAAAGTCTGCAGCAAAACTTCAAAGCTACTAGCCAGCACCAGCACTCATAAATGAGCATTGCAAAATAAGGCTTCCATCAAAAAGATAGCCCTAGTCATCATTAATAGATCTGTTCACACGTCACACTGGACTCAGGTACAAATATTGTTCCACAAATATACAAGTGTTTGGTCAGTAATCCTAGGATCCTCAAACACACAAACATGTCCTGGTACTGCTATCAAGTGACAAACACAGCTAGTTTAATGTTGGGGTGAAAATGGGTAGGAAGAAACACTTTTCCTTAAGCGTTATTTAAGAGTAGTCAACATTTCAGATTTTGGCATGACTGGGACTGGATCCTTAGATCTCTGAACAGACCAAAAACCTTTTTTTGAGATCTTCTTTCTCTTTTTACCGTTATATCTTTTCAAGAAATCCAACACAGCTTCATTGATTTCAGGTCAGTTAAATATCTTGAAACATAATGAACAGAGAGTCAAAGAAGGCATGCTTGTCGTGGACCCTGTCTAAAAATTCGATAGAGTTATATGGTATGATCTAATTCTTAACTCTTTTGTGGGTCAATATGAATCCATGTGAAAATGCCATTAGAGACATTATTTTTAATCCCAGGAGAATGTGTTGCAATTTTCAGATTATATTGCAGGTTATTAAGCATTGCATTGGTGTGTTAAATGAACCTGTGTTTTTATAGGAACTTTTCATGGAGTATTTATAAGCTTGAGATACAGGATCAACAATTTGAGGGGGAAATGCAAGTTTGGGAGTTAAAATATGAAGTGTTGAGGGAATACAATTTGCTCATATAGCATTTCAGTCCATTAATTTCATCATTATACCATAACACTTCAAAAATTCTTCAGCTCCTCTACTCATTCACACCCTGTGTCTCTTTAACATAGATTTTTCCAATTATATCCATTAGTTGTCCTAGCAACAGAGGCAGAGGTTAAGTCATTTTCGAAAAGCGGTACATCCCAAATAATGGTATTATACCAAATTCTTGCTGGTTTTTTGCCACCTTCCTTTCCAGTCTGGTAGCAGCAGAGAAAGTAAACAGAGATGGTCAAATTTACAATATTTAAATTAGTCCCCTCCTCAGAGATGCACACAGTAGCTTAATTGTTGCAGGTCACTTCTGATAGAAAAGGGAAAGAATAAATTTTAATAGTGATATGGTTCAATGCACAGTGAACTAAGAGTTCTCCAATGAGGAGAGAAAACAATTGGGTAATTTCACAATAAGGTCATAAGCAATTCAGTTGTCTCCTAATTATTCACTTTATTCTAATGTCAAGGTATCAGTTAATGCCATGTGCCAATTAATACATTTTCAAGGTAGCCTCCGACAAAGAGGATTTTAATTGCTACCAGTTTCAACTTGGAATCTCAGCTTAAAATTGTTTCAGAACTACTGATGTGTTTTCTGTGAAAGTATGTAAGAGCCTATGCTTCCAAATGACAAATATTTCACACCATTTTCAGAAAGGATCAGTTGGATTTCATTTTCACCACAATTAGCAAGTTGAAGGCAGAAAACGATAATGCTTGCTGTTCTCGCCTCCTTTGCTCCATCAGCGTAACTTCTGACACCAGAGGTACCCAATGTGGTGCAGTCAGTGATTGCTGTACCTCAGATAACCATCATGGATTGACTCCTGTTCTGTCTCCAGCCCATCTGACTGGAAGAAGACAGAAGAGGGACCAAGGGCAGGAAATCAAAGTTGATTCCCATTCCCGATTCCTTTCACAGAAGAGTAGGAAGTCACACATTTTATCTGTATCAGGGATAGAGATATCATGGGATGGCTCTGAGTGTAGGGCTATTACTGTGTCGATGATATTTTACAACATGACAAACTTTAAAATATAAAGAAAACATCCGCTAAAGAAAAGCTTTCATGCCTCAGCTAACTGCAAACGATAATCACTGGAATATTTAATGTACGCGAAAGTGTCAAAGTATGTCCATTTCGTAAGTTACCGTACATATTACAAGCAATGGGGTGGGGAATTAAGAGGAACTACAAAGTTTTCTGAGTCTCAGAGCAAAACATCAACAGTATTTGCAAGCCATTTGGATATCTGAAATTTAAAAAGGGATATAATTAGGGGAATACCATACAATCTGTTCACAGAAGTAGTGTGTTTATCTGTTAAATATAATGCTACTTCTGATCCTGATTATTTGCTTGACTGAATCACTTGCATTTTAGATTTTATCGACATTTAACTCAATATACAATTGCCTTGTTTTATAATGGATCGAATCTGCTCATGTCTTTTTAAACTTATGGAAGAGATTATTTTTAAATTGCATATTAGCTATGCACATAGGGTGAGCTGGATCATCCCTGTTTCCTCTTCCCCCCCAAGAAGTTGTCTCAATTCCATGACATTGTCTAAACTATCATAACATTTTAAACCTCTTAATTCTAAAATTTCCATTACAGCTCCATTTACACTCTTTCGAAAGGCTTGCAAGTCTCATTGAGAATATGGAATCAGCAGCTTCTGGCTTCTGAACCGCTTGCTGCAGGAGACTGCTGGAAGCACTGAGGGAACAGTAAGGAAAAACAGTCCTCTCCCTCAGACTAATGTTGCTGTTGCTGCCTCACCAAGCTCACAGTAGCCACAGGAGAACAGTGTCCCTCAAACCTTTACTGGAAGTGTACTACTACCAAACATCAGGCATGTGAAACACAATATATTAGTGTCCAAAGAGAACAAAGGTTTCTCTTCACCTGGGCAAGTGGCAACAATGGCAAATCTCAACAACAAACTCACCAACAATGCAATCAAATGGATATGGATAATATCTGAGAAGTCATCTCTCCCCCTGCATCCCTTCCTGGTCGCTGAGTTCTGTGGATGAAGATTTGTTGATGGTGCCATATGTTCCTCTGGGAAAGCACTGTGGCACCAGTTCTCTGCAAGCCCAACGTGGGTGTGTTTTTTTTTTGGTTGAAGACTGTTATTTGCTCCCAAGCCCTTCCAAATCAGTCTATTTTATTTCTGCAGTTTTAAATTCTTGTTGGTTCTCAGAATGTAGAACAGTTTCCACTGTATGAAATAAATAAATGGGTACTCAGAAGTAAGTCCCATTTAATTCAATAAGACATACCCCCAATAAAGCAAGTATAAGTTTGTAGTTTAAATAGCTTTAGGCAAGCCATTCTCTCTGTCTATCTCTCTCTCACACCTGCAAACACAAAATAACCCCTAATGTAGTGATAGTTGTACCAGCCTTAATTACATCATAGTTGTAGGGATCGTGTATGTGAAGCTCTTTGAGTACTTAACAAATAATGCTATCTATTAAGAAAGACAGGGCCATCATATCTGAAACCACTAAAAAGTTCATAATGCATTCTGTCTACCATTTTGCTTAGTTATTCCTGTTTGACTGTACTGTGTTGAGTATTTTAAACCCCGTTTATTTAACCCAATAAAAACAAAACTGACAAGAGATGAAGTTGTACAGTGCTTTTGATTAGGCACAACTTGAATTACATCTTGACACCTAGTGTGCTTGTATTGCTTGGAATATATAATATTGCAGTATTCTTGAACAACCACCCAGACACATGTGCTCTGATCAAAGAGCCAGTGTTTTACTGGCTCATAATTCACCAGAGAACATGATTTTAAAGAAGCACAAATGAAAAAGCCAATGAAATTGGCCACATCGAAGCTCCTAATGAGAAAAGCAATATGCTGCTATGAGATGAGACACAACAAACTATCAGTGCTATAAAAGGCAGGAAGGTGATGCCCTATGTACCAAAATTTACTAACATTTCAGTAGCAGAAGGATTAATAGCTCCCTGGGGAATTTTATATCATCAATGAGTCAAAGTAACAACAAAAGGCATAGTGGAGTGAATAATGCCTACTTCTTTGAATCAAGAGTACTTCTAATGGACTGTAGACATTTCCCCAAGACAAATGGGGTGTTCTAAAATTGAACTTCATCTTACACAAGCACTGTTAAATCAGTCCAATGGCACAACCTCAGGTGCTAAATAAGTCAGCCAGCCATACCTCCCAGTATAGCACTAGTACAGTGGCATATGGCAATGTGACCACACCAGCAAAACCTGGCATATGTAATATACACAGATTTACAAAACAGCAGAGTAAAGGGCAGGGGTAGACCCTTAAAGAAGAAAACACAGGGCATAAGGCAGTGAAAGTTATGCAAAAAAATAAATAAATTCATTTTTGAGCATAACTTTTGAGCATGCTCACAATTTAGTTAGTTATCCAGCCAGTTATTTCAGACCTCAGACAAAGAAGATGACTTTTGTCCCATCAGCATTTCAGATTTGCCATGAAGCTAGTAAATATACTTGGTTTTCAAATTGAAATTTATCCCCAGTTTGACAAAAGGTAAGCTGGTGCAGCAAAGGATGTTTTTGATTATCTTCTATCCTGCACAAAACACTATCTTTGTTCTCCAAAAGGCAGGCACCCACCCCCTCTGTTTTCATTGTATGCCTGCTGCTCATTTCATGCAATTGCTCCTTTGGGAGGATAGGCCTGTTAATTGAAATGGGCCCCCCATGCTACAGTCAGCAGCTGGGTCTGATTGCTCTGTTCCAATAAATAACATGGCCATATTAATTCAGACAGAACAATTAACACCAGGCCAGACACTTTAGACTGTATATAGAAATTCCACGCTGAAATACTGGCTGTCATTGAAGATGAAATAAATTCAGCTAGAGCGTGATCCCTTCAAAATAATAACCTGTCCTTATTTCATACTGTCCTTTAACTCATTCACATAGGTGTCTTTTGTTGCAAATAGGCTTCATCACAATCTAAGTTGCAGCCATATCCGCTGATCATGTTGTGATTAAGAAATAATAAATTACATAATAAATTATCCACTCTTGTTCAACCATCAAACTCACAAAACCAAAAACACAAACCAAAAGTGCCTGAACTATTCATCCGAATAGA
The DNA here is from genome assembly GCF_964270895.1 of Podarcis filfolensis. NCBI lineage: Eukaryota > Metazoa > Chordata > Lepidosauria > Squamata > Lacertidae > Podarcis > Podarcis filfolensis. The sequence goes on from NC_139608.1 coordinate 79,782,342, forward strand.
CTGGGAGCTTTTGATTTGTGTTTAACTCCAATGAGTAAGTCTTAAAAGCATTTTTAATAATTAACTCTTTGGAATACAAAGTTATATCTCATTGACTTCTTATCAAGTAAAACATAGGCCAAGAAACTTTTGTTACACTAGGAAAAGAGAAGGAAGAAGTCCGTGAAAAGGGAGGTCTGAAGAACGCAATGGAACCTAGAAAAGGAGGGTTGGAAGAAAAAGTGGCGCAGATGAATGATAGAAAGGAGAAAATGCCAGAAGTTAGACTCTGAAAGGGGGAGGAAAACTGGCAGAGAGAATGGTTGGAGAGGAGAGGTTCTCACACACAGCCAGAAGCTGCAGTGATGAGGAAGGCTGGAGTTCACATATTGATCTGAAACAACCAGCCAAATCTTCAGCTTCAGACCATTACGAATGATCAGCTCTATAATCACCATCTCATTACATCTCTGTTGCAGCACAATTACTTAAAATAGTCTACGTCTGGAGCCTTTCCTTGATTGGTCCTTGCTCTCTCCTTGCAGAATTATTAACCTTTTGATTGGCACACAGTGTTTCTAGAGCACAATTACGTAAGACCTAGGAACAGCGATTGCTTGGAAGGCATGTGATAGGAACACCAAATGATAACCAACTATAAATAGAATTTGGTTATCTTAAATAGAATTGGGGGGGGGGGGTTCTCTCTTAAATGACATTTTATAATGTATAGTTTTTGTACCAAGTTCAACTGGACCATAATAAGGGCTTATCTCCAGTAATAAGCAGTGTGGACATGACTTTTAAGAATCTGTGCACCGGAAAGACTTGGTGCATAGAAGGAATAATCAAAGGGATAACCTGAGAGATCACAGGGACTGAGGGAAAGAAAACTGAAGCTTTTAGGGGAGCAGCACCATAATCTTAGGCATCTATATTGTGCTACACTTGCAGCAGTGAAGCCTTTGACAATGATCAGCAGACAAAAGTACAGTACAGAATGTTGCTTGCCAGGAGAACTGCTCCTTGCTCCTGCCAGGGAAAAGCCAAAATGACCAGCAAAAAAATAAAATGAAACCAGACAACAGCAACTCCATCCCACGCTACAGGGCACCTTTCAGGATTCACACACCCTTCAGCTAATGAACACATCCCAAATGCCCAGTTGCCCATAAAATGGCCTGTATATGTAATACAATGTTTGTGGCTGCTTTTGTATGACCTCCAAAACCCTCTTTCTTCCCTCAAACACAAATATTGGGGGGAAACTGACTGGGTTGATTGCTTGTGCAGATGCACAAGTTTGCGTCCATTGAATATATATGCTCTTGACCCTGAGCAGCTGTCACGACTCTGACACAGAGGAGGAGGAACCCAGCCTGGTCAGGACTGGCTGAGATGTGCCAGAGGATTACACCTTCAAGACTCTCCAGGAAAAGGATGAAGTTTCTGTGGGATAGCTTGGACTGATAGAAATAAAAGGCCTCAGTTGAGCTCTAGACCAAGCAAATTATCTGTTTGGAGCTGTCCAGGGTCCTGCAGCTCCTTCCTGAGTGTGCCACCCTCAGACATCCATCCAGATCCTGTGGACTCCCACTTGTGTCTATATCTAGCCTGTCATGCCCACGTCTGCTCAAAATACACTTTGTATTTATTTTAGACCAAGCTTCCGAAACATGAGTGATCCACAAAAGTATAATCGGGCAGCAGCCTTAGCTCTGCTATTAAAGCTATAATATAGAAATGGGAGATATTAATGATTATATACTTCAGGGATTCAATATAAATTACATGTTTTCCTCTCATTAACAATGAGTGATTCCTATATCAATAAGCTGCAAAGCAGTTGCACAGAAAATTGTCAGACAAAAGGCCTAGCCATTCGGGATAGGAAATTACTACTTCTGCTTCATTTATAGAATTGCTCGTCTCTGTATATATGTCACTAATTGCACAGTGACCCATTTCCTGATTGCTATAAATGATGATTGTACAAGGCGTACCACAGGGGCATCATTAAATTAATAGGCCTAGTTATATCACTCCAAATATTTAACCGCTCTCAAGAACTAAAGTTTAACCACAATGAGGTGCCAGTTATAACACCAGACCATTTATGTTAGTGTTTGGGTAAATGCTCTCAATTGTGCTATGACAACACACAAATGGCTTTTATGGAGACACTTTACCCAATCAACATTTAGATCCAAATCTATACATTATTCAGAATGAGGTGGTAGACTGTGATAGCAGAATCCTAGACTGTACAACTTAAAGATGCAGAAAGCAGAGGAGTTGATATTTTGCTCCCCCACATAAAAAGCTCCATGATGAAGTACACTGGCAAATTTGGGAAAATGCTACAGTAAACCTCTCTCTCCCTGTGATGTGGTAGTATTTTTGACATGCAGGGATTTTGTTTCATTCCCCTCCCCCCAAATGGGGCAAATTCACAGGCAGAGATGCACCCACTGATGTTTACATGTTTCATTATCTGGGGGTGAAAAGTGGTGAGCATCCTCGGATTTTGTCAAAGATGTATGAGTTCTTGCTTCAGATGTTACACTGGAAGCACACACACAACCATCAAACCCAATCCTCTGACTAATCTAATACATGCCTGCCTCAAAAAAAAATTTCTTTATAGCTTTTTTCATCTACCAGGACCAGAACTTTACAAAAGGAAAATTGAGTTGCCCAGGCACACCTCTACCTGAAGCTAACCTTGGTAAACTGAAAAGGGTAAGTGGTTAGAGCAGCCCCCTACATATTACATATCTAAGAAGTGCCTGTTGGATCAGGCCAATGCGCCATCTAGTCCAGCACCCTGTTCTTAAAAACTGGCCAGATGGATGCCTTTGGGAATCCTGCAAGCAGGACTTGAATACAGGGGCATTCAGGAGCAGAAGCATGTTCGGTGGTATACTCCACCGGGGGAAAGCATATTAAAGGAAGACAGAGTTCAAGACTGAAGCTGTTGCGGAGGGAGATAACTAAAGACGTTAGTTAGTTAGCTAGTTAGTAAGTTAGTTAGTTAGTTAGTTATGTGCCACCCATCTGACTGAATTGCTCCAGCCACTCTGGGTGGCTTCCAACAAATTATAAAACTACAGTAAAAGATCAAACATTAAAAACCTCCTCAGATAGTTTTTTCTTTCCTTCACATCTGACAGGAGGGCCACAGGGCAGGCGTGAAGGCCCGCTGCCTGGTTCCCTATAACCTCACTTCTTGCAATGAGGGACTGCCAGAAGGCCCTCTGAGCTGGACCTCAGTGTCCGGGCTGAATGATGGGGGTGGAGATGCTCCTTCAGGTATACAGGGCCAAAGCCTTTAAACTGGAGGGTTGGAATGAAAAGCTGGAAGTGCAGATAGAGCAACCTGAATATTGCCAGGTTGGTGGCATGTTTGCATATGCACCCCACCATTACTTTTGCATCAGTGTTTAGGCACACAACAAAATCAATTTTTTTTTCAGTCACAGGCAGATTCATGCATCTCCTGGTGGGACATTATATGTGAATAGTGAGTTACATTTAGCTTGGTGAATTCCACATTTTGCTGGCCTGTCTTAGCCATCACAAATCTGAGCAGCAACAGATTTTCGGGGGAGAAGAGATTTCTAAAAGTCTCAGGTTCTGATTTAGGAAGGAGTAGGCTATATTCAGTTATGGTCTTGAGTCTTTGACGCTTCACTCCCAGATTAGATCACCAAATTAAAGTGTGTGTGCATATCACAGTTTGGGTAGTAGTCACAGGTCTACTACAGTTGATCTTGTTTGCTTTCCTGTAATTGTCTCTTTTCTCCTGACCCTACCAAAACTTTTTCAAACTTTCTCTAGCTTGCAACAACCAAACCCATGTCAAAAAATACCACAGCCAACAGCACCATCACACTCTTGAGTTGTACTGCAAAGAAAATGCATGCTATAAATGATGGTTTAAAAGAAGTAAATAGAACCCATGAGCCACAGTTTGATGTGTAATCTACTCTGACAGGCAGTAGGCTGGCTTTGCTGGCCTATTAACCCTACCCACAGGCAAAGTGTGCCTCTTTGCCACAGCTAATTTTTCCAGTACTTCCCTGTCACTGGCGAAGTCCATTTCAAAACAGCTGAAAAGGTCAGCCGAACATCCCCTCCACTTTGAATGCACTCAGTTCACATCCTGGCATGAAAATTCACAGTAATTTGATATAGAAATCTTCTAGGCTTTCCTCCCTCCCCTCTTCCTGGCTTATTACAGCTTTTCCCCTTGTTATATTCATGTATGATACTGATTATGGATGTCGGTTTTGCTTCGTTTAGAACTGCAGTTTGTGCAATCCATGTAAGACCGAGCTTAATTCCTATCCAAAATGGCATATGGATTCACTTTAAAACGGTGTCAAGAGAGAATCTTGGGAAAGGTCTGCAGCTCTGTAACAGAGCATATTCTTCGCATGCATAAGGTTTTAGTTTCAATCCCCATCACCTCCGGTAAAAGAACTTTGGATAGCAGGCCTGGAAAGACCTATGCTTGAGACCTTGGAGAGCTCCCCTTGGAGAGCTAGGTAGGCCAACATTCTGACCCAGTGCAAGGCAGGATCATATGTTCAGCCTTGACAGATGGTCAAGGAAAAGCAGATGGGATGGAAGGAACAAGGACCGCTGATAAAGAAAATGGATAGAAACTAGTTGCAAAAAGTGATGCCTGATTGCTGCTGCTGCTGCTGCTGCAAGAAAGAGGAAGTATTTATAATAATTAGAATAATGGGAAGCAGGGAACAAAACAGGACATCCATTCACTTCTGTACATGGAGAGAGAGGAAATGGTAATTCATAGCAGGCTACTGTTGTAGCACAGTAAGGAGGCTAAGGAAGAAGCTGTTCCTAGAGCATCCCTCAATACTGTTTTCAGATCAGGCTCAATAGCACCCAACACAAGCACAAACCTACGGTAATACCAATACAGACATAGCACTAAGGTAAATTGAGTCTTTTAGACTGGCACCAAATGATTTTAAATAAATAAATAAAATAAAATACAGTGCGTATGTAGCTTATTATTTTTGTTTGATTCTATGTTACGTATTTTTATGTTTTTAATACAGGCAACCCCTGATTTGCACAGCGGTTAAATTATGCCCCTGCCATGCTCCCACTCCCAGTCTGCCCCCTTTTCTGGCCACTTCCAGATCACTGCTATGCATGCATGTGCAGTCGTGCACAAAACTAATGCACATAAATCAGTCATTACCTGTATTCTAAACTGCCCTGTGATCTTCGAGTGAAGGGTGGTATAGAAAGTGAATAAATAAATGAAGTAATATCAGTTAATCCTTCTGCAATAATGGGAAGAATGAGCTGCAGAAATACTATTTTGGACTACTGGTATTTATGATTTTATGCAGCACTATCCATTAGCATGATGCATAAGTGTGGCCCCAAGGACTGACAGTGTAAAGTTTGATAATGAGGAGGAACAAAGGCAACAAGGTATGAATGTGAGCAAATAGTCTACTGATTTCTTTTAAAGCAGTTTCTTCTACAGAAAAATGTTCATTTCCTTTTCAACAGCACATCTCTTGGGTTTTAGCTATAAATGCTGCAATTATTCCAAGGGGGGATATGATTCAAAATTACAGCACAGCATTCCAAAAGTACTTTGGTTCTCACCTCAAAGGGCAAAATGCAACAAAGCAGTGATACAGAGCACGCCAACCAACCTGAGATAAATGTACTTTTCCCCAGAGCTGTGAAATAAAATTAACTCTTGAAAGGGAGTTCACTAACTGTGACCCAGTGCTAACAATTTATGGGTCAGATATTTAACTCCTGCAAAATTACAAACGCTCCTCTAAAGTGAGCACTTGATTCTTTTAGGAAAATCAAAACGTCTCACTATGCAAACTCTAAGGATCCCATTTTAATAAAACAACTCTATCAGTTCAGAAAGTAATTTGATCCAGTGGGTGCCTCATCCCATTGTCCCTCATTTCCTTTGGAAGACAGCAGGCAGGTGGAACCAGGCCAAAATATTCTGCTTCTTCGTATGGCTATAGCACCAAAAACTAATTTCCAGAATTCCTTGCCAAGTCATGAAGTAGGATTGGAGAACCTATGGTTCACCAGATGCTGGACTCAAATGCCCATCAACTCCAGCCAGCATTGCAAATAGTCAGGATGATGGGAGTTGTAATCTGGAGGGCCTCAGGTTCCCCATCCCTGTCATAAAGGATGATGAGGATTAACCCTTGGACCATACACACTTGCATACATCTGGGAAGTGTCACCCCATCAGCCTCTATGATGTCACAAGGCCTTCTGGGACACACTGTTTCACTGACACTTTGAAACCAACTGGCCTGCTTTCTCTTGACTACTGGAGACTAGTGCAGGGTCCAGACCCTCCCCATATTATGTGCTGGGAGACTGAAAGCATTGAATTATGGCATGTGAGTATGGAAATTAGAGATTGGGCAGTTATTGGCTCTTGGCTCCCTATTGTTTTCTGGACAAAATTTAAGACGCTCATGGTTATCTAAGGTAAAAGGTAAAGGTACCCCTGCCCGTACGGGTCAGTCATGTCTGACTCTAGGGTTGTGCGCCTATCTCACTTAAGAGGCCGGGGGCCAGCACTGTCCGGAGACACCTCCGGGTCATGTGGCCAGCGTGACGAAGCTGCTTTGGCGAGCCAGCACCAGCGCAGTACACGGAAACGCCGTTTACCTTCCCGCTATAAAGCGGTACCTATTTATCTACTTGCACTTAGGGGTGCTTTCGAACTGTTAGGTGGGCAGGAGCTGGGACCGAAAGACGGGAGCTCACCCCGCCGCGGGGATTCAAACCGCCAACCATACGATCAGCAAGTCCTAGGCACTGAGGTTTTACCCACAGCGCCACCCAAAACTTAAATTTAAGTTTTAAATTTAAATTTAAGTTTTAAATTTAAATTTAAGATTTAAATTTAAGATTTAAATTTAAGATTTAAATTTAAGATTTAAATTTAAGATTTAAGATGCTCATGATTATCTATAAAACACTAAATGGCTCGAGTCCAGCATACCTAAAGCATCAACTCCTCCCCATTGTCCCACCACAATACATAAGACTGGCCTAGACCATGGGTGAGGTAATCTGTAAGGGACTGCATGCTGGTGGAGGTGGAGGTAAAAGTGGGCAGGGCCAGAGCTCAAATGGGTGGAGCCAACCTCTTTTCTCTTTCTGCACACCCACTTCCCCCCATTACTTCATGTAAGATCTTTTTGTTCAAAATGCCTTTAAGTGTCTAGGGAATGGGCAAGAAAATGTTTAAATCAATGCAATTTGGAGATTTTGTTTTATTAACATATTAACAGTGCCAATATTACTACTCAGTTACCCAGTGCACACTGCGCATATCATAATCCTGTGCAAATATGAGGGCAGAGGGAATCACTTCTATTCTGCACATCCTAATACAGCTCTGTCTCTCTCTCTCTCTTCCTTGTTTCAAAGAGTTGATTCCCAAAGAGTTAACACACTCCAGCCATCATTCAGTCTGCTGGTGAGTGCCTCTGTTTGGTTCGGCAAATGAAATTTATTAAAACCATTACATGCACAACAATGCCACAAATACCCAGGCCAAAGTTACTGTATCTAAAACGTGCTTTCATTTAATCAGGAGACAGCGAGGAGATGTAATGAGCTGAGGCAGAACCTTGCTTTCTATGACTTCTCCGACAGTGCCTACATCCTTTAACTCAGACCGCATCTACCTATTACCTAAGATTTGTTCTTGAAAAAGCAATCACTGAAGAATAATATTCCATTTAATACACCCAAGCTTTTGCTTCTTACAAGCCTGACAGGCATCACATTTTTCCTGTCTCCAGCTACTTCTCCTCAGCCATTTAAAAACAATGTGTAGTTCTATCTCCGCATCCATCTTGTCTACCCATACAATGGAGATCCTGTAGCTGAATTCCAGAAAACTTATCCTCTGCAATGGGGCTGCATTAATCCCAAGATTCATTTCCTAGACAGAAACTCTCCCCCTCTCTTTTGCAAAGATCACAGACATCAGACTAGATAACAGTAAGAGATCTGTCAAGCACGTTTCCATCAGCAGCTCTCAAAAAAGAAGAAGAAAACAATACACAAATCGCAGAGAAATCTAAACAGTCCTAAAGAAGGATGAGGAGAGTTAAGCGAGTTTTGATCTCAACAGATGGTACAACATGTCGTAATTATTATCAAGACACCTGGGGATTCGTTCATCCAAGGAAGATTAAAATTCACTGGTGTATTGGATGCAGTGGTCCAGCAGAGGGAGAGAAAAATATATAATGTACATTGTTCCGCAAAGGCTTTCACCGCAACAGAATTCCAAGGTTCAGAGAAACATTTTTCAATAACCTCTAGGTAATTTCTAAAATTTTATATGTCTTAGCTTGGTCTGATACATTACAATTAGAAATACTCACATTCTCTTCTGTGACTGGAGAAAGAAGCCACACAAACAAGGGATTTGCTGCAAACCACTGCACGTGGAAAACATTCAGTGGTTCATAAAAGAAGACAGGGAAGCCTTCTGAACATGTGAAGTTTTGTGGAAACACTGGAGCATCTGCCTGAATGTTCTCACCACTGAAATGGGCCTCATGTTTTTTGCTTCTTTCTTCATCTTAGGTAATGTGTTATATAACCTACCCTCTAGGAAAGGGTGAAATACAAACTCAAATAAAATAAGAATAGACTATTGTACAGATTATATAGTGGAAAGGACCTAACAGAAGCAGAAGACATCTAGAAGAGGTGGCAAGAATACAATGAGGAACTATACCAGAAAGAAATGGATGTCTCGTATACCACAGGTAGTGTGGTTGCTGACCTTGAGCCAGACATCCTGGAGAGTGAAGTCAAATGGGCCTTAGAAAGCACTGCTAATAACAAGGCCAGCGGAAGTGATGATATTCCAGCTGAACTATTTAAAATTTTAAACGATGATGCTCTTAAGGTGCTACACTCAATATGCCAGCAAATTTGGAAAACTCAGCAGTGGCCAGAGGATTGGAGAAGATCAGTCTACATCCCAATCCCAAAGAAGGGCAGTGCCAAAGAATGCTCAAACTACCGCACAATTGCACTCATTTCACACGCTAGCAAGGTTATGCTTAAAATTCTACAAGGCAGGCTTAAGCAGTATGTGGACCGAAAACTCCCAGAAGTGCAAGCTGGATTTAGAAGAGGCAGAGGAACCAGAAACCGAATTGCAAACATGCGCTGGATTACGGAGAAAGCTAGAGAGTTCCAGAAAGACATCTACTTCTGCTTCATTGACTATGCAAAAGCCTTTGACTGTGTCGACCACAGCAAACTATGGCAAGTTCTTAAAGAAATGGGAGTGCCTGATCACCTCATCTGTCTCCTGAGAAATCTCTATGTGGGACAAGAAGCTACAGTTAGAACTGGATATGGAACAACTGATTGGTTCAAAATTGGGAAAGGAGTACGGCAAGGCTGTATATTGTCTCCCTGCTTATTTAACTTATATGCAGAATTCATCATGCGAAAGGCTGGGCTGGATGAATCCCAAGCCGGAATTAAGATCGCTGGAAGAAATATCAACAATCTCAGATATGCAGATGACACAACCTTGATGGCAGAAAGTGAGGAGGAATTAAAGAACCTTTTAATGAGGGTGAAAGAGGAGAGCGCAAAATATGGTTTGAAGCTCAACATCAAAAAACCGAAGATCATGGCCACTGGGCCCATCACCTCCTGGCAAATAGAAGGGGAAGAAATGGAGGCAGTGAGAGATTTTACTTTCTTGGGCTCCATGATCACTGCAGATGGTGACAGCAGTCACGAAATTAAAAGACGCCTGCTCCTTGGGAGAAAGGCGATGGCAAACCTAAACAACATCTGAAAAAGCAGAGACATCACCTTGCCAACAAAGGTCCGTATAGTAAAAGCCATGGTTTTCCCAGTAGTGATGTATGGAAGTGAGAGCTGGACCATAAAGAAGGCTGATCGCTAAAGAATTGATTCTTTTGAATTATGGTGCTGGAGGAGACTCTTGAGAGTCCCATGGACTGCAAGAAGATCAAACGTATCCATTCTTAAGGAAATCAGCCCTGAGTGCTCACTGGAAGGACAGATTGTGAAGCTGAGGCTCCAATACTTTGGCCACCTCATGAGAAGAGAAGACTCCCTGGAAAAGACCCTGATGTTGGGAAAGATGGAGGGCACAAGGAGAAGGGGACGACGGAGGACGAGATGGTTGGACACTGGTCTCAAAGCTACAAACATGAGTCTGACCAAACTGCAGGAGGCAGTGGAAGATAGGAGTGCCTAGTGTGCTCTGGTCCATGGGGTCACGAAGAGTCAGACACGACTAAACGACTAAACAACAACATTGTAGAGATTAAACCAAGACTGATGAAATGGAGTGTAGAGTCGTAGCAAACCTTTTCTGCTCATGTCTCCTGTGCTGCAGCCTTCTTCAACACACCCTAATTGACATTGTTTATTTACTAACTGTATTTTCACCCTACTTTAAGGCAATTGTTCCCTCCCAAAGTGGCTCACATTAAAAAAAGAGAGGTAACCTGCCATCAGGCTTACAAAGTAAAAAGGCAAGTGGCAGAAGGGAAGGGGAGTGGAAGGAAAGAGGCAGAGGAGGGAGATCAGTTCTTCAAGGTCAAAACAAAATGGTCCGCTACAAGTGGGTGTTTATATTCCACTGAAGTGAGGCTGATCTTCCCTTGCTACATTCTTGCTTGAAGGACAGGTGGAGGCTCTTATTCCATTGGCATGTGGGTGGGGCCAGAGTCTTCCCCCCCCCTCCCGCCTTTGCTCCTGCTTTTTCAAGGGAACTAGCAGTTGGAGCTGAACTCCTTCTTGGCTGATGGATGAGGCCTGGTTGGTCTCCCACTTGCCTTATTGTCATTTGTGGACAGCAGGGGATATACAGCCTCCCAGTTGTCCTAGGTCGTCCTCATATTTCCTCCTCCATTCTCAAATCAGGTATCTCAAATTACCCTAGCTGTGCAGTGATGACTTCCCTATGGCTTCACAATATGCCACTCTTGTAATATCTCTGGCTGCTCCTGCAGCCATTTTAAAGCTGGGGTCATTCCCTCCGAGACCTACTGTGGCCCATGGATTCAGCAGCAGAGTGGCAGTTGGTACAAATCCGCTCCACTTCCCAGTGGGGAGGAGTTGCGGTGGACCGTGGCCACCCACTCCCCACCAGGGGCGGGGGACTTTGTCCCCCGTTGCCTGGGGGATCCTGGCCACATCAGAGCCCGGCCAGCCAATCCGCTGGCTGGGGGGGGCGTGGCCGGGGCTGTTTAAACTGAGGAGCGAGCCAGAGGACTTCCTCTTTGGCTCGCTTCCTCAATCACCTTCCCTATTTTGCAGGTTAGGCAATGGCCTTGCTATGGACTTCAGTTGGTCGCCTTGGTTGTCAGAGGGGCCTGGTAGGAATTTTTCCACTTGGCAAATTGGCACTGGCCACTTGGTTTTCGCCTACCTCGTAGCAATCATCACAGCTTTGTTAGGGTTGCAGTTAGGCATTGTTTGAACTTGTGGGGGGGGAGGGGAGGTGTGGCCATCACCTCCCCCTCCATGCTTAAGGGTATTCTGTTAAAGGAATCCGGGGGTGTTGATCTAGTCTGAAGCCCAGCTGGGGGCTAGGGCCTTGACACGACCTCGACGGGAACAGCAGGGGGAGCTTGAGTTGGTTCGCATCAACAGGGCTCCCCCTACCAGTGGCTTACCCTTACTGGACTTCCTGCACAATGGGCAGGAGTCAGATATAGTCAGGTCCAATCAATGCCTAAGCCAATACCGCTCACATTCTGTAATTTCAATAAAGTTGTGGCCAAAATTTGCCCAATAACATAAACCTAATATCTGTGTCCTTGTGTGAGTTATGTCACGGCAATAAAAAACTATTTTACTTTTAGAAGACAACTGAAGGCAGCCCTCTTTAGGGAAGTTTTTAATGTCTAATGCTGTATTGTTTTTAATATTCAGTTGGAAGCCGCCCAGAGTGGCTGGGGAAACCCAGCCAGATGGGCGGGGTATAAATAATTAATAATAATAATAATAGTTATTATTATTCCAACGAGGGGGTGGCTGCAGGGTCTCGACACGCAAGTAGGGATTGTGGGGGAGGCTTATAAACTCTTTTGATCCTCGCTGTAACTCTTTTTTACTGTACTTTGAAACATACCACAAACCACCTCGAGCACAAGTTGGGAATACTAGTGAGGTCCAGTAGGTGCCTTCTGGAAGGTGGTGGCACCCTAACTCTGGAATGCCCTCTCCAAGGAGGCCCACCTGGCACCCAATCTTTTGATCTTACAGTGGGGTTTTTTCTAGAAAAAGAGGTGCCAGAACTCACCATGAACACCTGCCTTGTTCTCTTATAATAGGAATGGCACACACCTGAGAGTTGCCAGAACAAACTTCGAGTGAGTGCCGACTGGGGGGAAAGCCCTGCTTTACAATATTTTAATGAGTTTCAGATCTTTGAGGTATTCCTTGCATTTTAAGATCTATGATATTTGAGTGCTGCTATGAGCTTCATTGTTTTGGTTTCTACTGTATTGCTGGTTTTCTGATGTCAGATTTTATACTGCAGTTATGTATTAATTATCACTTTTTATACATATTTGTCTTAATTTTTATTAGAAGCTGTCCAAAGGACTTACGTTATTGGGTGGCATATAAATGTTGTAAATTAATTAAATAAATAAATGCTTGAGATAAATACAGTGGACGCTCGGGTTGCGAACATGATCTGTGCGGGATGCACATTCGCAACCCACAGCGTTCGCAACCCGTGTCTGCGCACACGTGGGTTGCGATTCAGTGCTTCTGCGCATGCGCAAAGCGCGATTTAGCACTTCTGCACATGCGTGACCACCAAAACCCGGAAGTAACCCGTTCCGGTACTTTTGGGTTTCGGCGGTCCACAACCTGAAAAGACGCAACCTGAAGCGGCTGTAACCCGAGGTATGACTGTAATCAAATGCACAGACTAGCAAAATCGTGTGGGGCATTGCCTGCCAGCACAATCCCCTTGGTGGTGTGGGCAGCACCACTGGGCATGACAACGCAGTTCATCTTCTTTATATGTTGCCGGATCATACCGCCTGAAGTGAGTCACTTCAGCCACAAATCTGACACCTGCTGATTCCGCGTTTCAGTTCTCGGTGGCTGTAAAACCTGCTAACATGAAAACCTCCTTGTTTGCCCTTGTCAAAGGCAACTGGTCTGAAACTCTTAATAGGACTAATACACAAATTCTGCATACCCTTAAGAAAATTACTGGGTTGTGCCCAAAGCACTTGGCAGCTCGCCGACTGCAGTCTGTAAGCCATCAGGCATGCTACAAGCTTTGCTAAAACTCAAGTTAATAAATAGGGAAAGGGGGGAGTTTATAAACAGGAAAAGATAATCCAGCACCATTCTGTGATACTATTTCTATTTGTGCAGTGGCATCAGTATTCATAGAACTTACTGAGTAACAACAGCAGAGGACAGGCCCCTGCCCTGAGCAGCTTACAATCTAAACTGTGAGAGGAGAGGGAAGCATATCAAATCACAGAGAAAGAGGAAACAGAAAGGCAAAAATAAACCGGAAATTAAGTTTGATCAGATGGATACTCAACTTTGTTTCAAGAGGAAGAGAAAGGGTAAACTGCACAGGTATTCTGGAAGGAAGTTCCAGGTACAAGTGGCAGAGCAGGACAAAATCCCATCAGGCAGCTTAGTGCTGTAGTGACGGAGGAATGAAGGTCAATGTCAAGGTGGGATATGCATTGCGGTCTCCGAGTCATGTTTTTAAAGATAATACAATTAAGAAGCCAGTCCTTTCTTGTTGGATTTCACATTCACAAGGTGCACTTTGGCTACTGCTCTTTAGCTTTCACTTGTACAGACTGCTTTCTTCACTTAGCGGCTGAAGCTCACAGAGAAGAATGAACAGGCTGAGACCCTACCTGCCCGCGGACTGTCTCGCCAGAGTGGTGCATGCTCTGGTTATCTCCCGCTTGGACTACTGCAATGCGCTCTACGTGGGGCTACCTTTGAAGGTGACTCGGAAACTACAACTAATCCAGAATGCGGCAGCTAGATTGGTGACTGGGGGCGGCCGCCGAGACCACATAACACCGGTCTTGAAAGACCTACATTGGCTCCCAGTACGTTTCCGAGCACAATTCAAAGTGCTGGTGTTGACCTTTAAAGCCCTAAACGGCCTCGGCCCAGTATACCTGAAGGAGCGTCTCCACCCCCATCGTTCTGCCCAGATGCTGAGGTCCAGCGCCGAGGGCCTTCTGGCGGTTCCCTCATTGCGAGAAGCAAAGCTACAGGGAACCAGGCAGAGGGCCTTCTCGGTAGTGGCGCCTGCCCTGTGGAACGCCCTCCCACCGGATGTCAAAGCGATAAATAACTACCTGACATTCAGAAGACATCTTAAGGCAGCCCTGTTCAGGGAAGTTTTTAATCTGTGATATTTTAGTGTATTTTTGGTTTTCTATGGAAGCCGCCCAGAGTGGCTGGGGAAACCCAGCCAGATGGGCGGGGTACAAATAATAAATTATTATTATTATTATTATAACATGGACAACGAGGAGCAGTAAATGCAAAACAAATAGCCCTACATACTTCAAAGCCTCACTGTACAGATGACAGCTTGTTTTTTGTGGCTCCTGCGAGACTCATTCTTTTTCTTCCAGGACCATAACGCTATAAAGCGTCAGGTTCTCTTTCACTCTTAGGGAAGCATTATTGGTTGTTTAAACTAGGAAAGATGGCTGCATACCCGTGTTTTTGCTGGGAACCGCAAGTTTTTCATTCGGCAACTTCACAAACTATTGTGCAGGAGCTGAAGGTTGCTTGAATTTATTTCAAAGTCTTACATGGAACATATTTGGCACACATTTCCCACTAATGCATATGGCTTTTGCAAATACAATAAGTCAAAGTCTTTCACATAGTACCCTGTAATCTCTGCAGAGCAATGAATAGGTAATAAATTAGAGCAGAGGCCAAATGACCCGAATAGCACGTAACGTTCAGTGCCAGGTTGGGGGGCATGGAAGGTATTAACAATGTGAGTTCTCATATGCACCAACAATGATGCCTCCAATACCCATTTTATAAAGGAACCCCACACTCTATTTTTCCTCTCTGCTGGGCTATGGACAGCCAGCGGTGCACACAGTGTTGAAAGTATCAATGCTAGCAGATCTGGAAGAGGAAGTGGGGCAGAATGCTGGAGCAGGAGAGAAAAGAGTCACAAAGCAAGGGGAGGAAATCTGGAGGCAAAAACCAACACAGGCCAGGGTCTAACCCAGGCATGGTGAACCTGTGGCTCTCTAGATGTTGCCAAACCACAGATCCCTAAACACTGGTCCTGATGTAGCTGGTGGGAGTATGAGTCCAACAGCAACAACTGGACAGCCACATGTTCTCCATCCCTGGCCTAAGCTACTGAGGACTGTGGCCAGAAGAGGCTGGAACAGGATACAAGCACTCAGCAAGAACAAAGGCAGTCAAGGGAACAAAGGGAATGGGAGCCTGGGAGTGAAATCAGGGGGGAAAGGAGAGGCAATGCTTAAAATAGTGACTTATTAATACCTAGGACTTCCCTAGGGACGCAGGTGGTGCTGTGGTCTAAACCACTGAGCCTCTTGGGCTTGCCGATCAGAAGGTTGGCGGTTCGAATCCCCACAATGGGGTGAGCTCCCGTTGCTTGGTCCCAGTTCCTGCCAATCTAGCAGTTCGAAAGCACACCAAAAAGTTCAAGCAGATAAATAGGTACCACTCTGGCAGGAAGGTAAATGGCATTTCTGTGCGCTGCTCTGGTTTCAGTGTTCCATTGCACCAGAAGCGGCTTAGTCATGCTGGCCACGTGACCCGGAAAAACTGTCTGCAGAGTGGACAAACACCGGCTCCCTTGGCCTGTAAAGCGAGATGAGTGCCGCAACCCCAAAGTCGTTTGCAATTGGACTTAACTGTTAGGGGTCCTTTGCCTTTTTTTTATCACTTGCCTAATGCATTTTGATTTTTTTAAAAAAAATCTTCAGGGGCATGTATAGCTGAATAATGTAATGCTATTCACTCCCCAATTCCAAATGGCAAGAAGTTCCAAAGCAGATGCTACAGAGTTTGTTCCCTTTGGATGAGAGAGAGCTCTACAGACCTATAGTCCCTTCGTAATATCTGCTTTGTTTAGAAAGAGACAATCAACAATGTTCCGAGAAGTTTCTTCTCAGATGCAAGAAGAGTCCATAGGGCTATGATGCACCTGACCTATATTCGCCACAATTTCCATTGTTTGCCCAGCTTGTCATAATAGCTTCCATTATGAAAAGGGCAAAGCTCCAGGGTGGAGATGGTGGGGAAGAGTCAGCAACTCGTGTCTGTTCTAGTTATTGGATAGATTCCTTCGTCTGTTATGTAGACTACAGAAGCCTGTATCCCCACCCCCACCCCTTTCCATCTACTTTCAATTTGGGCAACCTGGACTGCTCTAGAGAATTTCTGAAACACCTGTTCCGTGTCCCCCACAGAGATGTCAGGGTGACATTCTATCCTTTCGTTGACTCTCTGGTTCAGCTCTCAATCAGCATGTTATGCATCGGACGTTATCCAGCTGTAGTACATGAGGTTTACCTAGGTTTTTCTTCCAGGCCAGATTTGCCCAGAGATGATAATGTGAGATCAGTTGAAACCAGGGTGGGAAACCTGTGAAACGCACCCCCCCCCCCTCAGTGTTTCTGGACTTCAACTCCCATCAGCCCCAGTCAGCAAAGTCAATGGTTGGGGATGAAGACAGCTGTAGTCCAGTAACAATTTGAAGGTTGTAGTTTCCACCAGACCTGGTTTAAGCTTTACAGCCTGGCTATCCAAAAACATTTCTCTAGCAGCCTCTCCTCTCACTTGTAAAATAATGGCTAGATTACATCAACAGGGTGGGTGGATAACCTTTGTGCAATTGTGAAGCATTTTAAGTATTAAGGAGGTGGGCTCATAATCAGGTGGGGACTTCGCATTTATTCTCCCAATACCTTCTTAAAAGAAACATGCTGTGCTGGAGCTGTTCCAGGGAACATTCAGCCAAATCCATTTGGAAATGGCTTAAGGCAAAGGATGGAACCTGGACGTTTTGAGGCCCTGCTTAGTAATTCTATCCTAGCCACATAATGAAGAAGGGCAATCCACCTAAGTAATCTTGTATTTTGCTGTCTTGAGCTGTCTTTTGCCTGTTTCCTCTTTGTGTCACAGTTTTATCAGTCTGGGCCCAGGATTTATGAAATATCCTGCTTCGATTGTTTGGTTACACGCTTCTTTGAAAGAACTTAATGCCCAGATCAGAGAAGAGGGATTCGGAAATTATGGCTGGAACAGACAGATGGATCTCAGACCTTAAAGCCGTTCTTCCCTACAGCTTGAGTTTATGTTGGACATCCAAGCTGACCTGGATAAATTTGGTGGTGGCAGTTATAAAATATTAGCAGTTGCCAATAAGTTAAAATACATATGGGCTAAGAGTGAATGATTTCCTTCCTGTGCAACCACAGGTTTGAAAGCAATAAAAAGGAGGGTAGGAAACCTCCAATGTTGTGAATACATTGAATGTAGTAGATGTCATATCTGAAGTGCTCCCATTGGTAGGCTTCTTATATATGGAAGTTACGGTCCTGAAGCATCTTTCTTTCTTAAGACATTCAGAAATGCTATGTGACTAATGATAACATATGTACAAGTGGAGCCTGCAAGAAATGTTGCTGTATATCCTCACCCCCTAACACAGAAGCAGGGAATGTCAGTCCTCCTTTGGGTCAAATGCAGCCCTCCAGACCTCTGCATCTGGTTGTCAAGACTCTGTACAGGCTATACCTCTCACTGACCCAGCTGTATGCTTTTGTCTACCAATTTTACCTGGCTGGAATGTCTTCTTGACCTGTGATAATACCCTTCCTCATCTGAATGGGGGATGGAGAATGGTATAAGTCTGACCACACCCCAGAAGACTCCTCACAAAGGAATGTGACCCTTAGAGCATGGGTGGGGGATCTTTTTCAGCCTAACAGGAATGTTCCAGCCAGCCAACCAACCAGCTGTGTCTTCCTCCAGCTCAAGGATACTATAACCTGTTGAGGTGCAAGGAAATCAATTCACTCTTCCCCTCTTTGGGTTTCCATTTTCCTTTCCCAGTTAAATATTTTGATGCTCAACCTGAAACCCTTTGAAAGGATCTAACCTTCACATAGCAAAGTGCTTGAAGGCAGGCACCAAAAATCACTAGCTAGTATTACGGCGTTAAGACTTGAAAAAAGCCAGCCTTTGATCCGAGCACATACAGTACTTAACTCTCAACATCTGAGGAATCCCACTGGAGTTAAAAGTTTAAACACATATGCGGTGGTTAATTGCTTTAAAAGGTCAAGACCTTATTGTTTCACAGCAGGAGTACATCTCAGCCAACACACGGGTGTATTTCACACAGTGACATAAGCACAATACTCAACTTGCACGCTAGTCATAAAAATTGATCATTTTAAGCCTCCCCTCCCCATTCTACCCCTCAGTTAAACAAGTCTTATATCAACCAAGCCAGCTGTCATTGATATCCACTATCCAGTCCCAGTGGGAGCCTTTGAACATGAACCAAAGCAGCTGCCTTCTAGACAAAACTAGGTGATAACTGCCTATACCAGAATGAGGTTCTAGCCTTAGTTCCATTGTCAGTTCACACATTTGTGAGTTTTTATATCTGAACTTAGGATTTTGGAAAAGTGCCTACTTTGAATGAGTCAAACGCAAACATGTATCAAGTGGCTACACTCTCTCAAGATTTTGCGGTGTGACTCAATTGTTTATCAAAACTTTAGGTTTGTGCATTTAAAGTGGATTAAAGCCCTCAGTTGCCCTAGCACAACAAATCTACTTTATTAAAAAAACAGATTTTTTGCAGTTTGGAAAGTGACAAGGAAATGTACTGAACAAATGACAAACAGGAAGAACACCCCACAAGCAAATCGGGATGAATGCTCATTGTTGTACAACCACCCCACAAACATCAGAACAAATGCTCAATAAATAAGTTAGAATTAGCTACAGCTCCCTTCCCTGTCAGCTAAACAGCTGGTTATAAACCTAGTTTTTTGGCATGTACGTAGTTTGTGAAGAGGTCTTGCACCCATTGTTTCTGAAACCTCAGTTGTTACATTGGTTAGCAACAATCCTCAGACTAGCACGAAAGAGCAACTGTGGCGACTGTAAAGTCTCCTGATTGGTCCTTTCTGCCTCGCCACTTCTCAAGTTCCCTTACTACATCCTTAGACTGGAGTCTTAATGCTCAAGCTGCAATGAACCTCAGATCTTCTTTTCTGTCAGATCTCTTGTTACTTTCGGCTGTGCTAACACTTCCAGTTCCCCAACATTTGCTGCTGGATTAAACTGTCCCAATTTGCAGCAGCAAAGTGGTGGAGTTCAGTCTGCTTCCCTCCCTGTTCAATTCAATGGGAATGCATGGAAGGCTCAGAAGACTTAACCTGATGGCCAAGCTCCATCAGTGTCCATGGAGGCTTCCACCATCAGCTTCCGAGAGGGGAATTTTTGTCACAACCATGTTAGGGAGGGGGATATGGTTAACCCCCCCCCATGAGTTTGGGGGAGAGTAGGCTGTACGCTGAGACCTTTCTAATCCAGCAAGTGTTAAAATTTAATCAAGGATTCAAATTCCTGGAATAGCCATCAAGAGAACAAAGGAAAGGGGCTCTGTGCAAGGCAGAAAATGGGTGAGGTCCCCTCTTTCAATTTGTGGGCAGTTAGAAAGACAAAGGCAGAGCTGAGAGTTGAATGATGTGAGCTAGAAGCCAGCAGCAAAGCTGAGAGTCAAAGAGACAGAGCAATGCTCGATTTCTATTTGAATCCAAGGCCATGACCATGGGAGAAACAAGAGCCTTTGGGGATGTTAATGCTGTGAACCCCTTCATCACTGGCTCAGATTGCATATATGTGTAAATAAACCATATATCATATAGACACCACAATCTCCGCTGCGATCTCGTGCCAAAGGAAATATGAACCCTGAGTAAGAGCCCAGAGATGGTTATTCCACTGTTTTAGTAGCGTTTTAGCATTTTGCAGTTTGAGTTAATTTTTTGTTAATTGCAAACCACTCTTGATTTTCTTGGAACTGAAAAATAGAGTATCTGATTCCTCAAATCAATGCCAATATTGCTGACATATATAAAGCTGCTTATGTATATTTATATGTATTTTCCTAATTTTAATAGGTCCCATTCAAAAAGTAAATTAAAGGTAGAATGGCTGTTAGCCTCCAATTTTAGCAGCTGAACATTCTCACCTCACTGCATAACAGGGGTTTTTAATGGAATTACAGAAAAGTAGCAGAAGAGTGCTGCTTGGTCTCAGACCTCTATAGCTGCTTCTTTTGACACAGCTGAGTACGTTTCCATACCTCCTCCTGCACTTGGTCTCCCCCAATGGGAATAAAATAGATTGACTCTAATAGGTTTTAATGTACAATGATTAGCTCATTTATAAAAGATTTCTACCAAAGCCTCAATTATTTAGATGCAGATCAAGATCAAAAGAGATCAAAGCATATCCTGAACCTGTAGGTAAAATCAAGATGTTAATTAAATGAGGAGAAGATCAATGGACTCTAACCTCATCTATATGATGCAGGAGGAGGAATGTATTAAAATTCAGGACAGCCAGGACACTAGCACACAGGAGAATGCCATGCTGGCTGCGCAGTGCTGCTTTTTGCTATATGAAAAGGCATTACATCAAGTCATGGACCTTGATTCATGATTCATTACCCGCCACAAACAGATGACATCTGACCCACAAAGAAAGATTAATACAACTATTTCAGCTGCATGTTTGTAAGTGCATCCTATGCTGAAAAAGTCAAAGTAGTAATGAATTATGACACGTATGTCACATGACATGTCAACAACCCAAGATTCATATACTGGGAAGCTTAAATAACATCGGTGCAATCTAGTCCTTAGGGTCATTCAAGCCCAGTGCTGGAAGTCAGTTTATCACTACCTGCCTCTTTCCAGCAGCACCATTTGCTATGGCTGAATAGACGCAGCGCACTGCAGGGTTTTGTTTTCTTTCACCACTGGGGTTCATGTTGATGAAATCACCCCCAACTGTAAGTACATTGGAAGTCAGCCTCTAAATCAGAGCTGAGTGGCAAGGAGTTGCACAGGTTACCCTTTTCAGCCTGAATTTGTTACACAGATGGCACATATCTGGCTAAAACTGCCTAGTCAGCATACAGGTTGCCAACTCCCTAAGTCAGTGAGAAGGCTGATTATACTGCTTTGAGGTTTTTCCCTACAATTTATCAGTGTGTGCATTTTATGAGATAAATAAGCACAGCACTAGCAAAACAGCAGCCAATGCATATGGAAAGGGAAGGCTTGTTTAGTGCAGGGACTGAGGTGGGGGTGCAATGTGTCTCAATGTACAGTACTCTTTGCAAAGACACCTGAGCCTCTTTCTCCCACGGAAGCCGCACCAGCAGGAGTCAGTCCATCAAGACTGCTTTGACCAATCTGAGGAAACACTGTTTGACATTTACCATCTAGCTCAGGGCTAGAGACCCTTTTTCTGCCCAAAAGCTGCATTACTTGCTGGGCAGTCTTCTAGGGGTCACATGCCAAAGATGACCAGGGTCAGAGGCAAAAGCAGACATAGTAATAAATGCAAATTTTACCTCTGCACAGTGGCTGATTTCTGCAGATGTTCACAACCCCCTCCCTAACCTCCATCTATGGGGCATTGTCAGAGCTCAAGGACACATTCCAGTGTGGCTCAGAAATGTCCCCAGGGCTAGATACTGTTTGGCCCCAGGCCCAAGGTTCCCCCATCCCTGAGCTACAACATCTGGATTGAGCTGGAAAGCTCAGTTGGTTAGAGCGTCTGTCTTGAACCATAGGGTACACCCATCACCAGGATCCTCTTCCTCCTCCCCATTGTCCTGCCAGTTTATGACAACATGGTGCTCATAATGCCAAGGTTGCAGGTTCAATCCCAGTGAGGGACAGCTGCATGGTTCTGCATTGCAGGGTGTTGGACTAGATGATCCTCAGGTCCTTCCAACTCCATGATTCAAAATGGAGGACAGACTGAGGAGTTTGTGGCAACATTTGAGGGAGCTGAGATGCAGAAATTCTGCCCACCTTCCATGCCTGCCTTTCAATGCTGCTATGTTCATTTCTAATGCCTGATGATCCTACAGCAATTTATATTCTTAGCATCCACGGTCACTGTTAGGAACTAAAGCATCAGTGCCAGGCCCAAATATCACAACCTATCCTTTAGGTCTCCATTAGGTCCTTAGATAGTTCCCCACCCTAAGCCATCTGAGATGGTTTCGGATGCTGCAACATTTCTAAGGTAGGAACCTTCACTCTTGCAGAGGTCCAGTGGCTTGGTTTAGTCTGAACTTTATTATCCCAGACACACACAAAAGGCAAAGTGGGAAGATCAGGGGAAAGCTCACATTTCTACTGGACAGTGTTTGCAGCTCAGTAAGGAAGCCAACATCACAGAGTGTGCAGCATGCCACTTACTGGCATTTTAGCAAAGCAAGCCAAAGAACTGATGGCAGTTACACAAATCTTGGAACCATAAAAAGGGCAACAGATAAAGGGAGGGGAAATGATTTGTTGAGAAATAGAGAGAGGTTCCAGAGGGAAAGAAGGCCTCGGGGAGAAAATGAAAGATCTAATTATTTGGTGAAGCAAGGAATATTAACACATCACTCATGTTTAGCATTAGCAATCATGAGAGTTCCACATCACTGCATTGTACAGCACGAAGCCGGAACCTGTTGAGAATGATAGATATATTCGGTCCTAGACAATGACAGTGTAGAAAACAGATTTTCATTAAGCAAGTGGGAATATCTGTAGATTGCCAGCTATACATCTGTCTCATCAACATAATGCATAGAGTGGAGTGGGAGACTCTAGTTGATCAATGTGCTCAACTAGGTCAGTTGCCCTAAGAAGATCTTTATGGATCACATTTAAAGCATTTTAAATATATGTTTGTAAGTGTTTTAGAATGAGAACCAGGCTAGTACAATCCATAGTCTTGTATGACTGATAAAGTTGCCCACTAATTAAATAATTTTAGTTGATTAATCATCTGCCTTGTAACCAAACAACAGAGGAATTGATTCAGCATTGACTCGTTGTACCTATAAGGCTATTCAAATGCAGCTACATTGAGCATCAAATATGTCCCTGAAGAAAGGCTGAATAGCCCCAAATATTTTTGGATTTGGGTTATTATAGAAAAGTATGTATTGTGCCTACTTTTTTTTAGTTGTGTTTACATGAGGTTTTGGTGATACAGTACTGCTCTATTTTATGGGTTGGGATCAAGTCAAGTCTGCCATTTGTAACATTAAAATCCAAATGGGAGCTAGACCTGGATATTATTATATGAAATGCCCTATAGGCTTCAGATTTGACCAAAGGAATTTTTGTATATTTGGATGCCAAATGTACTAGTTGAGTATTTGGCAGCCTGTTATACCAAAGGGGGGGGGGAGTTATGCAGCAAACGTTTATAGAACATTCAGTTTTTGCATCATTTTAAATCAGGGCCTGCTCAATATATTTTGATACCAGAAGGGAAAATTCAAATGACCTCCCTAATGCTAACGGAAATGGAGCAGAATCTACTGGAAAGGAAGGACAAGACAAAGAGGTTGATAAAATTATGCTTTGTGAAGAAAATGGGTAGAGATAAATATTTCCCCTTGCTCATCTAAAATGACAAAATGGCAGGGGCTTCAGAACAGGCAATGTGAACTCTTACATTCTGTAGCTTTAGATTGGAATATCCTACCCTGGGATGTGATGATGGCTGCCAACTTGGATGGTTTTAAAAGGGGATTAGACATATTCGCACAATGGCAGTATATGACCTACATGATCAGAGGTACCATGGCTCTGAATACCAGTTACTGGGGGAGCAATAGTAGATAGAGTCTAATGCCTTCTTACCCTGCTTATAATCTTTCAAAAGGCAGCTGGCTGGCCACTTTGGGTAACAGGATGCTAAACTAGAGAGGAATCACCAAATCATAGAACTGTAGAGTTGGAAGGGTCCCTGCAATGCAGGAATCTCAACAGTCTGATCCATTCACAGGGCTCTTAAGTTCTCCAGAAGTTCTTCTAGCTCAAGGCTCATTGATATGCAGCTGCTATGTTTTTGTTCATTTCAGTGGCGCTTGAGCAAGAAACCTTGGTGACTCACACAACATGGCAAGATCTGTCTTCTACTCTGCTGCCCTTACCCAAAATCCACCACAGAGGAAGTTGCTTCACTTTGCCTGAAGAAGAATATGACCACCTTTGCTTTACATACTGTTATGCCTTATTAAGAACTGCCATGGACATGGCAAGGGAGAAGGTTAATTCCATCCAGACCCCACCTGGAAGGCATCTAACTGCCATCAACGTAGTTCTATCAAGTCTGATGGAATAATGCAGACATTATCACCAGCTCCGCTCCTGCAGCTGATCTGGGAGAAAGACTGCTTCTGGGGTGAGACTCCTTTTTATCAATGGCAAGGCAGCCAGAACCACCACTGACATTGACAGGGAGTTGTTGCTCTTGTAGAGACAGAATTTGCATAAGCAAAACTATCTATATAACTGCATTATAAGAACTGTAACTTTTTAAAAAAAACTTAGCTTGCTTTTCCTTTCTCCCTCCCATTCCTTTTACCTCATGTGCCATGTCTAGATTGTGAGCTGGAGGGCAAGGACCATCTTAGCACAGAGTTCTGTAAGCTGCTCTGAGAGCCTTTTTGGCTAAAGGGCATGATATAAATGCCATAAATTAATAAGACCCTTTTGCTATCCCTTTGGGAAAAATATGTCCTAAAGCCTCATTTCTTTCCTGAGTACATGTTTGCTTAAATCTTGTTTTCCAAATGGCATAACATTATCTCTCACCTTAATTACAATACATGGTGGTGACAGCATTAGCTTTGCACCATCTCCTCCCTGGAAGAGCATGCAGCATCAGATGCCATGAAATGCAATTAAGTGTCGCTCAGGCAGCCAGACTGGGCTATATTGGCTTGCTTTTCCTTCAGAATCCACAAGCAGCTCATTGTAGTAGCTACTCAGCCAGAGCAGGCTGATATCTTTGGTGACCTGGCAGGCATGCGGGAAGGGAACCAAATTGCCTCCTAACCAGTTCATGACCTCTGTGCCTTTTCATTATATAGGATCCCAGTTAGCAGCTACTTAGTAGGAAACCACCTAGGAGAAACTGTACATTGGCTTGCATGCATGCAGACTAAACAGAAGCAAAACAAGCATGTCACATCACTGCTAGTAAAGGTAAAAGGTCAATGACCCCTGGACGATTAAGTCCAGTCAAAGACGACTATGGGGTGCGGCGCTCATCTCGCTTCAGGCCGAGGGAGCCAACGTTTTTCCGCAGACATCTTTCCGGGTCAGCATCCAGCATAACTAAACTGTTTCTGGTGCAACAGAGCACCGTGACGGAAGCCAGAGCACACGGAAATGCTGTTTACCTTCCCGCCGCAGCAGTATCTATTTATCTACTTGCATGGTGTGTTTTTGAACTGCTAGGTTGGCAAGAGCTGGGACAGAGCAATGGGAGCTCCCCCCTCCTCATGTGCACAGATTCAAATGGCCAACCTTCCAATCACCAAACCCAAGAGGCTCAGTGGTGTAGATCACAGCCTCACCCGTGTCCGCATCACTGCTAGTACTGAGGTAGGGTAGCATGGCGTTGAAGAGAGTGGACTGTGAGCCTGAAGTCCTTGGTTCAAATCTTGCCTCGCTATGAACTCCCTTGATTGCCTTAGACAAACAGCAATCTCACCCTACCATATATTTAAAGCACTCTTTTACCACGCTTCAACAGTCATGGCTTCCCCAAAGGAATCCTGGGAACTGGCTCGTTCAATATATGCTTGATCACACAAGCATGCATTGTGCCAAACCTGGAAGTAACCTGAAAACGTCACAAAAATATCACAAAAGGGCTTTTCCAATGGTGTTTCAAATATACGTGATTTCACTGACACACACAATGCCTCAGAATATAATCCCTCCATGTAAATGGGGGTGTTGCCTGTACCCAATGTACCTCTAATGAATTCTGCACCTTCTTAACAGCATAACTAGCTAAGTAGTTAATGTACTCACAAGCTCCCTCTGCCAGCTACTAGACGTTAACTCTGTCCTTTAAAAATGGCAGTGTAGAATAGACACAATGGAAAATATCACTGTATCTAAAATGCCAATGGTTTGATTCTTGGCTTGGCTCCATTTCCTATTGTTGTTTACATATTGCCTATAACAGTAATGTCTCGCTCTGAATGTAACTGACCTGTATGAAGGACTCTGTGATTTGAAAACAGAATCATATGTACCTTTGCTACCTAAGAAAAATCTTTTAATAAAGGAGAGAGAGAGAGACTTACTAGCTCATCAGGCAGTAGGGTAGGGGAAAATCCACTGCAGTAACAATGTTAACCTTTTACTCCCAGTGGGATTGTAACAACTACAGTAATAAGAAAATGAAGTTGCAGAAGCACATGGAAAAGATCTGGTCAACTGCTTATCTCTCATGTCTTTATGAATCCGAGTAATCCACCATTTTTCTCAAAATGGCATTAACATTACTGCTCTCTTACTATTTATATTATAGTAGTATCTAGGGTATTGCTCTGAAAACTGTTTTCCTCATTTAGTTACATGAGCACAAACAAAACAACTTGCTGTATGAAAAACACCACAGCCTTTAGTCAAGGGCTGAGTAAATGCCCTTCTCTACTAAAGAGAATGCGTCTTCTTCTCTATTAAAAGGAAAGTACAGGAGTAGGGAATGGGTCTAGAATTCAAAACCAGCCAACAACTCTTTTGTTTTTGTTTTTTAAAACCAAGTTTCTAGACCATATGATTAAGTGAATGAGTCTGAAGGTGTGTGAGCAGTTTCTGCTTAAATCCCAAAATGAACATCTCAGTAGCATTTGCAGCCATCAGAAAAGGTGGGGCTTAAGAATCCTGCATGACCCATTGCCCCCCCCATTCCCCAGTAAGAAGGCACGTTATAAACACTGCTCCAAGTTTAAATGATAAACTGTATAAATTCATCTACAGTGGTACCTCTGGTTGTGAAGTTAATTCATTCCCGAGCTCCGTTCTTAACTTGAAACTGTTCTCAACCTGAGGAACCACTTTAGTTAATGGGGCCTCCCACTGCTGCCACGCGATTTCTGTTCTCATCCTGGGGCAAAGTTCTTAACCTGAGGTACTACTTCCGGGTTATTGGAGTCTGTAACCCAAAGTGTTTGTAACCTGAGGTGTTTGTAACCCGAGGTACCACTGTATTGTAAAAATGAATTTTAAAGACTATGGAAAACCAACATGGTGCAGGACTTTACCCTCTAAATGTGTCCAGGGAAAGGAGTCTTCGGCGTTTGGGTTTCTCCTCCAACGGTCTTGGGCTCTCTGCAGAATTAAGTTCCTAAAAGGGAAAGTGGAGAAAAGAGTGATGTACCTTTGTTGACAGTCAAGTTCTCCATTCAAGGAGGGTCAGAGCATGGCAAAGACTGAAAAAGCTGGAAGTCAGCATTGATGTAAGATTAGAGTTTTGCTAATTACTTAGAGCAAAGTGACCCAATGTGAGTCCCTCGAGGCCTTTTTTGGCAACCCCCAGGAATATTTGACCTCCGCCACAGTCCTCCAACTGCCTTCCCAAAGCCAGGTAAACAAAGTGTTGGGCTTTGAGAAGGAGGCATGAGGACTCTGACAGGTTCCTAGAGGCTTCCCACTTCCTTCCCAAAGTCTAGTTAGCACTTTCCCAGCTTTGAGAAGAAGGTGGAGAGGGCTCTAGGACCCTGTCAGAGCTTCGTGCCTCCTTCCCAAAGCCCAGTGCTTTGCTTAAGCAGTTTTGGGAAAACAGCACAAGGGCTGCAGGGGGGCATCAAATGTTGGCCTCTTTTTGAACTGATAGAAAAGACAGTTCCCATTCAAGCTGGTCATTATAATAATTTTGCCACATTAAGAATTTGGAGGATGTGTCAAAGCTGGCGCAGAATGGGCCAGAATGACCCCCTTACACATAAAACTGCTGTCAAAAACTGCAATGTGTTAGAGACACTTGAGAACACACACACACACACACACACACACACACACACACACATTAACTTCTTCATAGCCAGAATCCATCTGGAACACAACTGAATGGCCTAGAATGGAGACTTCCAAACTAGCAAAGCTAGCCAAATTCATCAGAATGAGTAAACCACAAAATGTCCACAGAAGCCACATTCCAATACCAGTTCTGGGCCATAAATGATATTCCCCACCATAAAATGGCCTAAATTGTCAACTTCTGAGCTGAGTTAACCAAATTCACCAGTCACACAAGTCTAGAAAGGAATCCTGAAGAAAACTTCCACAGAAATCATGGTCAAATATCCAATCCAAGCATTAAAGGCATTTTGGATTGATGCAACGAGCCATGGTTCATCCACAGAAACCATGCCCCAATATTCATTCCAAGCGTTAAGAGCTACTCCAAAAACTGGAATGTCAAGTTCTGACCCAGCAGAGCCAGCCAAATTAATGTCACATTGGACCCAATGGGCACGATGAAGTAAGCCACAAAACCTCCACAGATACCATATTTCAATATGCATTGCAGAACATAAACCATTTTCTGTGCAAACAGCCCAGAATGCCTCCTTCTGAGCCAGTCAAACTAACTAAATTCACCAGTGACACGTGACTGGGTATGGGCTGTAACATCAATTTGCAAGCCAGGCAAAGCACTCCAATTCACACATTAGAATGTAAGAAGAGTCTTGTTGCAGTGGACCAAAGGTCCATCTAGTACAGCACCCGATTCTCACAGTGGCAAACCAGATGCCTAGGGGAAGCTCAGAAGCAGGCGGGACCCAAGTACAACAGTAGTCACTCCACTTGGTATCCCCTGCCAATGGTATCCAGTGCCATACAGCCTCTCACCGTGGAAGTAAAACAGAGCCATCAGGTCTTGGAAACCTTAACCTCTATGAACTCATTTAACCTTTTTTAAAAGTCATCCCAGCCATCACTCCATCTTGTGGGAGCAAATTCCATACTTTAATTATGTGTTGTGTGAAGACGTAGTTTCTGTGGTTTGTCCTTATCCAAATCATATAACATTCAGCTTCATTCATTGAATGCCCCAGGTTCTGGCATTGTGATACAAGTGGTGGGGAAACTTCTCATTTCACTAACTGTACAAAGGACTGAAAGTGTGGTTGCACCATAGATTTATATAATGGTGTTATGATATTGGCAGTTTTATTTTCGGTTTTATTTTCAGCACTGCCTAATGATCCCTAACATGGAATTCTCCTTTTTTTCACAGCTGCCACACACTTGGTCAAAATCTTCATCGAGCTAGCCCCTGTGACTTCTCAAGGTCACACTCCTCATCTGGAACTCATCCTAGCAGAGGCAGATTCTGTGTAAAAGAGGTGAGATTCAGCCTCAGGGATTTTGAAGGTGCAAACTGAAGTTTTATGTCTCTCCAGTGCCTTACTCCATTACTGTTAAATGGACAATTGAAGCAGTTTGTTAGCAGTTATTATTATTACTCAGGAATTTGGTTGGTTTGTCTAGCTCACAAGTTGCCATTCCAGGTACTTTTTTTCCAGAATACCATTTATGGTCCAAAGCAAGAACCCAAATGTGGTTTCTCTGGGTGTTTTACAATTTACATCATTCTAATCTGTTTCTCTGTGAGTTGTGAATATGCCTCTTTTGTATTGCTCAGATGGTGGAGTTCCAAGCAGGATTTTCCCCACCTTATATATCCGCACTTCAGAGGTATCATGAGGTTGTCTCTGCATTTTCCATCCAATCTTTGAAGCCATATGGTCTAGTCATTGGCTTTTTCCTAACTTATTTTAATAGAAAGCTGAGTTTGATGGTATACTGAATTCTACATTTATGGGATGCACTATGTTGGGAATGCATTATGTTGGGAAGCATCGTAGCAACACATTCCTTTCAAACAGATGATTAAAAAAACACCATTAATTTTAAAATGGTTTCTGGAACCTTGCCTTATGCACAGCTTCTCACGGATAGAGATTTGTGTGCCACTCTTTTACAATCACGTTTTGCCCACTTTAAGACCTGGGTGTCAGTGTGGCACTGCCCACATTTCTCAGAACAGGAAATAATGCATCAAAACCTAAGTGTGCAAACATACATCAAACACTCTTTTCAAAGGATCCAGAAGTCAAAACTGGTATTTCACAGTGTGTTTTTACCACTGAACTATTGCCCAATGTAGATTGTCTCCAAAATACCTTTATAAATTCTGCTTGACATGTACAGTATGCCCATCTCCATTTAAAAATAGAGGAAGCTTACATGCTAATGCTTGTGGGATGCAAAAGGCGAGCCGTGCTTCATTAGATTTGAAGGGACGGTTCTCTCCTGGTTAGGCCTCTGGCTTGGCCATATTGAATTACAACGCTAAACAGAACAGGAAGGATCTGCCTGCCTAATTCTGTTTGATAGATCGCTTTGTCATTTTCAGATGCCAGATTGGAGATAGCCGCCGCCTCCTTGGCAAAGAATGGTGCTTTAGAGCTCTAGGCTATCAGGAGCAAGCGCTAATGTAACCCAGCATATGCACAGAGACTGCTAGCTTGCTGTAAAATAATTGCTGCAGTTTCTCCAAAAATTATGGCAACCCATTTTCTAGCAAGTTGCTTCTAGGATTAACTAAACTGGACAAGCTAGATCAGCAGCAACAGCTTTGGCTGCTAATGTGACATCCCATTGTCAGTACATACCTACAGATGTTCTATGTAGGTTATAAACAGGTTAGGTTTTTATGAACTGAGGTAAAGCATTGGTGCCACCATGCCCTTAACAAAGATGACCCTAATTTCTTCCTTAACTAGTGCCTCTGGTCACACAGGTTTTTTAGGTTTGTTTGGCCTGAGAAAAGAATTGGAGAAATAGATATAAATGCCACACCCAACAATGTTTAGGAATTTAGAAAGTTGCCAGATACCAAGTCATACCATTGGTCTACCCAGCTCAGTGACAAACTGATGTGCTGGGATGTGGGGCAGGGGTTCAAGAACAGAGCTTCTCCATGCCCCCCCAACATGAAACAAATTAGCATGGATTAGTAATTAGTAAGGGGAGAGGACACACAGCTGAAAGATGCATTTCCGTATGGCAGGATATATTCCTGGGAAAGCGGGGGGAACAGGTTGGCTAAGGGAGAAACAGATGATGATGTCTAAATCCTTTAATAGTTCATTCAAGCTCTGCACAGATTTAATATTGAAGTGAGGGAGATTATGAGCAAGGAAAACTCTGGGCTTAACTTCATTTACCTTTCCTCTGCTCTTTCCAAAACTTGGTGTAGAAAGAAAAAGAATTTGGTTCTTAGGTACAATATTGATAATTCCATACTTAATTGCCTGTGCTCAAACAAACCTGCAAGAGATTTAAGATCCATGGCAGAGATTCTACTCCTTTGCCTGCCACAGAGAAGGTTTATGCTACTGGGCATGAAAGATAGTGGCTCTATGTGGGTGGTCCCATGAATGTGAAACTCCCTCTCCTGAGAGATACAATCAGCCGCCTCTTTGTTCTCATTTAAATGGGCTCTAAAAACATTTTAATTTTTGATTCTATTTAACTTTTTCATCTCATTTGTTGTGTTAGATCCATCCCCTCATTTTATGGTGTGATGACTTACGGCTCTGGTATTTATCCCCCACCCCACCCCATTTTATTCTATGATGTGATGACCTAGAGTGAAGAAATACATTTCAACCCTGAAAAATATTTGTATTCATGACTGGCTTACCAAGGGTTCTTTTCTGTTCTTTTTTATGAGGCTGGTAGAATTGGATTAGTGTAAAATGTTTCACCACTGCAATTATTATTGGTGCACTGTTGTATTTTGATATGTCTTTTGTTTTTATATGTTGCAAGCTACTGTAAGAAGACTATATATATTGAATGGCAGCATTAAATGAGTGAATGCATTCATTAAGCAAAGAAGAAGAAGAAGAAGAAGAAGAAGAAGAAGAGGAAGAAGAAGAAGAAGAAGAAATTGGATAACATTTTTTTAAAAAACCCCAACTTGTGAATTCCAAAAGTTCTGCTAAAACTGGCCTCTCAAAGTCATTTTTCACCTTTGGACATGGAGAATTTGCTCTTCTGTTGCTGCAAACTATAATGGGTCTGTCACAATTGTGGATATTAATGGGCACCTGACCTTTCCAGTGCCTTACACTGGGGTCACTTCAAAATGGTTTTATGTCTTTGGTTAGAAGAAGTGTTCTTAAGAGAGAACTTCATTTAGTCTCATCTATTTTTAGTTAATCCAACTCTTCAGACAGCAAGCAAGGTCAGCAAATCTTCACCAGAAGGTCACAAACCCACGATGCAGCACTATGTAAGTCGCCAGGCCATTAATTATTCCACAGAACAAACTCTACTCTACTTCTTTGGTTAGACTGGTTACCATCTGTAGTTAAAGTAGAAGTAGAGATACTGAAAGCTGAATACATGATATCTTTATTTTCTGGCTGGCAGAAAGAAGCAAGTGCTTGGGCCTCATTGTTAGAAATCTTTGTGTGAACAGATCTGTATGGGATTGGGCTGCTTGTTTGCAGACTAGGACATCTGTTTCTGTTTGGTGTGCATGGAACACATAGAAATGTCTTCTCCACTGAGCCGGCCCACTTTGACATGGAGTGAAGCAGCTGCCTCAGGCAGCGGAAACAGAAGAGGCGGCACTCCTAGAAGTGCTCCACCCGGACACTGCCGAGGAAGCAACCCAGGTAAGGGAGGCTATTGTGGCAGTGAAGCAGCACAGATGCAGCTGCAGAGGTGAGGTCGATTGGTAACTCACAGCACCTGGTGGCAAGAGCCGGGAAGGGATATAAGACCAGCATTTCCCTTCGGCTCTTTGCCACAGCAACACACTTCCTGCCTTGCTGCGCTTGGATTCTTGACTCCTTGCTTCCTGATCCTCGGACCCTTGGCTTCTTGACTCCTTGTTTCCTGATCCTCAAACCCTTGACTCCTCGACTCCTGGTTTCCTGAGCCTCGGACCCTTGGCTTCCGGACTTCTGGCTTCCGGACTCCTGTTCCTGCTCCCACCCCACCATCTTGCCCCCGGTCGCAATGTCCTCTGCCAGGACTTCGTAAACCAGACCGTGACATTCAACTCAACCAGTTGGCGAGAGGGGAGGAGTTCACTCACCCAGCTTTGCTGCCAGCTGGGAAGGAGCTTTGGAAAAAGGAACGGATTTGGTCTTCTTGATGACCCAATGGCCTGATCTAGCGTACATTAGACAACCCAGCCATATTTCAGCCCAGGATGTTCTGCCCCACTTGGAAAATGGATGCTTGATTAGAGATGTAGGAGGACTCAGAAATTAAAACAACATAACTAGCTTTGCTTGGAATATAAAACTCTGGCTCTGGGTCTGCACCTCTCTCATTGCAAGGACCTGCAAGAAAAGGTTGCCATATGGAGTGCTTCTACTCAGGGTTCCAGCCAGCTGTGTGCATTCCAGAATATGACATTCCACTCTCCCTCTTCATTTTTCTGGTTTCTATTTTTTGTCTTCCAGATGTCAGCCAGTAAGTTAGTATTCCATGCTCACTAAGCATGCTCAGTTTGCACTGGTTTGTTTTTGAGGGTTTCCCCTTAGGCTTTTTTTCTCTAAAGTTTTTTTTTGTACTTCAGCAAATGGTGAGATTTCTCCAAGCCTGCCTCTTCCATGTGAATGGTGTCATTTTGGCTAGATAAGGATCATAAGGATCCACAGTTGGACAAAAATTCATTATATATCATCAGTGAAGTTGATACTTTACCAAGCAACATATGCAAAAAAAGAGACGTCCCTGCGGGATTAATTTCATTTCTAAATCTTCTTGAAAAGTACTACTAAATAAAATAGTGTTACAATCTCTAAAACATTGTTCTTAAAGACAGAGGTCCTTTTATTGTTCAGGAAATTATTCATTATGCTAACTACTTTGCACCACAGTTGAAAGGCCAAGAAAGAGTATCATCATTTATCACAGAAAGTCTTGAGCGGAAAGAAGCCTGAATGCTAATTTTTACTGCGCATTGATTGTTTAGACTAGAGTTAGAAAAAACAAATGGGTAGTCTATTTGTTACGGAATTGTTTTCATATCCAGACAAATGTCGCAGCAGGTTTAGAAGGTTGTTTTGTTGGTGCTCTGTATGGGGAATCCTGTTTCTTGCAAGACTTTACAAATGGAAGAACTATAATGTTTATGTCAGTCGCTTACAGTTTTTTATTCATCTTCCTCCAATGGCTTTATCTTATTTAAAGGGCATCTCTTGCAGGGTATACAGGGTTGTTGTGAGATAAAATAACTTCTCAGTCTCAGTAATAAATATTTTTTAATAAATAAATATTTATGAAAATATCAGAGCGGTTTACAACAAAACATTTTTATGTGTTTATTTAATCAACTTTTAATAAAATATCAAAAAGAAGAGTTATTCCCCTCCTTCCTGAAGGAAAATGGGCAATGCCCTTTCTAACATGGTGTTGCCAACTGCAATTTTCATAATTACTTGCATCAAAAAATTATTTATGAAAATGAAATTGCTCCCTAATTAACTGTGATATCTTTTTACATTAATTGATTTTAAAAACTTCTGATAAACTAATCAGTTATGGCTACAATCCACTTGCCTAGGAGTGATGGGTAAATTGCACTGTTGCATGTTGCAGCCCTAAAACATCAGCATCTTTAAATTAAGTCAATATTTCATTTACAACTTAAGGTATATTTGAGCTGACACTTTTCCCTGCTGCTGTTGTTCACATGAAGAGAGCAGCAAAAGCGTAATTTAGACATTCATCCTATATTTGTTCACCGTCAAACTACCTTATACTTAGATTAGACCCACTGAAAACAATAAACAGAAGTTACTTAGACCCATTTATTTCAATAGGTCTACTACTCTAAGTATGACTAACAATGGATCTCACCCAGTGTCTGTAAGACTTTACACACAAAGGCTTCGATTGCACATTCAGGGAACCTTTGACTTTGGTAACATTGTGCCCTGAAGGGAGCCAAAAGTTGGCACCCCCAAGTATTTATTATTTTCACAATAATTCATGCTGGTACAGTTGCTTTTTAATGGCTCTTTTCAATAGGTTCCCAAATAAGGTGGTACTGTTATTTATTATTATTATTATTTTG
Source organism: Podarcis filfolensis (assembly GCF_964270895.1). Lineage (NCBI taxonomy): Eukaryota > Metazoa > Chordata > Lepidosauria > Squamata > Lacertidae > Podarcis > Podarcis filfolensis. The sequence continues at coordinate 79,817,658 of NC_139608.1, forward strand.
CACCCCTCAGCTCAGTGCCCTATACAAGGGAACCACCCACACCACCCTAAATCCAAAGCTGCCTTAGGACTTGCCAGTCAGAAGGTCGGTGGTTCGAAACCCCACGACGGGGTGGGCTCCCGTTGCTTGGTCCCTGCTCCTGCCAACCTAGCAGTTCGAAAGCACGCCAAATTGCAAGTAGATAAATAGGTACTGCTCCGGCGGGAAGGTAAATGGCGTTTCTGTGCACTGCTCTGGTTCGCCAGAAGCGGCTTAGTCATGCTGGCCACATGACCCAAAAGCTGTACGCCGGCTCCCTCGGCCAAGAAAGCGAGATGAGCGTTGCAACCCCAGAGTCGGCCACGACTGGACCTAATGGTCAGGGGTCCCTTTTCCTTTAAACAGGTTTTAAAAACTTTTATTTTGCTTCAAAAACCTGCAAAACCTTTTTGACCAGAGACTACAGTGGGACAAAAGAAAATATGAGTGCTTATGCCACACACAATAGTTTTATCACACTTTCAACACTGGAAAAATCCTGTTCTGTCTTCTCTTCTTGGACACCTTATTGATTTGTTTCTGCTAAATAATTTTATCAGAAGCTAAACTGGACTAATTGACCATCCATTTTCAAAGTGTCCCTCTTTTCTAGGGAACTGCATAAATATATTGCAGGTGTATGGGTGTGATTTGGGGATGGGTGAGCCTGCAGTGCCAGCATGCGGGGTCTAATGCTGGAGGAAATGAAAATATTTGTGGTAGAATAGTGAAAAACAAACTGAAATGAAAGTGGCAGTGCAGAGCAGACTTTTAACAGACACTGACTTGGAGATCACACTGGAGATGTTAGGAGCCTCTTCCAAGCCAAGGATGTCAAGCAAATCGATAATCAACTCAGCATTTCCCAGAAAATTAAATTGGAGTCGGTGCTCTCCTATTTTGAGAAGGGATTGCAATTACATTTGGGAGATTCCTAGACTCCAAAGAAACAATGCCAAATGCTTCTGATATTCCAAACATAACAAGTTGAAAGTACAGTATCTAAACAAAACATAAAATATTATGGAGCCAAGCCAGGTATTGTCTCATCGGTGGGGCTCCCACTTCAATAGCAGTAATACAGTCACGGAACACTAAAGAGCATGTGCTAAGCAAGATTTCCAAGAGAACTGTAGCATTTTGCTATGTCAGTGCTTCCCCCCAAGGAACTTAACAATCCCTCTCACATGAACACAGAATGGAAGATGTCAGGATCCCCACGGATGTGCTCTGCGGGGAGCTGGCTTCAGGCACCAGGCCCATCGGCAGACCAACTCTGCAATACAAAGATGTCTGCAGGCATAACACAAAGGCTGGGAACACCAACCCCACTATGTGGGAATCCCTTGCAGATAACCACAGTGCCTGGAGACAGGTTGCGCATCCATAGCAGTGACCAGAGGAGGAATGACCGCTAGGAGGAACACAGAGAGAGGAAACACCATGGTGCAGCTGCACCAGCACAACTGGACACCTTCATCTGTCTCACCTGCAGCAAAACATCTCTCTCCCATATCAGCCTCTACAGCCACAGCAGGCACTGTAACCATCCAACAGTTTGACTTCACCCCCAAAGGCACACTCCTCCCTTGCCTCCCAAGACAGAAAGATGCCAACATGCACCCCACCCTTCCTCTTGGGCAGTGGTAGGGATGCATTTTCAGACTGATGGCTACATTCCCTTCTGAGCAACATGCCAGCTAGTTTCTACACCCCTCTCTGTCCTCCATCAAGGCAAGAAAGAGGAATTCTCACAGCTTGTGGGCACATTCTAGTCAGGCAAAAACTTTCAGATGTGAAGCAGAGCCAGTGAGGGGTGTGGCTTAAGGAGAGGAGGTGTGGCCTGGAGAATGTTCAGTGCATCAGATAAAGAGGCCTGCATTTGGACCCTGGGTCTGAGGTTCCTCAGCCCTGGTTCAAAACCTCCAAGTGTCCCTATATTCCAGGGACAGTCCCAGATTTACAGAAGCCGTCCCCATTTCTGATTTGATCCCAGAATGGCCCACTTTTCCTTAGGGCGTCCCTATTTTCATCAGATAAATGTTGGAAGGTATGGACCCCTGAGCCAAGGAGATAAGTAACTATGCAACCATTAGAAGCCATTTGAAAGCAGCCCTGTATAGGGAAGTTTCAAATGTTTGATGTTTTATTGTGTTTTTACATATGTTGGAAGCTGGGGCACACCAATCAGATGGGCAGGGTATAAATAATAAAATTATTATTATTATGGAGTAGAAGATCCCTATTTCCATTGGAGAAATGTTGGTGGGTATGCTGTTTTAAGGAGACCACTATGGGGTAAAGCATGAGTTATTTGAAATCCAGATGCCTCCAGCCAAGTCCAACACTGTGCGTAGAATCCAGTGTTTTTGTTCTGTAAATGGAAGAAGTGTTGTTCTCTCATTCTTTGAATGGAAGCTCCTTCTGTTCACAAAGTAAAAAGGTTGGGTACTAATCTATATCTACTATTTCCATACTGGCTGTGCAAACCTCTGGGAATGCATCTCCCCAGATTAGAATGCTTAGAAGCCTAGGTGGATCTTTTGTCTTTTTTCTACTACTGTTACCCATTCTGGGCCTTTGGGATGGGTCAGATCAAATTCTAAACAAACACACACACAAATAAGGGGCAAGGGGTAGAGGTAATATAGACAGCCAAGCAATAACTGTGGAAAAGTACAGGTTCCTGTGAGACATTTTGACTTATGATTTTGTGCCCAAAGACTTGGCATTCCTGCCTTTCTCATCTAATAAAGAGAGATGATTCACTGATAATGGAAATGGTTCCTTAAGTAAATTGCTGCCTCATCTAGGCTTTTGTATTTGTAAGCAATAACTGGAAGCTACGGCACATTTTTACTCTCTTGTCTGGAAAGTATATTGACCTCAACTTTTGGCTCATACCTGTGTTCTGATATATAACACCAGCAGCATCATGTGTTTTAAAAAAACGTTCCTGGATTAAACCACCTCTAACTGTACATGGAGGGGAATCACTTGATTGAATACCACTGCTTACAAAAACCCTGTTGAAAGCTAGTATGTCCTGGAGAAATTTTATGCGTTCAGAAAGAAAGAAAAAAGCTGGAACCCTTCTCCTCACATTCAGCTTTCCACACGAAGAGTTATTGATATGGGAGAGAAGTCTGTCATGTGATTTCCTCATCTGCTGTGAGGGTAGTCCAAGAACCACCTTGCCGTGTGATTATTTGTTTCCTTATCACAGAGAGGCTTCTAAATGCAGATGCAGGAAAGTTTGGGTGGCTTGAATGGGAACTGCACACGCTCTTAAATGTACTATTCCCACACTGTTTGGGACAACAGTTCTATATAACAGGACATTTTCTAGGATTTGATCATGGTTAAGATTTTCCAGGGAATCAACAGGTAAACCATGTGGTGACATCAATCAGTCCTCAGGTTTGGTTTGGCTTTTTTGAACGATCTCCAAGAGATCAAATCCTGTGTTTGGGCCCCAATATACATCTTATTCATATGGATTCCTCCTGGTCTTAGCTCAGGAAGCAGAGAACACAGTGCAGAGTTGTTTTCCATTCTCTACATCTCAGAAGCAGATGTCATTCTGGATGCAATGCTTGGGCCCGCCATTCCTAAAAATCTACCTCCTCCCCTTTCTATGAGCCAATTCACATGCAATTTTCTTAATTAAAGGGTGCAATGTAACAAAGCCACCCTGTGCCTGTATTCGCTTCTGAAAGAAGGCAGCAGCCAATTTTCCACCAATGGCCGCTGAAGCAGCTGGGGAATACTTCCAAGCATGCTCATCCTTCTGTCATTCTGTACAATGCAACTGCAAGTTCTTTCAGTCACTGCCAGTACAGCTCAATTAAATCCACAACAGGCAGCCTGCTCTCCAAATATACCTCATTCTGGTGATGGAGGCTTTCCCCTAAGCCAGTGGTTTTCAATCAGTGTGCCATGGCACCTGGGGTGCCTTGAATGATGGTCAGGGGTGCCACGGGCAACACTGGCCTGTGTCCCTCTTTCCCTCCCTCTGTCCTCCAATGCCCTCTTATGTCTCTGCCTCCCAAAGGCTTGCAGAGTTGTTTGTTGCAGCAGCCCTGACTACAAGCTCCCTAGGCAAATGGTCCTCTGGGGCTGGCCAGGGGGTGCCTCCCAGGCCCTTGTGGGGAAGTATGAGGAGGCAACTCTCTTTAGGGCAGGGGGGCAGCTCAGAGACCGGGGTGGCAGCTGCAGCTGCTCAAAGGACTCCCAAGGAGAGGGGATAGGAGAGGAGGCTGAAGGTGTTTGAAAAGGGGTGAGAGGCTGCCAGCTCTGCAGGCAAGGGGTGACATAACTGGACTCTTGAGCCCCACAGGGGTGCCACAGAAAGAATGTACTGTACAGTGGTACCTCAGGTTAGATATGCTTGAGGTTACATGTGCTTCAGGTTACAGACTCCGCTAACCCAGAAATAGTGCTTCAGGTTAAGAACTTTGCTTCAGGATAAGAACAGAAATCGTGCTCTGGCAGCGCAGCAGCAGCAGGAGGCCCCATTAGCTAATGTGGTGCTTCAGGTTAAGAACAGTTTCAGGTTAAGAACGGACCTCTGGAACGAATTAAGTACTTAACCCGAGATACCACTGTAGTTGGTCATGGAAGCTGTGGACCCAAAAGGCTTGAAAAACTCCGACCTAAGCAAATGGGAAAGCAAGACTTTCCTCCTCCTGACAGCTTGTGGCAAGCTGTTGGTGAGGATAAATTTGATGGGTTGTGGGGGGTGGGGGGAAGCAGCCACCACCAGATTGGGGAAGAATATGAGCCAGTGCGTGGTAAGTGAAGAACAGCTGGGTTGCTCTTCTTGCCAGAAGCTCCAGGTGAAGGGGTGTGCAAACATGTTTAAAAGTATTCTCCAGCTGTTGTTCCTGTAGTAGGTGCCAAGGCAAGGGACTTCCCTTTCTCCACTAAAGGCAAGTTTTTACATTCAACATGCTAGTGTAGAGTAGTTAAATAAACCACTCACAGTGCTTCCTTTCCATTTAGTGCATACTGTTGGAAAGAGAGGTTTGTTCCAAGCTGCCCCAGGACCTTAGGGTGAAGGGCAGATTTAAAATAACAGTAATGTAGTAGCATTGGGGGAAGTATTACAGAACAAATTAAGGCAGAATAAATCTAGCACTAATGTGCAGGTGCACTCTTCCATTGTCTCCCAAGACAGATAGATGCCAACACAAACAAACACGTGTGTATGTCACACACATACACACACATGTGTCAAGAACGTGTTACAGAATGCACCAGTCTGGAGGGTCCCCTCAGACAAACAGCAGGTGAACAGATGCCAAGACTGATTCTTTTTCTTATATGTTATAATTACATACGAAGAAACTGCTGAATCAAGCCAATGGTCCCTTTAGTTCAGCATCTTGTTCTTACAGTGTCCAACCAGATGCCTGTGGAAAACCTGCAAGCAAGGCGCAAGTACAAGAGCACTCTCATCTTCTGCCGTTTCCAGCAAGTGGCATTCAGAAGACTACCACCACAGCTAGTAGCTGAGCAACAATCTGTTCAACAAATTAGAGTATCTAAGGAACAGCTAGACATTTCTTTGCTAGGTATGTTCCAGCTACTTCTGCCTGTAGTAGGGTGGACACAGCATTAACTTTGAAGAGGCTAAATTTTAACACTGGTAATATTTTAGGTGTTTTAATTTTATTTTTATTTTATTATTTTTATAAAAATATTTATATACTACTGTGTCATAAAAAATATATCACATCAGTTTACGGCAATATAAAAACGTAAAACCAAACAATGAAATCATAAAAAGTTTAAACCAACTTAAAAGCAAAAATAAGTGAAACGCAAACATCTGCAGATCATTGGGTGGGATGTATCCTTAATTCATTTTTATATTTGTTTTAAAAATATTTGGGCACAGCATTTGTTTTAAATTAATTAATAGGTTGTCCTTAAAAGTCTAACATCAAGCCAAAATCTAGACATCTGGGAATTTTAGATTCTGGAATCGTATGTTCCAGTCATTGGTGTGTGCGTGCTTCTTTTTCTCTTTAAAAATGTTAATTTCCTAAAACCTGCTGTGAAGTATTATTAGCAATCACATCATGTTTAAAAATGCCCTTCAAGATTAAAAGCCTGAGCTGGAGGCCAGATTGCATCTCTCCAAACTCAATTTTTCCTTGCTTGATATATGGCATCACCTACTTTATTTCCGTTTTATATCATTATATCCACCTAGCCAACTGAGGCCCATTCCGAACCAACTCATAATTGCGATCCATTTTTCTTTTAGAAGGATGAGAAATACTTTATGAACTACACACAAGCTGTACCACCTAAAAAAGAAACCAGCAGAACATTTTTATCCCTGCTGGTCTCATACTCAGTATTTTCTGAGTATATATGATAGATTACAAGTTGCTCTAGGGTACAAACATTTGCCTATTTCCTGCAAACACATTTACTGCTAATGCCAGTGGACAAGCAATCAGGAAGTCTCATTCAGTTTGTACAAGTTTTTTCAAACTCTAAAAGGGCATTGTATGAGGGCTAACAACTTCTGGGAGAGATGCCTTGGCAGAAGTGGGGAATAGCGTTACTGTAAGCCCAGAGGAAAGGAGCATTATATCAGCCACTGTGATGGGTGAATAGAATGAGGCCTCTGGGTATTTGTACTAGTTGCCTGGCCTCTTGACTTTGCCTGGTCAACAATGAAGGTGTCAGCTCCAGCCCTAGCTGAAGCTCTGGCCCCAGCCCCTGACTACACGGATCTTGAGTTTTGACACACACATTCCAGAACTTGTTCCTCATATGGTCACAGCCCACTAACAAAGCACAGTGCCCGTTCGTAGCCTGAATATCTCAAGCAGAGGCTAGCAAAAAACCTGCTTAAAACCACCTGCTGTAGAAGAATACACCCTGAGGTTCTTCTACAAACCTGCCACGTATATTTTTAAACACCTCCATCTACTCTGACTGCTCTTGACAGCAGTTCAAATCTATCTCCAGCAGTGGCATTCTCTCATTACTGTCAAGTTAGCTGCCACATTAAGCAAAGAAAAGTACATCACCCAGCATCTTGTCTGACAGCAAGCACTATTGAGCAAGACAGGGACACAAACAAGAGCCCCACAGCATTTTATCTGCTTAGTAGGGTTGCTATCAGAGAAGAACAGACAGTCTTCTAAGGGCGCTTCCAGGCTATCGCTGTTTTGGGGTGGTATCACTGATTGGCAAATTCAATCACATGCTGGAAAATTCAAGTTGCGCAATTAAATTTGATGCAGAGCTCTTGCGCAACAAACCTCCTTCTCCCCAAAATCAGACATTTTGAGATAAGGAAAGTGATGTGGAAATGTAAAGCGTAAAAACAACACTGGTTGATGTAATGCTGTTTGAACTTGCAAAGAGATCAGAATGAATGCTGAGTAAAGAGCTGGTGTCATCTAGCATGCCTGCAAACTTGGTAAACACAAACCATGATGAATGCTCAATAATCAGGTGGTCTGGAAGCAGCCTAAAAAGGCCAGAAGGAAGGAACTTTCCACTAAGCAGCATACTTAGGGGCAAACTACACTGCAAAAAGAACATCAACGCGTATACTAGGATCAGAGGGGTGAAGAAATTCCCCCTTTAAACCCTGGAAGCATCACCAGATTGTGAGAGGTGGCTTTGCAGTGGCAACCAGGAACATATTAGTGTGGAAAAGTGCAAGCTGTGTTCACAAGTGCTTGGACACAACTCACTTTCTCCCCGGGGGGGGGGCATCAAAATGGTAAAAGATCCTTCCACAACAAATAGAAAGCTGAAACATAGTACATAGCACAGGTCAAGGCACTCTGTTTAATAAAAAGGAGGGTGCTTTTATGCCTATCACTCAAAACTCAAGAATAAGCACTCTTAATTACTAAATCCACCACTCCAGCAGCAGGGATTGCTCTTTAAAACATGACCAGGTTGGGAAAGGAGGTATTTGCAGAAATTTATGCGCATTAGAAACATATACAGTGGTACCTCGGTTTACGAACTTAATCCGTTCCAGAAGTCCGTTCTTAAACTGAAACTGTTCTTAAACTGAGGTGCGCTTTCCCTAATGAGGCCTCCTGCCACCGGTGCCCTTCCACTGTTCAGGTTCTGTTCTTACACCGAGGTAAAGTTCACAAACCGGGACACTACTTCCGGTTTTGGAGATTTGTAAACCGAATAGTTGGTAAGCAGGGCTGTTCTTAAACTGAGGTACCACTGTATGAGACATGCATATTTCACAATTAAGGGTGGTTCAATTAAGTTTTAGTCAGAGTAGACCTATTTAAATTAATTGGCCTTATTTAGTCAAGAGTTATTCATTTCAATGGATCTACTGTAAGTAAAACTTAGTTGAATACTCCCATAAATGTTTAAAGAATGTGAAGCGGTACATATACTTACAATGGAAGTAGGTTTGTGTTGAAGGCAATGGCAGTGTACCCGGGTACAGTGAAGTCTGCAAGAATTCAAAAAGTAACCTGTCTATAAATCTAGGACTTGAATGTTACCTAGAATTAGAAAACCTGAATATAAGTAACAGTTTAAAGAGTAGTTTGTCTCCTGTAACTTAATAGATTTACAAAACTCCTTAAAAACAATAACAAAAAGAAATTTAAGGTGCAGAAGGTTACCCACTAACTTTCAAAAGATGGTGTGGGTTCCTGAATTCCCTATGTACAATGAAGAAGCTCACAATAATTTAAGTTTATTCAAATTTGTAGGAAATAAAGAACAGGAAGGCCAATGCCATGATCCAACAAAGCACTCCACACACATCAGGAAGAACCACACATGTTGCCTGAGGTTTCTTTGACATAGCACTGTGGCTTCTTGTCCTTTTAATGAAGCAAGCCACATTTTGCACTGAAATGGCCACGACAGTGGCTGCAGAGAAAACTGCCAACACTGGTGGTGCATATGTGCATCTAGTTTTACTGAATCAAAAATATCAAGAGTAATCACACAATAGATTAAAAGTGTTAGAAATTGGCCATTTGATGCCTGTATGATGATCTCACACAGATATAGGCCAAAATCCAATTCTAGGCATGGGCATACTTGCCATGAGCAACAATTGGTGGTCCTGGATGGATGCAGCTCCTTTAAAAATACATTCAAGAACCAGGTCAACGGGGCAAAGCTGAACTTTGTGACTGGCAATATACCACCATAAATGTGTTTTCATCAGCCACATACATGGAAAATGGCCACTCCTGTCACCCAGTTAAAGGCCCACGCCCATAAAAATGGACTGAAACTATTACTGTTTATTCTAGTTCTTTATGTGTCTATACTTTAAAATAAATAAATGCAGAAATAAATAATTCAATGATAACTTGCAGATTTAAAACATAGAACAAAAACATATAGATCCACATATCACTTACACAGACTTACTTGGAGACATAAAGTCCAAGAAAATACAGGAGGGCCACAGCAATCATGCAGGCAAAAGCAACCAACAAAGCTGAAGAGAAAAATAGCAATTTAGCTACTTGTGGTTGAGTTACAAGATTCTCTTTCTCCCCACCACTCCACCCCACATGCTTTCACTACATACCATTAGCAAACGCCACGCTAAATATTTTATCTATAATTTCACAATTTCATTCTGCCAAAAAAAAAAAAAAAACCAACAACACCCCATTAAGAAAAATGACTACCTCCAGCTGCAGATAAGAAAGCATTGTGATGGGGTGATCAGTCATGGATTATTTTAATAAAGAAAATAATGCAGACTACTTTTCTTGACACTGGAATACAGTGGAATTATCGCAAAGAAATGTTTCTGACAAATCCGTTCATATATCATATATGTGGTCCACTTTCTAGCCTCCACACCTGCCCTTGGGTCTTCATACTGTGTCACCCAATTGTCTCCTCACACTTGCAAGTGTCAGAAATATGGTGCCGCCAGGACAAGACTTTGGGGCAGATGTATATCCGAAGAATGAGCAGGAGGAGTCCTCCAAACACAGGAGGACTAGCTTACTACTTTCTGAGGTAAGTGAACGTAATACCGCCAACATTCCTCTGAAAACAGGGACATTCTTTTCTATGCCATTATTAATGCTTGAGCATTTCCTCCTGGTCAAGTGTACAAAAGTTATTAGAGGAAACACACAAAACTGGGGTACTTTAAAGCACAGAAATCTTGGAATTTATGTATTGCATTTAGGGAAGCTCTGAGGGGAAAAGAAAACCCCAAATCAATAAATACTACTAACCAGCATTGATATTGATGTAGAATAGAATGTCCCTATTTTCTGAGGACTGCTGGAGAGTAATAGCATTGGAGGGGGGATTTAAGACCAGTAAGTCCAGGGGGCACACAGGCCTCCTGTAGAAGTGTGCATGCACATGAAAGCTCATACCAGTAACAAACTTAGTTGGTCTCTAAGGTGCTACTGGAAGGAATTTTTTTATTTTGTTTAGGCCTCCTGTAAGTCCATTACATCACCCAAATGCACAACTGCTCTTGAATGGCACTCTGTGTCCTTGAAGGAGCTATACAGTGGTACCTCGGGTTAAGAACTTAATTTGTTCTGGAGGTCTGTTCTTAACCTGAAACTGTTCTTAACCTGAGGTACCACTTTAGCTAATGGGGCCTCCCGCTGCCACTGCACAATTTCTGTTCTCATCCTGAAGCAAAGTTCTTAGCCTGAGGTACTATTTCTGGGTTAGCAGAGTCTGCAACCTGAAGCGTCTGTAACCTGAGGTACCACTGTAACTGGAAGGAGAAATTGCAGTACCTGCAGTGTATGACTGGAAACAATTAGGGCAGATCCACAGAGATCTTTGTGCCCTGGGGCAAAGTTGCACAAGATGAATTGTTTTGATTTGTTTGTTTGTTTGTTTCAGCTGGGGCTCCACTTTCTCACCTATAGGGTCAAAGCACCTATATTTCCCACAAAAGCACAGTCTCTAGCTTGGCACTGTGATCGTCTTGGTTTTCACTTAAGGTGCAAAAGCTCATTTCAAGCCCACCATGGCCAAATCAAGGCGGCGTTTACTAATCAAGGAGCCCCCTCACACAAATAGTTTCTGTCCTGAGGAATGCTGCCCCCCCCCAGTGGCCTTCCTGGGAAGCATTGTTCTCATTGTAAATGAGCTACATTTGACCCTAATTATGTCATCCAGTACCTAAATTTGCTATGTGATAATCTCTGGTCACTTGAAGAGGAATAAAATGGATGGGTGCTCAGTATGGCAGCAAAGAGGAAATGGATGTGAACAATTATAATTTTAAAAAAATATCAATATACAGTGGTACCTCATGTTACGGACGCTTCAGGTTACAAGACACTTCAGGTTATAGACTCTGCTAACCCAGAAATAGTACCTCGGGTTAAGAACTTTGCTTTAGGATGAGAATAGAAATCGTGCAGCAGCGGCGTGGTGGCAGCAGAAGGCCCCATTGGCTAAAGTGGTGCTTCAGGTTTATTCAGGTTAAGATCGGACCTCTAGAACGAATTAAGTTCTTAACCCGAGGTACCACTATATTCCGGTAACTAGAATTAACTGGGGAAGGGAAGCTTTTGGCCCACTCAAAGATCACTACTGTACTTTTGAACAAATTAACTGGATCTGTGGAACGTTCCACTCAGTTCACAGGACCATGTTTTAGCAGCTCCCACACCACAAATCTAAAAACAGAAGTGGGACTGAAACCAAATTTAGACTACCAGATTACACTGTAAAATTGGACTGTACCACTAGACTGTGAATTGGGGTGTGTGTGTCAGATATTGTAAACTGCCCTGTGAGCCTTGAATGAAGAGCTATATAAAAATTTAATAAAAAAATAGTTGAATAAATAATTGAATACTCTACTGAGAAACAAAATCCCAGCATGCAGAAAAGGAATAAACTTGTCAGAACAGGCTATACTTGTCCTCTCTGATTTCTAGTTTTCTAGTGCAGAGGGGTTCTTCTATGGAGAGGCACTCTCCCCATCTCACCCCCGGAGTCTCAAGTGATGGAGTCAAGGAGCATTTTGACTACATGACAAATTCAGCCTCAGTTTGTGGATGCCACAGACTTCGCTCATTTTTAACTGGAAGGTTCTATTTTCCCCCACTGCCTTATAAAACCATATGTAACTTATTTCCTGTAACTGCAAACTGATGACAAATCTGACTGGATTTATAATCCTGCCAGCAAGCAATATCTATTCATCAAGCGTACAATGGAAGATACAAGCCCAATCAAATAAAATGCTTCTGGACTATTTCCAGCAGAGCTAATAATACAAATCGAATACTTCGTTAGCCAGTGTGTCTAAGGCTAAGACGCCTCATCCCAGAATTATTTTCCATGGATTTAGTTTCTTAAATATTCATCCATCCAACAGCTAGAGTGAATTTTCATACGTATTTCTCAGACAGGGGAATTATAACACTTCAATAACTATATCTGGCTGCACTATGCATTGTAATGACATCAGACCAATGCCCAAGAACTGTCTCTCAGTATTAATTAGTAACATAGGTCACCTTCCCCATAGCCCCTTAAAATATCCCATTTTTAAAAAAAATCAGAGCATTGATTGAGGTACCTTCGATTCTTTTGTTTCCTCTATTTAAGCCCTCTGTCTTTCTGGCTGCCTGACACAAGTGTGTTAATATGTATTTATGGGCAGGCGTGGCAATATAACACATATAAATCAGCCTCATATAACCAACGTTTAACTCTAATTACTGTACTTTTCCATGTATAAGACTAGGGTTTTTTTTACTTTAAAATAAAATTAAAAATCTGGGGGTGTCTTATACATGGATAGTGCATATGTTCATTTTCTAAATTTGGGGTCCCCAAAAGTAGTGGACGTCTTATACATGGGGGCATCTTATACACGGAAAAATACAATAATACATGGAGGTGTTAAGTCCATGCTTAGGCCACTCCCCCTCACCTTGGAGGGAAGGGCTACCAAACTCTTTCCACCATCCTTTTCTTTCCACCATGTAAACCAACCAGTTAAGAATGCCTGGGCTGGTTGCTCCAAGCCCAGACCCAAGGCAGGTGGAAGGTGCTGCTGGAACTTACTTTTGACTTTCCTTGCATGCTCAGAGACAGCAGGCAAACACAGGCAGCAATAGCCAAGAGGATGAGAACAGGACCAAAAGTCTCCAGAGAATGTCAGTAGGTCCCCTGCAGGGATGTTTGCCCTGGCAGGTGCCCAGTGATGCTAAGGCTAGACAGGGGTAGCCTAGCTGCTTTGACTCCTGTACTGGTTACCTCACAACTAGACTGTTGTGATGCGCTCTGTGTACAGCTGCTCTTGAGGGATAGGTTTAGAGGCTACAGTTGGTGCAAAATGTGGGAGCAAGGCTGCTGGCTGGTTGAGCTCCTTCAAAGCACATTACATTTATTCTAAGAGAGTTGCACTAGCTGTGACTTCCTAACCAGGGTTGGAGAAGCCCACCAGGCTTTGCCTCTTTTCCCTGGCAGCCCTCTCCTCCCCAGTGATCCCCTCCTTCTGTTGATATTGTCACCCCAGCAACGGTGACTTCTAGAAGCCAAGCGCCTTCTTTCTGGCAGTTGGTCCAAGCCAGCATCAAAAAGTCTGCTGCACATAACAATATATTTGAATGCTCAGAGAAAACAGATTGAATTCATCACTTTAAAAAAGAGAGAGAGAGACCATGGTTTTCAGGCCCAAATAATGGTTTTCAAAATTCACCAATGAAATATGGAAGTTTCTGTACTAGGGCGTGTGGGGTTTCTTTTGGGGGGGGGGGAGTTGCTGTGATAGAGAGCTGTAGGCTTTTTAAAAAGTTCATCAACTGCACTTTATCTGCTGACCAAGAAGCACCATCAATAGCTACAGCAAATTGTGAAAAAATGCCAAATCCCCATGTTACTTGACACCCACAGTTACAATCATTTCTCCTCACAGAATTCTCGTTCATTTTATCTCAAATAACTGAGATCACAGACCATACAAATTAATTCCAGTCAGTAAAATGCAAAAAAAAAGAGTAAATGTACACCAAAAACCTCTGAAAGCAGAACATTGATTAAGAAGTCAGAACTACATGACAAAAGAGGTGGGTGGGTGCACGCGCAGAAACACAGAAGCTGCCTTATATCAAGTCCAACCATTAATCTACCTAGCTCAATAGTGCCTACACTGACTGGCAGCAGCACTTCATGGTTTCAGCTAGAGAGCCTTTACAGCCCTGCCAGGAGAAGCCAGGAATTGAAGCAATGACCTTCCACACACAAAGCATGAGGTCTACCATTCCGCTATGGTCCATTCACATCTAGCAAGAAAGGATGGATAGCTGCTCATCACTTCTGGTCCACAGCGTCAAGATGAGAAATGCTACCTCTTAATTTTCTGGAAAGTTTTAATTAGTGTACTCCAAAGGCAAGGTAGCTGTGCAACCCAACACAATGCATATTACTTGGACACAAGTCCCCCTGATTTCACTGCAATTTACTGCCCTGCAAGCATGCTGAGAATCATAACCTTTGAACATTAAAGTTCGTCACAATTTGAACCGCAAGAGAAATAACAACAAGGAGAAAAGTGACAGTGAGGAAGGTAAGAAGGTAAAATAACACAGTCTGAAATTAGCAGTTTCACTAGAAACAAGACATTACTGTTGGTGCCCTTTTGTTCTATATATTTGTAAAGTAGCACCTCCAAGTGGTAAAGCTCATTATTGCCAGCTGCTTCCACATCATTCAATAAACAGTGAAAAAGAAGGAAGAGAGTTAAGTCATTTGGCCAAGACTACAAGAGGGGCAAGGGAGAATGAGGCAAGGTTCTAACCTGACACAAGAAGGTAGATTTCTCCTTCCTTTCACTGCTCACACAGATAAGTGAAAGTGTACCATGGTTCCCCAGACCAACACTCCAGCAAACCATGATTTCTTGCATGAATTCAGATTACTGGATTGCTTAACAGATGATATTTATGATATTTTCTGAAGCTCATAAAACTTTAATTTCTGAAAACTTGCCTACAGTTCATATCATGTGTATTGTACTTTCTAGATGGTTCCAGACAAAGTTCTGTTTTACAAAGAACACATTGGCCACAGTCGAACATGTCTGGGCGTGGGGAAAGGGAAGGGCAAGAAACTCAGAGACAGAGCACATGATGTCCATGAAGAAAGTCCCCAGGTTCAATCCATGCTGTCCTTAGGGTTCATAATAATAATAAAATAATAAAATTTTATTTATATCCTGCCCTCCCCAGCCGAAGCCAGACTCAGACTGCTTTGTGATCTTTTCTGATAAAAAAGCTGTCTATAAATACTTGAAATAAATAATATACTCAGGCAAAGGTAAAAGTAAAGGTAAAGGACCACTGGACGGTTAAGTCCAGTCGACTATGGAATGAGGTGCTCATCTCTGCTTTCAGGCCGAGGGAGCCAATGTTTGTCTGCAGACAGCTTTCGGGGTCATGTGGCCAGCATGACTAAACCACTTCTGGCGCAACGGGACACTGTGAAGGAAACCAGAGCGCACGAAAATGCCATTTACCTTCCCACTGCAGAGGTACCTATTTATCTACTCGTGCTGGTATGCTTTCAAAATGCAAGGTTGGCAGGAGCTGGGACAAGGCAACAGGATCTCACCCTGTTACACGGATTCGAACTGCTGACCTTATGATCTGCAAGCCCAAGAGGCTCAGAGGTTTAGACCACAGTGCCACCTGCACTAGGTACACTGATTTCAGTAGGTGTGACTGTGAGGCATGACTAAGGTTGTGTGGCATTGACTAAGGTCCTCTTTCTTGGTAAGCAACTCTTTGTTGCCTAAAATACATCTGGGCACAAAACAACCCTGCAGTTAAAAGAGTCTGCAATCTTTTGGTTAGTTTTTTTTGGGTGGGGTAATACGTTTTCTACAGCTAAACATCTTGAAATGATTTTGCTTGATAAGAAAAAAGTCCAGTGTGATGCTAACCTCCCAGTTTGCCCCGGCTTAAGCAGGAATCCTGAACTCAGTAGTCTGCAGTAATCCCTTGAAACCAGCCAGTTTCCAAGCCACATTTTGAATACATAGTTTTTGGACGATAGCCTGTTAAGAATAGTCAGTTCCTCACCACATGAGAGCAATTGTTCATCGGTTCTGGAAGAGTCGTAGCCTCACTCACAGTCACAGTTCATTTAAGACGCTAGAATTCATGGTCCATATGAAACAATTAACCATGCCTTTGCTTCTCAGGCAATAATAAGGCGAACAAGTCAATGGCTAGAATGGGGATGAAGCCAGTGAAATGTGGGCTGTTATGTATCACTGCTGATGGAATTGCTGGTAGAGCTCCCAGATACCTAGCTAGCCTCTGAAGTCATGCAGAAGCAATTTCTCATAACAGGAAACCAATGTAACTCTGGGGAATACTTCCGCGGGTTAGCACAATCAGTAACAGATTGGCCCACCAAGAAAGCTCTTGAATCTGGTGTTATGGCGTGCTGAAACAGAAAGCAAGATGGCAATTTGGCAATGGTCAACCAGGTAGGTTTGCTTGTTGAACAAACAGCCTGGCTTTCTGATGCAACGCAGCTGGAACTAATTTTGAAAGGCGTGAATATAGCTTAGTGTAATGCTGATGATGAAGTAGACTTTAGTCCATGAACCCTTTATGCCAAAATAATTTTGTTAGCATTTAAGGTGTCACAATACATTTTGCTGTTGTTAATATAATGGGAATATGTACTACTTTTATCCTACTTGATGGACTGCATTCAGTATTGGCCACATTCCAGTAGTGCAAGTTTGCACCGGACAGATGCTTTTTTGGCAGTTGGAAGCTAAGTGTTCTGCAGCAGAGACTAACATGAACACTGGCTTATACCGAATCAGTCCATTGGTCGATCCAGCTCAGTATTGTCTGCCCTGACGGGTAGTGACTTTCCAGGATTATAAACTAAGGTCTCTCCCAGCCTGGAGATGCCAGAATATGGAATCTTCTGCACACAAAGCAGATATTCTATCCTTGTGCTATGCCCATTGAGGGAGACAGGGCAGAAATTCAGAGTCAATAATATGTGCTTGAGTCTCATTTGTCACACGCTTTTCTGAGAGGGTAGAGAGATGCATCATGACTAGTTATTTTTTTAAAAATGAAATATGCTTGTGCACAGAAAAGAACGAATGAATTCTGGAACTGAAATTCATTTCCCCCCAAAAGTTCTCCTCAGATTTTGCTGCCAAATACATATTGGATATTATTTGAATATTTGAGTATTAGGATGCTCAACATTACCCCCTCGTTGATATTGGATAGCATTTGATTGTTCGCTTGTATTTCGTATCATTTGAACATGGAGAACATTCAATATTTGGTCTCTTCCCATCAAAACAACCAAGAGAAGGCACCAACAAAATCAAAGAACTTTTCCCAATGAAGGAAAAGCAGGTAGGGCCCCAGGTGCGGCCTGTTTAAATGGCCAGGGCGTGGACCCAAGGGAAGCCTTCCTACTCCGTTGGCTCCGCCCCTGGCCCAGCCCATGTCCAAGTCTGCACCCCCATTTACCAATCCCAGGTGCAGGCTAGGATCCAGCTCCTGAAAGGTGGCACAGGTTTACACCCACACCACCTATCCAGACAGGACACCAATGCTGTGATTCCCTTGTCAGGAGAGCCCTCGCTGTCCCACAACGACGCCCCACCAAGAGGGTGAGCAAATCCTTGTGCTGCAAATCCTGAGGTAAATGTTTACTTTAGAATTTGAATTTAAAAGTTTAAATTATTCCATTCAACATTTGAATAATTAATTCTGAGATATGGCCAAAAAAAGAGAATTATCTCATCTCTAATTCATACCTGCCTAGATTCTACGCTTCTTTGGAGATCATAAGAATGGCCTCATTGCTACAATCATCAGTTGTTATTTTTCTTTCTTTTCTGTACAACTCCTAAGCTCTGTAGTTCTCACTTGAAATTAATACTTGAATTTTTTTAAAAAAAAACATTAAAAAAGAACAAAAAAAATTTTTTTTCCTTCCAGTAGCACCTTAAAGACCAACTAAGTTAGTTCTTGGTATGAGCTTTCGTGTGCATGCACACTTCTTCAGATACACTGAAACAGAAGTTGCCAGATCCTTCTATATAGTGAGAAGGTGGGGAGGGGTATTACTCAGAAGGGTGGTGGGAATGGGTGGTTGGCAGATAGCTGTGATAGGCCTGTTGACGACTCTTAACGACTGCAATAGGTCTTACAGGAAAAAGCAAGGGGTGAGAAGGTGAAAAATGGCTTTGTCATGTATAATGAGATAAGAATCCAATGTCTTTGTTCAGACCAGGTCTCTCCATGGTTTTAAGTTTGGTAATGAGTTGCAATTCAGCAGCTTCTCTTTCCAGTCTATTTCTGAAATTCCTTTGTAGTAATACAGCTACTTTGAGATCTTGTATAGAATGTCCTGGGAGATTGAAGTGTTCTCCTACTGGTTTCTCTGTCTTGTGATTCTTGATGTCCGATTTATGTCCGTTTATTCTTTGGCGTAAGGTTTGGCCTGTTTGTCCAATATAGAGAGCTGAGGGACACTGTTGGCATTTGATGGCATATACAATGTTAGACGATGAGCAATTAAATAGTCCCGAGATGGTATGTGTGATGTTGTTGGGGCCAGTAATGGTGTTGTCCGGGTGTATGTGGCAGCAAAGTTGGCATCTGGGTTTATTGCAGGCTCTGGTGCCAGTGTCCGTGTTACGTCTGGTTGTAGTATTATTGTGGGTTAGGAGTTGTTTAAGATTGGGTGGCTGTCTGTAGGCAATGAAAGGTCTTCCTCCCAGAGCTTGAGAAAGAGAACTGTCATTGTCCAGGAGAGGTTGTAGATCTCTGATGATGCGTTGTACTGTTTTAACTTGGGAGCTGTATGTGATGACTAGAGGTGTTCTGTTATTTTCTTTTTTGGGTCTGTCTTGCAGCAAGTTCTCTCTGGGTATCTGTCTGGCTCTGTTGATCTGTTGTCTAACTTCATCTGCTGGGTATTTTAGTTCTAAAAAGGTTTGCTGTAGATCTCTTAGGTGAGAGTCTCTGTCTGTAGAATTGGAACAGATACGGCTGTAACGTAGTGCCTGGCTATATACAATGGACTGTTTGGTATGTTTGGGATGGTAGCTAGAGGCATGTAGATATGTTTGTCGGTCAGTTGGTTTACGGTATAAGGTGGTGTCTATGCGTCCATCCTGTATTTTTATAGTAGTGTCCAAAAAATGTATTTCTTGCATAGATTGATTCATTGTTAGGTTGATTGTGGGGTGAAAATCATTGAATTTCTGGTGGAAGGTGTCCAGGGTCTGTTGACCATGTGTCCAGATGATAAAAATATCATCAATGTATCGCAGGTACAAGAGAGGTTTGAGTGGGTAGGAGTTTAGGAAACGTTGTTCTAAATCTGCCATGAAGATGTTGGCATACTGTGGGGCCATGCGGGTGCCCATTGCTGTGCCGCTGATCTGAAGGAACAGGTCATCACCGAATTTGAAGTTGTTGTGGGTAAGGACAAATTGGCAGAGTTTGGTGGCAAAGTCCGCTGTGGTTTTATCTGAAATGGTGTTCCTTATAGCTTGTAAACCATCGTTGTGTGGGATGTTGGTATACAGAGATTCCACATCCATAGTAGCTAGTATAGTGTTGTTGGGAAGATTATTTAAAGATTGTATTTTCCTCAGAAAATCTGTGGTGTCACGTACATAGCTGGGAGCACTGATGGCATATGGTTTCAGAACAGAGTCCATATAACCGGAGACACCCACTGTAATAGTGCCAATACCTGAAATGATGGGGCGTCCTGGATTTCCTGGTTTGTGTATTTTAGGTAGAAGATAGAAAGTTCCTGGTCGAGGTTCTGTTGGTGTGTTGGTGAGGATCTGTTCTTGGATGTGTGGGGGTAGCTCCTTAACAATCTTGTTCAGTTCTTTTTTGTATTCTTGTGTGGGGTCTGAGTCCAATTTTATGTAAAAGGCGGTATTGGAAAGTTGTCTGTGAGCCTCAGACAACTGTGAGCCTTTAAAAAAGAAATCAAGCATTGGTTTGCTGGATCAGACCAAGGGTTCATCTAGCCTAGCATTCTGATTCCAGCAGCTGCCTGCTAGATCCCTCTGGGAAGCTCACAAGCAAAGCATGAAGGTGATGACTCTCTTCTTCTGCTTGTTCCCAACACCTGATACTCAGGAGTTATGCTGTCTCTGAAACAGAGATTTCATTTTAGCCATCTAAGCTACTTGGTCCAGCATGAAGGAGATCTGGGCAGAGTCATGCAGCCCTTCAGAATGTCCATTTCCTCAGTCTGCTTTAAGCTCTCTGCGTGTCTCTTGTCTGCTGCATGCTAAAATATCCTTCTTGTCCTTCTGATGCTAAAGGAAAGGTTAAAAATGGAACTTGAGACCAATTAGCATACACATTACAATTTAGCGGTGTGATTTACGAGCTTGGCCACATTTTGTACTCTTTTGGAGAGCTTGAGTTCAGACCTTTTATTCCTCTGTCAAGTTAAATTTGTCTCCTTGGAAAGTTAGTGGCGGGGGGTGGGGTGGGGAGAATGACTCAATGCTAATTTCAATTAGAGGCAGATGAAAGCCCATTCATAAATATTGCCTTGGACAGACTCACTTTTGCCTCTCGGTGCTGCTGACCTTGAATAACCACCACACCCGGCCCCCGCCCCCAATGGTTCAAAAAGAAACAGAATTAAGGTTTTGCAAGCTCATGTTCATATCAAATACAGCTGCCACTGCTCTAATGTGTTAAAAATTGCTGGACACATATAATACAAAAATTGTAAAATTAGGTTTCATTCTTTTAAAACGATTTGCAACAAACAAAGCAATTGCTTTCAAATTCCTGTAAATAAGCATTTTTACCATAAGTGCATCAGATTTTGAAGGATGTCACTGCTGATTGTGTTTCCTTTTCTGAACTCAGCTGGACCATTTCCCCCAGTTTGTTTCCATAAAAGCAGATGGAATTCCATCTTCCACCAGTCCTAGCAATATGCATCCTAAGCAAAAGGAGCTTGCTATTTTAATGCCAAAGGTGACATTAGTGGGTTAAAAGTTATAGTCCTGGTCACCTGCTAAATGATTCCATAATCCTAACTCCAGTTTGTTATAAGTGAGGTAAGCCCTGTGTCAACAAGGAATTGCAAAGAGCTGAAATAGGGTAAGTTGCATAATAAGGATGCGCCCAGGTGTGCTTCGTGGCTAAGCGGGAATCTCAAACCAGGTTTATCCAAAGTGTTGCACTTGCATTGGGATAAAGTGCAACACGCTGTTTACTGCTAGTTCTCTTCAGTATGGATAATTACAGGAAGCCTTTTTTCTGGTCAAAGTACAAATGGTGCTGCTTTGGGGGAAGTGGGCCCTTCAGTGGTCTAGGAGCCATGGCAAGAGCCCATCTTGCTGCCCTTTGGAATCAGCCGTGTTCACACATAACATGGCAACAAACCAAGGCTTCACACTGATTGTACTCTGGTTAGGAAGCTGCAGTGAACCCCAACTCTTGAGTGTACCTGAATGAGACCAAGGGTGGCACTCAGTGTCGCCAAGTATGCACAGCTCGTGCCCAGAACCAAAGAACTCCAGTGGACAGCAGCACTGCATGGCAGGAGAAAAGGTGGCAGATTTGCCTGAGAATACCTGATCCTCAGTCGGACCATGTCTTCAGCTGACCTTTGCCTCCTAATACCTGTGCAGTTTGACTGCTCTCACCAGAAGGCAAGTCAGCAGACATCAGTTGTAATGGGAAATGTCTAACTACTATAAGAGCACTGCTCTACTGCTGATAGGAAAAGAAATGGCACTGAAATAACATCTCACATAAGTACAGCCGTTGCCCCAGTTTGAAACAGACCTCTGCCTTCCAACCCAAGCCGGCCTAACTGTCAAATTCTCTTTTTTCTTTGTTTTGTTTTGCTTTGCTCCACTTTGCTGAGAAAACAAAATCAATATAGGGCTGGGAATTCGCCCAGAATTCAACTCTGACCAACACAATTCTGCACATGGACATTATCATCTAAAATCCCCCTTTCTTTCCAAATAATGATTGCCTTGGATCCAAAGAATCACAGAGTGTTCTGCGTTAAGTTCCTCCAAGGGTAAGAGGAAGTTACAATAGATGCACAAGGACATGGGGACAGAAACAGAAGAGGGACATTGGCAGTATCAGAAAATCCTCACTGTCTCACACAGGGGCACTGGATCCAAGCAATTGTTTCAGATGACCTTATGCAAACCGCTTTTCACTGTTTCTGCCCACCATCCATAAAGTGGTAGTAACAGTCCCCTGTTGGGATAGAGATTAAAGCACTCAATATACTAAGTTTGTCTCCTGCATCTGTTGGGATTTCTGACCCCTTTTCTGGTTTTTGGTGCTGCTCTTTCAGCATATCTTAATGATAATATTGGCTTCCATTGCAGAGATAATGATTGACCCTGTAAAGCTGAACCCTAAGAACTGAAAAATTAGTGTTTAAAGTGATTCCCAGTAAGGACCACGGAGACAGTGGCCAAGTTTGGACACAGCACTAAACACTGCATGAATTTGCCTAGCCTCCTCCCCAGCTCACATGCACTCTCCCTTCCTGTACAGCCAGGAGGATTTTGAAAGCTTTTCCTCTTATTTTTAGCTATCCATGGCTTCCTGTTTCATCTGAACTCGGTACTGTGGTTTAGCACTGACCATAGTCCATTTTGAAAAAAGCCAGCTTCAAACTGCAGTTTATTAAGCTAGTTTGTTTTGAACCTGACCCTAGTTAGTGGTAACTACAAATCTCAGTTCAGATGACGCAAGAAGGCATGGCTGACTTAAAACTAAGCAATTCTGAAGTCATCCTTCAAGCAGTGCAGAATAAAGAGAGGGGAAGAAGAGCCCAGAAAGAGGTTTGGCTCATTCATGCAGTACTAAGCTGTGGTTCAGTGTTATGTCTAAACATGGTCAATGTGTGTGAAACACTTGATGAAACACTATATAACAAAGAAGCAGCCATCCTTCCCAATCTTTCAGCAACCTGGAGGAATATTTTAAGCCAATGTGAATGAACATTCTGCCTACCACAATGTTCTGAGGAACAAAGTGTGCTTTCATTTGGCAATTCATTTTAAAACTCTAGAAGAAATAGCCACTGCCCTCCCCCTGCCCACTCTGGGAGGGGGGAAGGCGTTGGGTCATTTCCAGTAATCAAATGGATGGTTCTGCTTCATTGCTCCTTCAGAAAAAAAATAAAAAGGAAACCTTCCACATACAGTCATTTGGTTAGCACCAGTTTCTATTAGGTATGAGAAACAGTTTTCAGTTGCCTCTTTTCAATGTGTCTATGAAGTTAACAGCATTTATTGTTATCCCAGAATTTAGTTAGGGTCATGGAGAGGAGGGGATGAGCTCTCCACATCTTCCCAAAGAGACATTTCGCAGATGTTAGGCAATTGATTAACAATGAAGCTGCAGTGTAATAGCAGTGCACATGAGTTTGGGGAATTGTAACTTCCAGCTATTTGGCTGTCTGACACCTTTTATTGATTACAAAAACAGACTCCTGCTCTTGATATCCTAACACAGTATTTTAATTACTGCTTTATCCAGTGTCTGACTTTCAGTATATTGGCAGAATCTTAAATCCACACAGACAGAGCAAAAAAACTCAGGCTTGCCCACAGTACATAGCCTGCCTATGCCCAGCTAATCTTTGTGCACAGATTCTCCTATTGCTTTGAGATTGTTTTTTACTGCTCAGTTATCCAGTTTCATATAGGAAAGCACCTTGCCCTTTCTGTTGGGCAACAGCGTGCAGTGAAAAATTCCAAAACGTGACCCAATTGAGTGCATGCACTTCCCCTGCTTAGTCTGTGGTCATTTAGAATTGCAGCCCAACAGCAGAGAAAAATGCATTATTTGAAAGCTGTGTAAGCTAGTTGGGGGGGGGAACCATGCACACATCAGAGAGGCTCCCTGGTGCATGTAGATCTATTTATAAAACACACACCTACATCATATGTGAAGTAGCCTTTAGTCATGCAAATGGGGGGGACATTAACAAGCATATCAGAATCAATACCATTATTACTACATTCATTTTATCTCATCCTTTCTCCAAGGAGCTCAGGAATGGATAGTGTATGCAATGTTCCCCCCTCCTTTCCTTTATCCCTTACAACAACCCTGTGAGGTAGAGAGAGGGAGTGCTCCAAGCTCACTCAGCAAGTAAGATATGTGAGGATTTAAACGTGAACTTCCCCAGACTCTAGTTGCTACACCATCCTGGCTCTCAAAATAAACTTTTATAATGTGTTCTGCCCCCAAATGGGTATTGTGTTGTTTGTTAAGTTGCCCCCTAGTGTGTGTGTTTAGAACTGTTTTCGATTTTCCTTCTGCAACCCCATCAGCATCTGATCAATCCTTAGTATCTAGTATCTTCAATTGGTTGCTCTTGTGTAGGTTTATCTAATCCTGTTTAGGCCTGGTTAAAACTGATCGCCTCTGGCCTTCTCTGCCACACTGAGTTGCAGCCTGGTCATCTGCATTTGTAAATTATTTGCTGTTAAAATTGATTTCAAGCCATTAATAAAGCTGACGATGGGTTTAAATGGAAGTGTGGATTAGATGTGAGTTTAGCTGGCTAGAGTGTGTTGATGAGGCCAGAACATTACCCACATAAAAGCTGACAAGTAGTTTTCTAGTAGAAACCTAAAACGAAGTAAATCAAGGGTGAAAAACCAGCGGTCCACGTGCTGGATCTGGCCCCTTTAAAACACACCAGGTGTCCACAGATAGCTTTGCTCATCACTGTGCTGATCACCGAACTAGAGCAAATGGTGGCAATTCTAGGTAACCATAGATTGGGCAGTGGGGACGGGAATGTGGTATGATCGAGAAACAAAGCAGCAAGCTAGAAAGCCAGGAAGGCAGAGTACTGGTTGGTTTCCATCTGAATCCAAGGCTCAAACTATGGGAGAAACAAGACCATTTTGGGGTGCTAATGCTTTGAACCCCTCCATCGTAGGCTCAGGTTGTATATATGCATAAATAAATCAGATATCATGAAGACACCATGGCCTCCACTGTGCCTCATTGCCAAAAGGAAACACCGACACTGTAAGCGCCTGGAACTCCTGGAATCTCACACCTCTCAGATTGGGGGTGTTGTTCAGCACCCACCTTTCTCCCCCACACAGTTCTAAGGCATGACAGGCTCTGTCTTACAATGTTGGATCAATGTGTTCTGGAATGCAAATCACTCCACAAACTGGGAACGTCACCAATATATTACAGCACTATTACATTAGAGGATGTGTAATAATGCTATATTTATTTTTAGAAATCATTGACTGGTTTGCCATGTATTCTGGCTGCTCTTGACTCCTGTTAGCTTAATTAACGTGCACTGCCTTAAACAAGCCAAGTAAATTTTATGTGCCATGCATTATTTAATCTTGATGAGCTTTCTTCAAAAGAAATAAAATTTGACTACACTCCAAGTACTTTCAGTGCTGGATATTTTACAAAGCAGCAACAGGGTCGCCACATTCAGTATGAAAGGAAAATGGCGCTGAAGGAAGTCCAAATGGGACTACCTCCTCTTCAAACTGGGGGCTAGTCCATGCCTACATGCTTGCCACTTGAGGATGGCAATATTAAGCGATGGCTTCCATGTCTGAACTGAATTGCACATCTCAGATAAAATACCCCAAAGCACAATCAACTCCATATATACGAGATTTCACTACAATCTAATGAGTTATAGGGGTGTGCAAATGATTGCACACTCTTGTACCAACGAAATTGGTGAGTTTAAGGGCAGCTAAACTAAATATATGCAATTGTTGAACAACAGTTCCTCAGAGGTGAGTACTGCCCGGAACACCAACCCATATATTTTTTAAGAGTTATTCAATACTTACACTTTCAAAATATTAAGTTGCAAAATACTCAACAAGGTTTGGGACTAACACCGATCTATCCAAGCTTCTGGGGACTCATTATCTAATGGAAAGGTGGCTAGTTTATAGGTTGTATTATCTGTGACAGCCTTCCCCAAACTAGTACCCTTCAAATGGCTCCTGGAAAATGCAGCTTGCTAAGGGTGCTGAGATATCCTAAGCCTCCCTCAGAAATGCACTTTCTAAACACAACTTGTTCTCAAGTTGCTGTATATGGTGGTGTTCTCCCTCCCTATTTTATATTTAAAATAGCCCTACAAGATGGGTTAGGCTGAGAGTTGGTAACTGATCTATGCTAATTCAGTGCTCTTTAAGGAGTCATGATGATAGAGGAGGTTTTGAACTCAGGTCTTCCTGGTTTAAGTCCAAAACTCTGTTCACTACAACACACTACAGTTCCACAGGTTTTGCATACGAGAAGAATTTTTTATTAAACCAAAGCAGATGTGCCCAGAGAGATAACAAGTTTGTGTAATTTTCCATGTCATATTGGCATGATCCTACAACATACAAAAGTCAATGAATAGGTATGAATAAACGCCATTATTTTACCCACTGCCCATTAGTTCACTCATATGGTTGAAATGAAGGATGAGCTATTATTAACTCTATTTTTTTCTATTTTTCACAGAACGTCCCTCCAACAGAACAGCACAGAGATGATACCATTCAATTGTGTTCAGAATTAATGTAGCCTGAAAGCACTGCCTCACAGAGAAGACTGCATGAAATTGAACAGAAGGATTGCTTCATGTTTTATCTTCTTATGCAGCATGTTATGCCTTGTGTTTCCTTCCATACAGTAGTTTATGTGGGGCAAGGAGAGAAAAAGGTTTTTTAAAAAATAAAAATGGCTGCCTGATGCATGCATTTCAAATAGGTAATTGCAGTCATGTGGTTCTCAAAGAAATGTGATTAAAAAGAAGTTTTGACTGGTGTAATACAGTGTCTAAGAGTTTGAGCTATAAGCAGGAATTCCCAGGTTCCAATCTTACTTCATCCATGAACAAGCTAGGCAAACTACAGTCAACCTCACAGCCCTGCCTAATATGATAACATCACTAATACTATAGGGAGTATTAAGAGATAAGGAACTGCTGGCCCAGAGACCTAAACTTCTAGGCTTCTCTGGTGACCTCCAGCAGCCCTCAGATCCAAAGGTACCACTTTCTGCTTTGTCAGACAAGAAACAAGTCAAGAGTACTTCAACACTCTAATCCAAAAGTAAAGAGTAACAAAATTTTTGGTAGAACCTTAGATGCTCCCTCCCAGTTAGAGGGACCTTCCCCCCTCTTATTTTTGTATGCAGGCAGATACACATACCCTTCAACATTTCTTCAATGAAAATAGGGACATCCTATTTCATCATCATCATAATTTTATTATTTATACCCCACTCATGTGACTGGCTTGGCTTCCAACATATATAGAAACATAATAAATCATTAAACATTTTTAAAAAACCCTTCCGTATACAAGACTACCATCAAATGTCTTCTAAAGATTGTATTGTTAGTTATCTCCTTGGCTCGGGGTCACATAACTTCATGCCCTCCAACATTTCTCCGATGAAAATAGGGACATCCTTAGGAAAAGTGGGACATTCTGGGATCAAATCAATAACCGGGATGGCTTCTGTAAATCTGGGACTGTCCCTGGAAAATAGGGACACTTGGAGGGTATGGATACATGGGGCAGTCACATCATCACATTCCACATAGGCCCACTAACTGAGAAAGAAAGATATTTACCCAGCAACAGTATATGGCAGTTTGAGTGCATCTTGATGGAAGATGCATTGATCCTAAGCAACAAATAAGCAATGATGCACATGTTTGTGAAGTTGTGAGTATCCTTTACCTCATGTCCTTGGCACCAGAAAAAGAACGCTTTTAAAAGAGTCTCATATACCATTTGAGAGATTGATATAGTTTGTTCTTGGCTATAAACTAGCAATGAACATGGAAAGGATTTTCAGAGCTAAATCTGTCATTAGCATAAAAAGTGAGCACTCAAATGGTCTCCTGAGTGCCAACTTGCATACAAAGTTATATAGAAAAGTTTGCTGGCATGGCTCCCTCCGGAGTTAAAATGAAGATGGGCTGAATTTACATGATTCCTGTTTCTAATGTACAGCATTAAAAACTGTGACTGGATGGCTGGTGTACCTGATCAGTTTGTTGTCCAGGTACTAACTGTTGATAGGCAACTTCACCTTTGCAAAGCAGGGCATATGGCCACTCTACTCACCAGCCCATGAACAGTATGAACTTTGGCCCTCATTCCTCTTGTTGAAAATGGAAAAGAAATCAAGATTCACAACTTTATGAGGACCATGCAGCTATTCAAAATGAATATACATTACAACGTTGCTGAAGCCAAACGGATGCATTAGCAGCACTGAAGTGATCTCCTCAGGATGCAAACCTGGGCAGCATGTATGGAGGTCCTGGGCTGCCCAGACAACAAGACCCCTCTCTGCTTTCTCTAATGTGGTCCAAAGGAAAGCAGAGCAATACATTTGGCACCAGCTTGGCTGCAAGTGTTGCCAGAAGGAGGCATACAAGGCGCCATCCAACCACCTTAGGCATTCCACTCCAGATTTGTGTAGGGTTTACTTCTTAGCCTTTTCTTCCCCTGAAGATATCCCGCAAGGCAGCAGAGGTTCAGGACCAGAATTTTCCTTCTTTTAGATGGGCTACCTTTCTAGATTGACAAGCCCCATCTGTAGGAAGACACATGTAAGAGAAGAGTTGTGCTTCTTGCCACCAGCGATGTCACAGGCAAATATTCTTTTGCAGCAGTTTAATGACAGCACATGCATTCACCCTTATTTTTCCAATATAGGCATCACCATATGAAGTATTCTTTATTCCCCCACCCTCCCACCACCCAGATTGAATATATATTGCAGCATAGGATCATTTTGTGCAACTCTGCCAAAAGCTAAATTAACAGCTCCAAGCAGCACTTTCTATTAAACAGCCATTTATTTTCACCGCATCACAGAGCATGCAGATTTTGCTCTGCTCTTAAGGGAAAGGACCCTGCTTTACAAACGCCTTTAGAAAAGGTCACAGGAAAGACTGTGGTGTGTTTTACGTAGGGTATAGGAAGCTGTCCTTCAGAATACATAAAGCGCCTCTGCAAAAGTAAACAGACACGCACGTAATGGGAAAAGGGGATTAATAACGGAGTGGAGAGAACACAGTGAACTTGGATGATCTGATTCTTCACAGCTTATGAAGAAATCTTTAATACCCTGCTGCAAATCTTGCCACAAATGACCGGAACCTGTGGGCTTAAGTGCAGGGATTTGTCTGCTTTGAGTTTGCTTACTGAGATTACATGATAAAAGATGATAGCAAAGGGCCCAGAGAAACTGCTCCCTATAAATACATCCTTAAATATGTACACAAGTTGTTGGTTTTTTGTCTTTGTTTTTTAAGAATATTCTTGCATTAAAAAAATAATAACACCTACACTCCACACCAGAGATGTTATCTTACATTCACCCAGTCATGAATAAGAATCACCTTTTATTCCTTTTGACGACTTGTATGTTTATTAACTGTTGATCCTGTGGTGCCTCTGTTATGTTTACATGTTTTATTACAAATTAATTAAAAAAGTATTTTAAAAAGATGATAAAGCCCATAAAACTGCAACTCATACCGTTATAGCAGACATACAAGTTCCAAAAAGTTACACATCATACATATTCAGTAAGTAAAATTTCCCATAACCACATGGATAGTAAATATTGTATTTTAGGACAGCATCAAAACAGCCTTAAATGCATTTGTACCCATTCTTTAAAAGTTAGCTCATATAGGAGGCAAATGAGACCAAAGGCTTTCAAAAGGCTTTAAAAAAAATTATTTGCCAGCAGAACGAAGCATTAAGGCCAAGCATGAAACCATTTGTTCACAGTTGCCGTTTGAAAGCCATGAAAATAGCAAGGTGTACTCCAAATCAAAATGTTCAGCACGGACTGCATTTTGTTCCTGTAACAAAACACAACTTAGATATTTTCACATGACCATCTGTGCCTGCTGGTCTATGTCAATACTTCTGGGATTTCCTTCATCACCATCAGTTGCACAGGAGCCAACTCCTAGGGGCCAAGGTCCATTCAGGCTCCCCAATAAAATATTTGAGGGGACTGCCCCCCAAGTTGATGGGCATTGCCACTCAAATGGTGTGGGTGCACCCTGTCATGTGACTGATTATGCGAGGAGGGGCTTACCTGCCCCCCCCAATATTTTATTCAACTTGACACCCCCTGATCAGTTGTATTAGTAAACCCCAAGAATTTAGTAAATCCTCAGGAAGGTGCCATTGGGGGTGGGAATCCATACTGAACAGGGTCTCCCCAGTGCGGCAAGCATACTGATGGATGCATCCAACATTATGCTTGGGTTTAAAATACACACTTCTGCCTCTGCTTTGGCACAAAGTTTGAAAATCACTAAACAGTTGCATCTGTCTTCTTTCATACCACAGGAAAATTTACTAAGGAGGGGGGAGAGAGGTAGAGTAGAACAATAATTTTACAGGTGTGAATAGGAAAATGTGTGATTGGGGAACAGTGAGAGTTTCACTGGGTGGGTGACAGTTTGGGGTTGCCCCTCCTTTCTTAATTGCTTGCCCTGCATTTCCGGTCCTTTCTCTTGATCTAAAACAGCTCCAGCACCAGCTTTCAATTAATTCAATACTTCCTGGAAGGCTGGAACTACACCTCCTCAATCCTCACACTTCAATTAGCTCTTTAATTAGAGGAGATACAGCTATGTCATTATTACTATTATCATTATTAATTGCATGTATTTGCTTGGAGCTGCTTAGTGCTTCCCATTGGAATACATGCATAGTCCAGAGGTTTTCTTTTTTTAAAAAAAGCAATATTTATTAAAGTTTTAAAGGTTACAGAAAGAGAAAGTAAAAAACACCATATTAAACAAAAACAAAACAACACATCACAATAAGGAAAAAAGAAAAGAAAAGAAAGGAAAAAGAAAAAAACAGAAAAATAAAATCCATTAAAAAAAACACAGCGAATCTTCCCATAACTTATCTTTCATTAGCTTATTTCCTTGACCTCCTCACACCTCCCTTTTTTGTATTCTAGTTCGATTATCTATTTCAGCAAATCCTTTCCATCTTTTCAAATTTTTGTCCCGTAATTTATCTCAATATAATGTAACTTTACTTTCCCTCCTTTCACCAATTAACAGTCAGTTTTTTCCTAATCCTTTATAACATTTCTGCTAAAACCACATAACTTCATTCCAACATCCTTCTAGCATTCATCATAGTCCAGAGGTTTTCAATCTTTTTGAGTCCACAACTCCCTTGACCAACTACATTCTTTCTGTGGCACCCCTGTGGGGCTCAGGAGCCCAGTTATGTCATCCCTTGCCTGCAAAGCTAGCAGCCTCTCACCCTTTTTCAAACACCCCCCTTGTGGGGTGTTCCCTCGGCCTCCTCTCCTCTCCCCTCTCCTTGGGAGTCCTGTGGGCAGCTGCTGCTGCCACCCCTGGTCTCTGAGCTGCCCCCGCTGCCCCAAAGAGAGGTGCCTCCTCACACTGCCCCACAGTAACCTGGGACTGTCCATTCCCAACAGCAAGGGCTGGTGGACTAGCTGGATGGGCTCCCTCGCCCACTTGCTTGCTTACTCCAAGGATGCCTCAGCTCCTGGCAACCAGCACCCCCTGACCAGCTCCAGAGGCACCTTTCACCAGCGGCTGCTGCAACAAACAGCTGTGCAAGCCTTTGAGAGGCAGAGACAACAGAGGGCATCAGAGGGAGGGAAGGAGAAAGGGATGGAGACCAGTGTTGCCTGTAGCACCACTGACCATCCTTCAAGGCACCCCAGAGTGCCACAGCACAGTGGCTGAAAACCACTGGCATAGTCCATAGGTCACATCCACATTGTGCTGGGAATTGTAGCTCTGTGGGGGGTAAACTACAGCGCCCAAGATTCTTTGAGGGGAAGCAATCTAACTGAGGCACAAGGAGAACTACAAGAACAGGCCCTCACCAACAAAGTACCCCCATTAAAGCAGTGGTCTCCAGAGTTTTGGCGGCTGAGTGCACATTCTGAAATCTGAGAAAATGCATTGCAAGCAGCACAAAATATCCATTTCACACAAGAAAAATGCAGGATGCTCAGAAGTACTCTCCCCCAGGCCCCACTCCCACCCCCGAACAAGGCAACCCCCTCCCAAACAAACAAAAAGCCAAACGCTCATATCTGCTATAACTGCAGGGAGGAGAGGTTTATCTGTTTCCCCCCCATCCTACACCAGACGGCAGATTGGGCCGTCTGCACAGTGGGAAGTTCCCCTCCACACACACAAAGGTCATATCTCTGTGTGGGTGGGTCTGGGTGATATCTGTGTTCTGAGGAAGGCTGTGGAGGAGAACTAAGCCTCCTTCTCCCTGATTCCTCATGCTTGTAATGAATAAGAAAAAAAATAGAGATACAGCTCATCAATCAGGCAGTATTCATTAGCTAAGCTGAGAAGCCTGAGGTGTAAAAGAGGTCTCCATGCTTTGCTTACTACCTCATCCCAAAGGAAAGAAAAGGGGGGGAGTCCTCTCTTCAGATGTTTTGTGGCAAGATCCTGAGTTTCTAAGCAGATCTCTCCTTAGTCTGCAACATGAAGTTTACCTCAGAGTGGTATGCGTGCAGGCCTGCATGTCTGCGAGACTTTTGTTCCCACACATTTTTTATTTTATCTTTTTGCAGTTGCACCATAGTACAACTAATCATTAATAAAAAAATAAAAAAATAGGAAGCTCCCAGAAGCAGTTTTGAGATGTCTTGACATCTTGGCCAGGGAGAGGGTGAAGTGTTGCCAAAAGCATTAATCACCAAGGTTTATTGCTCTATACACACACGCACGCGCGCACACACACACACACACACACACACAGAGAGAGAGAGAGAGAGAGACCCTGAGCTGCAGATCTCACACTATTAGCCCTGCCCCACAGGCCTGTCCCTAGGTGCAGAGCCCAAGGTGGGCAGCTAGTGGGCTCCCATGGCCCCTATCTACTTCCTTGACTGGCATAGTTGAGGTGTTTAAGTGTCCACAACACCACCAGGGAGGACAGAGCAGGGACACACATAGCACCCTCAAGACGTGGTGGAGTTGGAACCAGGTTTTAGGGGACCTTGGCCAATGTGCACTTTGAGGTCCCTACCACACCACTCCCAGCCCCCATTTACCATCCTGGAAAGGAGGTGGGGAGAATGAGTCTCTTTCCGCCATCCCATTCCCACAACCATCTGAAAGAAAAAAAGGAATGGTGGGGGGGACCGCCAAGGGAAGAAGACTCAGAGCCCAGCGAGTGGTGGTGAGATGATGATGAGTGGTCAGAAAAAGCAGAGGGAAAGGACTGGGGGTGTGGAGGTGTCGGAAGCTGAAGAGGCAACAGGGCTTAGTTAGCAGGCAGTGTCTGTAGCAGAGAGAAGTCCAGAATCAGACGCAGGAGAGGAGGGAGGCCAAGAGGCAGAGATGTCTGGCTGGTGAAGAGGCATGGGTGTCTCCCCCTCCTGCTGCAACAAACTCCGCTCCTCACAGGTCTCCCAGAACCAGGAGAGGCATGAAGAGGGTGGAGGAGAAGTTAGCTTCATGCAGGCACAGTCTCAGTCTGCTTAGGAAAAACCCCGGAGAGGAGGGGACTTAGGCAGCTGTGGGGAGGCAAGGACCTTCAGTCTCATGGGGGCCAGACCTGTCGGAGATGAGTTGCTGTGCTCATTAGGCCTGTGCAGATCCTGTTTTTGCTAATAAAGAGGTAACCTCAACTTGTGAAGTTGTGATTTACTGCCAGCTCATTCCTGTCATCAACCAAGTGGGACAGGCAAATCAAGGAGGTCAAAGAGGCTGGCAGGAAGCACCATAACTGGAGATGGAGGTACGTTCTCTGTCAGGATTGCCCACCTAAGTCCTGTTGCCAGAATGGGAGAATGAGGAAGGAGACGTACCACCAAGGAATGTGTGGGTGTGGGTGGGTGGGTGTGTAGGGCCTTATCCATGAAACTCACCTTGGGCCACTCACAGTCTCTCAGTCTAACCTACCTCACAGGGTTGTTGTGAGGATAACATTGAGAGGGGGAGAATTATGTACCCCACCTTGAACTCCCCAGCAAAACTCTCAGGGAAAGGAGGAGAGCACTTCTACATGGTTGCTCCCTCTTGCTTTGTGCTGAAGAAGGCCTGAAGTGACTGGGACATCCCTTTCCAGCCCCTTAACTACTGAGCCATCAGGGTTTGAGCTGTCCGCACTCCATTTTCTTCAAAATGTTGCTGTGTGTGGAAACACAGAAGCAGGGAAAGGGTGAAGACAACACTGCTCACATGGTTACGTCACATGCATTGTGTGGAGAGAACATAGCAAGAGGCACACACTTAAAAACTGCTGTGCCCCACCTGGC
This sequence comes from Podarcis filfolensis, assembly GCF_964270895.1. Lineage (NCBI taxonomy): Eukaryota > Metazoa > Chordata > Lepidosauria > Squamata > Lacertidae > Podarcis > Podarcis filfolensis. The sequence goes on from NC_139608.1 coordinate 79,852,031, forward strand.
GCAAGTGTGGCTGGTCAATTACAATTCTGCTTATAGCAAAATATCATTGATTAGCAGCCCTGAGTCATCCACTCTTTACATACAAAATACAACCCCCACACACTCGGTTCTTCAAGAATGAGTCATTGACAGCCCTATGTTTCCATTTGTATGTTCTTGACACTTGAATAACCAAACAATGGGCCATTTTTGATGAGGAATATTTCAAAGCCAGTTACTAGGGTGCAACCAGCTTATGAACAGGTTTATTCCAAGCCTTGATTTCCCCACTTTGGAGCTTGGAGGTGCTGGAAAATAAGCAAACATTTAAGCTGTGTGCTACTTGCCTGCAACTTCTTCCTGTATGGTTTGAGCTTCAGATTTTCCCACTAGCAGATAGCAATCAAGCTTTCTTTTGCCATTATGCCAGTAGTAGCACTGACGATGCCATTTTTGTTTGCTTTAAATGCTTCCGTTAAAATGAAGCATTTTCAAATTTGATCGAAAGCAAGCCAATCCAAAAATTGTATACACAGGCTGCACACACAATACCTTTAAAGCATATTGGAAACACATTTCCACACATATACACCCCCAAGGAATTCTGGAAACTGGAGTTTCTTAAAGGTTGCTGAGAGTTGTATCTCTGTGAGAGGTAAACTACAGCACCCAGAATTATGTGAAGGAAAGAATATGCTTAAAAGGTAAAGGTAAAGGGACCCCTGACCATTAGGTCCAGTTTTGGCCGACTCTGGGGTTGCAGCGCTCATCTCGCTTTATTAGCTGAGGGAGCCGGCGTACAGCTTCCGGGTCATGTGGCCAGCATGACTAAGCCGCTTCTGGCAAACCAGAGCAGCACATGGAAATGCCTTTTACCTTCCTGCCAGAGCGGTACCTATTTATCTACTTGCACTTTGACATGCTTTCAAACTGCTAGGTTGGCAGGAGCAGGGACCGAGCAACGGGAGCTCACCCCCTCGCGGGGATTCGAACCGCCGACCTGATCGGCAAGTCCTAGGCTCTGTAGTTTAACCCACAGTACCACTCGTGTCCCTATGCTTAAAAGGTACACGTTACATTTTCAGAACAATTCCCCACAAAAAACGCTTTGATTGCTCTAGCCATACACTAAACCTCAAAACCACATAACAAGAACACAGTGGCGTAGCGTGGGGGGTGCAGGGGGGCCGGCCGCACCGGGCGCAACATCTGGGGTTAGGGCAAATCCACGGGTTAGGGGGCGCAAATCCACGGGTTAGGGGGCGCAAATGACTTGCCTTGCCCCGGGTGCTGACAACCCACGCTACGCCACTGCAAGAACATGATAATGAAATACCCTCCAACATTTCTCCAATTAAAGTAGGAAGGTCCTGTTCCATAATTATAATTTAATTATTTATACCCTGCCCATCTGACTGGGTTGCCCCAGCCATTCTGGGCAGCTTCCAACATACAGTGGTACCTCTGGTTATGTACTTAATTCATTCCGGAGGTCCGTTCTTAACCTGAAACTGTTCTTAACCTGAAGCACCACTTTAGCTAATGGGGCCTCCTGCTGCTGCTGTGCTGCCGCCGCGTGATTTCTGTTCTCATCCTGAAGCAAAGTTCTTAACCCGAGGTACTATTTCCGGGTTAGCGGAGTCTGTAACCTGAAGCGTATGTAACCTGAAGCGTATGTAACCCGAGGTACCACTGTATATAAAAACATAATAAAAGGTTAAACATTTAAAAACCTCCCTATACAGGACTGCCTTCAGATGACTCAGGGGTTGGATAACGCCATACCCTCCAACATTTCTCCGTTGAAAATAGGGACATCCTAAGGAAAAGCGGGACATTCCAGGGTCAAATCAGAAACCAGAATGGCTTCTGTAAATCTGGGACTGTCCCTGCAAAATAGGGGCACTTGGAAGGTCTGTAATGAAGGTCATCCCTAACCTTCTCCCTCATTCCAAAATGTAAAGCCCTTCTGAGTTCCTAAGCTGAAAAATATGTTACATTACACAGTTATTGTAAAAGATGCAAATGGCCATTGTCTGGCGCGGAGGGAAGGCAGCCTATCCTGCTTAACCTTATCCTAAAGTCTGCTGTTACAAATTATTGTTTCCAACTTAGCACAATGTAGTTCATTCTGGAGCACTGTGGGGAAATTAGATGGTGGCTAGACCAGGCTGCCTACCATTGCTCATAGCATTTGTGCCCACCATCACCACTTGATAAGCCCACTAACAGAGAGAGCCCCCCCCCCAAGTTCACTGTCAAAGCTGGAGACCTTCCTAAACAGTTGCCAGAGGCTGGCCTCTGTTCTCTGGGTCAAACTACTCCACGTCCTGCTTATGACCTTCATGTCCTGCTTATGATCTGGCACTCATCTAGCTAGGCTGCCAATGAAAAAAGAAAGCCACTTTTGGACTTGGCAAGAGAGGCTATTCGTATATTTTTGCTGGAGGATTAAGCATGCATTTATTCATTAATCATGAAAGCTGAGAATAGGATTTTCATAGAGAGATGCACTGTATTTCTAAACAACAGGTGGTAGGGATAAAAACCACAGGGGAAAAGCATCACCCACAGGCCCTTCCTGCAAGTTTCCAGAAGCACCTGGCCACAGGCTACTGTTGCTTTAATCCAGCCCAGAATCACAGAATTATAGAGCTGGGAGGCACCCCGAGGGTCATCTAGCCCAACCCCCTGCAATAGCGTGAATGACATGGCACATTCATGTATCAGCACCTGCATTATTGCCCCCTTTTAAATAGCAGACATAAAGCAATGGCATCTACTGAAAAGGGGCATGAGCTATAGCAAATGAAAAATACATTGAGGGTGCCCAGGGTTGGCATGGTAGTGAAAAGAGAATATCCCAGAGACAAACACATATGGATACACATGGGGATAGGGAGTAGTACAAGTCTTAACTTGAGCCACAACTTGGTTCCAGAGCCTAGTTTGAATTCTAGAAAGATATTGTTCAGCACTTCTCATTCACTCCCCTTATAAGTACAGGACAACACACACACACACACATATGTCGTGGAGCAGTTCTGCAGCTGTTTTTTAACATATTTATCATATTTTTGTAAGACAAAGGAAGAGCAGAGAGCAAGATAAATGTACTAGAACTATTATGTGCCTAAGCTGGCTGACACTTAAGGAAAAGGATAGGACTCACTTGCCAAGCCAATTTTTGATTTCCTGGTGTGCAGTGTGAACCTGGCTTTGCAGATGAAAGACCTCATGCAATTGCTCAAAATGCTGCAACTGGTACCTTCAACATTAAATTTGGGTGGGTGGGGAATCCCCAGCTGCTAGTCCTTTGATTCTTATGGAGAGTCAGTTAAGCAGTGAAATCAATGGCTGGTACATACGTTTTGCTTAGTTTCAAATGCTCCCTTTATGCTTTTCTCTCTGAATTTTACTCTGTCCGAGATGGCATTACATATGCCACACTGTTGGTAACAGGTGGTTACTAGACATTTTTTATTGCAGTATGACCTTAAAGTTGGCTTATCTTTCAAGTCAACCAGCTGAACAAATATTCAAGAAAAAAACAAATGGGGTTTTAAGCAGTTAATCCTTTGGCAGCCCTGTTGCCTTTTGTCTCTTTTTGCTACTTGCCTGCAAGGACCACATTTGTCATCAGGCTTGTCAGCGAGCTTTGCCTGCTGCGCTAAATTAGATATTGACCGGATGTGCCAGCTTAATAGTATAAACTTGTTGTGAGAACAAAATGAACTCCTCTGCAAAGCAAGGCCATGAACTCGCCTTACCCCAGTTGCCTCACATGGGCCAAGTATAATTAAATAAATGGACATCCCCTCCCCCTCCCCCTTGCAGACGCCTAAGTTAACCTACATGGATAAGGGTTAAAGTGTTCTTATAAAGGGAGGAGGGCTCAGTTAACCAGTAAATGTGATAAGCAGGGCACTGGGTCAAAGAGGTCTCTTCTACGGCATCAGAATTCATAGTTTAAAAGGACTTACATGGAGAGAAAAGATGTCTCCTGCTTTCTTAGCTAGGTGCCTTTAAATACTTCTGTGCAGCTCATAGCAGAGTGTCTGTCTGTATTGTTGCAGGGAAAGAGAACAGTGGCTATAATCCTGGCAGTCTCCTGACTTGAGGAACAGATTGGCCTGATCATTGCACAAATAACATTGGAGTTAATCGCAAACCCTCCAAATGTCCGTATTTTCCAGGGACAGTCCCATATTTACAGAAGCTGTCCCAGTTTCTGATTTGATCCCAGAATGTTCTACTTCTCCTTAGGATGTCCCTATTTTCATCAGAGAAATGTTGGGGGGTAAGGAGTTATGGGACCCCCCCCCCAAGCCAAGGAGATAAGTAACTATACAACCTTTACAGGGCATCTGAAGGCAGCCCTGTATAGGGAAGTCTTTTAATGTTTAATGTTTCATTATGTTTTTATATATGTTGGCAGCTGCTCAGAGTGGCTGGGGCAACCCAGTAAGATGGGCAGGGTATAAATAATTACATTATAATTATTATTGTTGTTGTTGTTGTTGTCGTCGTCATCGTCATCAGAGAAATGTTGGAGGGTATGTAATCATTTAGGATGCAGAACAAGAGTAGGCTGATTCCAACCACTGGCAGCTACCCTGAATAAAACAGCAAACACCTTGTCCCTGCACTCATTTCTCTCAGCCTAAGAGTTATGTGGTTTTAATATTGGGAGAACTGTTTACACCCACAAGCAGGCAAGCAGCTCCACCTTCAGTTAAAACCTGGACATGTTGGCTCCTAACATCAGGACCAGTTCCAGAGGGTGGCAGGCTGGTCACCCGCCAGGACTGCAAGACCAGCCAAGGGCTCACTTCTCAGCTGTTCTCTGTTTATACTGTACACATCAGGGGTGGGGAACCTGTGGCCCTCCAGATGTTTTTGAATTCCATCTCCCATCAGCCCAGGAAGCCCAGCTAACGGTGAGGGATGATGGAAGGTGTAGTCCTTCCACCTTTGGGGGGCCACAGGCTCTCTAGCTCTATTTTACGTGGAACCTGAAGCCTAACCCAAGCAGTTCTGAGCCAAATTAAGAGAGTTTGCATGTACATGTTGCCTTTTCTAGGTTAGCAACTGCCTGGAGTCTCATATGGTCAGGCTGCCCCCTGCAGGAAAAGGCTGCTCTGACTAGCCCTCTTATTCTGTATTCATCTGAGATTACAAAAAAAGGAAGGAGGCAACTCAGCCAGAACACAGTGAAGCATGCTACTATGAACAATCATCTAAATAAATCTTAAATTGAATGTCAAATATGTCATTGATCACCGATTTAATGGATTTTAACCAATACATGGATTCATTAAATTGGTTCTTGCATTGGCAAAATGCCCAACACAGTGTAATGAACAAAAGCTGCCACTCACTATTAGACCACCATCTTTAATACTTTTATCACTCCCTGTTACAGTAACAGACCAGAACCAAAATAACTTCAAAATGAGCACGCTGCTAACTTTTAACCCTGCTGATTAAAATGTGCACTCGCCAGTCAGTCAACTAAAGCTTTAGTTGACTAATACAATATATTCCTGGTTCCCCAGTGATTATCCATGATTTTTAAGTACCTATCCATAGTAAAGTACTCCACACAAAATTTTGTCTTTCTATTGCCTTTAGGACAGAAGCTGGTTTTTTAATTAAAACAAAAAACACTAGTAAGAGTTTTTACACTTGACATTCTTCATATTTCAGTCCCAGAGTCTGTAATTTAAAATCTGAAGGGGTTATGCATCTTGACAATAGACATGCACATTAACAAGAAATGTGTCCTATTTGCTTTTTCTATTCTATTTTCTCATAACTGCATATCAGTATACGAAATGCTGCCAAATTACAGCATGTGATTTTAAGCTTACAATGTTCTTTTTTAAAAAATTGGCCTCTGTTATCCCCCAACAACTTGATTTACTTAGATTGTAAGGCCCTTTTGCACAGAACAATTTACATTTAGGAAAGAAAACTGCTATAACCTACTTTGAGCCCATGGGATAGAGTCAGAAATAAATCAAATTGCATCAAATTGTGAAATTAAAATTTCCTTGGCGCTATGGACAGTATATTAAGCCCACAGGGCTGAACAACACACTACAGAAGAGATCTTGGGCAGATCTTATGACTTCTTCAACAGGAAGTAGCGAGAGAGAGAGAGAGAGAGAGAGAGAGAGAGAGAGAGATTGAGATTTGGACTGAGGCTGTGGCACTGTTAAACGTTTCACTTCCACCATTTCCACAATTCCTCCCCGAAGTTGCTATTTACCATGGAGGTAAAAAGACTGCTACGATATGGAATCCTTTCTCTGTCCTCTCCTCGCATCTTTTGCCCCAGTAGCTAGTACCAGTTCTGAGAGAAGGAGATTTACAGTTAGGAAAATATTGGGCAGGGGGTGGGGGAGGAATTAGAATCCATCAACCAGTGCTGTAACCTCAATCCAAACTAGAAACTGGAGGTGTAGCTGCTTCTGAGTGACAAATCTCCCTTATCATGGCTAGTTTGGTTCTCAGAAACCAGCTCAGGACTGACCATTGCAGAACAGGCAGAGAAGAGGGTTCAAGCCACATTTCTTGGTGAGAGAACATGGGTGTTACACAAGAGAGAAACCATGTTTCTGAAATGCTGGACTGCATGTTATAATCTACTGATTAAATTTACAACCCTAATTTTCAGAAAGAATTGATGAACCGACAATCTATAGCTTGATTCCAACATGAAATTAAGACTGCTCTAAACCCTGAGGCAGCTTTGTTGCCCCACAGTGTGTAGGGTGACATACTACTGTCAAAGCACAGAAAACGGCTTTATTTCTTTGCAAGGACAATTTCACTTGCCCATAAAATTCACCCGCCTTTTATCAGTGCCATCCGCAAAGATATTGTGGCATCTGTAAGATATCCCCATCTCCAATGTGCATCGTCTTGCAGTCTCCAGAGCCAACAAACTGTCAAATTAGAACTGGCTCCTGACAGCTTTATGACACATAATCTTGTTCACAAAGAAAATGGCCCGAGACCTCCTGCCTGTTACAGCTGCCAGAATGGAAATGTTTTTCATGTCTCTGTGATAAGTTTACATCTCCACAAAGGAGACAATGCATCTGCCGTTGCCTTGAACCAATCACAATGCAAAAATTCTATATCAAATATAAACCAGCTTTCCTCCTTTGTAAGATACCTATTTTATGAGTCCAGCAACTGATGACTATTTCACAGAATCACCTTGAACTCCGCGGAGGAAAGATGGAATAAAAATAGAATGGGTGGGGTGGGGGAGCTCAGTTAGTTCCAGGTTGATTGGGATCCACTGAAAGATCTCTGGTGATCTGCAGGAAATCAGCAAGGGTTTCTGAAGCCCAGTTGTTTAAACAATACAAAACAGCTTTCTTTTGACCTAAACAAGGCTGTTAAAATCAAGAAAGCCAACCAGCAATGGAGTTACGTGTGAAAGGACTAATAAACGACCGTACTTTTTCATGTATAAGACGATTTTTTTTACTATAAAAGAATGTAAAAAACGGGGGGCATCTTATACACGGATAGTGCCGGGGGGGGGACTGGTGATTGGTTGCAGCTGTGCGAATGCTGACTGCTGTTGGTGAGTAGACGGGCGCTTGTTGGCTTCTGAGATGTGAACAATTGTCAGTGCCTGTCATTCTGGTTTCTGCATCCCCTCCCCCCCCAAAAAAAGCTCTGCCAAAAAAGCTCAACAACTCTGGGCCATCTCGCCCCATTTTTTTGAGTCCCCCAAAATAGGGGGCCTCTTATACACGGAAGCGTCTTATACAGGGGGAAATACGGTATGTTCAGTACTAGTCCAGGCAGAGGGGGGGGGTTGGAATCCTAGACTCAGAATATGCTCAAGGGTACTTCATTAATTCTACCTGTAAGTTTTTTGTACCTGAAGTTGGTAGATCTTTAGGTTCTAGCAAATCTGACAAGCCTGAAACCTCTGCTTTTAAACATTCTGAAGCATTGCAGTATATAAATTATTACTCTTTTACTCCATAATTCATTCTCTCTCCTATTCTTCACCCAAATTGTACCAGCATGCCATTTTAACCTCCCCAGTTTTGCTTTTAGCAGTGAGGGGCACCCAAAGGACAACAGCTGAGGACAGATACTTTTCCCAGAGCTGCATGTTGTTTTTTGGAGGTGTGTGGCTCCCTCTACTGGGCAGCATAGGTAGCAAGAAGTAAACTTGAAAGAATTTGAGGGCTAATTTGGAAGTTCATTTTTTTAATAGCTATCAATGGGAATGTTCTTTATAAAGGAAGAAAGGAAGTTAATGTACCCATACATTTTTCAGGAAGTCACCTTATCAGTACCCAAATGTTTAAAACAACACATTGCTGTTTAATTTTTTGCAATATGTCCAGGGGAGTTAATTGATGAATAGGCACAAAACCCTATGTTTACTTACTGAATTAAAATAAGTGGGGGGTGTCCTTGTGATATCTAAATCAGAGTTTCCCAAACGTGGGTCTCCAGCTCTTTTTGGACTACAATTCTCATCATCCCTGACCACTGGTCCAGCTAGCTAGGGATGATGGGAGTTGTAGTCAGTCCAAAAACAGCTGGAGACCTAAGTTTGGGAAACACTGATCTAAATAATATAAATCATGTGTGGGGAACCTTTGGCCCTCTAGATGTTGCTAAACAACAACTCTCATGATTGCTGGGGCTGATGGCAACATCTGGAGGGCCAAAGGTTCCTGACACATGATATAAAATATAAAATTCATTTAACAGCAAACTAAATTCTCGAAGGGTAAAAGGGTAAAGGTAAAAGGACCCCTGACCATTAGGGCCAGTTGTGGCCGACTCTGGGGTTGTGACGCTCATCTCACTTTACTGGCCGAGGGAGCTGGCGTACAGCTTCCAGGTCATGTGGCCAGCATGACTAAGCCGCTTCTGGCGAACCAGAGCAGTGCACAGAAATGCCGTTTACCTATTTATCTACTTGCACTTTGACGTGCTTTTGAACTGGAAGGTTGGCAGGAGCAGGGACCGAGCAACGGGAGCTCAACCCGTCATGGGGATATGAACCGCCAACCTTCTGATCGGCAAGTCCTAGGCTCTGTGGTTTAACCCACAGCACCACCCGCATCTCAAAGGGTACTGGACTTTATATAGCAAAACAATACTATCCATGCACAAAACAAAACAAAAATTTTTTTTCCTTCCAGTAGCACCTTAAAGACCAACTAAGTTAGTTCTTGGTATGAGCTTTCGTGTGCATGCACACTTCTTCAGATACCCAGGGCTATCTGAAGAAGTGTATCTGAAGAAGGGTATCTGAAGAAGGGTATCTGAAGAAGTGTGCATGCACACGAAAGCTCATACCAAGAACTAACTTAGTTGGTCTTTAAGGTGCTACTGGAAGGGAAAAAAATTTTTTTTTTGTTTTGACTATGGCAGACCAACACGGCTACCTATCTGTAACTGTATCCATGCACAGTAGGCTTGGGAGAATCAGAGTAGCACAAAACAAATGGGAGGGGAAATCCTAAGGGAAGAACAAAACAACAGCAGAAGAATGAGAATTTAACATGCTCAGTGGGCAAATAATGCTGACTGACAGTTCAGGAAAATGAAGAGAAAAGCGAAAAAAGCAGGACACATTTACAGTAAATTCAGACATTGTCACTGCTAAGCAATTGTAACCAGTGCTTTTTTCAAGGGGGTACTCAAGGTACATACTACCGGCACCTCTTTTTTGTTGTTGTTAAAAAGTGTGGCACTTACTGTAAAAACTTCACAGTGAGTACGAACCTACCGGTATTTATCTAGGAAAAAAGCACTGACCCTAACCCTATTCCATACTCCTTTTTTCAGACCTTGAATGTAGCGATTTCCCCTCACTTAAATCACTATTGCCACCCAGCCCAGGGGTATTGGGCCTTTAATTAGAAGCCGCCTCCTTCTATTTAAAATGGCCATAACAATATGGATAAATTGCCCCTCAGTTTGCCTTTAATTAGTTCCTGTTCTCAGTTTTCACAGGTGCAAATTGGCAATTTAGTATCATGCATTAACACAACCATATTTCCATTGCATACCTAAAGTTTAAAGCCAGATTAATCTGCCATGGTTTATCTGTCCCCCTGCCCACTAAGATATCCCTTGAATTGCAGATCTGTGAAAGGACTGGATATTGTTATTGCATTTCTTGTAACATGCAATACAGTTGTACAATATAGTAGTACAGCCCCATTTTTAAATCATCATATACCGCATTTACTCAAATTTAATGCTCACCTTTTTTGGCCAAAGCACATTGCAAAAAATAAGGTGCACATTAGATTTGATGGCACATTATACTTGAGTAAATACAGTAATGATTTAGGCTGCAATCCTAAACTGTGTCTACTCACCAGTAAATTCTATTATCTGGTTAATTTTATTTTGTGAACAGTATTCTGGAATAAAAATATTTTGGCAACTCCTTGTCTTTTTATAATCCATGTTGTTCCAGGAAAGTGGGGCGGGTGGACCACTTTGGGGGTATTATTCTCTGCATGTTCCTTTTATTTTTCCTGTTTGTACTTTTTCAATGGGACTTATTTCCAGGTAAGGGGGGTTAGGATTGCATTCTATGTTGTGACCCTAATTAAAAGCATAAGGGATTACATATTTTAAGAAACAGCATCATTATTTGCTCCTCCTGTCAACAAGGATGCATTCAATCCACCATCCCTGTGGTTATTCCGCCACCAATAACTCTTGACTTTAGGCCATCAGAATGGCACCATGAAACATTTCTCCGTGTATAACCTTGCCCTTAAATTAAGGACTTAAGTTTTCTTTTTATGCAATCAAATCAACTGCGCTGAACTTTGCATTAATATGTTTAAATGGTTTTGCAAATTTTCCTGTATGCTGCTTCCAATCACAAATGGCTTAACAGAATTTAGAGAGGTTTTCCAGCAGTAATGAGTCACTACCTGGACACATACTGAAGCATTCTCAAGACTGGTTTGTTACTCCCAAATCTCTTAGGAAAGATACATTATCTTACTTCCTCAATGGGGATGTAATCACCTGGTTTTAGTTCTCACGTTTCTAATCCTGTGAATGATAGGAACATTGGTAACTTTCTGCAATCACTTCCAAAATTATGGGTTTGGAAAGAAAGATTTTCCTGCAGCGGGAAAATGACAACTGCATCTGTCAGTGACAAAACACTGGAAACGGATTGCCTTGTGGTACTTTAGTGTATCTTGCCTTGCATCACAAGAACTCTCCGATGACGAGAGAGAGTGCCAGACGAAGAACGAACAAGGGGTGGCAAAGTCAGTGCAACATCCAGCACTGACATTATGTTCCTCTTCAGTAAATCTAGTTTGACGGACAGAACCCAAGAGATGCTAACAAGGGCCAACTGTAGCAAAGGCAATGGTGCCTCACCTGCTCTGAGCCATGCTTGGCTGACAATCAGCAAAGCACAAGAGAGGTGTGCACTCATGCCCTTTACTGTTAGGTTATTGTGTTTGATGTCCCAAAAAGTGATCTCAGCTACAGCTGACCAACCTGCAATGCAGAAGGTTTGGATCACACCCTGCCATTAAGCACCAACAAAACACTCTATAAATTCCAATGCAACCCAAAGTCAGCATGCCAAGATAATAGAACAGACATCTAACCAAAAATAACCGCCTTCGATAATTCATTTGAAATTGTTAGCTGCCTTAGACTCATAATGAAACACAGGACATGAATTTATTACAGAACATGAATAAAACAACTTGAAACAAACGCTTGGAAGCTCAGTAGGCCCAGATGAACTTTTCACTGAAATACACATCAGTTTAAACTCTTATCGGTAAACATATTTGTAACACATCAGTCCCTTCCCTGTGTACAGTGATTTAACAATGTTTTGGATACTTACGAATGTAACCATTCTCAGGATCTTTCTCCACACTTAACATACAGGAGACTTCAGTTGTATTCTTGATGGGCTTGACAGTTAGCAAGTACCAGCCTTGTTCTCCATATAATGCTCTCCAACTAAACGAAAATACATAAGAACAAATCAGAAAGAATAAATGGGGAGCAACTGTTATTCAGAGGCATACACTGCCATTAATGGTGGAGGTTGAACATAGCCATGATGGCTAGAAGCCATGGATGGATAACCTTTTTCCTGAGCTAAAAAGGCCAACATCTTGAAACATTTCCATAAAGGAGAGTTGCTCCAGCACCTTTTTTTGGTTGCCCCCTTCTGCACCTTTTCCAGCTTTACAATATCCTTTGTGAGGTATAGGCCTCAACAGCTGATATCCCAGACAATATCTGGGAAATACAATTTGATGAGAGCCCACTGTAACACACCTTATTGAAATTGTATTCCCAAAGGGAATTGTAGCCTTAAAACATATACATATATACAATTTAAAATATTTTGAAACCAATGACAATTCAGTGATACATCTGCTGGCTCTTTTACTTCTTACATATTTCTCCTGAAAAACCAGAAACACAATACTGTGGAAACAGGACACACAAACGTATATTTTCTTCTCTTAAACTATTTTCGCAGGCTTAACTTCAAGCATCAAAGAGCTCAGATGTACCCCAAGTACATTTCGGTTGGCTTAAAAAAATTTTTTTAATGCATGTATAAAGAGAGAGAAGATTCAAATCTACCTTGCAGATTAGTGAAAATAGAATGGTGTGCAGCAAAAAGAGAAGAAAGCCAAAGACAAATGGATCGAAATTAATATAATTCACTAAAATATGAGAATAGCAGAAAGGACAGGAAATGCATTGTCTTGCTTATCAAGGGGTAAGTCAAGTACATGAAAGGACAAACTTGAGGGAACAAAAAAATCTGACAGCGACACAAATTTGGAGCTGATGTCAGGCAGCACATTTTAAATTAGGAACCATCTGCCAGTCGCTACACTCACAGCACTGAAGTTCAACCAAAGAACAGCCAAAGGGTATGGGGAGGGCAGTGGATTTCATATGAGGGTGAGGGAGATTCAGCTTCTCCCTCAGTACTACTGTCCCATTTTAAGACAGCATCAGTAAATCATCCCATTTCATTCAAGCAAGGGGGGGGGGGGAGGAAGAAGGTGGAGGGATAAAAGTCCTATTATGCAATGCCAGAGGTCACGATACCATTATCAATCTTCATTTTTCACACTAGGGTCAGCTTCAATTTTTCTTCCCATCCTTTGACACTGAACTGACCCCCTGATACTGCTGACTATAGAACTGATTATAGAAGACCATGATAGTTATTGGGACTCTGCCATATTCAAGCAGAAAGGGGCAACCAGACTGAACCCCAAATCCTATGGCTTTAGCCCCAGAATTTATTCTTCAGATTGTAGCCAAAGTTTGTTCCACTCACAGTAGGCCCAGTGAAAGGAGGTGTTGGGGAAGGAGGCTGCAACTAAATCCTGTCAATCCCTGTTCACAGCTTTTGCTTAGCTCTAAGGAGTACCAAGTCCTTGATGCTGCAAAATCTTCCAGAGAGATAGCTATGTTAGTCTTGTAGCACTTTTAAATGGCTAACCAATTTATTATTTGTTACTGCAAAAGTATTATACTGCAGACACTCTACCCTAGTTGTCTTTCATTTCTCAATCTGAATTTGGCCCGACTGATTACTATGAAAAGATATACTGTATTTTTCCATGTATAAGACGGCCCCAAATGTATTTTTTTTTTGAGCCCCAAATTAAGAAATAATTAATTACAACATTCCGTGTATAAGACAACCCTCAATTTTCAACTTTAAAAATTGGGGGGGGGGGATATAGTCTTATACACGGGAAAATACAGTATATGGTAATGTGATCAGTTCTGACAGGACTTTTGCTTTAAAATTGTTCCCTGGGCTAAGGAAAGGATTTTACCATTGATTTTGGAGATGATATGTTGCTCTTAAATTCACGTGATCCCTGGCAAGAAAAAGCTAATGCTTCTACAGACCATTTCAAAATTAGCTTCTTGAGCAAGGTTTTGAACCATGAAGCCCAAATTCACTCTCTTGAGCAGAGAGTGAACTCCAAGACATCAACACACTTGTTTTGGAACTTTGGCACTGAGCCTTGCAAATGTTTTAGCCTTTGTATTTCTGTTTGTCTATATTGTGTATAAGCAGATTTCTGATCTCCATCTCTCTCTCTCTCTCTCTCTCTCTCTCTCTCTCTCTCTCTCTCTCTCTCTCTCTCTGAGACATATTAATTAAAACACTAGCATGTCAGGTGTGGTGTTAGTTGTATAAGTGTTAAGGCAGGGTTAGAGGTTGCAAGTAGGAAAATAAAGGTAATGTACTGTTAAAGATTTTTGTTGTTGTTGGGGGTCTGTCTGGATGAGTTCCTTCCAGCCCTGTGATTCTGCATCCAGTGGAATTTATAATCTAGCAGATGATGCTCCCTGAATCAATCAGCCAGTTTATTTGTAGGGTAATAGCCTTATCTGGCCAGTTAAATACTGTTGACCTGTTGCCATAAAGACAAATGGGTGAGCCTTTTCTCACCTCACCTGGCTGGATGCCACATTATCCTAGAATGGGGAACAATAGGCCAAGCAGGATTAGGAGGATGTGAGAGACTTTTGTAATGCAAAAAGGCCAAGTTCATGCAACCAACTGCTTATCTCTAAGTCACAGACAAAAAAACTGAGACAAACTACAAGAATCTGAAGGGAGTGTCCAATCACCTCTAGATTGTAGATATGGCCACTAAACACCCAATCTGTTTCCAAGTTGTACCCCCAGTAGAATTTGATTTCCAGACTTTGGATAAGCAGATTTCAAAAGTTCTCCCAGACCTCTGGCCTGCCTTAGGAACAAATAAAACACCCTTCTCTGTATACTCAGCAGCAGAGAATATACTATATTTTTCCATGTATAAGATGCCCCCTATTTTTAGGGACTCCAATTTAAGAAATCCCCACCATTCACTATCCGTGTATAAGACAACCCCCAGTTTTTCACATAATTTTTAAGTAAAAAAAACCTAGTCATATACAAGGAAAAGTACAGTAATCCTCTCAGGTAGACTCACAGAAACCCATAAACAACTTCTCCCCGATATTATATCATTCTGCGTGTAAGGTTTTTGCCATGAAGTATCATTTTGAGTAACACTGAAATTATACAGTACAGGAAAGGTTTCGCCTCATGATTCCCCTGAGTGTGTGAAGCGGCCTTTAGTTCCCACCATTTTCTCTCAGAACCGCCCCCCTGAAATGCATCTGTGCACGATTTACCTGCAAACAGGGGCAACCGCATCTGCTTCTGCAAACATTGTGACTGTGAGAGCAAAGCGGGAACTAACCGCCACGCTTGTGTTTGAAGGCGCTCCCATGGAAGCCGGTGAAACCGTGAGGAGAGGCTGAGGCAGACACTAAAGAAACAAGGGAATAAACAGACGCGTCTTTTATGATTTAAGTCCCCGATGGGGAAAGTAATCTAGTTGAGGGGAAGCAGGCTGTGCTGATGGGATATTAATCTGAATGCCAGCAAACTATCTAGAATAGAGTGGATCTGAGGAACTCTATTTTATTATCAAAACAAGGAGGCCAACTGTTGCAATGTATCCACAGGCCTTAACAGGTGTTCAGGGCTCCAGCTAGCTTGGCACAATAAGATAGACACATTTGTGTTTCCCAACATTCCTGAAACACACACACACACACAGAGAGAGAGAGAGAGAGAGAGAGAGAGAGAGAGAGAGAGAGAGAGAATATAAACTGAAGGGCTTTATTTCAGGGATGTCAGACAGGCCTAAACTGGATAACTGAATTTCAACCAGTTCTGGGTGAGAAAAAGAAAAATGTGGTCTCCTTCCTCTCTCCTGAGGTCTTCCTGCCTAAAGCAGGGAGATGTTTGTGGCTTTTTAACCTTTTAACCTTTTTAATCCTAATATCCTCCTCCTTCCAGTAGACTCTCTCCTCTCTCTCCTCCATTTTTATTATGTTCTACTATCCAGTGCTATTTTTCTATTGAAAAAAGGGTGCCGGAACTCCCTTGTTCTCTTATAATGGCAATGTGGTCCACCTGAGATGTGCCAGAAGTGAGTTCCGGAAAGTTCACAGCTGAAAAATAAGCCCTGCTACTATCATTTTTATTAATTTATGAATTGCCTTTTATATATGTTTATTCAAGTTTCAAGGCAATTTGCGAGCAGACATGTGTGAATCTGATCTTATGCTATGGTTTATCTCTGTAGATCATTGGCATAACTTTAAAATGACATGAGATTTTCCATCATGATAAATCTTGCATGACTTTAGTACAAGCCTGATACTGGCCTCATCTCAGATTCAGACTGTGTAAAGGTCAACGCATGCAAATCCAGTTTCTAGTAAAGTCTATTCAAACTCCTAAATGGATGGCTTCAAGCTATTGCTGGTACAGGAGGCAGACAAAAAGATTGCCAGGTTCAGTTAACCAGCATTAGAAGTAGAAAGAGGAGGGAGGAAAATATATCCGTTTGTCCTTAATGCGTAGCAAAAGTGTGCTGACTTTTGGGGAGAGCTGGGTGAATTCTGGAGCTAGAAGAACTAACTGCCTACTGGGAATCTGTTGTTTTTTAAAATAAAAAATATTATTTCTTGTAAGGAAGGGAGAGGCTTTGAAATGAACAAGTCCTACCCCTTTCTCACTTTTCCCACCCTCCTGAGACATTGGCTAAATGGCTAAAGGTTAGTTTACCACCTTGTGTGTGTGTGTGTGTTACTTAACAAAAGGGTGAAAAATGGTATGCTAATGAGACATTAACTGAATCCAGGAAGGCATTTATTATGTTCATATACTATCTGGTGAGGAGTTGAGAAATCCCATATTGATTTGAAATAACTAGCCTGATCTGTGGGCTGCAAGCCTGCGGTTATTTGTAGTGCTTCACAGAAACACTAGATGCTCTGTGATCAAGCAGCTATCAAATTCTGCAATACCACTAACCCTCACCCCCCTAAACTCAGCTGATTCCCCACACATTATTACAGATGGCACAGCCCTTATTTTCTCAGTGATGCCCTTTTTTTACTTACTTTGTAGCAGGCTTCAGAGACATAGAAAGCAGCAATTCGTCCAGGAAGGTAATTGCTGACAGAGAGCAGGGCCTGGTCAAGCTTCAGTTCATTATCTAATTGCACACAAGGAAAATGTTTTCTGAGCAACACATGCCATGCTAGAAACCACCAGCAAAATATTGCTTTCTGCCACAGTATTGCAGATGTCAACTAGCAGAAAAACACAAAAAGAGCTTTGCATTTGACAACGCACTATTGTGTAGCATCTCCTTATGCTCTTGGACATTTGCACATACATTTAGTGTTGTGTACAAAATTTGGCATCATCTCTGCCGAAGTGCAGGTTCAATTTTCTCTATATGTAAGCCCTCCCCTCACCAGCTTATGCTTTATATTGTTAAAGAGCTAAACATGTACATGGGGGCTGGGAGACAGATGTACATTGAATGTCCCAAATATTGTTGAAATAAATGCTCCATTAATAATGAGGGCCAATTCCCTGCCTTAACTGATTCATTAAAAAAAAAAAAAAAACTTGCTAAGAGACTCCATGCAAAACTCTCTCTCAAGGGATATCCTCCCTGACATACAGAACTGAAGAGCAGGTGAATCTAGCAATCATGCTGTTATGATTTTAATACATTTTAACATATATTTGCAACACAGGCAGGAATGTTTGGATTGTCATGTGTTTGCCCAATGTAAACAGAACCAATTGCAATCCATAAAACCAAACAGCCAAAAAAATGTAAGTTACCTATTTGAAAAACACTAGGCTTCCATGTTCTCTTACCTGAACTGCTGTTTTGCACAAAGCTCACTCCTAAGAAAAGCAAAAAGACAGCCTTTGCATTTGTCGCCATTTTCTTAAGCAAACCTGTTTACCAGAAAACCTGTATGCGCTGCATTGCATAAGGATCAGAGGTCACAAGGATCAGAGGTCCTTAATTGCTTAATTACTTTCATATGTGTATATGAGATAAACAACAAAGGAATTTGGAGTCTAGGTCTCAGTTGGTAACTCAGCAAATGCAAATTACACATATGGAGGTCTGCTCCCATATTTATTTATTTATTTATTATATTATGTTAGAGCAGTAGGACATACTGTGCCTAACAGGTCACCACAAACTCTGCCACTTCTGTAACATACTGTACACACAACTCACCCTCAATTGGCTGCCATTGATAGGGAAACATCATAGTGACATCAAGAAACTATCAGTGTGACATCAAGAAACCAGCAGTGTGACATCAAGAAACTAAGGTAGCTGTACTACATATGGGGTGGGGATAAAAAACCTGGTTCAACGGTTGTCTACTCAGAATAATTGCTGTTAGCATCCGTCAGAGTTCGCATCTGGGAGTGAAGTCAAACCACTGGAGAATCACAGTGCCTGCCTGTGGCTGCAGAGACTGGTAACTCTACTGCCTCCCACATTGTTTTTGATGCGTTAGCAGCACCTAAGTGAATTCTCCAGGGTACAAGCCTGGGCAGCATGTATGGAGGTCCTGGGCTGCCCAGATGACAAGACCCCCCTCTCAGCATCACTAATGTGGTCCAAAGGAAAGCAGAGCAATACATTTGGCAGCAACTTGGCTACAGTTGCCGGAAGGAGGCGTACAAGGCGTCATCAAACTGCCTTAGGCACTCCACTCAGATTTGTGTAGCCTTTTTTTCTCCCGATGAAGTCCTGCAAGGCAGTGGGTAACTCAAGAATAGACTCATTGAATTAATGACCATGACTAACTTAAAGTCATTAATTTTAAAGGGTCTCCTCCAAACAGGGCTTGGGTGCCGCTGTGATCTAAACCACATAGCCTAGGGCTTACCAATTAGAAGGTCAGTGGTTTGAATCCCTGCAACGGGGTGAGCTCCTGTTGTTCGGTCCCTGCTCCTGCCCCCCTAGCAGTTCGAAAGCACGTCAAGTGCAAGTAGATAGGTACCGTTCTGGCGGGAAAGTAAACGGCGTTTGCATGCGCTGCTCTGGTTTGCCAGAAGCAGCAACATGACCCGGAGGCTGTCTGCGGACAAAATGCCGGCTCCCTCATCCTATAGAGCGAGATGAGCACTGCAACCCCAGAGTCGTCTGCGACTGGACCTAAAAGTCAGGGGTACCTTTACCTTTAAATACAACCCTTGACACTGAGCTAGCATTTTTAGTGGCAGTCCTGTGTTGATGAATGTTTGATATGTCCCACCCATATTTTTTGTATTTGATAAGTTGTATTTGTGAATGTGATTTTTATGTATGTAAGCTGCCTTGAGTAAGGTACAAGCCTCAGAAAGAAAGGATAACAATTTTATAAATAAAACACAACACATAGTTTCACCCTCAGAAATGAGATCAGTGTAGGATTTGTCAAGATTCAAGCAGGTCAAATGATGCCCCATCAGTTATCAATTATTCTGTTTTGGCAATGATGCAAAGACCTATCAAGTAACTGCATAATACATAAATAAGAAGCAGTCTACTCTCCACAGATGAAATGTAGTCAGAAGGTGCACTACAAATTTTGCTGGATCTAAGTTCAGCTACTTGGCAGAAAGCTTTGCTTTCACATTTCTTAGGAAGCATGGCCTTTCCTAGAGAAATGCACTAGATTTCAATGTGTAAGAAATAACTCATAAACAGATTCAACTTGGGCTGCCCATTTTTTTATCTCATTCAAACATTAGTATTAAAACCATGTACAAACTGCATGATCCTTTTTTTACTAACAGCAAACAAAATTATTTTGAGTAATCTCAAGATCATAAATGAATCCCATCCAAATAATCACGTAAAATACTTCAATGAATGATCAGAGACCACACAGTGTGTGACACCTTCACTTCTTCCTGAAGCATACTGCGGAGTAAACACCATAAACCATAATTTACATCTGATGCTGATGTTTTCAAATGACAATGTCATTGTTTTTTCTCCTCCAAGGCAAGTTCATTGGAGTCCAGAACCTTATTAACAGTATTTTTGGGTCTTGCTCTTAACTGGGCACTCCAGAGTAAAATGTCTTCTCGCTTCCTTCAGGTGGCTGCTGAAAACTCACTTCTCCCTTTCAGCAGATCCTCTCAGACTCGATTTCTGCCGCTTTTTCTCCCTTTGTCCAATAATGCGAAAGAGCTTCTTCTTTGCTTCTTTCTGCCTCTTTATTTTCTCTTCCTCCTCTTTCTGCCTCCCTTTGATACGTTCTTTAAGCTGCTGCCGATGTTTCACCTTGGCTTTCTTCAGCTTGTAACTGTGTACCGTACCCAAAGCAGACAGAAGTGCTGCAATCTTAACAAAAACAATGAACAACGTGTGATATGTACATATCGAACTTCAGGGCTGACAAAGGGGAGCAAGAACTGGCAAATTACAGGGCTGATTTCCCAGGATTTAATTGCTGTTAGAAAGGGAGATCCAGCACTAAAACGCTACTCACTAGCACTGAGCTACAGCAATGCAAATCAGCACATGCACTTCTGGGAGGAAGATCAAAATCTTAGCAATGACATAAGCAGGAACTTCCCCCTCTCATATCAAACAGATTCTTATATCAACAGAGCTGTTGGTTGTGTTCCATTTATCACACCCATCTCCCTCTAGGATAATTAACACAATTTGTAGCTTGATAACTGTATCCACTGTTTCTTGGCTCAAACACACTACACCAGTGGTTCTCAAAGGGTGTGGCAGGAGAGGATGGCAAGTTCGGTGGGAAGATTCCAGGACAGCCAATATTATATTGTGGGAATGATTCATGTTCTCATGTAGCTGTAGCTGCATTGTTTTGTACTTTGTGGATGTCCCATGATCAGCTTAGAAAGTAGCAGTGTTCTATGTTATAAATCAAGGAATTGTTTCGTTTTGTTTCTCAGTGTATTTCCTATCAATAACAAAAATTGGTGTGGTGCGAGCCGCGAATTTTTATTCTGGAAGCGTGGCCCAGAGAAAAAAAAGTTTGAGAACTACTGTGTTGCATAAAGCAGGCCTTTAAGATTCATGGCAGTCACATACCAGTTGGTACATTTTTATTTGTTTACTATCCTGAAAGCTACAAGTCAAGTTGCCTTACGTTGGAGGACTACAACAAATTGGAAGTCCCTTTACTCCCTTGGCCATAGAAATGGATGCAAGACAACCACAGCTGCCCATTTGCCTGAGAAATTTTGGGTGGATGGATTTTTCTTAAAAGACAACTTACATGGCCTTCCCACCCGCTCCATTTTATCCTGAGGTAGGTTAGGATGAGGGACAGGACAAAGTCATTCAGCGAGCTGCATGGCTGAGTGTGGAGTTGAAATCTGGTCTCCCAGATCCTAGTCCAGTATTTCTCAAACTTAGGTCTCCAGCTGTTGTTGAACTACAACTCCCATCATCCCAAGCTAGCAGGATCAGTGGACAGGCATGATGGGAGTTCTAGTCCAACAACAGCTGCGAACCCAAGTTTGAGAAACACTGTCCTAGTCCAAGTTTAAGCTTCAATCCACATCTCAGGGAAATTCCTGACAAATCTGTTGATTTTTATGGGAAGGAATCATTGACATTTAATAGAAATCTGTGTTGCAGGTTGTGAGTAACTTGTAATCCTTGTAAATTACAGCAAAAATAATGAGGACTAAAAACACCAATATTGGTCAGCAGTCAGAAAGAACTCCTAACTTGCTATTTTTAAGTGGTTCTTGTACCCAATAAAGGATTATTACAAAACCTGAAACAACGTACCTTCTTTTCATGAGGCTCCCTGATAACAGCTGGTCTCCACTTGTCCTTTGTGACTTTTCCTTTTCCTTCCTGAAGCTTAGGTTTGCTTTTAAATGGCAAAGCCTTCTGAAGCGCTTTTGGAATATGCAGTTTATTGAAATGTTTCTTTTCTCGCATTATAGGCTAAAATAAAGAAGAGTGAATGTAATTTGAACAGCAACATTCATTTTGCTTTCTAATTTGCCCATTACATTCTGCTTTATAATAAGTATGAGGAAAATAGGCAAATAAAATCTCTTGGCTTATGCTCACACTCCTTCCCAACCGAAATGTAATATCTGAATCCTTGGCCATGTAGGAGGAGTTCATGTTGTCATTTTCCCCTGTGATAACATCTAGCTTATACTGACAAGAGCAAGAGTCACTGGGTGAGCTCTATTTGTGCTATCTGAGCAATGCAGGAGGGAACTGCCTTGCAGTGGCTCCCTTAGCATAAACGCAATTCAAAAACAGGGTCTCATTAACAGACTTCATCATCATTTTACAGATCAAATGATGTCACAACTGTTGCGGACAGACAGAATCCTATTCTATGTACTGCCGCATATCTAGCAAGGGGGCTGAAGGCAATTTTATAAATTGAAAGCTGGAACACTTTAATAATCGGAAGTGGGGAAATTGTGCCTTCCACTTCAACATGTTGGGACTCCAGCTCTCATCAGACCCAGCCAGCAAGGCTAATGGCTGGGGCTGGTGGGAGGTGTAGTTCAACCTCATCTGGAATAAGGGGCACATGTCGTCCAACCCCGCTTTACATAGGCCTGTGAAAGCACAGAAGGTCCTCCCCCAGGGTTATCCTGAATCTCAGGCACAAAATCACCAGGTGGATAACAGCTGGTTAGAGCATGGTGCTGAGAATGCCAAGGTTGCAGGTTCGATCCCCATAAGGGACAGCTGCATATTCCTGCATTGCAGGGGCTGGACTAATGATCCCCAGTGTCTTATCTTGAATTGCCTTTGATCAGCAACACTCAATAGCGTTCAAAAAATTTCTGAACGCTATTGAGTGTTGCTGATCAAAGGCAATTCAAGATAAAATCTATGCATATTTTGACACGAAACAACATACACCCCCTACCTTGTAGAGAGAATCTTTGTTTTGTTTTAGTCTGATGCCCTTCTCATGCCTTAGCTGGCCTGTTGTCTTCATTCCTGCCCAGGAGTCTTTTTCACCCACAGCCTTTAGTAAGGAAGTCACTGGGTTATAGAAGGCTGGGGTGGAGACAGGATACCAAGTCCGCAAGAAAACAATATCTAGAAAGGGAAGAAACTGGTTAAGCTTTTAAAACTGTTTTAAGCAGGCAAGCTTTGCAGAGTTGCAGGTGAACCCCCATGCCCACATATCTGGATGACAGCTTTGCATCTCAAGGGGTTCCCCTCCTAGACCTGCAAGCAGAGTGAGGCAACGGAGCCCTGAGACGAGAAGAGTGGCAGGAGAAGGTCGTTTCTGAATCTCCCTTATGTGAAAGTAGAACACAATACAAAACCAGCACATCAGGTTCTGGCTCAACCTTTGCCCTGTACCACTAGTTTTCTACTGACACAGAGGTTTTCCCAGCAGAAGGTGGCATAGCCCATTCTACCACCTCACTCTGCTGTTATGTGTAAGACCCCGGTCCTGCTGTCACACAGTAATATACAAAACTGTAGCCCTGTACAGAAGCTGAACATGGCAACTGCCACCACAGGAATATGAGACGGTCATGAAGACGACAGCAATCCAGAGCACAAAGCAGAAACATAACTTTATTGAGTTTGCCTCTTACTATAAATGTAAAAATCAGAACGATATTGCTGCAACTATTGCAGTTAGGGAACACATGTAGCATTTCTGAAACTGACCCCTTGCTACCAAGACTTTTTTATAGGGGCACTGAAACTATGATCAGAAACACCAGCCTGGTGTGACAACTTCACTGATCACCACTAGAGGGCAGAGCTTTTTTACATTAAAGGAGGCATAGCAGAGTTTGAGAAACCTGCCCTCTCAGAAATGACCGTGCAATTCATTCCACAGATATGACAGGAGTGCACCCTCACATTTGGCAATTCCTGAAAGGAAAGGCTCCTGAAAGAATCATCCTGTAAAGCAACTGGAAGGTGCCACTTACCGCTCATTAGCAACTTATCTTCAAAGGTGGCTCGGAAGGCACCCTCGGGTGTCCGCAGGGCTTTTTTAATCTGACCTCGGATGCCGCTCACAGTACGAATGGCTGCGCCTTCAAACTTGGCCACTTCCAGTACAGAGTTAAACATCCCCTATGTTGACGTGAAACAAAGTAGGAATGAAAAACTTCATACTGAGCTTGATATTGCAATATCACCAAAAGCACCCTTCTATACCAAAGCTGTGTAGGCTTCTGTGAGGCCTTGGGGAACAGAGGAGGACAGCCAGGTGACTGCCCTGTATGCTTTACTGATTTATTAACAGAATTATTTTTATACCACCATATCATATTGGGGCAGTGTGCAACATTAAAACGTGAAGCACCATTCAGAACAGAACTTTCCAAACTGTGTGTTGTGACATGTTAGTGTGTCAGCTGCAGTGTGAATACTTCCCATGCTCCTTCTGGGGCTGGAAAGGGGTTAGTTTAACCTCTGGTTTAATACTAAGACTGAATTACCGTGTCATGAAATGATGCACGTCTAAAGTGTGTCACTAACACGAAAAGTTTGCAAAGCTTTGATTTAGAACCATACAATCATTAGTGACTGGCTTATCACAAAAATTCAACAGCTGCAAAGGCCTGCTTGAAAGAGACGCTTGAAAATCAGAAGTGAGGAAGCCTGCCGAATCTGCTGGGACAATGCTCTACTCCACATAGGACAAGCAGTGAGCTCTTTAACACAGCAAGGCCTCTGTAAGACAAGCCACAACTTACAGCGCTCACCCAGTAACTGAGCAGAGATAAAAGGGCTCGCGCGGGCCTTAAGAGATTCTGCACTGAAGTTGTCCACGGCTTTGTATACTGACACAAGAGCCTTGGACCTGGTCTGGGAGCAAGTGGGCAGCCAATGCAGATGGTTAAACAGAGGTACAGTATGTTGCCCCCATCATCTGCTGTGTTCTGTGCCAGCTGGAGCTTCTGCATGAGGAGCAGCCCTACGGAGAGTGCACTGCAGTAATCCAACCTTGATGTTACAAAGGCATGGGCTACAGTGCCCAAGTTATCCCAGCCCAGGTATGGTCATAGCTGGCACACCAGACAAAGCTTGTAAAAGCCTGCAGGGGAAGTACTTTACCTGCAGGAGTTCCTGGGTTCAATCCTCAACAACAGCCCAGATAGGGCTGGGAAAAACTCCATGTCTAAAACTCCAGAGAGCTGCTGCCAATCATTGTGGACCATATTGAACAATATGGGCCAATGGACGTGGTATAAGGCAGCTTCCTATGTCCCAAAGAAACTCCTAGCCACATATGTCATTTGTGCCTCTAACAACAAATACTCCAGGCATCCCCAACCTTCAGCCCTCCAGATGTTTTGGACTACAATTCCCATCATCCCTGATCACTGATCCTGTCAGCTAGGGATCATGGGAGTTGTAGGCCAAAACATCTGGAGGGCAGCAGGTTGGGGATGCCTGATCTACTCCTTTGGAGGGCATGCAACCCTGTCCAGAACAGGCCGCTGGCCTATCCTCTTGATGCAGGTGCAGTGCTCAAAATTAGCCAGGCGCCAGATGTGGGTCCAATTGCAATCACATGGAGATCTCTGGACACCAGGTTGGCAACTGGAGGGAACAAAATGTCACTTAGAGGAGGAGCTGAAATATTTTCCTTGAAACCTGAATTAGTTTTATTCTGATTTGTTTAAATGTGTTGTAAACTGCTTTGAGATTTCTTCTTTAAAATATAAAACGATATAGTAATGGAATGGGTAATAATACTAATATAATCCCATCAGGGCGGATGGGGGATGGCACCTAGACATTCCATTGTGGCAACCAGAGTCTAGGTTTAAGAAGCCATTTGGTGATTAGATTATATATCTGAGTTTCTAACACTCTGCAGGAGCCACTTACCTATGGAGGCTCCATTTCATCAGAGTTCAAACCCGGTTTATTGACCCTAACTGATTTTGAAGCTCACACGGGAGGGTCATTCCATATCAAAATACTAAGAAAATTGGAAGACGTGATGTAAAAAAAAAAAATGGGATCACTTGATATGGAAGGGCTACCTGCACTGCAAAACAACCATACTAGACTTCTTGTCTGTCTTCAAAAAACATACTGAAAAGAGACGCTTGCATCACAAAAGGGAGCTAGGTGAAGACTTTGAATTTCAAAAAGAA
Organism: Podarcis filfolensis; assembly: GCF_964270895.1. Lineage (NCBI taxonomy): Eukaryota > Metazoa > Chordata > Lepidosauria > Squamata > Lacertidae > Podarcis > Podarcis filfolensis. Next base: position 79,878,063 of record NC_139608.1, read on the forward strand.
AAGATACTTTCTTTGTGGGAGGTGCCTGTTCCAAACTGTCTCCTAAGAGAGATAACAGCAAAGAATGGAGCCACTGAGTGAGTCATAGCACCCAGGAATCACCAACTGACTTCCAAGATAGGGTCTGAAGTTCAAAATGGAGCATGACAGATAAAAAAAAGCTCCTTCCCAAAGGAGTTGAAAACACAAAGAAGTTTTTAAAAGGTGGGGGGTGGGGGAGCAACTTCAAAATGGTCCTGGAAAATGACCAATGCATTTCAATAAGGTCCTTATCGGAGGCACAAGGAGGCAACACAGGAGATGTTGCCTTAATAAGAAAATTGCGTAAGGCTTTTAGAAACATGCATTGGGCGTTTAAAATATCCATTACGCATTCAAGATCATTGGGTGTCACCTGGCACATGAAGCTTTTGCTATTCTTTCAACGGAGTTGAGGGCTGTAGGGAAAGGTTAGGGACAAAGATTCAGAATCCTGGCTACCATTTTTGGTAGGTACAGCTTTGCTGGATCAGGCCAAGGATCCATAATACCCTGTGCACAACAGAAGCCAGCCAGATGTTTTAGGGGCAGCTGAAACAGGGCCATAGTTCATCACCATTGCTGGCAGCCTAGGTAATAAGAATTTATTATTTATACCCCGCCCATCCGGCTGAGTTTCCCCAGCCACTCTGGGCGGCTCCCAATCAAGTATTAAAAACAATACAGCGTTAAATATTAAAAACTTCCCTGAACAGGCATTAAGAGGTATGCTGCCTCTGGAAATAATAACAACAGCAGTAATTAAATGTACTCTCCACCCTTCCCTAGCAACTCCCAGGGTGGGTTATAATTAAATATTTAAAAACAGCTACAACAAATTAAAGCTGCAGGAATAGGGCAAGTCCTGAGAACACGCATCTCAGGTGTCAACAAGCAAAGGTTGACATCTTCTGCATTTGCCAAAAGCTGCATATTGGTCGTGCCAGATGCACTTCTATAGGTAGGGAATTCCACAACTCAAGGGCTGCCACAGAAAATGCAGCTTTTTGGTGGTGGTGGTGGGACCCACACACACCAAAATTCTGAAGGCGGCGGAACTACTACTCTGCAGACCCCCAAGAGGGTCCTCAACATTCCTACTGCTCAAACACATACCTTGATAAATGCTGTATTCTTGAAAATTTTGAATGGGAAACCGGTCAACTTTAATTTCTTCACAACTCTTATGGACTTATCTAAGTCAAGCACAACTCCAGTGGCAGCTATCCGAAAATCAGGCTGAAATATAAAGCACAGAAACTTGCTTGTATTTGTTATAAGATATCCACGTGAGCCCATGTGGGCAGACAGGATGGGGCGTGCACATGCATTGGAAAGTGCAGGTTCAGGGTGCTTATCTCCATTTCTCATTTATTTTGCTCATGGGTCTATAAATTTTGGTTTGGCTTACTGTATGTATGTGTATGCATACCAGCGAAGCTGGGGGAGAGAAGGGCCTCTCACATCGCACTTGGCTTCACACGACATATAGAAATAGTGAGACTCACACATTGCTTCTGCTTGGTCCAAAACTCAGCAATGCAAGAGGAGAAACTCCTTCCTTCTTCCCCCTCTCTTGACTAATGGAAACATTTCACCAAGGAACTTGCCCTAGCAAGCAGAAGCCTTATTTCCTACACTACTTATCTATCCACATTGCCCCTCCTGCATACTTCACAAATAAATCCACCAACAGAATCAGAGAATTGGAAGGGATCCCGAGGGTCATCTAGTCCAACCCCCTGCAATGCACCCTAGGCCAACTATAAACCGTCCATGGTAAATACTTACTGTTGCTCCGCTCACTGACTGGATTGCCAGGCATCCCGCTCCTTGTGGCGTGATAGGACCTAACAAACAAGATTGACCCAAACCTTCAGTGTATGGTTCAAAGGCGAATATCTTCTCTTAAAAACATAGTGAGAGAAGTAAAACCCAGGACAAACTAGGGACTTAAAAGGAAAAACAAAATGCTTCCTTTCAAAACTGAGGTAATGTTCTTAATATAGTCATACCTCGGGTTACAGCTGCTTCTGGTTGCGTTTTTTCAGGTTGCGGACCGCCGAAACCCGGAAGTACCAGAACGGGTTACTTCCAGGTTTTGGCGGTCGTGCATGCGCAGAAGCGCCGAATTGCAACCCGCATGTGCGCAGACGCAGGTTGCGAACGCTGCGGGTTGCAAACGTGCATCCCACACGGATCACGTTCGCAACCTGAGTGTCCACTGTATATCAACACAAGTAATAATCAAAGGAGCATGATTTAAGGTAAAGAAATATGAAGCTTTCTTGGACCTGACTCTTAACACGGTGGCCAGATTCACATGTAGCACTAAACCAGCCTTCCTCAACTTTGGGTTTGCATATAATGTTGGAATCCTGCCTCCCATCAGCCCAGATCATTGGCCATGCTGGCTGTAGATTATGTGAATTACAGCCCAACAACACATAGGGATCCAAGACAGGAAAAAAACATGCTAAGCCATGGCTTAGCACTATTATTATGAATTAAATTTGTTTTTCGCTCAAAGCTTGACTCACACGCTCCCCCTTCCTCCCCCTGCAGGGCTGCCACTATCTACTTATCTCTATTTTTATCAAGTTTCCCTTATCTTGGGCTTACCATTGTGTGAACCAGGGATGATTTCTTATCCTACACCCTGGCTAGGTAAACAAGACATAATCCACGCCTTGAAATAGCACACCCTTTTTCTTGACTGTGGCTCAGTCAATCTCCTTCTAGCCCTGTAAATTTGATAAAGAGGCAGAGGTGCGGGTTTTGCATTCCCCCCCCCCTAATTCCACCACTGCTCATACATAAAGCTTCAAACAATTCATCATCATCATAAGGTGGCTTTACCAGTGCTGTTCCTGAGGCTGGGAAGTTGCAGAGTTTGCTTTAGAGAGTTTGCTCTTACCCCAAAAAGTTGTCCCACAGTGCATATGCTGTGGTGTATACTTGAGTAGCCTGTGACGGCCATTATGGTCTTCGATGTAGTACATAGGGATCGTCTGAAACCTCCTCCAGCCCAATGAGAAAATGAGAGGATCGCGAGTCTTAAGTATTTTCTTATACCAACGATGCTTCTTCAAGCGCATCTGAGGAAAACCAAGAATGTTTCATCAAAAGCAAACTCCTACATTTATGCCAGTAATTATTTCAGCAGTCCCTTATCCTGTCTTAGTACTGAGGCCACCTTGCACTATATAAAATGCAGTGAGTGGTTCGGTGCTTGGTGTTTGGAGAATGCTTGGAAACAGAAAATGATAACAGGGATCAAGGAAACACATAGAATATTTTGCAACTTTCATCCTCAAAGAGACTGATACAAAGGACCATCGAATGGAAGGAAAGTTCTGCGAAGTCTTGCCTAAGAACTAGCTGTGAGTTGAGCATAATCTCTCATGAAAATTTTTATCATGAGGTGTAAGATAGCCCTTCTGTGAGCAGAAGAGACGTTCCACACAAGGAAGGGCAGCCTTGGCAGTACAATTATGTTCTAGAACCAGCTTTGACAAGGGTCTGCTGAAAGGAGATGCAGGCAAGGAATCTGGAGGCACACTGAAAGCCATCTAGGGTGGCAAAAAAATGGAGGATTGTTATGTAGCAGCAAATTGGAATGCCATTCATGTGAAGAAACAGCTAGATATGATTTCATGGAGATAAGAAGAGCGGCACTGCTCAAAGAATCTCTTTATGAGAGCTTCTTCCACACTCAGTTCAATTGCTCTGGCACTGAATAAGCAAGTGAGAAAAGATCAGCCCAGCCCCAAACGGGGATAAATGCTTTGTTCTGGACCTGATGGGTGAATCTCCCTCCTCTACCTTCCCTCCACCCACTTTCCCTTGCAAATATTGCCTTTTTAGTTGGTAAGCCTGATGCCATGGCATCCCTCTCTCCTTGAGGAAAGCTGCATAGTGGGATAATAATTATCTGAAAAGTGGGATAAGCAAGTGCTGCAACCCTAACCCAAAAGTATGGGAGTGGGAAAATATGGTCACACAGGAGGTGATGAACTGAGACACCAAAGAATTCTGCACCATAAAGGAGAACATAGTGTTGCGACTGCATACCTGCACATATCCCACATTTCCTTCGGTGTTTCCCAGGCCACCCAGGATAATTGGATAGTGTGGGTCAAAATGCAGCACCAGCTCACATGGGACGTTCTCCAGTTCTATCCGTACATACATTCCGGGCCGGAATCCCTCATACTGAACTCTGGTCTCGTCGTCTTGATCTTCAAATTCAGTCCGATTAAGCTGTGCGACAGAAGCAGTTCGGAGATCCGTTAAACTGACAGAAAAAATACTTGTAAACCAATAATGATAATAATGAACATTTGCATTATAAGCCTCCTGGTACAGGTTAATGAACTAGAAAGAAAATGTACACATTCTTTTCAAATTATAAAACATTGCCATCAAGCTGTATAATACTTAGTGCCTTACAGCTGGAGAGTGCTTGTTAGAGAGTTCAAACCATTTCACATACATTGTTATTTTTCTTATTATAAATAAGGGTTGAAACTGACACACAGGGGTTACCTAGTGAATTGTGGAAGAAGGGGGAAATTCAAACCAGAGATATCCCGAACCATATTTCAACCTTTTAACCATGTCTACTCAGAAGTAAGTCCGATCTAATTCAGTCTTGCAGTTCTGGCCACTAAGCTACAGAAGCTCCCAATCAGGTATGAAATTTATACCTGTGCCTGTTTCTGCATCTCCCCTTTTAGGTCATCAAAGTAGGTGGCATCTCCTTCGTCATACACAGCATCAAACATCCTCTTCAGCTTGCGTTTCTTATCCATGCGCTTCTTCTTTTCCTCTTCCTCTTCACCAGATTTGTCCTCTTTCCCATTATTATTCTCTTTCTCTTCTTCACTTGATGCCTAATGGGGAAGGCGGGGGGAAGAGGGCTTTATTCTGTGTGTTTTGTCCTCAGGGAACAAAGTTACAAGTCATTTTAATGCTGCAGCTTTTTGTTTTCAACTTAGACCTAAGGCCTAAGAAAGATCAAAATTTATGACTTGCCCATTCATGTAATTAACTAGTGATCATCAATGACAAGGAGTCAAAACAGCAAAAAATGTTCAAACTCAATCTGTGCATCATTAACAGATAAACATTACTGGGTTTATAGTGTCTGTGAAAGCTTAAAAAAATTGCCACTGTAATCCACCTGACAAGTGTCTTATGTGAGAATTTAAGCAGTTCTGACAAGAGCTGGAGATGAGCTACATGTTGCTGCATAGCACTCTAGTAAATGGCTGCTGATATCCTACAAAGTAAGGAAAAAGTTGTAGGGAAAAAGTTGTGGGCTCTGAACAGTTCAAAGGTAATTATGAGTCCCACACAGAAGAGATGCAATGACACATAAACTGCAAACAAAGAACAAATACACATCTGCTAACACCGAGAAAAAAATATGCTGAATATTTTCAAATTCCCATGATCTGCATGATCTGCATGAAGAATTTGGGTCTCTCTTGACAAGAGAATCTGTAACTTCCTAGCTTTGAACACCTGTTCAACAAATGAATCACAGTTAATTCTCTCAAACCTACTTCATCTCCTTGATCAGCTGCTTTGCCACTGTGTACAATTCCTGTCTCAAGATCTTCAAAATCGCCATATAATTCTTCTATAAAAAGTAGACATCAGCAAAATCATTAATATTTTCTGCCTTAGTTTCTCCTATACAGTAAATCTTTCAGCTTGTTCATCTTTGATAAATTTTCTGCATGCACCTGAATGTGTTTTCATTTAAACACACACACACACACACACACACACACACACTTAAACACACACACACACACACACACACACACACACACCCCAAGCCCCCATGGTCCCTTCATTTGTGATATTTTCATAAGACATGAAAAACTGGCAGGTGGGAGGTGGTATATATGTGTGGACATTTTCGTACTCGGTCTTCTGTGTGCCTACATTCAGTGGCTATACAAAGTCTTCCACTAAAACAAGGAGATGAGTGCAATGGCACTCAGATCTTCCAATAAAGGAAATCAGCCATTTCCAGAGCCCATTCCTGCTCCACAGATCTCCCAAACGATCTCCCTGATACTGTTTTTCTACAAACAAACAAAAAAAAGTGTCCCTCCCAAACCCTCCTTACAGTTCTCAGCATTGCCTCCACATGCAGAACTCCACCCCCCCACCCCGCTGAAACCCATATTTTCATCAGCCCTTACCCACTAAAGCTGGCCCTGAAGCAGGTCCACCCATAGCTGCTCAGACCTTTCCTTCCAACTTACCATCCTCCTTCAACAGTTTTGCAGCATCTTTATCAGCTTCCCAGTTTCCAGTCACAAAACAGTCTCTGATACTGTCCATAACCTGCAGGCAGAGTAGCAAACTTGTTTTCTGCTGCAAACACATGTTAATTATAGAAATGACCCAATGTAGTGGCAATTATTTTACCAGCTGAGCCGCCCACACAAAAACATTTGTTAGTATTTCTAATCTATTGTTTTTGCTGAACACGGTCAACGCACACATTTGTCAAGGAAGCCATGAAAGTAAGATCTGGACACTGTGTTTTCAAGAACAAAGGGCTATCAGGTACAGCAAAAGTGGATACTCAACATGTAAGTGAGCCATCAAATAATCTACAATATTGTGCCTCAAAGTGGCTTTCTTAGTCTATGCACCCTTCCACACAGAAAAGACTACCTGCCCTAAAAATTACCCTTCCATATGACCAGCATAGACAAACATAAACAAAACAAAACAAAATGCCTGCATAATTCAAATACTGCCACTCCTTCCTTAACCACCCTTCCCAAACGTTTAGTTTAGTTTAGTTTAGTTCCCTACTGATCTCCACCCTACTGCTTGTTGCTTCTTTTCCAGCTCCTCTCTTTTTGCAAGTCTAATCCACAATTCTCAAAGATCCTCAAATCTGTGGGAGTGGTAAATTATGTTTCTACCATCATCACCACTTCTACTCCTCCCAACCTCCACTGATACCAGCAAGTGAGCATGTACCGTATGCACTGTCTTATTATGAATACAGTATCTGGGATATAATCTACAGAATCTGCAGTAAGCACCTCATCTAAGTCCCAATCTTGTGGGGTTTCCACAGGGAATTTGGAGCAGTCAAGGGCATCGGCTTTTCGCTTCGATTCTTCGTTGGGACGGCTGATGCGGAACAACCCTCCAAGCTCATTGTTTTCTTCATCTTCCTCCCCCTCATCCTCAGCCACTGAATAAAAACAGAAGTGCTTCACAGTTATACTTTGAAAGGAAGCCCTGGGAATGTTGCATCTTGTAATATTTCATTACTAGGGTGCAAGCTTAAGTAGTCGGGGGCAAGCATCCACAAATCCATTCCCCAGGACTGAATGGGTCTTGTCCTCTGGTGAGAAGAATGTTCACTGACATACATCCCCTCCCACCCTCACTTGTCCAGTGGTTTAGGATGCATAGTGAAAATGTCTGCACAACTGAGAAACAGCCCCATCGCTCTTCCAGTCCACTGAATATGCCAGAGAGCTTGAGAGAAAGGCATTTTGTTTTTGTGCAGTAAAAAATAAATACAGTGGTACCTCAGGTTAAGTACTTAATTCGTTCCGGAGGTCCATTCTTAACCTGAAGCACCACTTTAGCTAACGGGGCCTCCTGCTGCTGCCGCGCCACCGGAGCACGATTTCTGTTCTCATTCTGAAGCAAAGTTCTTAACCCAAGGTACTATTTCTGGCTTAGCGGAGTCTGTAACCTGAAGCGTATGTAACCTGGGGTACCACTGTATCCTCTATTACAAAATGTATGACAAAGATCTTGACTCTTATTCTTTAAATTCCAAGTCTCTTCTCCTCTAAACATAGCAATATTATATCATAATCAACACATAAGCAACATCTTAGTTGCTCTTCTTGCTTTCGTTATTAAGTTGATCCACCTAAGTTGATCCACCTCACTGGAATATCTTCTGTCTTTTCCAACAATAGCTTGCCAAGCTTCTTAATTTCAATCTGTGTTATTGTTTGCTGAAGAAGTAACCTGCCCTTAATCATCAGCATGGTCGATATGCTACAAAATAGCCAATAACCTCTTAAGAACTTGAAACTTGATTCCAACAATCTGATTTTGGGCTGAGCCAACTGCTGGGAAGCTGGTCAACTGTGTTGAAGGACACAGATTAGAACCCAGAAAGCCTATCAGGGACCACACTTGGTTGCCTGGTTGCAAATAAATATTCTGGGACCAACCAGAGCAGCTTTCATAAGATGGGAAAGAGTTGGACCTTTTCTTCTTTCATGCAGCCAATGTACCAAAAATGATTAACATGTTATTTTTTTCTCTCCTTCCACAACCCAGTCTGTTAGTCCCTTTTCTTAAACTGTTTAAGGGAAAGCAGTGAATTTATTATACCTGTTCCATAAATAAGTTTGCGAAGATTGGGAGCCGATTGTTGTTGCCTCAGAAATGCTTCAGCTGCCTTTTGAGTAATGCCTTCTTTCCATTTAAGCGCACCTGGGGGGGAAACAATATGGTTTCTTTAACTGAGCAGATTCAACGCTCGCTCAGATTCGCAACTGTCCATTCTACCACTAATATAAATGGTCCCTGCTGCCATTAATCGCCAAAAGATTATTTACTTTCTCCAGTTCCTATTTGAGTTCACTTTTTCTTAATCACCTCTCATATGCATGGGGCTGGATCCAAACTGAGGCTTCAGTCCTAACTACACTTAGCAGGGAGTCAGCCTTGTTGAATTCAATAGTACTTAGACTAAGTAGGTATGCAAATTAGTTGCCCACAGTTCACATTGTGACCATTGAGACTACGCATTGTGATCATTGAGACTAACAGCACAAACCCCTGGGGTTGCGGCCCTCATCTCGCTTTACTGGCCAAGGGAGCCGGTATATAGCTTCCAGGTCATGTGGCCAGCAGCACTAAGCAGCTTCTGGTGAACCAGAGCAGTGCACAGAAACGCCGTTTACCTTCCCATCAGAGCAGTGCCTATTTATCTACTTGCACTCTGACGTGCTTTCAAACTGCTAGGTTGGCAGGAGCAGGGACCAAGCAATGGGAGCTCACCCCGTCGCGGGGATTTGAACCGCCGACCTTCTGATTGGCAAGTCCTAGTCAGAAGTAAGACCTACTTAATTCAATGGGAGTTGCTCCCAAGTAAATGGGATTAGGATTGCAGCCTAAATTAAGTCATGACTAACTTTTCAAATTGATTTCAGTGGAACCTAAGGGACCTAACTTAGTCTGGATCCAACCCATGGTTCACAATGTAATCTTATACATATCTACTCAGCTCAGTGGGGCTTAATCTCAGGCACACAGACCTACAGTTTTATCCTCTTCCACTAGAAAACAGCAAGGTAATATGAAAACAAAAATACAAAAGAGCAATTAAACTGAACTACATTTATGCTACAGAAATGATTGGCAGACCTCATAATTCCTAAGTAGCACAGCTCCTTTTACTAAGTAGCACAGCTCCTTTTACTAGCAAATGAACAACACCATAGAAGGTGGGCAATCTCAATTGAATGTCATGCCAAACATGCCAAGAGAGCAGTGTGTACATACCAACTGTATCTAGAGAAAAGTCAGAGGCTTCTTTATACTCCTCTTCCTCTTTCAACAGACCTTCAACATCATCCTCGCTTTTGTCAAACTTTGATTCCTGTGTTTTAACTCCAGCACACTGCGGCTGGGAATCTTCCCCATCAGATTCTTCCATATCAGAATCTTCCAGTGATTCTCCTTTGTCCTCCGCAGATGATTCTTCCATCTCAGATGCTGATGCTTCTTCTGCTGTCCCATTTCCAGAATCTGTAGCGGCAGCCACCTTTCTACGCAGATTTCTATTTCTCTCCTCTTTGTCCATTTCACCACATGCAGACCTATTCAATAAATCTGTGTTTCTGGCTGTAGATTCAGAATCAGCAACTCTCTCCTCCTCGCTTTCTTGTCCATCTCCTTCTCCATCTTCCCCGTCCCCATCAAGGCCCATTTCTTCTTCCTCACCTGAACTTATCTCAAGATTGTCATCGCTATCAGCAAATGCTGGAAGTTCTGTTATGGTTCCTTGTTTGGGTTCTTTTTTAAAACGCTTGGAAGATCTCAGGGCCAGCTCCGGATCTGGGAAATCTTCATCACTTTGTTGCCCATCCTCGTCATCACCATCACTACCACTCTCAGACATTTCTTCATCTTCCTCCTCATCACTTCCACCATCTTCTTTTTCCTCATCTTCAAATAGTGCCTTCCGACGTACCCTCCCAGTATGTGGGTCAGTTTCCTTCTCTTCTTTAGGCATCTCAAACAGACTTCCAAAAGAAGCAAAAATCAAGTATCACAAACCATTCGAAAACAAGCATACTGCAGGCCATAGGTCAAATTTGGTTTGTGAGGCTGTTTTTGGAAAGCCACACTCACCCGCTCTGTCGGGGGTGGCACAGGTAAGGATGAGGCTTCAAAGGAACAATTGGGAGCTTAACATCAGTTCCTGATTGTTTCTCTACTGGAGCAAGGAAAAGCCCCAGTCACCCATCAGCTGGTGGGCAGTAAGAACGCGCCTTGCACAAAGGAAACCCTTTCTCCCTCCCAATGCTGCTCTTTGAAAACTCCCCAAAATGGCATTTCTCCACCTCCAACATCGGGGTGGAAAGGAGAAATAGGGGGAGACTTCCAAAACAAAGAGCTGTCAATACCCTTGTGCTGCAGTTCTTAAGCATGGGGACCCCATGCAAAGGATTTTGATATTGATTCCGGAGCCATAAACAGTTCCCCACCCTCAAAAAGAAAAACTTTTTTGGACTCATCAAAATCTGCTTGCTAGGCTGACTAAAACTGCTAACAGCAATAAGTGAAATATTCTCTCAACTGCCCCCTTGGTAATCAAGGGTTATCAACTTACCCTTGGTTGTCAATGTCAGTCTCTAGCGGTTGGGAATCCATGAAGAGAGACACTTTGCTTGATGCCATTTTGGCATCAATAGTGGAGTGCGTAGAGATGAGGCTCTGGACTAGTTCATGGTTTGGTCTTGTTTCCTCCTGACAAACCAAAATTCTGTTAGCAACTATTTTCTAAATATACTTATTTTGCTGTTTGCGTAAGTTAGCTGAGACCATAGTGGTACTTATGCCAAGAGATCACACCTCTCCCCAGCCTGCTTGATGAGAAGTCTGTCAGGGGTACATACAACTGGCTTCAGTACTGTACAAGAATTAACACTACATTACCAACTGCTAAAGAATTAACCCATACCTCTTCTTCTTTATGTGTGTGACTTCCTCCAAGGTCGATATAAACTGCATCTTTATCATAAACTAAGCCCCCAACACCTGACAGTGGTGCATAAATAAGCTTCTCCTTCTCATTTAAGGAACGCTTCTTCTGGTGTTCAGGGAGCGCACAGGGATCTGGCAGGAAACTGACATCACTCACTGTGAAATCCCCAACGCCTGGATAGAAAGAAGCACAGAAAATCAAAACGGGGTTCAAGTAGGAATTGCTAAAAATTAGCCACGCATTCAGCGAAATGACCACAGTAATTTCACTGTGTTAGTGATCTTGTGTCAATGAAGTACTGTATGGATGAGACTTCCTACCACGTTTTTTATTTATTGTTAAGGTACAGGAATCTCATGAAGAGAGACTGGCAAAATGAGCCCAGCTGGCAAAATGCCTATATGAACAAACCCCAATTTTTAATTATATATCTCCCATATTTGTTTTTTACTTTTCTGTATTTTCTATATTTACTTAAATAGCAGATTACAATACAACTTTAAAAGCAATATAGAATATTAATTAAAGTAACAGGCTACTCAGTAAAAACTTTAAACAACTGCATAGGCCTGTAAGCATAAAATAAGTATTCAAGAAACACCTGAAAGTCAAAAGCAAGGATGCCTGCCAAATCTCTTCTGGAGGAGTTTCACTGCAATGGACTGGCAACACTAAATGCCTGACTTCAACAGGTATTCCCAACAAAGTGTGTACAGGATTATAGCCTGTCTTCCAATCTGCAATGTGGGGGCAATGTTTAAGCCCTAAAATATTGCTGACTGGAAGATAGCTGTTTGCAGGAACATAGTCTTTTAAAAAGGGCTCCATGTACACTTCATTGGAACAATGTATGTGCAAATTGTATTATTCTTAATACAAGGCTGTCCTTTGTCAACAAGACACAGTGCTGCAAGAACTAAAAAATAAGAAATAAGTGGTGGTATCCAACCTGGCATATGTATTTGACTTTTGTTTTTCAAGTGCGTTCCTCTTAAGTAACCATAAAGTGAAACCTTCCTGTCACACTTTGGATTAACCCTGATATCTTCTGGGTTTGTCAAGTCTTCCATCCTATAGAATATAAGGAAAGATCCACAGTACTTTCACATAAATAAATAAAAAGTCATCTAACAACATTGCAGAGTGTTGGGAGGGAAACAGGGGAAATGAAGGGTGTGTGGTATGGAATTACCTGTCTGCTAGTACATAAGGATGAGACGTCTGCCACATAAGGGGACGGAATTTCATTACGGAAATAAAGCGCCCCAGGTTGTGGATTTCCTGTTTTTGATATTCTCCATGTACCATCCCAGAGAGATAGAACAATTTGGCACCCTAAATTGACAAATTAAGAGAATAATTTACAGAACAACTGAAGTAACACACTACACTTCACTGTTTCTCTAGCATGAGCGTGATTTCCTCCGAAAATAAACACAGAGTTGTGTACATGATGCAGTTTTGCACAATAAAAAGAAAAAGCACCTCAAGTATATTGCGGGTGGAATTCAGCTTCCTGAGAATTTCAGGGAGAGCTATATATTGGCCACAGTTTGTCATGCCAGATGACCAGATGAACAATGGCTAACTAAAGCAAAAAAATGCACCTCTGAAGTCCCCCCAGGAGGAGAAAGAGAAGCCCAACTGCATATCAAGCATGTTATGCTAACCTATGGTCATTATAACCAGCAGGATTGCCATCAGGACTGCATCCCCAAGTTGAATTACAATCTCCTTCCCCCATAATGTTTCCGGACATCACCACATTGTGTGTTTCCCCACCTGTGATCCATACATTTGGCCGCCACTCTCTGGAAAGCACGATTTATACAAACTGCAGCAAACGTTATCTTGCCATGTTTTTCAGTGCACTGCAGTCCTGCATCAAGATTACTGGTAAGACTAAAATGCTATACAAAGAGTGCGCCTACAGCGAAGTCATACAAGTACCAAAATCTGTACTGGGTTCGAAAACTCATTTGAACTGTGGAAAGTTCATTACACAACACTGTAGATAATTATCTTCCAGACTAAAATCCAAATCCAAATTTGTGACTTTAACCATGAGTGGATATGGAACTATACAAAGGACAAATTTTCAGGAAGGATCCAAAGGACATTGTAACAGAAACGCACTGAAGAGGTACAATGCAGCCTTCTAGCTTCACTGCCTACAACTCTAAATGTTTTACATTCAACTCACAGGGTGAGCCACTGATGCAATATCATACCTGATAAACCTCTGTCCAGAATCTGTGCTTCAATCTCTTTTTAGTCTTCTTGAGCTGTTTGTTATTCTTGAAGGTATCCAAGTGTGTAAGAACACCCATAATTTTGGGGAAGCCATGTACCTGGCAAATGTTTAAAAATTCAAATGTTTCCATTTCAAATCCAAAGCTGGCATCAATGAGCATTAAAACCTGAGAAATAGAAAGAAAACTGTCAGGGGGGAAGCATGTGGACCAACAATGAGCTGGAAGTTAATGCTCAGTATAAATTAAATTCTCAATTGACTTTTTTTTAGAACATTACTAGCATATACTGAGAATTTAATAAAGAGAAGAATTTGTGTTATGATCCAACTATCCATAATGAGTCACCTGAATCAAATAAAGTGCATGTTGCATAGTAAACAACATTTTCCTTCTTTCAAATAAAATATGCTTAATCCAGTATATCAGTCCAATTTATTAACTGAATAGGACTTTTTTCTAAGCACACACATAGAATTGCAGTGTATAACCGCTGCATATAGAGCTCAGCTCTAGAGAAATATACAGTTTGACTTGTATCCATCTTGTAATTAGTGTATGATGTTTTCCCAAGTTTATAATTAGCATATGTTGTTTTATAGCAAGAAAAACTTGTCATATACTGATTCAACTCACCAGATCGGCAACTTTAGCTAGATCAATCATTGTATTAATATCACAACCACATTCAATTATGGTAAGCCTACGCTTTTTACCTGTAAACAAAGGTGAAGAGCAAAACATGACAGATTTTAGTACTACCATTAAAAGTGTGACAATACTTTTCAGCTCATTGATTGAGAACATCAGATCACACTACCATGTGATAATTGGTTTCCTGTCAAAATCAGATAGGCCAGCAGGGAAATTAAAGTGATTTTGGCTGATTTTAGTTTATTCAAATTTTCTTATAGCACATATGATTATGTACATCACACTTCACTCCTCTAATTATGTCCTTGCTTTTCAGACAAATATGGACCACCTGTCTATTCATGATCATTGGATGCCCTGGCTCCAAGTACTTCTTCCCATCCAAAATGCAGCAGGAGTCAAAGGGCCAATGGGGCCTTCTCTGTGGTGGCACCCCATTTGTGACACTCCCCAAGAACACTCAACTAGTCTAACTTTCAGGCACTAGATAAAAGCTGTACCATTCTCCCAAGCTTTTAACTATCAATTTTTTGATGTAGGGTATGGTCCAGTCAAAGTAATGTACTTTAAAGCCACAATTATTTCAAAACAGCAGAACTCAGTAAGCACCTCCATTTTCTTCCATGAAAATCAACAGTACTTAAAAACATCCAACTGTTAGTAGATCTGAACTGAGAACTGTTTTAAACATAAACCAAACACACACATGTACATAAGCTTTTGTTTATGTGGGTCAGTTCTTACCTGACACAATTGTTACAGGACCCCGGATTTCAACTAACTTCTGCCTGGTGAAATTCTTAATAAGACATTTTATCAAGGTGCTCTTTCCAACTTTTGGAGGGCCAACCACAACCACAACCACAGGAGGAGGATCTAATGGAGTGCGGTCAACCACTGGAATGTGATGTTTTTTCGTCTTCAAATCCTGGGTCCTGTTTTTAAGAATAACGTTTACTGTAAGCTACAAAGTAGACAGAACAAGTGCCCTGCCACACAGAAAAACAAGAATAACACCAGTTGTTCAGACCAAATATTCCCCCATCCTCAAATTCCTCCCCCCACCCTGCATGTACCACAACAGCCTGGAATCCAAGGAAATTATCTCATGCCATTTAGTTACATCCATTCACATCAGGATTGCATCGAGTCCCATAAAATTACACGGAAATGATTTGGGAGTCCTATACAGCACCATGAGAACTAAAAGATCGGCTGCAACTAGTGGACCTAGATGTGGACAGTCATCAGCTAGTTACTCAGCGTAATCTTTCTCATAAGGTTATTGTGAGGCTAAAAAGCTGGTTTCCCTAAAGAACAGGATACAGATTAAGAAAAAACACATCATACCAAAATGGAGAGAGATCTATCATGTGAATATATATGAAGACAGCTCAGAGTGTTATACAGTTACAAATTCTAAGCTGAAGAACACAACCTGCAGCTGAAAACGCTAAATGTAAGAATAAAGCATTCTAACAGGGAGGAGCAAACCAGTATGCTAACCAAGTCTAGCAGTTCCATACCTGTGGAAAGTTCTGGCCATTTTGACTGCAGATTGAACTGCAAAGGCCTTTGGGTTTCTTTTCCGGGCATCCTCCTCATCTTCAAGCCCTAAATCTTTCAAATGACGCTGCTTTTTCTTGCCAGCCTTTGGCCCACTATGTCTCTTGCGGTGATGTTTCTTATCGTTTTCCTCCATCGCTTTTCTTGGTGTTCTGTCACTCAGGGCGAAATACCTGTTTTTACCAATGTAAGATAAACAAACAAATGTACTATATATAATATGCATCATTCAGTGGGTGAGAAGTGAAGGTGCTTCAACAACTATCTAAAACAAAGAAGATAAAATAAAATGACCTTATTCCCATGCATTACCAACCTTCAGTAGCTGGCGACTGACCCTGTTTTCCCTTGGGTGGAATAAAAGTGGAGGAGAATGTTTGCTCACTTTGGCTACGTCCAGTTTTTCTGAAGAAGTGTCTCCACCCCCATCATTCTACCCGGACACTGAGGTCCAGTGCCGAGGGCCTTCTGGCGGTTCCCTCACTGCGAGAAGCCAAGTTAAAGGGAACCAAGCAGAGAGCCTTCTCGGTAGTGGCACCCGCCCTGTGGAACGCCCTCCCACCAGATGTCAAAGAGAACAACAACTGCCAGACTTTTAGAAGACATCTGAAGGCAGCCCTGTTTAGGGAAGCTTTTAATGTTTGATGCATTACTGTAGTTTAATATTTTGTTGGAAGCCGTCCAGAGTGACTGGGGCAGCCCAGCCAGATGGGCGGGGTATAAATAATAAACCACCACCCATGTTTACTTGGAATTAAATCCCACTGCACTCATCAGGGCAGGTTAGCTCTGAACCCATGTTTAAGGCCTTGCTATTTCCATATAAAACCCTAAGTAACTTGAGCCAAGTAGTCTGCTTCCCCTTATATTACCTCCCTTTATGTGCTTCCAACCAATCATTAAGTTCTTCAGGAGGCAGCATTGCTAGCTGTACTACAATCAGTGGACTGCCACTTTATAATATCTAGGAAGCCTTCTGGGTGGGAGCAGCCTCCCTCTGGAACACCTTCCCAAATGCAATTAGGGAGGGGAAAACAGGACTTAAGACACCTCTGGAAACTGTACCTTTTTATGCAAGGGTCCCCAAGATTATCAAGTTTTACTACAATGTTTTGTTTTTAATTTTTTTAAAAAATTATTGGGATAGTACTTGTATCTTGGTTAAAGCATCTTATGTAAACCGGGGATTATGTGTATTAAATAGCATAATAAATAACCGCAGGTAAATAGATCCCTAGGTGCTCAAGGAACATTCCCCACTAACAGCTATTCTTTTGCCAGCTGGAAAGAGGAGATGAAACCTGAAGAATGGCAAATCTAGCAGCACCACGCAGGTCAGATTTCTAGCCAGCATCGATTCAGCACCTCTTCCCGGAAGACAAAACAGGGGCAGCAGCACTTTATTAATGAACCGTGCGGGGAAGCGAGAGGCCAGAAACTCGCAAGCCTCGGAAGAGGTGCTTCGTTCTGGAGCGGCAATGATTTCTTAGCCTTACACGAGGATGAGCGCTTTGCTCGCCATCCCGGATATGATCCGCGATTTTAAGTACTTCTCCGACCATTCCTAGAAGCGCTTTTCTTACGGTTTATAGTTCGGAGAAATCGCTTCTACCGCGAGAAGGGAGGGGGAATCCGAATCTCTCGGACAACCGCACTAACTACCGAGACAGAAACCGCCGAGCTCGGCTTACCAAACGGGTCCGTCCTCCTCATGGGCAGCCCTGGCGGAAAAAGCGTGTGGTTGCCGGTGCTCACTTCTCCTGGCTCCTCCCGGAAACAACGGCCCGCGACCATTTGTTCCGGGGGGGACCGGGAGCTGAGGGAGAGAGGAAAGGAAGGCAATGCCTGAGGCACCGGAGGGAGGTGGGCGGAAACCATAGCAGCCGGGATATTTGAAACGGGTCGGCGGTTGGCGCCCAGGTTACCCCGAGGAGTGTTTTGCACGGGGTGGATTTTTGGTGTTATGAGTCCAAACCAGCCTCAGCCCTTCCCTTCCCTGAGCAATAGAAAGCGTTTCAGACGCAGCTATAGGGTGACTCAGTGCCGGATTTACGTTTAAGCTAAACAAGTTACTATATAGCTTAGGGCTCCACTTTCTTGCGGGCCCCCCAAAAAATTAAAGGGAAAAAAACTTGTTGTACATTTCGAAAATATAAGATAAAAAACAGATAAAATAAAAATAAACTTACATACAGCAACAGTGTTTTGTGTTGTGTAAGTAATGGGCCCCGCCTGCTAGCCTGCTCCCTAAAATATCCCTGGTTTGCTCATTTCTATATTTAGGGTCCTATATATATATATATATATATATATATATATATATATGACAAACCTAGACAGCATCTTAAAAAGCAGAGACATCACCTTGCCAACAAAGGTCTGTATAGTTAAAGCCATGGTTTTCCCAGTAGTGATGTATGGAAGTGAGAGGTGGACCATAAAGAAGGCTGATCGCCGAAGAATTGATGCTTTTGAATTATGGTGCTGGAGGAGACTCTTGAGAGTCCCATGGACTGCAAGAAGATCAGACCTATCCATTCTTAAGGAAATCAGCCCTGAGTGCTCACTGGAAGGACAGATCCTGAAACTGAGACTCCAATACTTTGGCTACCTCATGAGAAGAGAAGACTCCCTGGAAAGACCCTGATGTTGGGAAAGATGGAGGGCACAAGGAGAAGGGGACGACAGAGGACGAGATGGTTGGACAGTGTTCTCGAAGCTACCAGCATGAGTTTGACCAAACTGTGGGAGGCAGTGGAAGACAGGAGTGCCTGGCGTGTTCTGGTCCATGGTGTCACGAAGAATCGGACACGACTAAACGACTAAACAACAACAACAATATATATGGGGTGCCTACATTCTGTATATTTTGTTATGTTCAAATGGCTTTAGATTCCTATTAGGTCCATAAATTACCATATAGCATATATTCAACACAAAAAACAGCGACAGTTTGTTATTGACAAAGGAGAGCTGGACATATAAAGAGCCCCATTTCCTTCAGTAGCTTAGGGCCTCATCAAACCTAAATCCGGCCCAGAGGGTGACACCCCTTCCAGCACCGCTTTCCCCTGTCAGAACAGGGACAAAAGACTATATTGTTGTTGTTGTTATTCATCACTTATTAATTTTGTCAGCCCAAAGCCATTACAAAAGATAAAACGCAGAAGAGAAAATCAAGGCGGAATAAAATACATTACGAGGATAAAATAATCATTGAAACCAGACGTTCTGTCAGATGGAGAGTTTGCTTCCCTGGAGAATGTAACTTGCCGTCTCCACAGTCATTTCTCCTCAAAGTTGCTCCTCTTTGGCAAAACAGGCCAATTTTTCAGAGGGGAGGGCTGTCCCATAATAAAAAGTTAATGGAATACCCAATCGATCTCCCTGCTGGGAGTTTTAAATAATTGAATAAGGCTGCTGGAGTCCTTGAATAGATTGGGCAAACCGGCAAGGAGTGGGGTGGGGTCAGCCCAAGACATTTTGGCACCTGAGGCGGACCCCAAAATGGCACCTCCCCCCCCCCCGTAAATCCTCACCTCATGGGTGAGCCGGCATTGTACAGGGATAAACCCTCAGACACACCACATCCCCGTGAGCAAGCTCTCTGCTCATAGGGGATCCTGCAACAGCGTCCTTCAACTATGGCAAAGTGCATTGGCTGGAGCCGCAGGGCAGTAAAGCCTTAAAAACTAGGAACTGACACTTGTGGGAATATAAATGCAACAAATAATAATAGTAATTTCAAAGAGTGGAGGGTAAAGGTGCACCCTGCCACCCTGTACTCCTATGTGAGAATCCTATGCACATACTGCTCTCAGAGTAAACCCCATAAGACACAGGCTATGTAGACATAGACCACTATGTGATTCCTAATTAAGGCTCACTGGAGCCCTGAACAGGAACACCACAACTTTCTGTTGGCAGTCACTACTCGTCTCAGGCTTTCCCAAGCTGGTGCCTTCCAGATGTTTTGGACTGCAGCTCACATCAGCCACAGCCAACAAACCTGTTGTAGTCCATCTGACGGGACCAGCTTGGGAGAAGGCCAACTTCTACTGTTGTGATTATAAGAAGTTGGTTTTTGTTTTAAAATCTGATGCACAAGCTTTTCTAAAATGTAAAGTTATCACTTTTTAACCTTGACAAGTTGTGGGCACGCCAAGGAGTCACATCAGGAGGCTGATTATGATCAAGTTACGATTATGAAGATTCTGATTTAATGCATTTGAGCAAAAATACCTTTCTGTAATCCTTAAACGACCCTGTAAGATAGATCAGCATTATCTCAGCTGCAAAGGTCAGGGGGGCAGGGGGTCTTGCTCAAGGCCACCTACAGCTTACATCCCAGACTTATCTTTGGCTGTGTACACATTACCATTGACTGTGGCTCCAGAGCGTGTACGCATGACACTTCCCACAATCCATATCTATTCCAAAGTTTATTGAGAAATGCTGCTGTTTGATACATTTGCCCTGAAACCAGTTTCCCACCATGTCAAAAACATAATCTACATTCACTTTTCAGTTAAGAGGAGGTGTGTGCATTTGAGACAGTTGTTGCAGATGACAGCTTTGTGGATAGGAGTTGCAGGCAAGGGGAAACTAAACAGGTAATTCACATCAGACATCAGACCTAAACTCTTTATCTGGTATGTACAGCATTGTGCTAAAATGATGTGAAACACAGCAGGGGGGCATGACCTCAATGTGTTTTAATCCACTAATGTCTACATAGCCTGTGTCTTATGGGGTTTACTCTGAGAGCAGTATGTGCATAGGATTCTCACATTAGTGAGCTTTTAGCAGACGTTAGAATTGAACCATGGACTTCCTGAGTCATAGCTGTTTTAAATAAGAAACAAAGGTAATCATTGATTAATGGTCATAACACCATGATATTCTTCACAGCAATTTTCCTTTCAAAGTAGGTCTGCCGAAATAATGCCGGTATTATAGAATCGTAGAAGTTGGAAGGTACCATGAGGGTCATCTCTTCCAAGCCCCTACAATGCTAGAATCCTATTGTTTTTCTACAAACAACAAATGGGTAGTTTAAAAAGACCCTACCATCAGAAACCATTTCCTCCATTAAATGCATAGTTTGGAAAACTATGAAGACACACTAATTGAAGACTGTTGGGACGCAACAAGAATAATAAACCAAACAAACAACGAACTCTGTAATATTATTTCCTTGTGGTCTCAAAATATGAGCAACCCATAAGAATCATCAACAGGTGACAACCCTATCATTAAAATTTACAGTGTAATCCTTATGATTATGATTATTATTAACTATTAAACAATCAACATTAACTTACATAACAGCACACAACAATACAATATTTACACCACACACTACATCTACAACTACTTTTCAAAGAAAGAGGAAAAAGGAAAATAAAGAAAAATGTAAAGATAAAAAATTAAAGTAATTAAAATATAATTCCGATTATTCTCATTGTACTATTTCTCATTTTGTTATTTATCACACAGTGCCTTATTGTTGTTCTCTTTTCCAAAATCTTATCAAAGAAGTTCTATTGTTTACACCTTTATATTACAAGAGTCACTCAAGATCTGCCAGCAGGTTTTTGTTATCACAATAGGTTTTTAAATATTCTTTAAATACTATCCATTCCTTATTGATCTTCTGCATCGGGTATCCTCTAACTCTCACTGTCATCCTTGACAATTAGAAGTATTGTATCATTTTAACCTGCCATTCAGTTTTTGTGGGGGGGTCTTTTCACTTTTCCAATTCTTCGCCACCAGGATCATGGCTGCTGTTGTTGCATACATGAAGAGTGGTCTGCTATTTTTTAAAATTTCTGTTGACATTATTCCTAAAAAGAAGGCTTCTGGTCTGGTCTCTTTGTAAATGGGAATTTTAGTATCTTTTTTAATTCATTACTGTATATATGATGTCCCAAAACTCTTATACTCTTACATTCCCACCACATATGCATATACGAACCTTTACCCTTTTTGCATCTCCAGCACACTTCTGATCTATTTTAATACAACTTGGTCGGGGTAAGGTGCCATCTGTACATCATTTTCATGATGTTTTCTCTAAGATTATAGCGCACTGTAAACTTCATGTCCACCTTCCATAATTTCTCCCACTGGTTCATGTGAATATTATATCCAAGTTCTTGGGCCCAACGCACCATCACCCCTTTCTTTTACCTCCCACTCAAGATATAGATTGTACATTTTTGAAATATATTTTCCTTTGGATTGGATTAGTTCTTTTTCCAAATCTGATATCTTATTTTCAAATCCTTTTTTTAATCTATACTTAATCTTTCATTTAATTGAAAATATTGTAACTAATCCATCAGGTACAACCTTATTTCTTCAAACTTCTTCAGCGTCAATTTGTTATTGTTTTCTTCTAATATCATTCTATACGTTGGCCAGTCTCCTTTCATATTTTTATTTTTTACTGCCATGGCTTCTGTTGGTGAGGTCCACCAGGGGGTCTTTGGTTCTAGTATTTCTTTATATTTTCTCCCATATTTTATAAGGGGATTTTCTCACTATATGGTTTAAAAAACAACCCTGTGTACCGTCACCTTCTCATAGACTAAATACGTATGTGACAGAAATAAAATCCACTGAATTAAATGGGACTTACTCTATAGTGTGTTCAGGATCGTAGGCTTAATTTAAAAAATGAAATAAAAAATAAGTTTTCCTTGCAGTTGCGGCTGTGAATGCCTATCTATTTTATTCCATTGTATTTTATCCTTTTCTGATACTCTCCAAACAGCTCTAAGACTTTGGTAATCATCCAGTTTTGGTTAACCTGTTCAGAGGATTCAGAGGAGAGGATTGATCACATCAGGTCAATTACCTACTTAGTTCAATCTGTTATAAAACAAGAGAGACTACAGAACTGAAAGCCTCTCTTCTATCTGAGATGCATTGGTGACACTTTCCTCTCACAGACCTTGGGTGGCAGGCTGTACTTTATTTCAGACAGCCCATTAACCTAAAAACACCTCTTTATGAGTAACAGGCCATATAACAGGATTGTGGACAAGAGGGACCAGACGCTGTGGCAGAGCCAGGTACCAACTCTTTTCCCATATCTAGTTTAACATAATTATTACAGGAGCTAATAATGTCAATACAACATGAGGGGCTTATTCACCTGATCATCTTCCAAAGTAATATATGCCATCAGTTGCCTTCGAGCTGGTCTATGCAATGACCTTCTAGCTGGTCTATGCAAAAGAATGAATGAGCACAAATCTGAAATGGCAGTATAGAAAAGCCAAAGAGGGAACATTTCAGCTTCTCAGGATGCTCTGTCACTGACCTTAAGGTGTTCATTACTGAATGAAGTGACCTCAGACCATGAGACCATTGTATTACAATGCACCAGTGCTATTATTTGCAGATGGAATCAATACAATAGGTGCTGGGTTTCCGTTTTTTAAAACCACACTGGATGTGCTAAAAACTGACTTACCAGTGCAAGGATGTCTGTGTTATCAACTGTTTTTGGTGCATCATTGCAGTTTAAAATGTCACAATCCTCAACTGTATAATTCAGCATTTAGTTTCCCTCTGGTATCTTTTTACAAGCTCCCCACCAATTCTGTCCCTGCAACTCAGGATAATACTTTATGCATCCAATGAAGTGAATTATATTGTGTGTGTCATAATAATTTTTTTAATCTTTCAGGTGCTACAAGACTCTTCTGTTGGTTTTGCAGAATTGAAAAGATTCGCCCTGCACCAATTTTACAATGATTGCTTACAGATTGAAATGGTGATCTGAAAAAGCCATTGTGAAATGGGTACTAACTTTTGTGCTAGATTCTACTGCCTCAAATGAATGGCATCTCAGCCTGTGGTCTTTATCTTGCAGGTCATGATTACAACATCTTTTTGTGCTTAAATAAGAAAGAAACTCTGATCTCCCTCACCCCCTGCTTTGTGAAACACATTACCCTACTGTGGATTGTGGAGTTGCTGTTGTTGTTGTTTTCTAATGGGCCAGCATGGCTACTTTTGCTTTTAATTGAGCTTATTTACAATGGATAGAGTACGTGTCATCTCCAAGAGAGAAAGCAGCTTTTTTTGTTTTTTTTAGGGATGAGGGACATACAGAATCAGTATATACTGAGTTCATCTTTTGAAGGCAAGGATATGGTTTGTTTGTTTTTTAATTGCATGCACATTAAATGCTTGTCTTTATTTTTTTAACTGCAAATGATTCTGGAAGAAGATCTGGTCGGTTGGCAACTAAAGAACTACTTGTAGCTATTTTATTCACAGATCTCTTGTATCACATCTAATTTGTGCATATGTGACCACCTTTCTGTACATGAGGTCTGTTTAGGAGAATGCCAGGTTTTCCAAGAAATGCCAGGTTTCCCAAGCATTCTGCTCCACACAGTAGCCAACCATATCACTATGCAATACCAAAAGCAGGACACAGGTCAGGTGAGTACCCTTTCGCCCTGTTCTTTCCCAGCAATTGATATGCCTCTGATAGCATATATCCATAACGATTAGTAGCCACAGATAGTCTTAGCATTCATGAATTTGCCTAATCTCTTGAGAAAGCCATCTAGGTTGGCAGCCATAATCACATCTTGTGTAATTCCAGGGCTGTGCTTGCGCACATACACACACACACTAATATGTGGACCCAGATCAGCCCTATCCCAACCTAGGTCACACCCAACCCAGATCTGGTCCTATATCAGGGTAGGACTAAAGGGGCAGGGCAGGGTAGGACAAATCCACTAGATTCAGTTTGATCTGCCAAATATAGCACCCAGCCCCATTAAATTTCATAGTGCAGTGTTGAGAAATATAGTGGACTGGGCAGGTGAGGTTTTATGACATGGATTTGTCATATATTCCAAGCCCAAAGCCTATATCTCAGTGAATGGAGTAAATTCAGACTCACGCAGATTATGTAGAGGTACTCAACAGAGATGTCCTCTATCCCCACTGCTGTTCACACTTTCCACTGACCCATTAGCAGAACCATTAAGATCTGAATATATAATTGAATGAAGAGGGAACATAATGATATGCCAATAATGTAGCATTATTTGTGAAAAACCCTGAAACAACCATTTGGAGATGTCTTAGGCTTTGCTAGATTTATACACTTAGGCTCAGTTGTTTCAGGGTTTTTGCTGGGCGGCGGGCGGGGAGCATGTTGCAGCTGTTGTTGATTTGGTTGTATATTAGTAAGTTCAGTGGGACTTACTTCTAAATTAGTTGTCCTAAGAGGGTCCAATTTAGAATCTAAAATTGACTTATTTTATTATTATTAAACCTCGTTAAATCAAGGCTCAACGGCACAGAAGGCACACTGTATTGGGCACAATCTAGTTCACAGGCAACTCTCCTATAAAGCTTCATTGAAGGCAGTAGAGCACAAACCTTGGGGTGATGGAATTAAGAGCAAGAAAATGAAATAAAGTGTTCAAAATATCCCCACACAAAGTTTTTAATAGATATAAATGCCCATGTTGCAGGCTAAGGCACATTCAAGTTAAACTTGTATGGCTTTAAAGCTTTGGAGAGCAACTTAACACACTCATGGTGGAAAAACCAATTAAACCTTATATCCCCATCTCAAACTTCTGTTTTTTTAAAAATGGAAGACTCATTAATGGAAACCAAACTTATTAACACAGCAAAGTGTTACTAAATCTACTTATACCAGCATCTACAAATATACTTTTGCATACAATGAAAATACAGCAACTTCCCACCACATTTATTGCCACCTACTCTAGCCTCAGATACAGAGACTTAAAAAGGAAAGGGACAGAAAGCCATTGGTGCATTAAAATGTGTCTCAGGAATATTCAGCCATTAGAAGACCTGACCTTTTATCTCTAGAACCACATGTACCGCGCAACTGACTTTTTTCTATGGGAAGATTAAGCTCATGTTTATATGCTTGCACACAGGAAAGTGAATGTTTCAGTAAATTGAAAGTTAAAGGAAGACTCCAGACAAGCTATTAAAAGAACAAACTTTATTCAAAACATTGAAGTCATACATTAAAAGAGGGAGCTTGTAAAATATGTACAGGATAGCAAGGAAGGAGTTGGGGAGTTGGGATGCTAATCTGGAACCTGACTTAAAGAGAAAAACTGAGAGTCCGAAACACTTCCATCAACGTTCTGCATTTGTACAGGATTTGTAGCTGAATAATTCCCTGTTGCAGACCAGGGAGTATAAGTGCTTGATGCCATGAAGATGTTCCCAGCTGATGTTGGAGGCTGCCTCACCATCTCCGCACCGTAATATGCTCCTCCATAGCTTTCAGCATAATGAAAGTTCTGTGGCTGATAATATTGTTCTGTGTGAATATTTTGGCTGCTTCCTGGATTGCTTCTCGGGCTGCTGTCCAGGCTTTTTCTTGGACAGGTTCTTTCACTGTGGCTATAAGGAGCTGCAGCATGGTTCCCGATCCTTATCTTGGAACCTATCCTCTTTGGTGTTCTGGCCCTTCTGTTTTGAAACCAGACCTGAACAGAAGAAAGGAGAGAACCAATAAAGAAGACATTGTTACCATGAATATGTCTTTTTGATCCAACAGAGAGAATTACATTTAATAAGTTATGCTTATTCCTCTGGGCTTTCTCTTTAGTTCTCTGCAGCATTTTTCTACTCTCTTCAGCTCCACATTCATATATCCCATGTACATAATCTCCAGTTACTGTTAAATATAAAGCTTCTAAGTTGGAATGACTAAATACTGCTATTTGGCTGTATTTTGTTCTGCAGTATCAGAAAAAGCCACCTTTAAAAGCTGCACAAGTGTACAGTTCCACAAGACCCGCTTTATTGAAGTATAACCTGTGGATGTGAGCTTCATCTGTAAGAAATTGTCAAGCGTTTCTTAATGCCAAGTGGATGGCTGCATGCAAGACTTAACATCTCTGTGTGCATTTGTGCTGGAATGCAAAACTTTATGCCTGGCAATTGTTTTAAAGATTCAATAAACTTAGTAACAGTAATTTTAAATGGCTCACTCAGAAGACCTACCCTTTTTTTGTGCCCTGTTTGGGGTCTTCTGCCTCAGCCTCCCAAGTTTCCTGGGGTTAATGGACTAGGCAGGGAAGTGTTTATATATATATTTGTAAATGCCAATTTCTCTGTAGGAGAGAACTTAGTACTTGCTCAACTTTTTCCAGAAAAGCAATGCAGCTGAACTCGTTTTAGTCTCCCCAGTGCAAGCTGCTTATGGCTGCAGTCCTCTGCACATTACCCAGTGGTGTAGCGTGGGTTGTCAGCACCCGGGGCAAGGCAAGTGATTTGCGCCCCCTAACCCGTGGATTTGCGCCCCCTGACCCGTGGATTTCCGCCCCCTAACACTAACCCCCAGATGTTGCGCCCGGTGAGGCCTGCCCCCCCCGCACCCCCCACGCTACGCCACTGACATTACCTTGGGAGTTAGTGTTAACTGGATCAGGCTGCAAAGGCAGCCTATAGAACCAGAATTAATGTACTTTTAGCACTAAGCCCATCCATTGCAGAAATTAGATTTCTAAGTTGGGTCTCTGAAGATTTTTTAAAAATGATTTAAACCCAGAACCCACGATACACCCCCCCAAAAAGAAAGAACCAAGAAAGAGGAAGTTAGCTCTTGAAGAAGGCGCCTTTCTTGATAAGCTGAGAGGCACCCGGGTGAACTAAGGCCTTCGACTACGCAAGGATTATTCTGAGCGTTTCAAATTGTTCCAGTATGTGCGGTTTAGGGAAGTCTTGGGAGCCCCCACCATCCCGATTCTTACGTGCACACGATCTTCTTCGATCCCGATGCACCTCGCCAGCGCCTCCCTGGTCTCGTACCCGGGGTACCGGTTCTCTTCAAAGGACTTTTTTAGGAGCTCGACGTGAGATGGGCTGAAAACAGTCCTTTTTCTCCTTCCTCCTCCGACTTTGGGGTAGCTTCCTCCTGGGAAAAGACAAAGCGGCAAATCTGAAGGAAGCGCTCGGCTTAAACTGAACCGACGCTTGCAGATCTTCCTCCCTGAATTGGTTTTGCTTAACAATGGACACTAATTTTAAGTAAACCTCCGGTTGCTCTGAACAAGGCTTGCATGAAAACAAACCAAAGAATTTTAAGTAAGAAGTTTACGCTCTTATTTCTATGCCTGCCATCGTTTTCCGTAGCCGATCCTAACCACGATTATTGGGAAATTTAATCCCGTTTATGTGAAAGGTTTTTATCAAACAGAAAATGTGTGTGTAAATGCTTCATGCAGTAAAATGCAGTAAATGCTTCATGCTTACAAGTAAAGATGTGCAAACCAATCTTGCGAAATGTTTCCAACCGAAGACATTTGAGCCCCTGT
This sequence comes from Podarcis filfolensis, assembly GCF_964270895.1. Taxonomy (NCBI): domain Eukaryota; kingdom Metazoa; phylum Chordata; class Lepidosauria; order Squamata; family Lacertidae; genus Podarcis; species Podarcis filfolensis. The sequence goes on from NC_139608.1 coordinate 79,906,199, forward strand.
GTAATCCCTCCCCGGCTACCACAAATGGGTCTTTGAAAGCCTTTCCTACATCCTGACCCAGAAACAGAAACAACCTATAAATGAATACCAACCGTCGTTTATGAAACCCTGAATTTATATCAATCATTTGAGCAATTTTTTTATAGACAAGTGAACTAAAAATCTTCTTAATAATCCTCTCTTCTTACCTCGGCTGGTGGTAGTTTTCATCTTGCAAAATCGCTGTCTCGCTCTCTTCCAACAAAGCTGCTTTTCGCTTCCAAAATTGCCCTTGCTCCTCAAGGCGCGCTCCAGGTTTCTGGAGTTCGGCCCCTTTATAGCCCCTCCTGGCTGCCAATTGGCCGGCGCGTTTTCCTTGGAGAGAAGCGCTCCAATGGGGATGCAGCTTTTGGGGAGGAGCGAGTTTCAAGTTCACTTTTCAAGCGCTGCTTGACCAATCTAGATGGGCTGGAGCGCACCCTTCCCTTAGCCTCAGCCCTTAGCAAAACCTGAAAATAGCCCCATAGGCTTGGAGAATTACTGCTCACAGTTGAAGAGAAGGGAATTGAGAAGACGGGTTGGGGAGCGAGAGAGCCAGACAGAACTGTGGTTTAGTTTAAAAAAATATTATTATGAAGCTTTCATTTTACAGAGATGCGCCAAGACTTAGGCATGTTGAAAGGCTTTGCCCAAGAAGCCTAGATGCAGCAAGTACACTCTGAAACCCCCTGCCTTTGGAGATGAAGCAGGCGCCTTCACTGCACCCTTTTCGGCGCCTGCTATAAACTTTGTTTCCTTTCCTTTACCTTTACCTGCAAAAAGTTGCTATGCCTTTTAATCGGTGGTTTTAGCTTAACTGTAATTGCATTTTGCATGTTTTTCACTTTGACTTTTATCGATAATGTTCATACTTTCGTAAGCCGCTTAGAGGTTTTCGTTAAGGTTAGGCGATGCAAAACATTAAGGGAAGAATGTGAGTAACACCATTGCAAATAAAGGGGAGGCAAACTGCTCTTGCCAAGAAGTCAGTAGGTCTTTCAAGCCCAAGCGGTTCATGTTAGATTCTCGGAGTATTCAGCCCCGGACAGACGTCGCAACCAAATCCTGAATCTACAGTCTCAAGGCACTATCGCTTGTAACTGCAACGGGGTTGCATTCTGAGGGAAAGCGAGCTTTCCGTTTCCTAGGCTTGCTTCACACGTTGCTGGTGCTTCCTTTCTTTTTCACTTCACCTATTTCTCTTTCTGTCTTTCTATCCCCACAACTTTCACGTGGCATATTCCTCTGCCTTTCAGGGACTTGCGGCGTCCAAATAGCCTGCCGCTCCACCCTACACCCGGGGCAAGATAGTTGCCTCCGATCCTCAAAGGAACTGAAAACCTTCTGCAACCTTCCAGCTCATACAATGAATGTTCCCAGTCCCTGGCAGTTTGTTAATCAAGAATGTTTCCCCGTTGGTACATTCTTTGTTATTTTTGCATAAGATAATTAACACAAAGGACCCTCTCTAGGTGTACCTATAAACCCTAATCCTAAGTATGCAGACTCAGAATCGGCAAGGAAACGTTTTTTCGAGTAAGAACTACATTTTTTGTGGTGAGCTATGGGAAATTCAATATATTTTTCAAAAATTTTTTTTAAAAAACATTTGCAGAGTGTTTTTTATGTGTACATACCACCCAGGGCAGCCGATAACGCTGCAGTCTTTCCTCATCCACACCAGATGACACACCACCTAGTACCTTTCCTTTCACTAAGATTTAGCAGTCTCTCCTGCGTAATGATGCTGACTCAGTTCAGCAAAACAACTGAAAGAAAAGGTGACTCCCTCTTATTTAGCAGTCTCTGCTGCGTAATGATGCCCTCTCTTCACCACCACTCAACTCTTTCCCTCATTCAGAGATATGGATGTGGGGAAATAAATCCCGCACCTTCCACTCCCAGAGAGGCTTGCCTGGCATCACTTTGATGTTTTTGTATGTGTCAGGTGAAGACATTTAGATCTAGTTGCAGCTAGTTGTCCTTATTGCAGGTTTTATCCTCCAATCTTAGCTTTTTGATCTCAATTGGGTGTTGTTTTAATCTTGCCTTTTATCTATTGTATTACATTTATCTCTCTCTCCAGAGCTGTTCTAGCATCTAGATTCCGGTATTTTGCCTATGTTAAACAGAGAGCAGCTTGGAATCAGGGGCAGATCTCCTAGGACACCTATGAATTTTAAGATTCTGGGCACCTAATCTCAGAGGGATTTAGTCCACATGCCTACACATTTTTATTCACACCAGTGTCTTTGACACGTGAGACAATCCAGAACAGAAATTCTAATCAAAATCTGATTTTTTAAATGTGGTGATCTGTTGAAGAAGACAACAGTGGTTACCCAGAACTCATTGCTAGTTGTGAAGGGGCCCCCAGAACAGCTCAAGCTACAGGGCCCCTAAAATGTAGGTCTGTCACTGCTTGGGACTGATGTTGGGAGAACTGTAATAGTCATCTGCTGTTGGGTTTGAACAGAAACGAGGGGAGGTGAGGGGAGTAGAGATTCAGAACTATTTGTGGTGCTGGGGAAGAGATGTAAATACCATGCTATTTTACCCATCCAAGTTGCCCACTCAGAACTAATATTTGCCCAATAAGGGGGTTGGAGGTCACAGGCACCATGCAGCAAGAGATTTGCTTCCCTCACTGTAACTAGAACCTAGGATCCAGCAATAAAGAGCTTAGTACAAAAGCCATACACTTAGAACACAAGAATTATGAGCCCAGGAACTTGTTTTGAGAATCAGAATTAATGGGAGCTGAAAGGCTTTCCACACGTAAATCCGTTCCCGGTTAACTCAAGTATTCTTCATCTCAGCAGTATAATGTAGAGGGGGAGGGGGAATATTTTCCAGTTACTGTATTTATAAACACGGGGAGGGGAGGTCAGCAATCCTTTGTGATCTACTGCAAAACAGCCAGCGTTCTTCCCATCTTCTTCCCACCACTGCCATGCAAAGGAAACAGCAATTTAGAAGCAATTAGGACTGGAGTGGGGGAGTGGGAAAAGGATTAGTTGCGTCCCCCATCCCACCCTATGCATACACGCATGTGATGCGTTATCACAGATCTCCAGTTCAGATAATTCAGAAAAGGGCCGGCAGAGTGATCAAGTGGATGGAACAATGAGGAAAGGTTGGAGCATTGGGGACTTTTTGGTTTAGAGAAAAATTGAATAAGATGTGGCATGACAGAAATTTATAAAATTTTGCATTGCATGGAGAAAGTGGATAGAGAAAAATTTCTCTCCCACTAAACTACACTTTTAAAAGCTTTTAAAAGTGTGTACTGCTGATCAAGGCTCCGAGTATAAATTCAGTAAATAAAAACCATAAGAACATAGCAACCCAGAACATTGAATTGGGTTTATTTGTAGGAGGACGAGGAAAGGAAAACCAGCAAACCAAGTTTAGGTATCAAAGACATAGCTGCGTTGCAACATATTACTACGTAGCTCGTTTATACATTAGGTCCCTTTCTCCTCCAAGGTTCAAAGATCACAATGTTTCACCACATAAATTGTAACTTGGCAACTTTCCAAGCACAATGTACCACAAAGCAACTTCCTAATATGAACAGTAGCAATGTCAATGTGAGATTAGCGCTGTGCTGGTGGTTGTTTTAATGAACAGTTAAACTTCATGGCTACTGAAACACGTGGACCAGGAGGTCTAGTTTCTGCTCGGAAATACTTATTGAATTAACAGCGCAAACAGTGTTTTGACACCTCAAAGGCTACCAAATTTATTGTGGCATATGCTTTCGTGAACGAAGGTCTACTCTATCCGATAAAGTTTCCCAGTTGCTGAGGAAGAGGGCAGTGAGCAGGGGAGATGTGTCTCAGATGTTTTTGGGGAGCCAGTGGAAGTCCTCAAGAGCACCATTGCACCCCCAGTCCCCGTTTTGGTAACCCTCTTGGGAAGACAATCTATTTGTCCCTTTTTGAGATATGAAACTAATACTGAGGATGACGTGACTTGGATATCAGCTTTATTGTGAGCTTTATATTTATTTATTGTGGGAGCCTGACAGGACTGTAAAGTGAGATAGAAGTACTATTCTCAAGAATGGAATATTAATGTCCCTAGCCAAGGCCAAATTGTCTGGAAATATTTACTATCAAGTATAAATGGTCTGAAATCCACTTCACATACCATCATAAACAGACATACTTGGATTCCAAGGTTGATGAATCAACAATAAAAGGCTACTTCACAGCTAATACATGCCGCAATCTTTAGATTTTAATGTTACAGACGATTCATGTTATATACTCCGCGAATCCTTCTGCCTTCTGCAGAAGTATACCGAGTTTCTAAGCAATGATGATGGCAGAAATTAGAGACATTTCATTGTGTCTCTCCCACTCCCAGTGTGAGCCCTCTTTTGTTCAGGGATAATCTTTCCTGAGACAGTACTCATATGTTTGCTGAGGTTTCCACATCTTTCTGTAACGCCCCCAACCTTCACGGAAGCCTTTTTTTCCGTCGTAAAAAATGTAGTTCTTACTCGAAAAAAAGTTTCCTTGCCGATTCTGAGTCAGCATACCTATGATTAGGGTTTATAGGTACACTTAGGGAGGGTCCCTTGTGTTAATTATCTTATGCAAAAATAACAAAGAATGTACCATCAGAGAACCATTATTGATTAACAAACTGCCAGGGACTGGGAACATTCATTGTATGAGCTGGAAGGTTGCAGAAGGTTTTCAGTTCCTTTGAGGATCGGAGGCAACTATTTTGCCGCGGGTGTAGGGTGGAGCGGCAGGCTATTTGGACGCCGCAAGTCCCTGAAAGGCAGAGGAATATGCCACGTGAAAGTTGTGGGGATAGAAAGACAGAAAGAGAAATAGGTGAAGTGAAAAAGAAAGGAAGCACCAGCAACGTTTGAAGCAAGCCGAGGAAACGGAAAGCCCGTTAGGAATACAAGTGAACAGCACAAGCAACGCTGACGCCAAACCCTACATAAATTAAGCATAATAGAAATATCGCCACCCACACCCACCCATATCCCCACCCTCCATCCCTTTTTTCTCCCCCTAATGTCTCAACAAATGAAACGGATTTGTAAAAATGTTACATGTAAAAAATACGAGAGACATTACACATACTTCTGTAAAACAAGAAAATCTTTAATAAAAGACCTACTGACTTCTTGGCAAGAGGAGTTTGCCTTCCCTTTATTTGCAATGGTGTTACTCACATTCTTCCCTAAAAATTTTGTACCGCCTAACCTTAACGAAAACCTCTAAGCGGCTTACGAAAGCATGAACATTATTGATAAAAGTCAAAGTGAAAAACATGCAAAATGCAATTACAGTCAAGTTAAACCACCGATTAAAAGACAATGCAACTTTTTGCAGGTAAAGGTAAAGGAAAGGAAACAAAGTTTATAGCAGGCGCCGAAAAGGGTGCAGTGAAGGCGCCTGCTTCATCTCCAAAGGCAGGGGGTTTCAGAGTGTACTTGCTGCATCTAGGCTTCTTGGGCAAAGCCTTTCAACATGCCTAAGTCTTGGCGCATCTCTGTCCGTAAAATGAAAGCTTCATAATAATATTTTTTTTAAACTAAACCACACTTCTGTCTTCCTCTCTCGCTCCCCAACCCGTCTTCTCAATTCCCTTCTCTTCAACTGTGAGCAGTAATTCTCCAAGCCTATGGGGCTATTTTCAGGTTTTGCTAAGGGCTGAGGCTAAGGGAAGGGTGCGCTCCAGCCCATCTAGATTGGTCAAGCAGCGCTTGAAAAGTGAACTTGAAACTCGCTCCTCCCCAAAAGCCGCATCCCCATTGGAGCGCTTCTCTCCAAGGAAAACGCGCCGGCCAATTGGCAGCCAGGAGGGGCTATAAAGGGGCCGAACTCCAGAAACCTGGAGCGCGCCTTGAGGAGCAAGGACACTTGGCAAGCGAAAACCAGCTTTGTTGGAAGAGAACGAGGCAGCTTTTTTACAAGATGAAAACTACCGGCCGAGGTAAGAAGAGAGGATTGTTAAGAAGATTTTTAGTTCACTTGTCTATAAAAAAATTGCTCAAATGATTGATATAAATTCAGGGTTTCATAAACGACGGTTGGTATTCATTTATAGGTTGTTTCTGTTTCTGGGTCAGGATGTAGGAAAGGCTTTCAAAGACCCATTTATGGTAGCCGGGGAGGGATTACACAGGGGCTCAAATGTCTTCGGTTGGAAACATTTCGCAAGATTGGTTTGCACATCTTTACTTGTAAGCATGAAGCATTTACTGCATTTTACTGCATGAAGCATTTACACACACATTTTCTGTTTGATAAAAACCTTTCACATAAACGGGATTATATTTCCCAATAATCGTGGTTAGGATCGGCTACGGAAAACGATGGCAGGCATAGAGATAAGAGCGTAAACGTCTTACTTAAAATTCTTTGGTTTGTTTTCATGCAAGCCTTGTTCAGAGCAACCGGAGGTTTATTTAAAATTAGTGTCCATTGTTAAGCAAAACCAATTCAGGGAGGAAGATCTGCAAGCGTCGGTTCAGTTTAAGCCGAGCGCTTCCTTCAGATTTGCCGCTTTGTCTTTTCCCAGGAGGAAGCTACCCCAAAGTCGGAGGAAGAAGGAGAAAAAGGACTGTTTTCAGCCCATCTCACGTCGAGCTCCTAAAAAAGTCCTTTGAAGAGAACCGGTACCCCGGGTACGAGACCAGGGAGGCGCTGGCGAGGTGCATCGGGATCGAAGAAGATCGTGTGCACGTAAGAATCGGGATGGTGGGGGCTCCCAAGACTTCCCTAAACCGCACATACTGGAACAATTTGAAACGCTCAGAATAATCCTTGCGTAGTCGAAGGCCTTAGTTCACCCGGGTGCCTCTCAGCTTATCGCGAAAGGCGCCTTGTTCAAGAGCTAACTTCCCCTTTCTTAGTTCTTTTTTTTGAGGGGTGTATCGTGGGTTCTGGGTTTAAAACATTTTTAAAAAATCTTCAGAGACCCAGCTTAGAAATCTAATTTCTGCAATGGATGGGCTTAGTGCTAAAAGTACATTAAATCTGGTTTTATAGGCTGCCTTTGCAGCCTGATCCAGTTAACACTAACTCCCAAGGTAATGTGCAGAGGACTGCAGCCATAAACAGCTTGCACTGGGGAGACTAAAACGAGTTAAGCTGCATTGCTTTTTCTGGAAAAAGTTGAGCAAGTACTTAGTTGTCTCCTACAGAGAAATTGGCATTTACAAATATATATATATACACTTCCCTGCCTAGTCCATTAACCCCAGGACACTTGGGAGGCTGAGGCAGAAGACCCCAAACAGGGCACAAAAAAAGGGTAGGTCTTCTGAGTGAGCCATTTAAAATTACTGTTACTAAGTTTATTAATTTTTAAAACAATTGCCAAGCATAAAGTGTTGCCTTCCAGCACAAATGCACACAGGGATGTTAAGTCTTGTATGCAGCCATCCACTTGGCATTAAGAAACGCTTGACAATTTCTTACAGATGAAGCTCACATCCACAGGTTATACTTCAATAAAGCGGGTCTTGTGGAACTGTACACTTTTGCAGCTTTTGTTATTCATGGTAACAATGTCTTCTATATTCACAGAACATAATGCTTATATGCCTTTCACACAACACAAAACAAATTAGCGTAGGTTCTCCCACTGTCATACACTAATCTTTGCTTGGTTGTTGTACCTGAAAGTGAAATTATGACCTACCAGTTTGGAAATAATGGGCATTTGGTTCTCTCCTTTCTTCTGTTCAGATCTGGTTTCAAAACAGAAGGGCCAGAACACCAAAGAGGATAGGTTCCAAGATAAGGATCGGGAACCATGCTGCAGCTCCTTATAGCCACAGTGAGAGAACCCATGCAAGAAGCAGCCTGGACAGCAGCCCGAGAAGCAGTCCAGGAAGCAGCCAAAATATTCATATGGAACAATATTGTCAGCCACAGAACTTTCATTATGCTGAAAGCTATGGAGGAGCAGGGTTGTGGCAGCCACCTCTCAACAACACGCAACCAGGAGAGTGTGCCCCGCAACAGCAGAGCTCCCTGGAATTGAACCCTGCTAATTACCAGCAAGCTGCTTTTTGTGGAACTGGGCTTTATGAGACTTCCCAGGCGAGCAACTGCCCAGTTCCATATTACGGTGCGGAGATGGTGAGGCAGCCTCCACCATCATCTAGTAACTTCTTCATGGCATCAAGCACTTTTACTGCCTGGTCTGCAACGGGGAATTATTCAGCTACAAACCCTGTACAAATGCAGAATGTTGATGGAAGTGCTTCAGACTCTCAGTTTTTCTCTTTAAGTCAGGTTCCAAATTAGCATCCCAACTCCTTCCTTGCTATCCTGTACATATTTTACAAGCTCCCTCTTTTAATGTATGACTTGGATGTTTTGAATAAAGTTTGTTCTTTTAATAGCTTGTCTGGAGTCTTCCTTTAACTTTCCATTTATTGAAACATTCACTTTCCTGTGTGCAAGCTTAATTTTCCCATAGAAAAAAGTCAGTTGCGCGGTACTTGTGGTTCTAGAGATAAAAGGTCAGGTCTTCTAATGGCTGAATATTCCTGAGACACATTTTAATGCACCAATGGCTTTCTGTCCCTTTCCTTTCCTTTTTAAGTCTCTGTATCTGAGGCTAGAGTAGGTGGCAATAAATGTGGAGGGAAGTTGGTATATTTTTTTGTATGCAAAAGTATATTTGTAGATCCTGCTATAAGTAGATTTAGTAGCACTTTTCTGTGTTAATAAGTTTGGTTTCCACTAACGAGTCTTCCATTTTTTAAAAAACAGAAGTTTGAGATGGGGATATAAGGTTTAATTGATTTTTCTACCATGAGTGTGTTAAGTTGCTCTCCAAAGCTTTAAAGACATAGAAGTTTAACTTGTATGTGCCTTAGCCTGCAACATGGGCATTTATATCTATTAAAAACTTTGTGGGGGGATATTTTGAACACTTTATTTCATTTTCTTGCTCTTAATCCCCCCCCCCCCCCCCGTTTTGTGCTCTACTGCCTTCAATGAAGCTTTATAGGAGGGTTGCCTGTGAACTAGAGGTACCACTGTATATGCCTGAGGGAAGGTAGCCGCGCCCTATGGTGGCGCCTGGGGAGCGGCTAAGAGATAACTGTGAAGGGCTTCCCTCTCGGCGTTGCCTCCCCTTATTACGTTCCCGCAGCATCAGCGCTATAAAGAACGTCTTGCTGGGGCAACGGGGGGGGCGTGTCCTTCCCGCTCCTCTTTCTGGACCCAACGGCCGCCCATCCCCCACTCCCTCTCGCTTCGCCTCAGAGATTCAAGGTTGGCGCCGCGCGCCGTTTCCCGCCCAAACCGCCCCCGCGCATTCGCCCCCGCCTGTCCCTTTGGCCACACCGGCCGCCCTCCTCCTCCTCCTCCTCCCTGGTCTCCCCTCTTCTCCCCCCCTCCCCTCGGTCTCCTCTCCTCTCCCTCTTAACACAATGACCCCCCCACCCCACCCCGCAGGGGGGACCCACCCGTGAGGCGAGATAAGCGCATTAGCATGTCTGGCCTCTGAGGAAGGCTGCCCCCTCTCGCCTTCCGTGCTGCTCCTTTCATTCCTTCATCCTTCTGCTCCCCTCTGGCCCCTCCAGGCTCAGCGCGGGGGGGAGGGACCGGCTGGGCTGCCCTAAATCCTCCTCTGCTTGGAAGCTGGATCTTCCTCACTTCCACTTCTACCCCACTCCAAACCTGCCTCTACAGCAGCCTCGGGGCGAAGAGGAGGCGCCACTGGTCTCTTCCCGCCTTTCTTCGCCATTTGATCTTGATCCCCCAACAATCTCCATTCTCCCCTTCCTCCCTGGGGGGGGGCAGTTTTGGGACTCGTCTCAGGTGACCAAATGTCTTGGGCCGGCCCTGCTGACCCCGATCCAGGAGTAAGTCTGGCCAAGTTGGCTCGGACGTCAGCTCAGGCAAATGCCCACTTTTTCATCCTTGCCTCCTTTTCTGAACCTGCCCCTGGAAATTCGGCTGGTGTTTCTCTCCCTCCTCCATAAGGAAAGCCCTGAGCACTAGCATTCCCTGGGCGGTTGCCAAATGATGAGGGGTGAGCACTCTGCACATGCCTGGGAGTAAACCATCTACCAGCTCCTGTTAGATTCCCTTAGGTGAGAGAAAGGGTTTCTAGAGTGATAGCCTAGTAGGTGCCTCCAGAACTCATTGGAGGAAGAGTAAATGGTGACCGCCACAGGCCTGTCGAAAACGAGGACACATATATCATTCAATGGGTCTGTGCTACTTTAAGGTTATATTCATCCTTATATTTGGAAGTATGGTTGGTTCCCACCCCCCTCAATTTTATTATTTTATCTGTTTGTAAAACAAAAAACTGCAAAGTGGTTTACTATCAAGTGGGGTATACATTTAATGAAATAAATAAAGAAATGCAACTTAAAAACAATTACTGTAATTTAAATAGAAATATAATACTTCTCACCGTATTTAGGTGACCTGAATGCCTGCTTAGTCTGCTGTCCAAATGCTGACTGTTGGCGGGCATTTGTTTGAAAACTGCAGCTAGACTATAAAGCCCTTCCAAGAATGCTGTGTCTGCTATGTCTCTGTTCCAGCACTCTTTTGTTTAATCAAATTTCCACTATACTTTTCTTCAACAAGGCTACACTTTCTGAAAAACAACCTATTCACAATAGGCTTCAGAAACCACAAAGTTACTGTCTAACAAGCTGCAGATTAACACACTCACACACATTAATTAATTACAGATTGTTCTAAAGAGCACCCACATTGAAGTATGATTTCTGGTAAAATATCTTATGGTGAAAAAAATCTTTAGGCAATGCATGGAAGCGTTATGGGTATTTAAAGAGCTTAGATGGTTATTTGAAGCTTGCTCTTTTAAAATATACACTGAGCTTTGGAAGGAAATGTCAAGACACAACTCCAGTTTTTCTGATATCTGCAGGCATAACACATTGCCCACAGTCAAATTGGACTTATTTGAGTAATATAATAATTTTAATATTTGAAACGGAAATGAGATGAAGTGGGTGTCGATCAGGGAGAGAGAGCTTTATTGGCAGTAGTATCCCAGCTATGGAACAGCCGCCTCAGTGAGTCTTTCCTTTCCAGTGAGTCTTTATCTTGTCTAAATCATCTAGTAAAGACCTTTTGGTTCACCCACATGGTTTAATTCTTTATTGAAGCTTGGGTGTTTTATGCTCTCTGTGATGCCATCCATATAAGTTTTTCGGTCTCTTTTATTTTTGGTTGATCATGATTTTTAATTATTATAAATCAAGACAGATCCATATAGTCAGAAATACGTCCCTCTCAATCCCTACCATTTCATTTACTTATGTTCTGGGATTTGGCGCCCAGAATCTTAAAATTCATTGGTTTCGTAGGAGATCTGCCCCTGATTCCAAGCTGCTCTCTGTTTAACATAGTCAAAATGACAGAATCTACATGCTAGAACAGCTTTAGAGAGATAGATAAATGTAATACAATAGATAAAAGGCAAGATTAAAACAACTCCCAATTGAGATCAAAAAGCTAAGGTTGGAGGATAAAACCTGCAATAAGAACAAGATCCAAAGCTGAAACTAAATCTAAATGTCTTCACCTGACACATACAAAAACATCAAAGTGATGTCTCTGTGAGTGGAAGGTGCGGGATTTATTTCCCGACATCCATCTCTCTGAAAGAGGGAAAGAGTTGAGTGGTGGTGAAGAGAGGGCATCATTACGCAGCAGAGACTGCTAAATAAGAGGGAGTCACCTTTTCTTTCAGTTGTTTTGCTGAACTGAGTCAATCCCCTCCCTCCCTCCCTCCCTCCCTGGCCACCCCTTTGGCCGTTGACTCTTAGGCTGCCAGTAATAACCAATTGACTTTGACCTACTTTAATCTGTGATTTCGTCCTTAGCCCTTGGTTTTAAGCAGTGGTTCCAACCTTAAACTGCCAAGTCAGTGCAAGTAACTACGCCACAACTGAATAAAGTGGCGTGTCCCACAGCTGCATCGTACATAAATCACACTTGCGGTCCAACCAAAGAACACGCCCCCCCCTTACAAGGTTGCACACACTTCGTATCTGAAACGGAATGCAATCCCAATGCAGTCCCTTCTCCGTGGGTTTGAGGGACTGACACAAGAGCCCTGCAATGCAAGTCTGTCGCAGCTCAGAGGTTGGGGTGAGGTTGCTCTCGGTTTCCTACCCCAAATCCCTAATAGAAACACCCCTCGAGTTACAGCAAAGGTCAGCCTATTGAAACTGCCCCCTTAGGCGCCCTCCCAGTGTTAATTCAACACTTCAACACGTATTTCCGAACAGAAACTTGACCTCCTGGTCCGTGTGTTTCAGTAGCCATGAAGTTTAAATGTTCATTAAAACAACCATCAGCACAGCGCTAATATCAAATTGACATTGCTACTGTTCATATTAGGAAGTTACTTTGTGGTACATTCTGCTTTGAAATTTGTCCAATTATAATTTATGCGGTGAAACATTGTGATCTTTGAATCTTGGAGGAGAATGGGACATAATGTATAAACGAACTAGTAATAGGTTGAAACGCAGCTATGTATTTGATACCTCAACTATGCTTGCTTGTTTTCCTTTCCTCGTCCTCCTACAAATAAACCCAATTCTATGTTCTTATGGTTTTTATTTCCTGATTTTATACGCCGCCCTTCGGAGCCCACATCGGCAAACAGAAACAGTACACAAAACAAAAACAAAGCAAAAACATTCTAAAACATTCCGAACATTAAAAAAATAACAATTGCAAACACCTAAAAGCAATTTCAGTTAGGAAGAATCCTAAAAGTAATTATATGAGGTTGGTGGTTTGTTTTTTCAACTATTCTTCTGCCCGCTGATCTCGGGGTTGTCAGGATCATTATTCAGCAGCCACCAAATGCCTGAGCAAACAGGAATATTTTCAAATTCCTAATTAAACGCAATAACGATGAAGACGGGGCAGCTCACTAGAGAGAGCATTCCGCAACCGGGGAACCTCTTTAAATGGGCTGGCCGTCCAGATTGAATTAAAGCAATTTAAACCAACTACAACGGCACTGTCGTCTTATTTATTTATTTGGGTTTAAAAAAGATTAACATACGAATCCTAACTTGCAGGTACCAGCTTGGAAAAGGCATTCTTAGTGCAAGGAATTCCTCTTCTAAGATGGCGGGTGCCCTTGAATATCCAATGCACCGTTTTTAAAGGAACGTAAGCTGTTTCCTAAGTCTTCAAAACTAGCGAAAAATGAGTGCAAATTTAATAATATGTTAATAAAATATAGCTTGCTTGCATAGCTTAGATTTCTTTCTTCGGTTGCCGCCGCTCTTATGTATACCGTATTATTCGCATTTGATACGATTGTTGGCAGTTGCCAGAGCCTCCATCCAAGGCGATGTACTAATTTATTTGGACGGCAGAGGCTGAAATGAGGGGTATTGGAATTAAGTTGTTCCAAGCTTCTTTGTCGATATGAAATAATTTATACTTGGTTCTTTTTAGAACAACAAAAAAACCTTTTTAAAAAGGAGAGTATCCGTTTAAGATACGAAGTGTGTGCTAAAGTGTGCCGGGGGGGGGTGTTCGAAAGATCTCTCTCTCTCCTCTCTTCCATTCAGATGAAGAGTCAATTGCCAAAGGGGTGTCGACGGAGGGAGGGGTTTGACCCAGTTTGGCAAAGCAACTGATTTTTTGAAAGAGAATGTAACTGTTTCTATTGGTTGAGAAGTAAGGGTGAAACGCAAAAATGATGAAGACGGGGCAGCTCACTGGGAGGGCATTCCACAACCGGGAAACCTCGTATTGGTTGACAAGTAAGGGTGGGGTGACTCCCTCGTATTGGTTGAGAAGAAAGGGTGGGGTTCGCCCACCGGAGATAAATGCCCAGACCGAATCCCCTGCAGAGTGAACGAACCTGAGGGAGTTTTTTTCATGATGGCAACCAACAAGGAAGGTAAGAGAAACTTTTAAAAAAATGATTATTAAACCCTGAGTTTTCCATGTGGGGAGGAACCTCTGCAAGCGTCGCTTCTGTTTAAGCCGAGCGCTTCCTTCAGATTTGCCGCTTTGTCTTTTCCCAGGAGGAAGCCACCCCAAAGTCGGAGGAGGAAGGAGAAAAAGGACTGTTTTCACCCCTGCCCAAATCGAGCTTTTAAAGAAGGAGTTTGAAGAGAACCAGTACCCCGGATACGGGACTAGGGAGGCGCTGGCGAGGTGCATCGGAGTCGAGGAAGATCGTGTGCACGTAAGAATCGGGATGGTGGGGGCTCCCAAGACTTCCCTAAACCGCACATAATTTGAAACACTCAGAATAATCGTTGCGTAGTCGAAGGCCTTAGTTCTCCCGGGTGCCTCTCAGCTTTTTTGGGGGGGTGTATCGAGGATGTAAAGGCTTTTTGTAAAGGGTGGGTGGATTGTGCTCCCTCCTTTTCAAATTTAGGAAGAAATTGTGCCCATACTTGTTCAGAAATCATGGTTCCTGATTAAGGCTTCCTTTTCCTTCCCAGTAAATTTATGCACAGCACACATTCATTTAATGCAGATTCTGAGTTTTCTGAGATTCTGACCCCAAACAGGGCAGAACAAATGGGTAGGTCTTCTGAGTGAGCTATTTAAAATTACTATTACTATATTTATGGAATTTTTAAAACAATTGCCTTCCAGCACAAATGCACACAGAGATGTTAAGTCTTGTATGCAGGCATCCACCTGGCATTAACAAATGCTTGACAATTTCTTACAGATGAAGCTCACATCCACAGGTTATACTTCAATAAAGAAAGTCTTGTGGAACTGTACACTTGTGCAGCTTTTAAAAGTGGCTTTTTCTGATACTGCAGAACAAAATACAGCCAAATAGCAGTATTCTGCTTTATGATTAACAGTAACTGGAGATTATGAACATGGGATATTTGAATGTGGAGCTGAAGAGAGTAGAAAAATGCTGCAGAGAACTAAAGAGAAACCCCAGAGGAATAAGCATAATTTATTAAATGGGATCAAAAAGACATATTCATGGTAACAATGTCTTCTATATTCACAGAACATAATGCTTATATGCCTTTCACACAACACAAAACAAATTAGCGTAGGTTCTCCCACTGTCGTACACTAATCTTTGCTTGGTTGTTGTACCTGAAAGTGAAATTATGACCTACCAGTTTGGAAATAATGGGCATTTGGTTCTCTCCTTTCTTCTGTTCAGATCTGGTTTCAAAACAGAAGGGCCAGAACACCAAAGAGGATAGGTTCCAGGATAAAGATCGGGAACCATGCTGCAGCTCCTTATAGCCACAGTGAGAGAACCCATGCAAGAAGCAGCCTGGACAGCAGCCCGAGAAGCAGTCCAGGAAGCAGCCAAAATATTCATATGGAACAATATTGTCAGCCACAGAACTTTCATTATGCTGAAAGCTATGGAGGAGCAGGGTTGTGGCAGCCACCTCTCAACAACACGCAACCAGGAGAGTGTGCCCCGCAACAGCAGAGCTCCCTGGAATTGAACCCTGCTAATTACCAGCAAGCTGCTTTTTGTGGAACTGGGCTTTATGAGACTTCCCAGGCGAGCAACTGCCCAGTTCCATATTACGGTGCGGAGATGGTGAGGCAGCCTCCACCATCATCTAGTAACTTCTTCATGGCATCAAGCACTTTTACTGCCTGGTCTGCAACGGGGAATTATTCAGCTACAAACCCTGTACAAATGCAGAATGTTGATGGAAGTGCTTCGGACTCTCAGTTTTTCTCTTTAAGTCAGGTTCCAAATTAGCATCCCAACTCCTTCCTTGCTATCCTGTACATATTTTACAAGCTCCCTCTTTTAATGTATGACTTGGATGTTTTGAATAAAGTTTGTTCTTTTAATAGCTTGTCTGGAGTCTTCCTTTAACTTTCCATTTATTGAAACATTCACTTTCCTGTGTGCAAGCTTAATTTTCCCATAGAAAAAAGTCAGTTGCGCGGTACATGTGGTTCTAGAGATAAAAGGTCAGGTCTTCTAATGGCTGAATATTCCTGAGACACATTTTAATGCACCAATGGCTTTCTGTCCCTTTCCTTTCCTTTTTAAGTCTCTGTATCTGAGGCTAGAGTAGGTGGCAATAAATGTGGAGGGAAGTTGGTATATTTTCTTTGTATGCAAAAGTATATTTGTAGATCCTGCTATAAGTAGATTTAGTAACACTTTTCTGTGTTAATAAGTTTGGTTTCCACTAACGAGTCTTCCATTTTTTAAAAAACAGAAGTTTGAGATGGGGATATAAGGTTTAATTGATTTTTCTACCATGAGTGTGTTAAGTTGCTCTCCAAAGCTTTAAAGACATATAAGTTTAACTTATAAATGCCCATGTTGCAGGCTAAGGCACATACATCTATTAAAAACTTTGTGTGGGGATATTTTGAACACTTTATTTCATTTTCTTGCTCTTAATTCCCCCCCCCCCCGGTCTGTGCTCTACTGCCTTCAATGAAGCTTTATAGGAGGGTTGCCTGTGAACTAGAGGTACCACTGTATATGCCTGAGGGAAGGTAGCCGCGCCCTATGGTGGCGCCTGGGGAGCGGCTAAGAGATAACTCTGAAGGGCTTCCCTCTCGGCGTTGCCTCCCCTTATTACGTTCCCGCAGCATCAGCACTATAACGAACGTCTTGCTGGGGCAACGGGGGGGGGCGTGTCCTTCCCGCTCCTCTTTCTGGTCCCAACGGCCGCCCATCCCCCACTCCCACTCGCTTCGCCTCAGAGATTCAAGGTTGGCGCCGCGCGCCGTTTCCCGCCCAAACCGCCCCCGCGTATTCGCCCCCGCCTGTCCCTTTGGCCACACCGGCCGCCCGCCTCCTCCTCCTCCTCCTCCCTGGTCTCCCCGCTTCTCCCCCCTCCCCTCGGTCTCCTCTCCTCTCCCTCTTAACACAATGACCCCCCCGCCCCACCCCGCAGGGGGGGACCCACCCGTGAGGCGAGATAAGCGCATTAGCATGTCTGGCCTCTGAGGAAGGCTGCCCCCTCTCGCCTTCCGTGCTGCTCCTTTCATTCCTTCATCCTTCTGCTCCCCTCTGGCCCCTCCAGGCTCAGCGCGGGGGGGGGGGGGGACACCGGCTGTGCTGCCCTAAATCCGCCTCTGCTTGGAAGCTGGATCTTCCTCACTTCCACTTCTACCCCACTCCAAACCTGCCTCTACAGCAGCCTCGGGGCGAAGAGGAGGCGCCACTGGTCTCTTCCCGCCTTTCTTCGCCATTTGATCTTGATCCCCCAACAATCTCCATTCTCCCCTTCTTCCCTGGGGGGGGGGGCAGTTTTGGGACTCGTCTCAGGGGACCAAATGTCTTGGGCCGGCCCTGCTGACCCCGATCCAGGAGTAAGTCTGGCCAAGGAGGCTGGGACGTCAGCTCAGGCAAATGCCCACTTTTTCATCCTTGCCTCCTTTTCTGAACCTGCCCCTGGAAATTCGGCTGGTGTTTCTCTCCCTCCTCCATAAGGAAAGCCCTGAGCACTAGCATTCCCTGGGCGGTTGCCAAATGATGAGGGGTGAGCACTCTGCACATGCCTGGGAGTAAACCATCTACCAGCTCCTGTTAGATTCCCTTAGGTGAGAGAAAGGGTTTCTAGAGTGATAGCCTAGTAGGTGCCTCCAGAACTCATTGGAGGAAGAGTAAATGGTGACCGCCACAGGCCTGTCGAAAACGAGGACACATATATCATTCAATGGGTCTGTGCTACTTTAAGGTTATATTCATCCTTATATTTGGAAGTATGGTTGGTTCCCACCCCCCTCAATTTTATTATTTTATCTGTTTGTAAAACAAAAAACTGCAAAGTGGTTTACTATCAAGTGGGGTATACATTTAATGAAATAAATAAACAAATGCAACTTAAAAACAATTATTGTAATTTAAATAGAAATATAATACTTCTCACCGTATTTAGGTGACCTGAATGCCTGCTTAGTCTGCTGTCCAAATGCTGACTGTTGGCGGGCATTTGTTTGAAAACTGCAGCTAGACTATAAAGCCCTTCCAAGAATGCTGTGTCTGCTATGTCTCTGTTCCAGCACTCTTTTGTTTAATCAAATTTCCACTATACTTTTCTTCAACAAGGCTACACTTTCTGAAAAACAACCTATTCACAATAGGCTTCAGAAACCACAAAGTTACTGTCTAACAAGCTGCAGATTAACACACTCACACACATTAATTAATTACAGATTGTTCTAAAGAGCACCCACATTGAAGTATGATTTCTGGTAAAATATCTTATGGTGAAAAAAATCTTTAGGCAATGCATGGAAGCGTTATGGGTATTTAAAGAGCTTAGATGGTTATTTGAAGCTTGCTCTTTTAAAATATACACTGAGCTTTGGAAGGAAATGTCAAGACACAACTCCAGTTTTTCTGATATCTGCAGGCATAACACATTGCCCACAGTCAAATTGGACTTATTTGAGTAATATAATAATTTTAATATTTGAAACGGAAATGAGATGAAGTGGGTGTCGATCAGGGAGAGAGAGCTTTATTGGCAGTAGTATCCCAGCTATGGAACAGCCGCCTCAGTGAGTCTTTCCTTTCCAGTGAGTCTTTATCTTGTCTAAATCATCTAGTAAAGACCTTTTGGTTCACCCACATGGTTTAATTCTTTATTGAAGCTTGGGTGTTTTATGCTCTCTGTGATGCCATCCATATAAGTTGCAAAAGAAGTTTTTGGTTCTCTTATTTTTGGCGAAGGGAAACTGCAAGGGGGGAAAGTTCAATGATTTTAGGATTGTAGCTTTCAAAAGTGTAGATTAGTGGGAGAGAATTTTTTCTCTATCCACTTTCTCCATGCAATGCAAAATTTTATAAATTTCTGTCATGCCACCTCTTATCCAACTTTTCTCTAAACTAAATAATCCCTAATGCTCCAACCTTTCCTCATTGTTCCATTCACTTTTTCTTTCTGCCGGCCCTTTTCTGAATTATCTGAACTGGAAATCTGTGATAACGCATCACCTGCTTGTATGCATAGAGTGGGATGGGGAGCGCAACTAATCCCTTCCCCACTCCCCCCTCCAGTCCTAATTGCTTTCTAAATTGCTGTTTCCTTCGCACGGCAGTGGTGGGAAGAAGGTGGGAAGAACGCTGGGTTTTTTGCAGTAGATCACAAAGGATTGCTGACCTCCCCTCCCGGTGCTTATAAACACAGTAACCGCAAAATAATCCCCCTCCCCCTCTACCTCTTCCACAAATAGTTCTGAATCTCTACTCCCCTCCCCTCCCCTCGATTGCTATTTTAAAACCCAACAGCAAATGACTATTACAGTTCTCCCAACATCAGTCCCAAGCAGTGACAGACCCACATTTTGGGGGCCCTGAACTTGAGCTGTTCTGGGGGCCCCTTCACAACTAGCAATGAGTTCTGGGTAACCACTGTTGTCATCTTCAATGGGGTTGTTCCCTGACAGATCACCACATTTAAAAAATCAGATTTTGATTAGAATTTCTGTTCTGGGTTGTCACACGTCTCAAAGTCACTGGTGTGAATAAAAATGTTTAAAAATGTGGATTAATTCTGGTCTGCGGCCTCTCTGGGATTTGGCGCCCAGAATCTTAAGATTAAATGGTTTCATAGGAGATCTGCGCTTGCGTATCCAATGCACTGTTTTTAAAATAACGTAAGCTTTTTTCTAGCGTAAAATGAACGCAAATTTAACCGTCCATTAATAAAATATAGTTTGCTTACTCAGCTTAGATTTCTTTCTTCGGTTGCCACCGCTGTTATATTTACCGTCTTATTCGCATTTGATGCGATTCCTGGCCGTTGCCACTGCCTCCATCCAAGGCGATGTACAAATCTATTTAGACGAGAGGGGATGCTATGAGGGGTATTGGGATTAAGTTGTTCCAAGCTTCTTTGTCGATATGAAATAATTTACACTTGCTTCTTTTTAGAACAACAACAATTTTTTTTAAAAAAAGGAGAGTATCCGTTTAAGATAGGAAGTGTGTGGTAAAGCGGGGGGAGGGTGTTCTTTGGTTGGACCGCAAGTGTGATTTTTGTACGATGCAGGTGTGGGACACCCCACTTTATTCAATTCTGGGGTAGTTACTTGCACTGGCTTGGCAAAGAAAATGTGTAGCAGTCGCCGAAAAGTCCTCTCTCTCTCTCCCCTCACTTCTGAATTCTCTTCTCTTCAGTTGCCTGCATTGGATAATGCTCCAAGTCAAAACGTGCCAACAGCGAAATATTAAGCATATCAACGCCGGTTTTTAAAATGTATTTTATTGCTTTTTCACATGCAATGAATAAAATTACAATGCAATAAACGACGTTACCTAGTCTGTCGTTTCTTGGAATCAACAGCAGTTTAAAGTTGGAACCACTGCTTAAAACCAAGGGCTAAGGACGAAATCACAGGCAAAGTAGGTCAAAGTAAATTGGTTATTACTGGCGGCCGAAGAGTCAACTGCCAAAGGGGTGGCGAGGGAGGGAGGGACGGAGGGAGGGAGGGGATTGGCTCAGTTTAGCAAAACGACGGAAGAAAACGTGACTCCCTCTTATCAGCTGAGAAGTAAGGGTGGGGTTCGCCCACCGGAGATAAATGCCCAGAACGAACCCCCAGCAGAATAGCAAAGTGAACCTGAGGGATCTTAGTGTCCATTTTTAAGGCAAAACCAATTGAGGAGAGAGCGAGAAAGTGTTTTTTCATGATGGCAACAAACAACGAAGGTAAAAGAAACTTTTAAAAAAATGATTATTAATTCACTGTCTATAAAAAACAACATTGCTCTAATTATTTATAGGGGAATGAGTAGGAAGGAAGATGATTTCTGTTTCATCTGGGTCAGGATCCTGGCGTAAGGAAGGCTTTCAAAGACCCATTTGTGGTAGCCGGGGAAAGATTAAACAAGTCTCACTATTTCCTGGGAAGAAGCCCAGGCAAGACTGCTTTGCACACCTTTATTCGTAAACACGAAGCATTTAGTGCGTGGAAAGTGCGATCCTATACAGTACAGACCTGGTTTCAACCTAATTTGAGGATAAAACCATCTGGTTTTCTAGGCTGCCTTTATAACCTGACCCACCTGACCGAACTCCCCAGGGAGTGTGCATAGGATATTCCTATTAGGATGGCAGCATTCAACACCTTGCATTGAGAGACCAAATGTCCAGCATTCAGCTGGAACCACACTTAAGCAACATTGCTTTTCTAGTCAATGTCCCGCAAGTCCCTAGTTCTCCCACACTGAAAAAATTACACCACACGAGGCACAAATATTCAGCGGTCCTCTGAGCTAGAAAGTGAAATTATGACCTATCCATTTGGAAATAATGGGCATTTTGTTCTCTCCTTTCTTTTGTTCAGACCTGGTTTCAGAACAGAAGAGCGAGAACAAAGATGACTGGGTCCAAAAGAATGATCAGGAACCGAGCTACAACTTATAGCCGCTCTGACAGAAGAAGTCCAAGCACTCCGAGAAGGAGTGCAAGAAGTCCGACGCAGCAACATTACCAGCCACGCAGCTTCCATTATCCCGAAAGCTATGAAGGAGCAGGGTTCTGGCAGTGACCTCTCAGCACCACGCAACCAGCAGAGCCCGTCTATGCAGCACAGCAGCAGAACTCCCAGGAATTGAACCCGGTTCATTACCAGCCAGCTGCTGTTGGTGGAACTGGGCTTTGTGAGACTTCCCAGGAAAGGAACTGCCCAGTTCCATATTATGATGCAGAGATGATGAGGCAGCCTCCACCAGGGCTGGTAACTTCTGCACTCCATCAAGCAGTAAAACTCCCTGGTCTGCAATGGGGAACAGTCATGCAATGGGGAACACTTATGCAACGGGGAATTATCCAGCTGCAAATCCTGTGCAAATGTTGCTTGAAGATTACCAAAATGGGCAGCAAAGCAATATCTTCCCTTCTCCCGACGCCTTCTAGGGTTACTCATCCATATAAATACATTTTAAAGTTTTTCAATAAAGTTTGTTATTTTAATGCCTTTGTCTGGGATCATCATCTGGCTTTCCTTTTACTGAAGTATTCTCTTCCCTTTGCCCAAGCAAGCTAAAAGCACTTGTATACTGAAATCAAAAATAAAAGCTGAACAATTTGCCACTTGTTCAAATAAGGACCAAAGTCAAAATCTGGGGTTAGAACAATTGGGTAAATGTTTCAAAATGTTCCAATTTTGCTTTTGTTTTTGTTGGGTTGATGTGGGTTAAATGTTTAGTTTGGGTTGGCGGTTACATTAATTTGGGTGTAAGTATTAACTGTTTATTATTATTATAATTAATTATTATTAATTACTATTGGTTTCTTGGTTTGCTATTTATTTGTTTTGTTGTTAAATGTTTGTTGCATTGTGTTGTAAGCACAATGTATTTTGTACTTTTTGCAGAAAACAATAAAGCATATATGGATATAGATATATACGTGTGTTTTTGTGCATGTGATTCTATTGGGATGGATTTTTCCGAGCCCTGCCTGCCTGCCATGCTACATAATGCACTCCATTTTTGAAATGTTGCCTGAATACAGAAAGGGATTGGTTCTGCCGCATCCCCTCTCTGCTTTTACGTGCAACTTCCACGAAGGAAGAGTTCACCCAAACCAAAATCCACAGTAGCTTGAGGATGTGACTCAGACATTGGGTTAAATCATGGAATTCAAAGTGTTAAATGAGGATGCTAATTGAGAGTATTGGGAATGCCTTACAAGATTCCAATCTGTTTATAATGCTACACATTATCACTTCATCATTCAGTATTTCCTCTTGTCCCTAATCTTTGTTGTTGTTGTTTAGTCGTTTAGTCGTGTCCGACTCTTCGTGACCCCATGGACCAGAGCACGCCATGCACTTCTGTCTTCCACTGCCTCCCGCAGTTTAGTCAGACTCATGTTTGTAGCTTCGAAGACACTATCCAACCATCTCGTCCTCTGTCGTCCCCTTCTCCTTGTGCCCTCCATCTTTCCCAACATCAGGGTCTTTTCCAGGGAGTCTTCTCTTCTCATGAGGTGGCCAAAGTATTGGAGCCTCAGCTTCACGATCTGTCCTTCCAGTGAGCACTCAGGGCTGATTTCCTTAAGAATGGATAGGTTTGATCTTCTTGCAGTCCATGGGACTCTCAAGAGTCTCCTCCAGCACCATAATTCAAAAGCATCAATTCTTCGACCAAGCTAATCCTTGCTGAGCTTCTGACATCCAGACAAGGGACCAATTCTGTTTATGCGGTACAGGGTTTGCTTTCCCTCTGCTTTCCACCCAAATGGTTCTGAAACCGGGTTTCAATTCCACGAGCTTATTTCTCTATTTATATCCCACCCAGGGGCGCCCACTTGAATAGAAGAATGGGCGGGGGGGGGGGGCAAGGGACCTTGGCCAAGAGTTGGCTCCTAGGACCCCACCTTTTCCCCTGGGACATTGAGGCGGCCCACCTCCTTCTTCCCCCTCCGCCCTCTCAGCCCCCCGCGAGGGAGAGCAGCCTGAGAGGCGGCGACTGGCGCAAAGGCACCCGAGTGAGCTTCGGGAATGGTAGTAGGGTGTGTGTGTCTGTAGGGATTGTGGGCTGTGTCTCCCCTTATTACTTTCCCGCAGCATCAGCGCTATGACGAACGTCTTGCTGGGGCAACGGGGGGGGGGTGTCCTTCCCGCTCCTCTTTCTGGTCCCAACGGCCGCCCATCCCCCACTCCCTCTCGCTTCGCCTCATAGAATCCAGGTTGGCGCCGCGCGCAGTTTCCCGCCCAAACCGCCCCCGCGCACGCGCCCCCGCCTGTCCTGCCTTGGCGCCCTTTGGCCACGGCTTCTCCTGCGGCGTCACACCGGCTGCCCTCCTCCTCCTTCTCCCTGGTCTCCCCGCTTCCCCCCCTCCCCCGTCCCCTCGGTCTACTCTTCGCTCCCTCTTAACACAATGACCCTCCGCCCCACCCCGCAGGGGCAGTGGCGTAGCGTGGGGGGTGCAGGGGGGCCGGCCGCACCTGGCACAACATCTGGGGTTAGGGCAGGGTTAGGGGGCGCAAATCCACGGGTTAGGGGGCGCAAATTACTTGCCTTGCCCCGGGTGCTGACAACCCACGCTACGCCACCCCGCAGGGGGGACCCACCCAGAAGGCGAGATAAGCGCGTTAGCATGTCTGGCCTCTGAGGAAGGCTGCCCCCTCTCGCCTTCCATGCTGCTCCTTTCATTACTTCATCCTTCTGCTCCCCAGGGCTTTCTCGGCTGCGGCTCCAATCTGGTGGAACGCTCTGTCCCAAGAGACTAGGGCCCTGCAGGACCTGACATCTTTCCGCAGGGCCTGCAAGACAGAGCTGTTCCACCAGGCCTTTGGTCAGGGCGCAGCCTGACTCCCTCCTCTGGCAATCTGCACAGAATTTTGCTTAACGGTTGCCATCAATTTGATTTTAATTAATTTTATAATGGAATGTTTTTAAAATGTGGGATTATTTGATTGTTGTTAGCCGCCCTGAGCCCGGCTTCGGCTGGGGAGGGCGGGATATAAATAAAATTTATTATTATTATTATTATTATTATTATTATCCACAGAGCTGCAGCCTGGGAGCAACAGGTCTCTAGAAACAAGCAGTTTTGTGTCTGTGTAGCCCAGAAGCCCAAATTCTGAACATAATTATCGGCATGATATTTGAGAGAAGAGGGTGGGGGATAAGTAGTTCCCCACATGGTTTGTCTTCCCACAGGAGTGCTGACTCCTAGGGGCTGGACCCCTTTGAGCCCCCCACAATATTTGTTAGTGAGGTGTTGGGCCCCCTCAATGTTTGGATGCTCCTCACAGCTCCCAGTCCATAGCATTCCTCAAGTGAGGCAGGTGAAAGACAAGGTAGAGGAGCAAATGGATGGGAACAGTTGCAAATGCCCTGTCTTATACTGTATTGAGAAATGATAACATCTCCTGCCCAGCGGGCAAAGTGAGAGGGAACATTCCTACAGGTGAGTCCCTTCAGCTCACTCATCATGATGTAGAAGGCTTGGGGGAGAAATTGGCAGCCCAGGAGATGTGTTCCATGTTCTCCCTCCAGAAAGGATACACGTTCCCCCCAGTTCTCATCCCATCCCTTCCTTCCCTGGGCTGAATAGTACACTGGAAGCTCAGCAGGACTTAGATCTGGCTGTTTTATTAGTTAAGAGACATGCACATTGACAGCAGAATGCAGATAATGAATTTATACTTTTTTAAAGGAAGGATGGATGCATACCAGCAAGGAAAGAACAGCCTAGCTCAACCTGGATTTAAACAGCTCATTCTCTCATTCAGGGATGCTTCAGCTGCTCTCCCTCATATATCATTCCCCTCTTACTCCGACTAGAGAACTAGTCTTTTGCAGGACTGTGTCTTCAATTGCACTTAAGTATAAGTATACTTAAAAACAACAATAAACAGTCAAGGAGGAAATGTTTCTCATTTGTGGGTGTTGCATTGCATCAACAGCATGTCCCATTGCATCAACAGCTGAAGACATTTTAATCTTTTCGCTCTGATGAATGTAAAAAATAAATAAAATTCTCTAAGAATCAGGCCACTGCATGTAGCAACTTGCATGCTCATGCCAAGTTGTAATCCCTCTCAAAATTACACCTTCATATTCTAATGCAATGATAATCCTATTATCTGATTTCTTCATCCTTTCATTTCCTCTTAGTTAAATGCAGATCTTCTGGGAACAAATTCAGATATCTCCAGCAGATTGCTCCTCTCTGCAACATGCTGCTCAGGTAACGAAAATGCCGACACAGATGCAACATTGCAACAGGCAGCTCTTGCAAAACTTCAAGATCCAATATTGGTCTCGTCTGCTCAAACAGCTGGAGACTGTTTCCACATGCAAGGGAAGTCCCTAACTCACCAAGGGCTTGAGACCCATCAGCTACCCTCCCCTGGTTTAGCTAGCCAGTCAAAGCCATTCCCAGGGTGTTGCTGCTGTCGCATGCTGACGGCTTCTAGGAGCCACAGGTGAGAGCTGAGTGCAGGGTGGGGGACCAAAGTGAGCAATCTATCCCAGAAGGAGCATGATGTGTCCTCCACCAGAGGTCCTACCTTCCTCTAACACTCCGCACACAAATAAATAACCACTTAATATGTTTATTCCAAAATTTCATTGTAGGTCATTAATTCCTGTAGCCAGGTGAAATAGATTTAGTAATCATTAATATTAAGTAAGTAATCAACCGGAGTAACTGTGTACCCTGGAGCGGCGAGGCAGCATGGCGGCTGCAACAGCAGAAAAGAGCTCCTGAAGCCAGCCAGAGTAAAAGGCTCTGTCTGGCCGACTCCCGGACTCCCAGGACTGCTGCCGCCAGCACTGCCAGCGGAGAGGAATTGGGGGTGCCCGGGGCGTCTATCAAAGGAGCCAAAACACCCCCCCACAACCTTGATTGAGCCGGTAAGGCACCCGACCACCCCCCCCAACAGCCGAGAGGAGTTCCAAAACCAGGAGGACAGTGAAGCTAAGGCAAAGAGGGAAGGGGGAAAAGGGGGGGAAAGAGGAAGAAAAAGAAAGAAAGAAAGAAAGAAAGAAAGAAAGAAAGAAAGAAAGAAAAAGGAGCCCCAACTTTACCGCTGCTGCCCCCATCTGCGCCTACGGGAAAGAAGAGGAGACGTAGGTGAGCAGAAAAAAGGCTCCGGAAAAACACGTGGCTGAGCCGACTCCAGCCTCCAGCGGCAAGGAAAACAGAGGAAAGCCGCATGACAAAGATCGCAGAAAGGAAGAAACTACCCTTTTTTTTTCTTTTCTTAAATCCCTTTTTTTAACCCCTTCCTCCCCCTCTCCCTTTTTTTTTTAAAAAAAAAAAATAATTATTTTTTATTCCCCCCCCCCCGCCATATACCTACTTTTATCACTTCTCTTTTTAAAAGAGGGGCCACTGCTGCAGCAGCCACCCTTACTTTTTTACAAACAAAAAATAATAATAGTAATTAGGGGGAAATAGGTTGTTTTTTAAAAAACAACACACACACACAATTCCCCCCCCTCTTTTTAAAGCTCTTTCTATTCTATTTGTTAGCTTGTTCTTGAGGGGGGAACCTTTGGCCCCCAGCTACGACCACCACTCTCTTTTAAAACAAAAATTTCCTCCATATCACTACTATTGCTATTGATACTCTCCCCCCCCCCGTTTATTTTTCTCTCCCTTTTTGTTCTCCTCTCTCTCTCCCTTCACCCCCCTTATTTTTTCCTTTTATCCCACCTTTCACATTCCATCCCCAATTTTGTTTTCTATCCCCTCTATTTTTTAAAATCAACTCCCCCTTTTTAGCCTGTTCGTCAGTTTGTTTTTGAGGGGGAGCCCTTTCCCCCCACCCCCTCTTTTAAAATAAGACTCTCCCCCCATACCATTGCCACAGCTCACCCTCCCTCTCTCCCCCTCCCTTTTCTTCTCCTTCCTTTTCCCACCCTTCCCCCTCCTCCTCTCCTTTTCTCTCCCTCCTCCCTCTCTCCATCCCCCCCTTCCCCTAAAGGAAACACATACACACATTCATATCACCATATCATACTTTGCCCCCCTCATACTATAGCTAAAACTACTGCTGCAATCTAATACCGCTGATATTACTGTACTATCTCTCCTCTCTCTTTCAACTCTTTTTGTCTCTCTCTCTCTCTCTTCTCTTTTACTCTAATCCCCCCTCTCCCCCCCTCCGTCTCCCCCCTTCTTCTTTCCTTCTTCTTCTTCCTTTTTCTCCCTCCACCCTTTACATATAGCCTATTTGTCTGTCTCTATTTCTGAGCGCACTCCCAACCCCAACTTCCACCTTAACTGGACCCCAATACCCCTTTTGGGTATATACAACCCCCTCCTAAACACATATTTCCCCTGGCCCCACCCCTCTAATCTCTTGTATCTCTACCTGCTAACCCCCCCCCTTTATATGAACTGTCTGTCCGTTAGTCTATCCATCTCTGCTTACCTGCCCCCCCCATGACCACCTAATCCAAACGCTCTGTAAAAGCCACCAGCCAGCAGCGCCTGATCAGCCCAGCAACCCAACAATACCCAGGAATCACCACTGCCACAACTCCTAACCACCACACGCCCTACTCCAAGAGGACGCCAAGCCAACCTCAAACCAAAACCATTAGGGAGACTGAGATGACACCAACCAGGGAGATGGCAAACAATGCTAATACCGTAACTCCCCTTCAAGATGATGACCACCCAGTAACGAAACGAGATCTGAGGGAAATGGAAGCAAGATTAGAAGCACGATTAGAAGAAACACTGAAGGCCACAATGGCTCCCATGCAGGTACTAATCAACAATCTAACCTCCAAAGTGGAAGCTCTAGAGAACAAGAACCAAATGCAAGAAAGAATAATAGAGCAATACCGGGAGGAGAACGCACGTGTGAACAAGAAACTGGACGAACTGGTAAACCAAATGGAAGCAGAACACAGAGAGATGAAAATTAAGCAAGCCGACCTTGAAGACCGCAATAGACGCTGTAACATCCGCTTCCGCAACTTTCCTGAAAAAACAGAGGAGAAAAGCCCAGCAGACCTAATTATACGCTGGCTGAAAAACACAATCCCAAGCCTGAAACTTGAGGCAGATGACTTGGAGAGGGCTCACAGAGCCCTAAAACCTATGCCAAAACCCAGCGCCCCCCCAAGAGACATCATTGTATGCTTCACACGCTACAAAAAGAAGGAAGAGGTATGGAACAACCTCAGAAACTCAACCAACCTTCGATATGGAGAAACCTCCATTCTGGCCCTACAGGACCTATCTCAGGATACCCTAAACCGGAGGAAAAGCCTGCGCCCATGCACCCAGCGTCTCCAACAAGCAGGGATCAAATACCAATGGGGCTTCCCCTTCCGCCTCATTGTGACAACCAATACAACACAACACATGGCTACCAACATACCTGAGGCCCTGCAACTACTAAAGAACCTTGAACTCGACCTCCCACCGGAATGGCAACCGACAAACCCACCAAGTGACAGCCCCAACCACGAGGAAACAACAGCAAACAACTGGACGACGGTACAGAAGAAAAAGAAACAACAGAAGCGGCACAACAACGCAAACCAATACAGACAAGCATCATGCTCAGAACCGTCCCGCCGGCCATACGACACAAGAAACCAGACCAAGATTAACCAAACCAATTCATCGCAGATGGACAACCCTACAACAGCAACAACCGCAGCTGAATGAAGCAACCAGGAAGAAACCACAAACTGAAGGACTGGTGATTTCCCCCCCCCCCCGTTCCCCCTCTCTCTCCCCCCCCAAAACATAGATTTAGTTAACACCATCAACATCCCCCCCAGCCCTGCACCCCCACAGAAATCCCCACCCCAACACCAGTCCAGACAACCTCAACCACATTCCCCATCACCCACACCTTCAACATCCCCATACTCCATACTAAGGAAAAACAACTCCTCCAACCTTAATAACACAACCCACAATCAGGCTAAAATCTGATAAAATCAACCAGCACTATGGTGGCACCAGAGCGTACCAGCACCCACATCCCCACCCCAACACACCAACAATGTTGCTCATAACATTGGCAACATTGCTTATGAACCTTATACTTGACAGCGACGTTACAAAGTCACTTCACACTGTCTCACTGATCTCCCCCTATCGCAAACAACAGGGGGGATGGCCTGTCCTTGAACACGGCCTTCCACACCAGCTGAGACCTAGGACCAACCGGCTAAATACCAGATGGCCTAAAATACCCCAAACAAACACCTATATGACTACATATAGGAAACTCTCTACAACTTACCCCCTACTCTTTAACCCAAATCTTACTCTAATCCCATTAGCCCTCCACTCACCACACCCTAGGTCAGCGCAACCCCACTGGTTCTTTAAACAACACGAAGAGAGAGACACAAGAAAACCCGAACGGGTTGGCAGGGAATCGCCCCACATAATAGATAAGCAAGATGGCTAACCTAAAAGCAATTACATTAAATGTGAGGGGGCTGGGAAACCCCATCAAAAGAAAACACATCACCTCATACATAAACACCATGAAACCACATATCACCTTCCTACAAGAAATACACAACCCACCCAAAGGCAGCAAACTCCTGAGCGACCCCCGCTTCAGTCAACAGTGGGTCGCACGAGGCTCAGGGAAAGCTCGCGGTGTAGCCATAATACTCAGTAGAGACCTGAACTTCACTGCCACAACAGTCCTCAAGGACAAAAAAGGCAGATTCATTTTCGCTAAAGGGACACTAGATGGCAAAATCAAACTGACAATCGGCTCCATATATGCCCCAAACGCGAAACAATTAGAATTCTTCCAGAAGACACTAAACAAATTCCTCTCCTTCTCTGAAGGGGAAGCAATCCTAGGAGGGGACCTCAATCTAAATATGAAAGGTATATCCCTGAAAGACATCCACCCTACAACCCCATGGGCAACCTTCCTCCGAAGGAAACCCCCAACAACTAGGAACTCTTACAAGTTACTAAAAATGCTAAAAAACAGGGGTCTCTATGACATTTGGGGTGAGCAAAACCCGGGAGACATCAGCCATACATTCCAATCGGGACGTCATGATACAGTGTCCAGACTGGACAGCATTCTGCTCACACAGGGTCTGATCCCCTCAGTGGAATCAACAAACATAGGTAACATTAAAATCACAGATCATGCCCCAGTAGAAGTCACTGTTAAAATAGGAGAAGGAACACAAACCACCCCATCATGGTCCTTCAGTCCCATCCTAACTACAAACAAACAAATTAGAGAGAGTCTCACAAAAACCCTCCAAAACTACTTCAAGGAAAACAATGTAGACAATATAACAACCCCCCTCCTATGGGACACAATGAAAGCGGTCACCAGAGGAGCTTGCATAAAAGAGAAAACATCCCTTAAAAAACAAACCTCAAAAATTAGCAAAATAGAACAAGACATCACAGCCCTCTCAACACGCTACAAACAAACAGGATCTAAAAAACTCCTCAAACTTATAGAACAAAAAAGGAGAGAACTAGACTCCCTAGAAATTAACAAAACAATGATCAACATCCTATATTCTAAACAACGTTTCTATGAATATGGAGGGAAAAACTCCAGATTACTAGCAAATAGATGTAGGAAAAAAGCACTCAAAACAAGAATACACTGCATCACCAAAAAAGATGGCAACATAACATTCTCCCCTGAAGAAATATCCTCAGAATTTGCAGAATTCTACTCCAACCTATACACCTCCCATAACCCACCAGAGAAGGAAATCAGAACATTTCTAGCAGGATTGACCATGCCTACCCTAACTGATGAGGAACAGGAATTCATGGACAGCCCTATCACCCCAGAGGAAATAGAAGTGGTCCTCAAAAACCTGAAACCACACAAAGCCCCAGGCCCAGACGGCTTCACAGCAGAATTCTATAGGAAATTCAAAGAACCCTTGATGCCCTACATGACCCGCCTATTCAACGACATCATAAAAGGGGGCCCCATCCCCAAAACCTGGACCCACTCCAAAATAGTCTCCATCCCAAAACCACTAAAAGACAGCCTCAAAGTAGAATCATACCGCCCAATCTCATTAATAAACCAAGACTACAAGATATTCACATCAATCTTGGCCAACCGCCTAAAAATCTTCCTACACAAGTTAATAGCCCCAGACCAGACTGGCTTTGTCCCTGGCCGCAATATAACAGACCCCATCAGGAAACTACTGAACCTGATCGAACACAGCAAGGCAACTAAACTCCCATTCACAATTATGTCCCTAGACATCCTCAAAGCCTTTGATTGCTTAGAGTGGAAATACATATTAGCAGTACTAACTAACATGAAATTTGGCCCCAACTTCCTACAAACCCTCAAACAAATATACTCCCAAGCCTCAGCAAAATGCAGAACTAACAATATGGATTCTAATACTATAGCTATCCAAAGAGGCACGAAACAAGGGTGCCCACTGTCTCCCTTCTTATTTATCCTGGCTCTGGAACCCTTAGCAATCTGCATCTGAGCAGCCACAGACATCAAGGGAGTGGAAATAAAAGGCAGAACCTATAAATTAGGGCTCTTTGTAGATGACCTAATGGTCACAACACCAGACCCCATAAGCACAGCAACCTCCCTAATCAGAGAACTCAACACATTTGCAATGGTGTCGGGCCTACAGGTAAATTTTACAAAGTCAGAAGCTATGTGCTTCAACACCCCTCCTCACACCCAAAAAGAACTCACAAAGGTCACCAAAATAAAACTCTGCCACACCAAGTTCAGATACCTAGGGGTACAAATAACCAGAAACCTCAATAAATTGTACCTCCACAACTACAAGCCCCTGTGGCGACAAATTAACAAAGACCTAAAGAGATGGAATAACATGAATTTCACTCTCTCAGACAAAACAGCCATGATCAAAATGATCACACTCCCAAAACTAACCTACCTATCCCAAACCCTCCCAATCTGGATCCCCTCAACCCAACTCCGCAGTTGGCAGAGAAAACTACACTCTTTCATCTTCTCACATAAAAAACCAAGAATAAGCCCCAAATACCTGCACCTCCCCACCTCAGAAGGAGGATGGGGAATCCCCAACATAGAAGCATATTACATTGCCAACCAAATACGCCATATAATCCCATATATACTAGAAGATGAGACAAAACAATGGGTACACCTAGAGAGGGACACAATTGAAAATACCTGCACCACAACATACCCACTCCTCCCAAACAAACTAAAGAAAATTCCCACAACACTTAACAGGTACACACAGACCATGCTCAAAGCATGGAAAACACAAATAGGCAAACTATCCCCAACCCCATCCCCACTAATCCCCCTGGCGTACCACCCATTATTCCACCATGCAGCACAAAACCTCCAGATAAAAACCTGGCGAACCAAAGGCTTATATCGCCTAATAGACTTTTATAAAAATAACAAACCCTTGTCAACACAAGAAATACAAGACAAATTAGAAGACACCCAAATGCCCTGGTTAACACAACACCAACTACATGCCCTCTTAAACAACCCAACAGTAAAATCAGCAGCAACTAGACCCCTGACAACCTTTGAAAACCTCCTCCTAACAACAAAGGGAAACGGTAAAGGGGCGGTATCCGCAATATACAAAATACTACTCCAAAACCCCGCAAATCCCCTAGACGCAATCAAAAAACAATGGGAGAATGACATAGGCTATGAGATTAACCCCACTCAATGGACCAGAATGTGGTCTAAACCCCCCTTTAAATCCATATCAACGCAAAGAAAAGAACTCACACTGAAACTCACCTACAGGTGGTACCTAACACCAAGGAAACTAGCGCTAATACACCCAGGAACCTCACCAAAATGCTGGAGAGGGTGCACCTCCACAGGCACATACCTCCACATGTGGTGGGAGTGTCCCAAAATCCAACTATTCTGGACAACAGCCATACAAGAAATATGTAAAATAACTAAACAAGTATTAGACGTCACCCCAGAATTGGCCCTACTAAACATCTTCCAAGACAACAATGCCCATTTACACCACAAAGAACTCATAACCCACCTACTTTCAGCAGCCAGAAACACCATAACCAGACACTGGAGAGACCTGTCAGGAGTAAGCATGGACCAATGGTACCAAATAGTATGGGAAACAGCCCTACTAGAAAAATTAACTAATAAACTGAAACTGACACGGGGACAAACAGAAGAAGACACCTTCACCCCGGTGTGGCTCCCCTTTATCACATACACAGCCCAACAGGACAATGACAATAATCCACCAACAGCATACAAATCAATATGGCTAACCTGATCCAAAACACCCACCCACCTCACTCACACACGAAAACAAAGATCACCACAGCCAATCACAAACAAACAATCACACCCTAGGCCAACCCCAACCTCTCTCACCACCAAAGGAACACAAGTGAACAACACAAGCACGCTGACACCAAACTCTACATACATTAAGCATAACAGAAACACCGCTACCCGACCCCACCCCCATCCATCTCCCCTCCCTCCACCCCTTCTTTTTTTTCTTTTTTTTTCTTCTCTCCCTAATGCCTCATCAAATGAAACAGATTTGTAAAAATGTTACATGGAAGGAAAAAAAAATACGAGGCATTACACTTACACTGTAAAACAAGAAAACCCTTAATAAAATATTTTAAAAAAAAGTAAGTAATCAACCAAGTCACATTAGGCTAAAGCACAGAGCCTTATTTTTTATTTTTATTTTTCAAAAGGCTGCATGGTTCCCTCTGCTACCACTACAGCATAGAATGAAGTTGAGGTTGGTTGGGCTCAGCAACAGCAAGCCTTCTCATAGAAAGTCAAGTACAGTAGCAACTAATTACTATGCATGTCCTCCCAGGGAATATGTAATTTACATTCATGTACATACATTCTGAAAATAGAATGAAATTGAGGTTGGTTGGGCTCAGCAACAGCAAGCCTTCTCATAGAAAGTCAAGTAGCAACTAATTACTATGCATGTCCTCCCAGGGAATATGTAATTTACATTCATGTACATACATTCTGAAAATAGAATGAAATTGAGGTTGGTTGGGCTCAGCAACAGCAAGCCTTCTCATAGAAAGTCAAATAGCAACTAATTACTATGCATGTCCTCCCAGGGAATATGTAATTTACATTCATGTACATACGTTCTGAAAATATACGCATGGGGAAACAGTTGTCAGTGATTTATTTAAATTGAAACTTCCCCTGTGCTTTAAATTGCAGTAATAGCAATATACTTAAAATGTGCAAAGCATCGCGTAACATTATGAGAAACAAATCCAGATGGCCCAAGCATGCAAGCCCCATCCACCTACACTTCTGGACTGCAGACACACCATACATTTAATGGTCCTTTAAAACAATCCTGGGACCCATAAGGGGGCCAGGAGTTGTAGCTCCGTGAGGGGATAAATGGCTGTTTCTAGCATTCTTTGGCCGAGACAATGTGCTTACCACTGCTTTTCAGAGGGAGGCAGCTGCCAGATCAGCAGAGCTTGGCACTTGTGATATTCTGGCACCAGGTCCCCCCCACTCCTCTCCATCACTGCAGCCCTTTTTCTGGCTTCTCTGGAAAATGTGACATGCAGGAAGCCAGCACTTTTGACTCCTTTCATGTGCTAGAAATGCTGAGGACAAAATGTGACGGACGCGACGGCACTTTTTCCTCTCATGCCGTTGGGCCCGCTCTCACTTAGATAAATTGTCCCCACCTCACTGAACAACCCTTTACCTGAAGGTTTCTTTCCCTTTTCCCTTAAAAATTCTAGCTCCAGAGTATCCTGTGGAGGACCTTTGTGAAGGGGTAACTAGTAAGTTAGAGTCTCAGATAGGTTTTCTTTAAATAAACAATAAAGATTTATTTAAGGCAAGATAGTATATAACACAAATGGATTCAACTTAGGTTAGTTCAGAAATACAGTGCCATTTCACTTTAAAATTGTCCTCAGTTGTTTTTGCATTATTGGTTTGGTTCAGTTTGGTTCTTTTTTCTGGTGATACTTTATTTCAGTTATCCACCCCCTTTAACAATCCTGCTCCTGAGGTACTTTAAGTAATACAGTGGCACCTCTGGTTACAAACTTAACTCGTTCCGGAGGTCCATTCTAATAATAATAATAATAATAATAATAATAATAATAATAATAATAATTTATTATTTATACCCCGCCCATCTGGCTGGGCTTCCCCAGCCACTCTGGGCGGCTTCCAAAAAAATATTAAAATACTGTAATACTTCAAACATTAAAAGCTTCCCTAAACAAGGCTGCCTTCAGATGTAGACCACAGGGCTCTCCACACCCTCTCCCTTCACTGGGTCTGGGAGTTTCTTCTTTTCCTTAGAAGAATCTATCTCTCCCCTCCAGACTAGATTTGAGTCCCAAGTAGGCTGTTCCTTTCCAGCTTCTACTTCTCCTGGCTCAGCCTCTGCCTCCCAGTAAAATTCTGGTCTATTCCTCCTTCAGGACACCACACTCTGTCCTTCACAATACGCTCAGAGTGGAAGTTGTTTTTTCCAGAACCAACTCTTTCTCCCATTCACTCTTTATACCTCAGCCTGTCTCCTAACCTGTCTCCCTACCTATCTCCCACCCTCTCCAACCACAATTCCAACCCTCTTTAAGTATAAGGCTCATTATTGTTTCACAGGATGTGTATGGCTTTAAGGGCCAGAGCAAATAACATGACCTAGTTTTACAGCTGTGAAGCAGTTTAGCAGGTGCTGTTAATGTTTATTAAGCTGTTATGTTAAGCTGTTATGTTAATTAAACACGTAGCTCTCTCAATACCCTGATGGATGGGTCATGCATATTGATATATTGTAATTTAGTGTAAAAGGAGTTTTTGTTTTTGTTGTTAAAACCTAGCAAAAGTCACTTGCGTTTCTTGAAATGTGTGGTCTCCCCAGCACGCCTTCTGCAGCGCAACTAATCTGCAAAATAGCCAACAGCAAGAGGGGTCAAGCACTGGGCACTGGAAAGGGCAAGAAGAGTAGACAATAAGCACATTAGGGATGGGGACTCAGTGAGTGTGCTGTGTGCAAACTCCAGAAAGGCGAATGAGTGGTGGTGATTTTGTGCGAATGAGGTGCGCATGGCACTACTGCACCACCACGGGCAGGTCAGCTGGTAGCGCATGGGACTCTTAATCTGAGGGTCGTGGGTCCGAGCCCCACGCTGGGCAAAAGATTCCTGCTCTGCGGGGGCGGGGGGGGGGCTAGATGATCATCAGGGTCCCTTCCAATTGTACGATTCTACGACCCCCCCTCTTGTATCGCTTGTCACTGTGCTGAATTGTGGCACAATGGGTCAGTGCCCTGTTAACCAGAAGTCGAGCCCACGCAGGGACGGCTTTCGGCGGGATTCCAGCACTGCAGGCGGGGTTGGACTAGATGACCCTTGGGGACCTCTTCCAACTCTCCAATTGTGCGAATTGCCGTCAGCAGTTTGCCACAAAGACTCGCACTCGCGGTTGCCCGAGAGGAGGAAAGCAGCAGGCAGCAGTGCGGAGCCCGCGGCAGCGAGTCCCGCGGATCCCTCCTAATCCAACCCTCCTCCTCCCCAAATGCAAATACGGCGCCGTCGCCACGCCCCTCCGGAGCGCTTCTTGGGGCTGCTCGCAAGAGGCGGCGGGAACAGATCCGATCGCCGAAGAGATGAGGAGGGTGGCGGGCTCGATGGACTCCCAGGGCGAGCACCGCGCCGATTACTTCCGACGCTCCAACCTGTTCGTAATGGTGGCGATCTTGGTCGGCCTGAGCTACCACGGGGTGAGCGCAGCCTCCCTGCAGGCTCCCGGGGCAGCTGGTGCGGGGAAGCGCGGGGCGCCGCGGCTCCAAAGCGCACCGGGGGGGGGGGGACGGACGTGAGGGGATCATAGTCACAGCTGTCAACTTTTCCCTTTTCTGGCGAGGAATCCTATTCGGAATAAGGGAATTTCCTTTTAAAAAAGAGAAACGTTGACAGCTAGGATCATAGTCCAACCCGGAACATTTCGCCCGACGAGACTCGAACGCGCGACCTGGAGGTTAAAGTCCTCGTGCTCCACGGGCTGAGCTATGTGTCTCTTGCCGTGGGAGCCAGAGAAGCCAGGGAAGGCTTGGAGGGGATCCCTATGTACCGTACTTAGCTTTGAAGATGTTAGGGATGAGCCCGCCCAAATCAAGCGTGGTTTTTTTTAAAGTCACATTTATTTCACGGGGAGAATTTACAGGATTCAGTAGGGCGCCCCTTTGAGTTCAGTGGGCATTACTCCACTGCAACTGGGCAAAGGGTAGAAGCCTCATGCAGGTGTTTAAACTCTTCCACTGAAATGAATGGGTTGGAAAAAAACAAAACAAACCCCGGAATCTTGAGTTATTTTCTGCTGCTCTGAAATAGAGGCCATTTTTCTTGTTTCTGTGTCCCCCCCCCCCCACTCAAAGGTTTTTGGGAGCTGAATCCCTGATTGGAGTCCAGTATGAATATGTTTTCCGCCGTAGTGCACTTTTAGTGCATTTCATGAAGACAGCCTGCTTTAATGCATAGCACACACTGTTTATTCTGGAAGTACATTATATGATAATTGTGATTTATTTTTTTAGGGGGATCTAGACCGAGATCTCATCAGCTGTGGGCTTTCTTGCCTAAGTCCAGTGTTTCAGGGTCCTCCACACCCTGCATTGTAAAATGGAAGGGTCAGAACCTTTTTCAGCCGTGGGCCGGTCCACCATCCCTCAGACCATGTGGTGGGCTGGACTATTTTTTTTGGGGGGGGGATGAACAAATCATTCCCACAAATAACCCAGAGATGCATTTTAAATAAAAGCACACATTCTGCTCATGTAAAAACACCAGGCAGGCCCCACAAATAACCCAGAGATGTATTTTAAATAAAAGGACACATGCTACTCATGTAAAAACACACTGATTCCCGGACTATCCGTGGGCCAGATTGAGAAGGCGATTGGGCTGCATCCGGCCCACGGGCCTTAGGTTGCCTACCCCTCGTCAAATGGCTGCTAATTTCTGGGTTGTTCCACATTGTCCTCAAATTTCATATATTATGTATGGATACTGGGGGATAAACACAAAGGTTGTGAATTCTGATGTTGCAGGATGATGGGTTATGTTGACACGTATATACAGTGGTACCTCGGGTTACATATGCTTCAGGTTAGATACGTCTCAGGTTCCAGACTCCGCTAACCCAGAAATATTACCTCGGGTTAAGAACTTTGCTCCAGGATGAGAACAGAAATTGTGCTCCGGTGGTGCAGCAGCAGCGGGAGGCACCATTAGCTAAAGTGGTGCTTCAGGTTAAGAACGGACCTCCGGAACAAATTAAGTACGTAACCAGAGGTACCACTGTATGCCGCTTAGGAATTTGGAATATTAAGTGGTACAGCTGAAGTAAATAAAACAATACCTCCTGTATGCTTACTTAAATGTATCTCTCTTTCTCCCCTCCCCCTCCTCACACCTCAGTGGGCAGTCTTTTCACCCTCAACAATCCCCTATGACCTTCTGGGGCCATTAGGCACCGTCACTAAATATTTGGTGGAAAACCATAAAACTCTTCTCAATATCGGGTAAGCTGAATTCTCATCTTCTACCTGTTCACATTCCTTCTGCTCACCCAACAGTGGGGATTTTGGGGGTGGGTGGGAGGGTGAGTAATATAATATGCAGCCATGTGTATGTGTTTCTCTTTGCATATTGGGAGGGACAAGTGAAATGTAAGAGCAAGCTACAGTCAAGCAATGTATTTGAGATTATAGAGTCATAGATTATAGAGTCATAGAATTGTAGAGTTTCTAACAATGGACCCAGGGCCTCATTCTTTTTTCTTCCTTCCTTTTTAATTGTAAAAACCAGTCCGACACATGTGTGAAGGGTGGATCGGGACAGGCTGTCTAGCCTTTGTTCCTCTTCCTCTGGTAGTTTTCCAGCCCATAATTATCTCCCCTGAGCACTTTTGTAAACTGGGTTAAAGCATAGCTGTCAACTTACAGATTTGAAAAAAAGGGACCAGCAGCCTCGAAAATAAGGGATCAGCAGCCAAAATAAGGGATTTTGGCTTAGCTTATACAGAAATCCCGCACTCATGGAGCCATGCTGCTTTGGCTGCAACTGACTGTGTTTTGCAGGGGGTTGGACTAGATGATCCTAAGGGTCTACAACTCCCACCAAAGAAGAGTGGCAGACAAAACTGATGAATGACGTCGAGATGGCAAAGCTTACAGGCAGAATTAGAAACCAGGAAGAGGACCTCTTTAATAAAGAATGGGGAAAGCTTATAATTTATTTGAAAAGCTATTGTAAAGAGTTACATACATTGGTAAGATTGACAGAAAACTTGTAGTAAAAATTTGAACTATGGATGGACAAATGATTTATAAAAATAGAGTTATGAAAGGGATCCAGAGGGGGAAATCACTGCACTGGTTGGAGGGTATGCTAAGCAGCACGTTGGGGCTGCCGTCGTCCTGGGGCAAGGAGTTCCATTGGCCCTTCCCCGCCTGAGAGAGAGGGAGGGAGGGAGAGAGACTCTCGCCCATGCTGCCCGTGAGCCCGGCATGAGGCGGTTGCGGCGCGGCGGCTGAAGTGCCGCCCTTCTGTGTCCCTCCCCATCCCCTCCTCTTCCTCCTCCCTCAGGCCGCCTCCTCAGCCGCCGCTGCCTCCTCTGGCTTCCCCTGGCAGAAGTCTCGCAAGAGGGGCTGCCTGCCCGCCACCCACCACCCGTCTCCTCACAATGTGCCCCTGAGGGGGGAAAGGGAGAGACGAAGACACGGCAGCTCGTGCGCTCGCTCTCTCGAGGCGGAGGACCCCGAGCCGCTGCTTCCCTCCCGAGCTGGGCGAGCATGAAACCTGGGAAATTTAAGGGACATCATCAGTAAGGGACGGCAGCAGGACACAGCACTGGGATAAGGGAGTTTCCCGCCAAATAAGGGACGGTTGGCAGCTATGGGTTAAAGAGCAGCTCCATACATGCCTTACTCCACTCGGACTGTGTAGTGTTTCTGGTCCGGTTTAGGCTATGCATAACTTGTTATTAGAAATATGCACATTAATGTAAAGGGCAGGGCAGAATGATTGCCTGCTTTTTGAAAACCCCATTCCTGCACCTGTTGTGTGTTTTTCTTGCACAAGCCATGCTTACCGAAATGAACAGGCATTGCATAAAGCATATTTGCGTTGCTTCAGTGAACTCCTGTCCATTTCACAAGGGCTTGCATGAGAAATAACAGGGTTGTGTCCCCTGTTAATTAGCTGGTGATTGGGAATGTGTTTGGCTTTCCCCCTGGGAATACCTAAATGTTTTGGGCTAACCCTTATCTTGCTTTAATTTACGCCAGTTACAAATGGTGTTATTTTCCTTCCTTTCAGATATTTAATTACCTGGTTAATCCACATCGGGGAAGCATTATATGCCCTCAAGCTATGCAAGTAAGCTATTTTTATTTTATTTTGGGTCTCTCTTCTACCTCCACCTCCCTCTGCCCTCTCCTAAACAGCAGATAGCGCGGCAAAGCTGCGTCTGGGCTTGTGAGCTGGTTTCCTGGGTACGGATATGGGGTGTTGTGGGAAATGCATGAGCACTCCCTCTCACTGCCTGAAGTGGTATGGAAGTGACACACAGGTGTTAATAATCTTCACAACCTATCTGCAAGAATTGGGTCTAAAGTAAATTCTGTTAAGGACCGACTTCGGAGCTGTCGTTGAATTTGCTTTTTAAAAAGCAACCAGTGCTTTCCAACATTGAACCAATGAGGTGTGCTGTGCATTGGAACCCAACCCAGCAGTGGCAGGTGAACTTACCCTGACCCTTTTTGTCAGGTTTCTTAAAAAATAATAATAAAGGCGCTGGCACTAGTTTACAAAGCCTTATACATCTGAGGACCAGGATACCTAAAAGGCTGTCTTGCACCTTATATATACAACTTATGGTTGCATTCTGCAGAAGAGGGCCTCTTGCAGATACCATCTCATCAGGAGATCTGCTCCGTATAATGCGAGAACTGGACCTTAAATTTTGGTGGCACCTACCCCTGAGAACTCTGTCTATTGTCTTTTAGGCACCTCTTAAAGACCTTCCTCTTCTAAGAAGCCTTTTAATCAGAATTTTATCCTGGCCTTTATCTGCATTGTGTTTATATATGCCTTTATTGTTGATGATTTTGTATTGTTAATTGCTTTGGGATGTATAAATGAAGTAAGCAAAATAAAAGAACATAAAAGAAGCACAAGAAGGAGCCAGTGACTGTGTAAGTAGGCTGGTCTGTGTGAGTGCCAGTAGAGGAGTAACAATATGATGGTTCTAAATCCCAAATATATGCACTTGGATTCAAAACCCTGTTTGGAGGTTATCTGGAACTAGTGACTGCATTGCTGATATCTTTCCTTCATTGGTGTATCACATGCCACCCTGGAAAGTTCCCTGAAGGCTTCTGGTGAGGGAGCAGGGGTGTCGATGACAGCCCAACTTCAGTTTCCGCCCATCCTCCAAGCAGCTGAGGGCAAAATAGACATCTATCTACTTAACTTAGATTTTAAGTAATACATGCAGAAATGTCAGGCTTTATTTGTCCGTCTCTTCACTGCAGGATGAAAGGCATCACAGACCCTTCAACTCAGCGTTTGTGGTTGGTTCAAACATTTTTCTTTGGAATGGGATCTCTCTACTTTTTGTTGACCTACAACCCCCAGAAGAAAAGTTGGTGAAGGATTCAGCCAGAAGAGAAGGTTCCAACGCATTCTAGCTTTGGGGTATATTTTTCAGGGAGAGGGATGGGTGTATTCCTAAATATTTTTTGTGCGTTCAGAAGTGTGGCAATCTTCTCTTTCACTTGGAAAGAGAAATTTATTTCAGACGTTTCCTCTGCAGGTTTTGCAGCTGTGGGCAAAGCAAGGAAACTAGCTTGTGACAATGGGGGATGGAGCCTTTCTTTTTAGATCAAGGAAATAAAGCCAGTTCTTAATGGTCAGGACCAAAATGCCAACACTCACAAGATATCTGCATAGGACCAATTTAAAATAGGGGTGACAAACAGAGCAAGCACAGAGCAACCTATAGTCTCTACTTCTCAGATCTAACAGTAGCCTTATTCATAAACTGAGCTGTGGTGAGGCATCTTCTTTTGGGCCCAACTTGCACCTGTCTGTTGCTCCCCTGGTTTTGCCTGCATCCATGGCTGGATTGCCCTCTATAAGTGATTGTATGGATAGTCCCCTTCATTTATGAGCCTCTTTCTCCCCTCCCCCACCACCCTTTTTACAGGTAAGGGTTGCAGATTAAGCAGGTCTGTGAGCACTGATCTCTACATGCAGCCACACTGTGTCCAGGGTGTAGCTGTGACTGGGAGGCAAGGTGGCATTTTCATTCTCTGTCATTTGCACCATAGACCAAGAGGGCTAATGCTACTCCATTAGTACTTTTAGCTGTGCTTAATAATAATAATAATAATAATAATAATAATAATAATAATAATAAATTACTATTAAAAATAATGTGCAACAGTGCAGATTATCCTTGTTGGGCATCCAGTTTTAGCAGGTGGCTTGGTTAACTTTTCTTCCCCTTTCTTGAGAAATGAACCTCTTCTATTTCTCACCCACCTTCCCACCCAGAGTTTAAAGGGGTTTATCCGCCGTAGATGTGGTCAGCATTGCATCCCAAACATCTTGCAATCTTTCTCCACAAACGCTGCCACCACCCCTCTGATTTATAATGGTCTACCAGCAGGTTTTGCTCTTATGTTTTCTTGGTGCTCTCTTAACAACCTGCATGCATTGCAAAGCACTTTAGTTAATAACCGTGGCACTAAACTCTTGGGCATGGCGCAAGCTTTTCTTGAAGTGCAAAAGGCTGTGAGAGAGAAAGCGGTGACCACATAAGCAGTGGCATAGCGTGGAGGGTGCAGGGGGAGCCGGCCGCACCATCTGGGGGTTAGGGTTAGGGGGCGCAAATCCACGGGTTAGGGGGCACAAATTACTTGCCTTGCCCCGGGTGCTGACAACCCACGCTACGCCACTGCACATAAGAACTGCAGTCAAGACCAAGAAACCCCCCTGGGGCAGTTTTCTTTCTCAGAGATCCAAAGTGCTGTTAAAAGGTAGTTTTATATTACATGCCTTAAATTCTTTAGGGGAGATGCCCCCCGAAGAAATACATCAAAGCAGGTCTACTAGTTTCAATCTGAGAGAAAGCTTTGATAGAGCTTTCATTAGGCGTTCCTCATCCAAGCTGTGTCGTGATAGACAGAGCTGTCTGTGGGGAAGGTTTAGAAACAGCACGTTAGTTGGATTTGGAGGAAGTAGTTAACAGTGCCTGTCAGATGAGTGGGTGTCTAATTCATAGATGTGTTGGCCAATGTGTTTAGTATCTGCTTAGTATCTACATGTTTGGTATCTACATGTTATGCAGTGCCACCACCCAGATCTGAGAAAGGAAAATTACTGGTGCAGTTTTCCTCTGGCATGGCATTGCTTGGCAGGGTGAAGTGGTTTACAAGATTTTATCCTCTCTAGAGAGACTTTTCACTAGTATAAGCTCAGGGGCAGAACGAGGGTGAGAAGCAAAGGGCACCAGCATGGAGCTTCAATAAACCCCTCCACCCCACCAACTTTTTAGCATTTTGTATTAGTGCAGTGCATTTTTACTGTAGTGCATGCCATTGTTATGTTGGTGCAGGAGACAGGTCTGCTGATTCTTTGCCTGAGCAAATATATAGAGGTTGGGACTCTCTGCCACATTAGACCATAGTTCTTGCCTTTGGTTTGGACTTTTAAATCTCTTGCTGATTTCTGCTGAAATGCCCTATGATGTCTTTCAAACTCTGTGTCTCATTTGGATTTATTTTTAGGCAGCTCTGAAGAACACTGCTGCTCATAGTTTTAGCTCAGCATTTTGCCTTTGTGCTTGAACACCCTGCATATTCCATCATGCTTGTTGTATTGAGAATCACCTCTTTAACACATTACGTTTTACCTGGGTATTGTCTGGATGATTAAAGGTAGCTTCTGCTGTTCTTTATACTGTTAATACTCGAAGGGAAACATGGTGAGCTGTTTGACTGTTGCATCTTGTGATAAAAATGTGTCCTAAGACTGGGTGCTTAATTGGTATAATGCTGCATTTTGAGCTGATAATTTCCGAGAGCTGTCTCACTGCTGGCCTTGAATAAAGCTAATAATTCTCTCTAAAATATAATGCATGCCCTGAAATTGTTACA
Source organism: Podarcis filfolensis (assembly GCF_964270895.1). Taxonomy (NCBI): domain Eukaryota; kingdom Metazoa; phylum Chordata; class Lepidosauria; order Squamata; family Lacertidae; genus Podarcis; species Podarcis filfolensis. The sequence continues at coordinate 79,950,860 of NC_139608.1, forward strand.
AAGGATGGGGTGGTGGTTTCACATCCTTAAAGCAGGGGTGCCAAAACACAAAGTATAGGGCCCCCTAAGGATTCCTAATGCAGCCTGGGTTTCCCCACCACCTTCTAGGAAATTTTGAACAATAACCAGGCGTTAATAGCATGTGCAGCTGGCATCTCCTGTATCTCTTCCCAAGTGGAAGGTTCCTGTGGAAACGCCGACCCTGCAAAGTAGGACAACCGTAATGGTGGGACACCTCTGTTGGTTCTGGACGAGCGCCTGACCTCTGGTTCTGTGACCGCATCAGCTTCCTCATCCTCCTCCAATGCAGGCATGTCCCCATCTGAGTCCTCCTCTTCGTCTCTGGTGCCGCCAGGGTTCTGGTCCTCTGCGTCTTCTGGTGCGTCACCTGTAGGGGGCGCTGCAACACTCGAAGGCAGATTATTACTTTGTGGGGTCTCAAAAGGGAAATATACAAACTCTTGAGTCCTTTCTGACTCATCAGAAGAATCCACAACAGTGTTCTTAGTGTCTACTTTTCCATATTCATCAAAATAAACCGCATGGTATGCATTTGTCTTACCAGTTTGTAAGTCCATAATTCTGTATCCTTTGCCTCCAGAGGCGTATCCCACCAGGATACCTGCTTTTGCCCTGGAGTCAAGCTTGTGTCTGTGTTCCTTGGGCACGTGGAAGTACTGTAACACGGACTTCCAAACACACGTATGTGAGACAGATTGGGAGCTTTCCCATGCCAAAGTTCAAATGGTGTGCGCTCTGCTCCTTTAGTTGGCAGTCTATTCTGCAAATAGACTGACGTGTATACTCCTTCGGCCCACAGCTTCTGTGGCAAACATGCATCCTTTAGCATGCACCTTGTCATGTCCGTAATGGACCTAAACTTTCTCTCAGCTATGGTATTCTGCTGTGGTGTGTAAGGAATTGTGGTTACGTGTGCAATTCCTTCCTTGGCCAGGAGAGCCTGCATTTCATTTGAGCAGTACTCACCTTCATTGTCGCTCATTAACACAGCTGGAGCTCTTTGGAATTTATTCTTGACCATGGCAATGTATTCCTGGAGCTTGTCCACTGTCTCACTCTTCTCTTTGAGGAAATATACAACACAAAATCTTGAAAAATCATCCAGAAATATTAAAATATATCTATTCTTTCCCAGTGAGTGAACATTCATGGGTCCACATATGTCAGTGTGCACTATGTCAAGCACTTTGTTGCTTCTTTGTTCTGTACAACGTGGAAATGAAGGTTTTACAGCCTTCTCAGTAATACAGCTTATGCACTTTGCTGGAGCTTTGTTGCTCTGCCATAGGTCCAGATCCGCTTCATTCTTCTGGCTGGAATATGCCACTTTTGCAGACTGGTTCTCTGAAAGATCAAGCTCATATACACCATTTATTAGCTTTGCTTGAGCAACCACTTTGCCATTTTTAGTCACCTTGCATTCTCCATTTCCAAATGTGATCTGGAAACCTTTCTTGTCCAAAGTGGACACGCTGATTAAATTGCAGCTCAGCTCTGGAACATACAAAACTCTAGAGATTGTGTTCTCAATGCATTCATTGTTTATATTGCATTTCAGGCTCATGGAACCTGCACCTTTTGCTTTAACAATGTTGTTGCCATCTGCAATCTCAATTTCAGATCCTTCTTCATCATTTATCTCATTTATCTCATTAAAATAGTCCTTTTTATATGAAAAATGCGAGCTGGCACCTGAATCAATTATCCATTTATTACGTCTATTCTCACGATTCTGGACAGCTAAATTCCTTTCTTGCAGCAGCCATGTACATTCACATTTTCCCTTCTTTTCCCCTTTTGGCTGAAAGGGGTGGGGTTTCTTTGCTTTAGGAGCCCTGCAATTCTTTGCAATGTGTCCTTCTTTGTTACAATTGAAACAAATCACTTTCTTAGGCATCTCTTTGGACTTTGTAAATTGCCTAGATGCATAACTGCTGTCCTTGATTTTAGCATTTCTCACTGGAGATTCAGCTCTATCTATGCATTCTTCTTTTAAATAACCAATCAAGTCTTTAAAAGTCAGACCTTGTCTATGGTCCATCAAACTTACAAAAGGGCTAAAGCGTGGTCCAAGTGATGATAGGGACTCGCCTGTGGAGGTGTCCCCTCTCATTTTGCCCACTAGGAAAGAGATCCTGTCATTTCTCAATACTGTAGAAGACAAGACATTGGCAACTGTTCCCATCCACGTGCTCCTGTCTTTCACCGTGCCCCACCCCCGGGAACTGCTTGTCACGCCAGTTGAGGAGGCAGGTGACAGGAGAACTTCCTGCTTTACCTGTTCTAATTGGCACAAAATTTCCATGTAGACATGGATACACATTAAGCCGAAAATTGAGGAGGCCAAGTGCACGTAGGGCCTTTTCAGTCTCCTCCCTCCAACGGCAGATAGAGTCAAATGCCATTCAGGAATGCCAGAGGATACCGTATTGTCTCGAATATAAGCCGCACCTTAAAAATTGGAGGGGGGGGGCAGAGAAAAAAAGAAATACCCAAATATAAACCGCTGCATTCCTGGCTGCATACTGGGGGCGCTCTCTCCCTTCCCGGCCTTGGGGGAGAGGATGGGGGACTACGCACGGGGCGGGTGCTGCTTTGCTGTGTTCCTGGCGCTGTTTGCCCCACGCTCCGAGCTGCATACCATAAGGTTGCGAATATGAGCCGCACTTTAACTTTTCACGGTCAGAATTTGGGGAAAAAGTGAGGCTTATATTAAGACCAATATGGTAATTCTAGACTTGCATTCCATGAGGTGTGAGGAACTGTAGGCAAATATAGGCTCCCCATCCATACACAGTGGTACCTCTGGATACGAACTTAATTCGTTCTGGAGGTCCATTCTCAACCCAAAACCGTTCTTAACCTGAGGCGTGCTTTCACTAATGGGGCCTCCCGCTGCTGCCAGCGTGAGACTTCCACTCATATCCTGGGGCAAAGTTTGCTACCAGGAAACCTACTTCCAGGTTAGTGGAGCTCGTTACCCAAAGCGTTCGTAAGGAGGACAGTACATAACCCGAGGTTCCACTGCATTTATCAAAATCCTGGACTTCTTGGTTCTAGTCTGCTTGCATTAAGCCAGAGACAAGATTAAGGGTGTTGCAGTGTGGTAATAAAGAATAATCGATGGAGATTAGGGCAGGAAGATGATGTTACTGAAACACCCGGAAGATTTCCAATACAATTTAGTTGGTTAAATTGGTGGGAGTGCTGCAGCTTTCTTTCCAATAAAGACATTTTGTCATTGTTTCCAGCCTTCTTCCTGTATTTCCGCACCTTTATTTTGATCACCAAGTATTGCACATAGACACTGTGTGCAAGAAGATTGCACATGCTCGAATCCTGTAACGTTACCATTCATTTTACAGCATTTAAAGGCATCTCATAACCATTTGAAAAACAATGGAATAATCCTTAACATTTGCATAGCGCTTTCTAGTGTTCAAATGAGCGTTATATTGTTGTAAACTTTAACAGCCCTGCAATGGAAATCAGTATTATTATCCCCCATGCTGCAGATGGGGGGGGGGTGCAGAAAGTGGATTGCCAAAGGTTACCCGGTGAATGCATGAGAGAGGCAGCAGTCAAAGCTGGGGCTTTCTGATTTTTAGCTTGCTCTCTTAGCTAGCATGCTACAGCAGGTGTCGTTATAATGAAATACAACTAGTAACTGGAAGCAACTGCAGCAACAGCAACAACATCTAACAGTGTGAGAAAAAGGTAAAATAAGCAGAGAACTAAATCTGAACCGGTCGACTAGAAGCATGACGGCCTGAATCTACAACCCTGATCACTGTGATCATGTTCACAGAAAGGCCAGCAGGAGGAGCTCTAACTTAACAATGCCAACTAAGCAAAGTTCTAAACTTTTTTCAGTTGTTTGGATCATTGTTTGCCAACCTTATTATAGTGAGAACTTCCCTCTATCGAAAGCAAAAAAGATAGGCAGGTTCTTGTGTTCTTCATAAAACAACATTCCGTTTGGCTTCCCATATTCTCTCATCACAAGCCCCATTGACTCCCAAGTGATAAGGGTACATATACATAGAATTGTAGAGTTTGGAAGTCCAACCCCCTGCAGTTGCAGGAATCATTTGCCCAACGTGGGGCTCAAACCCACAGCCTCGAGATTCAGAGTCTCATGCTGTACTGACTGAGCTATCCCAGCAGGCTTGTGCTGCTGGCCATCACCCTTCAATGGCTATAATTCAAACACCTTTGCATGAGCAGGTAAATGTGCGTAGATACTGTGCACAATCAGGATTCCTACTGTAGCCTTTCAGGCCTTTCCCATAGGTAGGATGAGCATTGCTCCCGAGGAGGGAGGGAGGAGCCAAACACAGGATGGTTCAGAGAAAGAGTTTTTTATTTCTGCTTCCCAGACAGCAGAAAGGCACTTGCGTGGTCAACCACAGCAAGCAGCACTTTTAAGAGTAGAAACAGGCAGCCTATATTCTCTTTAGGTCCCGTCCGCCCCCCCCCCCCGGAATCCAGCCTCATGAGCTTGTACATGTAAGTTTGCAGAAACAATCTCCATTCATGATGAATAGAAATTGTTTCTGTACTCCTGGTGCCATTCCCGGGGTCTGTGCGTCAGTGCGCCAGGATAGTTGCAACCTGGTACGATAAGTTGGATGCGTCACTGACAAGGCCATCTTTTACGCCTTCATGGACTGAGAAGAGGAGAAGGCTTTGTTCATTCAGCTACTTTGTGTTATACAGCAAAAGCTAATGCATATTTTAAGTTTGCATCCTCAAAGAAAGAAATACAGCTCTAGCTAATGCATTTTAGCTGCTGAATCCTCAAAGAAAGAATTTGGGAAGTCTTGGGGCCTAGTTGGGGTGACTACACAGTCAGGTTTGGGTATCCTGTCCCTTCACTACAAGAGTCTGCGTTCAACATGTGGCCAAAGGGCAGGGCCAGAAATGTGTGCCACGTCGGGAAGATCCAGTCTTGTGGTCCCACTTCCCATTAATCAAATTGAACTCCTTAGTTAATATAATGCTTAAAGTTGGTGGCAGCGGCATGCAAACATAAGAGTCCCAATGGATCAGACCAAAGGCCTACATAGTAATAGGTTAAAACGCAGCTATGTATTTTGCAAACGCAACTTTGTTTGCTGGTTTTCCTTTCCTCGTCCTCCTACAAATAAAACCAATTCAATGTTCTGGGTTGCTATGTTCTCATGGTTTTTATTTATGGAATTTATACACCGCCCTTCGGAGCCTAGATCAGCAGTACACACTTTGTGTGTGTGTACAAGGATTGTGTGTGTGTGTGTGTGTGTGTGCAGAGATTGTGGTGTTCTTGTGTGCAGGGATTTGAACCCTGCCTGCCTCAGGCCAACACGCAGATACGCCTCCAAATACATACATGCCTGAGGGAAGATGGCGCCGCCGCGCCCTGTGTTGGCGCCTGGGGACCGGCTTTGAGATAACTCTTAAGGGCTTCCCTCTCTACATTGTCTTCCCTTATTACGTTCCCGCAGCATCAGCACTATAAGGAACGTCTAGCTAGGGCAACGGGGGAGGGGTGTCCTTCCCGCTCCTCTTTCTGGTCCCAACGGCCGCCCATCCCCCACTCTCTCTCGCTTCGTAGAATCAAGGTTGGCGTCGCGTGCCGTTTCCCGCCCAAACCACCCCCGCGCATGCGCCCCCGCCTCTCCTGCCTTGGCGCCCTTTGGCCACGGCTTCCCCTGCGGCGCCACACCGGCCGCCCTCCTCCTCCTCCTTCTCCCTGGTCTCCTCGCTCCTCTCCCTCCCCCGTTCCTCCCTGTCTCCTCTTCGCTCCCTTTTCACACAATGACCCCCCACCCCGCAGGGGGGACCCACCCAGAAGGCGAGATAAGCGCATTAGCATGTCTGGCCTCTGAGGAAGGCTGCCCCCTCTCGCCTTCCATGCTGCTTCTGTCATTCCTTCATCCTTCTGCTCCCCTCTGGCCCCTCCAGGCTCAGCGCGGGGGGCGGGGGCTGGGCTGCCCTAAATCCATCTCTGCTTGGGAGCTGGATCTTCCTCACTTCCACTTCTACCCCACTCCAAGTCTGCCGCTACAGCAGCCTCGGGGCAAAGAGGAGGCGCCATTGGTCTCTTCCCGCCTTTCTTCCCCATTTGATCTTGATCCCCCAACAATCTCCATTCTCCCCTTCTTCCCTGGGGGGGCAGTTTTGGGGCTCCTCTCAGGTGACCAAATGTCTTGGGCCGGCCCTGCTGACCCCCCTCCAGGAGTAAGTCTGGCCAAGGAGGCTGGGACGTCAGCTCAGGCAAATGCCCACTTTTTCATCCTTGCCTCCTTTTCTGAACCTGCCCCTGGGAATTCGGCTGGTGTTTCTCTCCCTCCTCCATAAGGAAAGCCCTGAGCACCAGCATTCCCTGGGCCGTTGCCAAATGATGAGGGGTGAGCACTCTGCACATGCCTGGGAGTAAACCATCTACCAGCTCCTGTTAGATTCCCTTAGGTGAGAGAAAGGGTTTCTAGAGTGATAGCCTAGTAGGTGCCTCCAGAACTCATTGGAGGAAGAGTAAATGGTGACCACCACAGGACACAGGACACAGATATCATTCAATGGGTCTGTGCTAATGTAGGTAATATTAATCTGTATGTTTTGAAGTATGGTTGATTCCCACCACCCCTCAATTTTATTATTTTATCTGTTTGTAAAACAAAAAACTGCAAAGTGGTTTACTATCAAGTGGTGAATACATTTAATGAAATAAATAAACAAATGGCCAAAGGAAAGTTAAAAACAATTACTGTAATTTAAATAGAAATATAATACATCTCACCCTATTTAGGTGACCTGAATGCCTGCTTAGACTGCTGTCCAAATGCTGACTTTTGGTGGGCATTTGTTTGAAAACTGCAGCTAGACTATAAAGCCCTTCCAAGAATGCTGTGTCTGCTATGTCTCTGTTCCAGCACTCTTTTCTTTAATCAAATTTCCACTATACTTTTCTTCAACAAGGCTACATTTTCTGAAAAACAATCTATTCACAATGGGCTTCAGAAACCACAAAGTTACTGTCTAACAACCTGCAGATTAACACACTCACACACATTAATTAATTACAGATTCTTCCAAAGAGCACCCACATAGAAGTATGATTTCTGATAAAATAACTTATGGTGAAAAGAAATTTTAGGTAAACTTAATGCATGGAAGAGTTATGGGTATTTAAAGAGCTTAGATGGTTATTTAAATATTGCTCTTTCAAAATATACATTGAGCTTTTGAAGGAAATGTCAAGACACAACTCCAGTTTTTCTGATATCTACAGGCTTAACACATTGCCCGCAGTCAAACGGGATTTATTTGAGTAATATAATAATTTTAATATTTGAAACGGAAATGAGATGAAGTGGGTGTCGATCAGGGAGAGAGAGCTTTATTGGCAGTAGTATCCCAGCTATGGAACAGCCGCCTCAGTGAGTCTTTCCTTTCCAGTGAGTCTTTATCTTGTCTAAATCATCTAGTGAAGACCTTTTGGTTCACCCACATGGTTTAATTCTTTATTGAAGCTTGGGTGTTTTATGCTCTCTGTGATGCCATCCATATAAGTTGCAAAAGAAGTTTTTGGTTCTCTTTTATTTTTCGTTGATCATGATTTTAAATTATTATAAATCAAGACAGATCCATTTATTCAGAAATACGTCCCTCTCAATCCCTACCATTTCATTTACTTATGTACTGCTTTTGAAATGAACCTCACAAAGTGGTTTACATCAATCTATCAAAACAATAAGCATCCATTTAAAATGTAATAAAACAGCAAAGGCAAACTGCAAGGGGAAAAGTTCAATGATTTTAGGATTGTAGCTTTTAAATGTGTAGTTTAGTGGGAGAGAAATTTTTCGCTATCCACTTTCTCCATGCAATGCAAAATTTTTATAAATTTCTGTCATGCCACCTCTTATTCAACTTTTCTCTAAACCAAAAAATCCTTAATGCTCCAACCTTTCCTCATTGTTCCATCCACTTTTTCACTCTGCTGGCCCTTTTCTGAATTATCTGAACTGGAGATCTGTGATAACGCATCACCTGCTTGTATGCTTAGGGTGGGATGGGGGGGCGCAACTAATCCCTTCCCCACTCCAGTCCTAATTGCTTTCTAAATTGCTGTTTCCTTTGCATGGCAGTGGTGGGAAGAAGGTGGGAAGAACGCTGGGTGTTTTGCACTACATCAAAAAGGATTGCTGACCTCCCCTCCCGTGTTTATAAACACAGTAACCGCAAAATAATCCCCCTCCCCCTCTACTACAAATAGTTCTGAATCTCTACTCCCCTCCCCTCATTTGCTATTTTAAAACTATTACAGTTCTCCCAACATCAGTCCCAAGCAGTGACAGACCCACATTTTGGGGGCCCTGAACTTGAGCTGTTCTAAGGGCCCCTTCACAACTAAGCAATGAGTTCTGGGTAACCACTGTTGTCATCTTCAATGGGGTTGTTCCCTGACAGATCAGCACATTTAAAGAAATCAGATTTTGATTAGAATTTCTGTTCTGGGTTGTCACACGTCTCAAAGTCATTGGTGTGAATAAAAATGTTTAAGAATGTGGATTAATTCAGGTCTGGGGCCCCTCTGGGATTTGGCGCCCAGAATCTTAAGATTAAATGGTTTCATAGGAGATCTGCGCTTGCGTATCCAATGCACTGTTTTTAAAAGAACGTAAGTTTTTTTCTAGTGTAAAATGAATGCAAATTTAATCGTCTATTAGTAAAATATAGTTTGCTTACTCAGCTTAGATTTCCTTCGTCGCTTGCCACCGCTGTTATGTTTACCGTCTTATTCGCATTTGATGCGATTCCTGGCCGTTGCCACTGCCTCCATCCAAGGCGATGTACAAATCTATTTAGACGAGAGAGGATGCTATGAGGGGTATTGGAATTATGTTGTTCCAAGCTTCTGTGTCGATATGAAATAATTTACACTTGCTTCTTTTTAGAACAACAACAAAAACTTTTAAAAAAGGCACCGCCTGACTCCCTCCTTTGGCAATCTTCATGGAGCTCTGGCCCAATGGTTGCCATTGGTTTGATTTGAATTAATTTTATAATGAATGATTTTAGAGTGTTGTGTTGTACTGTTGTACTGTTTTATTGTTGTTAGCCGCCCTGACCCCGGCTTCGGCTGGGGAGGGCTGGATATAAATAAAATTTATTATTATTTTATTATTATCCGTTTGAGATACGAAGTGTGTGCTACCTATTAAAGGGGGGGCGTGTTATTTGGTTGGACCGCAAGTGTGATTTTTGTACGATGCAGGTGTGGGACACCCCACTTTATTCAGTTCTGGGGCAGTTACTTGCACTGGCTTGGCAAAGAAAATGTGTAGCAGGCGCCGGAAAGTTCTCTCTCTCTCTCTCCTCATCTCTGAATTCTCTTCTCTTCAGTTGCCTGCATTGGATAATGCTCCAAGTCAAAACGTGCCAACAGCGAACTATTAAGCATATCAACGCCGGTTTTTAAAATGTATTTTATTGCTTTTTCATATGCAATGAATACAATTTAAAATGCAATAAACGACGTTACCTAGTCTGTCGTTTCTTGGAATCAACAGCAGTTTAAAGTTGGAACCACTGCTTAAAACCAAGGCCTAAGGACGAAATCACAGGCTAAAGTAGGTCAAAGTCAATTGGCGGCCAAAGAGTCAACTGCCAAAGGGGTGGCCAGGGAGGGAGGGAGGGGGTTGACTCAGTTTAGCAAAACGACGGAAGAAAAGGTGACTCCCTCTTATCGGCTGAGAAGTAAGGTTGGGGTTCGCCAACCGGAGATAAATGCCCAGACCGAACCCCCAGCAGAATAGCAAAGTGAACCTGAGAGAGTTAGTGTTCATTTTAAAGGCAAAACCAATTCAGGAGAGAGCGAGAAAGAATTTTTTCATGATGGCAACCAACAACGAAGGTAACAGAAACTTTTAAAAAAATGATTATTAATTTACTGTCTATAAAAAACAACAACAACATTGCTCTAATGATTGCTCTAATGATGAGTAGGAAGGTAGATGATTTCTGGGTCAGGATCCCGGCGTAGGGCAGGCTTTCAAAGACCCATTTGTGGTAGCCGGGGAGAGATTAAACAAGTCTCACTATTTCCTGGGAAGAAGCCCAGGCAAGACTGCTTTGCACACCTTTATTCGTAAACACGAAGCATTTAGTGCGTGGGAAATGTGATTCTCTACAGGACACACTTTCCTGAACATTAAATCCTTTTCAAATAAACGGCGATTTAATTTCCCAATAATTGTGGTTAGGATTGGCTGCGGAAAACAATGGCAGGCATAGAAATAAGAGCGTAAACTTCTTACTGAAAATTCTTTGGTTTGTTTTCATGCAAGCCTTGTTCAGAGCAACCGGAGGTTTATTTAAAGGCCACAAAGTGTGTGGATTTCAATGTCAGGTACAAAAGCCTTTCTGTAAAAAGCGAAGGATTTGCCCTTCTGCGCTCTGCCGGGTGGGTGGTCAGCGGGGCGGTTGAAAGAATTGCCACTGAAGCGTTCTCTACCGGGGGTCGTTTTACGCAGTGTAACCTCAGGCAGCGCCCGATTCTGGGGGACTTGCCCCCGGGCAAGTGCAGGCGATGCAGCCCCGAGCTTTCCATGTCGGGAGGAAGATCTGCAAGCGTCACTTCAGTTTAAGCCGAGTGCTTCCTTCAGATTTGCCTCTTTGTCTTTTCCCAGGGCGAAGCTACCCCAAAACTGGAGGAGATAGGAGAAAAAGAACCGTTTTTAGCCCATCTCACGTCGAGCTTCTCAAAAAGTCGTTTGAAGAGAACCCGTACCCCAGATACGAGACTAGGATGGTGCTGGCGAGGTGCATCGGAATCGAAGAAGATCGTGTGCACGTAAGAACAGGGATAGTGGGGGTTCCTGGGACTTCCTTAAACCGCAAATACTGGATAAATGTAAAACACACAGAATAATTCTTGCGTTGTCATTTGAATGCCTTAGCTCAACCTGGTGCCTCCGAGCTTAACGTGAAAGGTGCCTTATTCAAGAGCCAACTTCCTCTTTCCTGGGTTTTTGTGGGGTTTTATTGGGGGGGCGTGTTGTACCGTGGATGTAAAGGCTTTTTGTAAGGGGTGGGTGCGTTGTGTCCCCACCTTTTCAACTGAAGGAAGAAATTGTGCCCATACTTGTTCAGAAATCCTGGTTCCTGATTAAGGCTTCCTTTTCCTTCCCACTCAAATTATTGGTGGCCCATACTTTCAAATATCAAAGGTTCTGGGTTTCAACAGTAAAAACTCTTAACAGACATGGGCATTTTGTTCTCTCCTTTCTTTTGTTCAGACCTGGTTTCAGAACTGAAGAGCAAGAACAAAGATGACTAGCTCCGAAACAATGATCAGGAACTCAGCTACAACTCCTTATATCCGCTGTGACAGAAGAGGTCGAAGCACTCCGAGGAGCAGTGCAAGAAGTCCGACGCAGCAACATTACCAGCCACGCAGCTTCCATTATCCCGAAAGCTATGAAGGAGCAGGGTTCTGGCAGCCACCTCTCAGCACCACACAACCAGCAGAGCCCGTCTATGCCGCACAGCAGCAGAACTCCCAGGAATTGAACCCGGTTCATTACCAGCCAGCTGCTGTTGGTGGAACTGGGCTTTGTGAGACTTCCCAGGAAAGGAACTGCCCAGTTCCGTATTATGATGCAGAGATGATGAAGCAGCCTCCACCAGGGCTGGTAACTTCTGCACTCCATCAAGCAGTAAAACTCCCTGGTCTGCAATGGGGAACAGTCATGCAATGGGGAACACTTATGCAACGGGGAATTATCCAGCTGCAAATCCTGTGCAAATGTTGCTTGAAGATTACAAAAATTGGCAGCAAAGCAATATCTTCCCTTCTCTCGATGCCTTCTAGGGTTACTCATCCATATAAATACATTTTAAAGTTTTTCAATAAAGTTTGTTATTTTAATGCCTTTGTCTGGGATCATCATCTGGGGTTGGAACAATTGGGGAAATGTTTCAAAATGTTCCAATTTTGCTTTTGCTTTTTTCGGGTTGATGTGGGTTAAATGTTTAGTTGGGGTTGGCGGTTACTTTAATTTAGGTATAAGTATTAACTGTTTATTATTATTATTATTATTATTATTATTATTATTATTAATTACTATTGGTTTCTTGGTTTGCTATTTATTTGTTTTGTTTTTTAATGTTTGATGCATTGTGTTGTAAGCACAATGTATTTTTGTACTTTTTGCAGAAAACAATAAAGCATATATGGATATAGATATATACGTGCGTTTTTGTGCATGTGATTCTATGGGGAGGGATTTTTCTGAGCCCTGCCTGCCTGCCTGCCATGCTACATAATGCCCTCCCTTTTTGAAATGTTGCCTGAATACAGAAAGAGGTTGGTTCTGCCGCATCCCCTCTCTGCTTTTACGTGCAACTTCCACGAAGGAAGAGTTCACCCAAACCAAAATCCACAGTAGCTTGAGGATGTGACTCAGACATTGGGTTAAATCATGGAATTCAAAGTGTTAAATGAGGATGCTAATTGAGAGTATTGGGAATGCCTTACAAGATTCCAATCTGTTTATAATGCTACACATTATCACTTCATCATTCAGTATTTCCTCTTGTCCCTAATCTTAAACCAAGCTAATCCTTGCTGAGCTTCTGACAACCAGACAAGGGACCAATTCTGTTTATGCGGTACAGGGTTTGCTTTCCCTCTGCTTTCCACCCAAATGGTTCTGAAACCGGGTTTCAATTCCACGAGCTTATTTCTCTATTTATATCCCACCCAAGGGCGCCCACTTGAATAGAACATTGGGGGGGGGGCAAGGGACCTGGGCCCAAGAGTTGGCTCCTAGGACCCCACCTTTTCCCCTGGGACCTTGAGGCGGCCCACCTCCTACTTCCCCCTCCGCCCTCTCAGCGCCCCGGGAGTGAGACCAGCCTGAGACGCGCAAAGGCACCCGAGTGAGCTTCGGGGCTGGTAGTAGGGTGTGTGTATCTCTCTGTGTGTGTGTGTGCAGGGATTTCAACCCTGCCTGGCCTCAGGCCAACACGCTAATACGCCGCCAAATGTATACATGCCTAAGGGAACATGGCGCCCTATGGAGACCGGTTACGAGATAACTCTGAAGGGCTTCCCTCTCGACATTGCCTCCCCTTATTACTTTCCCGCAGCATCAGCGCTATAACCAACGTCTTGCAGGGGCAACGGGGGGGGAGGGGTGTCCTTCCCGCTCCTCTTTCTGGTCCCAACGGCCGCCCATCCCCCACTCCCTCTGCTTCGCCCCGTAGAATCCAGGTTGGCGCCGCGCGCCGTTTCCCGCCCAAACCGCCCCCGCGCATGCGCCCCCGCCTGTCCCTTTGGCCACACCGGCCGCCCTCCTCCTCCTCCTTCTCCCTGGTCTCCCCGCTTCCCCCCTCCCCTCGGTCTCCTCTTCGCTCCCTCTTCACACAATGACCCCCCCCCGCCCAACCCCGCAGGGGGGACCCACCCGTGAGGCGAGATAAGCGCATTAGCATGTCTGGCCTCTGAGGAAGGCTGCCCCCTCTCGCCTTCCATGCTGCTCCTTTCATTCCTTCATCCTTCTGCTCCCCTCTGGCCCCTCCAGGCTCAGCGCGGGGCGGGGGGGACACCGGCTGTGCTGCCCTAAATCCGCCCCTCCTTGGAAGTTCACTTTGTTCACTTTTGTTTTTGGCTGATCGTGATTTTTAATTATTATAAATCAAGACAGATCCTTTAGTAAGAAATACGTCCCTCTCAATCCCTACCATTTCATTTACTTATGTACTGCTTTTGAAATGAACCTCACAAAGTGGTTTACATCAATATATCAAAACAATAAGCATCCATTAAAAATGTAATAAAACAGCAAAGGCAAACTGCAAGGGAGAAAAGTTCAATGATTTTAGGATTGTAGCTCTTAAAAGTGAAGTTTAGTGGGAGGTTGGATCTTATTATTTATTTGTTAAATGTGAACCTCATTTTTGATCCAAATTGTTGCTCTCTAGACCAGTTTCTATTCATCCAGACCAAATGATTCTGCCACCCTGACCAGTTAATACTTAAACTCTTGTGTATTGCTACATCAATGTGATTACACTATTGACAGAGAACTTTGATCACCATGTTAACATCTATGATGTCATGAATAGCTCTATCTGAATTGAAATTTACATGGATTTGCTGAACATTCAGATGTCTATCTAAAAAGTGTGTGAAGCAATCCTAAGAGAATGATAACTTGGGAAACTGCTTGGCTGTCCTACAATTGCATTCAGGATAAGAATAAGACTACAGTGAGGGCAGGCAGATCTCTGAAGCACCAGGTGTGTATCCTTTCTCCTCAAACTACTTGCCAGCTCAAACACTGCACAGAATTTTCCCCACCGATTGATCTACATTGGATTATTCCTGTCTGATTTAGGGATGCAGGAAGAGCTGCTGATTTGTTCTATTTGTCTAGTTTTAGATACATTCCATTTCTACATGCCTAGATAGGCTAGCCTAAGCAAAAACACCTTTAGCAGGTGCCGAATATAGTACTTTTTTGTTGTTATTTTTATTTTCCAGTGCTTGCCAGTTTTTGTAGGTCAATGCCAATAAAGATTTGAATAATAATAACTATTTTGAGAATCATTTCTGAAAATGGCCTCTCTTCATAGTTGTTTTTTTAAAAAAAACCAACAACAACAAATAGCTTGTGTCTACTTCAGTTTCATACTTTCCAAATTTCTCAGTTAAAAGAGTGTTTCCTATTCAGTAAGACAATAGTTACTTTAGTGTGAGTGAATATATATGTACAAGTAAACACACACACACACACTTTTATGGGGCCTGGATACATTCATGTCCTGTTAACATAGCATGGAAACATTCCTTTCATTCATGTTGCCTTATCTAGCTATGAACTCAAGAGATGGCCCTAGACAAGTTCTGTCTCTCAACCCTAGCCCCTTGGAATGTATACAAGTTAATGATAAGGTTGGGCTTGATTGTGTCCATAAAGAAGATAATTATTTAGAGAGACAGAGTCATCTCAGGCTGATTTGGAGTTGATGATCCAACTTCCTTGGCCTGAGCACAAATTATCTATTCAGTTAACTGTGAGAGAATTCCTCATCTGAAAATTAAGATTACAGGATTTCTTTGTATTACAGCCTTATTCCTGGCATGATGAACCATAATTGATCCTGAGATTGATCACTGCCATTGTGTGAGTATGTTTTAACATGCAGCCTGAAAAGAAGAGGAGTTCTGAAGCATGTGGACTACCCCTACTCATTGGCAGAGTTTGCTTGGAAATGTTTTGCTTTGCTGATGGCAGTAAGCCCTTGTGACTTCCAGCAACCTGCCTAGCATATCAGTTTGTATAGAATGCTAAACCATGGCTTACTAAACTATGGTTTATTAAACCATGGTTTAGCTGCATTATGTGTGAACCCAGCCCATAACTATGGTTTATTTACTATGGTTCTAGCTAGTTTAGAAATCTTAGCTAATGTTAACCATAGCTTAGTGTTACATGTGAACCTGGATACCCTCCTTAGCTATGGTTAAAGTGCCATCGCCCAAAAGTTGCAATGTTGTCAATGAAGTGCTGCAAAAAATTCAAACTGCTCTCAAGATACATCTGCTCTCACTGTACTTTTAATGATTCTACAATGCATTGAATCAAGATTTAACTGATTATCTGCCTGATGCCTCAGTTGTAACCATGGTTTATTAACTATGGTTAATGTTAATAAGGGGTTAGTGTTACGTACAACCAGGCCAATGACATGTTCTAAGATCTGATCAGTAGCTTCAGTAAGAATTTATAAACTAGTTTGTGAAGGTTTTCCTTCTGGTGGTGTTTTTTTAATTTCTAATGGTAAAGGTAAAGGTACCCCTGCCCGTACGGGCCAGTCGTGTCCGACTCTAGGGTTGTGCGCCCATCTCACTTAAGAGGCTGGGGGCCAGCGCTGTCTGGAGACACTTCCGGGTAACATGGCCAGCGTGACAAAGCTGCTCTGGCGAGCCGGCACCAGCACAGCACACAGAAACACCGTTTACCTTCCCGCTAGAAAGCGGTCCCTATTTATCTACTTGCACTTAAGAGTGCTTTCGAACTGCTAAGTGGGCAGGAGCTGGGACCGAACGACGGGAGCTCACCCCGCCGCGGGGATTCAAACGGCGGACCATGCGATTGGCAAGTCCTAGGCGCTGAGGTTTCACCTACAGCGCCACCCGCGTCCCCTAATTTCTAATGGTAAGTTGCCTAAAAGAAAGATCTCTGGGGTTTTTTTTAAAGGTGAGTTTGAATAGTTTCTTAAATTCATTATAGATGTTATCCCAGAATTCCCCAATGACCACATATGGTAAAATAACCCCACATCTGTTTTACATCTCCAACAAATCGGTGATCCTCCTTTATACATTTTCGCTAGTTTCAAGGGGGTATGATGCCATCTATATAGCATCTTAGGACGCGGGTGGCACTGTGGATTAAACCACAGAGCCTAGGACTTGCGAATCAGAAGGTTGGCGGTTCGAATCCCCGTGATGGGGTGAGCTCCCGTTGCTCGGTCCCTGCTCTCGCCAACCTAGCAGTTTGAAAGCACGTCAAAGATCAAGTAGATAAATAGGTACCGCTCTGGTGGGAAGGTAAACAGCGTTTCCGTGCGCTACTCTGGTTCGCCAGAAGTGGCTTAGTCATGCTGGCCACATGACCCGGAAGCTGTTTGCCGGCTCCCTCGGCCAATAAAGCAAGATGAGCGCCGCAACCCCAGAGTTGGTCACAACTGGACCTAATGGTCAGGGGTCCCTGTTCCCTTTACTTTATATAGCATCTTCATGGTGTTTTCCCTAGAGGAACCACATTCTAACATGCAGCACATTTTGAAGACTGGGCCTGATTTCTGAGTTCACATAATGTGTATAGATATCCATTCCACTGTACATTCTATTACCATTGCCACTGCCCTTTCTAGAGTGCTGAGAGACTAGAGTGCTCCAGTTTTCTCAGGGACAACATTTTGTGTTCTTCACAATACTAACAAAGCCTTTTGACTCTTGGTAGTTTTTTCTTTTTTTCATTAGAATGCCTTTGCTTTATTTTAATTCATGGCATTTGACAATTTTGTGCAAAACAAACCAGACATTTTAACACACAAGGCATTTGTGATCAGTTCCTGACAGTACTGAGTAATCAGTATTTAAACAATCTTTATTATTATCCCTTAACAACACAGTTGTGGCAGTTTGACTCCTCCCACCAATGTGAACAAAGGCTTGCTAGACAGCTGATCTCAATCTAGACTCAATGTCTGGAGATCAGTGATAAGGCATCACATGTTTGCAGCTGAGGGGTGGGGTGGGTGGAGTCAGAAAGAGCTTGAAAGGGGATTTTTAACCCTTTCTGCTTTGTTTCCCCCCACCAATCTGAATGGCTTCCCAAGCTTCTATTTTCTTCACATGGCAGGGATGGCCAGAAGGTAGATGAGCTCTAGGTGATTTTAAGTAGTTCAGAAAGGATTTCTGACTTCTCCAGGTTTATCAATAACAGCAACAAAGTAATCCCCCTCCCCTAAATTCAGAATTGTACGTTCTATACAGTAAAAAATAAAATAAAATGGGGCAGGGGAAAACAAATTTGCTGCATGGTGCCTGCAACCTCCACCCTTCCTGCTGGGCAAATGCTAGCTCTGAGGGGGCAACTTGGGTGAAATGGCATGGTGTTTTAAACCCATTCCTTAGCACTGCAAACAAATCTGAATCCGTAACTATCACCTGCCCCCCCCCATGTTGTGTTTGCCATTTCTAAAATTAACAAGAAATGAGTTTATTACAGATAAACTTACAAAATTAGGTCTGGCTTGGTTCCAAGTCACTTTCTGTGTAACACAGACAAACAATTTTTAGTGTAGGAAGTAGATTTCACATAGAGCATGGAGTAAATGTATGGAGGTGTGGGCTTTAGAATTGGCGAATGGATGATAGATTTGAATGACTCCCAATGCATGGATTGAGTTCCCAGGCCATTAGTTGTTTATCTCTACTCAGTAAAGAAGTAAGGAGTTTTGTTTAGTTTAGTTTTTAAAAGAAGCATGGTAAGAATCAGAATGTATTGTAAATCTATTACATTCTTTTTTATTCATTTTTGCTTTTAACAATTATCATCTCACATAAATCATAGTCATTCTACACACAGGATTCTTTGAATCCCCAGACTTCCCTCCACCTTTCCATGGTTTCCCAAGATCTTCTTTTCCAACTGCAGCATATAATATTCTCCATATTTTCTTAAAACTCAGTTTTTACAATAGTTCCCACTACATTGCAAGAGCTGTTTGGAATCCTGCCAATGTTTTTAATTGTTTGCATTGTTCTTTTAAGTAACTTATAAAGTTTCCCCATTCTTTATTAAATTTATTGTCCCCTTGATCTCTGATATTCCCAGTCATTTTTGCCATTTCGGCATAGTCCATCATCTTTATCAACCATTCTTCTTTTGTAGGTACTTTGTCTTCTTTCCATCTTTGGGCAAATGGCAGTTGTTGTAGCATACATAAATTGTCTATTCGGATCCTTAGGTATTTCTGGATCTAAAATTCTTAGTAAGAAAGCTTCAGGTTTTTTCACAAAAGTAATTTTAAACATCTTTTTCAACTCATTATAAAACATTTCCCAATATCCTTTTGTCTTCTTGCACGTCCATCACGTGTGGTCAAATGTGCCTTCTTTCTCTTTACATTTCCAGCATATATCTGTAGCTGTTCTATACATTTTTGCAAACTTGGTAGGAGTTCAGTACCAGCGATACATCACTTTCATATAATTCTCTTTCAACATATAGCATGTTGTAAATTTTTAATCTTCCCTCCATAATTTTTCCCATGATGCCAATTGTATAGTATGTCTAATATCCCTTGCCCGTCAATCTATCACATTCTGATTCTTGCAGTGCATTTTAAAAGAATCTCCTTTTGAAATATGTATGAACAACAATCCCATTTCTGCATTGATCGTGAAGACCTTCACAGCTGCAAGAATTTGATTATGCACTTTGGAAAGTATGATGGTTGAATTGAAAATGAGTTCCTTGTCTTGCCAGCCACAGAATTTTAACAAGGCCAGCAAGTTGCTAACCAATCAGAGAATCAGGAAACCATCTTAAAGTGCCTACAAAATAGAAAAGGTTTTGTCAAGTGTCTGAAGTTCAAAAGGCAGGAGAGCTGTCTAAACTCAGTCAGGACTGGGTCCATAATATTGAATGCATAGAATCTGTAAATTACAAGCTGTTCATCTGAACCATGGGGAACCACCACCAACGTCTTCCCTGAAAACCTCAGTCATCAAACTGTGATATAAGGGATCAGATGGGCTGCATCCTCCAGAAACTCCTGTAACAGCTCCTCCACCACTCTCTTCACCATGTTGCCCAAGAAGGGGGTATTTGCAAGCACATGGTGGTTGTCGTAAAGCACAACAAAAGGTGCAAGAGGAGGTTGCAACGGGCACAATGACACTTTTTCCTCTCATGCCTTTGGGCCTGCTCTCACTTAGGTAAATTGCCCCCACCTCACTACCCAAAGGTTTCTTTCCCTTTTCCCTTCAAATTTCTAGCCCCAGAGTATGCTGCGAAGGACCTTTGTGAAGGGGTAACTAGTAAGTTGGAGTCTCAGACAGGTTTTCTTTAAATAAACAATAAAGATTTATTTAAGGCAAGATAGTATATAACACAAATGGATTCAACTTAGGTTAGTTCAGAAATACAGTGTGATTTCACTTTAAGTTTGTCTTCAGCTGTTTTTGCATTATTGGTTTGCACCTCCAGCACACTTCTGATCTATTTTTATACCATTTGGTCAGGGTAAGGTGCCATCTGTACATCATTTTCATGATGTTTTCTCTGAGATTATAGCACGCTGTAAACTTCATGTCCACCTTCCATAATTTCTCCCACTGGTTCATGCGAATATTATATCCAAGTTCTTGGGCCCAACGCACCATCACCCCTTTCTTTTACTTTTTCTTTTACCTCCCACTCAAGATATAGATTGTACATTTTTGAAATATATTTTCCTTTGGATTGGATTAGTTCTTTTCCCAAATCTGATGTCTTTATTTCAAATCCTTTTTTTAAATCTGTACTTAATCTTTCATTTAATTGAAAATATTGTAACTAATCCGTCAGGTACAACCTAATTTCTTCAAACTTCTTCAGTGTCAATTTGTTATTGTTTTCTTCGAATATCATTCTATACGTTGGCCAGTCTCCTTTCATATTTTTATTTTTTACGGCCGTGGCTTCTGTCGGTGAGGTCCACCAGGGGGTCTTTGGTTCTAGTATTTCTTTATATTTTCTCCCATATTTTATAAGGGGATTTTCTCACTATATGGTTTTAAAAAAAACCCTGTGTACCATCACCTTCTCATAGACTAAATACATGTGTGACAGAAATAAAATCCACTGAATTAAATGGGACTTACTCTATAGTGTGTTCAGGATCGTAGGCTTAATTAAAAAAATTAAAAGCTTTCCTTGCAGTTGTGGCTGTGAATGCCTATCTATTTTATTCCGTTGTATTTTATCCTTTTCTGATACTCTCCAAGCAGCTCTAAGACTTTGGTAATCATCCAGTTTTGGTTAACCTGTTCAGAGGAGAGGATTGATAACATCAGGTCAATTACCTACTTAGTTCAATCTGTTATAAAACAAGAGTGACTACAGAACTGAAAGCCTCTCTTCTATCTGAGATGCATTGGTGACACTTTCCTCTCACAGGCCTTGGATGACAGCCCATTAACCTAAAAACACCTCTTCATGAGTAACAGGCCATATAACAGGATTGTGGACAAGAGGGACCAGACGCTGTGGCAGAGCCAGGTACCAACTCTTTTCCCATATCTAGTTTAACATAATTATTACAGGAGCTAATAATGTCAATAGAACCTGAGGGGCTAATTCAGCTGCTCATCTTCCAAAGTAATATATGCCATCAGTTGCCTTCGAGCTGGTCTAAGCAATGACCTTCTAGCTGGTCTATGCAAAACAATGAATGAGCACAAATCTGAAATGGCAGTATATAAAAAAGCCAAAGAGGGAACATTTCAGCTTCTCAGGATGCTCTGTCACTGACCTTAAGGTGTTCATTACTGAATGAAGTGACCTCAGACCATGAGACCATTGTATTACAATGCACCAGTGCTATTATTTGCAGATGGAATCAATACAATAGGTGCTGGGTTTACGTTTTTTAAAACCACACTGGATGTGCTAAAAACTGGCTTACCAGTGCAAGGATGTCTGTGTTATCAACTACTGTTTTTGGTGCATCATTGCAGTTTAAAATGTCACAATCCTCAACTGTATAATTCAGCATTTAGTTTCCCTCTGGTATCTTTTTACAAGCTCCCCACCAATTCTGTCCCTGCAACTCAGGATAATACTTTATGCATCCAATGAAGTGAATTATATTGTGTGTGTCATAATAATTTTTTTAATCTTTCAGGTGCTACAAGACTCTTCTGTTGGTTTTGCAGAATTGAAAAGATTCGCCCTGCACCAATTTTACAATGATTGCTTACAGATTGAAATGGTGATCTGAAAAAGCCATTGTGAAATGGGTACTAACTTTTGTGCTAGATTCTATTGCCTCAAATGAATGGCATCTCAGCCTGTGGTCTTTATCTTGCAGGTCATGATTACAACATCTTTTTGTGCTTAAATAAGAAAGAAACTCTGATCTCCCTCACCCCCTGCTTTGTGAAACACATTACCCAACTGTGGATTGTGGAGTTGTTGTTTTTGTTGTTTTCTAATGGGCCAGCATAGCTACTTTTGCTTTTAATTGAGCTTATTTACAATGGATAGAGTACGTGTCATCTCCAAGAGAGAAAGCAGCTTTTTTTTGTTTTTTTTTAGGGATGAGGGACATACAGAATCAGTATATACTGAAGACAAAAAAATTTTTTTTTCCCTTCCAGTAGCACCTTAAAGACCAACTAAGTTAGTTCTTGGTATGAGCTTTCGTGTGCATGCACACTTCTTCAGATACGTATATACTGAGTATATACTGAGTTCATCTTTTGAAGGCAAGGATATGGTTTGTTTGTTTTTTAATTGCATGCACATTAAATGCTTGTTTTTATTTCTTTAACTGCAAATGATTCTGGAAGAAGATCTGGTCGGTTGGCAACTAAAGAACTACTTGTAGCTATTTTATTCACAGATCTCTTGTATCACATCTAATTTGTGCATATGTGACCACCTTTCTGTATATGAGGTCTGTTTAGGAGAATGCCAGGTTTTCCAAGAAATGCCAGGTTTTCCAAGCATTCTGCTCCACACAGTAGCCAACCATATCACTATGCAATACCAAAAGCAGGACACAGGTCAGGTGAGTACCCTTTCGCCCTGTTCTTTCCCAGCAATTGATATGCCTCTGATAGCATATATCCATAATGATTAGTAGCCACAGATAGTCTTAGCATTCATGAATTTGCCTAATCTCTTGAGAAAGCCATCTAGGTTGGCAGCCATAATCACATCTTGCGTAATTCCAGGGCTGTGCTTGCGCACATACACACACACACTAATATGTGGACCCAGATCAGCCCTATCCCAACCTAGGTCACACCTAACCCAGATCTGGTCCTATGTCAGGGTAGGACTAAAGGGGCAGGGCAGGGTAGGACAAATCCACTAGATTCAGTTTGATCTGCCAAATCTAGCACCCAGCCCCATTAAATTCCATAGCGCAGTGTTGAGAAATATAGTGGACTGGGCAGGTGAGGTTTTATGACATGGATTTGCCATATATTCCAAGCCTAAAGCCTATATCTCAGTGAATGGAGTAAATTCAGACTCATGCAGATTATGTAGAGGTACTCAACAGAGATGTCCTCTATCCCCACGGCTGTTCGCACTTTCCACTGACCCATTAGCAGAACCATTTAGATCTGAATATATAATGGAACGAACAGGGAACATAATGATATGCCAATAATGTAGCATTATTTGTGAAAAACCCTGAAACAACCATTTGGAGATGTCTTAGGCTTTGCTAGATTTATACACTTAGGCTCAGTTGTTTCAGGGTTTTTGCTGGGCGGCGGGCGGGGAGCATGTTGCAGCTGTTGTTGATTTGGTTGTATATTAGTAAGTTCAGTGGGACTTACTTCTAAATTAGTTGTCCTAAGAGGGTCCAATTTAGAATCTAAAATTGACTTATTTTATTATTATTAAACCTCGTTAAATCAAGGCTGAACGGCACAGAAGGCACACTGTATTGGGCACAATCTAGTTCACGGGCAACTCTCCTATAAAGCTTCATTGAAGGCAGTAGAGCACAAACCTTGGGGGGGATGGAATTAAGAGCAAGAAAATGAAATAAAGTGTTCAAAATATCCCCCCACAAAGTTTTTAATAGATATAAACGCCCATGTTGCAGGCTAAGGCACATACAAGTTAAACTTATATGTCTTTAAAGCTTTGGAGAGCAACTTAACACACTCATGGTGGAAAAACCAATTAAACCTTATATCCCCATCTCAAACTTCTGTTTTTTAAAAAATGGAAGACTCATTAATGGAAACCAAACTTATTAACACAGAAAAGTGTTACTAAATCGACTTATACCAGCATCTGCAAATATACTTTTGCATACAAAAAAAATACAGCAACTTCCCACCACATTTATTGCCACCTACTCTAGCCTCAGATACAGAGACTTAAAAAGGAAAGGAAAGGGACAGAAAGCCATTGGTGCATTAAAATGTGTCTCAGGAATATTCAGCCATTAGAAGACGTGACCTTTTATCTCTAGAACCATATGTACAGCACAACTGACTTTTTTGTATGGGAAAATTAAGCCCATGTTTATATGCTTGCACACAGGAAAGTGAATGTTTCAGTAAATGGAAAGTTAAAGGAAGACTCCAGACAAGCTATTAAAAGAACAAACTTTATTCAAAACATCCAAGTCATACATTAAAAGGCATTAAAAGAGGGAGCTAGTAAAATATGTACAGGATAGCAAGGAAGGAGTTGGGGAGTTGGGATGCTAATCTGGAACCTGACTTAAAGAGAAAAACTGAGAGTCCGAAACACTTCCATCAACGTTCTGCATTTGTACAGAATTTGTAGCTGAATAATTCCCTGTTGCAGACCAGGGAGTATAAGTGCTTGATGGCATGAAGATGTTCCCAGCTGATGGTGGAGGCTGTGTCACCATCTCCGCACCGTAATATGGAACTGGGCAGTTGTTCGCCTGGGAAGTCTCATAAAGCCCAGTTCCACAAAAAGCAGCTTGCTGGTAATAAGCAGCGTTCAATTCCAGGGAGCTCTGCTGTTGCAGGGCACACTCTCCTGGTTGCGTGTTGTTGAGAGGTGGCTGCCACAACCCTGCTCCTCTATACCTTTCAGCATAATGAAAGTTCTGTGGCTGATAATATTGTTCCGTGTGAATATTTTGGCTGCTTCCTGGACTGCTTCTCGGGCTGCTGTCCAGGCTGCTTCTTGGACGGGTTCTTTCACTGTGGCTATAAGGAGCTGCAGCATGGTTCCCGATCCTTATCTTGGAACCTATCCTCTTTGGTGTTCTGGCCCTTCTGTTTTGAAACCAGACCTGAACAGAAGAAAGGAGAAGACCAGTATAGAAGACATTGTTACCATGAATATGTCTTTTTGATCCAACAGAGAGAATTACATTTAATAAATTATGCTTATTCCTCTGGGGTTTCTCTTTAGTTCTCTGCAGCATTTTTCTACTCTCTTCAGCTCCACATTCATATATCCCATGTACATAATCTCCAGTTACTGTTAAATGTAAAGCTTCTAAGTTGGAATGACTAAATACTGCTATTTGGCTGCATTTTGTTCTGCAGTATCAGAAAAAGCCACCTTTAAAAGCTGCACAAATGTACAGTTCCACAAGACTCGCTTTATTGAAGTATAACCTGTGGATGTGAGCTTCATCTGTAAGAAATTGTCAAGCATTTGTTAATGCCAAGTGGATGGCTGCATACAAGACTTAACATCTCTGTGTGAATTTGTGCTGGAAGGCAACACTTTATGCCTGGCAATTGTTTTAAAGATTCAATAAACTTAGTAACAGTAATTTTAAATGGCTCACTCAGAAGACCTACCCATTTGTTGTGCCCTGTTTGGGGTCTTCTGCCTCAGCCTTCCAAGTTTCCTGGGGTTAATGGACTAGGCAGGGAAGTGTTTATATATATTTTTCTAAATGCCAATTTGTAAATGCCAATTTCTCTCTTCTGCTCAACTTTTTTCCAGAAAAAGCAATGCAGCTTAACTCGTTTTAGTCTCCCCAGTGCAAGCTCCTTATGGCTGCAGTCCTCTGCACATTACCTTGGGAGTTAGTGTTAACTGGATCAGGCTGCAAAGGCAGCCTATAAAACCAGATTTAATTTACTTTTAGCACTAAGCCCATCCATTGCAGAAATTAGATTTCTAAGTTGGGTCTCTGAAGATTTTTTAAAAATGATTTAAACCCAGAACCCACGATACACCCCCCCCCCAAAAAAAAAGAACCAAGAAAGAGGAAGTTAGCTCTTGAACAAGGCGCCTTTCGCGATAAGCTGAGAGGCACCCGGGTGAACTAAGGCCTTCGACTGCGCTAGGATTATTCTGAGCGTTTCAAATTGTTCCAGCATGTGCGGTTTAGGGAAGTCTTGGGAGCCCCCACCATCCCGATTCTTACGTGCACACGATCTTCTTCGATCCCGATGCACCTCGCCAGCGCCTCCCTGGTCTCGTATCCGGGGTACCGGTTCTCTTCAAAGGACTTTTTTAGGAGCTCGACGTGAGATGGGCTAAAAACAGTCCTTTTTCTCCTTCCTTCTCCGACTTTGGGGTAGCTTCCTCCTGGGAAAAGACAAAGCGGCAAATCTGAAGGAAGCGCTCGGCTTAAACTGAACCGACGCTTGCAGATCTTCCTCCCTGAATTGGTTTTGCCTTAACAATGGAGACTAATTTTAAATAAACCTCCGGTTGCTCTGAACAAGGCTTGCATGAAAACAAACCAAAGAATTTTAAGTAAGAAGTTTACGCTCTTATTTCTATGCCTGCCATCGTTTTCCGTAGCCGATCCTAACCACGATTATTGGGAAATATAATCCCGTTTATGTGAAAGGTTTTTATCAATCAGAAAATGTGTGTGTAAATGCTTCATGCAGTAAAATGCAGTAAATGCTTCATGCTTACAAGTAAAGATGTGCAAACCAATCTTGCGAAATGTTTCCAATCGAAGACATTTGAGCCCCTGTGTAATCCCTCCCCGGCTACCACAAACGGGTCTTTGAAAGCCTTTCCTACATCCTGACCCAGAAACAGAAACAACCTGTAAATGAATGCAAACCGTCGTTTATGAAACCCTAAATTTATACTGTATCATTTGAGCAATTTTTAAAGACAAGTGAACTAAAAGTCTTCTTACAATCCTCTCTTCTTACCTCGGTTGGTAGTTTTCATCTTGCAAAAGCGCTGCCTCGCTCTCTTCCAACAAAGCTGATTTTGCCCTTGCTCCTCAAGGCCCGCTCCAGGTTTCTGGAGTTCGGCGCCTTTATAGCCCCTCCTGGCTGCCAATTGGCCGGCGCGTTTTCCTTGGAGAGAAGCGCTCCAATGGGGATGCGGCTTTTGGGGAGGAGCGAGTTTCAAGTTCACTTTTCAAGCGCTGCTTTACCAATCTAGATTGGCTGGAGCGCACCCTTCCCTTAGCATCACCCCTTAGCAAAACCTGAAAATAGCCCCATAGGCTTGGAGAATTACTGCTCACAGTTTAAGAGAAGGGAATTGAGAAGACGGGTTGGGGAGCGAGAGAGCAAGACAGAAGTGTGGTTTAGTTTAAAAAAATATTATTATGAAGCTTTCATTTTACAGACAGAGATGCGCCAAGACTTAGGCATGTTGAAAGGCTTTGCCCAAGAAGCCTAGATGCAGCGAGTACACTCTGAAACCCCCTGCCTTTGGAGATGAAGCAGGCGCCTTCACTGCACCCTTTTCGGCGCCTGCTATAAACTTTGTTTCCTTTCCTTTACCTTTACTACCTGCAAAAAGTTGCTATGCCTTTTAATCGGTGGTTTTAGCTTAAGTGTAATTGCATTTTGCATGTTTTTCACTTTGACTTTTATCGATCATGTTCATGCTTTCGTAAGCCGCTTAGAGGTTTTCGTTAAGGTTAGGCGGTGCAAAAACTTTAAGGGAAGAATGTGAGTAACACCATTGCAATAAAGGGAAGGCAAACTCCTCTTGCCAAGAAGTCAGTAGGTCTTTCAAGCCCAAGCGGTTCATGTTAGATTCTCGGAGTATTCAGCCCCGGACAGACGTCGCAACCAAATCCTGAATCTACACAGTCTCAAGGCACTATCGCTTGTAACTGCAACGGGGTTGCATTCTGAGTGAAAGGGTGCTTTCCGTTTCCTAGGCTTGCTTCACACGTTGCTGGTGCTTCCTTTCTTTTTCACTTCAACTATTTCTCTTTCTGTCTTTCTATCCCCACAACTTTCACGTGGCCATTTTCCTCTGCCTTTCAGGGACTTGCGGCGTCCAAATAGCCTACAGCTCCACCCTACACCCGAGGCAAGATAGTTCCCTCCGATCCTCAAAGGAACTGAAAACGTTCTGAAACCTTCCAGCTCATACAATGAATGTTCCCAGTCCCTTGTTAATCAATAATGGTTCTCTGATGGTACATTCTTTGTTATTTTTGCATAAGATAATTAACACAAGGGACCCTCCCTAAGTGTACCTATAAACCCTAATCATAGGTATGCTGACTCAGAATCGGCAAGGAAACTTTTTTTCGAGTAAGAACTACATTTTTTGTGGTGAGCTATGGGAAATTCAATATATTTTTCAAAATGTTTTTTTAAAAAGCATTTGCAGAGTGTTTTTTATGTGCACATTCCACCCAGGGCAGCCGATAACGCTGCAGTCTTCAGATGACACACCACCTAGTACCTTTCCTTTCACTAAGATTTAGCAGTCTCTCCTGCGTAATATACCCTCAGTTCTCCACCACTCAACTCTTTCCCTCATTCAGAGAGATGGATGTGGGGAAATAAATCCCGCACCTTCCACTCCCAGAGAGGCTTGCCTGGCATCACTTTGATGTTTTTGTATCTTTCAGGTGAAGACATTTAGATCTACTTGCAGCTAGTTGTCCTTATTGCACGTTTTATCCTCCAGTCTTAGCTTTTTGATCTCAGTTGGGTGTTGTTTTAATCTTGCCTTTTATCTATTGTATTACATTTATCTCTCTCTCCAGAGCTGTTCTAGCATCTAGATTCCGGCATTTTCCCTATGTTATACAGAGAGCAGCTTGGAATCAGGGGCAGATCTCCTGCGAAACCAATGAATTTTAAGATTCTGGGCACCTAATCTCAGAGGGATTTAGTCCACATGCGTAAACATTTTTATTCACACCAGTGTCTTTGACACGTGAGACAACCCAGAACAGATATTCTAATCAAAATCTTATTTTTTAAATGTGGTGATCTGTTGAAGAAGATAACAGTGGTTACCCAGAACTCATTGCCAGTTGTGAAGGGGACCCCAGAACAGCTCAAGCTACAGGGCCCCTAAAATGTAGGTAGGTCTGTCACTGCTTGGGACTGATGTTGAGATAACTGTAAGTGATGTTGGGAGAACTGAGGCACATTGTCATTCAAATGGTGTGTATGTGCCATGCCATGTGACAAAATCTGTGGGGTGGGGCTTTCCTGGGACCCCCACTATTTTATTCAAGTTGGCACACCTGATAATGGGTGTCGCCCCCCTTGCCTGGCATCACTTTAATGTCTTTGTATGTGTCAAGTGAAGACATTTAGATTTAGTTTCAGCTTTGTATCTTGTTCTTATTGCAGGTTTTATTCCTCCAGTCTTAGCTTTTTGATCTCAATTGGGAGTTGTTTTAATCTTGCCTTTTATCTATTGTATTACATTTATCTACCTCTCCATAGCTGTTCTAGCATCTAGATTCTGGTATTTTGCCTATGTTAAACAAAGAGCAGCTTGGAATCAGGGGCAGATCTCCTTGGAAACCAATGAATCTTCAGATTCTGGGCGCCAAATACCAGAGGGGCCCCAGACCTGAATTTAGTTCACAAGCATAAACATTTTTATTCACACCAGTGACTTTGACACATGTGACAACCCAGAACAGAAATTCTTTTTTTTAAATGTGGTAATCTGTCATGGAACAAGCCCATTGAAGAAGACAACAGTTGTTACCCAGAACTGATTGTTAGTTGTGAAGGGGCCCCCAGAACAGCTCAAGTTCAGGGCCCCCAAAATGTAGGTCTGTCACTGCTTGGGACTGATGTTGCGAGAACTGTAATAGTCATCTGCTGTTGGGTTTGAACAGAAACGAGGGGAGGGGAGGGGAGTAGAGATTCAGAACTATTTGTGGTGCTGGGGAAGAGGTGTAAATACCATGCTATTTTACCCATCCAAGTTGCCCACTCAGAACTAATATTTGCCCAATAAGGGGACTGGAAGTCACAGGCACCATGCAGCAAGAGATTTGCTTCCCTCGCTTTAACTAGAACCTAGGATCCAGCAATAAAGAGCTTAGTACAAAAGCCATACACTTAGAATACAAGAATTATGAGCGCAGGAACTTGTTTTGAGAATCAGAATTAATGGGAGCTCACAGGCTTTCCACACGTAAATCCGTTCCCGGTTAACTCAAGTATTCTTCATCTCAGCAGTATAATGTAGAGGGGGAGGGGGATTATTTTGCGGTTACTGTATTTATAAACACGGTGAGGTGAGGTCAGCAATCCTTTCTGATCTACTGCAAAACACCCAGCGTTCTTCCCACCTTCTTCCCACCACTGCCATGCAAAGGAAACAGCAATTTAGAAAGCAATTAGGACGGGGGGGGGGAGCGGGACAGGGATTAGTTGCGTCCCCCATCCCACCCTATGCATGCAAGCAGGTGATGCATTATCACAGATCTCCAGTTCAGATAATTCAGAAAAGTGCAAGCAGAGTGATCAAGTGGATGGAACAATGAGGAAAGCTTTGGAGCATTGGGGACTTTTTGGTTTAGAGAAAAGTTGAATAAGAGGTGGCATGACAGAAATTTATAAAATTTTGCATTGCATTGAGAAAGTGGATAGAGAAAAAATTCTCTCCCACTAAACTACACTTTTAAAAGCTACAATCTTAAAATCATTGAACTTTTCCCCCTTGCACTTTGCCTTTGCTGTTTTATTACATTATTAATGGATGATTATTGTTTTGAAATATTGATGTAAACCGCTTTGTGAGGTTCATTTCAAAAGCAGTACATAAGTAAATGAAATGGTAGAGATTAAGAGGGACGTATTTCTGACTAAATGGATCTGTCTTGATTCATAATAATTAAAAATCATGATCAACCAAAAACAAGAGAGAACAAAAAACCTCCAAGCAGAGGCGGATTTAGGGCAGCACAGCCGGTCCCACCCCCACCCCCCACTCGCGCTGAGCCTGGAGGGGCCAGAGGGGAGCAGAAGGATGAAGGAATGAAAGGAGCAGCATGGAAGGCGAGAGGAGGCAGCCTTCCTCAGAGGCCAGACATGCTAATGCGCTTATCTCGCCTCACGGGTGGGTCCCCCCTGC
Organism: Podarcis filfolensis; assembly: GCF_964270895.1. NCBI lineage: Eukaryota > Metazoa > Chordata > Lepidosauria > Squamata > Lacertidae > Podarcis > Podarcis filfolensis. The sequence goes on from NC_139608.1 coordinate 79,981,459, forward strand.
GGGGTGGGGTGGGAGGGGGTCATTGTGTGAAGAGGGAGCGAAGAGGAGACCGAGGGGAGGGGGGAGAAGCGGGGAGACCAGGGATGGATCTCTACTCCCCTCCCCTCCCCTCGTTTGCTGTTTTCAAACCCAACAACAGATGACTATTACAGTTCTCCCAACATCAGTCCCAAGCAGTGACAGACCTACATTTTGGGGGTCCTGAACTTGAGCTGTTCTAAGGGCCCCATCACAATTGTTATTGATTAACAAACTGGACTTATTTGAGTAATATAATTTTAATATTTGGAACGGAAATGAGAAGAAGTGGGTGTCGATCAGGGAAAGAGAGCTTTATTGGCAGTTGTATCCCAGCTATGGAACAGCCTCCTCAGGGATTCTATCCTGGTGCCTTCTTCTCCAAATCATCTAGTGAAGACCTTTTGGTTCACCCACATGGTTTAATTCTTTATTGAAGCTTGGGTGCTTTATGCTCTCTATGATGCCATCCATATAAGTTGCAAAATAAGTTTTTGGTTCTCTTTTATTTTTCGTTGATCATGATTTTTAATTATTATAAATCAAGACAGAGCCATTTATTCAGAAATATGTCCCTCTCAATCCCATGTACTTATGTACTGCTTTTGAAATGAACCTCACAAAGCGGTTTACATCAATATATCAAAACAATAAGCATCCATTAAAAATGTAATAAAACAGCAAAGGCAAACTGCAAGGGGGGAAAGTTCAATGCTTTTAGGATTGTAGCTTTTAAAAGTGTAGTTTAGTGGGAGAGAATTTTTTCTCTATCCACTTTCTCCATGCAATGCAAAATTTTATAAATTTCTGTCATCCCACCTCTTATTCAACTTTTCTCTAAACCAAAAAGTCCCCAATGCTCCAACCTTTCCTCATTGTTCCATCCACTTGATCACTCTGCCGGCCCTTTTCTGAATTATCAGAACTGGAGATCTGTGATAACGCATCACCTGCTTGTATGCATAGGGTGGGATGGGGGACGCAACTAATCCTTTTCCCACTCCCCCACTCCAGTCCTAATTGCTTTCTAAATTGCTGTTTCCTTTGCATGGCAGTGGTGGGAAGAAGATGGGAAGAACGCTGGGTGTTTTGCAGTAGATCACAAAGGATTGCTGACCTCCCTTCCCCGTGCTTATAAACACAGTAACCGTAAAATAATCCCCCTCCCCCTCTACCTCTACTACAAATAGTTCTGAATCTCTACTCCCCTCCCCTCCCCTCGTTTGCTGTTTTCAAACCCAACAACAGATGACTATTACAGTTCTCCCAACATCAGTCCCAAGCAGTGACAGACCTACATTTTGGGGGTCCTGAACTTGAGCTGTTCTAAGGGCCCCATCACAACTAGCAATGAGTTCTGGGTAACCACTGTTGTCGTCTTCAATGGGGCTGTTCCCTGACAGATCACCACATTTAAAAAATCAGATTTTGTGCATAGGATATTCCTATTAGGATGGCAGCTTTCAGCACCTTGCATTGAGAGACCAAATGTGCAGCATTCAGCTGGAACCACACTTAAGCAACATTGCTTTTCTAGCCAATGTCCCGCAAGTCCCTAGTTCTCCCACACTGAAAAACTTACACTACACGAGGCACAAATATTTGGCTGTCCTCTGAGCTAGAAAGTGAAATTATGACCTATCCATTTGGAAATAATGGGCATTTTGGTTTTTTTTGTTTTTTTAAAAAGATATTTATTGAGATTTTACAAAAACATAAGTTTACAAAATAGAAAAAAGCCATATAGAAAGAAAAAGATTAAAAAAAGAACATACAAAATTACATAAAAAAGAAAAAAGAAGAATAAAAATACAAAATACAAAAAACAAATAGATAAAAAAGAATTAAAAACAAATCCGTTTTTTGTAACTTTAAACTCATTAGCTTGTTTCCTTGGCCTCCTCACACCTCCCCTTTTTGTATTCCCATTTAAATAATCAAATCAGCAAATCCTTACCCTCTTTCATTTATCTTAACTCTATATCTTAACATATTATAACTCTATATTTCCATCTATTATCAATTCATTTTTGCATATTCTTATTAACTTTGTTGCTAATGCCACTTATTTTCAATCCAACATCATTTTAACATTCATTAATTTTACAATGTTTCTGCAGATAGTCTTTAAATTTCTTCCAGTCTTCTTCCACCAACTCTTCTCCCAGGTCTCGGATTCTGCCAGTCATTTCTGCCAATTCCATATAGTCCATCACCTTCATCTGCCACTCTTCCAGGGTGGGTAACTCTTGTGTCTTCCAATACTTTGCAATAAGTATTCTTGCTGCTGTTGTTGCATACAGAAAGAAAGTTCTATCCTTCTTTGGCACCAATTGGCCGACTATGCCCAGGAGAAAGGCCTCTGGATTCTTCAGGAAGGAAATCCTGGTTCCTGATTAAGGCTTCCTTTTCCTTCCCACTCAAATTATTGGAGGCACATACTTTCAAATATCAAAGGTTCTGGATTTGAACAGTAAAAACTCTTAACAGACCTGGTTTCAACCTAATTTGAGGATAAAACCATCCGGTTTTCTGGGCCGCCTTTATAGCCTGACCCACCTGACCGAACTCCCAAGGGAGTGTGCATAGGATATTGCTATTAGGATGGCAGCTTTCAGCACCTTGCATTGAGAGACCAAATGTCCAGCATTCAGCTGGAACCACACTTAAGCAACATTGCTTTTCTAGCCAATGTCCCGCAAGTCCCTAGTTCTCCCACACTGAAAAACGTACACCACACGAGGCACAAATATTTGGCTGTCCTCTGAGCTAGAAAGTGAAATTATGACCTATCCATTTGGAAATAATGGGCATTTTGTTCTCTCCTTTCTTTTGTTCAGACATGGTTTCAGAACAGAAGAATGAGAACAAAGGTGACTGGTTCCAAAATAATGATCAGGAACCGAGCTACAGCTCCTTATAGCCGCTGTGACAGAAGAAGAAGTCCATTAAACAGCCTGGGGAGCAGCCCAAAAAGCAGCCATGCAGCTTCCATTATCCCGAAAGCTTTTGTTCAGACCTGGTTTCAGAACTGAAGAGCGAGAACAAAGATGACTGGGTCCAAAACAATGATCAGGAACCGAGCTACAACTCCTTATAGCCGCTCTGACAGAAGAAGTCCAAGCACTCCGAGGAGCAGTGCAAGAAGTTCGACGCAGCAACATTACCAGCCACGCAGCTTCCATTATCCTGAAAGCTATGAAGGAGCAGGGTTCTGGCAGTGACCTCTCAGCACCACGCAACCAGCAGAGCCCGTCTATGCAGCACAGCAGCAGAACTCCCAGGAATTGAACCCGGTTCATTACCAGCCAGCTGCTGTTGGGGGAACTGGGCTTTGTGAGACTTCCCAGGAAAGCAACTGCCCAGTTCCATATTATGATGCAGAGATGATGAGGCAGCCTCCACCAGGGCTGGTAACTTCTGCACTCCATCAAGCAGTAAAACTCCCTGGTCTGCAATGGGGAACAGTCATGCAATGGGGAACACTTATGCAACGGGGAATTATCCAGCTGCAAATCCTGTGCAAATGTTGCTTGAAGATTACCAAAATGGGCAGCAAAGCAATATCTTCCCTTCTCTCGACGCCTTCCAGGGTTACTCATCCATATAAATACATTTTAAAGTTTTTCAGTAAAGTTTGTTATTTTAATGCCTTTGTCTGGGATCATCATCTGGCTTTCCTTTTACTGAAGCGTTCTCTGCCCAAGCAAGCTAAAAGCACTTGTATATTGAAATCAAAAATAAATGCTGAACAATTGGCCACTTGTTCAAATAAGGACCAAAGTCAAAATCTGGGGTTAGAACAATTGGGTAAATGTTTCAAAAGGTTACAATTTTGCTTTTGTTTTTGTCGGGTTGGTGTGGGTTAAATGTTTAGTTGGGGTTGGCGGTTACTTTGATTTGGGTATAAGTATAAACTGTTCATTATTATTATTAGTATTAGTATTATTTATTATTACTATTGGTTTCTTGGTTTGCTATTTATTTGTTTTGTTTTTTAATGTTTGATGCATTGTGTTGTAAGCACAATATATTTTTGTACTTTTTGCAGAAAACAATAAAGCATATATAGATATAGATATATACGTGTGTTTTTGTGCATGTGATTCTATGGGGAGGGATTTTTCTGAGCCCTGCCTGCCTGCCATGCTACATAATGCCCTCCCTTTTTGAAATGTTGCCTGAATACAGAAAGGGGTTGGTTCTGCCGCATCCCCTCTCTGCATTTGCGTGCAACTTCCACGAAGGAAGAGTTCACCCAAATCAAAATCCACAGTAGCTTGAGGATGTGACTCAGACATTGGGTTAAATCATGGAATTCAAAGTGTTAAATGAGGATGCTAATTGAGAGTATTGGGAATGCCTTACAAGATTCCAATCTGTTTATAATGCTACACATCATTCAGTATTTCCTCTTGTACCTAATCTTAAACCAAGCTAATCCTTGCTGAGCTTCTGACATCCAGACAAGGGACCAATTCTGCTTATGTGGTTCAGGGTTTGCTTTCCCTCTGCTTTCCAGCTAAATGGTTCTGAAACCGAGTTTCAATTCCACGAGCTTATTTCTCTATTTCTATCCCACCCAGAGGCGCCCACTTGAATAGAAGATGGGGGGGAGGCCAGGTAAGCCCTGCCCTGGTCGATTGCCATTAGAACATTGGGGGGGGGGGCAAGGGACCTGGGCCCAAGAGTTGGCTCCTAGGACCCCACCTTTTCCCCTGGGACACTGAGGCGGCCCACCTCCTTCTTCCCTCTCAGCCCCCAACACCCCCGCGAGGGAGAGCAGCCTGAGAGGCGCAAAGGCACCCGAGTGAGCTTCGGGGATGGTAGTAGTGTGTGTGTGTCTGTAGGGATTGTGGGTGTGTGTGTGCAGGGATTTGAACCCTGCCTGGCCTCAGACCAACACACTGATACGCCGCCAAATATATATATGCCTGAGGGAAGATGGCGCCTGGGGACCGGCTACGAGATAACTCTTAAGGGCTTCCCTCTCGACATTGCCTCCCCTTATTACTTTCCCGCAGCATCAGCGCTATGACGAACGTGTTGCTGGGGCAACGGGGGGGGGCGGAGGTTTGTGTCCTTCCCGCTCCTCTTTCTGGTCCCAACGGCCGCCCATCCCCCACTCCCTCTCGCTTCGCCCCGTAGAATCCAGGTTGGCGCCGCGCGCCGTTTCCCACCTAAACCGCCCCCGCGCATGCGCCTCGCCTGTCCTGCCTGGGCGCCCTTTGGCCACGGCTTCCCCTGCGGCGTCACACCGGCCGCCCTCCTCCTCCTTCTCCCTGGTCTCCCCGCTTATCCCCCCCTCCCCTCCGTGTCCTCTTTGCTCCCTCTTAACACAATGACCCCCTCCCACCCCACCCCGCAGGGGGGACCCACCCGTGAGGCGAGATAAGCGCATTAGCATGTCTGGCCTCTGAGGAAGGCTGCCCCCTCTCGCCTTCCATGCTGCTCCTTTCATCCTTCTGCTCCCCTCTGGCCCCTCCAGGCTCAGTGCCGGGGGCGGTTGTGCTGCCCTAAATCCGCCCCTGCTTGGAAGTTTTTTGTTCTCTTTTATTTTTGGTTGATCATGATTTTTAATTATTATAAATCAAGACTGATCCATTTAGTCAGAAATACGTCCCTCTCAATCCCTACCATTTCATTTACTTATGTACTGCTTTTGAAATGAACCTCACAAAGTGGTTTACATCAATATATCAAAACAATAAGCATCCATTAAAAATGTAATAAAACAGCAAAGGCAAACTGCAAGGGGGGAAAGTTGAATGATTTTAGGATTGTAGCTTTTAAAAGTGTAGTTTAGTGGGAGGTTGGATCTTATTATTTGTTAAATGTGAACCTCATTTTTGTTCCAAATTGTTGCTCTCTAGACCAGTTTCTATTCACCCAGACAAAATGATTCTGCCACCCTGACCAGTTAATACTTAAACTCTTCTGTATTGCTTCATCAATGTGATTACACTATTGACAGAGAACTTTGATCACCATGTTAACATCTATGATGTCATGAATAGCTCTATCTGAATTGAAATTTACATGGATTTGCTGAACATTCAGATGTCTATCTAAATAGTGTGTGAAGCAATCCTAAGAGAATTATAACTTGGGAAACTGCTCTCTGCTTGGCTGTCCTACAATTGCATTCAGGATAAGAATAAGACTACAGTGAGGGCAGGCAGATCTCTGAAGCACCAGGTGTGTATCCTTTCTCCTCAAACTACTTGCCAGCTCAAACACTGCACAGAATTCCCCCCCCCCCCATTGATCTGTCTATCTCTCCCCTCCAGACTAGATTTGAGTCCCAAGTAGGCTGTTCCTTTTCAGCTCCTACTTCTCCTGGCTCAACCTCTGCCTCCCAGTAAAATTCTGGTCTATTCCTACTAAAGGACACCACACTCTGTCCTTCACAATACACTCAGTGTGGAAGTTGTTTTTTTCCAGAAACAACTCTTTCTCCCATTCACTCTTTATACCTCAGCCTGTCTCCTAACTGTCTCCCTACCTATCTCCCACCCTCTCCAACCACAATTCCAACCCTCTCAAACTAACTGTCTCTCCAGAACCTCTCCTTTTAAACTCTCCCTCCTGGAACCACGGCCAATCAGAGGCTGCCATTCATTAACAATTTGCAGGCAGGAAAAAGAAAGAAAGAAACACTTGTTGATCCAACCTGTCCAGCAAAACCAACTTTTTCGTCACAGAGGTTTCTTCAGGGATTTATGTACTACTGATTGACCAAAGGGAGCAGGCCCCTGGATACACTTGTCAACTTTACCAGCCAGGATGGACAGAGATCAAGAGAACAAGAAGCTGCTTGCAACATTGCAGACCACAGAAACAGAAATCTAGCCCACAAAATGTGGGAAGGTGCTGCACTTCCCAGAATAGTTTCCTTTTACTTCTCTTGTGGCTCAGTTGTATTTACAATTGTTCATTTAGCAGAAATGTCACCAGTGAACTGTTTCCCATCACTGCGTCTTCATGGCAGCAAGACATGGAACTAAAGGCATGAAGCTGTACCAGAAAAATTAGCAAGCAATATTAGATAGATATAATATATCACAGTGGTTTACATTTGCATATATATATATATATATATATATATATATAATCAAAAATTAAAAGCAAAATAATTAGAGACAAACACCAGCAGACCATTGTGGGCGATGTGCTTTAAATTGCCTGCAAAGGCTTGGTGGGACAGAAAAGTTTTCTGCCTATTCATGAGTTCCATATAGATACAAGCATAAGCAAAGAGATGGAAGCTGGAAATGAGCTGATGCAAGAGCCAACAGATTCACTACAGATTGCTGGCCACTGGGAAAACCTTGTTGCAGTGAAGGGAAACACTGTAACTTAGTGGCAGAACGAGTTGTCTGCATGCAGAAGGTCCCAGGTCCAGCTCCTGGTGTCTCCCAGGTAGTAGGGCTTGATCAGACTCTCACCTGAAACCCTAGAGAGCTTCTCCACAGTGCTGAAGCAGAACCATCAAATTGTGAAGTTGGCAGGGACCCTGAGGGTCATCTAGTCCAACCCTCTCCAATGCAGGAAAATGTATTAGGTGGACTACAACTCTAATAATATTTGATTATTGATCATACTGGCTGGGGGTATCTTAATCTTCCCTCCACAAAAAGGAGGTTGAAATCAATCCTAGGTGCACTTTTCATTGCAGGATTTAAATGGCAGACCAACAAGGACAGTGTCACTTGCAATAATATCAAACAATGCCTCCACAATTCAACCACCTAGCATTTGCGGTTTTTCTTCCGCAAAAGGTATGTGAAGCTTGGTTGTAAGAATGAAATAACAGTATAAACAATACTATCTTTACTTGTAAATCAACACTGTTGCAATATATATGGAGCTATATCAATGGGAAGCTTGCTTTATATCAGTTATTCAAACTGGCCTCCCCCAGCCCCGATAATTTATATCAGTTGATCCTGAAAAGGGCTGAGGCTATAAATGACCCAGAGGGCCAGCAAATATGTGGGAGGAACTGTAAACAGCAGAGGCCAGGAAGATAAGTTCAGATGGTGATGATTAGGTTATTAACAGTCCATTATTAAGAAGGTTTGGGGGCATTTCCTTTCCCTTTGACCTCACTTACAATCCTTTGCAACTCAGGATAATACTTTATACATCTGATATTGGGCTATACGTATGCCTAATTTTGATAATTTCTGAAATGACTGTTCTTTTTGGATCTGATCTAGATGCGAAACACCGGGAAATACTGCCCCCTAGTGCTTATTTGTGAATTTAAGATGCTGTTTATCTGCTTTCTCTTGTTTGCTTGAGCTATCTGGATTTGTTTCTACAGAAGTTATTCAGTGCCCAACAGATTATCCTTATTCCCTGCAGGATTTTGTTGTGTTTCCCAGATGATGGGTTACCAGTAAAGGGCCTCATTCCCAGTCCCAGATAAGTGTGCTGCTCATGGGTGTAAGCAAGGGGGGCAACTGCCCCCCATCAAGCAAAACAATAGAAATACTTAAGTAACTAACCAATCATGTCTGTTCTGCACCTCCTAACAAAAGTCCTGTCCCCCCACAAACAAAAATCCAGGCTACGCCCATGGTGCTGTCTGCAACAATGCTTCATTTCTGGAAAAGAGAGGTCATGTTTGCTTGGGGACCATGCTACCTGACTTTCTCACTCCTAAATAAATATGGATAGGTTACGACTGCTCGAGGGTAAAAGAACAATCTGCACATGCACAGAAAAACTCATCTTGTAGTTACTGACAGAAGAGTGTGTAGTGGTTAGAATGCTGGACTACAAGCATGGAGACATGGGTTCAAGCGTTAACTGAGCCACAAAGATCACTGGATAGACTTAAGCCAGTTATAGCTCAACCTAGCGGGTGGCGCTGTGGGATGAACCACAGAGCCTAGGACTTGCTGATCAGAAGGTCGTCAGTTCAAATCCCCACGATGGGGTGAGCTCCCGTTGCTTGGTCCCTGCTCCTGCCAACCTAGCAGTTTGAAAGCACATCAAAAAGTGCAAGTAGATAAATAGGTAGCGCTCTGGCGGGAAGGTAGACGGTGTTTCCGTGCGCTGCTCTGGTTCGCCAGAAGCGGCTTAGTCATGCTGGCCACATGACCTGGAAGCTGTACGCTGGCTCCCTCGGCCAATAAAGCGAGATGAGCACCGCAACCCCAGTCGGCCACGACTGGACCTAATGGTCAGGGGTCCCTTTACCTTTAACCTACCTCAGAAAGTTGTTGTGAGGATAAATGGGGATGAGGGACATCATGAAAACCATTCTGAGGATTTGTAGGATGCAAATGTAATAAATAAATAAATAAATAAATATTAAATTTGATGTAATCTGGCATTGGTTTGTTAAAAAATTGGAAAACTAATAAATACTATTTGGCAGATAAATAAATGTTCTGGAAACCCAGATTCTGGAGCTGCAGATATTAAGACAATCTCTTCCAACCTAAAAAGTTAAGGAAGCTGTATCAGTTTGTAAGAAGAGCAATCTGTCTTGCAGAAGTTGCCATTGACTGATTCCGAGTCTCATATTGCTGTTATGAGCAGTGTCTTGATAGCAGAGCCTCATGACATGGCAAATTGCTGTCTGTCAACCGGCATTTCCACAGTGCATCTACACAGTTGTGTGCTGGCTGCAATGTATTGCTGAGTTAGCCCAGTCTGATGCTGCCAAAACTCATTGGACCACATCAGTGAGGCCAAGAGGGGGTTACTAAATTTGGACTAAATTTGCCTAGGCCGTCCTGTTAGATGACCTTTGTTGGGAGAGTGATGCTTCAGCAGTCTCTCACATTGGCTTTTGATACCATCAGCCATGGTATCCTCCTGGTCTGTCTACAGAAGATGGGTACCTGGAGCATTGATCTGCACTGGTTCCGGTCTTGAGCTAATGGGCAATTCCAGAAAACAGAATTGGATGAGTGTTTCTCAACCCTCTGTCTCTTCAGCTGTGGGGTGCTGCAGGGCACGATATGTCTCCAGTGTTGTTTAAAATCCATATGAAGCTATTGGGACTTGAGAATTATGTGAAAGGCAATGCATTAATTGATAAAATAATAGTGTACATTCAATACCCGGTCTTGAAAGCTTTTTCTGTGGCTCACTTTAAACCAAGGCGACCTATAGCTGATTATCCTTAACACCATATTATATAAGTAAATAACTTTTTTTATAATGTACATTTTGATTAGATGATATCTATGGAGGAAATAGAATCATAGAATTGCAGAGTTGGAAGGGACCCTGAAGGTCATCTAGGCCAATCCCCTGCAATTCAAGAATCTCAACTAAAGCATCCAATTCCTGCAATAAATGTAATCTCTTTAGCAAAAACCCCCACAATCCTCTCTCACTTCTCAGAGAAGCTTCTATAGAGATAAAAACCCTTTCCCTCAGAGCTCCTACAGAGGGATACACTTGTGATAGCCAAATTTTGATTGAGACCATTGCTGTGGTGTTATTTAAAGGCAGTTTCCCATTCCATATATTTATTTGCTGCATGTAGCATCTTAACTGTTCTTATCAATCCAAACTTAGTGCATAGCTGTACAGCAAAAATTATGGTGAATTAGAGTAATGAATTATTGCCGTACCATCATAAATGAGGGAGGCCTTGCCAATTTTGTGGATAAGGCAGCGGTCATTTTGAATGCACACTTCTCTTCTCACCTGCACCCCTAGTCGCACTTGTGGATGTGGCAACACGTGGATTCCAAATCATGTGTGGGGAACATATTCAGGAATGTGGAAGTCGTAACCACGGACGTAATTTCTTTATCGGAAACTCAATATACAATTCCATTGTTTCCTCTTTCTGTCAGCTTTTTGACATCTAATAGACTTGATTTGAACAGAAAGAAGAAGAATTTGGATTTGATATCCCGCTTTATCCCTACCCGAAGGAGTCTCAAAGCGGCTAACATTCTCCTTTCCCTTCCTCCCCCACAACAAACACTCTGTGAGGTGAGTGGGGCTGAGAGACTTCAGAGAAGTGTGACTAGCCCAAGGTCACCCAGCAGCTGCATGTGGAGGAGCGGAGACTCGAACCCAGTTCCCCAGATTACCAGTCTACCGCTCTTATCCACTACACCACACTGGCTCGGGATGTTTTAAAATTATTTCTTCCTATCCTAAAATTCATAGGAGACTCTTTGCATCTGTTCCATACGCCACCACCACCTTCTGAGGAAGAGACTTAATCTTGCCTCTGGGTCAATGCCAAGCAGATGGGGATCCAAACAAGTCCAGAATAATTCTAAAAGCGGGAGTGGGGAGCAAGGGAAGTGGGAAGGATTACCCACATTTGGCAGCAGCTCCTCACACATCATGGAATGCAAGTCCAGAAGGTTCTCTGACTTTCCTTGAATAGCCTGTGGGCTGATTTGCCACTGAAGGGAGGAGACTGAAAAGCCCCAACACGGACATGGCGTCTGTGACAGAAAAGTTGGTTCCACAAGTATTTCTTTTTACTTTTATCTCCTGCCAGCAAATGGTTAAAGAACAGCAGCCTCTGATTGGCTGAGGTTCCAGGAGGAAGAGAGTTTGTAAGGTCGGTTTAGAGTTGTGGTCGTGGAGGGGGATGGAATTGAGGTTGGAAAGGTTGGGAGTTAGGTTTGGAGACAGGTTGAAATATACAGAGTGCTGAGGAGGGAGAGTAGTTGGTTCAGGAGAAAACATCCACTCTGGGTGTACAGAGAAAGACTGAGTGTAATGTCTTGCAGGAGTAAGAGGACTAGATCTTGCTGGGAGACTGAGGGAGAGACAGGAGAAGTAGCTGAAAAAGGATCAGTCTACTTAGGTCTCTAGCTAGTCTGGAGGGGAGAGACTCTTCTGAGGAAGAGACTCCCCAAACCCAGTTAAGGAAGAGGAGTTGTGAGCCCTTAAGACTATTACTGAAAGTTACCTCAGGAGTTGGATTTGTTAAAGGGGTGGGTACCGGAAGGAAAGTGCTACCTCAGAAAGGAACCAAACTAAAATGCCGAAACCTCTGTGAAACAAATTCAGCAAACTAGCTTATTAATTCTGAAGTAACCTAAGTTTCTCCACTTGTATTATAATACCTTGTTTTAGAATAAACTTTTATTGTTATTGTAAAAGCATCTGCTTGAGACTCCAGCTTAGTGGTTGTCCCCCACAGGATACTCTGGGATAGTTAGCATTTGTTTTAAGGGTTGTTCAGTGAGGTGGGGGCAATATATGTAAGAGAGCGGGCAAGTCGGTGTGAGCGGTAACTGAGGCACCGAGCTTGTCGCAGTGTCCTCCATTTCAGGCCTAACATAGTGGTTCTCGAAAGGTGTGGCATGCCACACTGCTGTTGCAGGAGGGGGTGGCAAGAGCAGCAGGAAGATTCAAGGACAATCAAAGAAACATATAAATTATTTCAGTATAGTATAGTATCAAAATACTTGACTGGAGAAACCACCGCTCGTTTATTTCCTTTTTTACTCCTTGCTCCCCCTCCTCATCCTGCCCTCAAGGAGAAGCAAACCAGGCAAGGCTTTCATATTGTGCTTCAGTTCCCTGCAGCTTTGGCTGGGTTAAGGTCATCCACGTAGCTCTCTCAATACCCTGATGGATGGGTCATGCTTATTGATATATTGTAATTTAGTGTAAACGAGTTTTTGTTTTTGTTATTAAAACCTAGCAAAAGTCACTTTTGCGTTTCTTGAAATGTGTGGTCTCCCCAGCACGCCTTCTGCAGCGCAACTAATCTGCAGAATAGCCAACAGCAAGAGGGGTCAAGCACTGGGCACTGGAAAAGGCAAGAAGAGCAGACAATAAGCACAAACTCCAGAAAGGCGAATGAGTGGGTGGTGATTTTGTGTAAATGAGGTGCGCATGGCACTATTGCACCACCACGGGCAGGTCAGCTGGTAGCGCATGGGACTCTTAATCTGAGGGTCGTGGGTCCAAGCTCCACGCTGGGCAAAAGATTCCTGCTCTGCGGGGGCGGGGGGGGGCTAGATGATCATCAGGGTCCCTTCCAATTGTACGATTCTACGATCCCCCCTCTTGTCTCGCTTGTCACTGTGCTGAATTGTGGCACAATGGGTCAGTGCCCTGTTAACCAGAAGTCGAGCCCACGCAGGGACGGCTTTCGGCGGGATTCCTGCACTGCAGGCGGGGTTGGACTAGATGACCCTTGGGGACCTCTTCCAACTCTCCGGTTGTGCGAATTGCCGCCAGCAGTTTGCACAAAGACTCGCACTCGCGGTTGCCCGAGATACGCGACAGGAGGAAAGCAGCAGGCAGCGGCGCGGAGCCCGCGGCAGAGAATCCCGCGGATCCCTCCTAATCCAACTGCGCTGAGCGTAACAACACGTCCCTCTTTGTGACGCAGGCGGCGTATGCAAATACGGCGCCGTCGCCACGCCCCTCCGGAGCGCTTCTTGGGGCTGCTCGCAAGAGGCGGCGGGAACAGACTCGGTCGCTGCAGAGATGAGGAGGGTGGCGGGCTCGATGGACTCCCAGGGCGAGCACCGCGCCGATTACTTCCGACGCTCCAACCTGTTCGTAATGGTGGCGATCTTGGCCGGCCTGAGCTACTGCGGGGTGAGCGCAGCCTCCCTGCAGGCTCCCGGGGCAGCTGGTGCGGGGAAGCGCGGGGTGCCACGGCTCCAAAGGGCACCCGGGGGTGGTGGTGCGGGGATCATAGTTACAGCTGTCAACTTTTCCCTTTTCTGGCGAGGAATCCTATTCGGAATAAGGGAATTTTAGTGCATTTCATGAAGACAGCCTGCTTTAATGCATAGCACACACTGTTTATTCTGGAAGTACATTATATGATAATTGTGATATTTTTTTTAGGGGGATCTAGACCGAGATCTCATCAGCTGTGGGCTTTCTTGCCTTAGTCCAGTGTTTCAGGGTCCTCCACACCCTGCATTGTAAAATGCAAGGGTCAGAACCTTTTTCAGCCGTGGGCCGGTCCACCATCCCTCAGACCATGTGGTGGGCTGGACTATTTTTTTGGGGAGGGGAAATGAACAAATTATTCCCACAAATAACGCAGAGATGCATTTTAAATAAAAGCAAACATTCTACTCATGTAAAAACACCAGGCAGGCCCCACAAATAACCCAGAGATGTATTTTAAATAAAAGGACACATGCTACTCATGTAAAAACACACTGATTCCCGGACCATCCGGGGGCCAGACTGAGAAGGCGATTGGGCTGCATCCGGCCCACGGGCCTTAGGTTGCCTACCCCTCGTCAAATGGCTGCTAATTTCTGGGTTGTTCCACATTGTCCCCAAATTTCATATATTATGTATGGATACTGGGGGATAAACACAAAAGTTGTGAATTCTGATGTTGCGGGATGATGGGTTATGTTGAAACGTATATATGCCACTTAGGAATTTGGAATATTAAGTGGTATAGCTGAAGTAAATAAAACAATATCTACTGTATGCTTACTTAAATGTATATCTCTTTCTCTCCGCACACCTCAGTGGGCAGTCTTTTCACCCTCAACAATCCCCTATGACCTTCTGGGACCATTAGGCACCTTCACTAAATTTTGGGTGGAAAACCATAAAACTCTTCTCAATATCGGGTAAGCTGAATTCTCATCTTCTGCCTGTTCACATTCCTTCTGCTCACCCAACAGTGGGGATTTTGGGGATGGGTGGGAGGGTGAGTAATATACTATGCAGCCATATGTATGTGTTTCTCCTTGCATATTGGGAGGGACAAGTGAAATGTAAGAGCAAGCTACAGTCAAGCAATGTATTTGAGATTATAGAGTCATAGAATTGTAGAGTTTCTAACAATGGACCCAGGGCCTCATTCTTTTCTCTTCCTTCCTTTTTAATTGTAAAAACCAGTCCGACACATGTGTGAAGGGTGGATCGGGACAGGCTGTCTAGCCTTTGTTCCTCTTCCTCTGGTAGTTTTCCAGCCCATAATTATCTCCCCTGAGCACTTTTGTCACCTGGGTTAAAGCATAGCTGTCAACTTACAGATTTGAAAATAAGGGATCAGCAGCCTCGAAAAAAGGGATCAGCAGCCAAAATAAGGGATTTTGGCTTGGCTTATACAGAAATCCCGCACTCATGGAGCCATGCTGCTTTGGCTGCAACTGACTGTGTTTTGCAGGGGGTTGGACTAGATGATCCTAAGGGTCTACAGTTCCCACCAAAGAAGAGTGGCAGACAAAACTGATGAACAACGTCAAGATGGCAAAGCTTACAGGCAGAATTAGAAACCAGGAAGAGGACCTCTTTAATAAAGAATGGGGAAAGTTTATAATTTATTTGAAAAGCTGCTGCTTGCCTTCTATCACTGTGCCATTGAGAGCGTGCTCACTTATGGCTTATGTGTGTGGTACGGAAGCTGTACTACCCAGGACAGGATGGGGTTGTGCAGAGTTGTTAAGGCAGCAGAGAGCATTGTTGGCTGCCCACTTTCCACCTTAGAGCAGATTTATGCCACAAGGTGCCATAGGAAGGCACTGGACATAGTAAAAGATCCATCGCATCCTGGTCACTGTCTCTTCGAGCTCCTGCCGTCGGGACGGAGATACAGGACGATGAAGACAAGAACGAGCCGTCTTAAGAACAGCTTCTTCTCCAGAGCAATCTTGGCCCTGAATGGGAAGCCTGGACTTTGAAAGTCATCTAATCTTCCTTGCTGTACTATACTGTATTGTTTTAATTAGTGTTTTTATGGAGCAGTCAAGTAATTTCGTTGTCCCTGAGAGGGGGCAATGACAATAAAGATATTATTATTATTATTATTATTATTATTATTATTATTATTATTAACGAGTTACATACATTGGTAAGATTGACAGAAAACTTGTAGTAAAAATTTGAACTATGGATGGACAAATGATTTATAAAAATAGAGTTATGAAAGGGATGCAGAGGGGAAATCACTACATTAAGATGCTGCACTGGTTGGAGGGTATGCTAAGCAGCCCGTCAGGGCTGCCATCGTCCTGGGGCGAGGAGTTCCACCGGCCCTTCCCTGCCTGAGAGGGAGGGAGGGGGCCCGCTAGGGGCGCATTGGAAGATGGCCGACAATACCATCTCTCCAACTCACACGAGGTAATTAAGAGGCTAATATGGGAGTAATTAGCCTCCCGAGTTTTCCCAGGGGAATTGGGAAAACACTGCCTCGTCTGCGGTCACCGATAATTCACCCCCGAGTTCAAAAGAAGGAGGGGGTGAGGGCACTAGATGCACAGCACTTGTGTGAGTTCGCTCTCCCAGACGCTACTTCTTTTCGCGCCACCTGGTTGCAGGAGCTCAAAATAAACAGAGAGCAGCAAATGCACATGTTTCAAGTGAAGAAAGGGAGTACTGACTGCTAACTGAAGCGACCTCTGTGAAGCTGAGCGACGGGTTGGATTCAACAGGAAAATATATCAAGAAGATACATCAAAGATGTTGGTATGTCGGAAAGGGGGGGAACTTTTCTTTTTTTCTCTATGTGATTACCTAACAATCCCCCCCAAGAAGAACCGTTGCACAATTGATAACAAGTGAGATAATTATGAACTGTGTGGAAATGAATTTTTAACCAAAGGCTTTGTTTTGTGGAAGATCTGGAAAGGAATGGAAGGCTCTTGGAATGACGCAGTTCTAAAAAGAGATTCGCCATGACAGGCAGGTTTTGTTGCAGGATTTACGATCAAGAGGGGGAGAAAGCCATGACTTTGTTATCATACTTGACTCTGTGTTTGAACTGGCAGAACACCCTGAAAAGATTGATGTGGGAGCGACAAGTCTGTGAAAGCTAATGAGCAGACGTTAAGACTGTTTTTTATGGAAGTGCTGAAATGGCGTCTGCTGTCTGAATATGATTTTTGGATTAATGTGAAAATCCACACAGGACTATAACACGTTTGTTTCAACTCGCTTGTGGAGACTTTCAGAGGGTATAAAGAAAGGAAAAATATACGATAACAACAAGAAGAGATGATTTGTAAAGGAGAACAACAAAGAGCGGAATGGACAGAATTGTGAACATCAAGGCAGCAGCAATAAGAGATGACTGAATCCCTTTCTGAGCTTGAAGCATGGGTACCCCCAACAAAATTTAAAATTTGGCTTTGTAATTTAGAACTAATGTGATTTGATTCGTTTGTTAATAAAAATTATTTTTAAAAAGAGAGAGAGAGAGGGAGTGAGACTCTCACCCACGCCACCCGTGAGCCCAGCATGAGGCGGTTGTGGCGCCGCGGCAGCCGCTGAAGCGCCACCCTTCTGTGTCCCTCCCCATCCCCTCCTCTTCCTCCTCCCTCAGGCTGCCTCCTCAGCCGCCGCTGCCGCCTACGGCTTCCCCTGGTAGCGCGGCAGAAGTTTCGCAAGAGAGGGGCTGCCTGCCCGCCCGCCGCCACCCATCTCCTCACGACACGCCCCTGAGGGGAAAAAAGGAGAGACAGAGACACAGCAGCTCATGCACGCGCTCTCTCTTGCTCTCTCGAGGCGGAGGACCCCGAGCCGCTGCTTCCCTCCTGAGCCGGGCAAGCATGAAACCTGGGAAATTTAAGGGACATCATCAGTCCGGGACAGCAGCGGGAAACGGCGCTGGGATAAGGGAGTTTCCCGCCAAATAAGGGACGGTTGACAGCTATGGGTTAAAGAGCAGCTCCATACATGCCTTACTCCACTCGGACTGTGTAGTGTTTCTGGTCCGGTTTAGGCTATGCATAACTTGTTATTAGAAATATGCACATTAGTATAAAGGGCAGGGCAGAATGATTGCCTGCTTTTTGAAAACCCCATTCCTGCACCTGTTGTGTGTTTCTCTTGCACAAGCCATGCTTACCGAAATGAACAGGCATTGCACAAAGCATATTTGCGTTGCTTCAGTGAATTCCTGTCCATTTCACAAGGGCTTGCATGAGAAATAACAGGGTTGTGTCCCCTGTTAATTAGCTGGTGATTGGGGATGTGTTTGGCTTTCCCCCTGGGAATACCTAAATGTTTTGGGCTAACCCTTATCTTGCTTTAATTTGCGCCAGTTACAAATGGTGTTATTTTCCTTCCTTTCAGATATTTAGTTACCTGGTTAGGCCACATCGGGGAAGCATTATTTGCCCTCAAGCTATGCAAGTAAGCTATTTTTATTTTATTTTGGGTCTCTCTTCTACCTCCACCTCCCTCTGCCCTCTCCTAAACAGCAGAATGTTTAGGACTGTGTCTGGGCTTGTAAGCTGGTTTCCTGGGTACGGATATGGGGTGTTGTGCATGAGCACTCCCTCTCGCTGCCTAAAGTGGTATGGAAGTGACACACAGGTTTCAATAATCTTCACATCCTATCTGCATGAACTGGGTCTAAAGTAAATTCTGTCAAGGACCGACTTCGGAGCTGTCATTGAATTTGCTTTTTAAAAAGCAACCAGTGCTTTCCAACATTGAACCAATGAGGTGTGCTGTGCATTGGAACCCAACCCAGCTGTGGCAGGTGAACTTACCCTGATCCTTTTGTCAGGTTTCTTAAAAAATAATAATAAAGGCGCTCGCACTAGTTTACAAAGCCTTATACATCTGAGGACCAGGATACCTAAAAGGCTGTCTTGCACCTTATATATACAACTTATGGTTGCATTCTGCAGAAGAGGGCCTCTTGCAGATACCATCTCATCAGGAGATCTGCTCCGTATAATGCGGGAACTGGACCTTAAATTTTGGTGGCACCTACCCCTGAGAACTCTGTCTATTGTCTTTTAGGCACCTCTTAAAGACCTTCCTCTTCTAAGAAGCCTTTTAATCAGAATTTTATCCTGGCCTTTATCTGCATTGTGTTTATATATGCCTTTATTGTTGATGATTTTGTATTGTTAATTGCTTTGGGATGTATAAATGAAGTAAGCAAAATAAAAGAACATAAAAGAAGCACAAGAAGGAGCCAGTGACTGTGTAAGTAGGCTGGTCTGTGTGAGTGCCAGCAGAGGAGTAACAACATGATGGTTCTGCAAGTTCTAAATCCCAAATATATGCACTTGGATTCAAAACCCTGTTTGGAGGTTATCTGGAACTAGTGACTGCATTGCTGATATCTTTCCTTCATTGGTGTATCACATGCCACCCTGGAAAGTTCCCTGAAGGCTTCTGGTGAGGGAGCAGGGGTGTCGATGACAGCCCAACTTCAGTTTCTGCCCATCCTCCAAGCAGCTGAGGGCAAAATAGACATCTATCTACTTAACTTGGATTTTAAGTAATACATGCAGAAATGTCAGGCTTTATCTGTCTGTCTCTTCACTGCAGGATGAAAGGCATCACAGACCCTTCAACTCAGCGTTTGTGGTTGGTTCAAACATTTTTCTTTGGAATGGGATCTCTCTACTTTTTGTTGACCTACAACCCCCGGAAGAAAAGCTGGTGAAGGATTCAGCCAGAAGAGAAGGTTCCAACACATTCTAGCTTTGGGGTATATTTTTCAGCTGAAGCAAGAAAAGGGGTGCTAACTTTATGCTATTCATATAATCAGTTATCAGTAATCAATATATTCACATATGCACACATAGCAGGGCTTACAGTAATATCATAATCCATTTGAATCAAGAAAAGCTTTTTGCCTAAGCTAACTGCTTGGAACCGCAAGTCCAGAACCGACCTTTCACCTAGTAACATCCTGCACCCTATAGGAAAAGGGAAGCCATGAATCACAAGGCGCTGGTACAAATCCCCCCCCTCAACTACAGGCTAAAATGGTCCACAAAACAGGAAGGGCCAAACCACAAAAACTCCCTACAGAGCAGATGCATAAGGGGGGAGGTAGCGCCGGGAGATTCCCACCCTGAGTCTTATTTCCCTGTTCTGTCAGAACTAGGGAAAAGGTCAGACTGTGCATCATTGTGCAGACAATGGAAAGCAGAAGTTAGGAGTGAACTCTGCGTAAGATCAGGAGCATGGCAAGAAGCGCGCTAATTGGTTATTTTTCGCTGGAGTTCGTGACTGTCTCATGATTGTCTCATGATCTGTGATTTGCTCAGGTATATATTCTCAGGATTTGTATGCTTCTGGGTCCCAGTCTTTTGGAAAGGATTCCAACTGGGTCCATTATTGC
Organism: Podarcis filfolensis; assembly: GCF_964270895.1. NCBI lineage: Eukaryota > Metazoa > Chordata > Lepidosauria > Squamata > Lacertidae > Podarcis > Podarcis filfolensis. The sequence continues at coordinate 80,001,509 of NC_139608.1, forward strand.
TCAGCAATAAACCTCACCTTCTTTTCTCCAAGTTGCTGCATCTGTCTGATCCTTGTTTAACCCTAAGTGGGTACCTCCTATATTTCACGTGCTTCACAGTGAGAGGGATGGGTGTATTCCTAAATATTTTTGTGTGTGTTCAGAAGTGTGGCAATCTTCTCTTTCTTTTTTTAAAAATAATTTTTATTAACCGACCAATCAAATTAAATCAAATCACATAAATTCCAAATTACAAAGCCGAATTTTAAATTTTTGTTGGGGGTACCCATATTTCAAGTTCCGAAGGGGATCCAATCATCTTCTTGCTGCTGCTTTAATGTTCACAAATCTGTCCAAATAATGTTCACAATTCTATCCAATCCTTTCTTGTTGTTCTCCACATCTCTTCTTGTTGTTTTCATATATTTTTCCTTTCTCTTTGTGACCTCTGATGGTCTCCACGAGCGGGTTAAGACAAATTGTAATCCTGTGTGGATATTTCTGTTTGTCCAAGAGCCATATCCAGACGGTTTCCGTATAGCATCGCTTCCATAAATAAAGACACTCTTACCGTCGTTAATCTTCACAGGTCTGTCGCCTTTCTCAGTCTACTGAGGAGCTTCGCCAGGAATCCAGTATGAAAACAAATCAATTCCTCCTCCCGGTCGTCAATCTTTCGACAGAACCTGCCAACATGGCAACTCTGTTTTTATTGCTGCGTCATTCCAAAAGCTCTTGTTCTTTACTCGATCTCCATAAAACAGACTTTTAGTTAGAATTCATTTCCACACAGTCTTTAATCATCCTGCTTAGGTCAGTTAGATGACGGTTCTGACTTGAGGAGGGGTTATTGGTTAATCACATAGTAGAAAAGAAAAAAAAGTCCCCCCCATCCAGTCCCGCTGCCGACATACCAAACCTTTGACGTATCTTCTTCATGATATATTCCTGTTGATCCAACCCGTCGCTCTTCTTTCACAGAGGTCCCTTCAATTAGCAGTCTTCACTCCCGTTCTTCACTTGAAATATGTGCATTTGCTTCTTTCTAATTGTTTATTTCAAATTGCTGCAGCTAGTGCGCGATCAGAGACAGCATCCAGGAGAGCCGGAGTCCACACAAGGGCATTCTGCCTAGTGCCCTCACCCCCTTCTTTCGAGTCCGGGGGTGATTTATGGGCACAGCAGGCAAGGGCAGTGTTCCCCATTCCCTTGGGGCAACAAGGGAGGCTGCCTACTCCCAGAACAGCCTCTTAATTACCTCGTGTGGGCCGGAGAGATGGTATTGTCGGCCATCTTCCAATGCGCCCCTAGTGGCCCCCTCCGGCAATCTTCTCTTTCACTTGGAAAGAGAAATTTCTTTCAGACGTCTCCTCTGCAGGTTTTGCAGCTGTGGGCAAAGCGAGGAAACTAGCTTGTGACAATGGGGGGATGGAGCCTTTCTTTTTAGATCAAGGAAATAAGGCCAGTTCTTAATGGTCAGGACCAAAATGCCAACACTCACAAGATATCTGCATAGGACCAATTTAAAATAGGGGTGACAAACAGAGCAAGCACAGAGCAACCTATAGTCTCTACTTCTCAGATCTAACAGTAGCCTTATTCATAAACTGAGCTGTATAGAAGTGTGGTGAGGCATCTTCCTTTGGGCCCAACTTGCACCTGTCTGTTGCTCCCCTGGTTTTGCCTGCATCCATGGCTGGATTGCCCTCTATAAGTGATTGTATGGATAGTCCCCTTCATTTATGAGCCTCTTTCTCCCCTCCCCCGCCACCCTTTTTACAGGTAAGGATTGCAGATTAAGCAGGTCTGTGAGCACTGATCTCTACATGCAGCCACACTGTGTCCAGGGTGTAGCTGTGACTGGGAGGCAAGGTGGCATTTTCATTCGCACCATAGACCAAGAGGGCTAATGCTACTCCATTAGTACTTTTAGCTGTGCTTAATAATAATAATAATAATAATTAATAATAAATTACTATTAAAAAATAATGTGCAACAGTGCAGATTATCCTTGTTGGGCATCCAGTTTTAGCAGGTGGCTTGGTTAACTTTTCTTCCCCTTTCTTGAGAAATAAACCTCTTCTATTTCTCACCCACCTTCCCACCCAGAGTTTAAAGGGGTTTATCCGCAGTAGATGTGGTCAGCATTGCATCCCGAACATCTTGCAATCTTTCTCCACAAACGCTGCCACCACCCCTCTGATTTATAATGGTCTACCAGCAGGTTTTGCTCTTATGTTTTCTTGGTGCTCTCTTAACAACCTGCATGCATTGCAAAGCACTTTAGTTAATAACCGTGGCACTAAACTCTTGGGCATGGCGCAAGCTTTTCTTGAAGTGCAAAAGGCTGTGAGAGAGAAAGCGGTGACCACATAAGAACTGCAGTCAAGACCAAGAAACCCCCCTGGGGCAGTTTTCTTTCTCAGAGATCCAAAGTGCTGTTAAAAGGTAGTTTTATATTACATGCCTTAAATTCTTTAGGGGAGATGCCCCCCAAGAAATACATCAAAGCAGGTCTACTAGTTTCAATCTGAGAGAAAGCTTTGATAGAGCTTTCATTAGGCGTTCCTCATCCAAGCTGTGTCGTGATAGACAGAGCTGTCTGTGGGGAAGGTTTAGAAACAGCACGTTAGTTGGATTTGGAGGAAGTAGTTAACAGTGCCTGTCAGATGAGTGGGTGTCTAATTCATAGATGTGTTGGCCAATGTGTTTAGTATTGGCTTAGTATCTACATGTTTGGTATCTACATGTTATGCAGTGCCACCACCCAGATCTGAGAAAGGAAAATTACTGGTGCAGTTTTCCTCTGGCATGGCATTGCTTGGCAGGGTGAAGTGGTTTACAAGATTTTATCCTCTCTAGAGAGACTTTTCACTAGTATAAGCTCAGGGGCAGAACGAGGGTGAGAATCAAAGGGCACTAGCATGGAGCTTGAATAAACCCCTCCACCCCACCAACTTTTTAGCATTTTGTAGTGCTTGCCATTGTTATGTTGGTGCAGGAGACAGGTCCGCTGATTCTTTGCCTGAGCAAATATATAAAGGTTATGACTCAGCCACATTGGACCATAGTTCTTGCCTTTGGTTTGGACTTTTAATTCTCTTGATGATTTCTGCTGAAATGCCCTATAATGTCCTTCAAACTCTGTGTCTCATTTGGATTTATTTTTAGGCAGCTCTTAAGAACACTGCTGCTCATAGTTTTAGCTCAGCATTTTGCCTTTGTGCTTGAACACCCTGCATATTCCATCATGCCTGTTGTATTGAGAATCACCTCTTTAACACATTACGTTTTACCTGGGTATTGTCTGGATGATTAAAGGTAGCTTCTGCTGTTCTTTATACTGTTAATACTCGAAGGGAAACATGGTGAGCTGTTTGACTGTTGCATCTTGTGATAAAAATGTGTCCTAAGACAGGGTGCTTAATTGGTATAATGCTGCATTTTGAGCTGATAATTTCCGAGAGCTGTCTCACTGCTGGCCTTGAATAAAGCTAATAATTCTCTCTAAAATATAACGCATGCCCTGAAATTGTTACAAAGGATGGGGTGGTGGTTTCACATCCTTAAAGCAGGGGTGCCAAAACACAAAGTATAGGGCCCCCTAAGGATTCCTAATGCAGCCTGGGTTTCCCCACCACCTTCTAGGAAATTTCGAACAATAACCAGGCCTTAATAGGATGAAGGGGTTGACTCAACAATACCTGCTTTTGTGTGTCATCGTATCGGGTTCTTTCCTCAGTTCCCTTTGTTTGCAGCAGGAATACTAAGGAGTTCGTGAGGAAATGCACTTGGGCATCCCAGGAACACGGCCAGATAATTTGTACAAGTGTGCATGTGTATACATACACAAACATGATGTTCTTGCATTCACACTACAGATGTGTTAAGAGCAAATGGCTTGCCAAAGCAGGCACAATCATTTTGTATTACTCTCATTGTAGTGTGTGACTTGAGGCAGAATTTAACCCTTGCCCATCTGCCAAATTGGGAATTAGACATTCTCATCCCCGCCCTATAGAGTGGGTATAGACAGGTCTGCCCTGATCTCTCAAGCAAATATCTCCCTTCCCCTAAGACTGCTTTGATTTTTGACTAGGAAGGGGGGGGAAGCTGTTTATGTGAGTGCATGTGTGACAGTGTAGGGTGATCGCTTCCACTTTTGTCCATACCCACCACTGGCATGTTGCCCCCAGAGGGTTGGCAAAGGGTGATGTGGCAAAACTGTGCATTGCCCTTGCTGGAGAATATGCAGGAATCTGTCTTTGCTTGCAACTGGCCTGAGAACATATTGTCCACATTGGAATGCCCAGTCGGTTTATATATGGAGTTTCACAGTAGCCCTGTAAAGGACAATCTCCTCAAGCCAACATTAAGCATAAAAAAGAAAAGAAAAGGTTAACAACACAGCACACCAGGCACTAAAAATAGCAGTAAAGATGTTTGGAAAGCAGACTAATGAAATATTTGAAAGTCCTCTGAAAAAATGTGGCTTGACTTGCCTGTGAAAAAGTGGGAGGGAAGAGGTCAAGATAGATAAACTTCTGGGAACGGAATGTCATAGTCTCTCAGCACCAGCACAGGAAAGTCATCACCATCTTTTTCAGCTGCCTGCAGGAATTCATTGCATACAAGGACATTTTGCAATATGCATATTAAAAGGGTTAATGTTATATGCAGGATGATACTTGGGTAGATAGCAGGAACAGCGCAAGCCATTTTGTTAGCTGAGGCAAAGGACATGTTTGCACATTTCCCCATTATTTCCCCGAAATCTGATTAGGCTGGTCACTGAACTTTCAGCACTGTTGATGGGGCAGAGTCCTCAACTGCTCTCTAGGGCAGCAGAATAGCATAGGGAGTGCAGGGCAGAAAACATGGCAGACATTTTGGGCCTCTTTTCACCCCTCAGAATTTGTCACCTGAGGCAGCTGCCTCACAGAAGGGTAGGAAGCCCTGGGTGCAGGCAGTTTATAGCTTCTAATGTTCTGACAGATCCAAGCCTTGATGAGCTTCCAGTGTACCATTCAGTCCAGAGGGGGAAGGGATGACGATGGGATGAGGGACAGTAACTAGGGGAATGGGCGTCCTTTCTGGAGGGAGAACATGGAACTCCTCAGCAGCTCCTGGGATGCCAGTTTCTTCCCCCAGGGCCGTCCACATGATAATGAGCTGAAGGGACTTGCCTGTGGAGGTGTCCCCTCTCATTTTGCCCACTAGGAAAGAGATCTTGTCATTTCTCAATACTGTAGAAGACAAGACATTGGCAACTGTTCCCATCCACATGCTCCTCTATCTTTCACCGTCCCTCACCCCCGGGAACTGCTTGTCACGCCAGTTGAGGAGGCAGGTGACAGAAGAACTTCCTGCTTTACCTGTTCTAATTGGCACAAAATTTCCATGTAGACATGGATACACATTAAGCCAAAAATTGAGGAGGCCAAGTGCACGTAGGGCCTTTTCAGTCTCCTCCCTCCAACGGCAGATAGATTCAAATGCCATTCAGGAATGCCAGAGGGTACCGTATTGTCTCGAATATAAGCCGCACCTTAAAAATTGGAGGGGGGAAACAAAAAAAAGAAAAAATACCCGAATATAAACCGCTGCATTCCTGGCTGCATACTGGGGGCGCTCTCTCCCTTCCCGGCCTTGGGGGAGAGGATGGGGTCTACGCACGGGGCGGGTGCTGCTTTGCCGTGTTCCTGGTGCTGTTTGCCCCACGCTCCGAGCTGCATACCATAAGGTTGCGAATATGAGCTGCACTTTAACTTTTCACTGTCAGAATTTGGGAAAAAAGTGAGGCTTATATTCAGACCAATATGGTAATTCTAGACTTGCATTCCATGAGGCGTGAGAAACTGTAGGCAAATATAGGCTCCCCATCCATACACAGTGGTACCTCTGGATACGAACTTAATTCGTTCTGTAGGTCCATTCTCAACCCAAAACCGTTCTTAACCTGAGGCATGCTTTTGCTAATGGGGCCTCCCGCTGCTGCCAGCATGTCACTTCCACTCATATCCCGAGGCAAAGTTCGCTACCAGGAAACCTACTTCCAGGTCACTGGAGCTCGTTACCCAAAGCGTCCGTAAGGAGGACGGTACATAACCCGAGGTTCCACTGCATTTATCAAAATCCTGGACTTCTTTGTTCTAGTCTGCTCGCATTAAGCCAGAGACAAGATTAAGGGTGTTGCAGTGTGGTAATAAAGAATAATCGATGGAAATTAGGGCAGGAAGATGATGTTACTGAAACACCCGGAAGATTTCCAATACAATTTAGTTGGTTAAATTGGTGGCTGGGGAGTGCTGCAGCTTTCTTTCCAATAAAGACATTTTGTCATTGTTTCCAGCCTTCTTCCTGTATTTCCCCACCTTTATTTTGATCACCAAGTATTGCACATAGACACTGTGTGCAAGAAGATTGCACATGCTCGAATCCTGTAACGTTACCATTCATTTTACAGCATTTAAAGGCATCTCATAACCATTTGAAAAACAATGGAATAATCCTTAACATTTGCATAGCGCTTTCTAGTGTTCAAATGAGCATTATATTGTTGTAAACTTTAACAGCCCTGTAATGGAAATCAGTATTATTATCCCCCATGCTGCAGATGGGGGGGGGGCACAGAAAGTGGATTGCCAAAGGTCACCCGGTGAATGCATGAGAGAGGCAGCAGTCAAAGCTGGGGCTTTCTGATTTTTAGCTTGCTCTCTTAGCTAGCATGCTACAGCAGGTGTCGTTATAATGAAATACAACTAGTAACTGGAAGCAACTGCAGCAACTGCAGCAACAGCAACAACACCTAACAGTGTGAGAAAAAAGTAAAAAAAATAAAATAAGCAGAGAACTAAGTCTGAACCGGTCGACTAGAAGCACGACGGCCTTAATCTACAACCCTGATCACTGTGATCATGTTCATAGAAAGGCCAACAGGAGGAGCTCTAACTTAACAATGCCAACTAAGCAAAGTTCTAAACTTTTTTCAGTTGTTTGGATCATTGTTTGCCATCCTTATTATAGTGAGAACTTCCCTCTAATTCCCAGTAAATTTATGCACAGCACACATTCATTTGACACATTTGATGCAGATACTGAGTTTAAATCAGTAAAAAAAAATTCAGAGACCCACCTTAGAAATCTAATTTCTGCAATGGGTGGGCTTAGTGCTAAAAGTACATTAAATCTGGTTTTTAACACTAACTCCCAAGGTACAGTAATGTGCAAAGGACTGCAGCCATAAACAGCTTGCACTGGGGAGACTAAAACGAGTTATGTTGCACTGTTTTTTTCTGGCAAAAGTTGAGTAAGTACTTAGTTCTCTCCTACAGAGAAATTGGCATTTAGAAATATATATATATAAACCCTTCCCTGCCTAGTCCATTACCCCCAGGACACTTGGGAGGCTGAGGCAGAAGACCCCAAACAGGGCACAACAGATGGGTAGGTCTTCTGAGTGAGCTATTTAAAATTACTATTACTAAGTTTATTGAATGTATAAAACAATTGCCAGGCATAATGTGTTGCCTTCCAGCACAAATTCACACACAGATGTTAAGTCTTGTATGCAGCCATCCACTTGGCATTAAGAAATGCTTGACAATTTCTTACAGATGAAGCTCACATCCACAGGTTATACTTCAATAAAGTCAGTCTTGTGGAACTGTACACTTGTACAGCTTTTAAAGGTGGCTTTTTCTGATACTGCAGAACAAAATACAGCCAAATAGCAGTATTTAGTCATTCCAACTTAGAAGCTTTATGATTAACAGTAACTGGAGAATATGAACATGGGATATTTGAATGCGGAGCTGAAGAGAGTAGAAAAATGCTGCAGAGAACTAAAGAGAAACCCCAGAAGAATAAGCATAATTTATTAAATGTAATTCTCTCTGTTGGATCAAAAAGACATATTCATGGTAACAATGTCTTCTTTATTGGTTCTCTCCTTTCTTCTGTTCAGGTCTGGTTTCAAAACAGAAGGGCCAGAACACCAAAGAGGATAGGTTCCAGGATAAGGATCGGGAACCATGCTGCAGCTCCTTATAGCCACAGTGAGAGAACCTGTCCAAGAAGCAGCCTGGACAGCAGCCCGAGAAGCAGTCCAGGAAACCTCCACAATATTCACACGCAACAAAATTACCAGCCACACAACTTTCATTATGCTGAAAGCTATGCAGGAGCAGGGTTGTGGCAGCCACCTCTCAACAACACGCAGACAGGAGAGTGCACCCCGGAACAGCAGAGCTCCCCGGAATTGAACCCTGCTTATTACCAGCAAGCTGCTTTTTGTGGAACTGGGCTTTATGAGACTTCCCAGGTGAGCAACTGCCCAGTTCCATACAGTGGTGCCTCGCAAGGCGAAATTAATTTGTTCCGCGAATTTTTTTGTCTAGCGAATTTTTCGTCTTGCGAAGCACGAAATCCCATAGGAATGCATTGAAAATCAATTAATGCGTTCCTGTAGTCAAAAAAAGTCCCAACAAAGCCAAATTTGGTACAACAAGAGTTTATTAAGTGCTCTTTAAAGTCACACATACTGTAAAGAGCATTTCAAAATTCAAACCCAGAAATTTTTTTAAAAAACAGCAGAGTGGCCCAATGGTCACAGAAAATCATAAAAATGCAGGAAAAAAAACAAGCTTCCAGATTCTTGCAAACCCCTCCCCAACTGTTCCCCCAGCCACCCAGCACACAAAAATTCAAATCCAGAATTTTTTTTTAAAAAAACAGCAGAGTGCCCCAATGGTCACAAAAAATCATTAAAATGCAGGGGGAAAAAACAAGCTTCCAGATTCTTGCAAACCCCTCCCCAACACCAAGTCCTTGAATTCCAAACACCCCAACCCAAAATCCAACCCCCCCAAAAAAAAGTTTTAAAAGCTTAACTTACCAAATGGCTGCAAAAGAAGTTTTGGAAAAGCTTCAAAAAATACTAAAGTCTTTAAAAGGCTACTATGTACACTGCGTTCTATGAGTTGCTCCTCGAAGTCAAGTCGCAACTGTATTAACGGTGTTAAGAAAAAGGAAACAAACTTGCAAGACGTTTTCGTCTTGTGAAGCAAGCCCATAGGGAAATTCGTCTTGCGAAGCAGCTCAAAAAACGGAAAACCCTTTCGTCTAGTGAGTTTTCTGTCCTGCGAGGCATTCGTCTTGCAGGGCACCACTGTATTACGGTGCGGAGATGGTGAGGCAGCCTCCACCATCATCTGATAACTTCTTCATGGCATCAAGCACTTATACTCCCTGGTCTGCAACGGGGACTTATTCAGCTACAAATCCTGTACAAATGCAGAATGTTGATGGAAGTGCTTCAGACTCTCAGTTTTTCACTTTAAGTCAGGTTCCAGATTAGCATCCCAACTCCTTTCTTGCTATCCTGTACATATTTTCCAAGCTCCCTCTTTTAATGCCTTTTAATGTATGACTTGGATGTTTTGAATAAAGTTTGTTCCTTTACCAGCTTGTCTGGAGTCTTCATTTAACTTTCCATTTTTGAAACATTCACTTTCCTTTGTGCAAGCATATAAACATGGGCTTAATTTTTCCATAGAAAAAAGTCAGTTGTGCAGTACATGTGGTTCTAGAGATAAAAGGTCAGGTCTACTAATGGCTGAAAATTCCTGAGACACATTTTAATGCACCAATGGCTTTCTGCCCCTTTCCCTTTTAAGTCTCTGTATCTGAGGCTAGAGTAGGTGGCAATAAATGTGGTGGGAAGTTGCTATATTTTCTTTGTATGCAAAAGTATATTTGTAGATCCTGCTATAAGTAGATTTAGTAACACTTTTCTGTGTTAATAAGTTTGGTTTCCATTCATGAGTCTTCCATTTTTAAAAAAACAGAAGTTTGAGATGGGGATATAAGATTTAATTGATTTTTCTACCATGAGTGTCTTAAGTTGTGTTCCAAAGCTTTAAAGACAACTAAGTTTAACTTGTATGTGCCTTAGCCTGCAACATGGGCATTTATATCTATTAAAAACTTTGTGGGGGGATATTTTGAACAATTATTTCATTTTCTTGCTTTTAATCCCCCCCCCCGTTTTGTGCTCTACTGCCTTCAATGAAGCTTTATAGGAGGGTTGCCTGTGAACTAGAGGTACCACTGTATATGCCTGAGGGAAGATAGCCGCGCCTTGTGGTGGCGCCTGGGGAGCGACTACGAGATAACTCTGAAGGGCTTCCCTCTCGACATTGCCTCCCCTTATTACTTTCCCGCAGCATCAGCGCTATGACGAACGTATTGCTGGGGCAACGGGGGGGTGTCCTTCCCGCTCCTCTTTCTGGTCCCAACGGCCGCCCATCCCCCACTCCCACTCGCTTCGCCTCAGAGATTCAAGGTTGGCGCCGCGCGCCGTTTCCCGCCCAACCGCCCCCGCGCATGCGCCCCCGCCTCTCCTGCCTGGGCGCCCTTTGGCCACGGCTTCCGCTGCGGCGCCACGCCGGCCGCCCTCCTCCTCCCTGGTCTCCTCGCTCCTCTCCCTCCCCCGTCCCCCCTGTCTCCTCTTCGCTCCCTGTTAACACAATGACCCTCCGCCCCACCCGCAGGGGGGACCCACCCGTGAGGCGAGATAAGCGCATTAGCATGTCTGGCCTCTGAGGAAGGCTGCCCCCTCTCGCCTTCCGTGCTGCTCCTTTCATTCCTTCATCCTTCTGCTCCCCTCTGGCCCCTCCAGGCTTAGCGCGCGGGGGGGGGGGGGACCGGCTGGGCTGCCCTAAATCCTCCTCTGCTTGGAAGCTGGATCTTCCTCACTTCCACTTCTACCCCACTCCAAATCTGCCTCTACAGCAGCCTCGGGGCGAAGAGGAGGCGCCACTGGTCTCTTCCTGCCTTTCTTCCCCATTTGATCTTGATCCCCCAACAATCTCCCTAGGAAAAGTGGGTAATTTCAGGAACAGATCAGAAACCGGGACGACTTCTGTAAATCTTCCCTGGGGGGGGGGGCAGTTTTGGGACTCGTCTCAGGTGACCAAATGTCTTGGGCCGGCCCTGCTGACCCCCCTCCAGGAGTAAGGCTGGCCAAGGGGGCTGGGACGTCAGCTCAGGCAAATGCAACCCGGGGAGGATTTCCGCCTGAAGCCTGTGCCCCCTTTTTCATCTTTGCCTCCTTTTCTGAACCTGCCCCTGGGAATTCGGCTGGTGTTTTTCTCCCTCCTCCATAAGGAAAGCCCTGAGGGCCCTGAGCACTAGCATTCCCTGGGCGGTTGCCAAATGATGAGGGGTGGGTGTGCTTTCCTGCACACATGCCTGGGAGTAAACCACCTACCAGCTCCTCTTAGGTTTCCTTAGGTGAGAGAAAGGGTTACTAGAGTGATAGCATAGTAGGTGCCTCCCAGAACTCATTGGAGGAAGAGTAAATGGTGACCACCACAGCACTGTCGAAAACGAGGAAACAGATATCATTCAATGGCTCTGTGCTAATTTAAGGTAATATTAATTTGTGTGTTTGGAAGTATGCTTGATTCCCACCCCTACCCCTCAATTTTATTATTTTATCTGTTAGTAAACCACATTGCAGTTTTTTGTTTTACTATCAAGTGATGTATAAATTTAATGAAATAAATAAACAAATGGCCAAAGGCAACTTAAAAACAATTACTGTAATTTAAATAGAAATATAATACTTCTCACTGTATTTAGGTGACCTGAATGCCTGCTTAGTCTGCTGTCCAAATGCTGACTGTTGGCGGGCATTTGTTTGAAAACTGCAGCTAGACTATAAAGCCCTTGAAATAATGCTGTGTCTGCTATGTCTCTGTTCCAGCACTCTTTTCTTTAATCAAATTTCCACTATACTTTTCTTCAACAAGGCTACACTTTCTGAAAAACAACCTATTCACAATGGGCTTCAGAAACCACAAAGTTACTGTCTAACAACCTGCAGATAAAGACACTCACACATATTAATTAATTAATTAATTAATTACAGATCTTTCCAAAGAGTACCCACATTGAAGTATGATTTCTGGTAAAATAACTTACGGTGAAAAGAATTTTTAGGCAAACTTAATGCACGGAAGAGTTATGGGTATTTAAAGAGCTTAGATGGTTATTTAAAGATTGCTCGTTCAAAATATACATTGAGCTTTTGAAGCAAATGTCTAGACACAACTCCAGTTTTTCTGATATCTGCAGGCATCACATTGCCCACAGTCAAACTGGACTAATTTGAGTAATATAATAATTTTAATATTTGGAACGGAAATGAGATGAAGTGGGTGTCGATCAGGGAGAGAGAGCTTTATTGGCAGTATTTTTTAAATACTGAAATACACTTTTCCATTTTTTAAAAAACAGAAGTTTGAGATGGGGATATAAGGTTTAATTGATTTTTCTACCATATGTGTGTTAAGTTGTTCTCCAAAGCTTTAAAGACACTTTATTTCATTTTCTTGCTCTTAATCCCCCCCCCCCCAAGGTTTGTGCTCTACTGCCTTCAATGAAGCTTTATAGGAGGGTTGCCTGTGAACTAGAGGTACCACAGCATTGGTGCTGTTCATATTAGGAAGTTACTTTGTGGTACATTCTGCTTTGAAATTTGTCAAGTTACAATTTACGCGGTGAAACATTGTGATCATTGAGCCTAGGAGGAAGAAAGGGACATAATGTATAAATGAACTAGTAATAGGTTGAAACGCAGCTATGTATTTGATACCTCAACTTTGCTTGCTTGTTTTCCTTTTTTCGTCCTCCTACAAATAAAACCTATTCAATGTTCCGGGTTGCTATGTTCTTATTGTTTTTATTTACTGAATTTATACGCCGCCCTTCGGAGCCCAGATCGGCAAACAGAAACAGTACACACTTTAAAAACAAAAACAAAGCAAAAACATTCTAAAACATTTCGAACATTAAAAAAATAACAATTTTAAACACCTAAAAGCAATTTCAGTTAGGAAGAATCGTAAAAGTAATTATAGGAGGTTTGTTGGTTTGTTTTTTAAACTATTCTTCTGTCCCCTGATCTCGGGGTTGTCAGGAACATTATTCAGCAGCCACCAAATGCCTGAGCAAACAGCAATATTTTCAAATTCCTAAGGAAACGCAATAATGATGAAGACGGGGCAGCTCACTAGAGAGAGCATTCCGCAACCAGGGAACCTCTTTAAATGGGCTGACCGTCCAGATTGAATTAAAGCAATTTAAACCAACACCAACGGCACTGTCATTTTATTTATTTATTTAGGTTTTTAAAAGACTAACATACGAATCCTAACTTGCAGGTACCCGCTTGGAAAAGGCATTCTTAGTGCAAGGAATTCCTCTTCTAAGATGGCGGGTGCCCTTGCATATCCAATGCACCGTTTTTAAAAGAACGTAAGCTGTTTCCTAAGTCTTCAAAACCAGCGAAAAATGAGTGCAAATTTAGTTATATGTTAATAAAATATAGCTTGCTTGCATAGCTTAGATTTCTTTCTTTGGTTGCTACCGCTGTATACGGTATTATTCGCATTTGATGCGATTGCTGGCAGTTACCAGAGCCTCCAAGGCAAGGTACTAATTTATTTAGATGGCAGAGGCTGGAATGAGGGGTATTGGAATTAAGTTGTTCCAAGCTTCTTTGTCGATATGAAATAATTTACACTTGCTTCTTTTCAGAACAACAAAAACCTTTTTAAAAAGAGAGTACCCGTTTAAGATACGAAGTGTGTGTGTGGGGGGGTGTTCTTTGGTTGGACCTCGCAAGTGTGTTTTTTGTACAATGCGGGTGTGGCTTGACAAAGAAAATGCGAAACAGGCGCCCGAAATCTCTCTCTCTCTCCCCTCACCTCTCAATTCTCTTCCATTCAGTTGAAGAGTCAATTGCCAAAGGGGTGTCGACGGAGGGAGGGGTTTGACCCAGTTTGGCAAAGCAACCGATTTTTTGAAAGAGAATGTAACTCTTTCTATTGGTTGAGAAGTAAGGGTGAAAAGCAAAAATGATGAAGACTGGGCAGCTCATTGGGAGGGCATTCCGCAACCGGGGAACCTCGTATTGGTTGAGAAGTAAGGATGGGATTGTCCACCGGCGATAAATGCCCAGACCGAACCCCCAGCAGAATAGCAGAGTGAACCTGAGGGAGTTAACCTGAGGGATCTTAGTGTCCATTTTTAAGGCAAAACCAATTCAGGAGAGAGCGAGAAACAGTTTTTTCATGATGGCAACCAACAACGAAGGTAAGAGAAACTTTTTTTAAAAAAAGATTATTAAGCCCTGAGCTTTCCATGTCGGGAGGAAGATCTGCAAGTGTCGCTTCAGTTTCAGCCTTTGCTCATCCAGGTGCCTCCGAGCTTAACGTGAAAGGTTCCTTAGTCAAGAGCCAAATTCCTCTTTCCTGGGTTTTTGTGGGGTTTTATTTCGGGGAGGGGCGTGTTGTACCGTGGATGTAAAGGCTTTTTGTAAGGGATGGGTGCGTTGTGTCCCCTCCTTTTCAAATTTAGGAAGAAATTGTGCCCATACTTGTTCAGAAATCCTGGTTCCTGATTATGGCTTCCTTCTCCTTCCCAGTAAAATTATTGGTGGCACATACTTTCAAATATCAAAGGTTCTGGGTTTGAACAGTAAAAACTCTTAACAGACCTGGTTTCAACCTAATTTGAGGATAAAACCATCTGGTTTTCTGGGCCACCTTTATAGCCTGATCCACCTGACCGAACTCCCAAGGGAGTGTGCATAGGATATTCCTATTAGGATGGCATCATTCAGCACCTTGCATTGAGAGACCAAATGTCCAGCATTCAGCTGGAACCACACTTAAGCAACATTGCTCTTCTAGCCAATGTCCCGCAAGTCCCTAGTTCTCCCACACTGAAAAAATTACACCAGACAAGGCACAAATATTCAGCGGTCCTCTGAGCTATAAAGTGAAATTATGACCTATCCATTTGGAAATAATGGGTATTTTGTTCTCTCCTTTCTTTTGTTCAGACCTGGTTTCAGAACAGAAGAGCGAGAACAAAGGTGACTGGTTCCAAAATAATGATCAGGAACCGAGCTACAGCTCCTTATAGCCGCTGTGACAGAAGAAGTCCATTAAACAGCCTGGGGAGCAGCCCAAAAAGCAGCCATGCAGCTTCCATTATCCCGAAAGCTTTTGTTCAGACCTGGTTTCAGAACTGAAGAGCGAGAACAAAGATGACTGGGTCCAGAACAATGGTCAGGAACCAAGCTACAACTCCTTATAGCTGCTGTGACAGAAGGAGAAGTCCAAGCACTCCGAGAAGGAGTGCAAGAAGTCCGACGCAGCAACATTACCAGCCACGCAGCTTCCATTATCCCGAAAGCTATGAAGGAGCAGGGTTCTGGCAGTGACCTCTCAGCACCACGCAACCAGGAGAGCCCGTCTATGCTGCACAGCAGCAGAACTCCCAGGAATTGAACCCGGTTCATTACCAGCCAGCTGCTGTTGGGGGAACTGGGCTTTGTGAGACTTCCAAGGCAAGCAACTGCCCAGTTCCATATTATGATGCAGAGATGATGAGGCAACCTCCACCATCGGCTGGTAACTTCCGCGCTCCATCAAGCAGTAAAGCACTCTGGTCTGCAATGGGGAACAGTCATTCAATGGTGAACACTTATGCAATGGGGAATCATCCAGCTGCAAATCCCGTGCAAATGTTGCCTGAAGATTACCAAAATTGGCAACAAAGCAATATTTTCCCTTCTCCCGACGCCTTCTAGGGTTACCCATCCATATAAATCCCCCCCTCTTTTAAATTTTATATATTTTTTAGTTTTTCAATAAAGTTTGTTATTTTAATGCCTTCTACTGGCTTTCCTTTTACTGAAGCATTCTCTTTCCTTTGCCCAAGCAAGCTAAAAGCACTTGCATATTGAAATCAAAAATAAAAGCTGAACAATTGGCCACTTCTTCAAATAAGGGCCAAATTCAAAATCTGGAGTTGGAACAATTGGGGAAATGTTTCAAAAGGTTACAATTTTGCTTTTGTTTTTGTTGGGTTGATGTGGGTTAAATGTTTAGTTGGGGTTGGTGGTTATTTTAATTTGGGTATAAGTATAAACTGTTCATTATTGCTATTATTATAATAATTATTTATTATTACATTTGGTTTCTTGGTTTGCTATTTATTTGTTTTGTTGTTAAATGTTTGGTGCATTGTGTTGTAAGCATAATGTATTTTTGTACTTTTTGCAGAAAACAATAAAGCATATATGGATATAGATATATCCCTGTGTTTTTGTGCATGTGATTCTATGGGGATGGATTTTTCTGAGCCCTGCCTGCCTGCCATGCTACATAATGCCCTCCCTTTTTGAAATGTTGCCTGAATACAGAAAGGGATTGGTTCTGCCGGATCCCCTCTCTGCATTTGCGTGCAGCTTCCACGAAGGAAGAGTTCACCCAAACCAAAATCCACAGTAGCTTGAGGATGTGACTCAGACATTGGGTTAAATCATGGAATTCAAAGTGTTAAATGAGGATGCTAATTGAGAGTATTGGGAATGCCTTACAAGATTCCAATCTGTTTATAATGCTACACATTATCACTTCATCATTTAGTATTTCCTCTTGTCCCTAATCTTAAACCAAGCTAATCCTTGCTGAGCTTCTGACATCCAGACAAGGGACCAATTCTGTTTATGCGATACAGGGTTTGCTTTCCCTCTGCTTTCCACCCAAATGGTTCTGAAACCGGGTTTCAATTCCACGAGCTTATTTCTCTATATATATCCCACCCAGAGGCGCCCACTTGAATAGAACATTGGGCGGGGGGGGGGCAAGGGACCTGGGCCCAAGAGTTGGCTCCTAGGACCCCACCTTTTCCCCTGGGAAATTGAGGCGGCCCACCTCCTTCTTCCCCCTCCGCCCTCTCAGCCCCCGACACCCCCGCGAGGGAGTCCAGCCTGAGAGGCGCAAAGGCACCCGACTGAGCTTCGGGGCTGGTAGTAGGGTGGGTGGGGGTGTGTGTCTCTCTCTCTCTGTGTGTGTGTGTGTGTAGGGATTGTGGGGGGTGTAGGGATTGTGGGTGTGGGTGTGCAGGGATTTGAACCCTGCCTGGCCTCAGGCCAACATGCTAATACGCCGCCAAATATATATATGCCTGAGCGAACATGGCGCCCTATGGAGACCGGCTACGAGATAACTCTGAAGGGCTTCCCTCTCGACATTGTCTTCCCTTATTACGTTCCCGCAACATCAGCGCTATAACCAACGTCTTGCAGGGGCAACGGGGAGGGCATGTCCTTCCCGCTCCTCTTTCTGGTCCCAACGGCCGCCCATCCCCCACTCCCTCTCCCTTCGCCTCATAGAATCCAGGTTGGCACCGCGCGCTGTTTCCCGCCCAAACCGCCCCCGCGCATGCGCCCTCGCCTTTCCTGCCTTGGCGCCGTTTGGCCACGGTTTCCCCTGCGGCGTCACCCCGGCCGCCCTCCTCCTCCTCCTCCCTGGTCTCCCCTCTTCTCCCCCCCCCCCATCCCCTCCGTGTCCTCTTTGCTCCCTCTTAACACAATGACCCCCTCCCACCCCACCCCGCAGGGGGGACCCACCCGTGAGGCGAGATAAGCGCATTAGCATGTCTGGCCTCTGAGGATGGCTGCCCCCTCTCGCCTTCCATTCTGCTCCTTTCATTCCTTCATCCTTCTGCTCCCCTCTGGCCCCTCCAGGCTCAGCGCGAGTGGGGGGTGGGGGTGGGACCGGCTGTGCTGCCCTAAATCCGCCTCTGCTTGGAGGTTTTTTGTTCTCTCTTGTTTTTGGTTGATCATGATTTTTAATTATTATAAATCAAGACAGATCCATTTAGTCAGAAATATGTCCCTCTCAATCCCTACCATTTCATTTACTTATGTACTGCTTTTGAAATGAACCTCACAAAGTGCTTTACATCAATATATCAAAACAATAAGCATCCATTAAAAATGTAATAAAACAGCAAAGGTAAAGTGCAAGGGGGAGAAGTTCGATGATTTTAGGATTGTAGCTTTTAAAAGTGTAGTTTAGTGGGAGGTTGGATCTTATTATTTTTTGTTAAATGTGAACCTCATTTTTGTTCCAAATTGTTGCTCTCTAGACCAGTTTCTATTCACCCAGACCAAATGATTCTGCCAGCCTGAACAGTTAATACTTAAACTCTTCTGTATTGCTTCATCAGTGTGATTCCACTATTGACAGAGAACTTTGATCACCATGTTAACATCTATGATGTCATGAATAGCTCTATCTGAATTGAAATTTACATGGATTTGCTGAACATTCAGATATCTATTTAAATAGTGTGTGAAGCAATCCTAAGAGAATGATAACTTGGGAAACTGCTCTGCTTGGCTGTCCTACAATTGCATTCAGGATAAGAATAAGACTACAGTGAGGGCAGGCAGATCTCTGAAGTACCAGGTGTGTATCTTTTCTCCTCAAACTACTTGCCAGCTCAAACACTGCACAGAATTTTCCCCACTGATTGATCTACGTTGGATTATTCCTGTCTGATTTTGGGATGCAGGAAGAGCTGCTGATTTGTTCTATTTGTCTAGTTTTAGGAGGGTTTTAAAAACAATTAATTAATTAAAAACATTTAAAGACAGAAGAGAGAGAGACAGACAGACATTGCACATACTTTTGTAAACCAAGAAAATCTTTAGTAAAGATACATTAAAAAGAAACATTTAAAGACCACTTGATTGTAATAGAATCTCTGTAAACAAAACATTAAAATTACCAATGACTGACAGTTAAAAACAAGTATTTTAAAAATTTGGAATATAATTTAAATCAGCAATAAGCTAAAAAGATATTAAAACACATTCCATTTCTACATGCCTAGATAGGCTAGCCTAAGTAAAAACACCTTTAGCAGGTGCCGAATATAATAGTTTTTTGTTGTTATTTTTATTTTCCAGTGCTTGCCAGTTTTTGTAGGTCAATGCCAATAAAGATTTGAATAAAAATAACTATTTTGAGAATCATTTCTGAAAATGGCCTCTCTTCATAGTTGTTTCTTTTTTTAAAAAAAAACCCAACAACAACAAATAGTTTGTCTCTACTTCAGTTTCATACTTTCCAAATTTCTCAGTTAAAAGAGGGTTTCCTATTCAGTAAGACAATAGTTACTTTAGTGTGAGTGAATATATATGTACAAGTAAACACACACACACACACACTTTTATGGGGCCTGGATACATTCATGTCCTGTTAACATAGCATGGAAACATTCCTTTCATTCATGTTGCCTTTTGTTTCATTCATGTTGCCTTATCTAGCTATGAACTCAAGAGATGGCCCTAGACAAGTTCTGTCTCTCAACCCTAGCCCCTTGGAATGTATATAAGTTAATGATAAGGTTGGGCTTGATTGTGTCCATAAAGAAGATAATTATTTAGAGAGACAGAGTCATCTCAGGCTGATTTGGAGTTGATGGTCCAACTTCCTTGGCCTGAGCACAAATTATCTATTCAGTTAACTGTGAGAGAATTACTCATCTGAAAATTAAGATTACAGGATTTCTTTGTATTACAGCCTTATTCCTGGCATGATGAACCATAATTGATCCTGAGACTGATCACTGCCATTGTGTGAGTATGTTTTAACATGCAGCCTGAAAAGAAGAGGAGTTCTGAAGCATGTGGACTACCCCTACTCATTGGCAGAGTTTGCTTGGAAATGTTTTGCTTTGCTGATGGCAGTAAGCCCCTGTGACTTCCAGCAACCTGCCTAGCATATCAGTTTGTATAGAATGCTAAAACCATGGCTTACAAAACGATGTTTTATTAAACCATGGTTTAGCTGCATTGTGTGTGAACCCAGCCCATAACTATGGTTTATTTACTATGGTTAAATGTTCTAGCTAGTTTAGAAATCTTAATTAATGTTAACCATAGCTTAGTGTTACATGTGAACCTGGATACCCTCCTTAACTATGGTTAAAGTGCTATTGCCCAAAAGTTGCAATGCTGTCAATGAAGTGCTGCAAAAAATTCAAACTGCTCTCAAGGTACAACTGCTCTCGCTGTGCTTTTAATGATTCTATGATGCATTGAATCAAGATTTAACTGATTATCTGCCTGATGCCTCAGTTGTAACCATGGTTTATTAACTATGGTTAATGTTAATAAGGGGTTAGTGTTACGTACAACCAGGCCAATGACATGTTCTAAGATCTGATCAATAGCTTCAGTAAGAATTTATAAAGTAGTTTGTGAAGGTTTTCCTTCTGGTGGTGTTTTTTAATTTCAAATGCTAAGATGACTAAAAGAAAGATCTCTGGGTTTTTTTTAAAGGTGAGTTTGAATAGTTTATTAAATTCATTATAGATGTTATCCCAGAATTCCCCGATGACCACATATGGTAAAATAACCCCACATTTGTTTTACATCTCCAACAAATCAGTGATCCTCCTTTATACATTTTCGCTAGTTTCAAGGGGGTATGATGCCATCTATATAGCATCTTGGGACGTGGGTGGCACTATGGGTTAAACCACAGAGCCTAGGACTTGCCAATCAGAAGGTCGCCGGTTCGATTCCCCATGATGGGGTGAGCTCCCGTTGCTCGGTCCCTGCTCTTGCCAACCTAGCAGTTCGAAAGCACGTCAAAGTGCAAGTAGATAAATAGGTACCACATTGGTGGGAAGGTAAACAGCGTTTCCGTGCGCTACTCTGGTTCGCCAGAAGCGGCTTAGTCATGCTGGCCACATGACCTGGAAGCTGTATGTATGCTCCCTTGGCCAATAAAGTGAGATGAGCACTGCAACCCCAGAGTTGGTCACAACTGGACCTAATGGTCAGGGGTCCCTTTACCCCTTTACTTTATATAGCATCTTCATGGTGCTTTCCCTAGAGGAACCACATTCTAACATGCAGCACATTGTGAAGACTGGGCCTGATTTCTGAGTTCACATAATGTGTATAGATATCCATTCCACTGTACATTCTATTACCTTTGCCACTGCCCTTTCTAGAGTGCTGAGAGACTAGAGTGCTCCAGTTTTTTCAGGGTCAACATTTTGTGTTCTTCACAATACTAACAAAGCCTTTTGACTCTTGGCAGTTTTTTGTTTTTTTCATTAGAATGCCTTTGCTTAATTTTAATTCATGACATTTGACAATTTTGTGCAAAACAAACCAGACATTTTAACACACAAGGCATTTGCGATCAGTTCCTGACAGTACTGAGTAATCAGTATTTAAGCAATCTTTATTATTATCCCTTAACAACACAGTTGTGGCAGTTTGACTCCTCCCACCAATGTGAACAAAGGCTTGCTAGACAGCTGATATCAATCTAGACTCAATGTCTGGAGATCAGTGATAAGGCATCACATGTTTGCAGCTGAGGGGTGGGGTGGGTGGAGTCAGAAAGAGCTTGAAAGGGAATTTTTAACCCTTTCTGCTTTGTTTCCCCCCACCAATCTGAATGGCTTCCCAAGCTTCTATATTCTTCACATGGCAGGGATGGCCAGAAGGTAGATGAGCTCTAGGTGATTTTAAGTAGATCAGAAAGGATTTCTGACTCACCCATGTTTATCAATAACAGCAACAAAGTAATCCCCCTCCCCTAAATTCAGCATTGTAGGTTCTATACAGTAAAAAATAAAATAAAACGGGAGGGGGGGAAACAAATTTGCTGCATGGTGCCTGCAACCTCCACCCTTCCTGTTGTGCAAATACTAGCTCTGAGGGGGCAACTTGGGTGAAATGGCATGGTGTTTTAAACCCATTCCTTAGCACCGCAAACAGATCTGAATCCGTAACTACCACCTCAACCCCCAAAATGTTGTGTTTGCCATTTCTAAAATTAACAAGAAATGAGTTTATTACGGATCTTCCAAAATTAGGTCTGGCTTGGTTCCAAGTCACTTTCTCTGTAACAGAAAGTGTTTTAGTGTAGGAAGTAGATTTCACATAGTGCATGGAGTAAATATATGGAGGTGTGGGCTTTAGAATTTGTATCAGGATGATAGATTTGAATGACTCCCAATACATAGATTGAGTTCCCAGGCCATTAGTTGTTTATCTCTACTCAGTAAAGAAGTAAGGAGTTTTGTTTTGTTTTTAAAAGAAGCATGGTAAGAATCAGAATGGATTGTAAATCTATTACATTCTTCTTTTTTATTCATTTTTGCTTTTAACAATTATCATCTCACATAAATCATACTCATTCTACACATAGGATTCCCTGAATCCCCAGACTTCCCTCCACCTTTCCATGGTTTCCCAATATCTTCTTTTCCAACTGCAGCATATAATATTCTCTATATTTTCTTAAAACTCAGCTTTTAGCATAGTTCCCACTACATTGCAAGAGCTGTTTGGAATCCTGCCAATGTTTTTAATTGTTTGCAGTGTTCTTTTAAGTAACTTATAAAGTTTCCCCATTCTTTATTAAATTTATTGTCCCCTTGATCTCTGATTTTCCCAGTCATTTTTGCCATTTCGGCATAGTCCATCATCTTTATCAGCCATTCTTCTTTTGTAGGTACTTTGTCTTCTTTCCATCTTTGGGCAAATGACAGTTTTTGTAGCATACATAAATTGTCTATTCTGATCCTTAGGTATTTCTGGATCTAAAATTCTTAGTAAGAAAGCTTCAGGTTTTTTCACAAAAGTAATTTTAAACATCTTTTTCAACTCATTATCAATCATTTCCCAATATCCTTTTGTCTTCTTGCACGTCCATCACGTGTGGTCAAATGTGCCTTCTTTCTCTTTTACTTCCAACATATATCTGTAGCTGTTCTATACATTTTTGCTAACTTGGTAGGAATTCAGTACCAGCGATACATCACTTTCATATAATTCTCTTTCAACATACAGCATGTTGTAAATTTTAAATCTTCCCTCCATAATTTTTCCCATGATGCCAATTGTATAGTATGTCTAATATCGCTTGCCCGTGAATCTATCACATTCTGATTCTTGCAGTGCATTTTAAAAGAATCTCCTTTTGAAATATGTATGATCAACAATCCCATTTCTGCATTGATCGTGAAGACCTTCACAGCTGCAAGAATTTGACTATGCACTTTGGAAAGTATGATGGTTGAATTGAAAACAAGTTCCTTGTCTTGCCAGCCACAGAATTTTAACAAGGCCAGCAAGTTGCTAACCAATCAGAGAATCAGGAAACCATCTTAAAGTGCCTACAAAATAGAAAAGGTTTTGTCAAGTGTCTGAAGTTCAAAAGGCAGGAGAGCTGTCTAAACTCAGTCAGGACTGGGTCCATAATATTGAATGCATAGAATCTGTAAATTACAAGCTGTTCATCTGAACCATGGGGGACCACCACCAACGTCTTCCCTGAAAACCTCAGTCATCAAGCTGTGATATAAGGGATCAGATGGGCTGCATCCTCCAGAAACTCCTGTAACAGCTCCTCCACCACTCTCTTCACCATGTTGCCCAAGAAGGGGGTATTTGCAAGCAGATGGTGGTTGTCGTAAAGCACAACAAAAGGTGCAAGAGGAGGTTGCAACGGGCACAATGACACTTTTTCCTCTCATGCCTTTGGGCCTGCTCTCGCTTAGGTAAATTGCCCCCACCTCACTGAACAACCCTTTACCCAAAGGTTTCTTTCCCTTCAAATTTCTAGCCCCAGAGTATGCTGCGAAGGACCTTTGTGAAGGGGTAACTAGTAAGTTGGAGTCTCAGACAGGTTTTCTTTAAATAAACAATAAAGATTTATTTAAGGCAAGATAGTATATAACACAAATGGATTCAACCTAGGTTAGTTCAGAAATACAGTGCGATTTCACTTTAAGTTTGTCTTCATTTGTTTTTGCATTATTGGTTTGCACCTCCAGCACACTTCTGATCTATTTTTATACCATTTGGTCAGGGTAAGGTGCCATCTGTACATCATTTTCATGATGTTTTCTCTAAGATTATAGCATGCTGTAAACTTCATGTCCACCTTCCATAATTTCTCCCACTGGTTCATGCAAATATTATATCCAAGTTCTTGGGCCCAACGCACCATCACCCCTTTCTTTTACTTTTTCTTTTACCTCCCACTCAAGATATAGATTGTACATTTTTGAAATATATTTTCCTTTGGATTGGATTACTTCTTTTCCCAAATCTGATGTCTTATTTTCAAATCCTTTTTTTAAATCTGTACTTAATCTTTCATTTAATTGAAAATATTGTAACTAATCCGTCAGGTACAACCTTATTTCTTCAAACTTCTTCAGTGTCAATTTGTTATTGTTTTCTTCTAATATCATTCTATACGTTGGCCAGTCTCCTTTCATATTTTTCTTTTTTACTGCCATGGCTTCTGTCGGTGAGGTCCACCAGGGGGTCTTTGGTTCTAGTATTTCTTTATATTTTCTTCCATATTTTATAAGGGGATTTTCTCACTATATGGTTTGGAAAAAAAAACCTGTGTACCGTCACCTTCTCATAGACTAAATACGTGTGTGACAGAAATAAAATCCACTGAATTAAATGGGACTTACTCTATAGTGTGTTCAGGATCGTAGGCTTAATTAAAAAAATTAAAAGCTTTCCTTGCAGTTGTGGCTGTGACTGCCTATCTATTTTATTCCGTTGTATTTTATCCTTTTCTGATACTCTCCAAACATCTCTAAGACTTTGGTAATCATCCAGTTTTGGTTAACCTGTTCAGAGGAGAGGATTGATCACATCAGGTCAATTACCTACTTAGTTATAAAACTAAGAGTGACTACAGAACTGAAAGCCTCTCTTCTATCTGAGATGCATTGGTGACACTTTCCTCTCACAGGCCTTGGGTGGCAGGCTGTACTTTATTTCAGACAGCCCATTAACCTAAAAACACCTCTTTATGAGTAACAGGCCATATAACAGGATTGTGGACAAGAGGGACCAGACGCTGTGGCAGAGCCAGGTACCAACTCTTTTCCCATATCTAGTTTAACATAATTATTACAGGAGCTAATAATGTCAATAGAACCTGAGGGGCTAATTCACCTGCTCATCTTCCAAAGTAATATATGCCATCAGTTGCCTTCGAGCTGGTCTAAGCAATGACCTTCTAGCTGGTCTATGCAAAAGAATGAATGAGCACAAATCTGAAATGGCAGTATAGAAAAGCCAAAGAGGGAACATTTCAGCTTCTCAGGATGCTCTGTCACTGACCTTAAGGTGTTCATTACTGAATGAAGTGACCTCAGACCATGAGACCATTGTATTACAATGCACCAGTGCTATTATTTGCAGATGGAATCAATACAATAGGTGCTGGGTTTACGTTTTTTAAAACCACACTGGATGTGCTAAAAACTGGCTTACCAGTGCAAGGATGTCTGTGTTATCAACTGTTTTTGGTGCATAACTGCAGTTTAAAATGTCACAATCCTCAACTGTATAATTCAGCATTTAGTTTCCCTCTGGTAGCTTTTTACAAGCTCCCCACCAATTGTGCCCCTGCAACTTTATGCATCCAATGAAGTGAATTATATTGTGTGTGTCATAATAAATTTTGTAATCTTTCAGGTGCCACAAGACTCTTCTGTTGGTTTTGCAGAATTGAAAGGATTCGCCCTGCACCAATTTTACAATGATTGCTTACAGATTGAAATGGTGATCTGAAAAAGCCATTGTGAAATGGGTACTAACTTTTGTGCTAGATTCTACTGCCTCAAATGAATGGCATCTCAGCCTGTGGTCTTTATCTTGCAGGTCATGATTACAACATCTTTTTGTGCTTAAATAAGAAAGAAACTCTGATCTCCCTCACCCCCTGCTTTGTGAAACACATTACCCTACTGTGGATTTTGGAGTTGCTGTTGTTGTTGTTTTCTAATGGGCCAGCATGCCTACTTTTGCTTTTAATTGAGCTTATTTACAATGGATAGAGTACTCGTCATCTCCAAGAGAGAAAGTAGCTTTTTTTAAAAAAAAATTAGGGATGAGGGACATACAGAATCAGTATAGACTGAGTTCATCTTTTGAAGGCAAGGATGTGGTTTGTTTGTTTTTTAATTGCATGCATTAAATGCTTGTTTTTATTTCTTTAACTGCAAATGATTCTGGAAGAAGATCTGGTCGGTTGGCAACTAAAGAACTACTTGTAGCTGTTTTATTCATAGATCTCTTGTATCACATCTAATTTGTGCATATGTGACCACCTTTCTGTATATGAGGTCTGTTTAGGAGAATGCCAGGCTTTCCAAGAAATGCCAGGTTTTCCAAGCATTCTGCTTCACACAGTAGCCAACCATATCACTATGCAATACCAAAAGCAGGACACAGGTCAGGTGAGTACCCTTTCACCCTGTTCTTTCCCAGCAATTGATATGCCTCTGATAGCATATATCCATAACGATTAGTAGCCACTGATAGTCTTAGCATTCATGAATTTGCCTAATCTCTTGAGAAAGCCATCTAGGTTGGCAGCCATAATCACATCTTGTGTAATTCCAGGGCTGTGCTTGCGCACATACACACACACACTAATATGTGGACCCAGATCAGCCCTATCCCAACCTAGGTCACACCCAACCCAGATCTGGTCCTATATCAGGGTAGGACTAAAGGGGCAGGGCAGGGTAAGACAAATCCACTAGATTCAGTTTGATCTGCCAAATCTAGCACCCAGCCCCATTAAATTTCATAGTGCAGTGTTGAGAAATATAGTGGACTGGGCAGGTGAGGTTTTATGACATGGATTTGTCATATATTCCAAGCCTAAAGCCTATATCTCAGTGAATTCAGACTCACGCAGATTATGTGGTCTTTAAGGTGCTACTGGAAAGAAAAAATTTTTTTTTGTTTTGACTATGGCAGACCAACACGGCTACCTATCTGTAACTGAGATTATGTAGAGGTACTCAACAGAGATGTCCTCTATCTCCACTGCTGTTCGCACTTTCCACTGACCCATTGGCAGAACCATTAAGATCTGAATATATAATTGAATGAAGAGGGAACATAATGATATGCCAATAATGTAGCATTATTTGTGAAAAACCCTGAAACAACCATTTGGAGATGTCTTAGGCTTTGCTAGATTTATACACTTAGGCTCAGTTGTTTCAGGGTTTTTGCTGGGCGGCGAGCGGGGAGCATGTTGCAGCTGTTGTTGATTTGCTTGTGTATTAGTAAATTCAGTGGGACTACTTCTAAATTAGTTGTCCTAAGAGGGTCCAATCTAGAATCTAAAATTAACTGACTTATTTTATTATGACTAAACCTGGCTAAATGAAGGCTGAACGTCACAGAAGGCAAACTGTATTGGGCACAATCTAGTTCACGGGCAACTTCATTGAAGCTTCATTGAAGGCAGTAGAGCACAAACCTTGGGGGGGGGGGAAATAAGGGCAAGAAAATGAAATAAAGTGTTCAAAATATCCCCCCACAAAGGTTTTAATAGATATAAATGCCCATGTTTCAGGCTAAGGCACATACAAGTTAAACTTCTATGTCTTTAAAGCTTTGGAGAGCAACTTAACACACTCATGGTAGAAAAATCAATTAACCCTTATATCACCATCTCAAACTTCTGTGTTTTAAAAAATGGAAGACTCATTAATGGAAACCAAACATATTAACACAGAAAAGTATTACTAAATCTACTTATACCAGGATCTACAAATATAATTTTGCATACAAGGAAAATACAGCAACTTCCCACCACATTTATTGCCACCTACTCTAACCTCAGATACCAGAGACTTAAAAAGGAAAGGGGCAGAAAGCCATTGGTGCATTAAAATGTGTCTCAGGAATTTTCAGCCATTAGAAGACCTGACCTTTTATCTCTAGAACCACATGAACAGCACAACTGACTTTTTTCTATGGCAAAATTAAGCCCATGTTGATATGCTTGCACACAGAAAAGTGAATGTTTCAGTAAATGGAAAGTTAAAGGAAGACTCCAGACAAGCTATTAAAAGAACAAACTTTATTCAAAACATCCAAGTCATACATTAAAAGCCATTAAAAGAGGGAGCTTGGAAAATATGTACAGGAGAGCAAGGAAGGAGTTGGGATGCTAATTTGGAACCTGACTTAAAGAGAAAAACTGATTGTCCAAAGCACTTCCATCAATATTCTGCATTTGTACAGGATTTGTAGCAGAATAATTCCCCGTTGCAGACCAGGGAGTATAAGTGCTTGATGGCATGAAGATGTTCCCAGCTGATGGTGGAGGCTGCGTCATCATCTCCGCACCGTAATATGGAACTGGGCAGTTGCTCGCCTGGGAAGTCTCATAAAGCCCAGTTCCACAAAAAGCAGCTTGCTGGTAATAAGCAGGGTTGAATTCCAGGGAGCTCTGCTGTTCCGGGGCACACTCTCCTGGTTGCGTGTTGTTGAGAGGTGGCTGCCACAACTCTGCTCCTCCATAGCTTTCAGCATAACGAATGTTGTGTGGCTGGTAATTTTGTTGCGTGTGAATATTTTGGCTGCTTCCTGGACTGCTTCTCGGGCTGCTGTCCAGGCTGCTTCTTGGACAGGTTCTCTCACTGTGGCTATAAGGAGCTGCAGCATGATTCCCGATCCTTATCCTGGAACCTATCCTCTTTGGTGTTCTGGCCCTTCTGTTTTGAAACCAGACCTGAACAGAAGAAAGGAGAGAACCAATAAAGAAGACATTGTTACCATGAATATATCTTTTTGATCCAACAGAGAGAATTACATTTAATAAATTATGCTTCTTCCTCTGGGCTTTCTCTTTAGTTCTCTGCAGCATTTTTCTACTATCTTCAGCTCCACATTCAAATATCCCATGTACATAATCTCCAATTACTGTTAAATATAAAGCTTCTAAGTTGGAATGACTAAATACTGCTATTTGGCTGTATTTTGTTCTGCAGTATCAGAAAAAGCCACCTTTAAAAGCTGCACAAGTGTACAGTTCCACAAGACTCGCTTTATTGAAGTATAACCTGTGGATGTGAGCTTCATCTGTAAGAAATTGTCAAGTGTTTCTTAATGCCAAGTGGATGGCTGCATACAAGACTTAACATCTCTGTGTGCATTTGTGCTGGAAGGCAACACTTTATGCCTGGCAATTGTTTTAAAGATTCAATAAACTTAGCAATAGTAATTTTAAATGGCTCACTCAGAATACCTACCCATTTGTTGTGCCCTGTTTGGGGTCTTCTGCCTCAGCCTCCCAAGTTTCCTGGGGGTAATGGACTAGGCAGGGAAGTGTTTATATATATTTTTCTAAATGCCAATTTCTCTGTAGGAGAGAACTTAGTACTTGCTCAACATTTTCCAGAAAAAGCAATACAGCTTAACTCGTTTTAGTCTCCCCTGTGCAAGCTGCTTACGGCTGCAGTCCTCTGCACATTACCTTGGCAGTTAGTGTTAACTGGATCAGGCTGCAAAGGCAGCCTATAAAACCAGATTTAATGTACTTTTAGCACTAAGCCTATCCATTGCAGAAATTAGATTTCTAAGCTGGGTCTCTGAAGATTTTTTAAAAATGATGTAAACCCAGAACCCACGATACACCCCCCCAAAAAAGAACTAAGAAAGGGGAAGTTAGCTCTTGAACAAGGCGCCTTTCGCGATAAGCTGAGAGGCACCCGGGTGAACTAAGGCCTTCGACTACGCAAGGATTATTCTGAGCGTTTCAAATTGTTCCAGCATGTGCGGAATAGGGAAGTCTTGGGAGCCCCCACCATCCCGATTCTTACGTGCACACGATCTTCTTCGATCCCGATGCACCTCGCCAGCGCCTCCCTAGTCTCGTATCCGGGGTATCGGTTCTCTTCAAAGGACTTTTTTAGGAGCTCGACGTGAGATGGGCTGAAAACAGTCCTTTTTCTCCTTCCTCCTCCCACTTTGGGGTAGCTTCCTCCTGGGAAAAGACAAAGAGGCAAATCTGAAGGAAGCGCTCGGCTTAAACAGAAGCGACGCTTGCAGATCTTCCTCCCTGAATTGGTTTTGCCTTAATAATGGAGACTAACTTTAAGTAAACCTCCGGTTGCTCTGAACAAGTCTTGCATGAAAAAAACCCCAAAGAATTTTCAGTAAGAAGTTTACGCTCTTATTTCTATGCCTGCCATGGTTTTCCGTAGCCGATCCTAACCACGATTTTTAGGAAATTTAATCCCGTTTATATGAAAGGAATTTAACAATTAGAAAATGTGTGTGTAAATGCTTCATGCAGTAAAATGCACTAAATGCTTCATGCTTACAAGTAAAGATGTGCAAACCAATCTTGCGAACTGTTTCCAACCCAAGACATTTGAGCCCCTGTGTAATCCCTCCCCGGCTACCACAAATGGGTCTTTGAAAGCCTTCCCTACATCCTGACCCAGAAACAGAAACAACCTATAAATGAATACAAACCGTCGTTTATGAAACCCTGAATTTATATCAATCATTTGAGCAATTTTTTAAAGACAAGTGAACTAAAAATCTTCTTAACAATCCTCTCTTCTTACCTCGGCCGGTAGTTTTCATCTTGCAAAAGCGCTGTCTCGCTCTCTTCCAACAAAGCAGGTTTTCGCTTGCAAAGTGTCCTTTCTCCTCAAGGCCCGCTCCAGGTTTCTGGAGTTCGGCGCCTTTATAGCCCCTCCTGGCTGCCAATTGGCCGGCGCGTTTTCCTTGGAGAGAAGCGCTCCAATGGGGATGCGGCTTTTGGGGAGGAGCGAGTTTCAAGTTCACTTTTCAAGCGCTGCTTGACCAATCTAGATGGGCTGGAGCGCACCCTTCCCTTGGCATCACCCCTTAGAAAAACTGGAAAATAGCCCCGTAGGCTTGGAGATTAGTGCGCACAGTTGAAGAGAAGGGAATTGAGAAGACGGGTTGGGGAGCGAGAGAGCCAAAGAGAACTGTGGTTTATTTTTTAAAAATATTATTATGAAGCTTTCCTTTTACAGACAGAGATGCGCCAAGACTTAGGCATGTTGAAAGGCTTTGCCCAAGAAGCCTAGATGCAGCAAGTACACTCTGAAACCCCCTGCCTTTGGAGATGAAGCAGGCGCCTTCACTGCACCCTTTTCGGCGCCTGTTATAAACTTTGTTTCCTTTCCTTTCCCTTTACCTGCAAAAAGTTGCATTGTCTTTTAATCGGTGGTTTTAGCTTAACTGTAATTGCATTTTGCATGTTTTTCACTTTGACTTTTATCGATAATGTTCATACTTTCGTAAGTCGCTTAGAGGTTTTCGTTAAGGTTAGGCGGTGCAAAACTTTAAGGGAAGAATGTGAGTAACACCATTGCAAATAAAGGGGAGGCAAACTCCTCTTGCCAAGAAGTCAGTAGGTCTTTCAAGCCCAAGCGGTTGATGTTAGATGCTCGGAGTATTCAGCCCCGGACAGACGTCGCAACCAAATCCTGAATCTACACGGTCTCAAGGCACTATCGCTTGTAACTGCAAGGGGGTTGCATTCTCTTTCTTTCTTTCTTCTTCTTTTATTAAAGATTTTCTTGTTTTACAGAAGTATGTGTAATGTCTCTCGTATTTTTTTACATGTAACATTTTTACAAATCCGTTTCATTTATTGAGACATTAGGGGGAGAAAAAAGGGGGTGGAGGGTGGGGATATGAGTGGGGGTGGGGGTGGGTGGCGATGTTTCTATTATGCTTAATTTATGTAGAGTTTGGTGTCGGCGTTGCTTGTGCTGTTTACTTGTGTTCCTAACGGGGTTGCATTCTGAGGGAAAGCGAGCTTTCCGTTTCCTAGGCTTGCTTCACACGTTGCTGGTGCTTCCTTTCTTGTTCATTTCAACTATTTCTCTTTCTGTCTTTCTGTCCCCACAACTTTCACGTGGCATATTCCTCTGCCTTTCAGGGACTTGCGGCGTCCAAATAGCCTGCCGCTCCACCCTACACCCGGGGCAAGATAGTTCCCTCCGATCCTCAAAGGAACTGAACACCTTCTGAAACCTTCCAGCTCATACAATGAATGTTCCCAGTCCCTGGCAGTTTGTTAATCAGTAATGGTTCTCTGATGGTACATTCTTTGTTATTTTTGCATAAGATAATTAACACAAGGGACCCTCCCTAAGTGTACCTATAAACCCTAATCATAGGTATGCTGACTCAGAATCGGCAAGGAAACTTTTTTTCGAGTAAGAACTACATTTTTACGACTGAAAAAAAGCTTCCGTGAAGGTTGGGGGCGTTACAGAAAGATGCGGAAACCTCAGCAAACATATCAGTACTGTCTCAGGAAAGATTATCCCTGAACAAAAGAGGGCTCACACTGGGAGTGGGAGAGACACAATGAAATGTCTCTAATTTCTGCCATCATCATCGCTTAGAAGCTCGGTGTATTTCTGAAGAAGACAATTGATATAAACTTGTATTCCTGTAAGGTACTTACAGTAGGGACTAGCAGAATTTCCTGGAAAACATTTACTTGTATCCTTTGGGATACAATACGTTGCAATCTATCTCAATATATTCTTCATCATAGCGGTGGAACATCTATCAAGAATATAAGGGGTGTCTTATTCGTTCCAGAATATAGAAATGTGTCCCAACTAATTTGCTTCAAAATTCTCTTATTTTGGAAGGGAGATTTAGGATGCTGTGCAAAGTTCTTAACCCGAGGTACTATTTCTGGATTAGCAGAGTCTAGAACCTGAAGCGTCTGTAACCCGAGGTACCACTGTATTTCTAAGCATTATTTTCAGGTGGTCATAGTATGGCTTCCAGATAACATCAAAATCCAGGGATTGCGGCATGTATTAGCTGTGAAGTAGACTTTTTGATTCATCAACGTTGGAATCCAAGTAGGTCTGTTTATGATGGTATGTGAAGTGGATTCCAAACCATTTATACTTGATAGTAAATATTTCCAGACCATTTGGCCTCGGCTAGGGACATTAATATTCCATTTTTGAGAATCGTAATTCTATCTCACTTGACAGTCCTGTGAGGCTCCCACAACAAATAAAAAGCTCACAATCAAGCTGATATCCAAGTCACGTCATCCTCAGTATTAGTTTCATATCTCAAAATGGGACAAATATATGGTCTTCCCAAGAGGGTTACCAAAACGGGGACTGGGGGTGCAATGGTGCTCTTGAGGACTTCCATTGGCACCCCGAAAACATATGAGATACACACCTGAGATATATATATGCCTGAGGGAAGATAGCCGCGCCTTGTGGTGGCGCCTGGGGAGCGGCTAAGAGATAACTCTGAAGGGATTCCCTCTCGACATTGCCTCCCCTTATTACTTTCCCGCAGCATCAGCGCTATAACGAACGTCTTGCTGGGGCAACGGGGGGGAGGAGGGGTGTCCTTCCCGCTCCTCTTTCTGGTCCCAACGGCCGCCCATCCCCCACTCCCTCTCGCTTCGCCTCGTAGAATCCAGGTTGGCGCCGCGCGCCGTTTCCCGCCCAAACCGCCCCCGCGCATGCGCCCCCGCCTGTCCTGCCTTGGCGCCCTTTGGCCACGGCTTCCCCTGCGGCGTCACCCCGGTCGCCCTCCTCCTCCTCCTTCTCCCTGGTCTCCCCTCTTCTCCCCCCCCCCGTCCCCTCGGTCTACTCTTCGCTCCCTCTTAACACAATGACCCCCCCACCCCACCCCGCAGGGGGGACCCACCCGTGAGGCGAGATAAGCGCATTAGCATGTCTGGCCTCTGAGGAAGGCTGCCCCCTCTCGCCTTCCCTGCTGCTCCTGTCATTCCTTCATCCTTCTGCTCCCCTCTGGCCCCTCCAGGCTCAGCGCGGGGGGGGGGGGGGACACCGGCTGGGCTGCCCTAAATCCGCCTCTGCTTGGAAGTTTTTTCCCCTCTCCAATAAGGCTACATTTTATTTTTGGTTGATCATGATTTTTAATTATTATGAATCAAGACAGATCCATTTAGTCAGAAATACGTCCCTCTTAATCCCTACCATTTCATTAACTTATGTACTGCTTTTGAAATGAACCTCACAAAGCGGTTTACATCAATATTTCAAAACAATAAGCATCGATTAAAAATGTAACAAAACAGCAAAGGCAAAGTGTAAGGGGGAAAAGTTCAATGCATTTAGGATTGTAGCTTTTAAAAGTGTAGTTCAGTGGGAGAGAAATTTTCTCTATCCACTTTCTCCATGCAATGCAAAATTTTATAAATTTCTGTCATCCCACCTCTTATTCAACTTTTCTCTAAACCAAAAAGTCCCCAATGCTCCAAAGCTTTCCTCATTGTTCCATCCACTTGATCACACTGCTTGCCCTTTTCTCAATTATCAGAACTGGAGATCTGTGATAACGCATCACATGCTTATATGCATAGGGTGGGATGGGGGGCGCAACTAATCCCTGTCCCGCTCCCCCCCCCCGGACCAAATTGCTTTCTAAATTGCTGTTTCCTTTGCATGGCAGTGGTGGGAAGAACGCTGGGTGTTTTGCAGTAGATCACAAAGGATTGCTGACCTCACCTCCCCGTGTTTATAAATACAGTAACTGCAAAATATTCCCCCTCCCCCTCTACATTATACTGCTGAGATGAAGAATACTTGAGTTAAGCGGGAACGGATTTACGTGTGGAAAGCCTGTGAGCTCCCATTAATTCTGATTCTCCAAACAAGTTCCTGGGCTCATAATTCTTGTATTCTAAGTGTATGGCTTTTGTACTAAGCTCTTCCATGCTGGATCCTAGGTTCTAGTTAAAGCGAGGGAAGCAAATCTCTTGCTGCTTGGTGCCTGTGACTTCCAACGCCCTTATTGGGCAAATATTAGTTCTGAGTGGGCAACTTGGATGGGTAAAATAGCATGGTATTTACACCTCTTCCCCAGCGCCACAAATAGTTCTGAATCTCTACTCCCCTCCCCTCGTTTGCTGTTTTCAAACCCAACAACAGACGACTATTACAGTTCTCCCAACATCAGTCCCAAGCAGTGACAGACCTACATTTTGGGGGTCCTGAACTTGAGCTGTGCTGGGGGTCCCATCACAACTAGCAATGAGTTCTGGGTAACCACTGTTGTCGTCTTCAATGGGGTTGTTCCCTGACAGATCACCACATTTAAAAAATCAGATTTTGATTAGAATTTCTGCTCTGGGTTGTCACGTGTCAAAGTCTCTGGTGTGAATATAAATGTTTAAGGATGTGAACTAAATTCAGGTCTGGGGCCCCTCTGGGATTTGCCGCCCAGAATCTTAAGATTCATTGGTTTCGTAGATCTGCCCCTAATCCAAGCTGCTCTCTGTTTAACATAGGCAAAATGCCAGAATCTAGATGCTAGAACAGCTCTGGAGAGAGAGATAAATGTAATACAATAGATAAAAGGCAAGATTAAAACTCCCAATTGAGATCAAAAAGCTAAGACTGGAGGATAAAACCTGCAATAAGAACAAGACCCAAAGCTGAAACTAAATCTAAATGTCTCCACCTGACACATACAAAAATATTAAAGTGATGCCAGGCAAGGGGGGGACACGCATTATCTGGGGTGCCACCTTGAATAAAATAGGGGGGTCCCAGGAAAGCCCCACCCCACATAATTTGTCACATGGAACGGCACATACACACCATTTGAATGGCAATGCACATCAGTTCTCCCAACATCTGTTACAGTTATCCTGACATCAGTCCCAAGCAGTGACAGACCTACATTTCAGGGGCCCTGTAGCTTGAGCTGTTCTGGGGGCCCCTTCACAACTAGCAATGAGTTCTGGGTAACCACTGTTGTCTTCTTCAACATATCACCACATTTAAGAAATCAGATTTTGATTAGAATTTCTGTTCTGGGTTGTCTCACGTGTCAAAGACACTGCTGTGAATAAAAATGTGTAGGCATGTGGACTAAATCCCTCTGAGATTAGGTGCCCAGAATCTTAAGATTCATTGGTGTCCTAGGAGATCTGCCCCTGATTCCAAGCTGCTCTCTGTATAACATAGGGGAAATGCCAGAATCTAGATGCTAGAGCAGCTTTGGAGAGAGAGATAAATGTAATACAATAGATAAAAGGCAAGATTAAAACAACACCCAATTGAGATCAAAAAGCTAAGGTTGGAGGATAAAACCTGCAATAAGGAAAACTAGCTGCAAGTAGATCTAAATGTCTTCACCTGAAACATACAAAAACATCAAAGTGATGCCAGGCAAGCCTCTCTGGGAGTGGAAGGTGCGGGATTTATTTCCCCACATCCATCTCTCTGAATGAGGGAAAGAGTTGAGTGGTGGAGAGCAGAGGGCATATTACGCAGGAGAGACTGCTAAATCTCCAAGCCTGTGGGGCTATTTTCCAGTTTTGCTAAGGGGTGATGCCAAGGGAAGGGTGCGCTCCAGCCCATCTAGATTGGTCAATTAGCGCTTGAAAAATGAACTTGAAACTCGCTCCTCCCCAAAAGCCGCATCCCCATTGGAGCGCTTCTCTCCAAGGAAAACGCGCCGGCCAATTGGCAGCCAGGAGGGGCTATAAAGGCGCCGAACTCCAGAAACCTGGAGCGGGCCTTGAGGAGCAAGGGCAATTTTGGAAGCGAAAAGCAGCTTTGTTGGAAGAGAGCGAGGCAGCGCTTTTGCAAGATGAAAACTACCACCAGCCGAGGTAAGAAGAGAGGATTGTTGAGAAGATTTTTAGTGCACTTGTCTTTAAAAAATTGCTCAAATGATTGATATAAATTCAGGGTTTCATAAACGAGGGTTTTTATAAAGGAAGGTTGTTTCTGTTTCTGGGTCAGGATCAGGGTGAAGGAAAGACCCATTTGTGGTAGCCAGGGAGGGATTACACAGGGGCTCAAATGTCTTCGGTTGGAAACATTTCGCAAGATTGGCTTGCACATATTTTACTTGTAAGCATGAAGCATTTAGTGCATTTTACTGCATGAAGCATTTACACACACACTTTCTGACTGTTAAATCCCTTTCACATAAACGGGATTAAATTTCCCAATAAACGTGGTTTGGATCGGCTGCGGAAAACGATGGCAGGCATAGAAATAAGAGCGTAAACGTATTACCTAAAATTCTATGGTTTGTTTTCATGCAAGCCTTGCTCCGAGCAACCGGAGGTTTTTTTAAGGGCCACAAAGTGCGTGGAAATCAATGTCAGGTACAAAATCCTTCCTGTAAAACGTGAAGGCTTTGCCCTTCTGCGCTCTGCCGGGTGGGTGGTCAGCGGGGCGGTTGAAAGAATTGCCACCGAAGCGTTCTATACTGGTGGTTGTTTTACGCAGTGTAACCTCAGGCAGCGCCCGATTCTGGGGGACTTGCTCCCGGGCAAGTGCAGGCGATGCAGCTTTCCATGTCGGGAGGAAGATCTGCAAGCGTCACTTCTGTTTAAGCCGAGCGCTTCCTTCAGATTTGCCTCTTTGTCTTTTCCCAGGAGGAAGTTACCCCAAAACCGGAGGAGATAGGAGAAAAAGGACCGTTTTTACCACTGCCCAAATCGAGCTTTTAAAGAAGGCGTTTGAAGAGAACCAGTACCCCGCATACCAGACTAGGGAGGCGCTGGCGAGGTGCATCGGAGTGGAAGAAGATCGTGTGCACGTAAGAATCGGGATGGTGGGGGCTCCCAAGTCTTCGCTAAACCGCACATACTGGAAGAATTTGAAACCCTCAAAATAATCCTTGCGTAGTCGAAGGCCTTAGTTCACCCGGGTGCCTCTCAGCTTATCGCGAAAGGCGCCTTGTTCAAGAGCCAACTTCCTCTTTCTTGGTTCTTTTTTTTTGGGGGGGGTGTATCGTGGATATAAAGGCTTTTGAACATAATGCCTATATGCCTTTCGCACAACACAAAACAAGTTAACGTAGGTTCTCCCACGAATACACTAATCTTTGCTTGGTTGTTGTACCTGAAAGTGAAATTATGACCTACTCGTTAGGAAATAATGGGCATTTGGTTCTCACCTTTCTTCTGTTCAGATCTGGTTTCAAAACCGACGAGCCAGAACACCAAAGAGGATAGGTTCCAGGATAAGGATCGGGAACCATGCTGCAGCTCCTTATAGCCAGAGTGAGAGAACCTGTCCAAGAAGCAGCCTGGACAGCAGCCCGAGAAGCAGTCCAGGAAACCTCCAAAATATTCACACGCAACAAAATTACCAACCACACAACTTTCATTATGCTGAAAGCTATGGAGGAGCAGAGTTGTGGCAGCCACCTCTCAACAACACGCAACCAGGAGAGTATGCCCCGCAACAGCAGAGCTCCCTGGAATTGAACCCTGCTCATTACCAGCAAGCTGCTTTTTGTGGAACTGGGCTTTATGAGACTTCCCAGGCGAGCAACTGCCCAGTTCCATATTACGGTGCGGAGATGGTGAGGCAGCCTCCACCATCATCTAGTAACTTCTTCATGGCATCAAGCACTTATACTGCCTGGTCTGCAACGGGGAATTATTCAGCTACAAATCCTGTACAAATGCAGAATGTTGATGGAAGTGCTTCGGACTCTCAGTTTTTCTCTTTAAGTCAGGTTCCAGATTAGCATCCCCACTCCCCAACTCCTTCCTTGCTATCCTGTACATATTTTCCAAGCTCCCTCTTTTAATGGCTTTTAATGTATGACTTGGATGTTTTGAATAAAGTTTGTTCTTTTAATAGCTTGTCTGGAGTCTTCCTTTAACTTTCCATTTACTGAAACATTCACTTTCCTGTGTGCAAACATATAAACGTGGGCTTAATGTTCCCATAGCAAAAAGTCAGTTGCGCGGTACTTGTGGTTCTAGAGATAAAAGGTCAGGTCTACTAATGGCTGAATATTCCTGAGACACATTTTAATGCACCAATGGCTTTCTGTCCCTTTCCTTTTCTTTTTAAGTCTCTGTATCTGAGGCTAGAGTAGGTGGCAATAAATGT
This sequence comes from Podarcis filfolensis, assembly GCF_964270895.1. Classification (NCBI taxonomy): domain Eukaryota; kingdom Metazoa; phylum Chordata; class Lepidosauria; order Squamata; family Lacertidae; genus Podarcis; species Podarcis filfolensis. Next base: position 80,040,113 of record NC_139608.1, read on the forward strand.
GGTGGGAAGTTGCTGTATTTTCCTTGTATGCAAAAGTATATTTGTAGAGCCTGGTATAAGTAGATTTGTTAATAAGTTTGGTTTCCATTAATGAGTCTTCCATTTTTTAAAAAACAGAAGTTTGAGATGGGGATATAAGGTTTAATTGATTTTTCTACCATGAGTGTGTTAAGTTGCTCTCCAAAGCTTTAAAGACATATAAGATTAACTGGTATGTGCCTTAGCCTGCAACATGGGCATTTATATCTATTAAAAACTTTGTGGGGGGATATTTTGAACACTTTATTTCATTTTCTTGCTCTTAATCCCCCCCCGTTTTGTGCTCTACTGCCTTCAATGAAGCTTTATAGGAGGGTTGCCTGTGAACTAGAGGTACCACTGTATATGCCTGAGGGAAGGTAGCCGTGTCCTGTGGTGGCGCCTGGGGAGCGGCTACCAGATAACTCTGAAGGGCTTCCCTCTCGACATTGTCTTCCCTTATTACGTTCCCGCAGCATCAGCACTATAACGAACGTCTTGCTGGGGCAACGGGGGGGGGGGCGGAGGTTTGTGTCCTTCCCGCTCCTCTTTCTGGTCCCAACGGCCGCCCATCCCCCACTCCCTCTCGCTTCGCCGCGTAGAATCCAGGTTGGCGCCGCGCGCCGTTTCCCGCCTAAACCGCCCCCGCGCATGCGCCCCCGCCTCTCCTGCCTTGGCGCCCTTTGGCCACGGCTTCTCCTGCGGCGTCACATCGGCCGCCCTCCTCCTCCTCCTCCCTGGTCTCCCCGCTCCTCCCCCCCCCGTCCCCTCCGTGTCCTCTTTGCTCCCTCTTAACCAATGCCCACCCCACCCCGCAGGGGGGACCCACCCGTGAGGCGAGATAAGCGCATTAGCATGTCTGGCCTCTCAGGAAGGCTGCCCCCTCTCGCCTTCCATGCTGCTCCTGTCATTCCTTCATCCTTCTGCTCCCCTCTGGCCCCTCCAGGCTCAGCGCGGGGGGGAGGGACCGGCTGGGCTGCCCTAAATCCGCCCCTCCTTGGAAGTTCACTTTTGTTTTTGGTTGATCATGATTTTTAATTATTATAAATCAAGACAGATCCCTTCAGTAAGAAATACGTCCCTCTCAATCCCTACCATTTCATTTACTTATGTACTGCTTTTGAAATGAACCTCACAAAGTGGTTTACATCAATATATCAAAACAATAAGCATCAATTAAAAATGTAATAAAACAGCAAAGGCAAACTGCAAGGGGGAAAAGTTCAATGCTTTTAGGATTGTAGCTCTTAAAAGTGAAGTTGAGTGGGAGAGAAATTTTTCTCTATCCACTTTCTCCATGCAATGCAAAATTTTATAAATTTCTGTCATGCCACCTCTTATTCAATTTTTCTCTAAACGAAAAAGTCCCCAATGCTCCAACCTTTCCTCATTGTTCCATCCACTTGATCACTCTGCCGGCCCTTTTCTCAATTATCAGAACTGGAGATCTGTGATAACGCATCACATGCTTGTATGCATAGGGTGGGATGGGGGACGTAACTAATCCTTTTTCCCACTCCCCCACTCCAGTCCTAATTGCTTCTAAATTGCTGTTTCCTTTGCGTGGCAGTGGTGGGAAGAAGATGGGAAGAACGCTGGGTGTTTTGCAGTAGATCACAAAGGATTGCTGACCTCCCCTCCCCGTGCACAGTAACCGCAAAATAATCCCCCTCCCCCTCCCCCTCTACCACAAATTTGACGCCCAGAATCTTAAGATTAAATGGTTTCATAGGAGACCTGCGCTTGCGTATCCAATGCACTGTTTTTAAAATAACGTAAGCTTTTTTCTAGCGTAAAATGAACGCAAATTTAATCGTCTATTAATAAAATATAGTTTGCTTACTCAGCTTAGATTTCTTTCGTTGCTTGCCACCGCTGTTATGTTTACCGTCTTATTCGCATTTGATACGATTCCTGGCCGTTGCCACTGCCTCCATCCAAGGCGATGTACAAATCTATTTAGACGAGAGAGGATGCTATGAGGGGTATTGGAATTAAGTTGTTCCAAGCTTCTGCGTCGATATGAAATAATTTACACTTGCTTCTTTTTAGAACAACAACAAAAACTTTTTAAAAGGCACAGCCTGACTCCCTCCTTTGGCAATCTTCGCGGAGCTCTGGCCCAATGGTTGCCATTGGTTTGATTTGAATTAATTTTATAATGAATGATTTTAGAGTGTTGTGTTGTGTTGTACTGTTGTACTGTTTTATTGTTGTTAGCCGCCCCGAGCTCGGCTTTGGCTGGGGAGGGCGGGATATAAATAAAATTTATTATTATTTTATTATTATCCGTTTAAGATAGGAAGTGTGTGCTACCTGGTAAAGCGCGGGGGGGGGCGTGTTCTTTGGTTGGACCGCAAGTATGATTTTTGTACGATGCAGGTGTGGGACACCCCACTTTATTCAGTTCTGGGGTAGTTACTTGCACTGGCTTGGGAAAGAAAATGTGTAGCAGGCGCCGGAAAGTTCTTCTCTCTCTCTCTCTCTCTCTCTCTCTCTCTCTCTCTCTCTCTCCCCCCTCACCTCTGAATTCTCTTCTCTTCAGTTGCCTGCATTGGATAATGCTCCAAGTCGAAACGTGCCAACAGCGAAATATTAAGCATATCAACGCCGGTTTTTAAAATGTATTTTATTACTTTTTCACATGCAATGAATACCATTTAAAATGCAATAAACGACGTCAGCTAGTCTGTCGTTTCTTGGAATCAACATCAGTTTATGGTTGGAACCACTGCTTAAAACCAAGGGCTAAGGACGAAATCACAGGCTAAAGTAGGTCAAAATCAATTGGTTATTACTGGCGGCCGAAGAGTCAACTGCCAAAGGGGTGGCGAGGGAGGGAGGGAGGGAGGGAGGGAGGGGGTTGACTCAGTTTAGCAAAACGACGGAAGAAAAGGTGACTCCCTCTTATCGGCTGAGAAGGAAGGGTGGGGTTCGCCCACCGGAGATAAATGCCCAGAACGAACCCCCAGCAGAATAGCAGAGTGAACCTGAGAGAGTTAGTGTCCATTTTTAAGGCAAAACCAATTCAGGAGAGAGCGAGAAAGAGTTTTTTCATGACGGCAACCAACAACGAAGGTAACAGAAACATAAAAAAAAAGATTATTAATTCACTGTATTTAAAAAACAACAACAACATTGCTCTAATGATTTATAGGGGAATTAGTAGGAAGGAAGACGATTTCTGTTTCATCTGGGTCAGGATCCCGGCGTAGGGCAGGCTTTCAAAGACCCGTTTGTGGTAGCCGGGGAGAGATTAAACATGTCTCACTATTTCCTGGGAAGAAGCCCAGGCAAGACTGCTTTGCACACCTTAATTCGTAAACACCAAGCATTTAGTGCGTGGAAAGTGCGATCCTATACAGGACACACTTTCCTGAACGTTAAATCCTTTTCAAATAAACGGCGATTTAATTTCCCAATAAACGTGATTAGGATCGGCTGCGGAAAACGATGGCAGACATAGAAATAAGAGCGGAAACTTCTTACTGAAAATTCTTTGGTTTGTTTTCATGCAAGCCTTGTTCAGAGCAACCGGAGGTTTATTTAAAGGCCACAAAGTGCGTGGAAATCAATGTCAGGTAGAAAAGCCTTCCTGTAAAAAGCGAAGGCTTTGCCCTTCTGCGCTCTGCCGGGTGGGTGGTCAGCGGGGCGGTTGAAAGAATTGCCACCGAAGCGTTCTCTACCGGGGGTCTTTTTACGCAGTGTAACGTCAGGCAGCGCCCGATTCTGGGGGACTTGCTCCCGGGCAAGTGCAAGCGATATAGCCCTGAGCTTTCCATGTCGGGATGAATGCTTTCCATGTCGGGAGCATGTCAAGCGTCGCTTCAGTTTAAGCTTGCCCAGCGCTTCCTTCAGATTTGCCTCTTTGTCTTTTCCCAGGAGGAAGCTACCCCAAAGTCGGTGGAGATGGGAGAAAAAGGACCGTTTTTACCCCTGCCCAAATCGAGCTTTTAAAGAAGGCGTTTGAAGAGAACCCGTACCCCGGATACGGGACTAGGGAGGCGCTGGCGAGGTGCATCGGAGTCGAAGAAGATCGTGTGCACGTAAGAATCGGGATAGTGGGGGTTCCTAGGACTTCCTTAAACCGCAAATAATGGATAAATTTAAATCGCTCAGAATAATTCTTTCGTTGTCATTCGAATGCCTTTGCTCATCCAGGTGCCTCCGAGCTTAACGTGAAAGGTGCCTTATTCAAGAGCCAACTTCCTCTTTCCTGGGTTTTTGTCGGGTTTTATTTGGGGGGGGGGCTGTTGTACCGTGGATGTAAAGGCTTTTTGTAAGGGGTGGGTGCGTTGTGTCCCCTCCTTTTCAACTGTAGGAAGAAATTGTGCCCATACTTGTTCAGAAATCCTGGTTCCTGATTATGGCTTCCTTTTCCTTCCCACTCAAATTATTGGAGGCACATACTTTCAAATATCAAAGGTTCTGGATTTGAACAGTAAAAACTCTTAACAGACCTGGTTTCAACCTAATTTGGGGATAAAACCATCTGGTTTTCTGGGCCACCTTTATAGCCTGATCCACCTGACCGAACTCCCGAGGGAGTGTGCATAGGATATTCCTATTAGGATGGCATCATTCAGCACCTTGCATTGAGAAACCAAATGTCCAGCATTCAGCTGGAACTACACTTAAGCAACATTGCTTTTCTAGCCAATGTCCCGCAAGTCCCTAGTTCTCCCACACTGAAAAAATCACACCACACGAGGCACAAATATTCAGCGGTCCTCTGAGCTATAAAGTGAAATTATGACCTATCCATTTGGAAATGATGGGCATTTTGTTCTCTCCTTTCTTTTGTTCAGACCTGGTTTCAGAACAGAAGAGCGAGAACAAAGGTGACTGGTTCCAAAACAATGATCAGGAACCGAGCTACAGCTCCTTATAGCCGCTGTGACAGAAGAAGAAGTCCATTAAACAGCCTGGGGAGCAGCCCAAAAAGCAGCCATGCAGCTTCCATTATCCCGAAAGCTTTTGTTCAGACCTGGTTTCAGAACTGAAGAGCGAGAACAAAGATGACTGGGTCCAAAACAATGATCAGGAACCGAGCTACAACTCCTTATAGCCGCTCTGACAGAAGAAGTCCAAGCACTCCGAGGAGCAGTGCAAGAAGTTCGACGCAGCAACATTATCCTGAAAGCTATGAAGGAGCAGGGTTCTGGCAGTGACCTCTCAGCACCACGCAACCAGCAGAGCCCGTCTATGCAGCACAGCAGCAGAACTCCCAGGAATTGAACCCGGTTCATTACCAGCCAGCTGCTGTTGGTGGAACTGGGCTTTGTGAGACTTCCCAGGAAAGGAACTGCCCAGTTCCATATTATGATGCAGAGATGATGAGGCAGCCTCCACCAGGGCTGGTAACTTCTGCACTCCATCAAGCAGTAAAACTCCCTGGTCTGCAATGGGGAACAGTCATGCAATGGGGAACACTTATGCAACGGGGAATTATCCAGCTGCAAATCCTGTGCAAATGTTGCTTGAAGATTACCAAAATGGGCAGCAAAGCAATATCTTCCCTTCTCCCGACGCCTTCTAGGGTTACTCATCCATCTAAATACATTTTAAAGTTTTTCAGTAAAGTTTGTTATTTTAATGCCTTTGTCTGGGATCATCATCTGGCTTTCCTTTTACTGAAGCGTTCTCTGCCCAAGCAAGCTAAAAGCACTTGTATATTGAAATCAAAAATAAATGCTGAACAATTGGCCACTTGTTCAAATAAGGACCAAAGTCAAAATCTGGGGTTAGAACAATTGGGTAAATGTTTCAAAAGGTTACAATTTTGCTTTTGTTTTTGTCGGGTTGGTGTGGGTTAAATGTTTAGTTGGGGTTGGCGGTTACTTTGATTTGGGTATAAGTATAAACTGTTCATTATTATTATTAGTATTATTTATTATTACTATTGGTTTCTTGGTTTGCTATTTATTTGTTTTGTTTTTTAATGTTTGATGCATTGTGTTGTAAGCACAATATATTTTTGTACTTTTTGCAGAAAACAATAAAGCATATATAGATATAGATATATACGTGTGTGTTTGTGCATGTGATTCTATGGGGAGGGATTTTTCTGAGCCCTGCCTGCCTGCCATGCTACATAATGCCCTCCCTTTTTGAAATGTTGCCTGAATACAGAAAGGGATTGGTTCTGCCGGATCCCCTCTCTGCTTTTACGTCCAACTTCCACGAAGGAAGAGTTCACCCAAACCAAAATCCACAGTAGCTTGAGGATGTGACTCAGACATTGGGTTAAATCATGGAATTCAAAGTGTTAAATGAGGATGCTAATTGAGAGTATTGGGAAAGCCTTACAAGATTCCAATCTGTTTATAATGCTACACATTATCACTTCATCATTCAGTATTTCCTCTTGTCCCTAATCTTAAACCAAGCTAATCCTTGCTGAGCTTCTGACATCCAGACAAGGGACCAATTCTGCTTATGTGGTTCAGGGTTTGCTTTCCCTCTGCTTTCCAGCTAAATGGTTCTGAAACCGAGTTTCAATTCCACGAGCTTATTTCTCTATTTCTATCCCACCCAGAGGCGCCCACTTGAATAGAAGATGGGGGGGGGGGAGGCCAGGTAAGCCCTGCCCTGGTCGATTGCCATTAGAACATTGGGGGGGGGGCAAGGGACCTGGGCCCAAGAGTTGGCTCCTAGGACCCCACCTTTTCCCCTGGGACCTTGAGGCGGCCCACCTCCTTCTTCCCTCTCCGCCCCCGACACCCCCGCGAGGGAGAGCAGCCTGAGAGGCGCAAAGGCACCCGACTGAGCTTCGGGGCTGGTAGTAGGGTGTGTGTGTCTGTAGGGATTGTGGGGTGTGTCTCCCCTTATTACTTTCCCGCAGCATCAGCGCTATGACGAACGTCTTGCTGGGGCAACGGGGGGGAGGAGGGGTGTCCTTCCCGCTCCTCTTTCTGGTCCCAACGGCCGCCCATCCCCCACTCCCTCTCGCTTCGCCTCATAGAATCCAGGTTGGCGCCGCGCGCCGTTTGCCGCACAAACTGCCCCCGCGCATGCGCCCCCGCCTCTCCTGCCTTGGCGCCCTTTGGCCACGGCTTCTCCTGCGGCGTCACAACGGCCGCCCTCCTCCTCCTCCTTCTCCCTGGTCTCCCCTCTTCTCCCCCCCGTCCCCTCGGTCTCCTCTTCGCTCCCTCTTAACATGACCCTCCGCCCCACCCCGCAGGGGGGACCCACCCGTGAGGCGAGATAAGCGTATTAGCATGTCTGGCCTCTGAGGAAGGCTGCCCCCTCTCGCCTTCCATGCTGCTCCTTTCATTCCTTCATCCTTCTGCTCCCCTCTGGCCCCTCCAGGCTCAGCGCGGGGGGGGGGGGGCACCAGTTGAGCTGCCCTAAATCCGCCTCTGCTTGGAGGTTTTTTGTTCACTTTTGGTTTTGGTTGATCATGATTTTTAATTATTATAAATCAACACAGATCCATTTAGTCAGAAATACATCCCTCTCAATCCCTACCATTTCATTTGCTTATCTACTGCTTTTGAAATGAACCTCACAAAGTGGTTTACATCAATATATCAAAACAATAAGCATCCGTTTAAAAATGTAAGAAAACAGCAAAGGCAAAGTGCAAGTGGGAAAAGTTCAATTATTTTAGGATTGTAGCTTTTAAAAGCGTAGTTTAGTGGGAGGTTGGATCTTATTATTTTTTGTTAAATGTGAACCTCATTTTTGTTCCAAATTGTTGCTCTCTAGACCAGTTTCTATTCACCCAGACCAAATGATTCTGCCAGCCTGACCAGTTAATACTTAAACTCTTCTGTATTGCTTCATCAATGTGATTACACTATTGACAGAGAACTTTGATCACCATGTTAACATCTATGATGTCATGAATAGCTCTATGTGAATTGAAATTTACATGGATTTGCTGAACATTCAGATGTCTATCTAAATAGTGTGTGAAGCAATCCTAAGAGAATGAAAACTTGGGAAACTGCTCTGCTTGGCTGTCCTACAATTGCATTCAGGATAAGAATAAGACTACAGTGAGGGCAGGCAGATCTCTGAAGCACCAGGTGCGTATCTTTTCTCCTCAAACTACTTGCCAGCTCAAACACTGCACAGAATTTTCCCCCACCGATTGATCTACATTGGATTATTTCTGTCTGATTTAGGGATGCAGGAAGAGCTGCTGATTTGTTCTATTTGTCTAGTTTTAGGAGGGTTTTAAAAACAATCAATTAATTAATTAAAAACATTTAAAGACAGAAAAGAGAGAGAGAGAGACATTGCACATACTTTTGTAAACCAAGAAAATCTTTAGTAAAGATACATTAAAAAGAAACATTTAAAGACCACTTGATTGTAATAGAATCTCTATAAACAAAATATTAAATACATTCCATTTCTACATGCCTAGATAGGCTAGCCTAAGTAAAAACACCTTTAGCAGGTGCCGAATATAGTACTTTTTTGTTGTTATTTTTATTTTCCAGTGCTTGCCAGTTTTTGTAGGTCAATGCCAATAAAGATTTGAATAAAAATAGCTATTTTGAGAATCATTTCTGAAAATGGCCTCTCTTCATAGTTGTTTCTTTTTTAAAAAAACCAACAACAACAAATAGTTTGTTTCTACTTCAGTTTCATACTTTCCAAATTTCTCAGTTAAAAGAGGGTTTCCTATTCAGTAAGACAATAGTTACTTTAGTGTGAGTGAATATATATGTACAAGTAAACACACACACACACACACACACACACACACACACACACTTTTATGGGGCCTGGATACATTCATGTCCTGTTAACATAGCATGGAAACATTCCTTTCATTTATGTTGCCTTTTGTTTCATTCATGTTGCCTTATCTAGCTATGAACTCAAGAGATGGCCCTAGACAAGTTCTGTCTCTCAACCCTAGCCCCTTGGAATGTATATAAGTTAATGATAAGGTTGGGCTTGCTTGTGTCCATAAAGAAGATAATTATTTAGAGAGACAGAGTCATCTCAGGCTGATTTGGAGTTGATGGTCCAACTTCCTTGGCCTGAGCACAAATTATCTATTCAGTTAACTGTGAGAGAATTCCTCATCTGAAAATTAAGATTACAGGATTTCTTTGTATTACAGCCTTATTCCTGGCATGATGAACCATAATTGATCCTGAGACTGATCACTGCCATTGTGTGAGTATGTTTTAACATGCAGCCTGAAAAGAAGAGGAGTTCTGAAGCATGTGGACTACCCCTACTCATTGGCAGAGTTTGCTTGGAAATGTTTTGCTTTGCTGATGGCAGTAAGCCCTTGTGACTTCCAGCAACCTGCCTAGCATATCAGTTTGTATAGAATACTAAACCATGGCTTACTAAACTATGGTTTATTAAACCATGGTTTAGCTGCATTATGTGTGAACCCAGCCCATAACTATGGTTTATTTACTATGGTTAAATGTTCTAGCTGGTTTAGAAATCTTAGCTAATGTTAACCATAGCTTAGTGTTACATGTGAACCTGGATACCCTCCTTAGCTATGGTTAAAGTGCCATCGCCCAAAAGTTGTAATGTTGTCAATGAAGTGGTGCAAAAAATTCAAACTGCTCTCAAGATACATCTGCTCTCACTGTGCTTTTAATGATTCTACAATGCATTGAATCAAGATTTAACTGATTATCTGCCTGATGCCTCAGTTGTAACCATGGTTTATTAACTATGGTTAATGTTAATAAGGGGTTAGTGTTACGTACAACCAGGCCAATGACATGTTCTAAGATCTGATCAGTAGCTTCAGTAAGAATTTATAAACTAGTTTGTGAAGGGTTTCCTTCTGGTGGTGTTTTTTAATTTCTAATGGTAAGATGCCTAAAAGAAAGATCTCTGGGGGTTTTTTAAAGGTGAGTTGGAATAGTTTCTTAAATTCATTATAGATGTTATCCCAGAATTCCCCAATGACCACATATGGTAAAATAACCCCACATCTGTTTTACATCTCCAACAAATCGGTGATCCTCCTTTATACATTTTCACTAGTTTCAAGGGGGTATGATGCCATCTATATACCATCTTGGAATGCTGGTGGCACTGTGGGTTAAACCACAGAGCCTAGGACTTGCCAATCAGAAGGTCGGTGGTTCAAATCCCCGTGATGGGGTGAGCTCCCATTGCTCGGTCCCTGCTCCTGTCAACCTAGCAGTTCGAAAACACGTCAAAGTGCAAGTAGATAAATAGGTACCGCTATGGTGGGAAGGTAAACAGTGTTTCCGTGCGCTACTCTGGTTCGCCAGAAGTGGCTTAGTCATGCTGGCCACATGACCCGGAAGCTGTTTGCCGGCTCCCTCGGCCAATAAAGCAAGATGAGCGCCGCAACCCCAGAGTTGGTCACAACTGGACCTAATGGTCAGGGGTCCCTGTTCCCTTTACTTTATATAGCATCTTCATGGTGTTTTCCCTAGAGGAACCACATTCTAACATGCAGCACATTTTGAAGACTGGGCCTGATTTCTGAGTTCACATAATGTGTATAGATATCCATTCCACTGTACATTCTATTACCATTGCCACTGCCCTTTCTAGAGTGCTGAGAGACTAGAGTGCTCCAGTTTTCTCAGGGACAACATTTTGTGTTCTTCACAATACTAACAAAGCCTTTTGACTCTTGGTCGTTTTTTCTTTTTTTCATTAGAATGCCTTTGCTTTATTTTAATTCATGGCATTTGACAATTTTGTGCAAAACAAACCAGACATTTTAACACACAAGGCATTTGTGATCAGTTCCTGACAGTACTGAGTAATCATTATTTAAACAATCTTTATTATTATCCCTTAACAACACAGTTGTGGCAGTTTGACTCCTCCCACCAATGTGAACAAAGGCTTGCTAGACAGCTGATCTCAATCTAGACTCAATCTGGAGATCAGTGATAAGGCATCACATGTTTGCAGCTGAGGGGTGGGGTGGGTGGAGTCAGAAAGAGCTTGAAAGGGGATTTTTAACCCTTTCTGCTTTGTTTCCCCCCACCAATCTGAATGGCTATTTTCTTCACATGGCAGGGATGGTCAGAAGGTAGATGAGCTCTAGGTGATTTTAAGTAGTTCAGAAAGGATTTCTGACTTCCCCCTGTTTATCAATAACAGCAACAAAGTAATCCCCCTCCCCTAAATTCAGAATTGTACGTTCTATACAGTAAAAAATAAAATAAAATGGGGCAGGGGAAAACAAATTTGCTGCATGGTGCCTGCAACCTCCACCCTTCCTGTTGGGCAAATATTAGCTCTGAGGGGGCAACTTGGGTGAAATGGCATGGTGTTTTAAACCCATTCCTTAGCACCGCAAACAGATCTGAATCCGTAACTACCACCTCCCCCCCCCATGTTGTGTTTGCCATTTCTAAAATTAACAAGAAATGAGTTTATTACGGATCTTCCAAAATTAGGTCTGGCTTGGTTCCAAGTCACTTTCTCTGTAACAGAAAGTGTTTTAGTGTAGGAAGTAGATTTCACATAGTGCATGGAGTAAATATATGGAGGTGTGGGCTTTAGAATTTGTATCAGGATGATAGATTTGAATGACTCCCAATACATAGATTGAGTTCCCAGGCCATTAGTTGTTTATCTCTACTCAGTAAAGAAGTAAGGAGTTTTGTTTTGTTTTTAAAAGAAGCATGGTAAGAATCAGAATGGATTGTAAATCTATTACATTCTTCTTTTTTATTCATTTTTGCTTTTAGCAATTATCATCTCACATAAATCATAGTCATTCTACACATAGGATTCCCTGAATCCCCAGACTTCCCTCCACCTTTCCATGGTTTCCCAATATCTTCTTTTCCAACTGCAGCATATAATATTCTCTATATTTTCTTAAAACTCAGCTTTTAGCATAGTTCCCACTACATTGCAAGAGCTGTTTGGAATCCTGCCAATGTTTTTAATTGTTTGCAGTGTTCTTTTAAGTAACTTATAAAGTTTCCCCATTCTTTATTAAATTTATTGTCCCCTTGATCTCTGATTTTCCCAGTCATTTTTGCCATTTCGGCATAGTCCATCATCTTTATCAGCCATTCTTCTTTTGTAGGTACTTTGTCGTCTTTCCATCTTTGGGCAAATGGCAGTTGTTGTAGCATACATAAATTGTCTATTCTGATCCTTAGGTATTTCTGGATCTAAAATTCTTAGTAAGAAAGCTTCAGGTTTTTTCACAAAAGTAATTTTAAACATCTTTTTCAACTCATTATCAATCATTTCCCAATATGCTTTTGTCTTCTTGCACGTCCATCACGTGTGGTCAAATGTGCCTTCTTTCTCTTTACACTTCCAACATATATCTGTAGCTGTTCTATACATTTTTGCTAACTTGGTAGGAGTTCAGTACCAGCGATACATCACTTTCATATAATTCTCTTTCAACATACAGCATGTTGTAAATTTTAAATCTTCCCTCCATAATTTTTCCCATGATGCCAATTGTATAGTATGTCTAATATCGCTTGCCCGTGAATCTATCACATTCTGATTCTTGCAGTGCATTTTAAAAGAATCTCCTTTTGAAATATGTATGAACAACAATCCCATTTCTGCATTGATCGTGAAGACCTTCACTGCTGCAAGAATTTGACTATGCACTTTGGAAAGTATGATGGTTGAATTGAAAATGAGTTCCTTGTCTTGCCAGCCACAGAATTTGGCTGAAGGCCAGCAAGTTGCTAACCAATCAGAGAATCAGGAAACCATCTTAAAGTGCCTACAAAATAGAAAAGGTTTTGTCAAGTGTCTGAAGTTCAAAAGGCAGGAGAGCTGTCTAAACTCAGTCAGGACTGGGTCCATAATATTGAATGCATAGAATCTGTAAATTACAAGCTGTTCATCTGAACCATGGGGGACCACCACCAACGTCTTCCCTGAAAACCTCAGTCATCAAGCTGTGATATAAGGGATCAGATGGGCTGCATCCTCCAGAAACTCCTGTAACAGCTCCTCCACCACTCTCTTCACCATGTTGCCCAAGAAGGGGGTATTTGCAAGCAGATGGTGGTTGTCGTAAAGCACAACAAAAGGTGCAAGAGGAGGTTGCAACGGGCACAATGACACTTTTTCCTCTCATGCCTTTGGGCCTGCTCTCGCTTAGGTAAATTGCCCCCACCTCACTGAACAACCCTTTACCCAAAGGTTTCTTTCCCTTTTCCCTTCAAATTTCTAGCCCCAGAGTATCCTGCGGTGGACCTTTGTGAAGGAGTAACTAGTAAGTTGGATTCTCAGACAGGTTTTCTTTAAATAAACAATAAAGATTTATTTAAGGCAAGATAGTATATAACACAAATGGATTTAATTTAGGTTAGTTCAGAAATAAAGTGCGATTTCACTTTAAATTTGTCCTCAGTTGTTTTTGCATTATTGGTTTGGTTCCTTGATACTTTCTTTCAGTTATCCACCCCCTTTAGCAATCCTGCTCCTGAGGTACTTTAAGTAATTGACCACAGGGCTCTCCACACCCTCTCCCTTCACTGGGTCTGGGAGTTTCTTCTTTTCCTTAGAAGAATCTATCTCTCCCCTCCAGACTAGATTTGAGTCCCAAGTACAGTAGGCGGTTCCTTTCCAGCTCCTACTTCTCCTGGCTCAACCTCTGCCTCCCAGTAAAATTCCGGTCTATTCCTCCTACAGGACACCACACTCTGTCCTTCACAATACGCTCAGAGTGGAAGTTGTTTTTTCCAGAGCCAACTCTTTCTCCCATTCAGTCTTTATACCTCAGCCTGTCTCCTAACCTGTCTCCCTAGCTATCTCCCACCCTCTCCAACCACAATTCCAACCCACTTCAACCAACCCTCTCATCCAAAACCTCTCCTTTTAAATTCTCCTTCCTGGAACCTCGGCCAGTCAGAGGCTGCCATTCATTAACAATCTGCAGGCAGGAAAAAAGAAAGAAAGAAACACTTGTTGATCCTGTTGATCCAACCTGTTCAGAGGAGAGGATTGATCACATCAGGTCAATTACCTACTTAGTTTAATCTGTTATAAAACAAGAGTGACTACAGAACTGAAAGCCTCTCTTCTATCTGAGATGCATTGGTGACACTTTCCTATCACAGGCCTTGGATGACAGCCCATTAACCTAAAAACACCTCTTCATGAGTAACAGGCCATATAACAGGATTGTGGACAAGAGGGACCAGACGCTGTGGCAGTGCCAGGTACCAACTTTATTCCCGTATCTAGTTTAACATAATTATTACAGGAGCTAAGAATGTCAATACAACCTGAGGGGCTAATTCACCTGCTCATCTTCCAAAGTAATATATGCCATCATTTGCCAAGAATGACCTTCTAGCTGGTCTATGCAAAAGAATGAATGAGCACAAATCTGAAATGGCAGTATAGAAAAGCCAAAAAGGGAACATTTCAGCTTCTCAGGATGCTCTGTCACTGACCTTAAGGTGTTCATTACTGAATGAAGTGACCTCAAACCATGAGACCATTGTATTATAATGCACCAATGCTATTATTTGCAGATGGAATCAGTACAATAGGTGCTGGGTTTATGTTTTTTAAAACCACACTCGATGTGGTAAAAACTGACTTACCAGTGCAAGGATGTCTGTGTTATCAACTACTGTTTTTGGTGCATTGTCGCAGTTGATCTCTTTTTACAAGGTCCTCACCAATTGTGTCCCTGCAACTCAGGATAACACTTTTGGCATCCAGTGAAGTGAATTATATTGTGTGTGTCATAATAAATTTGTTAATCTTTCAGGTGCTACAAGACTCTTCTGTTGGTTTTGCAGAATTGAAAGATTCCCCCTGCACCAATTTTACAATGATTGCTTACCGATTGAAATGGTAATCTGAAAAAGCCATTGTGAAATGGGTACTAACTTTTGTGCTAGATTCTACTTCCTCAAATGAATGGCATCTCAGCCTGTGGTCTTTATCTTGCAGGTCCTGATTACAACATCTGATTGTGCTTAACTAAGAAAGAAACTCTGATCTCCCTCACCCCCTGCTTTGTGAAACACCTTGTCTGGTGAAGAGTTCTGGAGAGCTTGCCATACTTGTTTGGCATTCCTGTTGGTTTCAATAAACACATTACCCTACTGTGGATTGTGGAGTTGTTGTTGTTGTTTTCTAATGGGCCAGCATGCCTACTTTTGCTTTTAATTGAGCTTATTTACAATGGATAGAGTACTCTTCATCTCCAAAAAAGAAAGCAGCTCTTTTTTTTTTTTAGGGATGAGGGACATACAGAATCAGTATAGACTGAGTGCATCTTCTGAAGGCAAGGATATGGATTGTTTGTTTTTTAATTGCATGCATTAAATGCTTGTTTTTATTTCTTTAACTGCAAATGATTCTGGAAGAAGATCTGGTCAGTTGGCAACTAAAGAACTACTTGTAGCTGTTTTATTCATAGAACTCTTGTATCACATCTAATTTGTGCATATGTGACCACCTTTCTGTATATGAGGTCTGTTTAGGAGAATGTCAGGTTTTCCAAGAAATGCCAGGTTTTCCAAGCATTCTGCTTCACACAGTAGCCAACCATATCACTATGCAATACCAAAAGCAGGACACAGGTCAGGTGAGTACACTTTCGCCCTGTTCTTTCCCAGCAATTGATATGCCTCTGATAGCATATGTCCATACGATTAGTAGCCACTGATAGTCTTAGCATTCATGAATTTGCCTAACCTCTTGAGAAAGCCATCTAGGTTGGCAGCCATAATCACATCTTGTGTAATTCCAGAGCTGTGGTTGTGCACATACACACACTAAAAAGTGGACCCAGATCAGCCCTATCCCAACCTAGGTCACACCCAACCCAGATCTGGTCCTATATCAGGGTAGGACTAAAGGGGCAGGGCAGGGCAGGGCAAATCCACTAGATTCAGTTTGATCTGCCCAATCTAGCGCCCAGCCCCATTAAATTCCATAGTTCATAGTAGCATCACCCCTTAGCAAAACCTGAAAATAGCCCCATAGGCTTGGAGATTAGTGCGCACAGTTGAAGGGAATTGAGAGTATGGGTTGAGGAGCGAGAGAGCCAGACAGAACTGTGGTTTCTTTTTTAAAAATATTATTATGAAGCTTTCATTTTACAGACAGAGATGCGCCAAGAATGAGGAATGTTGAAAGGCTTTGCCCAAGAAGCCTAGATGCAGCAAGTATGCATCTGCCTTTGGAGATGAAGCAGGCGCCTTCACTGCACCCTTTTCGGCGCCTGCTATAAACTTTGTTTCCTTTCCTTTACATTTACCTGCAAAAAGTTGCTATGCCTTTTAATCGGTGGTTTTAGCTTAACTGTAATTGCATTTTGCATGTTTTTCACTTTGACTTTTATCGATCATGTTCATGCTTTCGTAAGCCGCTTAGAGGTTTTCGTTAAGGTTAGGCGGTGCAAAAACTTTAAGGGAAGAATGTGAGTAACACCATTGCAAATAAAGGGGAGGCAAACTCCTCTTGCCAAGAAGTCAGTAGGTCTTTCAAGCCCAAGCGGTTGATGTTAAATGCTCGGAGTATTCAGCCCCCGACAGACGTCGCAACCAAATCCTGAATCTACACAGTCTCAAGGCACTATCGCTTGTAGCTGCAAGGGGGTTGCATTCTCTCTTTCTTCTTCTTTTATAAAAGATTTTCTTGTTTTACAGACATTATGTGAAATGTCTCTCGTATTTTTACATGTAACATTTTTACAAATCCGTTTCATTTGACGAGACATTAGGGGGAGAAAAAAAGGGGTGGAGGGTGGAGATATGAGTGGGGGTGGGGGTGGGTGGCGATGTTTCTATTATGCTTAATTTATGTAGAGTTTGGTGTCAGCGTTGCTTGTCCTGTTCACTTGTGTTCCTAACGGAGTTGCATTCTGAGGGAAAGCGAGCTTTCCGTTTCCACGTTGCTGGTGCTTCCTTTCTTGTTCACTTCAACTATTTCTCTTTCTGTCTTTCTATCCCCACAACTTTCACGTGGCATATTCCTCTGCCTTTCAAGGACTTGCGGCATCCAAATAGCCTGCCGCTCCACCCTACACCCGGGGCAAGATAGTTCCCTCCGATCCTCAAAGGAACTGAAAACGTTCTGAAACCTTCCAGCTCATACAATGAATGTTCCCAGTCCCTGGCAGTTTGTTAATCAATGATGGTTCTCTGGTGGTACATTCTTTGTTATTTTTGCATAAGATAATTAACACAAGGGACCCTCCCTAAGTGTACCTATAAACCCTAATCATAGGTATGCTGACTCAGAATCGGCAAGGAAACTTTTTTTCGAGTAAGAACTACATTTTTTACGACTGAAAAAAAAAGCTTCCGTGAAGGTTGGGGGCGTTACAGAAAGATGTGGAAACCTCAGCAAACATATCAGTACTGTCTCAGGAAAGATTATCCCTGAACAAAAGAGGGCTCACATTGGGGGTGGGAGAGACACAATTAAATGTCTCTAATTTCTACCATCATCATCGCTTAGAAGCTCGGTGTATTTCTGAAGAAGGCAATTGATATAAACTTGTATTCCTGTAAGGTACTTACAGTAGGGACTAGCAGAATTTCCTGGAAAACATTTACTTGTATCCTTTGGGATACAATACGTTGCAATCTATCTCAATATATTCTTCATCATAGCAGTGGAACATCTATCAAGAATATAAGGGGTGTCTTATTCGTTCCAGAACATAGAAATGTGTCCCAACTAATTTGCTTCAAAATTGTCTTATTTTGGAAGGGAGATTTAGGATGCTGTGCAAAGTTCTTAACCCGAGGTACTATTTCTGGATTAGCAGAGTCTAGAACCTGAAGTGTCTGTAACCCGAGGTACCACTGTATTTCTAAGCATTCTTTTCAGGTGGTCATAGTATGGCTTCCATATAACATCAAAATCTAGGGATTGCGGCATGTATTAGCTGTGAAGTAGACTTTTTGATTCATCAGCGTTGGAATCCAAGTATGTCTGTTTATGATGGTATGTGAAGTGGATTCCAAACCATTTATACTTGATAGTAAATATTTCCAGACAATTTGGCCTCGGCTAGGGACATTAATATTCCATTTTTGAGAATCGTACTTCTATCTCACTTTGCAGTCCTGTGAGGCTCCCACAATAAATAAAAAGCTCGCTATAAAGCTGATTTCCAAGTCACGTCATCCTCAGTATTAGTTTCACATCTCAAAATGGGACAAATATATGGTCTTCCCAAAAGGGTTACCAAAACGGGGACTGGGGGTGCAATGGTGCTCTTGAGGACTTCCACTGGCTCCCCAAAAACATCTGAGACACATCTCCCCTGCTCACTGCCCTCTTCCTCAGGAACTGGGAAACTTTTTCGGATAGAGTAGACCGTCGTTCACGAAAGCATATGCCACAATAAATTTGGTAGCCTTTGACGTGTCAAAACACGGTTTGCGCTGTTAATTCAACACGTATTTCCGAGCAGAAACTTGACCTCCTGGTCCGTGTGTTTCAGTAGCCATGAAGTTTAACTGTTCATTAAAACAACCACCAGCACAGCGCTAATCTCACATTGACATTGCTGCTGTTCATATTACGAAGTTACTTTGTGGTACATTGTGCTTGGAAAGTTGCCAAGTTACAATTTACGCGGTGAAACATTGTGATCTTTGAACCTAGGAGGAAGAAAGGGACATAATGTATAAACGAACTAGTAATAGGTTGAAACGCAGCCATGTCTTTGATACCTCAACCCCTGCTTGCTTGTTTTCCTTTCCTCGTCCTCCTACAAATAAAAGCAATTCAATGTTCCAGGTTGCTATGTTCTTATGGTTTTTATTTACTGAATTTGTACTCGGAGCCTAGATGAGCAGTACACACTTTGTGTGTGTGTGTGTGTGTGTGTGTGTGTAGAAGGATTGTGGGGTGGGTGGGTGGGTGCTAATACGCCGCCAAATATATATATTACCTGAGGGAAGATGGCGCCACCGCCGCCGCGCCCTGTGGTGGCGCCTGGGAACGACTACGAGATAACTCTGAAGGGCTTCCCTCTCGACATTGTCTTCCCTTATTACTTTCCCGCAGCATCAGCGCTATAACGAACGTTTCCCTGGGGCAACGGGGGGGGCGGAGGTTTGTGTCCTTCCCGCTCCTCTTTCTGGTCCCAACGGCCGCCCATCCCCCACTCCCTCTCGCTTCGCCGCGTAGAATCCAGGTTGGCGCGGTGCGCCGTTTCCCGCCCAAACCACCCTTGCGCATGCGCCCCCGCCTGTCCTGCCTTGGCGCTCGTTGGCCACGCCTTCCCCTGCGGCGTCACAGCGGCCACCCTCCTCCTCCTCCTTCCTGGTCTCCCCTCTTCTCCCCCCCCCCCCCGTCCCCTCGGTCTCCTCTCCGCTCCCTCTTCACACAATGACCCCCCCGCCCAACCCCGCAGGGGGGACCCACCCGTGAGGCGAGATAAGCGCATTAGCATGTCTGGCCTCTGAGGAAGGCTGCCCCCTCTCGCCTTCCTTGCTGCTCCTTTCATTCCTTCATCCTTCTGCTCCCCTCTGGCCCCTCCAGGCTCAGCGCGGGGGGCGGGGGCTGGGCTGCCCTAAATCCGCCTCTGCTTGGAAGTTTTTTTCCCTCTCCAATAAGGCTACATTTTATTTTTGGTTGATCATGATTTTTAATTATTATGAATCAAGACAGATCCATTTAGTCAGAAATACGTCCCTCTTAATCCCTACCATTTCATTAACTTATGTACTGCTTTTGAAATGAACCTCACAAAGTGGTTTACATCAATATATCAAAAAAATAAGCATCCATTAAAAATGTAATAAAACAGCAAAGGCAAACTGCAAGGGGGGAAAGTTCAATGATTTTAGGATTGTAGCTTTTAAAAGTGTAGTTCAGTGGGAAAATGTAGTTTCACTCTGCCGGCCCTTTTCTCAATTATCAGAACTGGAGATCTGTGATAACGCATCACCTGCTTGCATGCATAGGGTGGGATGGGGGGCGCAACTAATCCCTGTCCCTCTCCCCCCCCCCCTCCGGTCCTAATTGCTTTCTAATTTGCTGATTCCTTTGCATGGCAGTGGTGGGAAGAACGCTGCGTGTTTTGCAGTAGATCAGAAAGGATTGCTGACCTCACCTCCCCGTGTTTATAAATACAGTAACCGCAAAATAATCCCCCTCCCCCTCTACATTATACTGCTGAGATGAAGAATACTTGAGTTAACCGGGAACGGATTTACGTGTGGAAAGCCTGTCAGCTCCCATTAATTCTGATTCTCCAAACAAGTTCCTGGGCTCATAATTCTTGTATTCTAAGTGTATGGCTTTTGTACTAAGCTCTTCCATGCTGGATCCTAGGTTCTAGTTAAAGCGAGGGAAGCAAATCTCTTGCTGCATGGTGCCTGTGACTTCCAACCCCCTTATTGGGCAAATATTAGTTCTGAGTGGGCAACTTGGATGGGTAAAATAGCATGGTATTTACACCTCTTCCCCAGCGCCACAAATAGTTCTGAATCTCTACTCCCCTCCCCTCGTTTGCTGTTTTCAAACCCAACAACAGACGACTATTACAGTTCTCCCAACATCAGTCCCAAGCAGTGACAGACCTACATTTTGGGGGTCCTGAACTTGAGCTGTGCTGGGGGTCCCATCACAACTAGCAATGAGTTCTGGGTAACCACTTTTGTCGTCTTCAATGGGGTTGTTCCCTGACAGATCACCACATTTAAAAAATCAGATTTTGATTAGAATTTCTGCTCTGGGTTGTCACATGTGTCAAAGTCTCTGGTGTGAATATAAATGTTTAAGGATGTGAACTAAATTCAGGTCTGGGGCCCCTCTGGGATTTGGCGCCCAGAATCTTAAGATTCATTGGTTTCGTAGGAGATCTGCCCCTGATCCAAGCTGCTCTCTGTTTAACATAGGCAAAATGCCAGAATCTAGATGCTAGAACAGCTCTGGAGAGAGAGATAAATGTAATACAATAGATAAAAGGCAAGATTAAAACTCCCAATTGAGATCAAAAAGCTAAGACTGGAGGATAAAACCTGCAATAAGAACAACTAGCTGCAACTAGATCTAAATGTCTTCACCTGACACATACAAAAATATTAAAGTGATGCCAGGCAAGGGGGGGGACACGCATTATCTGGGGTGCCACCTTGAATAAAAAAGGGGGGTCCCAGGAAAGCCCCACCCCACATAATTTGTCACATGGAACGGCACATACACACCATTTGAATGGCAATGCACATCAGTTCTCCCAACATCTGTTACAGTTATCCTGACATCAGTCCCAAGCAGTGACAGACCTACATTTTGGGGGTCCTGAACTTGAGCTGTGCTGGGGGTCCCATCACAACTAGCAATGAGTTCTGGGTAACCACTGTTGTCTTCTTCAACAGATCACCACATTTAAAAAATCAGATTTTGATTAGAATTTCTGTTCTGGGTTGTCTCACGTGTCAAAGACACTGCTGTGAATAAAAATGTTTACGCATGTGGACTAAATCCCTCTGAGAGTAGGTGCCCAGAATCTTAAGATCCATTGGTGTCCTAGGAGATCTGCCCCTGATTCCAAGCTGCTCTCTGTATAACATAGGGGAAATGCCAGAATCTAGATGCTAGAGCAGCTCTGGAGAGAGAGATAAATGTAATACAATAGATAAAAGGCAAGATTAAAACAACACCCAATTGAGATCAAAAAGCTAAGGTTGGAGGATAAAACCTGCAATAAGGACAACTAGCTGCAAGTAGATCTAAATGTCTTCACCTGACACATACAAAAACATCAAAGTGATGCCAGGCAAGCCTCTCTGGGAGTGGAAGGTGCGGGATTTATTTCCCCACATCCATCTCTCTGAATGAGGGAAAGAGTTGAGTGGTGGAGAACTGAGGGCATCATTACGCAGGAGAGACTGCTAAATCTTAGTGAAAAGGAAAGGTACTAGGTGGTGTGTCATCTGCTGTGGATGAGGAAAGACTGCAACGTTATCGGCTGCCCTGGGTGGAATCTACACATAAAAAACACTCTGCAAATGCTTTAAAAAAACATTTTGAAAAATATATTGAATTTCCCATAGCTCACCACAAAAATGTAGTTCTTACTCGAAAAAAAATTTCCTTGCCGATTCTGAGTCTGCATACTTAGGATTAGGGTTTATAGGTACACCTAGAGAAGGTCCCTTGTGTTAATTTTCTTAAGCAAAAATAGCAAAGAATGTACCAACGGGGAAACATTATTGATTAACAAACTGCCAGGGACTGGGAACATTCATTGTATGAGCTGGAAGGTTTCAGAACGTTTTCAGTTCCTTTGAGGATCGGAGGGAACTATCTTGCCCCGGGTGTAGGGTGGAGCGGCAGGCTATTTGGACGCCGCAAGTCCCTGAAAGGCAGAGGAATATGCCACGTGAAAGTTGTGGGGATAGAAAGACAGAAAGAGAAATAGTTGAAGTGAACAAGAAAGGAAGCACCAGCAACGTTTGAAGCAAGCCTAGGAAACGGAAAGCTCGCTTTCACTGAGAATGCAACCCCCTTGCAGTTACAAGCGATAGTGCCTTGAGACTGTAGATTCAGGATTTGGTTGCGACGTCTGTCAGGGGCTGAATACTCCGAGAATCTAACATGAACCGCTTGGGCTTGAAAGACCTACTGACTTCTTGGCAAGAGGAGTTTGCCTTCCCTTTATTTGCAATGGTGTTACTCACATTCTTCCCTTAAAGTTTTTGCACCGCCTAAGCTTAACGAAAACCTCTAAGCGGCTTACGAAAGCATGAACATGATCGATAAAAGTCAAAGTGAAAAACATGCAAAATGCAATTACAGTTAAGCTAAAACCACCGATTAAAAGGCATAGCAACTTTTTGCAGGTAAAGGTAAAGGAAAGGAAACAAAGTTTATAGCAGGCGCCGAAAAGGGTGCAGTGAAGGCTCCTGCTTCATCTCAAAAGGCAGGGGGTTTCAGAGTGTACTCGCTGCATCTAGGCTTCTTGGGCAAAGCCTTTCAACATTCCTCATTCTTGGCGCATCTCTGTCTGTAAAATGAAAGCTTCATAATAATATTTTTAAAAAATAAACCACAGTTCTCTTTGGCTCTCTCGCTCCCCAACCCGTCTTCTCAATTCCCTTCTCTTCAACTGTGCGCACTAATCTCCAAGCCTACGGGGCTATTTTCCAGTTTTTCTAAGGGGTGATGCCAAGGGAAGGGTGCGCTCCAGCCCATCTAGATTGGTCAAGCAGCGCTTGAAAAGTGAACTTGAAACTCGCTCCTCCCCAAAAGCCGCATCCCCATTGGAGCGCTTCTCTCCAAGGAAAACGCGCCGGCCAATTGGCAGCCAGGAGGGGCTATAAAGGCGCCGAACTCCAGAAACCTGGAGCGGGCCTTGAGGAGAAAGGACACTTTGCAAGCGAAAACCTGCTTTGTTGGAAGAGAGCGAGACAGCGCTTTTGCAAGATGAAAACTACCACCAGCCGAGGTAAGAAGAGAGGATTGTTAAGAAGATTTTTTGTTCACTTGTCTTTAAAAAATTGCTCAAATGATTGATATAAATTCAGGGTTTCATAAACGAGGGTTTTTATAAAGGAAGGTGGTTTCTGTTTCTGGGTCAGGATCAGGGTGAAGGAAAGACCCATTTGTGGTAGCCAGGGAGGGATTACACAGGGGCTCAAATGTCTTCGGTTGGAAACATTTCGCAAGATTGGTTTGCACATATTTTACTTGTAAGCATGAAGCATTTAGTGCATTTTACTGCATGAAGCATTGACACACACACTTTCTGACTGTTAAATCCCTTTCACATAAGCGGGATTAAATTTCCCAATAAACGTGGTTTGGATCGGCTGCGGAAAACGATGGCAGGCATAGAAATAAGAGCGTAAACGTATTACCTAAAATTCTATGGTTTGTTTTCATTCAAGCCTTGCTCCGAGCAACCGGAGGTTTATTTAAAGGCCACAAAGTGCGTGGAAATCAATGTCAGGTACAAAAGCCTTCCTGTAAAACGTGAAGGCTTTGCCCTTCTGCGCTCTGCCGGGTGGGTGGTCAGCGGGGCGGTTGAAAGAATTGCCACCGAAGCGTTCTATACTGGTGGTTGTTTTACGCAGTGTAACCTCAGGCAGCGCCCGATTCTGGGGGACTTGCTCCCGGGCAAGTGCAGGCGATGCAGCCCTGAGCTTTCCATGTCGGGAGGAAGATCTGCAAGCGTCACTTCTGTTTAAGCCGAGCGCTTCCTTCAGATTTGCCTCTTTGTCTTTTCCCAGGAGGAAGCTACCCCAAAACCGGAGGAGGAAGGAGAAAAAGGACCGTTTTTACCACTGCCCAAATCGAGCTTTTAAAGAAGGCGTTTGAAGAGAACCGGTACCCCGGATACCAGACTAGGGAGGCGCTGGCGAGGTGCATCGGAGTCGAAGAAGATCGTGTGCACGTAAGAATCGGGATGGTGGGGGCTCCCAAGACTTCCCTAAACCGCACATGCTGGAAGAATTTGAAACGCTCAAAATAATCCTTGCGTAGTCGAAGGCCTTAGTTCACCCGGGTGCCTCTCAGCTTATCGCGAAAGGCGCCTTGTTCAAGAGCCAACTTCCTCTTTCTTGGTTCTTTTTTTTTGGGGGGGGGGGTGTATCGTGGATATAAAGGCTTTTGAACATAATGCCTATATGCCTTTCGCACAACACAAAACAAGTTAACGTAGGTTCTCCCACGAATACACTAATCTTTGCTTGGTTGTTGTACCTGAAAGTGAAATTATGACCTACTCGTTAGGAAATAATGGGCATTTGGTTCTCACCTTTCTTCTGTTCAGATCTGGTTTCAAAACCGACGAGCCAGAACACCAAAGAGGATAGGTTCCAGGATAAGGATCGGGAACCATGCTGCAGCTCCTTATAGCCAGAGTGAGAGAACCTGTCCAAGAAGCAGCCTGGACAGCAGCCCGAGAAGCAGTCCAGGAAACCTCCAAAATATTCACACGCAACAAAATTACCAACCACACAACTTTCATTATGCTGAAAGCTATGGAGGAGCAGAGTTGTGGCAGCCACCTCTCAACAACACGCAACCAGGAGAGTATGCCCCGCAACAGCAGAGCTCCCTGGAATTGAACCCTGCTCATTACCAGCAAGCTGCTTTTTGTGGAACTGGGCTTTATGAGACTTCCCAGGCGAGCAACTGCCCAGTTCCATATTACGGTGCGGAGTTGGTGAGGCAGCCTCCACCATCATCTGATAACTTCTTCATGGCATCAAGCACTTATACTCCCTGGTCTGCAACGGGGAATTTTTCAGCTACAAATCCTGGACAAATGCAGAATGTTGATGGAAGTGCTTCGGACTCTCAGTTTTTCTCTTTAAGTCAGGTTCCAGATTAGCATCCCCACTCCCCAACTCCTTCCTTGCTATCCTGTACATATTTTCCAAGCTCCCTCTTTTAATGGCTTTTAATGTATGACTTGGATGTTTTGAATAAAGTTTGTTCTTTTAATAGCTTGTCTGGAGTCTTCCTTTAACTTTCCATTTACTGAAACATTCACTTTCCTGTGTGCAAACATATAAACGTGGGCTTAATGTTCCCATAGCAAAAAGTCAGTTGCGCGGTACTTGTGGTTCTAGAGATAAAAGGTCAGGTCTACTAATGGCTGAATATTCCTGAGACACATTTTAATGCACCAATGGCTTTCTGTCCCTTTCCTTTTCTTTTTGAGTCTCTGTATCTGAGGCTAGAGTAGGTGGCAATAAATGTGGTGGGAAGTTGCTGTATTTTCCTTGTATGCAAAAGTATATTTGTAGATCCTGCTATAAGTAGATTTGTTAATAAGTTTGGTTTCCATTCATGAGTCTTCCATTTTTTAAAAAACAGAAGTTTGAGATGGGGATATAAGGTTTAATTGATTTTTCTACCATGAGTGTGTTAAGTTGCTCTCCAAAGCTTTAAAGACATACAAGATTAACTGGTATGTGCCGTAGCCTGCAACATGGGCATTTATATCTATTAAAAACTTTGTGGGGGGATATTTTGAACACTTTATTTCATTTTCTTGCTCTTAATCCCCCCCCCCTTTTGTGCTCTACTGCCTTCAATGAAGCTTTATAGGAGGGTTGCCTGTGAACTAGAGGTACCACTGTATATGCCTGAGGGAAGGTAGCCGCGCCCTGTGGTGGCGCCTGGGGAGCGGCTACGAGATAACTCTGAAGGGCTTCCCTCTCGGCGTTGCCTCCCCTTATTACGTTCCCGCAGCATCAGCACTATAACGAACGTCTTGCTGGGGCAACGGGGGGGGAGGGGTGTCCTTCCCGCTCCTCTTTCTGGTCCCAACGGCCGCCCATCCCCCACTCCCTCTCGCTTCGCCTCAGAGATTCAAGGTTGGCGCCGCGCGCCGTTTCCCGCCCAAACCGCCCCCGCGCATTCGCCCCCGCCTGTCCCTTTGGCCACACCGGCCGCCCTCCTCCTCCTGCTCCCTGGTCTCCCCGCTTCTCCCTCCCTCCCCTCGGTCTACTCTTCGCTCCCTCTTCACACAATGACACCCCCGCCCCACCCCGCAGGGGGGACCCACCCGTGAGGCGAGATAAGCGCATTAGCATGTCTGGCCTCTGAGGAAGGCTGCCCCCTCTCGCCTTCCATGCTGCTCCTGTCATTCCTTCATCCTTCTGCTCCCCTCTGGCCCCTCCAGGCTCAGCGCGGGGGGCGGGGGCTGGGCTGCCCTAAATCCGCCCCTCCTTGGAAGTTCACTTTTGTTTTTGGTTGATCATGATTTTTAATTATTATAAATCAAGACAGATCCCTTTAGTAAGAAATACGTCCCTCTCAATCCCTACCATTTCATTTACTTATGTACTGCTTTTGAAATGAACCTCACAAAGTGGTTTACATCAATATATCAAAACAATAAGCATCAATTAAAAATGTAATAAAACAGCAAAGGCAAACTGCAAGGGGGAAAAGTTCAATGCTTTTAGGATTGTAGCTCTTAAAAGTGAAGTTGAGTGGGAGAGAAATTTTTCTCTATCCACTTTCTCCATGCAATGCAAAATTTTATAAATTTCTGTCATGCCACCTCTTATTCAATTTTTCTCTAAACGAAAAAGTCCCCAATGCTCCAACCTTTCCTCATTGTTCCATCCACTTGATCACTCTGCCGGCCCTTTTCTCAATTATCAGAACTGGAGATCTGTGATAACGCATCACATGCTTGTATGCATAGGGTGGGATGGGGGACGCAACTAATCCTTTTTCCCACTCCCCCACTCCAGTCCTAATTGCTTCTAAATTGCTGTTTCCTTTGCGTGGCAGTGGTGGGAAGAAGATGGGAAGAACGCTGGGTGTTTTGCAGTAGATCACAAAGGATTGCTGACCTCCCCTCCCCGTGCACAGTAACCGCAAAATAATCCCTCTCCCCCTCCCCCTCTACCACAAATAGTTCTGAATCTCTACTCCCCTCCCCTCGTTTGCTATTTTAAAACCCAACAGCAGATGACTATTACAGTTCTCCCAACATCAGTCCCAAGCAGTGACAGACCTACATTTTGGGGGCCCTGAACTTGAGCTGTTCTAAGGGCCCCATCACAACTAGCAATGAGTTCTGGGTAACCACTGTTGTCGTCTTCAATGGGGTTGTTCCCTGACAGATCACCACATTAAAAAACAACAACAGATTTTGATTAGAATTTCTGTTCTGGGTTGTCACACGTCTCAAAGTCATTGGTGTGAATAAAAATGTTTAAGAATGTGGATTAATTCAGGTCTGGGGCCCCTCTGGGATTTGACGCCCAGAATCTTAGGATTAAATGGTTTCATAGGAGACCTGCGCTTGCGTATCCAATGCACTGTTTTTAAAATAACGTAAGCTTTTTTCTAGCGTAAAATGAACGCAAATTTAATCGTCTATTGATAAAATATAGTTTGCTTACTCAGCTTAGATTTCCTTCGTCGCTTGCCACCGCTGTTATGTTTACCGTCTTATTCGCATTTGATGCGATTCTTGGCCGTTGCCACTGCCTCCATCGAAGGCGATGTACAAATCTATTTAGACGAGAGAGGATGCTATGAGGGGTATTGGAATTAAGTTGTTCCAAGCTTCTGCGTCGATATGAAATAATTTACACTTGCTTCTTTTTAGAACAACAACAAAAACTTTTTAAAAGGCACAGCCTGACTCCCTCCTTTGGCAATCTTCACGGAGCTCTGGCCCAATGGTTGCCATTGGTTTGATTTGAATTAATTTTATAATGAATGATTTTAGAGTGTTGTGTTGTACTGTTGTACTGTTTCATTGTTGTTAGCCGCCCCGAGCTCGGCTTTGGCTGGGGAGGGCGGGATATAAATAAAATTTATTATTATTTTATTTTTATCCGTTTAAGATAGGAAGTGTGTGCTACCTGGTAAAGCGCGGGGGGGGGGCGTGTTCTTTGGTTGGACCGCAAGTATGATTTTTGTACGATGAAGGTGTGGGACACCCCACTTTATTCAGTTCTGGGGTAGTTACTTGCACTGGCTTGGCAAAGAAAATGTGTAGCAGGCGCCGGAAAGTTCGTTCTCTCTCTCTCTCTCTCTCTCTCTCTCTCTCTCTCTTCCCTCACCTCTGAATTCTCTTCTCTTCAGTTGCCTGCATTGGATAATGCTCCAAGTCGAAACGTGCCAACAGCGAAATATTAAGCATATCAGCGCCGTTTTTTAAAATGTATTTTATTGCTTTTTCACATGCAATGAATACCATTTAAAATGCAATAAACGACGTCAGCTAGTCTGTCGTTTCTTGGAATCAACAGCAGTTTAAGGTTGGAACCACTGCTTAAAACCAAGGGCTAAGGACGAAATCACAGACTAAAGTAAGTCAAAGTCAATTGGTTATTACTGGCGGCCGAAAAGTCAACTGCCAAAGGGGTGGCGAGGGAGGGAGGGAGGGAGGGAGGGGGTTGACTCAGTTTAGCAAAACGGAAGAAAAGGTGACTCCCTCTTATCGGCTGAGAAGTAAGGCTGGGGTTCGCCCACCGGAGATAAATGCCCAGACCGAACCCCCAGCAGAATAGCAGAGTGAACCTGAGAGAGTTAGTGTCCATTTTTAAGGCAAAACCAATTCAGGAGAGAGCGAGAAAGAGTTTTTTCATGACGGCAACCAACAACGAAGGTAACAGAAACTTTAAAAAAAAAAAGATTATTAATTCACTGTTTTTAAACAACAACAACAACATTGCTCTAATGATTTATAGGGGAATGAGTAGGAAGGAAGATGATTTCTGTTTCATCTGGGTCAGGATCCCGGCGTAAGGAAGGCTTTCAAAGACCCGTTTGTGGTAGCCGGGGAGAGATTAAACATGTCTCACTATTTCCTGGGAAGAAGCCCAGGCAAGACTGCTTTGCACACCTTAATTCGTAAACACCAAGCATTTAGTGCGTGGAAAGTGCGATCCTATACAGGACACACTTTCCTGAACGTTAAATCCTTTTCAAATAAACGGCGATTTAATTTCCCAATAAACGTGATTAGGATCGGCTGCGGAAAACGATGGCAGACATAGAAATAAGAGCGGAAACTTCTTACTGAAAATTCTTTGGTTTGTTTTCATGCAAGCCTTGTTCAGAGCAACCGGAGGTTTATTTAAAGGCCACAAAGTGCGTGGATTTCAATGTCAGGTAGAAAAGCCTTCCTGTAAAAAGCGAAGGCTTTGCCCTTCTGCGCTCTGCCGGGTGGGTGGTCAGCGGGGCGGTTGAAAGAATTGCCACCGAAGCGTTCTCTACCGGGGGTCTTTTTACGCAGTGTAACGTCAGGCAGCGCCCGATTCTGGGGGACTTGCTCCCGGGCAAGTGCAGGCGATATAGCCCTGAGCTTTCCATGTCGGGATGAATGCTTTCCATGTCGGGAGCATGTCAAGCGTCGCTTCAGTTTAAGCTTGCCCAGCGCTTCCTTCAGATTTGCCTCTTTGTCTTTTCCCAGGAGGAAGCTACCCAAAAGTCGGTGGAGATGGGAGAAAAAGGACCGTTTTTACCACTGCCCAAATCGAGCTTTTAAAGAAGGCGTTTGAAGAGAACCGGTACCCCGATACCAGACTAGGCAGGTGCTGGCGAGGTGCATCGGAATCGAAGAAGATTGTGTGCACGTAAGAATCGGGATAGTGGGGGTTCCTAGGACTTCCTTAAACCGCAAATAATGGATAAATTTAAATCGCTCAGAACAATTCTTTCGTTGTCATTCGAATGCCTTTGCTCATCCAGGTGCCTCCGAGCTTAACGTGAAAGGTGCCTTATTCAAGAGCCAACTTCCTCTTTCCTGGGTTTTTGTCGGGTTTTATTTGGGGGGGCTGTTGTACCGTGGATGTAAAGGCTTTTTGTAAGGGGTGGGTGCGTTGTGTCCCCTCCTTTTCAACTGTAGGAAGAAATTGTGCCCATACTTCAGAACTTCAGAAATCCTGGTTCCTGATTAAGGCTTCCTTTTCCTTCCCACTCAAATTATTGGAGGCACATACTTTCAAATATCAAAGGTTCTGGATTTG
Source organism: Podarcis filfolensis (assembly GCF_964270895.1). Classification (NCBI taxonomy): domain Eukaryota; kingdom Metazoa; phylum Chordata; class Lepidosauria; order Squamata; family Lacertidae; genus Podarcis; species Podarcis filfolensis. Next base: position 80,070,493 of record NC_139608.1, read on the forward strand.
AACAGTAAAAACTCTTAACAGACCTGGTTTCAACCTAATTTGGGGATAAAACTGTGGGATGTAAACACAGGAGCAGTCAATGACAACATTCCTAGAGTGTACATGTTAGAACATGGGGAGGGATGTCTGTCTAGCAAGCAGGTAAACTTCCTGGGGACGGACTTCCTCCGCATGTGACCAGAGGTGGGTGTGGCCTCACCTGTGCAGGTAAATGATAAAAGCACAGGGCAGGCAGCCATCTCTCTCTGCCATTTTTCTTTCGAAGAAGAAGCATCTAAAGATGCTCTCTTGGCTCTTAGCCAAGAGAGGAGGAAAGGACTATCTTGCTATAAGATAGATTCCGAATGCATGTAACCTTTTTAAGCCTGTCTGCCTTCTGGGATCATATTGTGAACAGAACGTGAGTAAACTCTTTTATACTTTTATAAAGACTGTGTCGTGTCTTGTATTTTAAGAGGGAACAAAGGGGAAATTACCAGAGTAATTATTATAGAGGTTCTAGCGAACCTGTGCAAGCGTTACCGTTGCGAACTTAAAGGGGAATGTCTATAAACTCTGCTGATATTTTGGGAACTTGTTAGCACAAGTTGGATAAGGATATAATTAGTCAATATATCCTATCCTGCGCCCCAGAACATTCCCACAAAAACCATCTGGTTTTCTGGGCCACCTTTATAGCCTGATCCACCTGACCGAACTCCCGAGGGAGTGTGCATAGGATATTCCTATTAGGATGGCATCATTCAGCACCTTGCATTGAGAGACCAAATGTCCAGCATTCAGCTGGAACCACACTTAAGCAACATTGCTTTTCTAGCCAATGTCCCGCAAGTCCCTAGTTCTCCCACACTGAAAAAATTACACCACACGAGGCACAAATATTCAGCGGTCCTCTGAGCTATAAAGTGAAATTATGACCTATCCATTTGGAAATGATGGGCATTTTGTTCTCTCCTTTCTTTTGTTCAGACCTGGTTTCAGAACAGAAGAGCGAGAACAAAGGTGACTGGGTCCAAAACAATGATCAGGAACCGAGCTACAGCTCCTTATAGCCGCTGTGACAGAAGAAGAAGTCCATTAAACAGCCTGGGGAGCAGCCCAAAAAGCAGCCATGCAGCTTCCATTATCCCGAAAGCTTTTGTTCAGACCTGGTTTCAGAACTGAAGAGCGAGAACAAAGATGACTGGGTCCAAAACAATGATCAGGAACCGAGCTACAACTCCTTATAGCCGCTCTGACAGAAGAAGTCCAAGCACTCCGAGAAGTAGTGCAAGAAGTCCGACGCAGCAACATTACCAGCCACGCAGCTTCCATTATCCCGAAAGCTATGAAGGAGCAGGGTTCTGGCAGTGACCTCTCAGCACCACGCAACCAGCAGAGCCCGTCTATGCAGCACAGCAGCAGAACTCCCAGGAATTGAACCCGGTTCATTACCAGCCAGCTGCTGTTGGGGGAACTGGGCTTTGTGAGACTTCCCAGGAAAGGAACTGCCCAGTTCCATATTATGATGCAGAGATGATGAGGCAGCCTCCACCAGGGCTGGTAACTTCTGCACTCCATCAAGCAGTAAAACTCCCTGGTCTGCAATGGGGAACAGTCATGCAATGGGGAACACTTATGCAACGGGGAATTATCCAGCTGCAAATCCTGTGCAAATGTTGCTTGAAGATTACCAAAATGGGCAGCAAAGCAATATCTTCCCTTCTCTCGACGCCTTCCAGGGTTACTCATCCATATAAATACATTTTAAAGTTTTTCAGTAAAGTTTGTTATTTTAATGCCTTTGTCTGGGATCATCATCTGGCTTTCCTTTTACTGAAGCGTTCTCTGCCCAAGCAAGCTAAAAGCACTTGTATATTGAAATCAAAAATAAATGCTGAACAATTGGCCACTTGTTCAAATAAGGACCAAAGTCAAAATCTGGGGTTAGAACAATTGGGTAAATGTTTCAAAAGGTTACAATTTTGCTTTTGTTTTTGTCGGGTTGGTGTGGGTTAAATGTTTAGTTGGGGTTGGCGGTTACTTTGATTTGGGTATAAGTATAAACTGTTCATTATTATTATTAGTATTAGTATTATTTATTATTACTATTGGTTTCTTGGTTTGCTATTTATTTGTTTTGTTTTTTAATGTTTGATGCATTGTGTTGTAAGCACAATATATTTTTGTACTTTTTGCAGAAAACAATAAAGCATATATAGATATAGATATATACGTGTGTTTTTGTGCATGTGATTCTATGGGGAGGGATTTTTCTGAGCCCTGCCTGCCTGCCTGCCTGCCTGCCATGCTACATAATGCACTCCCTTTTTGAAATGTTGCCTGAATACAGAAAGGGATTGGTTCTGCCGGATCCCCTCTCTGCTTTTAAGTGCAACTTCCACGAAGGAAGAGTTCACCCAAACCAAAATCCACAGTAGCTTGAGGATGTGACTCAGACATTGGGTTAAATCATGGAATTCAAAGTGTTAAATGAGGATGCTAATTGAGAGTATTGGGAATGCCTTACAAGATTCCAATCTGTTTATAATGCTACACATTATCACTTCATCATTCAGTATTTCCTCTTGTCCCTAATCTTAAACCAAGCTAATCCTTGCTGAGCTTCTGACATCCAGACAAGGGACCAATTCTGCTTATGCGGTTCAGGGTTTGCTTTCCCTCTGCTTTCCACCCAAATGGTTCTGAAACCGGGTTTCAATTCCACGAGCTTATTTCTCTATTTATATCCCACCCAGGGGCGCCCACTTGAATAGAAGATGGGGGGGAGACCAGGTAAGCCCTGCCCTGGTCGATTGCCATTAGAACATTGGGGGGCAAGGGACCTGGGCCCAAGAGTTGGCTCCTAGGACCCCACCTTTTCCCCTGGGACATTGAGGCGGCCCACCTCCTTCTTCCCTCTCAGCCCCCAACACCCCCGCGAGGGAGAGCAGCCTGAGAGGCGCAAAGGCACCCGAGTGAGCTTCGGGGATGGTAGTAGGGTGTGTGTGTGTGTGTGTGTGTGTGTGTGTGTGTGTGTGTAGGGGATTGTGGGGGTTGTAGGGATTGTGGGTGTGGGTGTGTGTGCAGGGATTTGAACCCTGCCTGGCCTCAGACCAACACACTGATACGCCGCCAAATATATATATATGCCTGAGGGAAGATGGCGCCGTCGCGCCCTGTGGTGGCGCCTGGGGACCGGCTACGAGATAACTCTTAAGGGCTTCCCTCTCGACATTGCCTCCCTTTATTACGTTCCCGCAGCATCAGCGCTATGACGAACGTCTTGCTGGGGCAACGGGGGGGGAGGGGTGTCCTTCCCGCTCCTCTTTCTGGTCCCAACGGCCGCCCATCCCCCACTCCCTCTCGCTTCGCCCCGTAGAATCCAGGTTGGCGCCGCGCGCCGTTTCCCGCCTAAACCGCCCCCGCGCATGCGCCTCGCCTGTCCTGCCTGGGCGCCCTTTGGCCACGGCTTCCCCTGCGGCGTCACCCCGGCCGCCCTCCTCCTCCTCCTCCTCACTGGTCTCCCCGCCTCTCCCCCCTCCCCTCGGTCTACTCTTGGCTCCCTCTTCACACAATGACCCCCCCACCCCACCCCGCAGGGGGGGACCCACCCGTGAGGCGAGATAAGCGCATTAGCATGTCTGGCCTCTGAGGAAGGCTGCCCCTCTCGCCTTCCATGCTGCTCCTTTCATTACTTTATCCTTCTGCTCCCCTCTGGCCCCTCCAGGCTCAGTGCCGGGGGCGGTTGTGCTGCCCTAAATCCGCCCCTGCTTGGAAGTTTTTTGTTCTCTTTTATTTTTGGTTGATCGTGATTTTTAATTATTATAAATCAAGTCAGATCCATTTAGTCAGAAATACATCCCTCTCAATCCCTACCATTTCATTTACTTATGTACTGCTTTTGAAATGAACCTCACAAAGTGGTTTACATCAATATATCAAAACAATAAGCATCCATTAAAAATGTAATAAAACAGCAAAGGCAAACTGCAAGGGGGGAAAGTTCAATGATTTTAGGATTGTAGCTTTTAAAAGTGTAGTTTAGTGGGAGGTTGGATCTTATTATTTATTTGTTAAATGTGAACCTCATTTTTGTTCCAAATTGTTGCTCTCTAGACCAGTTTCTATTCATCCAGACAAAATGATTCTGCCAGCCTGACCAGTTAATACTTAAACTCTTCTGTATTGCTTCATCAATGTGATTATACTATTGACAGAGAACTTTGATCACCATGTTAACATCTATGATGTCATGAATAGCTCTATCTGAATTGAAATTTACATAGATTTGCTGAACATTCAGATGTCTATCTAAATAGTGTGTGAAGCAATCCTAAGAGAATGATAACTTGGGAAACTGCTCTCTGCTTGGTTGTCCTACAATTGCTTTCAGGATAAGAATAAGACTACAGTGAGGGCAGGCATATTTCTGAAGCACCAGGTGTGTATCCTTTCTCCTCAAACTACTTGCCAGCTCAAACACTACACAGAATTCCCCCCCCCCATTGATCTATCTATCTCTCCCCTCCAGACTAGATTTGAGTCCCAAGTAGGCTGTTCCTTTCCAGCTCCTATTCTCCTGGCTCAACCTCTGCCTCCCAGTAAAATTCTGGTCTATTCCTACTAAAGGACACCACACTCTGTCCTTCACAATACGCTCAGAGTGGAAGTTGTTTTTTCCAGAAACAACTCTTTCTCCCATTCACTCTTTATACCTCAGCCTGTCTCCTAACTGTCTCCCTACCTATCTCCCACCCTCTCCAACCACAATTCCAACCCTCTCAAACTAACTGTCTCTCCAGAACCTCTCCTTTTAAACTCTCCCTCCTGGAACCACGGCCAATCAGAGGCTGCCATTCATTAACAATTTGCAGGCAGGAAAAAAAAGAAAGAAACACTTGTCCAGCAAAACCAACTTTTTCGTCACAGAGGTTTCTTCAGGGATTTATGTACTACTGATTGACCAAAGGGAGCAGGCCCCTGGATACACTTGTCAACTTTACCAGCCAGGATGGACAGAGATCAAGAGAACAAGAAGCTGCTTGCAACATTGCAGACCACAGAAACAGAAATCTAGCCCACAAAATGTGGGAAGGTGCTGCACTTCCCAGAATAGTTTCCTTTTACTTCTCTTGTGGCTCAGTTGTATTTACAATTGTTCATTTAGCAGAAATGTCACCAGTGAACTGTTTCCCATCACTGCGTCTTCATGGCAGCAAGACATGGAACTAAAGGCATGAAGCTGTACCAGAAAAATTAGCAAGCAATATTAGATAGATGTAATATATCACAGTGGTTTACATTTGCATATATATATATATATATATATAATCAAAAATTAAAAGCAAAATAATTAGAGACAAACACCAGCAGACCATTGTGGGCGATGTGCTTTAAATTGCCTGCAAACGCTTGGTGGGACAGAAAAGTTTTCTGCCCATTCATGAGTTCCAGATAGATACAAGCATAAGCAAAGAGATGGAAGCTGGAAATGAGCTGATGCAAGAGCCAACAGATTCGCTACAGATTGCTGGCCACTGGGAAAACCTTATTGCAGTGATGGGAAACATTGTAACTTAGTGGCAGAACGTGTTGTCTGCATGCAGAAGGTCCCAGGTCCAGCTCCTGGTGTCTCCCAGGTAGTAGGGCTTGATCAGACTCTCACCTGAAACCCTAGAGAGCTTCTCCACAGTGCTGAAGCAGAACCATCAAATTGTGAAGTTGGCAGGGACCCTGAGGGTCATCTAGTCCAACCCTCTCCAATGCAGGAAAATGTATTAGGTGGACTACAACTCTAATAATATTTGATTATTGATCATACTGGCTGGGGGTATCTTAATCTTCCCTCCACAAAAAGGAGGTTGAAATCAATCCTAGGTGCACTTTTCATTGCAGGATTTAAATGGCAGACCAACAAGGACAGTGTCACTTGCAATAATATCAAAAAATGCCTCCACAATTCAACCACCTAGCATTTGCGGTTTTTCTTCCGCAAAAGGTATGTGAAGCTCGGTTGTAAGAATGAAATAACAGTATAAACAATACTATCTTTACTTGTAAATCAACACTGTTGCAATATATATGGAGCTATATCAATGGGAAGCTTGCTTTATATCAGTTATTCAAACTGGCCTCCCCCAGCCCCGATAATTTATATCAGTTGATCCTGAAAAGGGCTGAGGCTATAAATGACCCAGAGGGCCAGCAAATATGTGGGAGGAAGTGTAAACAGCAGAGGCCAGGAAGATAAGTTCAGATGGTGATGATTAGGTTATTAACAGTCCATTATTAAGAAGGTTTGGGGGCATTTCCTTTCCCTTTGACCTCACTTACAATCCTTTGCAACTCAGGATAATACTTTATACATCTGATATTGGGCTATACGTATGCCTAATTTTGATAATTTCTGAAATGACTGTTCTTTTTGGATCTGATCTAGATGCGAAACACTGGGAAATACTGCCCCCTAGTGCTTATTTGTGAATTTAAGATGCTGTTTATCTGCTTTCTCTTGTTTGCTTGAGCTATCTGGATTTGTTTCTACAGAAGTTATTCAGTGCCCAACAGATTATCCTTATTCCCTGCAGGATTTTGTTGTGTTTCCTAGATGATGGGTTACCAGTAAAGGGCCTCATTCCCAGTCCCAGATAAGTGTGCTGCTCATGGGTGTAAGCAAGGGGTGCAACTGCCCCCCATCAAGCAAAACAATAGAAATACTTAAGTAACTAACCAATCATGTCTGTTCTGCACCTCCTAACAAAAGTCCTGTCCCCCCACAAACAAAAATCCAGGCTACGCCCATGGTGCTGTCTGCAACAATGCTTCATTTCTGGAAAAGAGAGGTCATGTTTACTTGGGGACCATGCTACCTGACTTTCTCACTCCTAAATAAATATGGATAGGTTACGACTGCTCGAGGGTAAAAGAACAATCTGCACATGCACAGAAAAACTCATCTTGTAGTTACTGACAGAAGAGTGTGTAGTGGTTAGAATGCTGGACTACAAGCATGGAGACATGGGTTCAAGCGTTAACTGAGCCACAAAGATCACTGGATAAACTTAAGCCAGTTATAGCTCAACCTAGCGGGTGGCGCTGTGGGATGAACCACAGAGCCTAGGACTTGCTGATCAGAAAGTCGTCAGTTCAAATCCCCACGATGGGGAGAGCTCCCGTTGCTTGGTCCCTGCTCCTGCCAACCTAGCAGTTTGAAAGCACATCAAAAAGTGCAAGTAGATAAATAGGTAGCGCTCTGGCGGGAAGATAGACGGTGTTTCCGTGCGCTGCTCTGGTTCGCCAGAAGCGGCTTAGTCATGCTGGCCACATGACCTGGAAGCTGTACGCTGGCTCCCTCGGCCAATAAAGCGAGATGAGCACCGCAACCCCAGTCGGCCACGACTGGACCTAATGGTCAGGGGTCCCTTTACCTTTAACCTACCTCAGAAAGTTGTTGTGAGGATAAATGGGGATGAGGGACATCATGAAAACCATTCTGAGGATTTGTAGGATGCAAATGTAATAAATAAATAAATAAATAAATAAATATTAAATTTGATGTAATCTGGCATTGGTTTGTTAAAAAATTGGAAAACTAATAAAATACTATTTGGCAGATAAATAAATGTTCTGGAAACCCAGATTCTGGAGCTGCAGATATTAAGACAATCTCTTCCAACCTAAAAAGTTAAGGAAGCTGTATCAGTTTGTAAGAAGAGCAATCTGTCTTGCAGAAGTTGCCATTGACTGATTCCGAGTCTCATATTGCTGTTATGAGCAGTGTCTTGATAGCAGAGCCTCATGACATGGCAAATTGCTGTCTGTCAACCGGCATTTCCACAGTGCATCTACACAGTTGTGTGCTGGCTGCAATGTATTGCTGAGTTAGCCCAGTCTGATGCTGCCAAAACTCATTGGACCACATCAGTGAGGCCAAGAGGGGGTTACTAAATTTGGACTAAATTTGCCTAGGCCGCCCTGTTAGATGAGCTTTGTTGGGAGAGTGATGCTTCAGCAGTCTCTCACATTGGCTTTTGATACCATCAGCCATGGGATCCTCCTGGTCTGTCTACAGAAGATGGGTACCTGGAGCATTGATCTGCACTGGTTCGGGTCTTGAGATAATGGGCAATTCCAGAAAACAGAATTGGATGAGTGTTTCTCAACCCTCTGTCTCTTCAGCTGTGGGGTGCTGCAGGGCACGATATGTCTCCAGTGTTGTTTAAAATCCATTATGAAGCTATTGGGACTTGAGAATTATGTGAAAGGCAATGCATTAATTGATAAAATAATAGTGTACATTCAATACCCGGTCTTGAAAGCTTTTTCTGTGGCTCACTTTAAACCAAGGCGACCTATAGCTGATTATCCTTAACACCATGTTATATAAGTAAATGACTGTTTTTATAATGTACATTTTGATTAGATGATATCTATGGAGGAAATAGAATCATAGAATTGCAGAGTTGGAAGGGACCCTGAAGGTCATCTAGGCCAATCCCCTGCAATTCAAGAATCTCAACTAAAGCATCCAATTCCTGCAATAAATGTAATCTCTTTAGCAAAACCCCCCACAATCCTCTCTCACTTCTCAGAGAAGCTTCTATAGAGATAAAAACCCTTTCCCTCAGAGCTCCTACAGAGGGATACACTTGTGATAGCCAAATTTTGATTGAGACCATTGCTGTGGTGTTATTTAAAGGCAGTTTCCCATTCCATATATTTATTTGCTGCATGTAGCATCTTAACTGTTCTTATCAATCCAAACTTAGTGCATAGCTGTACAGCAAAAATTATGGTGAATTAGAGTAATGAATTATTGCCGTACCATCATAAATGAGGGAGGCCTTGCCAATTTTGTGGATAAGGCAGCGGTCATTTTGAATGCACACTTCTCTTCTCACCTGCACCCCTAGTCGCACTTGTGGATGTGGCAACACGTGGATTCCAAATCATGTGTGGGGAACATATTCAGGAATGTGGAAGTCGTAACCACGGACATAATTTCTTTATCGGAAACTCAATATACAATTCCATTGTTTCCTCTTTCTGTCAGCTTTTTGACATCTAATAGACTTGATTTGAACAGAAAGAAGAAGAATTTGGATTTGATATCCTGCTTGATCACTACCCGAAGGAGTCTCAAAGCGGCTAACATTCTCCTTTCCCTTCCTCCCCCACAACAAACACTCTGTGAGGTGAGTGGGGCTGAGAGACTTCAGAGAAGTGTGACTAGCCCAAGGTCACCCAGCAGCTGCATGTGGAGGAGCGGAGACTCGAACCCAGTTCCCCAGATTACCAGTCTACCGCTCTTATCCACTACACCACACTGGCTCGGGATGTTTTAAAATTATTTCTTCCTATCCTAAAATTCATAGGAAACTCTTTGTATCTGTTTCCATACCCCACCACCACCTTCTGAGGAAGAGACTTAATCTTGCCTCTGGGTCAATGCCAAGCAGATGGGGATCCAAACAAGTCCAGAATAATGCTAAAAGTGGGAGGGGAGGAAGGGAAGTGGGAAGGATTACCCACATTTGGCAGCAGCTCCTCACACATCATGGAATGCAAGTCCAGAAGCTTCTCTGACTTTCCTGAATAGCCTGTGGGCTGATTTGCCACTGAAGGGAGGAGACTGAAAAGCCCCAACACGGACATGGCGTCTGTGACAGAAAAGTTGGTTCCACAAGTATTTCTTTTTACTTTTATCTCCTGCCAGCAAATGGTTAAAGAACAGCAGCCTCTGATTGGCTGAGGTTCCAGGAGGAAGAGAGTTTGTAAGGTCGGTTTAGAGTTGTGGTTGTGGAGGGGGATGGAATTGAGGTTGGAAAGGTTGGGAGTTAGGTTAGGAGACAGGTTGAAATATACAGAGTGCTGAGGAGGGAGAGTAGTTGGTTCAGGAGAAAACATCCACTCTGAGTGTACAGAGAAAGACTGAGTGTAATGTCTTGCAGGAGTAAGAGGACTGGATCTTGCTGGGAGACTGAGGGAGAGACAGGAGAAGTAGCTGAAAAAGGATCAGTCTACTTAGGTCTCTAGCTAGTCTGGAGGGGAGAGACTCTTCTGAGGAAGAGACTCCCCAAACCCAGTTAAGGAAGAGGAGTTGTGAGCCCTTAAGACTATTACTGAAAGTTACCTCAGGAGTTGGATTTGTTAAAGGGGTGGGTACCGGAAGGAAAGGGACGCGGGTGGCGCTGTGGGTTAAACCACAAAGCCTAGGACTTGCTGTCAAAGTGCAAGTAGATAAATAGGTACCACTCCGGCGGGAAGGTAAACGGCGTTTCCGTGCGCTGCTCTGGTTCACCAGAAGCGGCTTAGTCATGCTGGCCACATGACCCGGAAGCTGTACGCTGGCTTCCTCAGCCAATAAAGCGAGATGAGCGCTGCAACCCCAGTGTCGGCCACAACTGGACTTAATGGTCAGGGGTCCCTTTACCTTTACCTTTTTACCAGAAGGAAAGTGCTGCCTCAGAAAGGAACCAAACTAAAAAGCCGAAACCTCTGTGAAACAAATACAGAAAACTAGCTTATTAATTCTGAAGTAACCTAAGTTTCTCCACTTGTATTATAATACCTTGTTTTAAAATAAATCTTTATTGTTGTTTTAAAAACATCTGCTTGAGACTCCAGCTTATTGGTTATCCCCCCCACCAAGGTCCCCCACAGGATACTCTGGAATAGTTAGCATTTGTTTTAAGGGTTGTTCAGTGAGGTGGGGGCAATATATGTAAGAGAGAGCAGGCAAGTCGGCGCGAGTGGTAACTGAGGCACCGAGCTTGTCGCAGTGTCCTCCATTTCAGGCTTAATACAGTGGTTGTAAAAGGTGTGGCATGCCACACTGCTGTTGCAGGAAGGGGTGGCAAGAGCAGCAGGAAGATTCAAGGACAATCAAAGAAACATATAAATTATTTCAGTATAGTATAGTATCAAAATACTTGACTGGAAAAACCACTGCTCATTTATTTCCTTTTTTACTCCTTGCTCCCCCTCCTCATCCTGCCCCCAAGGAGAAGCAAACCAGGGCAAGGCTTTCATATTGTGCTTCAGTTCCCTGCAGCTTTGGCTGGGTTAAGGTCATCCTCAGAGCTGCAGCCTGGGAGCACATGGCCCCATCCTTCCGAGAGCAACAGGTCTCTAGAAACAAGCAGTTTTGTGTCTGTGTAGCCCAGAATCCCAAATTCTGAACATAATTATCGGCATGATATTTGAGAGAAGAGGGTGGGGGATAAGTAGTTCCCCACATGGCTTGTCTTCCCTCAGGAGTGCTAACTCCTAGGGGCTGGACCCCTTTGAGCCCCCCACAATATTTGTTAGTGAGGTGTTGGGCCCCCTCAATGTTTGGACGCTCCTCACAGCTCCCAGTCCATAGCATTCCTCAAGTGAGGCAGGTGAAAGACAAGGTAGAGGAGCAAATGGATGGGAACAGTTGCAAATGCCCTGTCTTATACTGTATTGAGCAATGTTTGAGAAATGATAACATCTCCTGCCTAGTAGACAAAGTGAGAGGGAACACTCCTACAGGTGAGTCCCTTCAGCTCACTCATCATCATGTAGAAGGCTTTGGGGAGAAATTGGCAGCCCAGGAGATGTGTTCCATGTTCTCCCTCCAGAAAGGATACACATTCCCCCCAGTTCTCATCCCATCCCTTCCTTCCCTGGGCTGAATAGTACACTGGAAGCTCAGCAGGACTTAGATCTGGCTGTTTTATTAGTAAAGAGGCATGCACGTTGACAGCAGAATGCAGATAATGAATTTAAATTTTTTTAAAGGAAGGAAGGATGCATAATAATAATATTATAATGTATTATTTATACCCCGCCCATCTGGCTGAGTTTCCCCAGCCACTCTGGGCGGCTCCCAATCAAGTGTTAAAAACAATACAGCGTTAAATATTAAAAACTTCCCTGAATAAGGGCTGCCTTCAGATGTCTTTTAAAGATAGGATAGCTGCTTAATAATAATAATAATTTACCAGCAAGGAAAGAACAGCCTAGCTCAACCTGGATTTAAACAGCTCATTCTCTCATTCAGGGATGCTTTTCATCCTTCATTTTTACTCCGACTAGAGAACTAGTCTTTTGCAGGACTGTGTCTTCAATTGCACTTATGTATAAGTATACTTAAAAACAACAATAAACAGTCAAGGAGGAAATGTTTCTCATTTGTGGGTGTTGCATTGCATCAACAGCTAACGACATTTTAATCTTTTCGCTCTGATGAATGTAAAAAAAAAAAAAATTCTCTAAGAATCAGGCCGCTGCATGTAGCAACTTTGAAGGTACAAGGTTCATGTTCGTGCCAAGTTGTAATCCCTCTCAAAATTACACCTTCATATTCTGATGCAATGATAATCCTATTATCTCATTTATTCATCCTTTCATTTCCTCTTAGTTAAATGCAGATCTTCTGGGAACAAATTCAGATAGCTCCAGCAGATTGCTCCTCTCTGCAACATGCTGCTCAGGTAACGAAAATGCCGACACAGATGCAACATTGCAACAGGCAGCTCTTGCAAAACTTCAAGATCCAATATTGGTCTCGTCTGCTCAAACAGCTGGAGACTGTTTCCACATGCAAGGGAAGTCCCTAACTCACCAAGTGCTTGAGACCCATCAGCTACCCTCCCCTGGTTTAGCTAGCTAGTCAAAGCCATTCCCAGGGTGTTGCTGCTGTTGCATGCTGACGGCTTCTAGGAGCCACAGGTGAGAGCTGAGTGCAGGGTGGGGACCAAAGTGAGCAATCTATCCCAGAAGGAGCATGATGTGTCCTCCACCAGAGGTCCTACCCTCCTCTAACACTCCACACACAAGTAAATAACCACTTAATATGTTTATTCCAAAATTTCATTGTAGGTCATTAATTCCTGTAGGCAGGTGAAATAGATTTACTAATCATTAATATTAAGTAAGTAATCAACCAAGTCACATTAGGCTAAAGCACAGAGCCTTATTTATTTATTTATTTTTCTAAAGGCTGCATGTTTCCCTCTGCTACCACTACAGCATAGAATGAAGTTGAGGTTGGTTGGGCTCAGCAACAGCAAGCCTTCTCATAGAAAGTCAAGTAACAACTAATTACTATGCATGTCCTCCCAGGGAATATGTAATTTACATTCATGTACATACGTTCTGAAAATATACGCATGGGTAAACAGTTGTGAGTAATTTATTTAAATTTAAATTTCCCCCGTGCTTTAAATTGCAGTAATAGCAATATACTTAAAATGTGCGAAGCATCGTGTAACATTATGAGAAACAAATCCAGATGGCCCAAGCACTTCTGGGCTGCATACACATCATACATTTAATGGTCCTTTAAAACAATCCTGGGACCCATAAGGGTGCCAGGAATTGTAGCTCTGTGAGGGGATAAATGGCTCTTTCTAGCATTCTTTGGCAGAGACAATGTGCTTACCCCTGCTTTTCAGAGGGAGGCAGCTGCCAGATCAGCAGAGCTTGGCACTTGTGATATTCTGGCACCAAGCCCCCCCCCCCCACTCCTCTCCATCACTGCAGCCCTTTTTCTGGCTTCTCTGGAAAATGTGACATGCAGGAAGCCAGCACTTTTAACTCCTTTCATGTGCTAGAAATGCTGAGGACAAAATGTGATGGGTGAGACGGCACTTTTTCCTCTCATGCCATTGGGCCCGCTCTCACTTAGATAAATTGCCCCCACCTCACTGAACAACCCTTTACCCGAAGGTTTCTTTCCTTTTTCCCTTAAAATTTCTAGCCCCAGAGTATGCTGCGAAGGAGCTTTGTGAAGGGGTAACTAGTAAGTTGGAGTATCAGACAGGTTTTCTTTAAATAAACAATAAAGATTTATTTAAGGCAAGATAGTATATAACACAAATGGATTCAACTTAGGTTAGTTCAGAAATACAGTGCAATTTCACTTTAAATTTGTCCTCAGTTTTTGCATTATGGTTTGGTTCTTTTTTTCTGGTGATACTTTCTTTCAGTTACCCAACCCCTTTAACAATCCTGCTCCTGAGGTACTTTAAGTAATACAGTGGTACCTCTGGTTACAAACTTAACTCGTTCAGAGGTCCATTCTAATAATAATAATAATTTATTATTTATACTCCGCCCATCTGGCTGGGCTTCCCCAGCCACTCTGGGTGGCTTCCAAAAAAATATTAAAATGCTGTAATACATCAAACATTAAAAGCTTCCCTAAACAAGGCTGTCTTCAGATGTAGACCACAGGGCTCTCCACACCCCCTCCCTTCACTGGGTCTGGGAGTTTCATCCGTTTCCTTAGAAGAATCTATCTCTCCCCTCCAGACTAGATTTGAGACCCAAGTAGGCTGTTCCTTTCCAGCTTCTACTTCTCCTGGCTCAGCCTCTGCCTCCCAGTAAAATTCTGGTCTATTCCTCCTTCAGGACACCACACTCTGTCCTTCACAATACGCTCAGAGTGGAAGTTGTTTTTTCCAGAACCAACTCTTTCTCCCATTCACTCTTTATACCTCAGCCTGTCTCCTAACCTGTCTCCCTACCTATCTCCCACCCTCTCCAACCACAATTCCAACCCACTTCAACCAACCCTCTCATCAAACTAACCGTCTCTCCAAAACCTCTCCTTTTAATCTCTCCCTCCTGGAACCACGGCCAATCAGAGGCTGCCATTCATTAACTATTTGCAGGCAGGAAATAAAAAGAAAAAAACAACCTGTCCAGCAAAACCAACCTTTTTGACACACAAAACCTGGCCCATTTTTTGTTTTATAAAAGAAGAGAAGGAAGGCAAACCAGAAGCAAGTGTTGAATGGTTTCTTTAAATATAAGGCTCATTATTGTTTCACAGGATGTGTATGGCTTTAAGGGCCAGAGCAAATAACATGACCTAGTTTTACAGCTGTGAAACGGTTTAGCAGGTGATGTTAAGGTATGTTAATTAAGCTGTTATGTTAAGCTGTTATGTTAATTAAGCAGGTAGCTCTCTCAATACCCTGATGGATGGGTCATGCTCATTGATATATTGTAATTTAGTGTAAAAGGAATTTCTGTTTTTGTTATTAAAACCTAGCAAAAGTTACTTTTGCGTTTCTTGAAATGTGTGGTCTCCCCAGCACGCCTTCTGCAGCGCAACTACCGTTTTTCATCCCATAGGACGCTCTGTCCCATAGGACGCACCTAGTTTTTTGGGGGGAAAATAAAGGATTCCCCCCCCTTTATTCCCCCCCAAAACCAGGTGGGGGAACAGCGGGATGGCGGCGCTGCGCCTCCCCGCTGTCCCCCGAGCTTGTGGGGCTGGCCGATGTCTGCCTGAAGCGCGGGGCGCTCTGCTTCAGGGTGCCCCGCACCGGGCGGCAGGCTGCTATCCGCAGCCTAGGGAGCCCTGCGGGAACTCCTGTGGGCTCCCCAGGCTTGCTGATAGCTTCCTGAAGCCTGGAGAGCGAGAGGGGTCGGTGCGCCCTCCAAGCTTCAGCGAAAGCCTGTATTCGCCCCATAGGACGCACACAGATTTCCCCTTCATTTTTGGAGGGGAAAAAGTGCGTCCTATAGGGCGAAAAATACGGTAATCTGCAGGTTAGCCAACAGCAAGAGGGGTCAAGCACTGGGCACTGGAAAGGGCAAGAAGAGCAGACAATAAGCACATTAGGGATGCAGACTCAGTGAGTGTGCAAACTCCAGAAAGGCGAATGAGTGGTGGTGATTTTGTGTAAATGAGGTGCGCATGGCACTACTGCACCACCACGGGCAGGTCAGCTGGTAGCGCATGGGACTCTTAATCTGAGGTCCAAGCTCCACGCTGGGCAAAAGATTCCTGCTCTGCGGGGGGAGGGGCTAGATGATCGTCAGGGTTCCTTCCAATTGTACGATTCTACGATCCCCCCTCTTGTCTCGCTTGTCACTGTGCTGAAATGTGGCACAATGGGTCAGTGCCCTGTTAACCAGAAGTCGAGCCCACGCAGGGACGGCTTTCGGCGGGATTCCTACACTGCAGGCGGGGTTGGACTAGATGACCCTTGGGGACCTCTTCCAACTCTCCAATTGTGCGAATTGCCGTCAGCAGTTTGCCACAAAGACTCGCACTCGCGGTTGCCCGAGAGGAGGAAAGCAGCAGGCAGCAGCGCGGAGCCCGCGGCAGCGAGTCCCTCGGATCCCTCCTAATCCAACCCTCTTCCTCCCCGCGTAACAACAGGGCCCTCTTTGTGACGCAGGCGACGTATGCAAATGGAGAGGGACAAAGAAGGGTGCCACGCCCCTCCGGAGCGCTTCTTGGGGCTGCTCACAAGAGGCGGCGGGAACAGACTCGGTCGCTGCAGAGATGACGAGGGTGGCGGGCTCGATGGACTCCCAGGCCGAGCACCGCGCCGATTACTTCCGACGCTCCAAGCTTTTCGTAATGGTGGCGATCTTGGTCGGCCTGACCTATTACGGGGTGAGCGCAGCCTCCCTGGAGGCTCCCGGGGCAGCTGGTGCGGGGAAGCGCGGGGCGCCACGGCTCCAAAGCGCACCCGGGGGGGGGGGGGGGACGTGAGGGGATCATAGTCACAGCTGTCAACTTTTCCCTTTTCTTGCGAGGAATCCTATTCGGAATAAGGGAATTTCCCTTTAAAAAAGGGAAACGTTGACAGCTAGGATCATAGTCCAACCCGGAACATTTCGCCCGAGACTCGAACGCGCGACCTGGAAGTTAAAGTCTTCGTCCTCCACGGGCTGAGCTATGTGTCTCTTGCCGTGGGAGCCAGAGATGGGAAGGCTTGGAGGGGATCCCTATGTACCGTACTTAGCTTTGAAGATGTTAGGGATGAGCCCGCCCAAATCAAGCGTGGTTTTTTTTAAAGTCACATTTATTTCACGGGGAGAATTTACAGGATTCAGTAGGGCGCCCCATTGAGTTCAGTGGGCATTACTCCACTGCAACTGGGCAAAGGGTAGAAGCCTCAAGCAGGTGTTTAAACTCTTCCACTGAAATGAATGGGTTGGAAAAAAACGAAACAAACCCCGGAATCTTGAGTTGTGTTTTCTGCTGCTCTGAAATCTCCCCACTCAAGGGTTTTTGGGAGCTGAATCCCTGATTGGAGTCCAGTATAAATATGTTTTCCACCGTAGTGCACTTTTAGTGCATTTCATGAAGACAGCCGGCTTTAATGCATAGCACACACTGTACTGGTGAGGTTTATTCTGGAAGTACATTATATGATAATTGTGATTTATTTTTTGGGGGGGGGGATCTAGACCAAGATCTCATCAGCTGTGGGCTTTCTTGCCTAAGTCCAGTGTTTCAGGGTCCTCCACACCCTGCATTGTAAAATGCAAGGGTCAGAACCTTTTTCAGCCGTGGGCCGGTCCACCATCCCTCAGACCATGTGGTGGGCTGGACTATTTTTTTTGGGGGGGGGAATGAACAAATTATTCCCACAAATAACCCAGAGATGCATTTTAAATAAAAGCACATATTCTACTCATGTAAAAACACCAGGCAGGCCCCACAAATAACCCAGAGATGTATTTTAAATAAAAGGACACATTCTACTTATGTAAAAACACACTGATTCCTGGACCGTCTGTGGGCCAGATTGAGAAGGCTATTGGGCTGGATCTGGCCCACAGGCCTTAGGTTGCCTACCCCTGGTCAAATGGCTGCTAATTTCTGGATTGTGCCACATTGTATTGATATCCCCGAATTTCATATATTATGTATGGATACTGGGGGATAAACACAAAAGTTGTGAATTCTGATGTTGCAGGATGATGGGTTATGTTGACACGTATATACAGTGGTACCTCGGGTTACATATGCTTCAGGTTAAATACGCCTCAGGTTACAGTCTCTGCTAACCCAGAAATATTACCTCGGGTTAAGAACTTTGCTTCAGGATGAGAAGAGAAATTGTGCTCCGGTGGTGCAGCGGGAGGCACCATTAGCTAAAGTGGTGCTTCAGGTTAAGAACGGACCTCCGGAACAAATTAAGTACGTAACCAGAGGTACCACTGTATGCCGCTTAGGAATTTGGAATATTAAGTGGTATAGCTGAAGTAAATAAAACAATACCTCCTGTATGCTTACTTAAATGTATCTCTCTTTCTCCCCTCCCCCTCCTCACACCTCAGTGGGCAGTCTTTTCACCCTCAACAATCCCCTATGACCTTCTGGGACCATTAGGCACCTTCACTAAATATTTGGTGGAAAACCATAAAACTCTTCTCAATATAGGGTAAGCTGAATTCTCATCTTCTACCTGTTCACATTCCTTCTGCTCACCCAACAGTGGGGATTTTGGGGATGGGTGGGAGGGTGAGTAATATAATATGCAGCCATATGTATGTGTTTCTCCTTGCATATTGGGAGGGACAAGTGAAATGTAAGAGCAAGCTACAGTCAAGCAATGTATTTTGAGATTATAGAGTCATAGATTATAGAGTCATAGAATAGTAGAGTTTCTAACAATGGACCCAGGGCCTCATTCTTTTTTCTTCCTTCCTTTTTAATTGTAAAAACCAGTCCGACACATGTGTGAAGGGTGGATCGGGACAGGCTGTCTAGCCTTTGTTCCTCTTCCTCTGGTAGTTTTCCAGCCCATAATTATCTCCCCTGAGCACTTTTGTCAACTGGGTTAAAGCATAGCTGTCAACTTACAGATTTGAAAATAAGGGACCAGCAGCCTCAAAAATAAGGGATCAGCAGCCGAAATAAGGGATTTTGGCTTAGCTTATACAGAAATCCCGCACTCATGGAGCCATGCTGCTTTGGCTGCAACTGACTGTGTTTTGCAGGGGGTTGGACTAGATGATCCTAAGGGTCTACAACTCCCACCAAAGAAGAGTGGCAGACAAAACTGATGAATGACGTCGAGATGGCAAAGCTTACAGGCAGAATTAGAAACCAGGAAGAGGACCTCTTTAATAAAGAATGGGGAAAGCTTATAATTTATTTGAAAAGCTATTGTAAAGAGTTACATACATTGGTAAGATTGACAGAAAACTTGTAGTAAAAATTTGAACTATGGATGGACAAATGATTTATAAAAATAGAGTTATGAAAGGGATGCAGAGGGGGAAATCACTGCACTGGTTGGAGGGTATGCTAAGCAGCACGTTGGGGCTGCCGTCGTCCTGGGGCGAGGAGTTCCATTGGCCCTTCCCCACCTGAGAGAGAGGGAGGGAGGGAGAGAGACTCTCGCCCATGCCGCCCGTGAGCCCGGCATGAGGCGGTTGCGGTGCGGCGGCTGAAGTGCCGCCCTTCTGTGTCCCTCCCCATCCCCTCCTCTTCCTCCTCCCTCAGGCCGCCTCCTCAGCCGCAGCCACCGCTGCCGCCTCCAGCTTCCCCTGGCAGCGCGGCAGAAGTCTTGCAAGAGGGGCTGCCTGCCCGCCCGCCGCCACCCGTCTCCTCACAATGTGCCCCTGAGGGGGAAAAAGGAGAGACGGAGACACAGCAGCTCATGCACGCGCTCTCTCTTGCTCTCTCGAGGCGGAGGACCCCGAGCCGCTGCTTCCCTCCCGAGCCGGGCGAGCATGAAACCCG
This sequence comes from Podarcis filfolensis, assembly GCF_964270895.1. Classification (NCBI taxonomy): domain Eukaryota; kingdom Metazoa; phylum Chordata; class Lepidosauria; order Squamata; family Lacertidae; genus Podarcis; species Podarcis filfolensis. The sequence continues at coordinate 80,089,949 of NC_139608.1, forward strand.
GGAAATTTAAGGGACATCATCAATAAGGGACAGCAGCGGGACACAGCGCTGGGATAAGGGAGTTTCCCGCTAAATAAGGGACGGTTGGCAGCTATGGGTTAAAGAGCAGCTCCATACATGCCTTACTCCACTCGGACTGTGTAGTGTTTCTGGTCCGGTTTAGGCTATGCATAACGTGTTTTTAGAAATATGCACATTAATATAAAGGGCAGGGCAGAATGATTGCCTGCTTTTTGAAAACCCCATTCCTGCACCTGAACTTTATTCAGCATGCAAGTAGTACAGAGGGAGCCATACAATAAGACAAGCTGATCTTTGGTACCCTTCAGAGGCAGTGGCATGAGAGGCAGATAGAGCCTATGGCAAAGCCTGTTGTGTGTTTCTCTTGCACAAGCCATGCTTACCAAAATGAACAGGCATTGCACAAAGCATATTTGTGTTGCTTCAGTGAACTCCTGTCCATTTCACAAGGGCTTGCATGAGAAATAACAGGGTTGTGTCACCTGTTAATTAGCTGGTGATTGGGGATGTGTTTGGCTTTCCCCCTGGGAATACCTAAATGTTTTGGGCTAACCCTTATCTTGCTTTAATTTATGCCAGTTACAAATGGTGTTATTTTCCTTCCTTTCAGATATTTAATTACCTGGTTAATCCACATCGGGGAAGCATTATATGCCCTCAAGCTATGCAAGTAAGCTGTTTTTATTTTATTTTGGTTCTCTCTTCTACCTCCACCTCCCTCTGCCCTCTTCTAAACAGCAGATAGCGCGGCAAAGCTGTGAGCTGGTTTCCTGGGTACGGATATGGGGTGTTGTGCATGAGCACTCCCTCTCACTGCCTGAAGTGGTACGGAAGTGACACACAGGTGTTAATAATCTTCACAACCTATCTGCAAGAATTGGGTCTAAAGTAAATTCTGTCAAGGACCGACTTTGGAGCTGTCGTTGAATTTGCTTTTTAAAAAGCAACCAGTGCTTTCCAACATTGAACCAATGAGGTGTGCTGTGCATTGGAACCCAACCCAGCAGTGGCAGGTGAACTTACCCTGACCCTTTTTGTCAGGTTTCTTAAAAAATAATAATAAAGGCGCTGGCACTAGTTTACAAAGCCTTATACATCTGAGAGCCAGGATACCTAAAAGGCTGTCTTGCACCTTATATATACAACTTATGGTTGCATTCTGCAGAAGAGGGCCTCTTGCAGATATCATCTCAACAGGAGATCTCCGTATAATGCGGGAACTGGACCTTAAATTTTGGTGGCACCTACCCCTGAGAACTCTGTCTATTGTCTTTTAGGCACCTCTTAAAGACCTTCCTCTTCTAAGAAGCCTTTTAATCAGAATTTTATCCTGGCCCTTATCTGCATTGTGTTTATATATGCCTTTATTGTTGATGATTTTGTATTGTTAATTGCTTTGGGATGTATAAATGAAGTAAGCAAAATAAAAGAACATAAAAGAAGCACAAGAAGGAGCCAGTGACTGTGTAAGTAGGCTGGTCTGTGTGAGTGTCAGCAGAGGAGTAACAACATGATGGTTCTGCAAGTTCTAAATCCCAAATATATGCACTTGGATTCAAAACCCTGTTTGGAGGTTATCTGGAACTAGTGACTGCATTGCTGATATCTTTCCTTCATTGGTGTATCACATGCCACCCTGGAAAGTTCCCTGAAGGCTTCTGGTGAGGGAGCAGGGGTGTCGATAACAGCCCAACTTCAGTTTCCGCCCATCCTCCAATCAGCTGAGGGCAAAATAGACATCTATCTACTTAACTTGGATTTTAAGTAATACATGCAGAAATGTCAGGCTTTATCTGTCTGTCTCTTCACTGCAGGATGAAAGGCATCACAGACCCTTCAACTCAGCGTTTGTGGTTGGTTCAAACATTTTTCTTTGGAATAGGATCTCTCTACTTTTTGTTGACCTACAACCCCCGGAAGAAAAGCTGGTGAAGGATTCAGCCAGAAGAGAAGGTTCCAACACATTCTAGCTTTGGGGTATATTTTTCAGGGAGAGGGATGGGTGTATTCCTAAATATTTTTTGTGCGTTCAGAAGTGTGGCAATCTTCTCTTTCACTTGGAAAGAGAAATTTCTTTCAGATGTCTCCTCTGCAGGTTTTGCAGCTGTGGGCAAAGCGAGGAAACTAGCTTGTGACAATGGGGGATGGAGCCTTTCTTTTTAGATCAAGGAAATAAAGCCAGTTCTTAATGGTCAGGACCAAAATGCCAACACTCACAAGATATCTGCACAGGACCAGTTTAAAATAGGGGTGACAAACAGAGCAAGCACAGAGCAACCTATAGTCTCTACTTCTCAGGTCTAACAGTAGCCTTATTCATTAACTGAGCTGTATAGAAGTGTGGTGAGGCATCTTCCTTTGGGCCCAACTTGCACCTGTCTGTTGCTCCCCTGGTTTTGCCTGCATCCATGGCTGGATTGCCCTCTATAAGTGATTGTATGGATAGTCCCCTTCATTTATGAGCCTCTTTCTCCCCTCCCCCACACCCTTTTTACAGGTAAGGGTTGCAGATTAAGCAGGTCTGTGAGCACTGATCTCTACATGCAGCCACACTGTGTCCAGGGTGTAGCTGTGACTGGGAGGCAAGGTGGCATTTTCATTCTCTGTCATTTGCACCATAGACCAAGAGGGCTAATGCTACTCCATTAGTACTTTTAGCTGTGCTTAATAATAATAATAATAATAATAATAATAATAATAATAATAATTAATAATTAATAATTAATAATTAATAATTAATTACTATTAAAAATAATGTGCAACAGTACAGATTATCCTTGTTGGGCATCCAGTTTTAGCAGGTGGCTTGGTTAACTTTTCTTCCCCTTTCTTGAGAAATAAACCTCTTCTATTTCTCACCCACCTTCCCACCCAGAGTTTAAAGGGGTTTATCCGCAGTAGATGTGGTCAGCATTGCATCCCGAACATCTTGCAATCTTTCTCCACAAACGCTGCCACCACCCCTCTGATTTATAATGGTCTACCAGCAGGTTTTGCTCTTATGTTTTCTTGGTGCTCTCTTAACAACCTGCATGCATTGCAAAGCACTTTAGTTAATAACCGTGGCACTAAACTCTTGGGCATGGCGCAAGCTTTTCTTGAAGTGCAAAAGGCTGTGAGAGAGAAAGCGGTGACCACATAAGAACTGCAGTCAAGACCAAGAAACCCCACTGGGGCAGTTTTATTTCTCAGAGATCCAACCTGCTGTTAAAAGGTAGTTTTATATTACATGCCTTAAATTCTTTAGGGGAGATGCCCCCCCAAGAAATACATCAAAGCAGGTCTACTAGTTTCAATCTGAGAGAACGCTTTGATAGAGCTTTCATTAGGCGTTCGTCATCCAAGCTGTGTCGTGATAGACAGAGCTGTCTGTGGGGAAGGTTTAGAAATAGCACGTTAGTTGGATTTGGACAAAGTAGTTAACAGTGCCTGTCAGATGAGTGGGTGTCTAGTTTATAGATGTGTTGGCCAATGTGTTTAGTATTGGCTTAGTATCTACATGTTTGGTTTCTACATGTTATGCAATGCCACCACCCAGATCCGAGAAAGGAAAATTACTGGTTCAGTTTTTCCCTGGCATGGCATTGCTTGGCAGGGTGAAGTGGTTTACAAGATTTTACCCTCTCTAGAGAGACTTTTCACTAGTATAAGCTCAGGGGCAGAACGAGGGTAAGAAGCAAAGGGCACCAGCATGGAGCTTCAATAAACCCCTCCACCCCACCAACTTTTTAGCATTTTGTATTAGTGCAGTGCATTTTTACTGTAGTGCATGCCATTGTTATGTTGGTGCAGGAGACAGGTCCGCTGATTCTGTGCCTGAGCAAATATATAAAGGTTATGACTCAGCCACATTGGACCATAGTTCTTGCCTTTGGTTTGGACTTTTAATTCTCTTGATGATTTCTGCTGAAATGCCCTATAATGTCTTTCAAACTCTGTGTCTCATTTGGATTTATTTTTAGGCAGCTCTTAAGAACACTGCTGCTCATAGTTTTAGCTCAGCATTTTGCCTTTGTGCTTGAACACCCTGCATATTCCATCATGCCTGTTGTATTGAGAATCACCTCTTTAACACATTACGTTTTACCTGGGTATTGTCTGGATGATTAAAGGTAGCTTTTGCTGTTCTTTATACTGTTAATACTCGAAGGGAAACATGGTGAGCTGTTTGACTGTTGCATCTTGTGATAAAAATGTGTCCTGAGACTGGGTGCTTAATTGGTATAATGCTGCATTTTGAGCTGATAATTTCCGAGAGCTGTCTCACTGCTGGCCTTGAATAAAGCTAATAATTCTCTCTAAAATATAATGCATGCCCTGAAATTGTTACAAAGGATGGGGTGGTGGTTTCACATCCTTAAAGCAGGGGTGCCAAAACACAAAGTATAGGACCCCCTAAGGATTCCTAATGCAGCCTGGGTTTCCCCAACCACCTTCTAGGAAATTTTGAACAATAACCAGGCCTTAATAGGATGAAGGGGTTGACTCAACAATACAGTGGTACCTCGGTTTAAGTACTTAATTTGTTTCGGAGGTCCGTACTTAACCTGAAACTGTTCTTAACCTGAAGCACCACTTTAGCTAATGGGGCCTCCTGCTGCCACCGCACTGCCACTGCACAATTTCTGTTCTCATCCTGAAAGCAAAGTTCTTAACCTGAAGCAATATTTCTGGGTTAGCGGAGTCTGTAACCTGAAGCTTATGTAACCCGAAGCGTATGTAACCCGAGGTACCACTGTACCTGCTTTTGTGTGTCATCGTATTGGGTTCTTTCCTCAGTTCCCTCTGTTTGCAGCAGGAATGCTAAGGATTATTTAAAGATTGGCAGAAAGTACTCTCTAAATTTATTTGGCAAGGAAAAAGGCCAAGAATCAGATTCAAATTACTCCCAGATCAAAGAGATAGGGGAGGATTTGCGGTTCCAAATTTGAAGCTGTATTATGAAGTGGAGCTCGTTACCCAAAGCGTTCATAAGGAGGACAGTACATAACCCGAGGTTCCACTGCATTTATCAAAATCCTGGACTTCTTGGTTCTAGTCTGCTCGCATTAAGCCAGAGACAAGATTAAGGGTGTTGCAGTGTGGTAATAAAGAATAATCGATGGCGATTAGGGCAGGAAGATAATGTTACTGAAACACCCGGAAGATTTCCAATACAAATTAGTTGGTTAAATTGGTGGCTGGGGAGTGCTGCAGCTTTCTTTCCAATAAAGACATTTTGTCATTGTTTCCAGCCTTCTTCCTGTATTTCCCCACCTTTATTTTGATCACCAAGTATTGCACATAGACACTGTGTGCAAGAAGATTGCACATGCTCGAATCCTGTAATGCTACCATTCATTTTACAGCATTTAAAGGCATCTCATAACCATTTGAAAAACAATGGAATAATCCTTAACATTTGCATAGCACTTTCTAGTGTTCAAATGAGTGTTATATTGTTGTAAACTTTAACAGCCCTGTAATGGAAATCAGTATTATTATCCCCCATGCTGCAGATGGGGGGGGGCACAGAAAGTGGATTGCCAAAGGTCACCCGGTGAATGCATGAGAGAGGCAACAGTCAAAGCTGGGGCTTTCTTATTTTTAGCTTGCTCTCTTAGCTAGCATGCTACAGCAGGTGTCGTTATAATGAAATACAACTAGTAACTGGAAGCAACTGCAGCAACAGCAACAACATCTAACAGTGTGAGAAAAAGGTAAAAAAATAAAATAAGCAGAGAACTAAATCTGAACCGGTCGACTAGAAGCATGACGGCCTGAATCTACAACCCTGATCACTGTGATCATGTTTGCAGAAAGGCCAGCAGGAGGAGCTCTAACTTAACAATGCCAGCTAAGCAAAGTTCTAAACTTTTTTCAGTTGTTTGGATCATTGTTTGCCAACCTTATTATAGTGAGAACTTCCCTCTATCGAAAGCAAAAAAGATAGGCAGGTTCTTGTGTTCTTCATAAAACAACATTCCATTTGGCTTCCCATATTCTCTCATCACAAGCCCCATTGACTCCCAAGTGATAAGGGTACATATACATAGAATTGTAGAGTTTGGAAGTCCAACCCCCTGCAGTTGCAGGAATCATTTGCCCAACGTGGGGCTCAAACCCACAGCCTCGAGTTTCAGAGCCTCATGCTCTACTGACTGAGCTGAGGCTTGTGCTGCAGGCCATCACCCTCCAATGGCTATAATTCAAACACCTTTGCATGAGCAGGTAAATGTGCGTAGATACTGTGCACAATCAGGATTCCTACAAGAGTCTGCGTTCAACATGTGGCCAAAGGGCAGGGCCAGAAATGCGTGCCACGTCGGGAAGATCCAGTCTTGTGGTCCCACTTCCCATTAATCAAATTGAGCTCCTTAGTTAATATAATGCTTAAAGTTGGTGGCAGCGGCATGCAAACATAAGAGTCTCAATGGATCAGACCAAAGGCCTATCTAGTCTAGCATACTGTCCCATCCGTGCAACTAGGACATGGGGCAAGAGCCCTCTTTCATGCATCAGCTTCACTGGAATACACCAGATGCTACTATTATAAGAGGAGGTGGAGAAGAAGTCTGTTCTGCAAGTGGAACCTGTTGCATGAAGTGCTGGATACACCCTGTATCAACGGCTTTCTGAATGTCCATGTACACAATGCTGTGTCCCTTGTGATTACCCCTATACACATGCTTACACTTTCAAAGACCTCTTAAAACGTGAGACAGGACTTACTTTACAGAAGCTTCTTCAGTGGAAACTATCTGTGCCTCGTAATCTGGTCATTTTAATCTGCCATTAAGACTTAGAATCTAATCTCTTGTTGAAACTGTTTGCCTCAGTCCCACAGAAAGTTCAGGCATAGGGATCAGCTTTGCATTTCCCACGGTAAAGACAGAAACAACTAATTCCTTTAGCTTCCCTGCAATCACATTTTCCTTCTTTAGCACACCTTTGATTTCCTTGGTGTCTAAAGGAGGGACCAACTTTAGCAATTAGAATACTTAGCAATTAAGATGTTGTCTGTTTTTAAAAATAATTCATGGACTACTGGAGTCAAAATCTAATAGCTTGCCCATAGATTCTCTGGATGGCATTCATCAAGTCCCAATCAACCAGCCTCAGTTCTCCATCTGTAAAATGGAAATACTATTGACCTATAGGAGAGCAAGAAATAATGTAAACAATCACAAGTGATACAGAAATGAATTATGAACTCAGTAGGTGCCATCTTTTATTACTTAACCTTCTACGTTAAAGTATGAGGCCTCCCCAAAGTGTCACGAACAATTGCTATGTGATTCAAGCTTCTATACCCCACCTCACTTTTTGTAACTATTTGGATTGAACAGGAGGAAAAATGGTTTGCAAAGATTATAGCTGTGACTTGTAGGTTGAATGGCTATTAATCAGCTGATCTGATTTACAGTCTTGGGCTGCTTCCAGACAGATGGTTCCTAGTGCTAATAAATCATAGCTCTTCCCCTGTAAGCTACAAGCATAACAGCAATTGACTTTCCACACCACCGGGGTATTGCACTTTTCCTGTACGCTTATCCCACTTTGTTCCATCCACATCAGTGGTTATGACATAGCTGCTGTGGTTGGGGAATTCCCCATAGCAGCCATAAGAAGAAGAAAATTATGTATGACCCCCATTTTTTTTTATAAAAAAGTTTATTTAGCGCAACACACTTATTCACTGAAGCATGGTTCCCATTACTAAATTCATGAAATCCCAAAAATGGATTGGAAGTGTTCAATTGGGGAAAAAACACTTTGCTTAAATTGTGATAATTAGAAAGGTTTTGATTCTCTTCTTTATTTTTTTTAAATTAGCATGATAACATGTAGTACTACAACTTTAAGCAGTTTTCACTAACATTTTAATATGTGCAAAGTAGAGATCTACAGGCTGGTGGGGGCAGGGAGCCAACAAAACAAAACCCAACTTTCAGGTAATTCAGGCTTGTAAACACCCACATGTCTAATCGCCTAAGGTAGGGGTCGGCAACATAAGGCCCATGGGCCACAAATGGTCCATTGGGGTCGTTTAACTGGCCCATGAGCCGCCCCAAACCGAGACGCCCGCTTGGCAAGTCCCCGCGTGCTGCGCTGAACCAGCGCGGCGCTGGGGACTCACTTTTTCGGCCCTGGAAATCGCATCTGCGCAGATGAAGACGCCAGAAATGGCGTACACACACTATCTGGCCCACAGAGGGATCTTCGCTGGAGTGAACTGGCCCAGGCAAGGTAAACCTTGCTGACCCCTGGCCTAAGGTGAGCAAGTGTTGCCTCCAGGTAATGAACCAGAGAAGATTTTGTAAACTGAGATATCTGGACTCTTTCACCTCCCCTCTTTCGGATTGTCAGGGTGGTACAAATAACTAGCATAGAGTAGGCAGGCTTGTAAACATTTCTGTGGACTTGTAATCCCCTCCCCCCCCCCCCCGGACTTATTGCAAGGCTGAAGTATTGTTTTCTGGCTTGGAAGATGTGGAATAAGCAAAGCAATGAGGAAGGAATTATCATCATAAGGAGCAGGAATTGCCTACACAGAAGAAGAGCTTGGAGAAGTCCCTTTCTGGAATTTACTTCTTGTATTTTACAGGAGTCTATACAACACTAGGGACCTCAACAGTTTCTCAGTTATATCATCCTGAAGGCAATTTGGGGGTGGTGTCATATGGGGGTGGGGGTGGGGAATACATAGCTAATACAAAGATTATAGTTGGAACTCTGCAGCTGCTATGAAGCACTTAAGTTAAAGATATAAGTTATTCATCTTCATGATACAGGATAGGTGTTTCATTCTGATTTGAGAGAATACACAGAAGAGAAACCCTACTGCTATTTCCTAACTTTTTCATTTTGCAGGATTTAAACATACCAGTGCTGTCGCAATCATATTTTTGATTGCAGTGCCGTTTTAGACTGTAAACCCCTTGGGATAGTAGGAACCTGTCGATCCCGGTTCTTTGTAAAGCACCATATACAGTGTGATGGCTCTATAGAAATAAGCAACAATAACACCTTCAACTTTCCTGAAACTGAAACAAAGAAGGTGATCGTGGAGCTTTTCAAATTGGCTGGCTCATCACCGCTCCATCCATGTCATCATTGGGTAGCAGTCTAGCAGGGCGTTCCTTAACTGGGCAGTGTGGATTTTGTCTCTGGTCTCTACAATGCAGGTGACCTGGAAAACAACAGCAACACAGCAACAAACATCACTTAAACCAGTGGGATTATTCCCAGGTTTCTCATCCGCAGAAACTTTGCCACTATAAAATGGTTGGACTTTGGTTCAGTCCGCCATGTTTGAAGCACCCATATACAGTGATATCACTCTAGGAAACCTTTTTCTCCCCAAATTCCACATTCCACCATGAGCAGCATTCTAGGGGTCACACACCATTGCTGGGCAGTGCTCTAGGCAAACTGATGGAGGAACAGATGTGAATCTTTCCTTTGTGCAGCTGGCTACATTTCAACCATGCAAAAGTCAGAAGTGTCTGGATGGGCATGCGTGCACACACACACACCCCTCCACACAGGTGAGTGGGAGCCATTGCAGTTCCAGAGGACATTCTGTCCAGACAAAAGCACAGGGCAGGGCTGGTGAGGAATGCTGCTTGAGGGAGGAGGCATGGCCCAGGGAGAGTCTGGAGGGTTGGATGGAAAGACTTGGGGGGCACCCTACCCCTGCCTTTGGCTATAACAACTGCTCCCCCAGAGTGCAACGTTCCTAGACAGAGCAGCTGGAAGATAACAGTTGTCTTCTGAAAGCATCGTGAGTTGCTGATTCTTCAGTAAATACCCAAAGACTCCATTAAAGTCTTGCTTCTAAGGTCCGCTTTCATTTTCTCCAGTTCTCTTAGGAAACGTCAGATCAGGTATATGTTTGCTGTTATGAAGAAATTTTGATAACACAGACAAGCAGGATCCATCAAGTAGAAAGGAAGTTAGACTCTGTTCTTAAGAGCCAGTTCCCATGACCAGAAATTGGGTTTTTATTTTTATCTGTGTGCCACTGTTGCCAACCAATTGAAGGCAAATGTTGGCGTGGTTGACGGTTTCTCTTTCAGCAAAAATACCAGGCAAGTCTGCAGTGACTGGTGTGATTGTTCTGTATTTTGCCCCACAGATGATCTTGGGATCATAGGAGATTGTTCAGTTCTAGGTCTGACTCCTGGCAATACTTTTTCTTGGCACACAGAGCAGGGCTAAGTCTTGGTGAGCCCTGCCTCGTTTTACAGGAAACTTCATCCCTGCTTTAAGCCCTGCTGTGTGCCCAGAGGGCAGGTTTCCTTGGGGTTAAAATGGCCAACATATAGGAGGTGAAAGGACTTCACCTGTGTTATAGGATATTTTTAAATTCAAAAGCCAGGCCGGCTGAATTTTTTCGTTGCTGGGGGAAAAAAAAGACATTTTAAAAATAGCTATCGCACACCTGCACTGAGGAATGTCAGGCTAAACAAAGGGGTGCAGATTAAGAGAGTTGCAGAACTGGCAAGCTCCCCTTATAAAAACAATAAATGAGGGCTGGGAAACAACTCGTGCGGAGCGCTTTGGAGCGCCCCACCCAGCCATTTGGCAAGAAGCCATCGTCCACATGGAGCACATGTGTTTGCTGTTGCCTAAAAAAGTCCCCATCTGGCATCTGCAATATTCCGACTGTGTGCAGCTTTCAAGGCATTCAAGACAACGATGTGACGCATCTTGATGCACGCAGCTCACACATATATTCAAATTCTGTTGAGAGCTCCATGTTGCAAGGCAAAGGGGAGGCTGTCCACTCACAACTCCCCCCCTGCCTTCACCCATTTGTTCCATTTTTCTTCCAGCTTGGGGAGACCTGACAGGAGGGAATGCTGGAGAAATCAGCAGGCAAGGAAGACTCAACTCTCCCACTCTCATCCTCAGTGACTCTCCCCACAAATGCTGCTACTACACCTAGCAAATGTGTGTTTGGGAAAGGTGTTTCACCCAGGCAATGCAAAACCCCACTTTTTGTTACTCAGCTGAAGAAAGTAAGTGGCAAAGGATGCCTGGGCAAGAATTGAGGCCTGAAAGAATGCACCCCCCTCTCATGCAATGAAGTGGTACCCACATTCTGGCCCCAAGTAGTCAAGTCACCTCTGCTATTTTTAATAGGCCAAGAGGGGCAGGTGTCAAGAGGGCAAGTGGCTGGGCATATGGTCGCCAGCACCTTGTGTACACCAGGTGACTGCATAAGCTGAAACTGATCCCACCACACATCCTTGGCATTGGATACTTCATCTGGAACTGCAGAATCAAGGTCACTCTGCAGTTAGACTTTACCCTCCAAATGTGTTGCCAGTTGGTCACAGTGGGTCTCTGCATGCTTCAGAGGTTGCTTCCCCACTAGTTACAGAGGATGCCAGGCAAGCTGCAAAATGAGCCTTCTTCGCAGCCCACATAGCCACATGGTAAGCATGATTATGTGCTCTAGCCAGCATTCACTTGGCTTCGGAGTGTGTTTTGCGCCATTGGGGCTCTAGTCTTCGTGCAGCGTGCTTTATAGCCAGAAGCTCCCCAGGATATCAAGGAGCCACTCAGGCTCCATGGGGCTAGAAAGGATGCTTGGGAGTGATTGTGTTAACTGCCCGTTTCATCTTGCCATGCCATAGCAAAGCCAGGGTTTTGGCAGGATTGTGGGCATCTCCACTGGAAGACCCCCCCCAAGAGCATTCAGGATTGCTTCAGGTTCCACAAGTGTCCAAAGGCAGGCGATCTGAACACCCACCAGATTTACAGGGGCAAAGTGCTGCTATAGTTCCAAAGTTAACCATGTTACATGGTCCAGCCATGACAAAGGAGTTCATTGCTGCCCCCATGTCTTCATCCCTCATATTGATGTGTTGGAACAGTGACTACTTGAGAATCAGGATAGGAACCAAATGTATAGGTCTCCACCCCAGATGGTGGTCAGCTCCCCCACTCCTACTATACCTTCCCCTGCTGCTGCCACTAAAACTGGGGCAACATCTTCCTAACTCTCTGCTGCCTACCCAGCCAGGCGCATCCTAGGACCATCATCTGAGATCACTGTATACAGCTGGGTGATTAGGACCACATTGTGTTCACATTCTTCCCATCATTAGATGGGAAACAACATCTCTATGGAGAATGGCTATGATGTAGCATCTGTAATTCATCCAGTTCTTTTATTTGATAAAGTATATCATGTGTCCTTCACCTATGAAGACATGCAAGCTGTACATGAGACCATCAAGGAAATTACAGCTGGAAAACTGATACAGTATAGAGACTCACTTCCAAACAGGCATAACAGCTCAACTGAATTTACAAATTATCTTAACTCTTACCTGGTTTAGATTGAATGTATTTTGGCAGCGCTACAACACACTAGTTGGCAAGCGAGACGCAGTATATGGTTTGGCTGGCTTGCAAAACATATAATAGGCTAAAAACTACTGCCAGCCGGTTGCCTGTGAGCCCCCTGTAAACACTGGACATGTTATTGTGACCTCATAGAATTTCATGAACACTCAGGAGGGAAGTTGTCAAGGAAACTGCTGACAAGATGCAGAAGTAAAAAATGCACTTCACTGAGGAAAAAACCTTCACACAGAACCTAGGAACAGGGGTAGATGCGAGTTGTTGACATGAAGATAGAGTTATTGGGATGTGGAGTAAGAAAGAGAGAGAGCTTTTCAGCTGAATGCAAAGTAATGTCCAGAGGCAGGGTGTCATAAGACTGAGGAGGGGCAGGGCTGTGGAGGGGGCAATAATCTGAGGACAGGTTAGGCCAGGGCATGGAGAAAGGGATATAGAAATACTAATCCCAGGAACCATGCATGGCTTGAAATGGGGAAAAGGTGATCAGGGCTGTGTATATACTGCAACTCTTTAAAAAGCATGGGATGTGGAATCAGATGCAGGAGTCACAAAGTGTGTGACAGACATGTCAGGTGCCTCCAGCCAAAGATCTATCTGGTTCTGTTACCAATCAATTTTGAAAGATTCCACACCTTCCTCACCGTTGCAGTTCCTTACTATGTGCAGATCTTTTCTCTGTCCCCCTGAAAAGAGTGACAGTCTGGAAGTGCCCAGAACAACCATTTTTCTAGAGTGGTGTGCACAAACTCTTGTTAAACTGTATTGTAAGGATTTTTCTTTCAACTATTCATATACATTGTATTGTCCCATTTAACTTATGCTCCCCACCCCCTTTCCCAACAAAATTATACATTTTAAAATGAAAGCATGTGGCAGCTGGGAGGCAAAAGTCTGTTTTTCTTGAAACCGGGTACTTTCTGTAAAGATAATCTGTTCTCTAGCAAGCTGAGTGAATTTCCAATGTATGTTTTAATGTATTCTATGTATCTCTGCTGGCTATGAAAGTTCCAAAAATCTGGAATCAATTGGGAGCTTCAGCTATAAATATTCTTGTATTGCGTTTTACCAGTGAAACATAATTGGAGCACTGGGGATTATTAAAATTGTCCAGAGCTGGCCAAGGTAGCTGAATAAATGCTATATGTAAAAGAAAGCAAAACCATCCCATCAGTATTTCGCTAAGCAACCACGTGAGCCAGGAAATGCTCAGCTCTCCATGAGTGAATGTGTAATGTTAAAGCAAAAGTTGGCTAACGAGTTCAGATTTACTGCGCTGCCTAGCAAGGCTTGGAGCCAGTATGAACCACCAAGCACTGTTGATGCTCAATCTCCATTCATTTAAATGACTTCATTGGAATCGCATCAGTTCTTGGTGGATGGAACCGTTCACTCGTGAAACGTTGCACTTTATGCAGCTATCATGTTTGTCGTGGCCGTATCCGCATTCCACAGAAATTGTATAAAGTGAGCTAAAGGGACACACGTTACTAAAAACTTAGGGATTCGCTCCAGGAAGTCCTACTTGGTCAATGCTCCCTGACACATGCATTCATAGAGCTGTCCCTTTGTCAAAATCCATCTAAGGCCATGGTCATCATCTTGTGACAGGGAATTCCATAAGCTAATGATGTACTATGAAAAAGAGGTACTTTTATTTTTCCTGAATCTACTACAAACCAATTTCACTGGATCTCCAGTTCTAGTGTTATCTAACCCACTCCTACGGGTTAGATTAGCTGCTCAATTAAAAGGATCTCAAATATCAGGGGTTGGGGAAGAACTCTACTGAAGACCGTGGGAAGCTACTGCCTGTCAAAACATGTGCCATTTGGGTTAGATTGACCAGTGGTATGACTGTATGTGGCAGTTTCATACACAGTTACAACTGAGTCTGTGCAGGATTACCATAATGAAAGACTTTTCCTTACCTCACTGGTGAACAGATCAGATGCCACGTACATGTGTTCCTGTTTTATGTCCAATACTCTAGAACAAAGAGATTGTATGTGAGATCACAGCAGATCTAGTCATAGTTGTATGCCCTTTATGCAGAAGGTGATTTTCTTTTTTTTTAGCATCTGCCAATTAGCGGAAAGGAGGGCAAAAATCAGAGAAAGCATCAGTCTTAAGAGTCACGGGTCGTTCTCTTAATTTTGTCTCCTATCTCTCTCAGGGAGGGCCATGCTGACTCTTTCTGCCTGTACTCGTGAAAACCTGAACGAGCAGCATCCTTGCAGCATTGCATGGAGAGATCATAAACTCTGATTCTTCCAGCTTGTGCTGGAATGGTTGCCTGCCAAGGTCTTCAGCTTGAATGCACAGATACTTTCCGGCCAGCAGCTTGGGGGCTGTGTGTGTGTGGTGTGTGTGGAGAGAGAGAGAGAGAGAGAAATCATTGCTGGAAGGGAAGGATATGACTGACAGGCTGAAGCTCTTTACTGCTCCTGATCTCTCTCATTTTTCACTTGTTATTGTACTTCTTCATTCATTTGCATTATATACTGCAGGGATTACACCTGCTGCCTTTGAGTGCACTTGGTTTATATTCTAGTGGTATCTAGAAAGTCTATAGAGCAGGGTTTGCAGGCCTGAGGCCCACTCACCCCAGGGACAAAATAACACCTGAAAAAGTTCCAAGAATCTCAAAAGAGACGCCTGAGTCCAGATGCAATTCAGATGTAACACCAATCATGGTTGGGTGTTACATGAATGAGCAATGAAGAGATTTGGAATCGTGTATTCCTACCTCCTCTATTCTTTCAGTGAAATATAGCTCAAAAGAAAACAATAAACCCATTCTTGTATCTTTCAATGTGACTTTCTCCCCTCCCCCCCAAATATGAAACATAAAATGAATGTCAGCAGTCCAATTAGTTGTTTTTTGAGTACTGTTCTCTTCCAGGTTATCATTCTAGGCTACCTTGTTTCCTCCCGAGCCAAGATCGCCAGTAGCTTTGAAATATCGCCTGGACAGTCAGAGATCAGAATGGAGAATTTGCAAACCCTGTTGTCCAGCGTAAGGGCACGATCTATGCATTGCCTCATCAGTGAAAGCTCCAGGTTACCACTGCACACTGCAACAGCCACTCTGGAAAATGAATAAGATAACCAGAAATTCATTACTATACAAAAGAAGTCCCTTCATCATGTTTTATATCAGCGTGATAACATCTGCTAAAATGTACAGTATGTTATTGCCTTCCCCCATCTATTACAGCTGCCATTTGCATAGATTACAAAGCAAATGATATTCATTTGATATC
The DNA here is from genome assembly GCF_964270895.1 of Podarcis filfolensis. NCBI lineage: Eukaryota > Metazoa > Chordata > Lepidosauria > Squamata > Lacertidae > Podarcis > Podarcis filfolensis. The sequence goes on from NC_139608.1 coordinate 80,105,593, forward strand.
TGTCAATTCAAGCCAGGTCTCTGAAATAGTCGATTGTTTATATGTCATTTTTTAGAACAGTCATCCATGAACAAAATCGACCAAGAGTACTATCACATCAGCCATTTACACCCCAGGAAAACTGTTTTGAATGGCAGGCTTGGTTCTTCCCCAGTAGAGCATCTGTTTGTGTTCAAAATTAGGCCGACTCACAAGTAGCTTGCATGTTGCGCTTTGTGGAGTAAACTTATGGCAGTCCAGCAATTGGCAGGATCTAGCTGTCACAAGCCGATGAGGGGACAAGAAGAGATCACTTGTCTCTCCTTCCAGAAAGGAACTTGGTGGTGGGAAGGTGCTTTTAAATAAGGTATGCTAAGAAAGGGCAGTGAGGTGGCAGAGTTACAGGGGTATGCTACTCCTGGAATAGAAAGTTAAGAATGGAGGCATCAATATTGCTAACACTACATTATCCTGGCTCTTCATATAAAGATGGGCTCCTGAGAGAATACTAATGTCATTCAAGAGACTGAAAAGTGGGTTTGAAATGAATCATCATCTGGGCCTCAAACTTCCTTTTAGCTGTGCTTGGCCATTGGCTCCAGCAGAACACCATTTTTACTGAGTGGTGGAAGTCTCCGTAATGTATAAGCTAAAGTGCTTTAACTGTGGCATGGGCTTGATTTTACTGAAACTGAAGTATTATTTCTGGCAAGCTTAGCTCCTGCCTTCACCCAGTATTGCTTCACTGAAGCTAAGAAAAGAAAAAACACAGAACAGCTGAAGTGACTTCTAATACCTTCAAAACAGGGGGTCCTTTGGTTCTGGATGTGTTCCACCCAAAAGTAGTGGATAATCTGGGAGGCGCAATGAGAGAGGCTAAACAACCCTCTTTGCATCTAAGAAACACAGTTCTCTTTTCCTTCCTCATATTTCCGTACCTTTTACCCTTTAACTCTGGCAACTTCCCAGTGACCAGAGCTGCAAGGCCAATGGATCCTTCTGCATCGACCGTGGCTCGTTCATATTCCAGCAACCTCAGCATGGCAATCAGAATGTCCTCTTCTCTGAAGAGTGAGAGGAACAGGGTCAAACAGAGGGTTGCTTATGCACACATCACTTGATTTCTCATATTTCTTTTCCCCCAAAGCATTTCACTGGGCATGACAGCAAGCGGCAGCACGACAAGGCAACTAGTCCGTGTGTGTGTGTGTGTGTGTGTGTGTGTGTCTATGTTTATGTCAAAAAGCATATCCATCAATTTTATGTTGCACAAATGCTGTTTTACCTTACCCATCCTGGTCCCCGTTTGTCCATGCTACCACTTAATTCTGTTGGCTGTGGCAACACATATGACTGTCATTGATGTCACCAAATGACTGTAAAGGGCTGTGGTGCCCTGGATGTCAAAAAAGGCCACAAAAAGGTGACTGCAGGAGCCAACCTCACTGAGGGATTTCAGGCCCCTTTCTTATTACAATAGTGACTTATGATGCCTTTCCAACCCAAATGAATATTTCACTCTTCATATCATATTAAGTACATTTTGTGCTCAGGGGCTTTTGTTGTGGTGGTGGTTGCTGGGTTTGTTTTAAGTTAAATGCCTCTTGGAATCACTTGGAAGTGCTCTAGGAAGTGACAATACCAGACAATAGTTGTCCTTGATTTACTCATTTGCAGTACTCACCTCACTGTTACAACCTTATCAACAAATTTCCCAGTCAGCTGCAACGAGTTGGTGCCAAAACAAGGTCCGCTCACATCTGTAGGTTGAAGCAACACATTTTAAAAAAGCAAGGGGGGCAGGTAGTAAATTATTTTTCCTGCTAATTGTAAGTGAAACATTTTTTAAAAAAATACTTGGCCATTTTGCAGCTTATAACACGGCAAAGAGCATCTGAACATCTACCTTACCTACACAGGTAACAGCAGAAAAACAAAACAGGATAACTTAGCATCTCCTTTTCAATGGAATGGGAACATATGTAAAGTAGAAAAGATGCCAAAGTCTCTTACCTCTGTAAAACTGATGGTTACTGCGGGTCTGATCTTCTACTGGGTGACCAATCTTTAACGATTGCTGCAACACAGGAAAACTCTCTGATTCTACACCCTGAGAAAGACAATTTAAATGATGGTTTAGCATTTCAGTTTAGTTTTCAAACATGCATCCTAACATTCCATGTCTCAGTCAACTGCTCTCAACCATGTTCTCCTGTGCCAAAGAGGTACAGGCAGTGTGTTATGACTAGGCAAAGTGACACACAAATTCAATCCTTGTACAAGACCTAGTTTTCACAAAGGCAGCAAACCTATGACTGTCTTTTGCCACTTCAAATTGCCAGTGGAAGATTCAGATGATTGAATACAACTTCATGTGGAACAATTCAGTGCATACAGAGAACAAATGTGTCAGAGAGAAAATTAGGCAAGAACCCATACCCTCAGCATCCAGTTTTTTTAGATGAAGAGGAATAGTTGCATGGGAAAGAGGATTCAGTCATGTTAACTCCCAAGTTCAAAGTAGTACAATACAGTCACCTTTATCACCTCAGTGAGAACTAGGCCAGAATAACCCATGAGGCTTAACCTAACAAACACAAACTGCAAAAGCATTCTACCAGAAAGGATTCATTAGGTGGTCATGGGCAACAAAGTTCATCCTTGCCTCTTTCATGCCATCAAAATCTAAGAATCCTGAGCTGAACAATGTGATCAACTTACATTATGTGTCTTATCCATTTTAGCCTGCAGGTGGGGACATGGAAAGTCTGGGTGCTTTTTTCATATAAAAAACTCTCCAAGATAAAAAAATATAGCTGGGCACAGACTGTCTCTGAAGGTCTAAAGCTCCATTTAGATGGCACGACACAATTTCCATTGATGGTCCTGTCCTCTATGACAGGAGCAGCAGCATTCTTGTAGCAGTTCAGATAGGGTTGCTATGCCGACCACACAGGCCTTGTTTTTCATCTGCAACTAGGCAACCCAGTAGCCAGTGTGAATTATACAGAGAGGCAGGGCTACAGACATCTCTCTTCTCATAAGAGTACAACTCTTCTCATAAATAAGTAGGATACAACTCTTACCCTGACAAACTGCACCCAAGCCATACTTTCACCAAATCATTGTGAAACCAATTCTTTGTACCTGTGCAAATCTAGGTTATGATCCATCAAAGGTAAGGTAAGCACTTTCATGTTCCATTGATCTATCTGTGGTTTGGAGCTTTAGTTCAGTTTTAATCTTGTAAGCTGCCATGAGATCTCCTTTGATGAGGTAAGAAATTAAGAAACCTACTAAAGAGGATTGGCAGCTGAAGTTGATGGAATGTGCCGCATTGGCAACTAGTAAAATTAGAAATCAAGATGAGGTAGAATTTAAGGAGGACTGGAAAATATTTGTAGATTATTGTTTAAAAATATTGCGAACATGTTAAAAACGCAAGTAGCTTCGGAATAAGAATGGCAGTAACATTTAAAATTGAAAATATTGCGGAGAAGATAAGGTCTAGAATAGCAATAATATGCAGCATTATTTGGAAAATTAAGGAAACCATAGAGGGGTGGGGGAGTCCTAAGTCACTTGAAAATGTTGTAGGTTCTTTTGACCTATATAAATATTATTTAAAAAAAGAAATTACAAAACCAAATAATAATGGGAACGATTTATGCAGGGGCCAGGTTTCTTCAATTGAAATCAACATGGCCAAACTTTTTCATTAGATGGTGCACTTTGTTTTAAGTGGGTTGGCTTAACCCTTACAGGTAGCAGGCCAAGTTCTGATTGTAGGGTAAAATTTCCCTCAGCTGGTTTCTTAAAACACACACAAGCGAGAGAGGGAGAGGGAGAGAGAGAGAGAGAGAGAGAGAGAAACCTCTTTCACCTTGAACCACCTCAGGAGATTTTTGAACAGATAGGCGTTCTGCACATTTCACTTGTGGGACCAGAAATCACAGGCATAAATTGGATGTGTATCCAATTGAGTCCCAGACTGATAAAAATGTGAGATATATATAAAAAATACTGTAATAATCATATTAATGATAATAATTGTGAATGTGTGTCTTGGAATGTGTTTTGAACTCTCATTCCTGTCTCTCCTCATTACATTGTTTTCAGTGAGATACACATTTGCTCCATGCACTACCCTCCATACATTCTGACGCAATGCATCACACATAAATACCTTTTTCTGAAGCATTGCTAAAGGTAGATTGGCTCATGTGATTTGAAGAGCAAAAGCTGAAGCTTTCGGTGCCATTTGCCAGGATCTCCTTGGGTGTGCTTTTCTACTTAACTCCTCTATCAAAGCCCAATGTCTTTCTGTTTAGTTGATTCAGGTAGGTGGCCGTGTTGGTCTGACGCAGTCGAAATAAATAAAAAATTAAAAAATTGTCCAGTAGCACCTTAGAGGTTAACTAAGTTTGTTCTGGGTATAAGCTTTCGTGTGCGTGCACACTTCTTCAGATACCAAGAATAATATCTGAAGAAGTGTGCATGCACACGAAAGCTTATACCCAGAACAAACTTAGTTGGTCTCTAAGGTGCTACTGGACAATTTTTTAATTTGTTTAGTTATTGTTAGTTTCAACAAGCTGGTTTAATGCTACTAGAGTCTGAACCAAAATACAGCCAAGTACAGCTTTCAAAATGCATACGTGCAGGAGCTAAATCTATATAGATGCTTACAATCACAGAAATATGTTCGTTCAGGTGTTTCAGTGCAGCAGCTGAGCCTGCTAGCAGTCCACAGTGGGCCCCTGCCGGGAATATCACTGCATCCAGTTTTGGCACCTGTTCGTAGATCTCCAGTCCCATGGTCCCCAGCCCTGATAGATAGACAGAACTGTCTTCTCTGCAAAAGCAAGCAGAGGGAAAATATTTGCTCATCAGCAATGAACAATACCTTCATTATTTGCTGTGATAAAATAGCTAAGGGTTAACTTTCGTGAGCATGTTGCTAAAACAGCTGCAGGTTCTGTTGGAATGCAATATATATATATATATATATATATATATATATATATATATATATATATATATATAATTGCTTATATATTTAGTTTGTATGTATGTATAATTTATGGCTTTTGTTCATAGAATCATAGAATTGTAGAGTTGGAAGGGATGCCAAGGGTCATCTAGTCCAACCCCCGCAATGTAGGAATCTCAGCTATATCATACATTACTGATGGCTATCCAACCTCTACTTAAAATCCTCAAAGGAAAGAGAGTCCGCCACCTTCTTTGCTTTTATTTTTGAATATTTTGTTCATGAATGAATAAGCTGTACAAGGATATAAGGCACTGAGCACTCTGAAAAAATATATTTCCCCCATAATACAGCAAATGGCTTGGCGACACCTTGAAGACTAATTTTTTAGGAACACAAATCCTAAAGTGAGGGTGCAGCACCCAAGTGCAGCTGGATCTCTTGAAGTATTCCACAGTGCGAAGTTTCCTCCCTTTACCCCGTTTCTAGATCTAGAGTAACTCAGATGGGACTAAGGACTGGATGGAATTTGGGAGGTTCACACAGGCTTCTGAGTTGCTGAAATCTCTTGATGAGGCTTCCAGACACACCCAGATCAGGAGATGAAAGAAACAAGCCTCTGCACCATCATTCAGGGAAATAGAGTGCCCTACATATTTTAGATGTTAAGTAAATTTAAGATAATTTAACAAAGCACATGCCATCGTTAATGGTGAAGGCAAATGAATTTCTTTTTAACAGCAGCCATAGCAGATTATATGGTCTTGGTGTGGGTTTAATTGTCTAGACTTGAGAGGATACCTGCCTGCTATAACTTGGTGGTACAACCCAGCTGCTTCATAGCCTCATTTTAAGATTACGTACTCTCCACCACCCCACCTCCTTTTTTTGCTTATTGCCTTAAATGCATGGATGGGTGTTACTGCATCGGACAAATTGACTTCATTTCATGTGACAAAAGTCACAGATACACTCTTAAAACTAACATATGCATCACTTGCTGCAAATGACTTGAACTAGCGGAAATCATCATTTCGAGCTAGGAGGCAGACAAGACTACGGTAACAGAAGGGTTACAGAGGGCACATCTGTACTCCAAACTGGTATTTGTTCTTTACAAGTGTAGCTGTCATGTTCCCCCCCCCCCAAAAAAAGAGAATCCTTGGAGTTGTTTTTGATGAGTCGGCTGAGAATCAGCATTAGAGATCCCTTTGCCGCCTTGTAGTCTAAATAGTCCCAGGATATTCTAAGGAAAAGACATAACTATTAAATCAGATTAAGTCTGTAATGTACATTTTTCCTCTCAGAGAGCTGAGAGGGCTATTCTAGTTGTTGTTTTTCCAGCACAAACCAGCTATGGCTTGGCAGGAATCTCTGGGTTATTCTGCTATTGCTCTCCTTTCTCTTGTGCTTTCTGCTCTCATTCAAAATGCAAGAAATGGCGTCGGATCTCTTTCTTAATCTGCTATAAGGGCAAAATCAGTTTAGCATTCTGGACAGCAAGGAATTTACAGGAAACTACAGCTTTTCAGTTTAGTTCTTTGCAGAAACGCAGTGCAGACCAACATTGAATAAGTCTTTCCATGACCCAAAGCCAACATCTGATACCTTAACTTCTGACTTGGAGGACCTCCCTGAAGGCTACAAAGAAGTTTTAAGGCAGCCCAAATCCTAACTAAAAAACTCCTTCAGTTAGCAAGCAAGTTATGAGTAAACCGAAGGAAACAAAGTTTAAAGTGGGTGCAGCAACATCAGATCAGGAAGAAGTGGGGAGAGCTAATTATAAGAGCTATTTTTATTTGATTCGTCAACCTGCAGGATGACAAATTAATGGAAATGTTGTACCAAATAGCATTTGGAAGCTGCTCATTCCACCAGCCTCATCAGTGGATACAGCAAGCAGAGATCCAGAATAATGCTTGACGCTTACGGCTGGCAAGAAAGAAAATATTCTAGTTCCAAGGTATCTCAACAGTTATTGTGATGCTGCTGCCAATACATGTGCTATATTTTCCGCTCAGAGAATTATAGAAACAAATGGACTTTTCTACTTTTAGCCAAGGAAATAATGTGCAACACTGGAAATGTTCCATTACTCATATTCCTACCTAGGGAGGACTTATCTGCAGTGTTCTTGTAGTGATGATGATGCACAAAATGTAGCCCATCTTTTCCTCATCACCACATATGGTAAGGCTCAAGTTGTGTTTCCGACAAGATCTTTATAGTGATGTTGCTATAAAAGGTCATCCTGAGTGTTGTGGTTATTATCTGTTAAATATCCACTTACTCTTCGAGATACAAGTAGCCGTTTTCCTGTGCCAGCCTCTTGGCATGAATCTGAGCATCTCTCGCTGTAGAGCCATAGGAAATGACCATGGCACCGTACTCGCGGCACATTTTAACTCTGGCTGGCAAGGTGCTGGTGGACATGATGACAAACACTGGGATTTGGTGCTCTGAGGCATGATATGCGACTGCCATGGAGAAGTTAGTGTCCGAGGCAACGATCACACCTTTCCTTTGCTGATCCTGCAGAACACAAACCATCAAATCATAGGACACTGGTTAGCAATTAGTTTTACAGGGAGGTCGCAATTAGAAAGTGGTAGGCCAGAGAATGTGGACTTGCCCACTTTTTGGCTATGCCTACTGCTGGCATGCAGCCCCTGGAGTAGTGGCAGCGCAATCTACAAGCCAAAAAAGTTTGGCCACCTCTGGCTTAGAGGTTGTCAGCTGCGGGTTCCTATCAGAGGACCATAATGCTGCTCACAGTATGTCTCTGGTCTGGGAGCACAGGCTGCACACTGGCAGAAGGCTACAGAACAGAGCAGGAGTGCCCATCTTCAAGCCAGAGGGTTGGCCCTGTAAGAATCTGAAGTTCTCTACAAGGGGATGGAGCCTAGAAGAAGCAGTCTGGAGGAAAAAGCTTACAAGGCCTCAATCTGCTCTCAACCTTTGCTGGAGCAAGTTGCCTGTGTGTCCCTGAAATGCCTATGGGATCTGGCAGCAGACCAGACCGTGACAGTGGGGCTTACACATTGCAAACCATGGTTCACATCCCCATTTAACTACAAATCATTTTTTGGAAGACCCTCTTAGCTTGGCTGATTTTGTCCAAAGGTGACAAATACAGAGGTGGTGGGTTTTTTAAGGGATGGGGAGAGAAGCGTTCTCTTTCTGGCCAACTTACCTCACAGGGTTGTTTATAAATTGAGTGAAGAGCCACTTCACTCTGATGCTCAGATTTTGCTCCACTGGTTTTCCTACCTGTTGCAAAGACATCAGAAGGTAAAGCACACCCCGCTCCTTCACAGATCCTGTGTACTGAAGGAACTCTTTCTTTAGATATATGTCCATTCCATACTGCTTTGAAAGCCTAGAATACTGAAAACAATGGAACATTCTGGAGTTAATTTTTATCTCTGCCCCTTTCCAAACCACAAAAAGTCTATGGGGTTGGGTTTTTTTAAAGTGAATTTGTTGTACTAGGGTGAAAGAAAGACCACATTAATTCACTTTAATTGTGCAAACCTAAGGTTCCAGTGTGGGACACGGGTGGCTCTGTGGGTTAAACCACTGAGCCTAGGACTTGCCGATCAGAAGGTCGGCGGTTCGAATCCCCGCAACGGGGTGAGCTCCCGTTGTTCGGTCCCTGCTCCTGCCAACCTAGCAGTTTGAAAGTACGTCAAAGTGTAAGTAGATAAATAGATACCGCTCCGGCGGGAAGGTAAACGGCGTTTCCATGCGCTGCTCTGGTTCGCCAGAAGCTGCTTAGTCATGCTGGCCACATGACCCAGAAGCTGTACGCCGACTCTCTCGGCTAGTAAAGCGAGATGAGCGCCGCAACCCCAGAGTCAGTCACGACTGGACCTAATGGTCAGGGGTCCCTTTACCTTTACCTTAAGGTTCCAGTATGCGCTTGAATTCTTCCTGCAAAATACTGACAGTCTGGAGGCTCCCATACTGAGCAGAGACCCATGTGAGATAATGAGAAACATTGCTAACAGATGCCAAACCTGTATAAGCAAAGCTTATAAAGGAAGGCACTTTGTTTGGGCTAAGTTGCCTTCATCTTTGCCTTGTGCGCAGAAGTTTAAAGCAAGGCCACAATCCGTATGTTATACTAAAGCCAGTGGGGCACCGATAAAGTAAATAACTTCTAGGATGCATTGCGTTTTAACTAGCGTAGTGAAACAAGTCGCTTATCATACCGTACAAGGCGTTTTCTGGACTCCACACTGAATTTTGAACGCTGCTGCACTGATATCTTCAAATCGAATAAACTTGTTGTAGGCTGGCAGGCTACTTCTTTCTGGACGAACAACTGGATCTCTTAGCAATTCCTCATTATGGCTGATTATCTTCATTTCCCATGTCTTCACTCCCCCATTTAGGTAATCTTCTTCACCAAAATCTTTCAGTCTCTCAGGGTTGATGGAGGGTGGCCGCTGCCCAATGAGACCATTTCCTATTGGCCCCTCCTTACAGCACCGAAGTTCACAGTGTGCAGGGGCATCCAATTTTCTCACTATACATTCATCTCTATGGAGAAAAGGGAAAGAGAAACAACTGCCTTATGAAACAAGCAGAGTTAAAAACCACACCTAGGTACAGATGCTTGTACTTGCATTCTACAATGGCAGTGTAAAAACTGAAACAGGATGGAAAAACCCTTTACACAGGAAAAAGCAGAGGAATGTGGTAGAGACAATTGAGAACAATGTTTTTTCAAACAAAAACTATTCCAATATATTTTTTCATTTACTCCTTCACATTCTGATAACTGCTAGGGGAAAAACAGAATTCTGGGGAAAGTGCCAGGAATGTCAAACTGACCAAATGTGCCAGTCCAATGGGATTTCTTGGGACTGATCCAAAAAAATCAACAAAATGTCCACAGAAAAGACATTCAGATACCCATTTTGGGTACAAAGATATGTGTTACAGAAGCTTGAGAGCAACATTTTAGAACTGAAACCACTGCAACGGCAAACTTTTGTTTAACCCCTTCACACCCAGGACCCACCTGGAGCAGAATGGAATTGCCCTGGACATCTCAGAGTGCCAACTTCTGAGCTAACCAAATTAGCCACGTAGTGACTTGATGAAATTGATGCAGTAAGCCACAAAACCTCCACTGAAATCAAGTGGAGAGATTGCCATTCCAAGAAATATATTGTATGGTGGAAAAATAGTTGGAAACGCCAATTCCTGAGCTAGGCAAAGCAACCAAATTCACCAGTCATATTAAGGCAAATGCAAATCAAACACAAAGCCACATAAACCACACACTACCATTCTGAGCACAGTAAGAAGTGTCAGCAACAGTTGAGAACAATATTTTATAACTCAAAGAATCCTTTTTATTAGCCCCTTCATGCCCTAAACCTTCTTGGAACAGCCCAGAAAGCAAGCTTTCAAAACAACAGCAGCAGCAGCAGCAGCAACAACAATTGTACCCTGCCCATCTGACTGGGTGGTTCTCATCAAACCAACCAGCTAGTTCAACCAACTAAAATAGTGACTAGATGTGATTGATCCAGTAAGCCACAAAATATCCACAGAAGCCACACCCTGATACCCATTCCAAGCATTAAATGGTATCCCAGAAAAATGTTCTCAAACATCAACTTCCAAGCTATCCAAACCAATAAAATCCACAGGTCAAACATGGCTATATGGTATTGGTTGAATAAGCTGCAAAAAAATCCAGAGCAGCCATGTTCTGATAGTCATTCCAGGCAATAAACAATATTCCAGAAAAATAGCCCAAAAAACCAACTTTTAACTCATCTAATAGGACCCAATAGGAATGGTGTATTAAGCCTCAAAATGCCCATAGAAGCCATGTTCTGGTGCCCATTCTGGGAACAAAGGGATGTGAGACTGTTGAGAATAACATTTTAGAACTCAAAGAATCCAAACAGTGACTTCTCATTAATCCATTCATGCCCAGATCCCATCCAGTTCAGAACAGGATGACCATGAACTGCATGGAACACCAGCTTCCAAGCTAAGCAAACCTACTAGAAAGGTTGAAGCAGAAAACCACAAAACATCAATTAAAACCACACTCCAATACCTGTTCAAGGCACTAAATGGTATTTCCAGGGAAATGGCTTGGAATTTTTATAGTCACAAAATATCCACAGAAACCACATTCTGGTACAGTGGTACCTCGGGTTACATATGCTTCAGGTTACAGACTCCGCTAACCCAGAAATAGTACCTCAGGTTAAGTATTTTGTTTCAGGATGAGAACAGAAATTGTGATCCGGCGGCGCAGCGGAGGCCCCATTAGCTAAAGTGGTGCTTCAGGTTAAGAACAGTTTCAGGTTAAGAACGGACCTCCGGAACGAATTAAGTACTTAACCCGAGGTACCACTGTATCTGTTTCAGAGCATAAACGGTGTTTTAGAAGAACAGCAGTCCAGAAGCCAGTTTCTGAGCTGTTCAAACCAGCCAAATTCACCAGGTATAATGAGACAGACAGATATAGTAAATCACAAAACTTCCTCAGAAATCACATTCTGTGGCTCATTCAAGAGAAAGGGTGTGTGTTGGTTCCTTAAGAGTGCCAAGTTCCTTGTTGGAACTTGGAGAGCTAACCAACCATTGAAAATTTAGGGGTTTTGTACTAATTTTAGTCAATGCATTCTAATGGAGAAGGTTGGAGGGGCTAATTCCAATAATTCTATTCTATTGTTTCTTCCCATAGTTTCCTTCCTATATCCTATTTTGTTTATTCTGCTTAATTGAAAGGTGAAAGATTATAATCCTGGTGAGCAATAGCTAAACTGGTCATCCTTGTTTGCATCCTGCAAAAAGTTGTCATACCATTTTGTCTGTGTAGCAACCATTCTTTAGCAGGAGATGTTGATTAGATTTCACTGGTAACTAGATTACATGGGCTGATCTTTATACAAGGTATTAGGAGCTCAATATGTCTCCTCGATGCCTTCCAGGACACGTTTGAGATCAGTCTGGGAACAGGGTCAAGAAAGTTCATAGTGGGGATCTCCTGTCATATTAAGTTATGCCAACCTTTTTACTCATGCCGTGATCCACAGTAATAAACCATAGAAAAAGATCAGATTGACACACACCTATTCACAACCAGAAATGGTAACCAAGTCTCTGTCTTCCCAGTACTCAAGCTCAGCTTACTAGCCCTCATCTGGTCCACCACTGCACCCAGACAATGTTCCAGGTCATATACGACCTCCCCTGAGTCAGATGTTTTGGAGAAGTATAGTTGTGTGATGACACTGTGAATTGAATAAGCCACAAAAACGTCCTCAGAAACCACATTTGGACAACCAATTCAGGGCACTCAACAGCATTCTGGAAATACAGCCAGGTGCGTCAACTTCTATGCTAGCTGAACTAACCCAATTTACCAGTCACATGAAAGCAAATGATGCCTTAAGCCACAAAACTTCCGCATAAACCAAATTTGGATTAATGGTGTTCCAGAAAAATAGCCCACTTCTGAGCTATCCAAACAAACCCAGGTCAAAAGTCACATTGAGCCAGATGGGGGTAATACAGTAAGCCACAAAACATCTAATAACTGATAACATCCAAATGAACCAATCTGGACCCTGCAATCATCATCTGAGGCCCCTCTTCAAGTGCTTCCTTCACCAGAGGTCTGAAGGGCAGCAACACGATAAAAGGCCTTTTCTGTGGTGGCTCCCTGCTCTCCCCAGGAAGGCTCGCCTGGCATCTTTGTTACATATGTTGGCTAATTAAACCATCTGTGACCTTTTAAACTCTGGGAGGTATTGTTTCTGTTTGTTGTTATGGTATGTTTTATATCTATAGCTCTAGCTATAGAAATCTGCCCTGTGATCGTCCAATAAAAGGTATTATAGAAATTTAATTAATTGATGACAATGTTCTGGACCATTTTCCCAGAATACCTTTTATTGCCAAGAATGGGAATTGGAACATGGTTTCTGTGAACGTTCTGTGTCTTACTGTATAAGCTGATCTAGCTGTGTGTAACTGGGGAATTTAGTTGGTTTGGCTAGAAGTTGGTGTTCTGGGCCATTTTTCTAGAGCATTGTTTATGACCTGTAACCAGCATGTGAATATGGTTTCTGTGAACAGTTTGTGGCTTACTACATGAAGCCAATCTAGTCATGTTGAACTGGTGAATCTGGTTGCTTTGACTAGCTTGGAAGCTGTTCTGGAAAATCATTTATAGCTCAGAATGGATGTTAGAATGTAGTTTCTGTGGACTTTTTTTTTTTTTTTTGCTTACTCCATGAATCTAACCTAGTAATCTGTACATGGTGAATTTGTTGGTTTGAGTAGCTCAGAAGTTGACACTCCCAGTAGTCTATTGTCTGGAAACAGTATCCAGTAGTTGTCTCTGTGCACATGTTGTGGCTTCCTGCATCAATCCCATCTAGTCACTATTTTCTTGGTTTGGCTAGCTTAAAAGTTGCACTTGTGGGCCATTCCATGACTCTCCTGTGAACATGACATCCGGGGACAGGTTACAATAATTGAAACTACAGTATTGCAACAGTCTAAAACAAACCACAGATGCAAGAATAGGGTGAGTCCCAAAAACATACATCTCAGGCAACAAAGGCCAGGGTAAAGTACAATATTGGAATGGCTTGTGTTCTACAATATTTGTCTCAAGTGCCTTTAATACATCACACTCTCTTTGGCTCATTTATAATAAAGAGCCTATTCCATCTTTTACACTGTCCCTATACTACTCCCTATACAGCACATACATGCAGTGAATCAGTTTGATAGCAAGATGACAGAGCATGCATGCTCATGATCAAATGAATGACTGTGTTCCGGGGGTGGAGTAGCAATGGTGATGTCAACCATCATCACAAGCTGCAAGTTAAATGCACATTTTACAAGCAGTAGCAAGAGATGCCCCGTTCATTTTAAATATGAGTTGTAGATCAGCTTGCCAGTTTGTGGATTAGCTTCCTCTGCATCAGATACTCCAGGAACCACATAGTCTGACTTGTGTGTTTTGCTTGGCCATTGTATCTTGTATCCTCCTATTCAAGTTAGTGCCAGAAGGGTGCAACATGCATCTAAGTTGGAGTAAGTGGAAGGTGCAACCCCTGCATACAGACATACCATAGTTACTTCTCCCCAGCCTCTGTTCCAAACCCATATTTGAAATGTGGTGGGAGGGTGTGGCATGCAGAAAATGGGTGGTAGGGAAAGGTTGAGCGTTCTTGTCACACTTGCCACTCCTCTGCAAATCATGCAGGGCCAAGGAACAGTAGTTGCAAATTTCAATGGAATTTTAAAAATCAATAATGAAAGGAAATACAAAATAAAGCAAGTCCAATAAAAAAGCAGCCATGATGCTTCTAGTGAGCCCTATCTGAGTCTTCTAACTGCTGCTGTCAGCTCTGGAGAAGGCCTTGAGTGAGTATCACTCTAGTCACATTTCCACAAAGCGTGTTCTCCTTCATGGAGAGAACGTGTTGCGGTGGAAGCTAGCAAGACACCCCACTGTTGCTGGGCGGGAAAGAGTTTGGCCACCATTAGCAGAGGGCTGGCTGTTGCTGGGGAGAATTATATGTTGCCATTTTTTGATTGACAGCCCTAGTCTTTAAATGCCCTGCACGCAGCGTTGAGCTTCCTCTTTTCTCTGCGTGCATTGGATCACCCGCCCTCCCTCCCTATTTTAGGCTGTTCGCTTGACCTTGCTATGCCTATCATGGGGTCGTCTGCTTTTGGGGCAGGGGCCTGGTAGGAATTTTGTCCATTTGGCTGATGCCATTTGGTTTTTGCCTACTGCGTAGCAAATCGTCACAACTTGTAAGGTTGCAGTTAGGCATTGGTTTGGGAATTGGTTGGTGGAGGGGTATGGATTTGGCTGTGCCTGCCCCTCCAAAAGTGCTGCTGCAAGGGTTTTCCATTAAAGGAACCCAGGGGCTCGCCATGCTTTTGTCCGAACCCTGTCAAGGGGCTAGGGCCATGCAAGAGCCCCTGGGAGCATTTGGGGAGAGGTGAGGCATGGTTCCCAGTCCCGTCTCTCTCCCCGGGTGTCTTACCCTTTTCTGACTTTGCAGGCATGTGAATGTCAGACTGTCCCTGTGCGGGGTCAGATAGTCGCAACCAATGCCTAAGCAACCACTCACATTGCTTGTAATTTAATAAAGTTGTGGCCAAAATTATGCCAAAAACCTTAAACAAAAATAATGTGTCACTTGTGTTTTATTGGGGGGTGTCTTGGGGACCTCGGCATGCAAACATGATGGATTCCAGAAGGATAGCCATGTTAGTCTAACGTAGTAAAATTCAGGGTTATATCATACATATACACAGCACACATGGCTACATTAATAAACTACTCCAGTGGGACCAAACAGCAAGGAATCTCAAGAGACAGCAGTAAATGTGTCATTTACTTTAGTTCTATGCAGAATACAAAGTAGACTATCAGGCCGTGGATGTGGTTTTTTTAATATGTTGGGATTAATAAATGATTTGTTCTAAGTTTTGGGATGTGGAATGGTCTCTTGTATATGACTCTGCTTGGTGGATCTCAAGGTTCTAGTAAAAAAACCAAAGTAGATCCCACAAGCCTGCCCGCTCCTGCTCTAGACAAAGCTCTGCCTAGAGCAATGTCACAGGGTGAAATCACCCTGTTCCGCTTTTTCAGAAGGCCCAGACAAAAGCAACTCAAGAGTCCACTGAGGAACTTGTCACTCTGAAGTTATTGCTAAAGGCTTTGTTTGTAGATGCATAATTCTGGTGAAAGGTTTTAAATTAAGAAACTGAAAGTACTGTATACTGGATAGTCAACTTTATTAATCAGTAATTGAGTTTATGTATAATCCCAGTACAATAAAACAAAATCCTATGCGTTTAATTCAGAAGTAAGTCTCACTGTTTCCAGTGCACAGGATTATGTTTGAGGGGATTTTTTGTTTTTTTATTTATTTGTTTGTTTGTTAAATATGCATGCATAATAGAACTGTGAGACTTGGAGACACGCCTGTATTTTTTCCATTTCAGTTTTAGTGGGATTAGTAAAACATGCAATGCGATTTTAAAACCTACTTTTTTGCAAATAGCTTCTTTGCAAAGCTGAGGAAGAAAACACAGAAAAGCCACATGGGTATGAAAGGCAATAAAGGAGTGAAAGAAATCAATACATTAGCAGCCAGCCCTCCTGCTCCTGGCAGAATGGGAGAGATGCTAAAGTCCTATAACAGTCTGTCAGATACCAAGTTTGCTTCCACATCAGAGTCCCCTTTAGTACTGCTGAGGGACATTGCTTTTTAATAACTAGCTGAAAGTTAAATTAAAATGAAGATTTCATATAAGCATTTAATATAGCACTATCATATCCAGCAAGATCCTCTTATAATGTGTACTCAAAAGTACTGCACTTACAAGAGGTTATTTGAGGGGCAATTAACAGGCTGTTCATTAGTAATCTGCCCACTGCCTTGCAGGATATATTTGGGAGAAGAAAAGGCTAAGGAGCAAACCCTACACAAATCCAGAGTGAAGTCCTTAAGATGGTTGGATGGTGCCTTGTACGCCTCCTCCTGGCTACTCCTGCAGCCAAGCTGGTGCCAAATGTATTGCTCTGCTTTCCTTTGGACCACATCAGCAAGACTGAGAGAGGGTCTTGCAGACTGGGCAGCCCATGATCCCAATACACACTGCCCAGGCTTGTGTCCTGGAAAGGTCACTCTAGTACTGCTAATGCAGCAAAAAAAAATGCAGGAGGCAGTAGTTATGAATTACCGGCCTCCGCAGCCACAGCAAGCACTGTGATTCTCCAGCGGTTTTACTTCACCTCTGGAGGCGCACTCCATTGTCTCTCGAGACAAGACCGATGCCAATGACAATGTTAGTAATCTCTGAGCTCCGATCAACAAGATATAAAGCAAGGAAGATTCTAGTTTTATATAGACTCAGTCAGGTTCTATTTTGGACTTTAATTACTTGTTTCCTACCATTTTTATTTACCCTTTTTATAGGAAAAAGTGATATTTTGCACTTACACACAAGAAGGGACGGGGAGGCCAGTAATCCTCTTGGAGCAGACCTGATATTGAGGCTTTCCCCCATTTTTTGTGTGCCTTTGTGTGTGTAAAAGAAAAGAACAATTAACGTGAAAAGAACAATTAACAGGCAATTTGTTACTCATCACTAGTGCTATTGGCTCCTGTGCCTTTAAATAACACAGTTCCCCATTGCAAATCTAGACTATTTTAGTGCTTCCTATCCAAACCGAGGGATTAGTGATCAATTTCCCATTGAATAACCTCTCCCCCATGTCCGTTTCTGTTCCTGAGAATTGTCCGATGTTAGTTCCTGTGTGTCAGTGGGGATGTTTAATTACTAATTCTTCTTCTTCATCATCAATATTAGGTGAGAAAGAGGAAACATGATAGACATGTATAAAATTATACAGTGTGTAGAGAATCTGGACAGAGAAAAGCTTTTCCTTTTCATAGCACTAGAACTCAGGGTCATCCAATGAAGGTGTACATTGGAAGATTCAGGACAGACAACAACAACAAAAAGACTTCTTCCCACAGTGCATACTTAAAATTGAAATTTGCTCCCACCAATTTGAATGGCTTTAAAAGAAGATTAGACAAATTCATAGAGAATAAAGTTATCAGTGGCCACTAGCCGCGATGACCGTGGTCCACCTTCACTGTTTGAGGCAATATGCTTTTGAATTCCAGTTGCTGGAAGCGGCAGGAGGGGAGGGCGCTGTTGTCCTTGGGTCCTGAGCTTCCCACAGGCATCTGGTTGGCCTCTGTGAGAACAGGATGCTGGACTAAATGGGCCATTGGCCTGATCCAGCCGGCTCTTCTTATGTTCTTATTTTAAATACAGAAATGACGCTATATTTTATTTCAACTGACTTTTGTCATCCCTGCTGTTTTTCAACTAATTTTGCTCTTTTAGATTTTATTGATCTTAAAATAATGACTATCATTTTACTCTTGTAATTATCACACTGTACAGTCTGAATGAATGTGAGGTGCTCTGAGTGATATACTATATCGATATAATACTACTAAACAATAATAGGTAGTAATACAACCAGCTGATCCTAAAAACTATAAACGGCAGTTGAAGTTACCAGGGGACCTTGGCTGGATGCAATTTACTTGTGAAATAGACATTACGGAAGGAAGGATTTTGGCAATGGGTATGGGCGTTGCTAGATAATTTGGTACTGTATTAAATGCTATGTGCATCCGGTTTCAATTCTTCCTCAGCAGTGCTAAATGGTTCTAGTGTGGAAGCATCCATTACATAATGGCAATTTGAATGGCTTACATGAGAGCGTCTTTAATTGCACTACTTCTAGCTCCATGCACATTACAAGGAAAGTTGGGATTTGATCTTTCAAATGTTTATGCATTATCCTAACTTTTTGTTGGCTCAGGTCTTTGGACTTGAAGTCCGGGAGACAAATAAATGTCTTGAACATTCCACAAGGCTTCTTGAACTCAACTGAAGACTCTGGACACTGCTGTAATACAATTAGCTTTAAGCAGATCCATAAATTCCCGTCAAAATATACTTCTAATGTGATCATGACAACAGCTAAAGGAATGCATATAAAACTGAATACAACCCATGGGATAAGTACCATTTACTGATATTTCTATTGGGCTATTGCAGCTCATTTTCAGCAGAACATTGACAACAAGAGGTCAAAAGATCCAGAGATTTAAAGCAAATCCACAAGAATTAATTTGTAGGCAAAATAAAACACATCTAATTCCTGATGGCGCCTTGAATTCTAGCAATTTATTCAAGAGTTAATGGTTTTTGCCCACTGTCTGAAAATAAACACACAGACTGCAGTTACTTGGGAATTAGGAGCAGATAAAGTAGAAGAACATATTATCGTCATCATTACCTATAAAGCATGGCAATGAAATAAACAAAGAAGTGAAGCAATACTCCAACTACTGCACCATAAGGAGGCAGGAAGGATCCAGAGGAGGCGACGGCCAGTGGCTTGGCCCCAGACACAAACCTAGGACTTTCCATTATTCCTAAGGGGAAGAAATCAACACTCTAGGTCTACGTCACATGGCAACATTCTCCAACCTTTGCCAGAAAGGGTCATATTCTTCTTCTTCTCTGAAGCGTTCCCTGGGAGTTCGGTTCTTAAAAACCCTGGAGTAGAGAAATTGTGCAGCAAAATTCATAGCAATGCCTTGGTTGTTATTGAAAGGTAGGAGTCCCAGCCAATGAGCAAAACTTGCCTTTCCAAATACTGTCAGGAAGGGCAGCAAAGCAGTCTGCCTGGCGAACAGGCTGCTGAAAGACGTCTTCCCACTCAAGATGGGACAAAGAAACGACTTTGAGGATTGGCTGCTACTATTTAAAGAGATTATTTCACAGGCCAACCTGTCCCTGTCAATTTGAGTCAGGCCCTGGATTATACTTCGCTGGCATTCAGTTAGCTGAATGTTTAAAGCTTTAGATGTTCACTGCTGAGCTGAAGAACGATATTGTGGTTTGTTGCAAAGCTGCAAAGTGTCTCTTTCTAGGAAATGAGATGAGCGGAAGGGTTCAAACTTTGCACTTCCAATGTATGCTTACCAGTGCTTTTGAGGAGCAAATTTAAGGAATGTCGGCACAACAGCTTCCCACACTACCATGAAGAACTGGGAGTTAGAGAAAACAGCCCAGCCAAAATAAGAGAATTCTGCAAAATAAGAGAAATCATTCTTAAATTCACAAAAAGTCACAAAGTTTAACCATTCTTGGAACAGGGTTATAATTTGGTAACAGACTGCACACAAATCGGCTTATAGATCTCAGAGAATGTAAGGACACACAGAGCTAACACTGTCATATTCATGCAGCAAACCATAAAATCAAACTTAGGCCATATCTGTGCTGCAGCTCTTGTTGATTAGCTCTGTCTCTCACTGCTCTGCAAAGGGGAAAAAAAATGAGAAGAGGACACAGAGATCGAGGAGGAGACAAAAATGCTTAGCCCCTTTCAACATCTGGGGAGATGGTAGGTGCTTCTATACATTGTCTGTCTTGATGCAAGTTTCCTTCAAGTTTCCATTTTTCTAGAGAAAAATGCAAAGACCCCCAAGACAGTTTTAGGTCATTATTTTTGACAAACATTGTTTCACTAATATGGTGATACTGACTGAGCTGAATCTGGAAGGTGCTGAGTTGCCATCTTTGGTTTAAAATTAACTAGCCGTAGTCGGAGCTGTTCATCTTCTTAACGGTAGATAAAGGGTAAAGGAGCTATTATTGTACTGGCCTTCCTTTCATTCCCACCTGTCATACTCTGTTGCTACTGGTAAATCCTCTTATCCTGTTCTTCATGCCTTTAACTGACCAGATTTGCCTTTCATAATTCTTTCATGAGACAGTGTTACACCACCATTATATATAAACAATATAAGTCTTGGTTTCAGTATGTCTAGTAACAAACGATTTTTCTTTTTAATCTCGTGGGACAGTTGGAAAACAAACAATAGACTTTCAGACTATTCCCCTAATGCTGACCCTGCTCTCTCTGCACTGTAATCCTGCTCAAATCCTCTCTGCAACCAGGGCAGTCTTTGCTAAAGAATTAATCAGGACTTTCTCACTGCCCTTTTCCTTTATATGCCACCTTAGGAAATTCAGCATCCTTCCTTTGTTACTAATACTATTATTGGTTGGTGTCAGATTATCCTGGTGCACTTTCTATTGATGCCCAAAAAACGAACTTCAGTCTGGCCTCCTCCTCCATCCATCCCAAATGAACTTCTGCCAGGCAATTGCTTGTACATATTGCCTAGTGGTTCGGCTAAGACTATAGTATATCCATTCACACTCCCTTTACTGATAGACAGCCTTAACTTTATAGCATTGACCTCCTTTGTATGGCAAAGGTACTGGAGTCTCATGGTGCTTTTTGGAATAAGCTGTTTGTTTACAAAACATATAGGTGCACAACAGATGGGAAAGAAGCATACATGCATGCAAGCAGTAGTAATCCTGTACCAAAAGCAGTGAAGCACCCCAAGATCTTGGCAAGCTACTTCTGCCACCCGGAAATCTCTTGGCAACAGCTTGTGCAAGCTCTCAACTCAATTTGTATTCTAAGTTCTGCCTGCATTCATTCAAATTATATTTCCAAGCTTACAACCAGTTGGGGTTGGATACAAGCTTCAGTGGCTTGGAGTAGTCACTGGTCTCAGATGTCATTAATGAGGACTAGGGCTGGGCGATATATTGATATATTGTCCAAAGCCAGCTTGAAGTCCACACCATAATACTGGTTTCATAATTTTTGACCTGGCAATATATCATGAATCGTGTGTGTGTGTCTGTGTGTCTGCTATGCAAAAACCATGATGTGGGAAAAACATGAAGCCAGCCATAGCTCCATCCTTATTTCAGACATTGTGATGTATCGGTATATTGTGATGTTTAGCTGGTTGTATATCACAATGTTGATATATTGCCCAGCTCTAATCAGGACCTTCATTAAGTGTCAAGCTAAAGAGAAAGAAGCCCATTCTGCACAACCAATAATATTACACAGCAGACTCACACATTTGTACTTTGTCCCACTATGAGATCACAGCAGTCTAGGGATAGATAAATGGTTGGATGCTGATATGAGCTATATGCTCTCTTGGGTTTAATATCTTCTTATTCAATTGCAAAAGTTTTTGAGAACCAGATCAACTTACTGGGAGTAACCCTCAAGTTAGAACACATTCCTATTCTCTCTGATGTTTCCCATCTGTGTGCCCCAGGTAGCTAAGAAAAACATTCTCAAACCAGTTATCAAAATTCAAGGAAACATTCCAGCCGGATTAAAAGTGCGGCTGGGGAAATGGGTGTGGCATGGAGATGATCACAAGTGAGCTGGAGGACCTCATTTGGCCACAGGGCTTGAAGTTTCCCAACCCCGATGCAAAAGATTACAATATCAGTGAGCTTCGTGACTGGGCAGGGATTTGAACCCAACTCTTCCTTGTCCTACCTTGGTATTCTAACTGCTCTAACCCACATTAGCTTTCCCCTTCTTGGATGTTTTACTGCACATTTCAGTAAATTGCTTGCACATATATTAGTCAGTTCAGGTGCCATATGGACCATCTCCTCATAGTATGGCTGGTTCTTCTCTTTGCTTCTACATTTCACAAGGAAGGGGTGTGTTTGCAGACACACTGAGAGGATGTTGGCTATTTAAAGCCTGATCCTGCTAAGCTTTCCCGTGTGATTCTGCTGTCTGTTCCTTTGACAATGAATGACCCCTGTGGCCAGTTATTACCAAAGCCTTCAGCACAGCAAAAGATGCTTCCACTTTATCAAATACCATGATTTTCCAACGAGATAAAGGCATGTAGAAGAGTCCTCAGAATGTCCTCCTCCACCTAAATGGTTACAGAACCAGTTGGGAAAGATAACCAGGCCAGCTTGCTTTCTGATCTGCAAATCTCTGCGGGCTGCTAAGAGTAAGTGTGTAAGTGGCCTTGAGAGGATCAGGGTCGACAAGATCAGAGACCAGAGAAATTGAACAGGCACCGAAAGGTGAAGCCAAATGCAGGGTCAATTTAGGCCAGGATTCATGTCTGAAGGAGCAGGCCAGGCTGAGATGACTCCCCAAAGGGGAAAGGCATGGTGCCCATAATCTGGGACAACATTCAAATCCAGAAGTGGTGGTCTCTGGAAACAATGATCAACTTTAGGCAGGAACAGAAAGCAGTGTAGGAGGTCCAGATATGGCTGCCAGCCATTCGGGGGGGGGATGCAGTCCAGCTCTTTAACTTGATCTACACAAGTACAAATCAGCCTCTGAAGCTTTTCACAGCATGGGACTAAATACTACCACTTGCACACCCTCCAAGTGTCTCGATTTTCCAGGGACAGTCCCGGAATGACGAAAGCTTCTGGTATGATCTTGGAATGTCCCTATTTCCCCTGTCAGTGCTGCCACACTGTTCAAGCACAAAACATGATGGGAGAAGGTTTTTAATTGGTACAGGGCACTTAAAAACACATTTTTAAAAATCCTGTGTTGTTCCAGGTAGCTAAAATCAGGACAGGGACTAGTAGCAGGGCAGGAAAAAGACAAAAATCAAGGAACGTAGTTCATTGTTACAAGCATCTTAAGGTACCTATCTTTTCAGAGGAAAAATACCTCTGGGACGGTTCCCAAGCAGCAAACTCTCTTGGTTTAACCTGGAGCCAAGGGTGTCACTGAACTGTGGGCTTAAAGCTCATGGATATGAAATAAAAAGAGTATATTTCCCCAACAACTGTAGAGGGCACCTCTCTGACATAGGGGAGGCAGCTGACCAGGAGTGGGATTGGAGAGGAGGCTGAGGCAAGACTCCCCAAGGGAGGGTGTTCGAAAAAGACTGAGAGGCTGCCAGTTCTGCAGGCAAGGGGTGTGACATAACAGTTTCTGAGCCCCACAGGGGTGTCACAGAAATAATGTAGTTAGTCAGGGGAGCTGTGGACTAAAAAATGTTGAAAACCTCTGCCTTACACAATCCATCAGGGATGTCAAAATGGAATACCTAAACTTCTTTCCTTTCCAATCAGTGTAAGTAGCTGCAAGCTTAAACATTCAAAGTCTCTTAGGCTGTTCTAGACTCCTATTGATCTAAATCCCTTTCCCCTTCTTCCAGCTGTGTCCAATTAGACCGACTTAGCTTTGAATCACAGTTCACTCTGCGTTTAAAAGCAAGCTTCACGACCAGCTTAGTGCCACTCCAGAACTCTTACTCTGGATGGACTGAACCAATAGAAAAGGGAAATTAAATCTGGAGTAAGTCTTTCAGCAGCCTGTCAGCCAGGGAATCAACTAACTGTTTGGCTGTTTTGTTTTGGGGTTTACTTTTAGGTCATTTCCCAGAAAGCAAGGAGGCAAAGCTGTTGTCTCTCCCCCACGTTATTTTCTTTAGTTGTACAGTTTGGTAACTTTTTGGGCAAGCTGTGCCCCCAGAGCGGCTCAGAGCACCTGGCCAGTGTCTCTAACTCAATCTTACACTGTACTGGCCCACATATATGGCGCACTTTCCCCCCAAATTCTGATTGTGAAAAGTTAAGTGTGGCTTACCCTTACGGTCTCGCTGCTGAAACAGCTACCCAGGAGGCCCATCGGGGGGCGGGGTGCAAGACAATAGTGCACAGCCCACCCGCAGCTCCAAAGCCTCCCCTGACGCCAGCTTGGGGAGGTAGTGCCAGGAGTGCTGGGAGGCAGTAGTGCCAGGAGGCAGGTGCCCAGCACGCTAGAAACCGGGCGCTGGCTTGGGAAGCAAGGCGCCGAGAGCCAGCCATCCCCCGTTCAGGGCAGCAGTGCCAGGAGGCAGCTTGCACCAGCAAATAAGTCTTGAATTTTAAAGGTGCAGCTTATTTGTGGGTGCGGCTTATATTTAGGCCAATACGGTACTTGATTTACTCCCAAGTAAGTTCCAATAAGTTCCGGGACACAGGTGGCGCTGTGGGTTAAACCACAGAGCCTAGGACTTGCCGATCAGAAGGTTGGCGGTTCGAATCCCCGCGACGGGGTGAGCTCCCATTGCTTGGTCCCTGCTCCTGCCAACCTAGCAGTTCAAAAGCATGTAAAAGTGCAAGTAGATAAATAGGTACCGCTCCAGTGGGAAGGTAAACGGCGTTTCTGTGCACTGCTCTGGTTCACCAGAAGCGGCTTAGTCATGCTGGTCACACGACCCGGAAGCTGTACGCCGGCTCCCTCGGCCAATAAAGCGAGATGAGTGCCACAATCCCAGAGTCGGTCACGACTGGACCTAATGGTCAGGGGTCCCTTTACCTTAAGTTCCAATAAGCTTGAAATGTAGCAGTGGTGACTGCAGTGGGGTGGAGCTTCCCTCCTGACACCAGTGTTGCTGCTACTTACCTGGATGGGTCTAGGGTGGGGCAGCGTCAAGATCAGGGCTTTGTGGGAACTCCAAATTAGTGGCAGTGGTCCCACCCATTTACTTGCACAGCTCCAGCTTTGCCACTGCTCTGTCCCTGCCAAGTCCAGGTAAGCAGCAACGATGGCAGGGTTAGGAGGGCAGCTGCACTCACAACATTAGCAGCTACTGGCTTCTTTGAAATAGAGGAAGAGTTGACGTGTATTCGATGTGAAGTCTGCTGCCTTTGGACCAACCCAGGTATTCTCACTGCACCTCCGTTTCTATATCAAACTATTGCCCAAATGTCAATGAAAAGTACCACAAAAATGCAAGCACATATTGACTACGGGCACTTCCTGATCTTGGAACCTATAAAACATACCCCATCCGTGTTATGCACATCGGATATATTGCAAATGCATGCCCACCCTTCTCTGCTGTGACTGGACCTTCCAAAGAAACCATTTTTCAAGGGTTAAATCACCAATGTGATTCAGGTGCCGTCTCAGGAAGCAAATGTTGGGCACTGCCCATCATCTAGGTTTTCCCAAACTTGGGCCTCCAGCAGGTTTTGGAGTACAATTCCCACCATCTTTAGCTACTGGTCCTGCTAGCTGGAGATGATGGGAATTGTAGTCCAAAGACAGCTGGAGACCCAAGTTTGGGAAAGCCTAATCTAGGGGATCCATCTCTAAACTACTATTTGTCCTACTGAAGTGGACACAGGCAGCTGATAGCATATGGTCACAAAACAGAAAGGAAGCATGTATGTTGCACAGCCTTCAACTTTGGGCTCAGTTTGGGAAATTTAACCAACTTCTCTTTTAAAAACAGAAAACAGACCACACTTTGTCACTACAAAGCCCCACCTTTCTTCAAGCAGTCCTGAAGGGCAGGCCTGGAACCAGTGTAGCTTTTCTCAGTTTCGGCAAACAATACTTAGCTCCAGATATTGGCACTGAAAACCCCCAAAGACATTTTTTCAGAAGGCTGACTCACTCGCTGCTGGCAGGATGTTTCAGCGTAGTACAAGCCGTATTGTGCTTGAACAGACTTGGCTCTTCAGGGAAGTTTCCCAGTGCCCCTTCCCTTCGTGACACATGGTTCTCATTAGGTAGTTATATGCATCGTTATGCAGGCCAGTTGTTCTTGGACATGTGACTTATACAGCGAGTTGTTTTGCAGTGTCTGTGCCATTGGGCTCGTTCAGGGTTAGGAAAACTCATGGCCCTCCAAACTCCCGTCACCCCCAACCATCAGCCAAACTGTCTGGGGCTGATGGGAGTTGAACTCTGAATGTACATTAGACATATTGTTAAATGCCACCTCAGTCTCTGAGCAGTGAAAGACTCCAGGGGTCCCAGAAGTCTGGTTTCCTTGGAGTGCACATCAGCAGAGACTATTGTGTCTTTAGAATACAGTGGTACCTTGGGTTACCTACGCTTCAGGTTACATACGCTTCAGGTTACACACTCCACTAAGCCAGAAATAGTGCTTCAGGTTAAGAACTTTGCTTCAGGATAAGAACAGAAATCAGGGTCCGGCGGCGTGGCAGCAGCAGGAGGCCCCATTAGTTAAAGTGGTGCTTCAGGTTAAGAATAGTTTCAGCTTAAGTATGGACCTCTGGAACGAATTAAGTACTTAACCCGAGGTACCACTGTATATGGTTTTATTTACACATATATACAACCTGCATGTAAGATGGGTGGTATTACAACCCCCCCCCCCAAGACCTTGCTTCCCTTTTAGGTTTTCAGGGGAGCCAAAGGTCCAGCACAGAGCAAGACAAGGCATGTCTCTCTACAGATTCTAGCCAGCTTCTCTCCCTTCCTCCCTCCCTCCCTCCCTCCCTCTCTCTCACACACAAACACCAGACCCCCCAAGTCTCCATATTTTCCAGGGACAGTCCCAGATTTACAGAGTCCATCCTGGCTTCTGATTTGATCCTGGAATGTCCCACTTTTCCTTAGGACGTCTCTATTTTCATTGGAGAAATGTTGGAGGGTGTGGAGTTATGTGACCCTCGAGCCAAGGAGATAAGTAACTATACAACCTTTAGAAGATATCTGAAAGCAGTCTTGTATACTTTTACTATGTTTTTCTATATGTTGGAAGCTGCTCAGAGTGGCTGGGGAAACCCAGTCAGATGGGCAGCACATAAAATTATTATTATTGTTATTATTGAATAAAGGTAAAGGTACCCCTGCCCGTACGGGCCAGTCGTGTCTGACTCTAGGGTTGTGCACCCATCTCACTTAAGAGGCCGGGGGCCAGCGCTGTCCGGAGACACTTCCGGGTCACGTGGCCAGCGTGACGAAGCTGCTCTGGCGAGCCAGCACCAACGCAGCACACAGAAACGCCGTTTACCTTCCCGCTAGAAAGTGGTAACTATTTATCTACTTGCACTTTGACGTGCTTTCGAACTGCTAGGTGGGCAGGAGCTGGGACCGAAAGACGGGAGCTCACCCCGCCGCGGGGATTCGAACCGCCGACCATGCGATCTAGGCGCTGAGGTTTTACCCACAGCGCCACCCGCGTCCCTTTTTAATTATTGAATAAGACGTCCCTATTTCCACCGGAGAAATGTTGGAGGGTATCTCTCTCACACACATACACAGAAACTTTTCCTACATAGCAGCTAGGTGAGGGGGGTGGGGTGAAGGCCTGAGGAGAAAAGGTCTACCCATTTGTTCTATGGCACAGGGCAACTTCTTTGTTTATGCTAAATTGTGGTACATACCTAGCAGCCAAAGCCATTATCTTGACAAAGGGACTGGGCGGGCTGCATAGCCTTTTTGATTGGATTTACTGGACAAAGGATCACAGGCCTGGAAGGGATCCATGGATATCATCCAGGCAGACACCCCGCCCCAACTCAGAATATGAATGAAATTCCTAAAACCAAGAAATTATGTACTCAACAATAGAGAATGATGCGTCAATGCTGAGCTAATGTGCCATGCAGTGATTGTTGTTGTTGTTTTGTTGTTTAGTCGTGTCCGACTCTCAGCATATTTCAGTCGTGTGAGTGATTTTTGGCATTTCCCCCAAAAAGCTCAACAACTCTGGACCATCTCCCCCCATTTTCTTAAATTGGAGTCCCCCAAAATAGGGGCCGTCTTATACATAGGGGCATGTTATACACGGAAAAATACGGTATATATATACATATATATATAATCATACCCAATCGTGTGTATGTATGTATTAGGGCGTCTTCCAGATTTCTGATTATCAGTGTCACCTATCTATGTAAAGCTAAACTCAGGGACCGCAACACACTTTTTTGCCTATGCACAGCCCATAGCATGAACAGATGTTTGTACAGGAGGACAGGGTTCCTGTGCCCCAGCATGTGTAATGTGCGAATCCTAGCTTGTCATTACAGGGTAAGAAAACTGTACTTGCTGAAAATCTCTTTCCTACGCAACCATTAAAGAGAAAGAAGCCCTGCCTTCCTTTGCAGCTGGTCACCATCAACGCCAAACACCAGCTTCTAGACCGGAGGAAACTCTGGCTTTCCGAACTCCCATTGGCTAACTCAGGCAGCAGTCAGAAATTATGATAGAGTCCAATAGCATCCAGAGAGCTACAGGTGCTGCTCCCCCAGCTGCTAGGGCCTAGTTGCTCGGCACTTTTCCTACATGCAGCCACTACCACAGGGGGGACCTCTCCCCACAATCTCCCCTTCTCCTCGCAGGCACCTTTCCGACAGAAGTGGAACAGGGAGTGACTCTTGAGCCAGACACTGTCAGCCTGACCTACCTCGCAGGGTTGTTTGTTGATTTTTATAGCCTGCCCTTCATCATAATACATCCCGGCATGGGGTATAGTGTTGCAGGATAAAATGGGCGCAGAGAGAACCATATATCTGCCTTGCAGGTATAGGTAAATAAGAAGAATAAGGTAAGCAGCTATGACACACCTGCTTTCCTTTCACTCGGCATCCTCTAAAGGAGCTGGGGCTGCTAACCCCTTTTCATAGGTCCTGCTACTGTACCTTTAACAGCAACCTGCCATTTTTCTGGCCCCCAGCTGCATCATAATAAGAGCAGCAACTGCCAAGATTCCCTCTTCTACTCAACTCTTGAAGGTATAGAAATCTTCCCAGGAACCTAGTGCCTATAACTCCACATCAGCACTCCCAGAAAAGATCTACTATAGCCAAGGGAAATATATATATAGCGTGTATCAGATTCATCAGCATTCATTTTCTCTCTTTTGCAACTGAAGGGTATGTACACTTTTTTGCCATTTTATGATCTTTGCAAACAAAATATGAATTTGTTGTTACTGATATCCAGTAGAATTGAGGGATTGGGGTGGCAGTTGCTTAGCAACCATGTCCCCACTCTCTCAACACTTAACCAGATAGAATAAAAACACTGGCTATCGCATTAGGGTGATAGTCCCTGCACCTGCTGTCATCTTGAAGGTATTACTGAATCTCAGATTTTGCTCAAACCTCTTATTCATATGATTTCACTAGTTTCTCAGAATAGTCCATATTAGGACTAAAGATACGAAGGAATGTTTTTGCTTTCCAGGCTATTATTGTGCCAAAAATCTGTGGCGTTATTTTGAATTGAATACTTCTCTTGGGTTGCTCTTTAAAAACACCAGTGTGCTTTACTGCTTTTATTATACTTGGAATCCTGTGTGGGAAGATAATGCTTATTTAAACAGACAGACTCATAAAACTAAGGGAGGGTACAGAAAGGATGAAAATGGCCTTAAAATGTGCTGCAGAACAAACTCTGCCATTCGACTATTTAAGACACATGAGCACTCTTTGGTATAGTAAGCAAAGTCTTCTCTGGTAAGCATTGTCAGTTTCCTTTCTGTGAAATGGGTTGTTCTGTTGTGCTTTGTAAACGCAAGCATATGGTTTTGTATCTGGGGCTCAGCCTCAACCTCTGTCTTGCGCTCATTTCCTTGGGGAATGATTTCTCCTTTATGAAAAGGCAGGTCAGATCAGCAGCCATTTTGTTACTGTGCAGCCACTGCACCCCTCCAATGACAACCATTTTATGGTAGTGCCAACTAGTTTTTCCAGACTTCTAAATGTGGCCCCCAAAAGATTGAAAACCCCTGCCATACTGCTTTCTGTTTTAATGTCCTTTACCTGAGACTGCTGTTGAAGACTATTCAAAAATGTCAGCCTGTTTGTGGCATAGCTTTTGACTAATGCTGCTGCTCAAATGGAAAACAACACACACTTTTTGAGGTAGCTCTGCTGATACATAACTGGTATTGGGGTTAAATTGAAGGGACTCTGCTCTTCTTGGACATTGGGCCCCCCCAAAAGGGCTCGATCCCAGGAGCTTGTGCTCCTGGGGACCACCATGCAAAATTGGGTTATGATCCCTTATGAAGTGTCTGAATGCGTAGTGAACAAACGATTTCCCAAAATATCTTGCAAATTAACAACACTTTCTGCTGCCAAATGCATTTTGAACATAGTCTTCTTCAGTGGCATGGAACATGCAGTATCTCAGTTTTGTTTACATCCCTGTTTAAAGATGCCTGAGCTATTGTGTATTCTGGATCCATTCTGAAGCAGTAAACAATCTCCACCACTGAAGAAGACTGTATGGCAAAATTGCAGCTGTATTTTAAATTGTCGGGTTGTTGTTATTGTTGTTGTTTAAAAACACCCAGTCCCTATTTTTTACATGTTGTTTTTGTTCGTGGGGCTCCAGCTCCAACCAGCCCCAGGCAGTACAGTGGTACCTCAGGTTACATACGCTTCAGGTTACATACGCTTCAGGTTACAGACTCCGCTTACCCAGAAATATTATCTTGGGTTAAGAACTTTGCTTCAGGATGAGAACAGAAATCGGGCTCCGGCGGCGCAGTGGAGGCCCCATTAGCTAAAGTGGTGCTTCAGGTTAAGAACAGTTTCAGGTTAAGAACGGACCTCCGGAACGAATTAAGTACTTAACCCGAGGTACCAATGTATAGCCATTGATGAGAGATGTTGAGAGTTGTACAGCATCTAGAGGAGCACAGGTCCCCCCACCCCCCATATTAGCCTAAGCAACCCCTCTGGGCTGATGTTCAAGTAAAATGTGGCCATTCCTATGGATGCTGCCCTGAGATCGCCTTGGAGAAAGGGTGGGGTAAAAGTACAAGAGTAATAAATCAATACAGCAGTTGATAAACCATTTTCGTGAAATGTAGTGGCCAAGAGATTGTTTCGTATGCAAGAGATCCCAGGTTCCGTCCCCAGCATTTCCAGGGAGGAGTGGGAAAGACGCCACCTAGAGACCCTTGAGATTTTATTCAGTGTAGAGCCATCGGGTTTTCATGTGTTTATTTCAGCTCATAGTGAAAACTGTCAATCATCCTGTTTCTTTGCCCCGCCCAGACCCCAGGCTATATATTCCTTATTTATATACCACCAGTATATTTATTTATATACCACCAGTCATGCATGATAGGCTGATTCAAACTCCCCTACTGGAGCCAGATTGGACAGCTCCTACTGGCGAATCAAGTTGCTGCATTCTAGAATCCTACCTGCCTATTGTTCTGGGATTCAAGCTCAAGACATAACGGATTTGCTTCTAGTCAGTGTAGACCAGAGTGGGGGACCCCCAGTCTGCAGGTCAGTTTTGTCCCATGATACTACTTCCCCCAAACCACGCCCAATTGTCAATCAGCTTGTGCAGCTCATGACATCAGCTGATGGGAAAGACAAAAGAGCACAATTCTCTTGATTTTGTGTTCACTGTGCGTGCCTGTTCACAGGAGGGAACAGGCACGTGCAGCCAAATCATCAGGATTTGACCTCCCCTCCTCCCTGCTTGTCAGCTGATCTGTGGGGGTCCTAAATACCCATTGAGGGCGTTGGCTGTGAGAAGGACTTCTCCCTTGCACAGCCAGTACTTGAAAAATGCAGCGTTCTTTCACTCCCCCCACCCCCAAACAGTCGATGGGTAGGGAAAGAAGTGCTCTGTCACATGGGTGTATTTGGGGGGGGACGGGGGCAGCTGCCCCTTAAATCAAGTAAATAAATGAGAATACTTAACTAAAAGTAGAAAATGTAGAAAGGTTTTGAGAGATTTTTCTGAGCAGCTGGGGTCAAAAGAAAGTAATTTAAAAGAGTTGCTGAGACATTTCATTCCAAATCTGCTAGATGGAGCCCGACAGAGGATGATGACAGGTGGGTGTCCGGCCCCCCACAACATAAATCCTGGAGACGCCCATGTTTTGCCAGTACTATGCTTTGGGCTTTCCAAAGCAGGAAGCGTAAGGCAGGCAATTCCCCTTGTGCTGCTGTTCCCAAGCACCTAATAGCCAGCTAGCTTTCAAAATCCCTTGTGTGGAAACCCACACAAGGGATTTGAGCTGGTGAATTGTCCCACCCACCATCAATGTTGGCCCCCAGGGTGGAATCTGGCCTCTGAAGCCCAAAAGGTTCCCCATCTCTGTTGTAGACAATGCTGGGTGTGATAAATTATTTGTCTGACGTGGTGTAAAGCCTATTTCCTATGCCTCTGATTTATGTTTCTGCGGGGAATCTTAAGTTTGTGAGTACATGTAAAATACTGGAACTATAGTAACCTGTGCTGAGCATTCAAGACAGAGTGGAATTCTTAAAGAAATCTAATCAAGCAAGTAATAATAGGCGTGACTGGTGAACCCCACTTTGTTCTCTCCTGCAGAGTGATTAAAAACTATGCATACAGAAATCCAAGGCAGCTGCTTTGTGCTTGATCCAATTGGTTGTATTCAGTGGAGCTCTTTTTCGGCACATTCCATTCATGCTCCATATAAGTAAATAACAAACTCTTACATGCCCACCTTTCGCTTCAGCAGATTTGGCCTAGAATGAGTTTCCCTGGGTGATTGGTCCCTATGTGGAGTTTAAAGGGTGGCTTGGATGGGGGTGGGGAGAAAGGAAGGCGAGGACCGCCTAAGAAACTTGGCTCAGCAGCCAGAGACTATTTCCTCCCAATTCTCCGGCTGCCAATCCAAACTGTTCTGCAGAGGGCCAGTGCATACTGAGGAGAGAGGCTGCTTATTTCTCTTCATCTGCTGGACCAGGAGAGATTCCTCCGGACGGAGCCTCTGAAACTATGCTTTGCATTTGGCCTCTGCTTTTTATTTTAATGCTGAATGGACAAGAATTGGGTAAGTCTTTCAAAACTGGCAGCTTGTAGAAGCATTATCTGCTCGAGGGAAGAGCAGCCATCGGAAGCAAATCGATAGAGATGGATAGAAATACAATGTGCTCATTCTTGGTTCAAAGCAGCCAGTGGGATATTTTAACTTCTGAAGTTCACATAAGGAAAGCCCTATATAACAAGCATGACTTCTGTGCAATTGGAGATCGTGTTTTATAGACGCAAACTATAAAATTTTACAGGGCTCAAAAATATGCAGTACTTGTCAGGCTTTGCCAAAAGTCAGAGTAATATCACCAAAATGGTGTGCAGGTTCAAGTGCGATTCACTTTTGTCAGTCAGTCATATGGCCCTCTGAACAGCATTCAGTTTTGGAGAGCTTAAGAATTAAATTGCCGCGAGAACTTCAGTGTTTCAAGAAGCTAGGAATGAAGATGCTTGTTAGGCTACCTCTAAAGTTTTTTCTTGGTTAATAGGGCTTTGTTTGCCACTCTAAGTTGTTTTATTGGACTGTGTATGGTAGCAGGGGAAGTGGCTTGCCCGATGCTGGATCTTCGACTTTTAGCATGTACAAATGTTTTAAAGATACCTTTGTGACACACACTGCCATTCTTGATTAAGGGTGCAATCTAGCGAAGGCAAGCAATATGAAGGGTGCAGCTCTATGCATACGTACTTTAGAGTCTAATTGAATTTATTTGGTCCCACTTCTGAATTAATTTGCATAGGATTTGGCTAAAATTTATTTCAGTAGAAGAAAATTTTGCCAGTGTTTAACTGTTTCACTGAAATGAACAGCGTATAAAAATCCTTGCTAGACATTGCTTTAAATCTGCAAAGATTTTTGTTTTTGCCATGGGGTAGACTTTCATGCTTCTCTTACACTGTCTCCATTGGGTACATTTACCCCTCCCCTTATACTTTCTGTTCTTTCGGTATTGCCTAGAAATGCTAAAGGGCTGTGTAGACAGGTTGTTTTTGCGGCATTTCTTCAAGTATTACGGTAATTACTTTTATCCAGGTATATAGGTGCTGCCTGCCAGCCTATATCACAGTAAACATAGGCTGCAAATCCCACTTGTAGATCCTCACTTCCCTCTTGTGAGTTTGCTTTAGTCATTATGTAGAAGCAGTGAGTAATAAGCTATAAGTCAGGACAATTCCTGCCTCTGTTCTCAATTGCCAGATCAAGCCACTGTCTCTCAACCTTGGCCTCAAATCTGTAGTATGGGAATAATAATAAAAATGTAGAACTACCTTACAGGGCTGTTATAAGAATTACTGAGGTAAACCTTTGAGCACTTGTGGAAAATGCCATGGAACTAATCCAACTTGCAGGCAGATCAGTTGATTGGCAAGCAGCACTAAATGCAGACGCAGTTGCAAAATAAGACCTTTCACTTGAAATACATTCAAGTTGGGACTTTTCTTGTTGATTTGGATTCTCCCCCCCCCTTCCTCTTTTGGATCTGCTTTAGTTGTGCTACCTTCTTGAGTTGCTTTGTGCCTTGAGGATGTGTACACGCTTAAAACACAGCCAGGCAGTTTTTCTTTCTTAGTTCGGATCAAAACTGTTTTGTGGGGAAATGTATCATAACATAGTATTTTGTAACAAATAACAGGATAGCTGCAGGATACATATGGATGGCAGCTAACACCCCTTGTACACAGCTTCCCAAACCAGAAGTGGGAGTGTGCTGTGGAATTGCAAACACTGCACACACAATTCCCCATTCAGCAAGAAATATGCACACATAGAAACCAGCTCCTGCACACACATGCGCAGGTACCTTCAAATACTAAGTATTATTGAAGGTAAAACTGTGGCGCCCACAGATAATGCGCAGGATGCAAAGAACTATGCAGCCTGTTCAACATGCCCAAGGTTTTAGAGGACTTGTGTTTTTCAGACAGCAAACTCCCATAATTACACAGCAAATTACCGTATTTATTATAATTTGTTGTTCTTCTTAAGTAGCTCAGTACTAGACATCAAGGGATAAACAAACTATGAGGCAAGAAGCCCACTAATTTAAATCGAGATCTGTATGCATGTGTCCTGTTGTTTAGAGCAAAAGGAGCAGGCAAGTATATAATGATGATGATGAGGTTGATGAAGATGATAATAATTTTATTATTTATACCCCACCCATCTGGCTGGGCCCCCCCAGCCACTCTGTATGTGTTCTGGAGGTGGTGGGCAGATGGTAAACCCTCCCCATCTTTATGGCATATTATGTCCCTTCAACCTGTTCCCACAAGCACTTTTAACCTTCATAGGGCTTAGATGCCAAGCTAGGAGGACAGTGCAGTGAGAGGGAGGGGAGGCCATGGGCAGGTACAGAGGATTTCGTGCCCAACACCTGTGCTCTCCTTTTACTCTAAAAAACAACAACGGTCATCTGCCCCCTATTATATGCATGCTTGGGATATACCTGGGTTCAGGTGAACAGGTTTGTCACCATCACCTCTAGTTTTGTGCTGAGGGGAATCTCCAAAGCATTTTGCGATGGGCTCTGCAGATTAAAAAAACCAACCAACCTCAGATCACATCAGTGCACATGCAAACTCTCAGAGGTGCCTAAAACAGCTTTTTCAGTGGTTGCTATTTCTTTCTGGCAGCTGCAAACTTCTAATGTTCAGTTACAGCTGAAGTTATTTCCTGAGGAGTACAAGAGAAAATTTCCCTCAATCTGTGGGAAGGGTGTGGGAATAGATGGCAACTACTTTTACCTTAAAGTAATAAAAATATAATATGGGCACAAGTGTGAAAGGTTTTACACAAGATGCAGAAGCTTATCATGTCTGCTACAGTTTTAATTATAGCTCTGGACAATCCTCTAGTGAAATGTATAAGTGAGTCTGGAACAGCCAAACCAACATTATTGTGGCCATAACACATTTGTTAGTCTTCAAGGCACCACAAGACTCTTTCTTGTGTTTGCTTTGTTGTGTTTGCTACCCCTCTGAGAAATATTTGCAACATTTTTTTTAAAAAACACACACCAATCCTAAGGTTTATATTCCCATCACAACCCACAAAACTGTGGTCTGCAGTGGTTTGGGCTCCCATTATTAGAATGCAAATAGCACAATCAGGATTTTATCCCTACAGTAACTTCATGGGCTTGAAGTGATTCTGATTTTATGAGATGGAGTTAGGGGCAAGCTTTCACAATGGCAAACACAAATCAAGTAAATACATATTGATGAATGATTGTTTTGTTCTGGTTGGGTTTTAGCTTTCATTGTTTGAGATCACTGTTTTTTATGGTTAATTGGGAGGTTTTATGGGTTAGCAACTGAAAGGTGTAGCCAGCTGGGGGAGAAACTTTGGATCCAAAAGGCAGAGTACAAATGAATACCCACCAACATCCCTCAGATGAAAGTAGGGACTTTTCCCACTAGACACCCCCATTGTTGTGTTTCTCACCCTTGCCGCAGAGCATTTCCTATCGGAAGAAGGGCAGGTGCCAATACAACTATGTCAACAGGACGCTCCCCTTGACCCCGCTTTTATTTTATTCTTTGGTAGATTTACACAAAGAAAAACAGACCCCAATAAGTAAATTTTGGAAAGGGACAAGCTTAGATGCAAACACGCAAAGTGTTATTATTTTTAAAATCAAGACTTTCTTCCCTCCCAGGCCAGCCCTGCCCTTTGCCTGCACCTCAGAGAGCTGACACGTCACACAGGGCTGGGCCACGGCAGCGACAGCCTCTCCTCCTCCTCGCCCACTCTCCAGCAGCCGCTACAAGCTCCCCAAGGGAGGAGGCTGGCATCATTGGCCATGGAGAGGCCATGGGATGCTCCTGGCAGCCACTGTCACTGCTCGGTATAAGCCCTGGCTCATCCTCCTCTCCAGGCTCAGATACAGTGGCCCTGGCGAGGTAAATAAGGACATTCCAGGATCCAGTCAGAAGCCAAGATGACTTTTGTAATTCCGGGACTATCCCTGGAAAATCGGGACACTTGGAGGGTATGGACTATTCCAGGGAGCTCAGATCTTACAGGCTTGTCGGAATTATAACTCCAAAGTAATATATGTAAAGTGCTTTGAACACTCTGAAGAACTCTTATCGGTGCTAAGTATCTCCATAATCACACAGACACACAACTCCGTCTACCACTGAAGAGCAATTGAAAATGCTCCTAGTCCTCTCAGAAATATTTATCTTCTTCCCAAGAGCAAGGAATGATAGCCAAAGCAAGCACAGAATTAAGCCAAGCGAGTTCTTATTTCCCTGGCGTAATATTTTGGACAGAGGGGACGTTGTCAAGTAAATGAAACCGAGTAGGACAAAAACACCCAGACAAAAATCACCTCGGCTCTATGGATCTTTTGTTTGACCTCACGATATAAGAGAGACATGCATTCAGGTCCCTATATTTTCCAAGGAGCCTGTTTCACGTTGCTTTGCTAGAGGAGGAATCTTTGTGCATTGGAGAGGATCCCAGGGAGATGGTTGACTCAGTTTACATGGGAACGAGCCAGACCCATTGGGCCTGACAGTCATACTGTGTTAACTGAGAATGCACCAGGAACAATTTGACAATTGCTGCTTTGAGGCTACATATCTAAGAAAAGAAATGGTGGGTTGTTTTTTGCATTAATCAAAATAGGCTGTGCATAAGAAGTGGTCTCTGCTGGAGAGAATGACCTCAGTATAATCAGCTCCCAGATTTCTTTTTAGAAATCAACTCTCACCCTTGGCTGCAATCCACTGTTAAGAATCTTTGTTTTGTTCTATAAGAACTTACGTTCCACCCTGCTGCTTTATGAGGCTCTAGCTCACGCTAGAGTACAGAAGATAGCAACCACAAGAAACAGCCTGAACCAAATTATTCAGACTTATGAGGAAACTTCGCCTCTTTGGCTTGTCACCATTTGCACTGGTTCTGCCCCACCCAGTGGCGTAGCGTGGGGGGTGCAGGGGGGGCGGGCCGCACCGGGCGCAACATCTGGGGTTAGGGCAAATCCATGGGTTAGGGGGCGCAAATCCACGGGTTAGGGGGCGCAAATCCACGGGTTAGGGGGCGCAAATTACTTGCCTTGCCCCGGGTGCTGACAACCCACGCTACGCCACTGGCCCCACCATGGCTGTATTTTAGCAACGGCATAACACACACACACGAATAGCAAGCAAAGCATTTCCTCTGGCAAGTTGGTGGTTGGACCACCTCATAAATTTTGGCATTAGGCTGCTGACAAAGGCATTGGAGGAGAGTTTGTGGTAGGGTTTCCAGGTGAGAAGGGGTGGTTTGGTGTCTAGTAGGGTTGCCATATGTCTGGAATATCTGTGTCTGGTCAAAAATCGCTTAAAATGTCCAGGAAAATCCAACTCATATTGACAGTGTTGTTTTTGACTATGTTTCTTAAAAACAGCTCAAAAACTTCATTTTTTTATTAATTTGCCAAAAAAGCTCAACAATTTTGGGCAAAACTATATAAAAAAAAGCTCAACATTTCCCTATCTTTGAAGGTGTGTGTGCGGCCTCATCCTGGGATAGGTGCATTTTCTGAAGGTGGAACAAATGCAGTCCAGCTCAAATTTACATTTAAAGAGCAATTAGTCCAATTCCACCCCCCACCCCACAAAGTAGTGATATCCACAAACTTTAGCAAGAAAGGCTATCTGGAATGGATGGGCAGGGAAACAGAAGCAGTCCAAGGACTCTATTTCAGATCTACTTGGATGAACCCTATACCTCCAAAGCCCTATTTCCGCCTGCTTGTTAAATGAGATTTAAGCAAGATCCAGTCCACTAAGCTTGGACACAACATGTTAAAGTTTAGACGTTTTGTCCCAGTTTGGAGTCAGGCAAAACATTCTTATCTTTGTGAAGATATGAAGCCAGAAATGAGTGTTGGGCTTGTGAACTAGGCTTTCCCTGTGTGCCAGCTTTGATGCAGAGATCCTGGTTTATTTGTGAAGGAAAGATGGACAAGGGAGGAGCTTGCATGCCTGATGGTCATTTTCAGCTTGGTAAAACACGAATGTCACATCTGAAGCAGCCTTCTGATAGCTTTTATTTTGAAAAGACCTTTTTCTACACGCCACTGGTTGTGCTCATGTGATTACTTTGCTCAAAACTCTATTTCCCCCCTCCACGCTGGCTGATGTTTCATCTTGCAGAATTGTGTTTCTCTTATCTGCTGTACCCAATGCATTAAAAAACAGGATTTAAAATTTGCTGAGGTTTCCCCAGCATAAGTGAAAACAGAAATATTTTAATCAGGAGTAAGTCACAATGAGTCCAGGAAAGCATTCAGCGAAAAAACTCGAAGCTGCCATGTTTCTTACTCAGTAGCCCAAGAAATTCCGAGCAGATGTTGATATCACATGTGGAAATAGTTATTCTGGTTGTATCGTGCTGTGTGTGGCTCTGTGTCCTACAGCTAGGAACGTTGCCTCTTTAATTATAATAACTCACATTAATTATGTGGTTTGAAAGCTAATTCCAAAATAAAAATGCTGTCTGCCTTTTTCTCTCATCTGTTTATATTGCTGAGCAAAGCAATAGTTGGCATGGTATTGTTGTTGACCCTTAGTGTTGGATTAGGACTGGAGAGACGCATGTTCCAGTCGCCACTCAGCCCAGAAACTTGCCCAATGACCATGGGCCAGTTAATCAGGTTTCAACCTAACCTACCTATGGACGCTAGGGCTGTTCTGAGAGAGGCAGTGCTTTTTTTCTTTAAAAAAATGCTTAGGGGTACTCTCATTTTGACTCAAGAAAATCACCATTTTATGGTTCAGATCGGGGAAAATAAATACAGTGGATGCTCGGGTTGCAAATGTGATCTGTGCGGGATGCACGTTCACAACCTGCAGCTGCACACCTGCGCTTGTGCGGGTTGCGATTCAGCACTTCTGCGCATGCGCAAAGCGTGATTTAGCGCTTATGCGCATGCGCGGCTGCCAAAACCCGGAAGTAACCCGTTCCGGTACTTCCGGGTTTCGGCGGATCATAACCTGAAAAAGCACAACCTGAAGTGTCTGTAACCCGAGGTATGACTGTACAGTAAATGGACAAAAGTACAAAGAATCACAAAATGTTTAGGGGTATGTGTCCCCCTGCGTCCCCCAGGGGAAAAAAGCACTAGAGAGGTGAAGAGATTTCACTGGATGTAGGAAACCAGGGTACGAATTTGAGGAGGGCAGTCATATGCCTGAGTGATAGAAGAGGTGAACGTTTTGGGCAGCCGACGTGAGATGACTGAAGACTGTTTTGCAACAAAGGATAACCAGGCAGGGAGGAAAAGGTTGTGGCAGCATGAAGTTTTTAGATGAGTTTTAAAGCTGAAAATTTTCAGTGTTGTGCAGGGACAAAGTATATGACGGATCTGTGGGATATGCTCTCTGGAAGTAAATTAATGGAAATAAATTCTTTTTGGAAATTCCATTATTTCTCATTGAGGTGATTATACATACCAGCCACTGGCCAGAGTTACCATGCCAAGTTAAAAACCTGCTGACAGCCCACATTTTCTTAAACTGGCAGCATTTGTACTTGTTTTATAGTAACATCTTGGGAGTTTCCTGTGTAAAGTGGCCTCTTTCATATTAAGTCAGGGAATACATTGTTGACATTTGCTGTCCCCCCACTGAAAAACATTTTCCAAAGCTCAGTGGTGGTTTAGCATTACACACACTTTTAACCAACTTTCCTGACTTTGAGGCAAGCGAGTTCCACATAGTTTTGGTTGCACTCATCATTCTGAAATGGGTGGAGCCTCCACTACAAAACTTTTTAAGGTTTGATGGTTGGCCCAAATATTTGAGGAGGGCCTTTTCCCTACTCTTTAATTACATGTTGTTTTTCTTTCCATAAAGATTTAAAAAGAGATATTTGTGTTGCCATTATGAGGAGACAGCTTCCCTCATATAAAGACAATGCTAAAGGCAAAATAAAGAAACCAGTGTAAAGAATTAGCACTAATACTAATTTACTGTTGGGTAAGTCATCTTGAATTCACTTGGCCAGAGTAAACATTCCTAGGGTCTAGCGCTATGTGGACTGATGCGCCTAATCTCACAGCGCTCCAGTTTCTGCCTTATGTTTAACAACAACAGAATATTATTGATGTAAACAATATAAATATTACGAACAATATTACTATTTATTGAGGATCTAGTCCACAAGCTTAACATGAGTCAACAGTGTGATGCAGCAGCAAAAAAAGCTAATGCAATTCCAGGCTGCATCAACAAAAGTACAGTGGTACCTCGGGTTAAGAACTTAATTCTTTCTGGAGGTCCATTCTTAACCTGAAACTGTTCTTAACCTGAGGTACGACTTTAGCTAATGGGGCCTCCCACTGCCGTCGTGCCGTCGGAGCACGATTTCTGTTCTCATCCTGAAGCAAAGTTCTTAACCCGAGGTACTATTTCTGGGTTAGCAGAGTCTGTAACCTGAAGCGTCTGTAACCTGAGGTACCACTGTATAGTGTCAAGAGCAAGAGAAGTAATAGTAGCATTCTATTCTGCCTTGGTCAGACCAGAAATGGAATACCGTGTCCAGTTATGGGCACCACAGTTTAAGAAGGATATTGACAAACTGGAACATGTGTAGAGGAGGGTGACTGAGATGATCAATCAACCAATAAATAATGCCACTTACTCTAACAGAGTTCAATTGCCTGTTCTGTTCTCTTGGTATTACATTGAAAAACCACACAGTTGTGATCTTTGTTATTTCCCTCGGCACACACGAGTAAACTTTAGAAAGAAGAGGTCATCTCTGTGGTGAGTCACCCCTGATGAGCTTTGACGCTATAGGAGGTCCCAGTTCTTTTGAACTGTGGAACCCTTAGGAGTTCAACTCTTCAGTGGATGTTCCCACACATGGGGGATTCTAAGTATTTTTTGCAAAACCTAAATATAGCGTGGAATAACAAAACAAAGCCTAGGCAAAGTTTTAATATTGCTTGCTTTCCTTCCTCTTGCAGTTGCTGCTGATCCTGTCACTGATCTTCCAGGGAGTTTGGAGCAGAATGACTGGTGTGATGAACACAATACAATTCATAAGCGCTTAGATACTATCCAAGAGGTAAGGCGATCTAGCAGAGCAATGTTACAGGCCACAGTTACTCTTCCAGTCTGTTCCTTGGTACCTCTCCAAAATGGCTTACTTAAAATACCAAGTTTGATTGGGGATTTCCACAAAATCTGGTTGCACAATATATGGGTCGCAGTCAAAGGGGCAAGAGATCTGTAATTGTGTC
The DNA here is from genome assembly GCF_964270895.1 of Podarcis filfolensis. Taxonomy (NCBI): domain Eukaryota; kingdom Metazoa; phylum Chordata; class Lepidosauria; order Squamata; family Lacertidae; genus Podarcis; species Podarcis filfolensis. Next base: position 80,147,822 of record NC_139608.1, read on the forward strand.
ACACTGAGGTGGAGTGAGGAATACAACATCTTTCTTTTCATGAATCTTGCTTTAGACACTTACAAAAAATATCTGAACCACTGTGCTGGGAAAGTTCAGGGGCAATTAGATGTGACAGTATACCAGCAAGCAGGGCTATGGATTCATTATTACAGCTCATGCATTGTGGATACAAATAATCAGTGATCACTTTTGGGAGTACAGTTGTACCTTGGAAGTTGAACGGAATCCGTTCCAGAAGTCTGTTCAACTACCCAAACATTTGGAAACCAAAGCGCGGCTTCTGATTGGCTGCAGGAACCTCCTGCAGCCAATCAGAAGCCGCGGAAGCCCTGTCGGACATTTGGCTTCCAAAAAAAGTTTGAAAACCAGAACACTCACTTCTGGGTTTCGATCATTCGGGAGCCGAAATGTAGGAGTACCAAGGCGTTCGACAACCAAGGTACGACTGTGCATGAAACCTTTGGGCAGAAATCTGATTGTCAAATACATTCTTGCCTTGATTCTTCATCCACATGTTTTGCACACAGCACTTTTATTTTACCTCTGTTTGTATGTGTTTACAGCAACGTATAAGAACCCCTCACTGGCTGTATTTGCATGGAACATTCAGAGGTATGAGAATGAGCTCATGCGAGCCTCAGGATGCACTCCCTCTGGTGTGGCTTTGAAGAAAGCAGAAGCTGCTTCTTCCGTTTTAACTAGTTTACCATTGCATCTGAACCCCAAACTATAGTTAATCATAAAATGAGGGGTTTGCACATTCTTTGTGAAAGTTCTCCAGGTAGGCCTAGTGAAAATCTCTTACCTGAAACTCTGCAGAATGGCTGCTAGGCATGATTGATAACCCTGAATCAGATAGACCAATAGTCTGACTTGTTATAAGACTATGTTCTAGCATACAGTTTTTTGTAAACTAAATCAGTTTCATCACTGTCTGAAGTTGGCTTGGGGTTTTGTTTTGTTTTTGGTAGATTATAGTTAAGAGCAACTGCAGTTTGTGTGGGTTCAGATGAGCCACTAAGCTGCAATTAATCAAGACTCCTCTTCAGCTGGGAGGGAGATCTAGGGCAGGAAATTCCACCAGATCCTTGGAAATGGGATCTGGCAGAACGTTCCCCAGCAAACAATCAGCGTAAGCCTCAAGCCAAGCTATTATAAATGTCTGTGTTGCTGGTACTTAACGCTGTCGTGCCTTAATCAGATATATAGTACAGCAAAAATAGCAAATGCTGGGCTGTGGTGTATATACTCTGGCTGTGTCCTGAAGTCATAGCATTTCACAGCGCTGGGTTTATGGCAGTTCCTTTGAACAGGTGCCAAGATGAGGGGGTGTAAAACTCTGACAGAGTGCACTTGAGAGCATGCATAGCACGGAAGGCGCTAAATTTTGTCCTCACTCAGGGCACCGAACTACCAAAGTCCGCCCCTGCATCGGGGGAGGACATAAGAATGTAACCAGAAGTGATAAAGGTTTATAGATTATAAGTGGGTCCTCTTGTTTTATGTTAAAGGCACTGTACACAGAAAATAGGGAATTTGACTGTAGGCAGAATGATCACCTTCTGTAACTGGAGGAGGATGATGACACCATTCATGAGAATGGATAATCAGATTTTGGGACATTGTGTATATATGGTTAAGGTTACAAATATGGCGAGAACCAGACAATACCAGTCAGATGGTTTTTGTGCAAAAAGGATTGTTTTCATAGTGTATTGGAGCAACAAGGTTCAAGATTAGGTAAACCTGTTTGTATTACTTGGTACTTTAGGACTTCAATGTGTTCTATATGATTTTGGTAAAGAAATTCATTTGTTATTAGCTCACAATAACCATTTTCTTTTTTCTTTTTCTTTTTTAGTGTTTAATATATGTGTTCATGTTTTTGTTTTCTTTACAACTCTATTTGCTTTATTTTGTTCTGTTACAATAAAAATAATATAAATTTATACACTCAACAGACAAAAACACTTCTCCTATCAACCACACCAGAGGAAGGTGGTTTAACATTACAAGTACATGCAAACCAGACCAGTGCCCGGTTAATCTCATCAATTAAAAAATAAATAAATCAACCAACGCCCTTGTCCACTAGAGGGCAGCACAAGACCAGAAATGCTAACCCTGCTCTCCACAGATCTCTCCCTGCTTGTAGTGTATCAAAGTCCTTGGTGTAGGGTTGGCTTATGGTGGATGTAGCTTGCAAAGGATGAACTCCCACCTGCATCTGCATTCACTGTGGGAGTGATGAATCCAAACGGGCAAGTGGTACAATGGACTTTCAACTTACGCACGTTTAACTTGTACAGTTGCAGTGTTATGTGTGTGGCGGCCAGCCAGCTAGCTGAAATCAAACAAATTAAATGCATGCAAGGCGGAGAGCTTAAAAGCCCATCATGGGAAGAACCTTTAAGCTCTCCAATTTGCAAGAGGCTCCCAGAACCCATTCAGTAAAACAGAGAACGTTCTTGTGGTGACTACAAGTTGTTCCCCCAGATGACCAGACAAACCATGGCTTTTTTTCTTAAAAGTTTGACGTCTCTTCCAGCCTTGCTCTTGCCTTGGACCTTTGTAGATTGGACAGCTGCGATAGGGTGGTCAAACAAGCCTTATGGTTCACATGCAACATCAATTCATAGCCCAAGGCAAGATTCATAAGCCACAAAAGACAGTGCCTTTGGATTGATAGTGGCTTGTTGGCAGTAAATCACAATTAGCGATGAATCTCATTGGGTGACCTAGGGGCCGTCAGCGTCTCTCAGCCTAACATCCTACCTCACAGGGTTGTTGTGAGGTGAAAATGGGGAGGGGAGAACCTTGTACACCAGCTCATTGAAGGAAAAGTTGGGATATAAAAGAAGGAAGGAAGGAAGGCAGGCAGGCAGGGAGGAAGGAAGGAAGGAAGGAAGGAAGGAAGGAAGGAAGGAAGGAAGGAAACCATAGTTAAGTTGTCTGGCAGAGTTCTCACAAAATGCTAAGCCACAGAACCAGGCTAATTCAGGAGATGCCGATAGAAGTGGATTACCCTAAATTTCACTTTTCTTCATTAGCAGGTGGAAAAGACGGTTGATCTTCTTGACTCTGAAGTCAAGTCCCTGCTGAACACCATAAGTGAAACTGCATGGGATGTTCCCCTTGCTCCTGGAACTCCCTTGATGGATATCTTTGAAGGTATGAATCACAGAGAAATGCAGTACATCTGTTATCCAAGCCTCCACAACCGCTTGTAAATGTTGCAATTCAGCGCACAGAATGCAGTTGTACCCGGAAGATTGCTTCACTTGGGGAATAATATGGTCTGTTGCTGTACCCTTAAAACTCCAAGATGTGTAACACTACTGAAATATCTGTTTCAAGTTCATCGGCTACTATTCATTGTTGACCTTCTGTAAATGAAGTAATCCTGTACACAAAAGGGCTTTAATCTAGCAAAACCTTCACTAGTGGGTGGGTGTGTTGGGGAGAGGGTTTCCCCTCTGCAGGACCCTGTGCCGCCCTGAAATCTGCTCTGGAAAATGTGGTTACCTCTGGGGTTGTTTTTTTTTTTGGGGGGGGAGAGAGAATCAAGTGAAAACTGCACCTCCTGCTTCTGTTAGTGGAAGGCTAACACTGGGATGTGACCCTCCATTTGCTTTTTAACAAATACTGCCTTCTCTAGAAACCGATGGCTTGGTGGATTGCCACTACAATCTCCCTTCCTCTCTCTCATTCGCTAGATACCAGCTGAGCTTCAAGACGACGGACCAAAGGAACAGACTGTAATATCTATATCTCCCACCTGCATAAATAACCCATATTGCACTCTTTCATAAGCTTCCAGACCAGACAGATGTCTTCAGACTTGGGATGGGGAGTATTCCATCACAAGTTCCTCTGTGTTACGATCTAACCATACTGACGCATAATACCAAAAGAGAAGTTTTCTTCCCACCTATCCTGAAGATTTAAAGACTCCTAAAATTGTTGTAAAAGAGTCCTCACTGCAAAGACCCCCGCAGAGAAGTTAAATGTCCCGGAAGGTCCAACCGTCAAGAAAAAGGAGCAGAAATTAGAAGAGGTACTGTTGGAAGTTTTCACGGGGTACCTGGTAGTCTCCAAAACGGGGCTGGCATCTCTGCTCACAAAGAAATTTTTGCTGTTGTTAATTGATTGCTCAAATTTTAGGATGCTTAACCTGTTAACTAGCTAACCTGTAGCACTGGTGCCACAAGGGAAAATAAGCAACAGGTGCTTATGGTGCTCCTGGAGAGTAGGGGCAGGAAAGCATGTGAGCCTGGCTGCAGCACAGTCAAATATACAGCCTCGTTCACAAGCTTCATAGAGGCATCTAATGCTGATCATTGCTGGAAGCACCATGGTGGGAGTTTTGGTCTGGTCCAGCAAGACGTCCAAATCTGGCAGTACTTCCTAGCTGCAACACCTTGTGAAAGCGCATTGAGTGCCTAACTTCTGGACTTGTGGCACACTTGCCAAAAACTGGTTCCAAACTTCTTGAAATATCCAGGTTTGTCCAGTGTTGGAAATAGGATGCAGAGCTCAGTGGCCCAGGAATGAGTTTGTTTGTAACACTCTGTCCTTGTGTCTTTGCCCAAGCCTTTCTTATGAAGAGGCAGATCACCAAGGAGCCACAGTGAGCAGCCTAAGTGGAATGATTTCATGTTTTATGTAGAAGCTAGAACCCCTCTGCATATGCCTCTGAAACATTTGCTCAAGAAACTGCCTGATGGTGCTTAAGCTCACTAGTCTGATGTGCCTGAGACACCCCCCATTCCCCGAGGGGAGCCATCCATGGTTGAAGCTGAATATCCCAAAGAAATGATGCTGTCAACATGGCAGAAATAAGAACACTGGTGCAGGAGGCTTGGGTACTAATTTGGTTTATTTGTACAAATCATCTTTTAAAAAATTATATATTTGATTTTAAGGTAGAATTCTACAAAAACACGCAAAGAGAAAAAGCTTTGGCATACACTCAGATTGAAGGCATTTCGAGCCCCCCAAAAGACAACTTTGGCTGGATCATGCTAGCGGCAAGTCCGTCTAAGAATCAGGGACTGAATGGGAAAAGTGAAACATGTGCTGAACGCTTAAATCAATGGGGGTTTCCTTTGTGCCTACTTTTGTAAAAGAGGAGCATTTTATGTGGAATCTCCATTGGTTTCTGTGTTCCTGTTTATATTCCAATAAAAAGTTTGGAGCTTGTAAAGCAGCCTTTTCTAACAATGAAGCCTTGTTCACATGTTGCTTTCAAGAGAAAAAGCTGATCCTCTGCTTACTGAAAAATGAATGAGCGGAAATTTGTTTGATTGTAGGCTGTCCCTGAGAGCTAAACTACTGTAGATATGATGCTGAAGACATCAACAGAAAGCCAATAGATTTTTAAGTTTTAAAAATGGCTGTGTGTGTTTGAAGTGTTGGGATTCTGCATGTGCAGAGAGATTAAGCCCTTCCTCTCCTTATCCCAACTCTGAACAACAACAAAAAAAACCTGTTCCATTTCATGCTGCTATTACATCTTGGAGAGGAAAGCTCTCATTGGCAAGTATAAGCCTTAGCAGACTTAGGTTTTTGTGGGTGTGCTTTGTAACATGCCATTGACATAATAGTGCATTAAGACACTATCCCGCTGTCTTAGTTGTTCTGTGATGCTTCAATAGCACTCTTGCACTCTTAGCACGTGAAAATGGGACAAAAATAAACGTTTCTAGTAGAAAACATAGCTGTACCACATTTTGCAGGTCCACTCTTAGAAGTGGGGTCTTGCATAACCACCATGTTATCAGCAGGAGCATAAATCTGCAAGAATGCACAAGAAACAGGACATTCGGAGGGACCCTAATTACAAACACCCTGGCAGACTTCCTAACATCTTGGTCCTGAATTCTGCCAATGCACCACATCCCTTTTCCTTCAATTGAGGGACAATATCACAGACTTCAGGGAGATCCAGCATTCAAAACAACATAAGGCAGCATAAAGATTCTAGCCAGACTTTTACATTTCTCCTTGAACAGCAGTGAGTGAACAGGGTCTGAAAGTCTACCTAATCACTCTTCAGAACAGGTTTTTTTTTTTTAATTTAAGCAACAAGCATGTAAATATCAAATGCACCATGCACCACACATACACAAAATGTTTTGTACTTTTTTTTGGTAAGACACAAAGCTGTATAGAATCATTTGGCACGCACAAATAAAGGCGTTTCCAAACAAAAGCTATTCATGCAACACAAGCCACTTCCATACAGTGGAGTGTGCCCCCCACCCCCCATAAGAAAGCAAAAACCTGTTTGTGAACTACAGCTATCTGGTGCAGCGGCCTCTCTCTATAGCAGGATTTATTTCTGTACTCATGATATATTATTCAAAGAAAGGAACAACGTGGCACTTTAGAGAAAGAATCTTCTGGATATTTGGAGTTTTGACAGCATGTGTGAAATGATAGCATAAAACCAGCTGATTTCTTTAAAAAAAACAAAAACAAAATTCCAGGGGACTCAACTTAGTCGTTTCCACCACACAATTTCAGCAGGATTTTCCTGTAGTCTCCAGAAGTGTCACCCTGGTAAGAAACACCAAAAGGGGATAAAAGTGATCTTGTGCCAAAGGTTAAAGAGAGCAATCATCTTTGTGCCAGAAGCCAACAGGTGAACCTCCCAGTTACACAAGGCATACACCCTGCTCATCTGAACCTATAAACAAGACTTTTATACCTGGGGAGACAGCGGCCACCTGATTTTTTCTCTCCCTCCCCCCGCCCCCCAACACTCCAATAGCAACATCTTATTTAATATGATGGGTTTTTTTTGTTTTGCTTTCTGTTAAAACAACAGTGGTGTGGAGCACATTCGGCCCCCTGGTATACTGTGGAACTACAGCCTATGAAACAGGCCAGATCAGTGTTTCCCAAACTTGGGTCTCCCGTTGTTATTGAACTACAGTTCCCATCAACCCTGACCACTGGTCTGGCTAGCTAAGGATGATGGGAGTTGTAGTCCAAAATCAGCTGGGGACCCATGTTTGGGAAACACTGGGCCAGATGATGGCTAGAGTTCAGGTGGAGAAAGCCCCACTGTGAAGATGGATGAACATGGCACCGGCTCCCAAAAATGTACTGGGCCAAGTTTAAGGTTTCAGTGTGGACATTGGCATTTTGAGTTGGCACGCATGGAAAGCGAGAAGCCCCTCACAATCTTACCGTAATGTCTGTGTAGAGAGATTTGCCATACATCCTCTTGTATTCCTGCCTTATGTCTAGCAGGTCAACCTCACTGCGTGACACCATGATGCGAATGAGAGTCCGGTCTTTGGTTCCAGCTCCCTGTGAAGAACGTGGCGGAAAGGGCCAGAATGTGAATTGTTACCAGACTGCGATGCTCCCTCTGAACATGTAGCATTGACTGTTACTCAAAATGGCCGCTCGAGGCTTTATGGCAGGCCTTCCCTAATGTGGTGTCCTCAATATGTTTTGGACTATACAACTCCTGTCATCCTTTTCCATTGGTCACAACGGCTGAGGCTGATATGAGTGGTAGTCCAAAATATATGGAGAACAGAGTTGGAGACAGCTGCTTAATTGATAACAAATTCAAAGTCCAAAACCTTACACATGCCCATTTGTTAACAAAAGGGTGGCATATCCTTTTTAGCCTGAAAATATGTTGGGGAAGGGGAGGGACACTAGGAGGGAGACTAGGAGAGGGGAGAAAAGGGGGCACCAAACCCTTTGCCTCCCTGCTGTCACCCCATTTCAGTTCACAAACACTCCAACCCCAACACCTCTGTCATTTAAAATCAGGGCTGTGGAATCCAGGGGGAGGGGAGGAATTGGAATGAAGAAAATGGCAATGGGTTATGTGCACACACCCGCAGCCGTTTCTTGCTCGATCATTGCCTCCAGAGGTTTTTCAAGCTACAGTTACACAGGTTTGTGTGAAACATGTCTACCAGCCCTAAAATCTGATATCCTGGGTTCAGATGTACATCCCAACAGAGTCAGCTTCTAACAGCTCATTTGAATATCTGACCACGCGGACGTGCAGAGGCCCACATGATTTCAACTCACCTTCATGGCCTTGTGCAGTCTCTCTGCAAAGAAAGCAGGTGTATTTCTTACACACTTAACTGCAAAAGAAATTGAGATCACCAGTTACTGACTGTTAACCATTTGCTAACCTTTTTTTTAAAAAAAACATCAATGCCATACTGTTTTTGCTGAAATCTGCTTTCTCAGGTTAACCTGGGAGTTGAGATGACTCAGTGAATGTCATTGGGAGGAACAAAGGGGACAATCACACAAAATCAGATTTTTTTTAAAAAAAGCACACAGTCATGCAATCCAAACAGCTATCAAACAACATCTACCTTTTTACTTGAGCATTTTATGGGAGTGGAAAGAACCAATGGTGATGTTCATTTGTAACCTAATACAAGGTATGTTCCTTTTTGATATCAATGTTAAGATTTCTCATGTAGATGAACAAGGCACACATTACACTTCAAGACCGGAAAATGGGAGGCAGTGAAGTTAGTCACACACTATGGGAGTATTGCATACAGTTACCAAGCTTACAATCCTGAAAGCTATAACGGAGCCAAAAAAAAGGGTACATATTTCCAGTTAGATCTGGTGCAAAGAGTAAAAGCCATTTTATACGACAAATAAAACAGTGAGTGTTTATGGAACACATTTTAAATATTCAAGCAGCTTCATATATATTGCCTTGTAAATCCTTACGACCGTGCTGCAGGTTTGGTCAGTATACTAGTTTGCCTAAGGTCACCCAATGAATTTGTGGCCAATATGACACTTTAACTAGCACTCCGGGATTCACTGGTTGATAGTTGGCCACTAAGGCAGGTTAAGTGATCCTAGAAGTTATTTAACATTTTTGAAAAGGAACTTGGTGATGGCAAAAGCTTTTGGCACAACACTCGCCCCTATCCAAGAAACACACTCAGAATGTAAACACGGTGTTGTTGGACGTGACTTGTCTTCAAAACAAGAGGAATGAAAGATGAGAGGATACAGACAAAGGTTGCTGTGCCTGGCATGGAAGGTGAAGTAGCAAGTTCAAAGGGCATCCTCAGTGGAATCCTAGCCATTTCCCCAATCACATGAACTGTGATTTGTTAAATGGGAACCAGGTTTAACGAGACAAACCAAAGGAATGGTAAATGAAATTTATAACCAAGTTCTCTGGGGGAAGTAAAAGTAGCTGGCGCCTGCCCTGTGGAACGACCTCCCTTCAGATGTGAAGGAAATAAGCAGCTATCCTATCTTTAAAAGACATCTAAAGGCAGCTCTGTTTAGGGAAGCTTTTAATATTTAATGCTGTATTGTTTTTAACACTCCATTGGGAGCCGCCCAGAGTGGCTGGGGAAACTCAGCCAGATGGGCAGGGTATAAATATTGTTGTTGTTGTTGTTGTTGTTGTTGTTGTTGTTGTTGTTGTTGTTGTTGTTGTCGTTAGCTCCAAACTGAAACTCGCAGCCAAAGCCAAATATTCTCAAGAGAACTATTGTGTAGAAAGTGGCATGAAATATATGATAAAATATTCTGAACGGCAAAGTTTTTCACCTACACGTTGAACCAAGCTTTATGACTTGCTTTCTAAACATATACATGACTCAGATACGATATCTCTTAGTTTTGCCCCTCTTTTGTGCTTTGAAATACATCTTAAGTAACATACATGTCACATTTTACCCTGCCAAAACACACAAATACTTTAAAAGCTACTCTGAGAATTTACGGGAGAAGAGGTTGGTGATATTGCAGGTACTAGCCAATAGGTGCCATGCATAGCCTGCTATCCCCCAACTTCAGGATCTTTTTCAAAAATTATGTATTTTAAAGAGTGCAGTCCAGGCCAGAAAACTGTGTGTGTTTAGGGCAGCAAAGGAACATTCAAACCACAATTTGAAAAGTTAGATTCATAGTGGTGCAATGGGTCAAGTGCATCTGGCTGTTAACCAGAAAGCTGGTGGTTTGAGCCCACCAAGGGATGCCTGTGATCTGGATTCCTGTATTGCAGGGGGTTGGACTAGATGACCCTCGGGGTCCCTTCCCACTCTATGATTCTATGATCTTCACTCTTAAAGAGACCTCACCCACCTACTGCCAACATCCCAGATTCGAGGTCTCCCGACATCTCTCTGATTATGCTCTTCTCAATGTCACGGTTACACATTCGCTGATATTCACTGAAAACTGTCGAGAGAGAGAAAAGGGATCATCAGTCATTTAAGCCAAGTGAGTGGGAAGAGTTAAGTCTGACAACCAGCTCTTGAAGGATGTTGCTAAGTTTTGAGTCAGTTGTGCTGCCCCATCACAGGCCTTCAGTTGTTTTGTCTGGTATGGCCCTAACTCTGATCACTTATCTAAGTTGACATCTGGCGGCTGGATGACAGACACCCCCTCCCCAATTATTAACTGTGGACCCTAACAGGAGGACAAACGCCCTTTGTTAGGTAGAAGGAGGAATTTCAGGCGGTGCAGCTTGTCTCACCTGACAAATTTCTACATAACTATTTAAAAGGGTCGAAGAACCCAGCCCTTCTTTGCATCTGATCAGAGTTGGCTGATCTTAGGCACCATCAAAAATGAAAATATTAGTTACCACTTGTCAAGAAAAAGCATGTGTAGTCTCTTGCACTGTTGCAGCCTAATTTTACAATCACCAAACATCCTCTCGATGCAAAGTATAGACAGAAATTACCTGCTATTAGGTGAGCTTTACTTCTGGCACAGAGAATTGCATTGAATTTGGATTCATCAGTCCCAAGTCGATTTTCTCCTGCTGCATACAGCGCCTTAAAAGAAAAAAAAAAAAAAATCACAGGTCATTACTTGAGCTCAGCTGCTTTCCAAATTTCACTCTGCTTTCAAAGGTTTCTTCTCCCTTACTACTCATTCTTTAATTATCTTGATATTTCTGGACTGGTCCTATTTCTCTCCCACACCTTTGTTCACTTAGCTAACCTTCGCTAACCTCCCTAACCATCAAGGATGCAACTATAATGCAAGCAACCTGGGACTGCAGCCAAAGTACTACAGGCTCATGTTGAATTTTGCTTTCTTCCCCTTGCACACAACACAATTTCACCTTGCATCCCGACTGATGCTGTTAAGCTGCACGTTTCACTGCCCCCACTTCATACTACTGACTGAAAGTTACTGTCGCGAAAATCCTTGCAAAATGATATTGGGACAAAGGGATGCCACTGAAAATGGCAGTGGCGTATTCCTTATAACTAGGGCCGAGCCAAAATGTGACAGAGAGAACGTTTTCGGTGTGAAATGGGGGTGAATGAAAAATTCCACAAGTACATTCCAACTCTCCTCCCTCCATGCTTTCGCTCAGAAAAACTTGACAGGTTTGTACGTCACAAGTCTATGCAACCCTGAGAAAGGTGTGTGGTTCCTCCTTCCATACAATTTGAAATAAACAAAAAAATTCACCACATGATGAACCAAAAGGAGAAAGTTGCACATTTCAGGGAAATTATTACTGCAGCACCAATTCATTTAGTAAATAGTTCCAAAAATGGAATAGGTGCAGGTAAATTTGAGAAGGGTTTTTTAAAAATATATTCGATTGCAATCTTCTTATTGCTGTTATCTTGGGATCATTTATCTGTAGTAACTTGAAAAAGGGAAACCGTGCAAACTGCTCAATGTAGAGCTGAGGGAAAGCCATACCAATACCCCCCTTTTTTCAGAAACAGGGGCTGTGGGGGCAGGAGGAATATTTTTTTAAAGCAAACTGTTCTCAGGGTAACTTCCACACTAGAAATTAGGCCAGAGGAGAAACATGCCAGGTTGTGGGGGAGTACACACGGTCTCAAGTTTTAGATTTCATTAAAGTAGGAGATGTTTAAAGGAAACCACTCCGGGAAAGAGTCTGCTCAATGCAGCAGCCATCTGGCTGGGCCTTTAAAAAGAAATCAGTGTGGAACATAAACTAGACAATACTCCTCATACTAACCTGAGCATCGCTTTGGACAGCCGCCATGTTGACATTGGTACTTTCATCTCTGTTTCCCTGAAATAATTACCAAGTCAAAAGATGAAACACTGCTTTTGAAACACTGTAACTGATGTTAGCCTAATGAGGTTGTTAGTCCAGCAAAAAGCAAGCCGAACAGTTTAAAGTATGCTTTGTTCTATTTGCTTGTTAAACATGCGTATTTGTTTCATGATGCTTCCAATTTAATGTTGCAACACATTAAGGTTAAATGGGACAGACAAATTCTCACCAGTCTGTATATTTTCAAACATGATCACTATTAACTTGATATCCAAGATCTGATAATTTAAGATTCTTTGGTAAAATATAGATGGACAACAGTTATCAGAGATATATATACCGTATTTTTTGCCCTATAGGACGCACTTTTTCCCCTCCAAAAATGAAGGGGAAATATGTGTGCGTCCTATGGGGCGAATGCAGGCTTTCGCTGAAGCCTGGAGAGCGAGAGGCGTCGGTGCGCACTGACCCCTCTCACTCTCCAGGCTTCAGGAAGCTATCCGCAAGCCTTGGGAGCAGCAGCCTGCAGCCCGAAGCACAGGGCGCCCTCCGGAGGAAAGTTTTAATGTTTTAATTGAGGAGGGAGAATTGTTTGGTTAGGGGGAAGAAACCTGCAATATACAATTCCATTAACTCCAATGCTTTTCGTCTTGAATTATATCACATCATAGGGAACCGACATCCAGTACCACAGCCAGGATGTTCTGTGCCCTCCATTAGAGGCAAGAGGGCATAACCTCTTCGCACTGGCTTAAAAACATAAAGGTGATCTCCAGTCTTAGTCATACTCATGAGTAGAACCACTGAAAGGAATGGACTCAAAATATGCCTGACAACAGATATCACCCCCAATACTTCTGTGAATTTTACTTCAATGGATGAATGTAAATCTTAGGAAAACTTGGGTTACGTATAAATTATAGCAACACCAACACAGGACAACCAGGTGCAAGGATCTTGCGCATACCTGAGACAGTGAGATTAAAAGCCTCTGGAAGTGTCCAGATGTGTCGTTTCTGATGGCTTCTTCCAAAGTTTTCTTATGCTCTGTGAGAAATACAAAGGAAACTCGTTTTGTAAATGGTCCGTGTTTATTTCATTATAAGGATCACTGGGGTGGGAAGAAAGAGAAGGGAGGAGGAGGAAGAGATAATTCTTATCTATTTTTTTATAACACACCGCAAGGACATCTGCTTGGGGGAGAAGATTCACATTCCACTCTTTTATACTCCAGCCAAAATATCAAGGGGGGAAAAAGATGAAAAGGGAAATTTTACACTAAAAGTAGTTCGTGTAAATAGCCCCATTTCGGTTTGACCTACTAGCCAAAGGGAATATTTAAGGCGGCCCACTAGTTTCTCCTCGCAAGATACCTTCCATCACTCCAGCTGGGCTTCCAAAGATACTAACAAATCCTACTTTGAGAAACCATCATCCGTTTCTTCCTTTGAATTTGCCATGGGCAGAAAAGGGGTGATTGGTGCTTTTTCCGTCTCTCACACTGGGACTTTGCAAGATAATTCAGCAGTGCTTTGATGATGTCTCTGCCCCCTTCAAAATGTGGGGGGGGGGGGACACGATATGTGGGAACGGGAGTAAGCACACCAGGGGCAAGCAGATTTATGGAGCACTGTTAGTGGGGCAGGGAGAGGGAGCTCTCGGTTTTATTCCCGGAAAGTAAAACTAGGACATCTGAATCAGGGCAAACTTTGGATACCGTAAGCTCAGCTGGTGGATCAAACACATGATAGGATTCTATACAGCACAGAAAAGGAACCAAGAACTGTCAAGAAAACCCTTAAAATTATGTGTTTTAAACAAATGAAACCCTAGATAATGTAGTGTGCTTCAGAAGTTGCTGGCCTATAATTTCCATCGTCCCAAACCACTGACCATGCCAGCTGATGTTAGTCCTTTATGAATTTGTAAGCTGATCCAGCATATGCTTCCTTGGAGATGAAGTCTCAACAACTTTACTGAGGTTTATTCTTAAGCAACTGTGCGCAGGATTGCTGCCTTATGTGTCCACTTAGAAGCACGTACCGTTGAACTAAATGGGTCTTAACCTTAGAAAAAGCAGGTACAGACTGCAATCTTTGTGGTGCGTCAAGTCTATACAGCACTTTGCAATCATACAAAATACAGAGGCGGGGAAGGAGAACAAAGAGAGACACACCATGTTCAGCTCCAGGAACTGTTAGCAATGTACTATTGCACTAAGTGGCTCTTTTTGCACAAACCGCTGGATCAAACAACTGCCTGAAAAAGGGTGAACCTTCATGAACTCCAGTTTGCCCTTGTAAATTGTCTTCTCCATTCTAAATTTGACAGCCCCACCCAACAAACCAACAAAGCTCAAATTTATAAACAAAGCAGCAGCTTATGCACTGAACAGCCTTCGACCTCAATGTCCAAAATGCAATTCCTCCTACAAATGTTTCTGCTCAACTTAAACCCGTCATCTTTAAAGGTATTGGGATGGCCTTCTATCAGAACAGCAGAAATTGCAGAGTTGAGAGGAAAACTCACCTGCTTTGTATGCCCGACTGATTTCCCGAATGTGCTCATTGCTGCGAGACGCCAAGATTTCTATCAGGCAGGCTTCATCCGTGCCAGCTCCCTAAGAAAAGGAAAAGACACTCAAGCTCACCGCTAGGCAGAAGCATTTGTCTCCTGGGTTCTGCCCTCTTTTAAGGCTAAGAGAGTGCCAGGCTTATTGGCGTGACTCCTATTTCTAGGCCTCACGTGGACGGAGTGTACTCTTACTAGGTCTGCAATGTTTAATCCATTGCTCAGTTTGATTTCTCTATTTTTTGATAGACTTAACTGGTCTACAGATAAAGTATTATTGAATGTGCTTTTAAGAATGAGGGTTGACAAAGACCACCTAAAAAGAGGTGTCCTCTCACATGTGACAGGAGCGCATCACACAAAGAACAAAAGAACTATTATTGCATTTTTTTTTCATATGCACACTTCAGTGGACTGCTGGATGCCAGCACAGGCTGAGGGCAGGTGTAGAGGGCAGGAACTGCAAACATTGCAACAGAGCTCTCAGTTTCTTCAGTTAGATCAAACTGCAACTGCTGTGCAATCCCCTCCTCCAAGAATTATACAAAGGGTGAGTTGCTTTTGATAACGGTATAACGTAGTCCCATCACACTGTACATAGCTCTTGAAACAGAAAGATAAGCAGAAGTCTCTTGATTCAGTAGCATAATAAAAACTGATACTGCAAGGGTTGGGTGGAGGGGGTCACAGGATAGGTATTCACACATGCAAATCCAGAATGGTGGATTTTGAAGACAGGCTTGAAGCAGGAGAAAGATGATGCGTCAAATAAAGAATTTAGGGAGGCAAGAATTATGTAACAACAACAGTAGCTTTCATTTAAACCATACAGACCTTGATGGCTTCTTTTATTTCATAAACATCAAACTGGATAGGAGTCTTCATCATTGCCAAGATTGTCCTCTCAAAGTTGCCGGAAAGCTCAGACTTCAGGTCCTTGATCAAATCCTGGGTTTTTTTAAGTGAAAAAACACATGTTTCCCTTGTAAAGTATTCAAGGCATACTAATGATCTGAATCTCTTTTCTTGCAATGTCAGACTTCAGAAAAGTTCGGTAATATCTGTGAAGTTATTAATATAGCACAATCAGTGTCGATTGCACTTTATTGAGTAACATAAGGAAGGGTAAAGGTAAGATTTCTGCCCAAAGGAGTTTACAAACTAAATTTCTACCAGAGCAGAGGACAAATGTAACAGTGTGAATATTTGCAGCCACACAAATTTTAGGTTTTATTTCAGCTGAATAGGGCAATGAACCATAGTAGCCAGTAATTTAAACCCCGCTCTTATGTCCACGATATGCTGAGAGCAACTTCACAGCATAAGAAATATGGAAAAAGCAAATGAACACATTATAAACAGTGTCATAAACTAAAAAGCAGCAACCCAGGAACATAATACTTATTTTATTTATTAAATAAATAATTTGCTCAAAAGGGTCATGGTGCCGTTTAAAAATTAAGCAAGCACAAAGCTGGCAAAAGCAATTCCTTAGAAGAATGTGCATTGTTATTTTGTTACATATTTTGTGCTTTTACACTTAGTAATCTTAAGATGATGATGATAATTGTTCATTAGCAAAAATGTAGAACTCTGATGCAAAGGTTTTTAAGAGTGGCTGACCAGTAAAAGTTGATGATATGAAGAGAGTGTGTTTGAGGAATACAAAAGTCATCCTGCTGAAAACTGCAAGATATTACCAAACTTATTTTGTACCTCTCATTCGTTGGGGTGTCAAGATATTTAAAGTCTCTTTCATTATTTTGTTGCCAAAATCATTCACCATCATCATTACGATAATGTGACAACCCCTTGTCCTCTGCATTCCTGCCTGTGATGTTTGTCTGCCCAGCTCCACCATCCTTATCCATTTGAAGGCTTCCTTCAAAAGACTCCTTCTCCCTTAACTGTGCTGCAGCCCTAAAATTGCCTCCCAGAACACCTGCACAAATGCCACCCCTCCCTTTAAATCCATCCTCAAACCCTGCCCTTTCCGTTTAACCCTTGGCACAAAATCCTAGCCCTCTGGCGACTTCAGCATGAAGCTAAGCCAAAGAACATACAAACGAGACCGACTGCACATGACTTCCATGTTTAGCTCTGCCTCCACTTCCTTCCTCCGTTGCAATAATCAAAGAATAATTTCATGGTGGAGAACTTACCTTTCCATAAGCTGTTTTGAAGGAGAGCAGAATCTGCTGGCGTTGCTTGTTTGAGCGACTTCCCAGACAATCAATGATTGCCTGCTCGTCGGTTCCTGAAAATATACAGAATCAAGTGTTTAGTGCAGCCTCTTCCACCGTCATAGTACTTTCTGATCAACCCACTTCAGCAGAATCTAACCCAGCATTTAGTAATCGGAAAAGGCCAACTTTTAAAACCAAGTGTATTCTCTCCTGCCACCTTATACACTGCATGGCATCACTTGTTCAAATGCATATTTGAATCTGCAGCAGTCATGAGTAACTATGGGATGGCTCAGTTGGTAGAGCACGAGACTCTTAATCTCAGGGTTGTGGGTTTGAGTGCCACGCTGGGCAAAAGATTCCTGCATCGCAGGGAGTTGGGTTATTGGAATAGATGATTCTCATAGTCCCTTCCATCTCTAGGATTCTGTGATTCTATATTCTGTTGTACTTTAGGCAGCAAAGCCTGACAGATGAGCTAAGCCTGTATGACATTATGGGGTATTCGCACACATTCCAATTACTTTCTTTTTTTTTAAGAAATCCAAATATTTAAATTTCTGAGGGAAGGGACAGTTGTGCATTTGGTTTGGATTGAAGAGTCATACACGTTTTGCATAGACTAGGAATGGAGAGGTTTAAGTTGGGAGAAAAAAAGCAGGACAGAATTCAGTGGGAAAGGAAAGAGAAATAATTTGTATAACACTGAAAAATGTTTCACAAAAAGCAAAGTAGCTAAAAGCAACTTTTGAGGTCTTCCAACCTTGAAGAAAAGATCAAATGCTAGAAAGGAATAGAAATCTGGGCGTTGCGATCAGAATGAGCAACTATGGAAAACTTGAGTGCAGCAACAGATGCCCTTCTATCTTTGCACAGTAGGCTCCATTCCAGCCATGAAAAAGTTTGATGTCTATACACAGCCCTCTCTATCCAGGCAGGACCAGATTCCCTCCAGGCACAGAGCAGGACCGGAAAGGGGGGTGGCTTGGGGAGAGTGTTGGGGGGCCCTGCCCTCAAGGGTAGCAAGCAAGCTCCACAAAATCCCTCTTATGTTTTCTAGCTGGAAGAGGAGGTGGACATTAAACTTGTTCCTTCCAGCTTGTAAAGGTACATCTGAGTGACTGACTTTGCAAAGCAAGGATGGGAAGCCAGATCTGGATGGCTGGCTTTATTGTTTATTCCACAACACACACACACACCCCTTGACCTGCCCCATACCTAAAGTTCAATAGGACATCTGGTGTAGGGCAGGTGGGTTGCAGCCTTGCTGAAACAACCTTAAGTGTGAGGGGAGCCTACTGGATCCAGCCAGTGACCCATCTAGCCCAGCATCCTGTTCTTAGTGGCTGACCAGTTGCCTTTGCGAAACCCACAAGCAGGACTCAAGCACAAGTGCACTCTCACCTCCTGTGTCCAGCAACTGCAAATCAGAAGCACGGCTGCTTCCATCAGGGAGAGTAGTCATGAACAGTCTTTCCTCCATGAGAGGAGATAGGTTAGCAATCCTCCAATATCTCAAGGGCTGCCACATGGAAGATGTTTCCTCCATCTCTGGAGGGTGGGACCCAAACCAATGGATTCAAGTTACAAGGAGGAGAATCCGACTAAACACTAGGAAGAACTTTCTGATCCTGTTCAACAATGGAACAGACTCCTTCAGAAGGTGGTGGACTCTCCATCCTTGGAGGTTTATAAGAAGAGGTTGGATGGCCATCTGACACGGATGCTTTAGCTGAGATTCCTGCATTGCAAGGGGTCAGACTAGATGACCCTCTTCCATTTTTCCATTTCTATGATTCTATGTGTACTTGGGCATACATCTGTTGGCTCACAGAATTTTCGAATCACTGGTACAGAGAACACAGTCCCATGGCCAGTGTCACAGGCTGTGTTCCAAGGGCAGAAGACGCAACACTCAGAATCGCTTTCACGTTACCCAGAACACAGACATAACCTGCAACGTTTTGCAAAGCAGTACCCAAACTATCCCTGAACGTGCAAGAAGCAAAAGGGTGGGACAAAGAGGACATCATTACGTGAAGAAAAAGCACCCAACTTTTGAGTGCAAGCACTACTCACCAAACCCTTTCATGGCTTTCCTCAACACCTCTGCGTCCCTCAGAGGGTCAAAGGATGGAGCATCACGGATTGTGCCTCGGTTTCCAGACTGCAGTGTCCAAAGAAGAATGGGGGAGAAAGCTATCAACCAACGTTTGCTACTTCGCCTGCCTGCCACTTTCCCTTGCAACACATCAATACCCGTCCTTCGCCCACCACTCAGCGTGGCAAACGCATACCCGGAAACCATGGCTGGTGGAAAGTGGTGGGGTAAGGGTCAAGCATCCTCCCCATGCACCACCTGTCAACCGCCAACTGAACTCCCTCCTGTCACTTTTTAGCATTCGACAGCATCTGGGGCACACAGATGCAACATGTGCCATCAAACACCCAGTTTTTGCACTTTTCCTATTATACACTGGAAGAAAAGGAAGCTCAATAATTTAAGAAGAGGTTCTCTTACCGCTCCGGGAGTAATAGTGGGCACTGTTGGTCCTGGATAAGATGGCATAGAAGGATTAACAGCTGGGCCAGAAGGGTAACTTGGCATAGGCTGCTGGTGCCCTGGCGGCGGCATTGGCTGCTGCCCAGGATATGGCTGTTGCCCAGGATACGGCTGGGGCTGCTGTCCTGCTGCTGGCATGGGGCCACCTGGGTAACCTGGATAAGATGGCATTCCTGTTGGCGGGTTTCCTCCTGGCGCTGGCGGGTACATTCCGTAAGATGGCTGCTGTCCTTGAGGAGGTTGCCCAAAGCCCCCAGGAGCTTGTCCAAAGCCTCCTGGAGGAACCGGGGGGTAGCCACCGGGGACTGGAGGGTACATGCTCTGCGGCACATTGGCGCCACCAAACGTTCCCGACATGTTGGAAGCCTGAACAATCAAATGCACAAAGTTAGCACGTGTGTGTCAAATAGCACGTAACATTTCTGTAACACTTTGGGGGTTGAGAGCACTATCTTTACAACCGCCATCTAAATAGGCCAGTATTATTACAGATAGGAAGCCACAAGATAGGAGGTTGCCTAAGACCTCTGGGGTTCACTAGATTTGAGCTTGGGACTTCTTGGCAAGACCGCCCAGCTACTTCTCCATTGTGCTACTCTTGTCTGAAGGAGCGTCTCCACCCCACCATCCAGCCCGGACGCTGAAGTCCAGCGTGGAGGGCCTTCTGGCGGTTCCCTCGCTGTGAGAAGTGACGTTACAGGGAACCAGGCAGAGGGCCTTCTCGGTAGTGGCGCCTGCCCTGTGGAATGCCCTCCCAGAAGATGTCAAGGCAATAAACAACTATTTTACTTTTAAAAGACAACGGAAGGCGGCCCTGTTTAGGGAAGTTTTTAATATATGACGCTGTATTGTTTTTAATATTCGGTTGGAAGCTATCCAGAGTGGCTGGGGAAACCCAGCCAGATGGGCGGGGTATAAATAATAAATTATTATTATAATTATTATTGTCTGTGTGATGCTCCACATCAATCCAAACTATTAACAGGGTCATCTTTTTGAACAGGCTAGAAGAGTTCCCTAGGTCCCAGAGTCTAGACTACTAATGAGCTTGTGTACTCCCTGCTCCTCGACCAGCACAGTGGCAGAGATGAATCTGGAATCTTTCGTTTCTGGTTTTGATTAACCACAGTTTGCCATGTTACCATGGTAACCCAAACTGTGGGTTAACTATGCTTAGTGGAAACAAGGTAACTTCACACCGTAGTTTACGAATCTGTCTTGTTTTCTCTACCTACAGTAAAAACCACAGTTTAGAATTTGAACAACAAGCTGCACTGCAGTTAATCAGAAAAAGCTTATGATAGGGAAGGTAGGTTCGTTCGTACAACACTGAACCATGGCATAGAAAGTTTTATTTTATATTTTCTACCTTTATATTTTATGTTCTGCATTTCATCTATGTAAGCATATGCTAATGTCCAATACTTTGCACATGCAAAGTATCCATTTCCTCCTTGATAATATGGGGTTTTTATTGGCATATAAACAGGGTTTTACCATTCTGTATCATTTGCCTGCTTGAGATATGGGCTTATGCAAATATCTCATTTGCCATGTTAAACAGAATTGGGGATGTGGAGCACCCTGTTACACACTGTGCTTCACAGAACTGTAGAATCATAAATTTGGAAGGGACCCTGAGGGCCATCTAGACCAACTCCCTGAAATGCAATAATCTGAACTCATGGTCCCTCATCCAGTTAGAAACCATATGGGACCCTGCTTAGCTTTACAAATGTGCTAACAGTATTGTTGCTGCAACCACCAGGAGGAGCTTCAGAGAATACTTTTGCGAACATAATCTGTCTGTTACAGCTTTTACCACTGATGAAATAAAGGACAGATATGGAAAGAAGACAAGGGGAAGAGACGTTGAATGTAACTTTATAACTGCTGTAAACCACTATGAGGCCCTTCCTTGAAAAGCAGGATCTAAATATATTAAAAGACGACAAAAATTCAGGCAGCAGAATTTCACAGCTGGCTTTAGCGGAAACAGGAAGATCTACCAAATTCCAACTGAAATTACTCACCATGCCTGACATATAGTCTGGATTAAACTGGTTGGCATAGCTTCCAACATTTTCTAGCCCAATTGGAGGAGGATTTGCAGGAGGATAGCTGGGAGCCCCCCAGGGGTTGCCACCTGAAATATTAAAATAAAAATAAAAATACACAAGAGCTACAGAACAGTTGTATATCTATGGCAGAATTTTCACTGTAATGGCCACTGGCAAAAGCAGGCACGCTTTGATGCAGTTCCATTTTGCTCTGTTCTCCATCCCTGGACCAACAGATGTTGCAACATAAAGCAGCAGGTTCTCTGAAAGCTACGCTAAAACCATGCGTGCATTTCAAAGGCTAATGAATAGCCATCAAATAGATAATCATCTGTTTGCAAAACATGCAGCGTATATATAACAGACACTAGAGCAAAGTACATGGCAAGAGGAACGGTCTCTTCCTTCCTTCTAACAATGTAAGAGAGAACAGGTGATAACAGCAGGGAATGTAAACTATATCTTCATAGGAAGCTATATGCAGCTGCTGCATACAAGAGTCAGACCAGTGGTCTATCAGCCACAGTGCAGTCTACTCTGACTGGCAACAGCTCTCCCAGGCCTCTTGAGCTCTACAAACCGGAGATCCCTTCAACTGAATATGCTGGTGGCTGAATCCAAGGTTATTTGCACTACTCCTCTGGTTTGCACCCTTCTATTATCCAATTCCCGCCAGGTTACTATGATTCTTAAATGAAATACAGTAAGCTTACCTGGAGCAGCAGGTGGATAACCACCGGCAGGAGGATACCCGGGATAACTCATTCTGCAGGACTGCAAAAAGAAGAACAATGATTTAATACAATGCAAAGTGTTAATTACATATTTTATTTATATCAGTTGGTAGAGCATGAGGCTCTTAATCTTAGGGTCACAGGTTCAAGTCCCACATTGGGCAAAATATTCCTGTACTGCAGAGGGTTGGACTAGATGACTCCCATGGTCTCTTCCAACTCTACAATTCTATGATTCTATATTCTGAATACCAGTCGCTGGAAAGAAGGCAGTTGTGCTCAGATCCTGCTTGCGGTTTCCAAAAAGGCATATGGTTTGCCACTTTGAGAACAGGATGCTGGCCTATATGAGCCACTGGCCTGATCCTGCAGGCTCTCTGTAAATTCTTATATACGCAACACACAGCAGCTTAAAACTAAAGCAGATGGGATTGTTTTGAACTTTGGGGATTTTACCATCAAATTTAGCTTCATTTTGCCTTTCTTCCACAAAGCTCTGCCCATCCTCACCCATTATCCTCAAAAACGTTCTTTGTGGTAGGTTACACTGAGAGATGGTGAGTGGCTCAAAGTAGGATTTGTGGCCAAATGAAGGGCCTTTTTGTCAAATTCTAGCCACTACGCAACTATTTCTCATTACATCGTGTTGTGCATTTTTATAGTTTTGATGCCACTATCACTGAGATAAATTGTAACCTCATGATCCTGGCAATCTCAGGAGATCCTGCCATCCAAAACTGTATGAGATCTAGATTTAGGAAACAGCAAAGCACTGTAGCTACGGGACTTTTTCATATGATTGCAATCACAGGTAAAATAAGGACACTTTAGTGGTTTTTCATCCTCAGGCTGGAAACTGGTGCATCTTTTTTAATGAAACGGCAGAAGATGTGTACTTATTAATCTCAGAATCAGATAACTGTAGAATTGGAAGGGACACCAAGGGTCATCTAGTCTAACCCCCTGCAATGCATGTCCACACAGTGAACATGCATTGTTCGCTCAAGCATCATGTTCACAAAGTGGGGAACCAGCAGGCAATCAAATGCAAGTGATATGCTGCATGTGTATGCTGCAAGCACATTTTTTCCCTTATCTGCACATATAAAACGCTTTAAATATGCATGCTGCAGATTAAATTTCTAAAGCAGGTCCTGTTTTTCTTCAGCTTCCCTGCCCTCCCTCCCCCCACTTAAATAATACTCCCAGGGTGGTTCCCCCAGAATCAGGCTGTTAGACAAGCTCTCCTGTCCACAAGCAGTTCTTTCTCCCTAGTAAAAACATAAAGCCACTTCCTTTATTTTAAGCTACATTTATAACTTCTACTTTTCAAAGGTTTTCAAATGAGAGCTAACAAGAACTCAAACACATTACTTTGGCGTGAAACGTAGCTAACTGAAAATACATCAATGGAACCTAGTATTACTTTTTAGTAACAACCAGTAAAAAGAAGGGAGCCTTCTCCAGATGTGGCACACAAACATCTGCCCCATTACGAACAAATCTAGGAGAGCAATTTTTTGATGTTATACTTAGATCCCTCTGCCTCTAGAACTGTAAAGTTCTTTTAAAAAAATGCAGCCATAATAGGCTCATTCATTCCTACCAGCCACACCAAATGCCAGCAAGTAAAGAGGGAACAAGGGGCACAAACGGAGAACTGTGCTGGGAGGCAACACAAGTCGGCAGGCAGAGAAGCTTGTTGATTTAGCTGCCTCCCCGAGGTTGGAATTCATTTTGTCCGTCTGAAGCCAAAGCGCGTTGCTATGCCAACTTTCCCACCCTGCGTTACCTGCAGGAACTATGGTGATACTGTGGGACCACATTCCAGTTAGAACTGTGCTAACCAGAAGCTGCACATGGATAATTTCAGAGGCGTTATGAACTAGTGAAACTGGTAAAACACTTATGTTATTCCTATTTTACACACAGATGGAAGATGAAAGAGATTTAGAAGGAAATGGCAGTGCTGGGGAGGTGCGCCACATGGTCTTTCCCAAGGTTTGAAATTCCTTTAGAATTGCTTGCTTTTTTTTTTGCAATTAACTGGGAATGGAATTAAAATGGCTGTTTCACACAGCACTTTCTGAAACTATGATATCCAGCAATGCCGCAGGAGAATAGTTTTACATAGGTGTTACAGTTACAGAACTAAGGGCTCATTCACACTTCTGCTGCTTGCCCCCAGGGATATCTTTACTGCTAAATCAGAGCCAACATCAATTTTCTCCGGATTGATGTTTGCTCCAATTCACTGCTGAAAAGTGGGGTATTTGGGGGGAGGGGGACTGTGGGGCAAAGGCAAATGCTTGGACTCGTGCCCAGGAAGCATAAGACAAGCCTGAATAGCTCAGTTGGCTGATAATGTGAAGATTGCAGGTTTGATCCCCACATGGGACAGCTGCATATTCCTGCATTAGAGGGGGTGGAACTAGATGATTCTCAGGGTCCCTTCCAACTCTAGCATTCTATGATTCTATAAGCGGAAAACATCTCGGACCCTCTCATCTGAACTGCATGGTTTTATTTAACCAAGGTGCACTGTTACAAATGCACTGGCACCAACCATGGTTAATACTGAAAAGGATTGCCCTAAGCCAGGGGTCAGCAAACTTTTTCAGCCGTGGGCGGGTCCACTGTCCCTCAGACCTTGTGGGGGACTGGACTATATTTTTTGGGGGGAAATTAACGAATTCCTATGCCCCACAAATAACCCAGAGATGCATTTTAAATAAAAGGAGACAATCTACTTATGTAAAAACACGCTGATTCCTGGACCGTCTGCAGGCTGGATTTAGAAGGCAATTGGGCTGGATCTGGCCCCTGGGCCTTAGTTTACCTACCCATGCCCTAACCTCTTATAGCACACTGCACGCAGCACAGACCAAAAGGGGAAAAAATAGTGTTAACATGCCTCCTCCCTCCTCCAGCGTAATTCAACAGTTCACAGATTCAATAACATCAATCCAGAATCCATTGTGACGGACCAGTCAAGCCAAATGTAGCCCACTAGCAACCTATTAAGGCCTGCCAGGTACTTAATACCCCCTTCCCCATTTTTGCAGTTCTAGGAAGGTAGGAAAAGCATGAGGCTTCACTGAGTCCTCACTGGGCTGTCATTCAGAGCCAGCGGGTTGACTTTGATTTGGTGGGGGGGCAAAGCCACACAGATCTATGTAAACCGACCACCAGATAATTTGCAGCCTACAATCAGTGTGGGAGGAAACATTGGGAACAAAAGCAAGAGGAATATATCATTTATTACGGCCATAGGCCCATACAGGTAAAAACAACACATAAATAACAGCTTGTGCCGTAAGGAGAAAAAAAAAGCAATCACTAAAACATCACTATAACAATAAAATACTATAAAATGGAAAGGCATACTACGCCTTAATTAGCTTGTAGAGCTCCTTGGCGTCGCTTTTGGGAAAGGACAGCAACTAGGAACCTAGCCACCTTCAGGGTCGTGTGGGTATCCTTGTCCTGCAAGATTTGGGCAAGGTGGAATTTTGGTGGGGTACCCTCTAGTTTCTGTATGATTGATCCCAACAAATTTGCCCGTGGCACATTAAACAAGGGGCAAGTGAACTTAATGTGCTGGAGCGACTCCGGCGTCACCTTATCACATTCGCACACGGCGGGGGCTTGGCCCTTTGAGAACCTATGTCTCAGGACATTGGAGGGAAAAACGTTAAACCTCGCTTTGGTGAAGGCCAGTCTATGTGCAACAGTCGAAAGGGAGGAGAGGTATGATGGAAAATAGCCAGTCCTCAACAACAGGATGTTGTACTGGAATTTTTAAGCCTCATGCAGTTTCCAAGGGAAGTTTCCACCCATAGCAAGGTAGAGGGAGTTAAGAGAAATGGGGAGCTGAACCACTCAATTTTCCTCTTCCATCACCAGTTTCCCCAAGACTGAAAGAAACAGAGGAGTGAGCCACTGCAACACAAACTAAGGATGCTAGATACAACTTATTACTACTACTGGCCAGCACAACTCGAGGCACAGTAAGCTCAACACACCCAACTGACTGACCATGGATGATGGCCTACCAAGTGGCTCGACAAACCTTTAAAAAGAGGAGAGCAGTGAAGCCTCTGGCAGGTCACGGTGAGCTGCGTGAGGCTTGGCTAGTCAGTAGTTGCGCAGGCCTGTAATTAACAGTCGGATTTCCACCATTAAAACACCAGGAACTGAAATTGCTTTGGTTTTGCTTCTAGATTTCTCAAGTTTCCTACTTAACAATCTGAAAGCTCCTTAGGGAGAAATTCCTTATGGTGTCAGACTCATTCTGCTGTATCTTAGATTCCATGGCCTTTCAACCCCCGCCCCCACGACATCCTGCATCTGAAAGAGCGACTCACTTGATCAGGTGAGCTCTAGCCTACTAAAACTTACGCCACAATAACTGTTGCCTTTAAAGCTCTTAGTTGTGATTTTGCTCCTCAGAAAGTTGCGAGTTCGATTCCTGCATCGCAGGAGGTGGGTGAGACTAGATGACCCTTGGGGGTACGCTCCAACTCTTCCAAGTCTATAAGCACAGTTTAAAACCAAAGTTCTTATACTGTGACATTCTAAAAACCTTTCGGAGGTTCTTCCCATCTTAATTCGTTTTGATTTTTAAAGTTATAATAAACTGTTGCAAGGGGGAAATAGAACAGGCATAGGCAAACTCCGGCCCTACAGATGTTTGGGACTGCAATTCCCATCATCCCTGACCACTGGTCCTGTTAGCTAGGGATGATGGGAATTGTAGTCCCAAACATCTGGAGGGCTGGAGTTTGCCTATGCCTGACTTAGATTAAACTAACTAAAAGTGGAGAATGGAAAGGAAGGAATGGCAGTTGTTCATTCAATCAGGTGCATAAATAGCCACTTGCCAGTAACAAGTAAGAACTGGTTCCAGGAGACAAGCCAAGGAAATATGCACAGCACACACAGCCCATCTAGGCATAAGTGCTGACAGACTAGTCATCTCTGTTGCTAGCAGCAGTTGTGGGCTCATCAGCAAAGCTATCCGTAAATGCAAACCAGGGAACCTGACACTTTGAAACTGTGGCTTTTAATTATTTTTTTAAAAGCCCTGGCTCTCAGTTTGTAGAGATGAACACTTGCTTCTACACTTGGACCTTTGAGTGCAGCTGGGGCACTGCTCCTACCCAATTTTCTGGTACCACCAAGTGTTTAGAGTGTCGCTATAATCCCCGTAATATTTGCACAATGCCCTTCCCTATGGGAAAGGCAGAAGCAACTCCTCGGAAGCAATTCCTTTCCTGCTTCCTTTTTTCAGCCCCTTTTAAAACCAGACGCTTCCTCCTTCCTTATTTGATGTATTTTTAAATGACTCAGACTTCGCTCTTGTGGTGAGAGCCCTACAATTCGCAAGTTCCTGGTTATCTCCCAGTCGCCATCAACCCTGCAGCAGAGCTGTTCTTATCTGCAGCCTGAGTAAATCCTACCAAAGGCTTGCTACGTGTTCTCCATCACTGTTATTACCGCAACTGCGCAACAAGAACAATACGGGGAACACCATGGAGATCCCTGGGATGCAATTGAATCCTGTGTTGCCTGGATTCCCCATTCAAACCGAGGTCGCGAACAAAGTCCACTCCATAGTCCATTCCGGCTGTCGTAAAAGAGGCAAACATGTTGGGCACCTGCACCCTGTCACCTGCCTCAACTGCAAATACCCTCCCACCAGGTGCAGGATGCAATAAGCAGTGTTAGAAACTCAGATATATGAGCTAACCGCCAAATGGCACCTTCAACCCAGGTTACGGTCGCCACAATGGAATGTGTAGGTGCCTTCTACCCTCCCCCCCTGTGGAATTTGCTGTTGTTATTATTATCATCATTCACTTTTATACTGCTTTATATTTTAAAGGGGAAAAAATCTCAGAGCGATTCACAACACATTAAAACACCAAATAAAACAAATCCAAGCCTCAAGGAAAATATTTCAGATCCTTCTCTAAGTGACATTTTGCTTTCCCTGTATTTATTTAGCTACTCAATCTACAGAGCTGCCCCATAGCAGTAGAACTATTGGAAGCCAGTGGGGTGTAGCGGTTAAGAGTGTCGGACTAGGATTAGGGAGTTCAGGGTTCAAATTCCCATTCAGTTATGAAGCTCACTGGGTGACTTTTGCCCAGTCATAGCCTCTTAACCTAGCTCACAGGGTAACTGTAGGGATTAACTGAGGAGGGGGGCGAACCATGTACCCCTTGGAGGAAAAAAATGGGATAAAAATGCTATAAATGCTATAAGTTTAGGAGATAGATGACTGTTATCAATCCAGCCAGCGCACCAAAACAAAAACACTTAAGCACTACAACCATCTTGAGAGTTAGATCCACCAATATGCCGAACCTGACTAGCATCCTCTTTCCTCCTCATGCAAATCCCACAGCCTTCCATGTACAGCCTCAAGTGAAATTCTGAATGACAAGGCAGGAGGTTACATCATGTTGTTTCCTGGTTTGCAAGCATGCACAGGCTGTGGAGTGCACTCTCTCTCTCTCTCTCTCTCTCTCTCTCTCTCTCTCTCTCTCTCTCTCTGGTATCGTACCTGCATTGGGTAATATCACTTTGCGACTCTGAGTATATTTCACAAAGTATCTTAAACAAACAACCCCAAACTCACCAAAGGGCCCCCGGAACCAGCTCCGGAAAACAGTATCAGATGGGACTCTGGTGGTATTTTGCAATCCCAGCTAGCAGCCTTACACCACCAGCAGCATAATTTGGAAAGAGTAAACAACTTGCATTACAAAGGTATTACAAAGGCAGACAATATCAATTTGCAAAGAATATTGGGGGGGGGGCATTTTTTTTTTAAAAAAACCATCAACTTCTTAGCATGGCAGTAACTCAAACATCCTCTGAAAGCAAAGAGAGAAGAGGGAAATGTTTGTTACGATAACTTGCAAATGGAATGTGCTTTTCCTGCCTTACAATTCTGTAAAAAAAAAATATGCTGCCCACTTAATTGGAACTACTTTTAGTCAATCACTGGTGTGCTTTTAAGCTAACCTGGTAACTGATTAGATTTTGCAATACATGAAACAAACCTGAAAAACAGATAGTGGTTTTCCTAGAGAAATTTACTCTCATCTCCTACTGCCATTATTTTAAAGCAATCCCTAGAGCATGTGTTCTGCTTGCTCCCTTAAAAATATAAGTGCAGATGACACAATATTGACAAAGGGCAAGTACAAATACACAGAGCAGGAGGACAAGCTACCCAAATATAGGACGAACTATTAGAACATGTTGCATTTGGCGTGGTCTGTTCATACACACTTTACAGCTTTCCTCCTTTTCCACGCAGTTTCAAACAAGACAAGTCCCTGCAGCCAGCCAGCCAACTCTGCATTCAGCTGTCAGCTGAGAAATATTCAGGCCCACCCAAAGGGGAAAATTATATTTAGGAGTTGCAGAGCCAGGGAAGCAACTTTGGATAGAAGCCACCCACATTGCCAGCTGAACAAGGAAGAAACCCAACATGTGGGATCACCCTGTCAAAAGCCATCCATAGCACAGCCTAATGTAATATTTTGACATTGCAGCTATAAATGTGGGCCTAGGTCACAAAAGTGAAGTTTAAATTGAAAGAACTCCACCAGGTTCAGTGGCATGCGACATAAAACTGAAGTGCTTTTGCTTAGTTTCTGAATGAAGTTGAACCTGCCTCTTTCATTTTCTCCATTTGAAAACAATGTGTTTTTCCAGGCAGCCAGAGCTCTCACACCACAAATTTTCTAATCCATCATATCCTGTTAGCGCCTAACAATGATGCACATGAAGATGGCCACACATTAAAAGCAGAGCTATTTTTCTAGGGAAAAAGAGGTGCTGGAACTCAACATGAACGCCTCTTGTTCTCTTATGATGGGAATGGTGCCCACCTGAAAGGTGCCAGAACTGAGTTCTGAAGAGTCCTGGCTGAAAAAAAGCCCTGCCTTTAAGCTTGAGAAAGATCCAACTGTATCACACAGAAACCTTAAAAGTCACATGAGACGCCTTTGTAACATATTATATATTAGTTTGTGACTCTTGACTAATCCAAGGAAGCACTGTCTCCTGCAGCCTCGAACTCAGCTTTATGACATGCCTGTTATGAGTGATAAGGCAGCAATTCTTTTTATCAGCATTTCCTTTGGGTGCATTTGACCTTTCCAAGATGCAACTATTTAAACAGACCCAATCCAGCTAACACAGAGAGGTTTTCTTATGTGAGACACTCGCGCTGTTCCTGCAAGTTGCTGTCAATCATGGACAAAAGAAAACGGGCGAAACATCTGTAAATGAACACTCCGGTTTATGTGGCTTTTACAAACTGACTGAATCAAGAAATGGTTTGGAGCTCTACATGTATTGTTTCAATGGTTTAATAACTCTTTATCAGATTGAAACCTCATAGCTATTACCAGAAAGTTATTGCTAGATTGCAAATGATATTCTGAAGTGTTGCCGTGAATTACTAATCTAGAAGCTGCAGGGCAATTTTTTAAATTAAAGTGTTGCGCCTTTTAGCATTTCACTGGAATAGAGCACCACCTTCTGCAATTCTACTCTTAATTCACAGGAAACCCAGATGAAACCTTGTCTGATCAGATACTTCTCAGACTTCTCAATGTCCTGGGGCATTTGGAAGTTCTAATCCATTTCCATCTCATCAATTCATTTTCCTGTGCTGAAAGAATAGAGATGTGGTCAAAAATATCACCAAGGGAGCTACATCTCTACAGCCATTCCACATGCTGAGATACTGTATATATAATCAAACCCAACGTGTGCCATAATTTGGCTGAAGTACTTTGATCAATTGAAGAGAGAACGGAGACTTGCATGCTGTGAGGAACTGAAATATTCTGAGGCATCTTAAATATCCAAAGGGAAAGCAGTCTTTTGAAACTCTGGGGGAAACCCAAGGAGTTTTCCTCAAAGTAAAACTTCCTCACAACTACAGAAGAACGCTATGGGCCTCACTAATAAGTATTAGCGCACCAAATTATATTCAACTATATAAACAGTAACGAAGAACTACCCAGAACCATTTGCCGCTGCATATTCCTATTGGATTTAATAGTGACCAGTGTACCAACGGCAAGATGATCATCCCCCAAATGCTTTTTAAATTATACCTTTCCCAATGAAATATCTAAAGTTTACAAGGTAGTAGACCCTCCCACAGTATTCAAGAGCAAGGCAGATTATATTATGCTTGCTGTTCTTTTGAAAGTTTTCTGGGCTCCTGCTGCCACACTCCATCATAAGACTCTTGTTAGATCCAGATGTGTGTGACTTGAACACCAGCCAAAAAAATAAAATAAAATCCTGTTCCTCATCCCATTGCCTTGCATTATTTTGTACCATCTAGTCATCTAGTGGTGCTTAGCTGAAAAGCTTGCATAATAATGAATGATGTGAATTAACTGGTTGTTTTAATGAAGGTGCTGGCCCAATATGATTTTTTTCCTGTGAGTCAACATAACTACTTTTACCTGTTTTTAAAAAGTATTGTAGCAGTTAACATGCTGGTGTTTGTTTTGTTTTTTTAAAGGCACCAGATTAATTTTTCATTACTTTAGCAGTTTCATTTAATCTTTTAAAATAAATAATAAAAGAGAATACTTCTCCCCAAAAGGAAAGTAGGTCATGAGTGGGATTTATAAATTTACATCAGAAAACAATTAAAGAGTGAATCACAGGACTCTGGCAAATACACGGCTGAATGAACTTCTTTAAATTGGACAGCCGAAGCATATTTATATACCCCAAAGAAGCACAAAGTTTCTCAATTTATATGTGAGAACTTGCTTGCTGAAGGATAAATAAGGTCTTTCCACCAAAGCCTGCAGTGTAAATAGAGGCCTACAGTTTTTACAACCATGGGGTTTTGGGTTTGTTTTTTTTACCTAGCAGCATTAATAAAGCCACTGTTTCTATACTGCAGAGTTCCCCTGTTTAGTTTTCGTACAGATGATTGTAGGATTTCATGCCATGTCCACCAATATAAATATACATTTGGGTCAGGGGGTGGAGTGGTGCTCCATGGAACCAGTAGGGCAGAAGCCAAGGGAGACAAGAAGTGGATAGAGCCAGAGTCAGCCCTGGATCTGATG
The DNA here is from genome assembly GCF_964270895.1 of Podarcis filfolensis. Lineage (NCBI taxonomy): Eukaryota > Metazoa > Chordata > Lepidosauria > Squamata > Lacertidae > Podarcis > Podarcis filfolensis. The sequence continues at coordinate 80,180,100 of NC_139608.1, forward strand.
ACAGTACAACAGCAAGCAGGTGAAGGCTGGCTGAAGGTGGTGCAATGGATCCCAGCCTTCACTGGGGCAGGATGAGACCTTTTCAATATGTAGTATGCATAACTTAAGAAATTAGTTACCAGAAGATGTGATGGCTACCACCTTACACAGCTCTCAAAGGGGCTTAACCTGCTGGATCAGGTTAATGCCCATCTAGCAGTGGCATAGCATGGGTAGCCAGCGCCCGGGCCTGTGCAGAGGGGCAGGGGTGGGTGGGAGGGAAATGGACAGAGTACGTATGTGCATTCAACTGCCTAACAGTGTCCCTGTCACCCAGGAGATTGCCGCCGCAGAGATAAGAGTCATCCCGTTGTCTGGAGAGGTCACTTCCTGCTTCGTATGGAGAAGCCGTTTTCAACGGAGCCCAGCAACAGAAGCATGCAGCAGTATTGAGGAAGCACTAGGTGCTGAAATTTTGCACCTGAGGCAACCGCCCCTGCTCCTTGTTCATGGCCACCACTGCCTTCTGTGAGAGCAAAGCCTGCATTTTAACATAGGCAAAGTCACGGAGGATAAGGGTGTCAATGGCAACTAGTCATGGTGGCTCCCTATATATGATGCAGTGCAGACTGCTCCAAGCCCCAGCCATGCTAGTTTCAAGGATATTCCATACCACTCCCAGCTTCCCACCCATTTTCCTTTTCTTCCCTATCAGTCAGCATTATGCGGTCAATGAGAATTAATCCGTTTCGAGTTCCTGCCCACCTCCATTTTTTTGCTCAAGGTTTTTAAAGTACTACTGTAAATACTGGTGTTCCCAGTGCTATTCTTATAGAAAAAGAGGTGCTGGAAACTCACCATGAACGCCTCCCTTGTTCTCTAAGAATGGCAATGGCACCCACCTGAGAGGTGTCGGCACTGAGTTCAGGTGATTTCCAGCTAAAAAAGGCCCAGGGAGGAGGAGTTTCTGAATTCTGCTGCCTTCCCCTTTTGAGTTCCATCTACATAAGGACTGACACTCAGGGAACTAAGCTTACTATTTAAGATATAGAATGTACTATGATACAGCTAAAAATGAAAGCTTCTATTACTACTTTCCTTTTAAAACCACACTGGTACCTTAAGACTAATCTTTTTATAGGCAAATGCTATATTTAGAGTAGCAGCTCTCTCTCAACTTAGTTTTGAAAGATTGGAATTGCACATGATCATGCATACCATGCTGCCAGATCACATTAATTCTCTCTCTTACTTCCTTAGATTGCCACTGGGTTCGAATCAAGCAAACTATAAGCACAAGCAAAGTCTCAGTCACCAAACCATAGTCTGGCCTTTATGTACTAACCAAACCAGAGTGTCCCTCTAATGCTTTCCAGAATTTTCTCTATAGGGGAAGGTTCCTCAGTAGATGGATCCATCCAAAATGGTTTCCAGAAGGTATGGAATTTGAAAACCATTAATTTAACTGTATCCCAGGAATGGCAAATCTATATTTTCAGGGTCTGCACTATAGTAACTTGGGAGCCAGAGTATATTTTGCTATACAAACTGACCTTTCTTCACAGATGGCAAGGAAGTTGGTGCCATCTTAAGGGCTTCAAAACTCTACAGAATTAGATTTACAATCTGGATTTAACCTAAAGTGTTGGACTCGCTCTTTTGGGAACCATTTTCTTACAAGCCAAAAGCACAGGCAAACTTTCTGCCACATCTTGATTTTGTCAGAGCTTCCAGGGACAATTATTTCAAAAGCTTGTTCCAGCCCAAGGATCGCCAGTTGGCCAACTACACTGATCTTCAACACCTGAAGACTTTCCCCCTTACTTTAACAAACCTCTTCCATACCTCCCTCGTGCTCCTCCAAATCCCATCCATTGTATTTACATCCTTCTTGAACTGGGGTGGTAAGAAAGTTCATGAGAAGAGCTCCCATCAGCAGTGGAGTTCCTGGCCAGTTCCTGCAGCGCTTGTCCCATTTTAAGAAGCTGCATTGTGCTGGCTGGGCTTGATGGGAGATGTGATCCCATAAAAATGCAGGGCACCCAGTTGGGGAAGGTTGCCACACACTCTGCTGGGCTGTTATGGTTTCCATGACAGCCAGCAGTGATGTCACAAGTCAATTATTCTAGAAGGAAAGCAGAAACTGCTACTGAGCACTTAAAGCTGTAATGCACAAAGAAACATGTGGGAGTTAATGAGGAAGAAAGGGCAATGAAACAAACGAGCCCTCGGTTAATGAAGTTTTCTTCCCACATCCCTCTTCCTGAAGTTTGGAGGCCTACAACAATAAAACCTGTCCAGTGTGCTTGAATTCACAATCAAACAATTATCTGCCTGATCATTGATTTGATGTATAGAATTTAATGCATTTACCCTAGGTGCAACTCGAGAGGTTTTCTTGTACAGGTCCCACTGAAATGAAGAGGACTTGCATGAGCACAGTCATTTCAATGGGTTGTTTGCAGTTCAACCTCCTGCTAGACTGGAGCCAGTGTTTATTAATTTGTGTGTATGTGGATTTTGGGTCTATAAAAATCCCCAAACAACCTTGGGCTGCTTCTTCTCTCTCTCACAACCACCCTATGAGGCATGATAGGCTCAGGATAATACGGGATAGCTAGCAACCACCACTGCATGAAACCCTCCCCTCCAAAAAATTTCATTCTCTGGCCTGTTTTACTAGAGCAAAGTTATGTTTCTGCATATATTTTTATACGAAACTTAGTGGTCATAATTAATACAACCTATTGGCTATTCAATACTACAAACTGTACATTCCTATTTTTAGTTTGGCCTCGTTACCACCCTGTTCTGCATTTGCACTCCCCTGCCCAGCAGCTGAGGGATGGAAGCCAAGAGATTGGAATTTGTCCGAAACTGAGCAAGGAACTGACTGAAAGCTCCAAGGCCCAAACTGAGGCCACACCGATTCCTTTTTCCAGACGTCCACATGCTGAAACCAAGGTCTAAACCGGACATGAAGGGGCCAGACGCACTTCCTGGCCTCTCTGCCCAGTTCACGCATAGCACCCGGGTGGAGAAGGTGGCAACTCTTACCACAAATGTTGCGCATGGGCGAAGGCAGCTGAACCCTGTCTCTACCCCGGTACATTCTTCATTTTTAATCCCATTTTTAATCCCTACTCCAGCTGGGATAGAAGCACCCGTAGCAACGGAGTATGGCGAGGTAAGGCAGGGTGGGGGGAACAGGGTTCAGTTGCCAACACGCAAATTCTGTGCTAACAATTGCCTCACTTTATGCCCACTAGATCAGGGGAGACACAAATGGCCACCCATTGCCACGGCAAGTTCACACCACAGCTCAAAAGGGTTGGGTGGCAGTACATAAAAAATTAAAACAGTGCGCGGGGAAAAGAGGCTCTGATGTTATACTGGCTGGTTCTGCCAATCCTGTTGATTTGCGCAGGCTGAAATCTAAATGAGAATGAACAGTCATTGCAGATATCCATCCCATCACTCTAGACTTGAGAGATCTACAAAGTGAGCCGGCATAATTATCCCCTACATTGCAGATGGGGAAGTGAAAAAATCGAAAGACCGTGGCTTGGAGCCATCAAATGTGTTTCTCCGCGATGTGTACTGGTAATTTGAACCAGGGGATTCCCACATCTTACGCTCTGGGCAGAGCTACATATGATTTTGGCATAAGAACATTCCTAACCCCATTCCCGACCAGGAATTGGGGTTGGGGATGGGACTTGCGGAGCAGAGGGGTCAGCAGGCTGAAATGAGATACTAATCTCTCTTGTACCTGCTGCCAGTTCACCCATGCAAATGTTCTTTGAAGGCTGATCTCAACTGGCCTTGCTCCAGTTTAAGAGCCCACCTGGGGGGGAAATGAACTGAAAGCTGCTTGGAGTCATTGGCAGGGAGGAGGATTAAGCAGCCCACCCCTATCCACTAGCATATTACAATAGCATTATGGGATATGCTAGACCAGCAACATAGCATTTCAGTCACTACAGTAGCTTTCAGGCAGGTCTACCAACAAGACACACATCCCAAAATAATCCTGGAAGGAGCAGCAGCCACTGGATGTGCAGGAGCCAACCTAACACATTTTGAAGCAGCCCCTAAACCAGAATCCTCTGCAACAAACAACCAGAAACAGGATCCCAGAAACAACAATGTTATTAGGAACAACTATAGAAGATAAAGAGACAGAACATTCTTTGTTGTCAATTCAGACACAGGAAGGGAAAGAAAACAACACTGCCACATTTGGGAAACAAGGGCGAGTATCGCAGACCACAAATCCACACATATCACTACGCATTTCTATTATTTATTATTATTAATTACTACTACTAAAACAATTTATTACTCATCCTTCACCCTAAGGTCTCGGGGCAGGTAACAGTGACAACATAATATGGAATTCAGTCTTAAGCAACTTAAAATTACAGAAATAAGCTAGGCCTTAAAAATCTGCATCACGCATGTCTAGAAATTAGTGTAGTACCTAGCACATTTCATAAAAAATATTATAGCACTTCAACTGTGCAAATCATTTTACAATCCACAGAAGGCAAGGTGTACAACTTCATGTAAAATTAAAAAAAGATCTCTACTGAGACAACTCATGGTTCCACACCCTGTATATATTATGGACAAATAAGCAAATTTTCATAGAGCTGCTTATCTAACATAATTTGGTCTGCCTCTGTTAGTCATAGGGAAGATGCTATGTAGGGCACTGAATTCCTCCCCACATCCCAGGTTTGAGATTTCACCAAGCACTGCCCATCTGCTTGTAGGTATCTGTTTTCGAGGTCTTCGACCTTAACCTTAAGCCCACGGGATGTACCTAGTCTGACAAGGGCAGGCCTATCCCTATATACAAATGGTGCAGAGAAGCAATTAAAGAGAAGAGTCGGTGGAAGAAGATTGGAAGAAATTCAAAGACTATTTGCAGAAACATTGTAAAATTAATGAATGTTAAAATGATGTCGGATTGAAATGAAGCGGCCTTAGCAACAAGGTTAATAAGAATATGTAAAAATGGATTGATAACGGATGAAAATATAAAGTTATAATATGTTGAGATATAGAATTAAGATAAAAATAAAGAGGGTAAGGATTTGCTGAATTAACCATGTGAACGGGAATACAAAACAGGGAGGTGTGAGGAGGTCGGGGGAATACCGTAAGTAAATGAAATCTAAGATATGAAAAGATTGATTTGTTTTTAACTATTTTCTATTTATTTTTTCTGTATTTTACATTTCCCCCCCCATGTATTTTTGTACTTTTTGTATTTTTCCTTTCTCTTCTTTTTTACTCTAACTTTTTTCTTTTTGTAAAACTTTAATAAATATCTTTAAAAAAAAATTTAAAGTTTCATTCTAGGACTGGAGAGACTCAGATTCAAATCTCCACTCAGGCATGGAACTTGCAAGGCAGTTTTGAGCATGTCATTCATCTGCCTCACAGGGCTGTTGTTAAGATACAATGGAGGAAAGAGATGAACCATGTATGTTGCTTTGGAGGATGGACGAATAAATAAATATTTTCTGTCCTGCACTTGAGGGCTGCTGTGATGCGCCAGGATACGGGGGCAAATAATGAAGGGGTTAATTACAGGATTACTGAGATCATGTACTTGAAGCACTTTAAAGGCCAGAAAGAACATAAATGCAGCTATAAGGGCCCAGTAGAAATTATTTACTTTCACAATGCCAAGGCACTTTACAAGGCAACAACACACAACATCAGAAAGAAAAGTCCCTGCCCCAAGGAGCTTCTAATCTTAAATTTGCCTGGTTGGTTTTTTTTTTATAAAGAAAACAAGTAAAGGCAGCTGTTGTTAAGAATTCATTAAGAGAAGACACCGAGTATACATTTAAGGAATAGGAATAATAATAACAACAACAACAACAACAACAATAATAATAATAATAATAAAGGTGGGCTCTCCTTCCTTGGAGGTTTTTAAGCAGAAGTTGGATGACAATATGTCATGTCAGTTGAGATTCCTGCATTGCTGGGGGTTGGACTAGATGACCCTCAGAGTCCCTCCCAACTCCATGATTCTATTATTCTATGCTGTGAAGCAGAAAAGTTTACATGAGTAGAGCGTGCCATTTTAGGGAGTGAAGCTTATTTTTTGCCATTTTCTTCTGCGAGGGGTCTTGAAAATATGTCTGAGGAATTCAAATCTGCTGTTATTTTTGTGTTTGGACAACATTTAGCTTGGTTAGTCTACGTCTGGAAAACCATTTTAATTCTACCTTCTGAAAACATCAGGTAACACTAAATAACAACTATTAATAAATTACACAACTAAAGCACTTGGCCATCCTTTTTAACGATTTCTATGCGATTTTACACCGGTGTTACCCACCAAACATCCTATTAAATCTTTTGAATTCCCAAGTCACGTTACAACTTTTGAGCACCCCTCAAGGTTTGAAAGGTGTAAGTTGAAAAAGTCACCCCGCCCTGTGGCAGAGCAAGGCCCGCACCGAGCCAGGCTGTTTGACCCAACAAGGAGCAGCAGCCCGAGGCTCCCGCTCTTCCTCGACCCAACCCAGCACCTCCGCCCTTGGCGGGCAGAGAAGGAAGACTTGCAAGCCATGTTTGCGCTTGAGAAGGGAGGGCAGCCCTTCCCCCAAACCCAGTTTAGGTCGGGGCGACCTAAGAGAGGAAGGGCACCAGCTTTCCTGAGATTCAGGCCCCCTTGAATTAAGAGGGGCCGCTTCACAACCTGCTATAGGTGTGTGGCAGGGAGTCCCCCGCCTTGCTGGCTTCAGGCGGAGCAAGGCCCGCCTCGCCCGGGGCTCCGTTTCCAGCAGAGACGCGCCCGATGCCCGCCAGCGCCCGCAGCAGCCGGGCACGAAGGCGCAGCTGCGGCCTCCCCCTGGTGCAACCCTCTCACCTGGCAGGTAAGCCCCCAGGAAGGCTGTCAAGGAAGGTCCAGGGAACGCCCAAGCGCTGCGTGTCCTCCTCTTGCTTTCTCAGCCGTGCTCTGCTCGCCTAACTCTTCCGAGAAGGAAGAAAATAACTGAAGAGCCCAGAAGAGGAGGAGGAGCTGAACTTTCTCCTCCTTCCTCCTCCTCCTGGGCCCTCCCACTTGGCGGCGGCAGCTGCAGCAACAACAGCGTCGGATTTCAAGCTGCAAACATTTTCGGGTGGAACAAATGACAGGTCTGCTGAGTAACCGCTCTGCCCATGAAAGAAATCTCTCATACACACGTGCACCTCCTCTTGCTAAAGCCCCGCCACGCCCGCGCTCGCTTCGGAATATTTAGCTCAGGCGATTCTTAAGTCCGCTTCTGTTACCAACGGGTCATTCCATATCAAGTGATCCATTTTTTTAACCTCGTGTCATCCAGTTTTCTTAATATTTTGCACATTTCTAGAATGACCAAAACTAAGTTTAAATCTTGTTGTTTAGTCGTTTAGTGGTGTCCGACTCTTCGTGACCCTATGGACCAGGCACTCCTGTCTTCCACTGCCTCCCGCAGTTAAGTTTAAATCTAACACTCAACAATTTGGGAATTCCTTTGCCTGAGCCAATTGTATGGATCTGTCCCAGAAAAGACACCCATTCACACCCCACCAGGCAGCTAACTGGGAACTTTAAAAGTGTGCTGCACATTCCGGGGGGGGGGGGGAATACGACTAAGGCGTGTCCATTAGAGACCTTCAGCACAACAAAATCTCTTTCTACTTAACGATGTAACAATGCTGAAATAAACAGCACCTTCCTTAAACCAATCCTGTTCATAAAAAGACAAATCCTACCAAAAGGAGTGACATCTGTTATTAGCACAGAGCAAGTATCTTGTGTTAATGTTCATGTGCCTCTGTGTCACAACAGAAGTTGTGTCATCCAGAAGTTGGAGCTTATTTCCAAAGCAACAGGCAAATCACACTCCAAGGAAACTGGTATGACACACATGCCCTTTCATTGGTCTCACTTTTTTACATAGTTTTAAAAAAATTGTTTCTAGAGTCATTACTTCAGTTATTACATTTATATACCATGCTATAACCATAGTTCTGAGTGGTTCGCACATTCAGTTAAAAAACAAAAAGAAAGTGTTCATACAAACACTGAAATAAATAAAGATAAAATCCACCACAATACTAAAAAAACCAATACGACAAGGATTAAAAATATTGGTACTCCATCTTAAATCCAACGTCTTGCTAAAACGATAACTTTTTTTTACTTACTTCCTAAAGGACCATAGATGAATTTGCCTTATTAGCAGGTTCCAAACAGGGGTGCCTCTACCCAGAAGGCTCTACACCTTGTAACTGCCACCCACAGGGTGCCAAGGGTTGTATGTGGAATACAGTGGCACCTCAGGTTAAGAACTTAATTCATTCCGGAGGTGCGTTCTTAACCTGAGGTACCACTTTAGCTAATGGGGCCTCCCGCTGCCGCCACGCGATTTCTGTTTTCATCCTGAAGCAAATTTCTTAACCCGAGGTAATATTTCTGGGTTAGCAGAGTCTGTAACCTGAAGTGTCTGTAAAACGAGGTACCACTGCACTGTATGTGGGAGGAGTTATTTATTTGGATTAACAAAACCATGTAGGGGTTTAAAGGTCAAAAAGAGCACTTCTGAGCCCAGAAACTAGCAGACAGACAATGTGGTTCTTTTACGTGGTCTTAGCAGACAGCACCTGTTAAAATTCTGGCTCCTGCATTTTGAGTCAGCTGATGTCCAAATTGTCTTCAAAAGCAGTTCCAACACAGCATATATTATGGGGAAAAGGCTTCTGCCAATTCTGCCATGGCAGTGTAAGGAGTAAAGTTCCTGAGCCTGGATGGCAGAGACCCTTTGCCCACATTTATTTACAATCTATATGGTGGGAAGGGTGGGGGTGTCTAGTAGCAGGAACCAGGGACTTTATAAGCTGAGAAAATTGAGCACAGGCATGATTAGGTAGAGAAATTGTAGGCAAAGCAGTATGTGGACAGAAGGGCATGAGAAGAGGCTTAAAATGAAACTCCTGGACACAGGCCTGGGCAGTCTCTATGGAGGTCCTGGGCTGCCCAGACAACAAAAGCCACCCCCCCGGCCCGGCTGATGTGGTCCAAAGGAAAGCACAGCAATACATTTGGCACCAGCTTGGCTGCAGGAGTTGCCGGAAGGAGGCGTATAAGACTCCATCCAACCATTTTAGGGACTCCACTCTGGATTTGTGCAGGGTTTACTTCAGGCAGTTTTATTTTAACGCCCCGGATCCAGTGAAGGAAATGGGAATAGTGTGGACCTGCATATGATCCTTCTCCAATTATAGAGGTACCTCCAATTCCCTTTCACAGAATCACTTAGAAGCAGGGCTTTTTCCACCCGGAACTCGCCAGAACTCAGTTCCGGCACCTCTCAGGTGGTGACCATTGTCATTATAAGAGAAGAAGGGAGGCGTTCATGGTGAGTTCCGGCATCTCTTTTTCTAGAAAAACAGTGCTGCTTAGAAGCTTCCTCATATCAGCTCAGGCCATCTAACCCAGGACTGTCCTCTCTGGCTGTTAGCAGCTCTCCAAGGGACCAGACAGAAGCTTTGCCCATCACCTGTTTCCTGATCATTTCAAATGATGCCTTCTGTTGACAATACAAAAGATGTGTTTGCCTGCTTCATTGCAGCCCCTCCCATAGCCATATGGAATTCAGGGTCAGTTTCCTTGGAAGAAGAGAGTATGAGAATGTCTATTGCAGCTGTAAAGACAACCCTGACTGCTGCCTTGAGCCTCACATTTACCAACTGAGCCAGAACGACACACATATTTTTAAGGTCTCCAATCTGCTTTTGCAAGGTGGGTGTGACTTGCAGAAAAGCCTTTGCATTCCAGCTACATTCCAAGTAGCTGGCAATCGAAACAAGACTGAAGGGTTTTGGGGTTTTTTTGCTCAGCCCAAACAGTTGCTGTTTCTCAAAAGATGACACTTTAAGCCCACCAACAATATTGATGGTAATTTCCTGTCATCACCAGGTGCTTCTGGTTGGTCCTGATTATTTAATTATTTACTTTAATGGCATATCCTTTCTTTATAAAAGCAAACAACGCTGTTTACAACAAACGTGCGAGTGCTGGGCAGGTGTTTGCAGGCCCTGATGGACTGGATGTGGGCAAACACATTCAAGCTGAATCCAGAAAAGACAGGTCTTCTGTGTTCCAAGTTCTCAAATCCAGGAGGTGGGAAGGCAGCCTTTTCTGGGTGGGGTTGCCCTCCTTTAGAAGGAGCAGTTCTGTAGCGTGGGGGTACTCATGGATCCAGTGTTGTTGCCTGAGGCCCAGGTGGCCTCGGTGGCTATTGCCATCTATGACTGGTTTGCCAGCTGCAGCAAACTTTTAGATGGAGATGATGTTGTGGCAGATTCCAGATTGGATTGTTGCAATGAGCTCTGTGTGAGACTGCCACTGAAAACGACTCAGAAATTTCAACCAGTCCAAATGCAGCAGCCAAATTATTGGCTTGGGTTGCCTCCTATAACCTCTGTTCTAAAACAGCTGCATTGGCTGCTTGTTTGTTTCTGGGCCCAATATAAGGTACTCACACTGGTGTTTAAACCCCTCAATTACTTCAGCCCCAAATATCTGAAAGACTGTCTCCTTCCCTATAGATCCACTGAGGTGCTAAGGGCAACAAAGAGGGAAGTTCTACCTCCTTCAGAGGTCTGGGTGCTGGGTCCACTATACAGTTTTTGGCGATTGCTAAAGATGCACTTTTTATCCTGGTCTTTTGTGTGTTTTCAAGACCCACCCTGTTCCAATGACTGAAATCTGTTGTAACCGCTTTTAATTCTAAATTTTTAATTATTGTATCCTGTGCTGGGAACTGGGGGTGAAAGGTGGGTAAGAAATGTATTTTAGACCCCAGTCAAGCTGGCAAAAATTTACCATACGCCCAATAACAAATGTTGGAAATGTAAGGAAACTGAAGGTACCTTTTACCACCTTTGGTGGACGTGCCCTAGGATTAAGGCCTTCTGGGAAATGATTTATAATGAAATGAAAAAGGTGCTTAAATGCACTTTCGTGAAGAAACCAGAAGCCTTCCTCCTGGGCATGGCAGGCCAATCGGTGTCAAGGAAAGATAGGACGTTTTTTATGTACGCTACAACAGCAGCAAGAGTACTCTTAGCAAAGTATTGGAAGACACAAGAACTACCCACACTGGAAGAATGGCAGACCAAGGTGATCGACTATATGGGACTGGCGGAGATGACTGGCAGAATCCGTGACCAAGGGAAAGAGACGGTGGAAGAAGATTGGAAGAAATTTAAAGTTTATCTTAAGAATTGTTGTAAAATTAATGAATGTTAAAATGTCTAGGGTAACGCAAAATAGAATTGCAGTGACAAACAATTGGATATGAGGAAAAAGATTTAAAGAAAGTGCTATAAGAAATTGAAATTAGGGGTTGCTGGAATGATTTAAAACAGGGATGCAGAAAGGGGAGGTATGGGGAAGTCGCTGAAAGAAGGTTTAAGGAAAGAAAGGTCAAGAAATTATACGTGTTTATATGTTTGTTTGTTTATGTATTGTGTTGTATTGTCTTTTAATATGTGTTGAAAAACCAAGTAAAAATTTATAAAAAAAAAGAAATGTATTATTTTATATTTTTTATATTTATGTGTATTTTTTTTTGCGTGTAGAACTTACTGCAGAAATAACAGTCTGAAAACTAGACCAATATATACATAGCCCTCTTGTGGCATGTAGGAGTTATTTCAGCATACTAAAAACACCTAGAAACTTCTGAAGCAGAGCTGGCTATCACAAATATTTTTGTCTGTACATTCTACATAATTTAGGAACAGTTTCTTTTTTATAATTTTTCCTAGTTCCTCCCCCCCTTAAAGATTCCTGCATTGCAGGGGGTTGAACTAGATGATCCTCACGGTCCCTTCTAACTCCACGATTCTATGATTCTCTGTACAAGCACTCACTGCTATATCATGGTTCCAAAATCAGTGGGGTGGGGTTAAAAGAAAACGCATGCATCTTAAATGGAGAAAAGTACAATATGGAAGAAAATACAAAATAAATATTTGTCTGGGCGATACTCTGTTTCTAGATTTGTGTTCTAAATGAAAGGGAAGAGGTTTACTCATTTCCTGGTTGCCATGACTATCCAAGGCAGGAAAGCCTTTGTATATTGGAACACAAAGTGGTTCCTTTCTTTCCCTCTTTCTGCAAAGAACCAAAAATTATCTATATACGTACGTTTGGGCAAGTTGGACAGTATACGTTTTTGTAGCTAGTAACTTTTTCCACTTTAATCTCTTTTTATTATTGATGACTTTCAATTTTTGATCCATTTGTTTTAAAATTTTGTGATTTAACATACAAATTTACAGAATTAAATAGATATCAATTTAAAACCACAAAACATCCTAAAAATGCAACGGATGCAAAGCAAGAACACTAGTCACAAACAGCATTCAGCCCAGTAAGAACAGTTTTATGCAGATGGAATAATTGTAACCCACTTACCAAACGAGCATAACATCTTCATACCAGTGTCGGCAGCCACAGAGATTGCATGGGGAATCTCCAGCTTCCTTGTGTGTCGGGCAGATCTCTGTGCAGTCTTCCTCTCTTAAGTCACAGCTGGGTTGTGCCACAGAATGAATCCTCATGTAATATCCCTTAGGTTGCAAGATCAGGACTTGTTGGAGGAGGCGTGAGCCCTGATTCCTATGGTCATTTTTGGAACATCATCCAGGTGTGACAATAGGTTCTGTGGTCCCAAAGAGGATTCAAATGAAACAGCATATAGCTGTGTCTGCAACATACCGCTGGATAGGATGACTCATTCAACACTCTGCTGCCACCATGTGGAGACTTGCCTGTTGGTTAATTAGTCTAGGGCAAAGGATTGCCCTATACACCATACATGTAGAGAGCATTACAAGCACATTTCCACACTAAAGTATCCTGGGAACTGTAGTTTGTCCTCCCAGAGTTACAGTTCCCAGCATTCTTAACAAACTACAGTTCCCAGGATTCCTTTGGGGGTGTTTTAAATGTATAGTGTGTACACAGCATACACACACACACACACACAGAGAGAGAGAGAGAGAGAGAGAGAGAGAGAGAGAGAGAGAGAGAGAAAATCTAAATCTAAACCTAAATATCCATAGCTTTGCTATCCTTCATGTGCAATATACTTGCTGGGCATATTGTTGTCCCAATCACCAAAGAGAATGATGAATTATGTAACTACAGACTGGCCAGTCTAGTGATTTTACTATTGTTATCAACCTGGAAGTACAACGCAATGAACAAAAAGAGCTCATATTTAGTTTGCTCCAGTTTCCCAACAGAGGGAGCCCTTCATCAAGAGTTTGCAGACAATAGTGTTGGTCAGATAGGAGAAATCCCAAACCTTTTGTTTCACGTGTGCCAATGACTGCAGTTCAGCAACGACTAAAAAAGGAAAAAAAGTTTGTAGAATGAAAGAACACAGAGTGGCTACTCAGCCATTTTGAAGCAGGCAAAAGAAATATCATTAGTTTCTTGAATGCACATTATGACCCCTGAAATAACCACCATCATTATGTGAATGATAAAGGAACTATGCATACTTTTTTGTGCGCACCCTACGTGCAAAGGGAATGCATGTGCCTGTAAATATATTATAGACAGGGAGCTCCAGTCAATCAGTTGATGCTTCCCCCTGAAAAATGTGGCTTTACCCAGTATGGGAATAATACAATAATACAATAAGTGGGAGGAAATCAGGCTCCAAATGTTTCACTCAGGTTCACATGCAATTTGTTTCAGTGTTTTGGGATGGGTGGATCAATTGTCACATTCTGCTCTTCCTTTTTCCATGCCCACTGTCTCCTCAGTGCAGTAATTTATTTTCTAGCTTTGATAGTAACTATTTCTGATGCACTCCTGAATGAAGGATTCTCCCTTCATAGTGCAGGGTGCTGGAAAAAAGTCATTTCTGAAACTGGCCCCTGAGTAAGATACCTTTGCAACGTGGAGAGGGCTTTATTGTGCACCTTATTCCTGTGGCCAACTTCAGGAGGACGTGTCTGAAAAGATTGAGAGCAAGTTCTACATCACCTTGGTGGAGGGGATGGAGGATCGAGAGACAGCTTCCCAAGGACTGGAAGGGTATGATGGTGTCAACCCAAAGGTCTGTCAAGGGGTTGGACTAGATCAGATGGAACTCCCTTCCACTGGACAGTTGGGGCCAAACACTTCAGAAACCAAGAGGAAGGGAGCACCTAGTCTCCAACACTCAAGGAAGCTCCATCAAACTATGTCTTGTGGTTCCTTTTCCTGTTGAGCATTTTGTGCGTATGTTTAGTGCTATCAGCCCATATAGATTTTTTTCAATCTATATTCCTTATTGTCAATAAAATTTGTATGTGTGGCAGAAATGTATTGGTGGTGGAATTCCTAGTGGGTTCTTTTGGCAACTGCCTTTTAAGCTAAAAGGAATATTGGATACAGTCCATACCACATTTGTTGAAGATAAGGAAGAACCTATCAGAGCTGAGAGAGAGAGAAATCTAAATGGTTACTTTCCTGTTTGTACATTGTTCCAAAAGATAGTTAATCTGCTTGCCTGAAATCCACAGACAGCATGGCCACAGCCACTAGGCAGCCGAGCAGTTTAAACCCATGGGTCCACAGAGAGGATATTGTTCCTTAATTTCCTTATACTGCAATCCTTCACATCAGCGGCGAGGAACCTGTGACCCTCCAGATGTTTGGACTACAATTCACAATACAATCGGCTCAGAAGAACTTTTGGCAAAGTGTAGCAGAGATGCGGGTTAAGATACTTATTTTTAATGTGACTGCAGATGTTGATGTCACTGACATTTCAGCCCTGCCCTTAAAGCCGATATTCGCAGGGCACCTTGCAGCAAACCCCACACTTAAGTTGTGACAAGGATATGTGTCCTCAGTTTCACCCGTGAAGCGTTGGAGAGTAAGATAGTGTGTCCCCAACGCATTTCAGGCCCAGTGACGCAATGTCGCAATCCAAAGCAACATCAGTGTTACATAAGGCAAGCCTGCCAAGGAATTCATCAAGTGTGAATCTACCAAAAAACACAAAAAAAACCTGGACCGTTTCTCTTAGTGAAATCCTTATGGATCTAATTGAAACCATCTGACAAAAGCCCTTCATCGTTAACGGAAATGCAGCACAACCAAAGAAAGGCCAGCAGGGGGAGAAAAGTTTCTCAATCGTTTGCAGACAACTTGGAGGGGAATGGGTATTTGGCAGGCAGCTGTGGATTCTCTGACTTCCACAGCCAAGTTGGGCAAAAGGTATCCTGTGTGCACATCTTTGCTGCATTGCAAATTGGGAGCAAGCTCTATTTCCTCTGGGGCCTGCTTTGAGCGACCCCATATATATAGTCTTTGTCCCATGTTACTAATACTATGGTTTCCTTGTATCATCCATTTCTTCCCACGGTCCTGCATTTTACACACATTTTATTTCTCTCTGGATCAAGAAATGTTTGGTGAGACTGTGGGAGCTAGATACTGTAGTTCCTTGGCACATGGAGGCAGTCTGATGCTTTGTTGCTCTCACAGAGTGGAAAGCGATGATGGAGAGGGATCTGGAAGGCAAGCAAATTGTTCTCTGTGTTTCCATCTCTCTTGAAACACACCTTTTCCATCTCAAGAAAAGATGTGCATGCCATGCCACTCCATCTGCCTGTCTCCTGAGGAAGACAATGACAGTTATTATGTATATGGACAGGGCTTTTTTCCAGCTGGAACGTGCCGGAACAGCACCTCTCAGCTGGGCCCCAGAAGTGGAGGAAGAGACCTGACCAGCTTCAGCAAAGCCCCGTTGTGCCTCCGGGTCACGAGGAGTACCCAAAGGCGATGTTCTCTATGGGCTCTGGAGAGGGTCTCCTCACAAGCCGGAGGCGCATCGGAGCTTTGCTGAGGCTCTTCAGCCCCCCAGAAAATAGCAGATGCGTGGGAAAGCGGCGCCTCAGCTGAGTAAGTCACCAGCTGGTCTGGCTCACATGAGGCTTGTTAAGCTGCAGAAGGCTCACCTCACCTCAGCGGAACAGCCTCAACAAGCTTCTGGCTGGCAAGGAGACCTGACCCTCAGCCTGAAGAGATTCTCTTTGGGCTCTGGGGTGGGTCTTCTGAGGGAGGTGCGTTCTGGCAGCTTTTTGTCTAGAAAAAAAGCACCATATACAGTCCTTTTCCTAAGTTCTCAAAACACGTCACCCATATTACCATCAACCAGGTTTAGATGCTCTAAACTAGTACCCTCAAACCTTTTCAAGACCCAGGACCCACTCTTAACTTAAACATACATTTGCAAACCCAGTTCTTAATCCTAGAAGCGACAGCGGCCACATCCCATGACTTTGACTGGCTACTTAAACCAGGGGAGGGTGGCTACCCTCGAACCCTCAGTGAGTCAGGGCCTTCCCTTGCATGCGAAGACAGGCTCTGGCGGATTGAGAGGACAAGGCCGATATTGGGTCCAGTGGTCAAGAAGGCGGTTTGCACATACTGTTGAGGGAAATGGGGGGGGGGGCAGATGGGGCTTGTCAACTCTGAATTTAAACCTCCGCTGCCTTGCAGCTGTAGTCATTCATGAGAAAGGCTTCGGGAGCAAATCCTGAGGGAAAATCCGTACCTGCTGCTTTGAAGGACATCTTTTTGAGAGGAAAAAGCTAAGGGGGAAATCCAGAGTGGAGTCCCTAAGATGGTTGGATGGTGTGTTGTGCACCTCCTTCCAGCAACTCCTTCAGTTAAGCTGATTGCTCTGCTCTCCTTTGGATTATACCAGTAGGCTGAGAGGGAGGCCCTGTTGTCCAGGCAGCCCAGGACCTCCATACACACTCTCCAGGCTTGTGCCCTGGGGAGGTCACAAAGATGTTGCTAACACAGCAACAACAATGCAGGAGGCAGCAGTTACGAGTTTCTGCAGCTACAGCAGGCACTGTGATTCTCCAGCAGTTCGACTTCACCCCCAGAAGCACACTCCATTGACTCTCAAGATAAACAGATGCCAGCAACCATATATTTGCATAGGATCAGGCCATGACCCACTAGGGGTCTCGACTTACCAGTTGAAGACCAGTGCTCTAAAACCTTTCTGCATGGAGTGTCTCTTGGAGATGGCCTCATGGGGGGCAGTAGTACCTGATCCAGAAAGATAATACTGCCACATGGATCTTCCTGGTAGAGGTCTTTCTCACAACTCCCCACCTGGAAGCAGCGCCTTAAGATTTCCTCAGTGCAGCTCCATGGAGGAACTCTGTGCAGAGAGAACTGTACCATTGCTTCAACTGGGACACATTGTAAGGTAGGCCAGAATTATTGACCCTAACTGTACTAGAGATTGAAGGGGGGGTGGCAGAGGGGGCTGAGAATAAGCATTAACATGATCACACCAATCATTTCATGTGTTTATATGTTTACAAAAGCTGCATGTTCATAGGAAATAATAGGATTGGGGAGTGCAACAGAGAAAAATGACAACGTTGGTAAAAGCACCTGTAACATAGTCACAGAATTGTAGAGTTGGAAGGGGTCCTGAGTGTCATCTAGTCCAACCCCCAGCAATGCAGGAACCTCAGCTAAAGCATCCGTGACAGATGGCCATCCAACCCCTGCTTAAAAACCTCCAACATGTCAATAAATGGAGTTCCACAGGGCAGGGGCTGCTATGCTAAATGCTCAGTCCCTGGTAAACAGACTGATAGGTGCCTGTCAGTTGGCGCTCCTAAAAGTGAATGTACATACCACTCAAAGAAGGTCAAGAGACTGGCTTCCGCCACTCCACTTTTCCAGGACAATGAGGGGAAATACTGAAATGAAACATGGGGGAAATACCTGGCATGGGCACACCCTTCATTTCACTCTATCTCTTTGGCTCATTTATCACACTCTGCAGTGACAGCTGCAAACCCTCCCTACCCCAGAATCCTACTGTTTCCTTTACAAGACAGAGTAACTGCATTTTACCTCCCTTTGCTTCTCAACCAAAGCTTATCATTGTGTGGTATTGGCGCTAAAGGGAAATGTTTTCCATTTGTTATCTCTCAGTGTTCCTTGCCGTTTCAATCTATTATTGTAAAGGCAGAGATTAGACTTTCTCTTGCGGCATTTTGTTTTCCTTTGCAGCTTTTTGAAGCTTATCGCTGAACCAATGCAATCCAAGTAATGGCAGCTCGAAGAGGCATTCCCTTCCCATCTGCGTCAAATTAAAAGTCTCGCTCGTAATTAAATGAAACGAGAAAATCAAGGAGCTCTGATCTTAGTCTTCTTAGAACCAGAATTCTCCGAAAGAGAAAATGGCAATTGAGTGGGGCATTTTCAGATCACACTAGCATAATGGGAGGCATTATTACCATAATAACATTTTATAGTAATAATCTTTCAGAGTAATGTGGTAGAACATGTTTTGTCTGAAGTGGGAGAAATTGAGGTTTCGGGAACTGTCAAAATAAAGGGAGAAATTATGCCCATTCCTGTGCATATTTATTCAGAAATACGTCTCAGTGAGAGCAGCGATGCTTACTCCCAAGGAAGTGGGCATATGGTTTCAGCCTTAATAGGATATATCTTTTAAAATGTGCTTAACCTTATTGCTTCAATCTAGCCTGCTCAGACAGTAAGATCTCCTCCAGAGATTACCCTCTCACAAGAAGTCTTGTTTGGAAACATGATATGCAGCTAGGGACATAAAGTTTATTGTGGTATAAGCTTGATAAATTCCCAGTTTATTCATTTCAGTTTGCAAGTGAATTAAAATCAGAACAGTGACTGAATTCCAAGCTGTTTTAGCAAATAAAAAATGGTGGGGGAGAGATACAGACAGAAGGTTAAAGAGAGACCCTTATTCCACTTCCCAGGTTAGCACCAGCATGAAATTCCTCATCTGAAGAACTGGGATATTATATATATATAAAAAGTTATTTTATGTCCTGCATAAATTGACAGTGCAATCCAAACCCAAGATGCATCAGGATGACAGTTTGGATTTGGCAGATCGTAAGCTTTCCTGACCGAGCCCACCTAAGTCCCTCACCCCTCCTGAGCTGTGCCCAGGATGGCTGTCTACCAGCTCCACCTGGTACACCGGCTGAGACCCTACCTGCCGAAGCACTGTCTCACCAGAGTGGTACATGCTCTGGTTATCTCCCACTTGGTCTACTGCAATGAGCTCTATGTGGGGCTACCTTTGATGGTGACTCAGAAACGACAACTAATGCAGAATGCGGCAGCTAGACTGGTGACTGGAAGTAGCTGCCAGGGTCATGTAACAACGGTCCTAAAGAATCTACATTGGCTCCCAGTGTACCCACATTGTACCTAATGTTACCTACCTTAGTGCCTACTTTCTCCCTAGCAAAGTCCTACAGTGTCATCACATTTCTTTCAGTTCTTTGAAGAGGGTATCACACCTGAAGAATTTGCCTCAAGCATTGCAATGCCCACCCAGGCCAGACTGGAACCTAGAAGTACCTGCTACGGACTAGCAAAGTAAACAGGCTGTGAAATATACTCAGAGTCGCGAAGTGATTTCATGCTCTTTATTCAGCTCATAGTGGTGAGGAGGAATGAATGAATGTCCCATCAAAGTATCTGCTTTATATACATTATTTACACAATGGGCTGCACATGATTGGCTAATTCCGGAATTCTACTGTAAGCCAATCAGGTTGTGGATTCACTTCTATCTGGAGCATGATTGGGTAGTTCCTGCCAACCAATCATACTGCTGCATTGTTCTAGGACCAATCAGACTGCTGCATTCTGAATCCTATTGTTCTAGGACCAATCAGACTGCTGCAGTTTGGATCCTATTGTTCTAGGACCAATCAGACTGCTGCAGTTTGGATCCTATTCAACTCAGTACATAACACCCCTCCCCTCTAAGTTCCAGTCCTGCCCGGGAGGTTGCATTCATAGTCCTCGAGGTACGCTGGCGGCCTACGTGTGCGTTGCGGCCTGGGGTGTTCCCTGGTCCGGGGTTCAGGTTCTGGCTCGTGTTCCAAGGATGCTGGCTGTGATGGGGCTATTTGGTCTGGCGCAACTGGCTCGCTCAGTCGTGGTTCTGGTTCTGGTGTCCTTTCGGCCTCGCAGGTCCTCTCTGTATTTACTGATTCTGCCTCTCCTGCTGGCCCCTCGTGCTCTATGGGCCTCACTGCCCCTCTGTTCCCTTGGGACTCCTCTGAACTTTCCTCCTCCTGGTTTTCTCCCGGGAATCGTCGCCGTATCTGGTCGCAGTGACGGCGCCAGCATTGCCCTCCATCTGTTAGCACCTCGTACGACACGGGGCCAGTGACCCTGGTGACTGTGGCGGGTACCCATGCTGGGCCTGCCCCAAAATTCTTTGCGTACACTGGGTCCTGGGCCTCGAAGGTCCGGGGGTTCCTGCCTTCCCCCACTCCTACCTCATCCTGAGCTCTATCGGGGTGAAGGCGGTCCAATCTGATTGCAAGGTGCCGACCCATTAGTAGTTCAGCGGGGCTCCAGCCAGTCGTTGAGCTGGGGGTGCTGTGCTGTGCTAGAAGGAATGTGGCAAGGCGGTACTCCCAATCCCCTTGCGTCATGCGGCGAAGGGTGTCCTTGGTGGTCCGCACCATGCGTTCTGCTTGGCCATTGGTGGCAGGATGGAATGGCGCCGAACGGATGTGGCGGATGGCGTTCTGCGCTGTGAAGGTTTGGAATTCTCCTGACGTAAATGCAGTCCCGTTGTCTGAGACGAGAGTGTCAGGGAGCCCGTGGGTTGCAAACAGCCTGCGTAGTACCCGGATGGCTGCGGACGTAGAAGTGGACGGTACCAGTGCGACTTCCAGCCATTTGGTGTAGGAGTCCACCACTATGAAGAATGTTTTCCCCTGAAAGGGGCCAGCGAAGTCCACATGCAGGCGTGACCATGGTGCTCGGGCGGACTCCCAGGACTGGACTGGGGCCCTTGGGGGATCTGGGCGGGATTCTTGGCAGGCCTGGCAGTGTTTGACCCAGGCCTCTATCTCTCCGTCGATCCCCGGCCACCACACATAACTCCTGGCAAGGGCCTTCATTCTTACTACCCCTGGGTGTGTCTCGTGTAGGGCTGTGAGGACCCTTTTGCAGAGGGGCTGGGGAACAACGACCCTGCTTCCCCATAACAGGCACCCCTTGTGGGCCGACAGTTCATGTTTGCGGGTTGTGTAGCCGGCGAATTCTGGCCCGGGGCTGCTGCTGGGCCATCCCCTCCACACCCAGTCCAGGACCCGGGAGATGACCCTATCTTTCTTGGAATGGTGTGCAACTTCTTGTGCCTGAATGGGGCGGTCGGGAAGCAGCTCCAGGCTCATAACCTCTTGTGCAGGTGCTGGGTCGGGGCCTGTTTCCGGTAGTGGTAGCCTGCTGAGGGCATCCGCATGGCCCATCGCCTTCCCCGGACGGTGAATCAGTGCATACTGGTAGCTGGCAAGGAAAATTGACCACCTGAGGACGCGAGGAGACAGCACTTGGGGGGTCTGCTTTTCAGGGGCAAATAAGCCAAGCAACGGCTTGTGGTCAGTCACCACGGTGAAGGGCCGCCCGTACAAGAAATCATGGAATTTTTTTACTCCCTTCACGATTGCCAGACCCTCCTTGTCGATTTGCGAGTAGTTCCGCTCGGTTGCGTTGAGTGTCTGGGAAAAGTATGCCACCGGTACCTCTCTTCCATCCGGGAGTTGGTGTCCCAGGACAGCGCCAATTCCATAGGGCGAGGCATCGCATGCTAGCACCACCGGCAGCCTCTCGTCGAAGTGTGCCAAGACCGAGTTTGAGACAAGCAAGTCCTTGACTGCCTGGAATGCGGCCTCCTGGCGCTGGCCCCACACCCAAGGGGCCCGCTTGTCCAGGAGTCTGTGTAGGGGCTCTGCTACCGCCGCCTTGTGGGGAAGGAAGGAATGGTAAAAGTTCAATAGTCCCAAGAAGGCCTGAAGTTCAGTCTTGTTCTTGGGCGCTGGGGCATCACAAATGGCCCGTACCTTGTCCCCAGTCGGGTGGACCCCTTCTGCGTCCACCATAAATCCCAGAAAGTCCACCTGAGGCACTCCTAGTAGACATTTTTCCCGCTTCACCTTGAGACCCGCCGTCTGGAAATGGTGCAGAACGGTGCGGAGGCGGTCCTCAAACTCCTCTGGTGTGGGCCCAGCAATCAACACATCATCGAAGAAGGGGGTGACGCCAGGAATCCCTTTAAGTAGAGAGTCCATTAGATTCTGGAATATGCCTGGTGCCACGCTGACACCGAATTGCAGCCGCTTTACCCTGAATGCTCCTCTGTGCGTCACAATCGTCTGTGCCTCTGCTGTGGCCTCATCTACTGGCAGCTGTTGATATGCTTGGGCCAAGTCCAGCTTGCCAAAAATTTTCGACCCAGCCAGGGTGGCAAGAACATGGCTGACCACTGGCACTGGGTATGCATGGGCCGTGAGGGCCTTGTTTATGGTACATTTGTAGTCTGCGCAGGTGCGGACTGAACCATTAGGCTTGACGGGCGTGACGATTGGGGTTTCCCAGGGGGCATTAGGCACCGGCTCCAGCACTCCTTGCTCCACGAGCCGGTCCAATTCCTCGTCTATACGGGGTTTCAGGGCGAACGGGACCCGGCGGGCCTTGAGCCTGACCGGTCGTACTGCGGGGTCAAGCTGTAGAGCAATGGGGGGGCCCGTATACTGTCCCAATTTCCCACCGAAAACCCCCGGAAATTCCTTGCATATGGCGTCCACGTCCACTTGTAAGCTAGTGTGGTTCACCCCGGTGACGGCTAGCCCCAGTGGTCCAAACCATGCCAATCCCAGTAAGCTAATGTAGGGGCCCTTGACCACAAGCAAGTCCAGTTGCCGCGTCTGCCCTCGGTATTGCACCCTGAAGGTCCCCACCCCCATTGTGGGGACCTTACGTTTTTGGAAGTCCCGGAGGGTGAATGGGGCCGGCCTGAGTTTGGGACCCCCAGTAGGACACAGTTTCCTTAAGGTCCTTGCCGAGATTATGGATAGAGTTGAACCCGTGTCAAGCTCCATGCGGCATGGGGCCCCCTCTATCTGTACGTCAACATAAATTTTCTCTACGTTGGGGTGGGGCAACTGGTATACCTGGAAGTCCGTGAGCTCTGTCGAGTTGCCTTGGTGCGTTGGGCCCCGGGACCTGGGGCTCTTGGATTGGTCATCTGATGCCTGGCGTCGGGTGGGCCGAGCCCGACACACCCGGGCAATGTGTCCCAATTTTCTGCACTGCCTGCACTCTGCGTTGCGGAAACGGCAGGTCCTCCTCTCGTGACTTTCTCCACAGCTTGCGCAGTTCCCTCCTTCTCGTCGAGGCAGCTGTGGTATGTGGGCTGCTTGAGTGCGCTGCTGTACTCGGTGCACCTCCTCCCTGTCGGGTCCTGAGTCGTCGGTGAGGTCTTCGTGGTGGACCCTCAGTTGGGACAGCTGGCTCGGCCGTGCCTCTTGCGTCGACCTCTCGGCAGCTTCCGTTGCCAGGGCCTCCTCCAGAGCGACCTGGAACGTTAGGTCCTTCTTAGCGTAGAGGCGTCGTTGCAGCTTCTCATCCTTCAGGCCACCGACGAGGCGGTCACGAAGCATGTTCTCCAGCTCTGAGAAGTTGCAGAACCGGGCGGCTTGGCGGAGAGAGGTCACAAACCCAGTTATGGTTTCCCCAGGGGCTTGCCGCTTTGCGTAGAAGGCATTTCGACGAGCCACCACTGAGGGCTGCGGCGAAAAGTGCCCCTTCAGCTGTTCCATTATTGTTTTGGATGGAACAGTAGCGACGTCTTCAGGCGCAAGGAGAGCCCGGGCGAATTCAAACGTCTCCTCTCCGCAGACGCTGAAGAATATCGCCCTCTTCTTGGCGTCTTCTTCGTCGGTGACCCCTTTGGCTTCTAGGAGGAAGGTGAAACGGGAGGCGTACGCTTCCCAGTCTCCAGATGCTGGGTTGAATGGCGAGAAGCTGTTGTCGGTTGCCATTCTGAGTTTCTTGTGTCCCGGAGCTGAAGCCTGGAACACGGTGCGAGGCAGCGGTGCGGCAGGTGGCGGTGCTGCGGTGCTGTGTGTGGCAGTCAGCTCAGCGGGATCCCACCTTCGTCGCCAGTGAAATATACTCAGAGTCGCGAAGTGATTTCATGCTCTTTATTCAGCTCATAGTGGTGAGGAGGAATGAATGAATGTCCCATCAAAGTATCTGCTTTATATACATTATTTACACAATGGGCTGCACATGATTGGCTAATTCCGGAATTCTACTGTAAGCCAATCAGGTTGTGGATTCACTTCTATCTGGAGCATGATTGGGTAGTTCCTGCCAACCAATCATACTGCTGCATTGTTCTAGGACCAATCAGACTGCTGCATTCTGAATCCTATTGTTCTAGGACCAATCAGACTGCTGCAGTTTGGATCCTATTGTTCTAGGACCAATCAGACTGCTGCAGTTTGGATCCTATTCAACTCAGTACATAACAGGCTGCAAAGTAGGAGGCTAGGCTAGATAGGCCTGTGGTCTGATCCAGTTACGTTCTGCTGCAGCTCCTAAACAAAACTGCTCCAATGATCTGCAACATACCCTGATCAATATTTCCCTCTCTCAGATCTCGGGAGGTAGTCCGGTCCTCAATTACAAACTCTTGTCACATTGCAGGTTAAGTCTACTTCAATTCAGCCATGGCCCACAGAGAACAAATAGGCCTCAGTTGAGAGGAGATTTGTTCTGCTCAAATCCCATAAAAATCAATGGGTCACATATTAATCAAGACTAACCCATGCCCCATTGATTTCTCATCAAAGCTCTGTGGGTTTCATTTATTTCAATGAGAAAAGCACAATTAAATCCCAATGGCTTGGTGCCCTTTTGTGGGGGTCATCACATCTAGTTTCATTTAAGATCATTCAAATACTGGTTCTGCCAATAGCCATGTTGGCACCCTGTTCCTAAACACACTTGTTTCTAAGTTCATTCCACTGATTTCAGTTGAGCTTTCTTCCTAGTTAAGTGTGCATAAGGTTACTGCTTAGGAAACCCAATAGCCGCACCAAAAATACCTGCAGATTGGATCTTCTGTTTAGGACACACTTTGTACATCTATATGTTACTCTGCACTTTCTTTAAGCATTTTTTTCAGCTTACCCATTACAGCGACAGCTTATAGGTTTGCTATGGGCATTTTTAAAACAGAGCCACCAAATTTATACTTCTCCTTCCTTCTGTTGCTCAGCGTTCCTTCACATGTGTGGCTTGACCCTAATGTGTCTGAACTGTACTCACGCAACTAAATGTTACTGCATGGCATAATACAACAAAATTCCTTCTTTTCTTTTTTTCCTCTTTTCCCTTTCTCACTCCTTTATGCCGCCTGCCCCATTCTTCTCTTGTGTTGACTTACATAAGAAAGTTTCAACGAAAATGGGCTGGGGAAGGATAGGGGTGAAGAGAGCAAGTTGAAGTGAAGCATGCAGTTCAGCCTTTGTAAAAATTCATAAAATTAATAAGTATTATTAATTTATTATTGTTTTATTTTTAAAAATATTCTGGACACAGAAATCTAGCACGTCTGGGGGAAATCCTTTCTCCCTCATATGACCCTTTTTCAATGTGCAATTTCTTTTGCATGAAATAATTTTTAATTGTGCATTTATGCTTCCAGTCCATAATGGCAGCACCCAGTCAGATATTTACTACCTCAAAGAGAAGTAGCTCTTTAAATGTTTTCCAACATACAATAAATGTGAGAGGAACCCAGCGTCATAGAGTCCTACCCTGCTGTGATGTCATTTTGGCCACACAATACACAATCAGCTGCCCCAAGCCAATAGGGTGCCTTGGAAGGTCTACACATGTCCCCTGAGATGTTATTCAGCAAAAACAAGGGCCGCCTAAACAGTTAGATCAATGTAACTGAATAGAAAATATATTTTACAAAGTGGCAATATATGTAAACTGTAATCAGAGAGCCACCGGTCAGCACAAGGAATCCAAAAATGACTTAACATTTCAAGAAATGTCTTCTTCAGTTAAACCAAGGCCCATCAAATTCCTCTAGCATTCTTTCTCCAGAAGAACACATCAAAATGTCTCTTTAAAGTTAGCAGTACTAGATTTATTATTTTTAATTGTTGCAAGCTGTCTGGAGAGAGGTTCATGGGCACTATAATGGCAGGCTAGACACTTATAAACAAACAAACAAATATGGCCATTTCCTCTGCTTCTCCCCCGTTTAGCATTTGGAAATCAGAAAAATGTTGCCTCTGCATAAGGGTGTTCTGTTTTCAACTGTCATAGCTAGTAGTCCCAGTCTTTTAAGTGTTCCTTTCTACATAGCAAAATTTCACTGGCCAGAGGCACAGAGGATAAGCATAATGCAACTAGGATTTTGACATGTCCATTGGAATCTGCCTGGACTGAGGAGGAGAAGTATGCAGTCATCTCCATCACCTATTCCCATTCCAGTCAGGAATTGTGGGCTTTATTGCAGCAGAAGGAAACAATCAGAAGTCATGCCTACTTTTCAGTTGTCCCACACCAAGCATAGGGAAGCATTCTTCTTTGGAACCGCTTGGCTCAGTTTTCCAGCAAGATTATGCTGAATGAGGCATCTTGATTCTTTTCTAAGAGGGTGAGAGTGTGATTGTGCATAGGGCCAGTCCAAGAGAATTGACTCCCTGGGATGGAACAGAAAATGGCGCCCCCCACCACAAGCCAAGGCACGTAGCACCAAGGTTGGCAAAGTTATTTTGGCTCTCCTGAGACAGAAAATCATGCAAGCACATCTCTGTGTGAGTAAAAATGCAACAATGGTAAATTAAATAGCTAACAATTTGCTTTCCTTTCATGACAGCCATTCCAGGCAGCTGATTTTGGCTATGTGACTTTGTCTAACGGTAGGGCTGGCCCAGCTTATGCATTTTCAATTGAGACAGGGCAGGTGGAGCATTGCATGATGGGCTCTCTCATTTTGTAGGTGAAGGAAGTGTTAATGTTAATGCAAGTGTTGGGGTGTGTGTGTGTGTGCCTCCCAGATTCAGCTGGACAATTGTGCTAGTGAAAGCCATTGCAATGAGTCCTGCTAACACAATGGGGCTTTCCCTGCCCCCCACTTTCACTCCCTCTATCAGCTGGAGGGGGACAGTCAGGAGAATCCCCAGAACAGCACAGGGAGGAGATTGCTCTGTCTGACAGCAGAATTGCTTGCATTGATGGAGCTATCATAATAATATGATGTTGACTTCCTCCCAAACAAAAGAAACGGAACAGTCCCCCCCCATCTAGTGAAGCAGTTGATAATATATTTTCACCCCACACTGCTCACACATGCCACCTCGCGGTATCTCCCTCTACTCAGGGTGGCAGCAGCAATCCCCAAGGATCAGAAAATGCAACCAAATAGAGATGACAGGAAGGGGAGCTCGGAGGGTGCCAGGAGCAGTGCAAAGAAAGGACACAGTGGAAAGTATGAGTAGGACATAGACAGGTGGGGAAATCCTCACTGGCTGCATACTCATCTAAGGTGCAAAATGTCACACCTAATCTCACTCCTCTCCATTTTATTGCTTTCCAACAACTGGCTTTGAACCAGAAGTGGAGAGCTCTCCGTCCTGACCTCACAAATGTTGACTGATTTCAGCTGGAAGAAATCCCCTGATCCTAAACATGGCTGTTTCGAAAGTCAACAATCACGTTTTATTTAAATCAGCATCACTCATCTTTCTGATCTCTGGCAAACATATCACTGTTCGCTAATGTTTGGCTCTGAGCTGGCATGATTAATAGCTTTTTGGTGGGGGGGGGAGAGGTAACCATGCTGAGAAGGGGTGTGTGTGTAAAAGAGAGATATGGAAATGAAAACAAGATGGAAGAGGTCAAAGGGTGCAGAGTTCATCTACTCCAGAATAAGCTTTCTTTGCTCTGTTACAGATTTCTTCAACTAACGCATTCTCCACAGTCTCTTCCTTGCCACTTTGCAATATATGCAGAAGGCAATCCTAAATCCCAAGGGCTTAAAAAAAAGGCATGCTATCTCATTGGATTTCTTGTGAAATGTACCATTTGGAAATGTAAGCCAAAGTATAAAATAGGCTTGGGTGAAGTACTCATTTACATATGCGTGTAGATTGCTTGATCTTTCATTACTTGATTACTTAACACTTGATGAATCTCGGCTGAATGTCTGAAGTAAAATGTGTTTAAAGCGACATTTGGTGAAACAAAAGCTGTGTCTCTGGTGTTTAATTTGCGGTGTCTCATCCACACATGTAAATCTTAACTTGATAGACCATCATACATTGAGTGCCAGCTGCATGTGTGAATCAAGCTTTGGACTTGAAGGCAAGGAATGTATATAGGAGAAACTGCCTCGGAGAAACTGTCAGAGCTATAAGGAACAATGGGGATGGCAAATGATGGAGTGAGCCCTTCATTATTACCTCTAAGAAACATATAGGTGGGGAATGTTTGAACTTCACCTCTATTCTGAAGTGGCACAGACCCTCTGTTCTGAAGTGGCACATTAGAAAGGCAATCTTGTATTATTGTGAAAGAATGGGTAGAAAAGAGATTTGGGGAAACTGAGACATCAGTGATGTTTTGAAAATGTAAAGGCAAGACAGAATAGGTTGGCATTAAGTAAGTTTCCTTTTTTAGAAATAAATTCAGAAATGACACAATTTGACAAGTGCCATTTTTGTTGTTATATTGGCATTATTTATTTTTAAGGGTTTCCTCAAGTAATGCCTTTAATTTTTTAAGATGTATGTTTGTATTTTTGTCAACTGAAGCAGTGTTATAGCAAAATAATATTGTTATTCCTGGCAGTATTTGGGGGAAGGGGGTAGCTTGTATTTAAAAACAAAAAAATTAAAAGAGCATTAAAAGATGTCTATTGCCTGTTTTAGAATGTTAGCATTTCATGTTCTCCATTTCATATTGTTCTTTATAGTAAGAGAATAAAACACACCTTTTAGGATAATTGCGATAAACACATGTAATCCATACCTTCTTAACTGATTCCATGTGATCACTTATTTTGCTTATTTGCTTGGCACATATTCTCCCAACAAAGGGCCTTGTGAAACATTTGGTTTTTGTTGGTTTCTAAATTAATCTTTCCCAGTGCATTAAGATTGCATGTACATAAATAAAGCAACATGAAGCAAAGTGACACGACCAGGGTCACACAGAAAGTTAGTAGAAGAGAAGGCACAGACTTTCCTTTAACTCATTTCTGTTACCCAGTCTGCTAAGCCATGGCTTGCAAATGACAGTTGTCGTCATCATTCTTTGTCCTGTATCTGGGGTCTGAAAAGGCATAGAAAGTTCAGAAGTGTGGTGGCTGTCAATGGGTCATTGTTCCATGCCTTCCCTGTAATTCATTGTGCTCCGAGATGGTGTGACACAAGATTTATCGGATCTCTCCAGGAAACAAGGCAGCCCTTCTTCATCCCAGCAGAAACATGCTTTTCATGGTTTCATTTCAATCAAGGCACTCCAGCTAGCGAAATATTTCAAATTGCTTGGTGTACATGCACCAAATGCTCTGGGAGAGAGAAAGAGTGGCAGGAACAGGAGTGGAAGCCAAAATAGACTGGGAAGGAGTTGGTCAGTGCCAACTGCCTTGGGAAGAAAATAAAATACAGTATGCGTTTTGTGGGAGTCCTTGCAACATAATTTTTGCAAAGGGGAGGGCCATAGCTCAGTGGTAGAGCTTACATCCTGGTTCCCCTGTTGAACTGTTGAGCATACACATGTGGCATCAGGACCCATGGGTTTTGTTAATGAGAAAAGATCACATCAGTACTTAATTTTGCCCCGATGCATGCATCAACTGGCAGACCTTCCCTTGTTTCAAAATAGCCATTTTTCTTGCACACTTCTGGGTCATGTCTGAAGAAGAAAGATGACTATATACCCCATGGGAGATGTGTGTGCATTGGGAAGCTGCAATCTCCTTGTAGGGGACAGACATGCCTTCCCCCTTCTGTATGTGAGGCACTCATCCATCCTCCTTCACCACTGTTGGGAAATGTCCAGAGCTTAGCTATGAAAACCACTGTTTGGCCTTGGGCAAGTCACTGTCCCTCAGCGAAACCTACAAGATTGTTGTGTGAGGATAAAGTGTGATAACCAACCTCATGTGGAACGATAGATCACAAAGAACGTACATCGGCTGCTGAAAATGTGTCAAGTTCCTTCTTCCCCTCGGTACGAACATTACAGTGTGTGTTTCTTTCCCCCTCACTCTGTATCATTGGCTCTTGCTAGGGTGATAGGCGCATCTCAACTGCATCAGGACATGGAGAAACTGAAGAAAACACTGTACAGTGGAAGGACTGCCATTTTCAGCAGTATCAGTTGGGGTAATGTGTATATCACCCTATGCTAAGGGGTTATTTTTGGTGGGGGAGGGGAGAATATTGAAAATAAATGTTTGGTTTTAAACTAATGCATTGATTATCATAAGTGATTATCCCTGAATCTGAAAACTGGGCAAATTCTCCAGCTGCTGTTGAATGAAGAAAGGCGCATCTACCTCCTTGCACAAAGAGTGATG
Source organism: Podarcis filfolensis (assembly GCF_964270895.1). Lineage (NCBI taxonomy): Eukaryota > Metazoa > Chordata > Lepidosauria > Squamata > Lacertidae > Podarcis > Podarcis filfolensis. The sequence goes on from NC_139608.1 coordinate 80,210,603, forward strand.
GAAATAATTTCAGGAGCAAGTTCCAACTGTCTACACAAGAACCAGGGCAGAGAGTGGTTGTTGGAGAACAAACTGATGAGAGAGGGATGAGCATGTTATCTTGGTTAGGCAGGGAGTAAACAAACAGAGCCATTTGCTTCCCACTTTCGACTGATGAGAGCATCATGTCGAGGCAATCACACCTTTTGCAGCGTGAGGATGATCAATCAGACAGGTCCCCTCTCTGTTTTTGAGCATCAAACAGCAAGAATTAGAAACCAGTAAGGGAAAGTGGAGATATTGGTGCCTGCACATGAGGAGAGTCTTCAGGCTGATTAGGATGATGATCAGACCTGCTGTCAAATCCCTACACATGCCTCCTTGGAGAAACAGATCCAACCAAGTGCAATGGGTGTGGGAGTTTTTGCAGTCGAACCAAACAATGCCTATCTTTGCTAGTTAATAAATGAAGGGGTTAAGGACCACAGAGTTGTAAGTTGCTAGAGATTCTAAATTGCCCAGAGGCTTCACAATATGGTGACTAACACATTTAATAAATAATACTTCTTAGCACTCCTTTCCCCCTCTTTTTTGTCATCTTTAATAATTCTACTAGAAAGTTCCCCAGAATAGACAAAAAGGATCTATTATCAACATGCACAGAGACACACCTATCAATTTCCTGTATTGCAGGGGGTTGGACTAGATTACCCTTGGGGTCCCTTTCAACTCCACAATTCTATGATTCTATTATTCTAATTTATGTGCATTTGTACCATCAGCCGTAAATATACAAATGAGCTGAATTCTAGAGCAGCGTAAAACTGCAGAAGAAGTTTTTAAATCTCATCATTTCACAGAGCTAAGAATAATCATAATAGTTGAAATCCATCCTGAATCAACATGGCAAAAAAAAAACCCCCCCGAAAAAACCCCCAGAAAAAAGTGGACTCTGCGCAGTGTTTTTCACTGAAAATATGCTTCAAAGCTTAAGCTAGTGGTAAATTGGAACTTCAAGGCTTGGACAGACACTTAAAAACCACTAGCAACTACATGGCCAAGCAAACCCAAAAGATCTTAAAGCTCTCTGGCCGCTGTTTAAAGTTTTGGTTTTCATTACCTTAAGCTTAACGATGTTCATTCCGAACATCTTGGCACACTATAGAGAGATTTTTACTTTAACCGCCACAATTCACTCCGTCCGCTGGAAAAGGAGCAAACATTATTTTTGTTCTCTTTGAACATCCAATGTATAAACATGGAAAGAATAAACTTACAAATAGAGGCAACTGGGTGAGGTCCAAAAGGCAACCAAGTTTAAAGTTTCATTCTTGTAAGAATTTTGTTTTATTTTTAAAATCAAGTGTGAGGAAATAAATCACAAGCTTGTGTAGAATCCTTCACCATTCAGGCAACACAGCCAGTCATTCCAAATGGTCCAGTTCCAAGAATGGATAAAATTGGAGACACATCATTCCAGCACAAAAAAGAGCAGGATACTGGGGGAGGTGAAAATATGTATATATTTCAGTGGAAGAAACAAGGTGTCGGTTAGGAATGACAACCCAGTGATCTTTGCCAATCAGCCAGTTCCAGCCAGTAAAACCACGTTCAGGTAACCGGATCTGAAATGCCAGGAATCTCCAGATTCTGTCTTTACTCCACCAATATACTTGAAAGTAAAATTGGTAACTGTGGCACCAATCATCCTGGCATGAGGGTTGCCAGATCTTCTAAAGTTCAAACTTGAGTTTTTGGGAGCTTGAGGGTGCCACCTGTTATAATAATAATAATAATAATAATAATAATAATAATAATAATAATTTATTATTTGTACCCCGCCCATCTGGCTGGGTTTCCCCAGCCACTCTGGGAGGCTTCCATAGAAACCAAAAATACACCAAAATATCACACATTAAAAACTTCCCTGAACAGGGCTGCCTTAAGATGTCTTCTGAATGTCAGGTAGTTGTTTATCGCTTTGACATCTGATGGGAGGGCGTTCCACAGGGCGGGCGCCACTACCGAGAAGGCCCTCTGCCTGGTTCCCTGTAGCTTTGCTTCTCGCAATGAGGGAACCTCCAGAAGGCCCTCGGCGCTGGACCTCAGCGTCCGGGCAGAACGATGGGGGTGGAGATGCTCCTTCAGGTATACTGGGCCGAGGCCGTTTAGGGCTTTAAAGGTCAACACCAGCACTTTGAATTGTGCTCGGAAACATACTGGGAGCCAATGTAGGTCTTTCAAGACCGGTGTTATGTGGTCTTGGTGGCCGCCCCCAGTCACCAGTCTAGCTGCTGCATTCTGGATTAGTTGCAGTTTCCGAGTCACCCTCAAAAGTAGCCCCACGTAGAGCGCATTGCAGTAGTCCAAGCGGGAGATAACTAGAGCATGCACCACTCTAGCGAGACAGTCCGCGGGCAGGTAGGGTCTCAGCCTGCGTACCAGGTGAAGTTGGTAGACAGCTGCCCTGGATACAGAATTGACCTGCGCCTCCATGGACAGCTGTGAGTCCAAAATGACTCCCAGGCTACTCACCTGGTGGTTCAGGGGCACAGTTACCCTATTCAGGACCAGGGAGTCCTCCACACCAGCCAGCCCCCTGTCCCCCCAAAACAGTACTTCTGTCTTGTCAGGATTCAGCTTCAATCCATTAGCCGCCATCCATCCTCCAACTGCCTCCAGGCACTCACACAGGACCTTCACCGCCTTCACTGGTTCTGATTTGAAAGAGAGGTAGAGCTGGGTATCATCTGCATATTGATGGACACCCAGTCCAAACCCCCTGATGATCTCTCCCAGCGGCTTCATATAGATGTTAAAAAGCATGGGGGAGAGGACGGAACCCTGAGGCACCCCACAAGTGAGGGCCCAGGGGTCTGAACACTCATCCCCCCCCACCACTTTCTGAACACAGCCCAGGAGGAAGGAGCGAAACCACTGTATAACAGTGCCCCCAGCTCCCAGCCCCTCTAGACGGTCCGGAAGGATGTTATGGTCGATTGTATCAAAGGCTGCTGAGAGATCCAGCAGAACTAGGAAACAACTCTCACCTTTGTCCCTAGCTCGCCAAAGATCATCAACCAGCGCAACCAAGGCAGTTTCAGTCCCATGATGAGGCCTGAATCCCGATTGGAAGGGATCCAAATGGTCCGCATCCTCCAGGCGTGCCTGGAGTTGTTCAGCAACCACACGCTCAATCACCTTGCCCAAGAATGGAAGATTTGAGACTGGGCGATAGTTGGCCATACTGGCCGGATCTAAAGATGTTTTTTTAAGAAGCGGTTTAACGACCGCCTCTTTCAGCGGATCTGGGAATGTTCCCTCACAGAGGGAAGCATTCACCACCCCGCAGAGCCCATCGCCCAGCCCTTCCCGGCTTGCTTTTATTAGCCAGAATGGGCAAGGATCAAGGAGACAGGTGGTTGGTTTCACGCGTCCAAGCAGCCTGTCCACATCCTCGGGGGTAACGGATTGAAATTGATTCCATGCAACTTGACCAGACAGAGCTCTAGCATTCTCCTGCCCCAGTCCTGCTCCCACGGTGGTGTCTAGCTCGTTCTGAATATGAGTGATTTTATCTGCAAAAAACTTTGCAAAATCGTTGCAGGAGATCTTGGGGTCTTTACAAAGCCCCGGTGGTAAAGGTGGTTCCGTTAAATTGTGGACCACCTGAAAGAGTCTCCTGCTACTATTTTCTGCAAATGCAATAGAAGCGGTGAAGAAAGTCTTCTTTGCCATTGCTATTGCCACTTGGTACGCTCAACGTTGAGCTCTAACCTGTGTCCGGTCAGATTCGGAGTGAGTTTTCTGCCACCGACGCTCTAGCTGTCTCAGCGATTGTTTTATTGCCCTCAGCTCTGAAGAAAACCACGGGGCTGTCCGGGGTCCATGCAATCGGAGAGGGCGCTTCGGCAGTGGCGTAGCGTGGGTTGTCAGCACCCGGGGCAAGGCAAGTAATTTGCGCCCCCTAACCCGTGGATTTGCCCTAACCCCCAGATGTTGCGCCCGGTGCGGCCGGCCCCCCCTGCACCCCCCACGCTACGCCACTGCGCTTCGGAGCCAGACAGTCGATAGCCCTGGTTAACTCTGCATTCCAGCGGGCCACCAGGGAATCAGCTGAAAGGCCATCAACATGGGATAAAGCATCCCCTACCACTCTCTGGAAACCATTTGGATCCATTAAGTGGCGGGGGCGGACCATCCGAATTGGTCCCACCTCCCTGCAGAGAGGAAGGGTCGCGGAGAAGTCCAGTTGCACCAGGAAGTGATCTGACCATGGCACTTCTTTTGTTTCACTTTTACTTAGTGTCAGATCACCCACGTCACTAGAGGTGAACACCAGGTCTAAGGCATGTCCATGACTATGAGTTGGGCCAAACTTATTCAGGGACATAAGTGCAATAGGTGCAACATAGCAGCATGGGAATCTTTAAAATGCAAGTCTCTTCCATGAGCACCACTGAAAGATGACTGTCCATCTTCCCACTCATTTTCAGAATCAATTTATTACATTTTTATCAGTACCTACCTCTCAGTAATAGGATTATTAACATGGTTATATATAGCTCTGATACTGAACATCAGGTACGCTGAATAAAATAGGCTTGGGACAACAGGATAGGCTCTAAACACAAGCCTCCACCAGGGTTGCTCTTTCATCTGCCCCAGCTGCAATAAAACACCTCTCTCCCATATTGGTCACTACAGCCACAGCAGGCGCTGTAACTCTCCATTGGTTTGACTTTACTTCCGATGATGGACTCTTCCATTGTCTCTTTATTCAGGCTGATGCCAAAAACTCTTATGGTGAGGCCCAATACATTGTTCTGGGGCTGACTGTAATTTGCAGAACACCAATGCAGTGTGAGTGTATACTGAAATGTGAAATGTTAAGCAACCAGTCGCTTCATGTTTTGGGTCAAAATGGCAGGTTTGTGAGTCCTAAAACATGTGCATAGGTCATCAGACTGGCAGGCTCTCCAAGTATCCCTGTTTTCCAGGGACACTCCTGAATTTACAGAAGCCATCTCTGTTTCTGATTTGATCCTGGAATGTACCGCTTTTCCTTAGGATGTCCCTATTTTCATCGGAGAAATGTTGGAGGGTATGGAGTTATGCAACCCATGAGCCAAGGAAATATATAACTATACAACCTTTAGAAGACGTATAAAGGCATCCCTATATAGAGAAGTTTTTTTAAAAAATATTTACTGTTTTATTATGTTTTTATATATGCTGGAAGCTGCCCAGAGTGGCTGGGGCAAGAGATGGCCAGAGTGTTGTTGTTGCTATTAAAGAGGATGCCCCTGTTTTCACTGGAGAAATGTTGGAGGGTATGGACTGGGTGTGGCTGTTACCTTTGCACAGAAGGCTCAGCTACATAACAGCCAAATGTTTCTACATGTACATCTCTCTATCCAGGGACTCAGCTATATTAGTCCAAAACAATGTTTTGACTGTATTATAAATATGCAACACCAGATGGGGCCAGAGAGCAAAAAAAAAATCTATGCGATTTTTACATGATTTTTTAAAATTTTGTTATAACAATTTAATTTCTGACTTATTTACAGCGTTCCCCCCCCCCCCCGTGTGTAGATCCACCCCAGGTAAGCAAGACACATTATTACAGTTGAAGGAAGCTTGCCAGTCTGAAAAAAAAGCCTGGAAAATCCTGAGGGCTGCAGAGAGACAGGCCCAGAGAGCCATTCTTGGACTGGACCTGTGGCTCCCCATCCCTGAGATAAACCCTTGGTATGATCCAGTGGCACTTTGCAGCTTGTAATATTTAATGCCCAGAGAGTTATAAGCAGGAGATTGCCTACCAAGCAAGGCAAATCGCTGCAGCTGGAGGGTCAGCTGAAGGAGGCCCAAGAGCTGCCACAAGGTCTGCAAAGTCTGCATGAGCCCAGAACCAGGAGGGGGGCTTGTAAAGAGCTATTTATATTCCTTGTTTTAGCCTCTCGTGGCAGTTGTAAAGTGAATACACAGGCATATTTATGACAAGCATGTGGAGCAGCCCTTGAACTTGATACTCTATAGTTTCTGTACAGTTTGATGTCAGATGTCGAAGCAATTTTGCGAGACTGTCCGGAATGCAAGAGGTAGCAGGATTTGTGCAGAGTTTCCCGAGTGATTGGGTACAACCCTTCCTCACAGCTTGATGCTCAGCAATTTTGCTGGAACTGTGGAATCACAATCAGGTTGCTGTATTGGAATGCATTCAAAGTAGTAGCTTATAAACACCATCCTTCACAGGCTGTTGATTTTTAAAATAAAATATATAAGCTTTATCTGCAAAGTGCACCCCTATATATATTTTTACAATGTAATTCAATGGCAGTGCAGTAAATCAAATACCCAAGTCCTTCTTGTAGTGAGGCTTATGTTGTATTTTGCCAATAATAAACAAAGGTGTCCATTTCAGAACAAAATTGTGATATTTGTGCTTTCTTTCCCTCCTTTGTAAATTTTGACATCATGGTATATTGATTAAATTTAGTCTCTCATTCGACCGTTGACAGAACCAGTGTTACGAATGAACATAGGAAACTGCCATACAGCTAGTCAGTTGTTTGCTCCATTTGGCTCACCTGGGGTAGCAAAACATGGTGCCCTTTTGATGCTGTTCAACTCCAACTCCCATGCTCCCTGTTCATTGGCCCTGCTGACAGGGGTTGATGGGAGTTGGAGTTCAACCATGTCCTCCATATTGGCAGCAGCTCTCTAGGATTTCAGACAGAGGTCTTGCCAACCAGGGCTGGCCCGGGATGCTTTGCTGCTTGAGGCAGAATGCCCTGCCACCACCATCACCACAGGTGCACCCTGCCACTGCTGTGAAGGGGCATGTCCACAGTAGCAGATGTGCACCCATGGCAGAGCAGGCGGGAGTGTGGTGACAGCAGAGAGCAGTCAGGGTGGATGAGGGATGCGCCCATGGCAGGAGAATGTCTGCAAAAGCAAGGGGATGTGCCTGCGGTGCAGAGGAATCATGGTAGGGGTGCAGTGCAGAGGAGGCAGTGAGCGGTTGGCCCAGAACTTATGCCTGAGGGGACTGCCTCACCTTGCTTCATGGGTAGGCAAGTGCTGTTTCCAACCCTGCCTGAAAATCCTGAGATTAAACCTAGGAACGTCCACATGGAAAACATGTGTTTTGCCACTGACCTTGCATAACTTATTCTGGCAGCTGTTATATAAATAATAGTTTGCATGGCCTTTGCATTAGTAAATCCGGGGCTGTCCCTAGAAAATAGGGATACTTGGAGAGTCTGTGGCTATCCCCATAATTGCCTTCTTAATTTCTTTGCTAGTGGGCAAGTAGAGAGCATAAGGAAACAACTGCCATCTCTTTTATGTACTTGTTGGTTTATGCAAGTATATTCAAACAATTTTCTTATGTCAGTGCACAAAGGAAATGGTTGCCTTGTTTTCATATGTCTCAAAATGGAGAGGCAGCACCAAGATCTTGCTACCAGCCTATGTTATAGTTGTAGCATTTTGCAATGATAACAGCTAGTTATGTGTTGTGACGTGGGGTTTGTGATTTCAGCTCTCTTGACATAATATGCTGGAGACAGTTCTGTAGTAACGCTTCTTTATTACAGCAAACAAGACTGAGAACTGAGGAGGGGAGAGCTACATTTATAGGGACAGGGAACTAGCTAGAAAGGATACATTTTGGAGGGAACAATATCAGGCAATCACAGTCCTGCCTTTTGGAGGAAACCAATAAGACAGAGGATCCAAATACAGCAGCTTAAATGAACCAATAGTAGCTGTACCCTCTGGAACCAAAAGGCAGTTACTTTACCCTAATGCAAATACAGACAACAATAATACAGATATAAAATCCTTTGACTCAATACACAACATTATGTATTCTGGAAACAAGACATTTCATGTTTGCTTATAGCATCTCCCCTTCCCCTCAAATCTTATTATGTTTCTGACCATGCAGTCCTACGCTTCACTTACATATACAGGAAGCATAAAGGATATCAACCAAGTACCCTTGTATTAAAGGATCCTGAAGATACGCCTGCATTGGGGATCGACATCTACGTAATGCCATAGTTGTGCCTGTGTAACTTTGTTGTTGTTGTTGTTGTTGTTGTTTAGTCGTTTAGTCGTGTCCGACTCTTCGTGACCCCATGGACCAGAGCACGCCAGGCACTTCTGTCTTCCACTGCCTCCCGCAGTTTAGTCAGACTCATGTTTGTAGCTTCGAAGACACTATCCAACCATCTCGTCCTCTGTCGTCCCCTTCTCCTTGTGCCCTCCATCTTTCCCAACATCAGGGTCTTTTCCAGGGAGTCTTCTCTTCTCATGAGGTGGCCAAAGTATTGGAGCCTCAGCTTCATGATCTGTCCTTCCAGTGAGCACTCAGGGCTGATTTCCTTAAGAATGGATAGGTTTGATCTTCTTGCAGTCCATTGGACTCTTAAGAGTCTCCTCCAGCACCATAATTCAAAAGCATCAATTCTTCGACGATCAGCCTTCTTTATGGTCCAGCTCTCACTTCCATACATCACTACTGGGAAAACCATAGCTTTTACTATACGGACCTTTGTTGGCAAGGTGATGTCTCTACTTTTTAAGATGCTGTCTAGGTTGGTCATTGCTTTCCTCCCAAGAAGCAGGCGTCTCTTAATTTCGTGGCTGCTGTCACCATCTGCAGTGATCATGGAGCCCAAGAAAGTAAAATCTCTCACTGCCTCCATTTCTTCTCCTTCTATTTGCCAGGAGGTGATGGGACCAGTGGCCATGATCTTCGTTTTTTTGATGTTGAGCTTCAGACCATATTTTGCGCTCTCCTCTTTTACCCTCAATAAAAGGTTCTTTAATTCCTCCTCACTTTCTGCCATCAAGGTTGTGTCATCTGCATATCTGAGGTTGTTGATATTTCTTCCAGCAATCTTAATTCCGGCTAGGGATTCATCCAGCCCAGCCTTTCGCATGATGAATTCTGCATATAAGTTAAATAACCAGGGAGACAATATACAGCCTTGTCGTACTCCTTTCCCAATTTTGAACCAATCAGTTGTTCCATATCCAGTTCTAACTGTAGCTTCTTGTCCCACATAGAGATTTCTCAGGAGACAGATGAGGTGATCAGGCACTCCCATTTCTTTAAGAACTTGCCATAGTTTGCTGTGGTCGACACAGTCAAAGGCTTTTGCATAGTCAATGAAGCAGAAGTAGATGTCTTTCTGGAACTCTCTGGCTTTCTCCATAATCCAGCGCATGTTTGCAATTTGGTCTCTGGTTCCTCTGCCTCTTCTAAATCCAGCTTGCACTTCTGGGAGTTCTCGGTCCACATACTGCTTGAGCCTTCCTTGTAAAATTTTAAGCATAACCTTGCTAGCGTGTGAAATGAGTGCAATTGTGCTGTAGTTGGAGCATTCTTTAGCACTGCCCTTCTTTGGGATTGGGATGTAGACTGATCTTCTCCAATCCTCTGGCCACTGCTGAGTTTTCCAAACTTGCTGGCATATTGAGTGTAGCACCTTAACAGCATCATCTTTTAAAATTTTAAATAGTTCAGCTGGAATACCATCACTTCCACTGGCCTTGTCATTTGCAGTGCTTTCTAAGGCCCATTTGACTTCACTCTCCAGGATGTCTGGCTCAAGGTCAGCAACCCCACTACCTGGGGTGTACGAGGCATCCATTTCTTTCTGGTATAATTCCTCTGTGTATTCTTGCCACCTCTTCTTGATGTCTTCTGCTTCTGTTAGGTCCTTACCACTTTTGTCCTTTAATATGGCAATCTTTGAACGAAATGTTCCTTTCATATCTCCAATTTTCTTGAACAGATCTCTGGTTCTTCCCATTCTGTTGTTTTCCTCTATTACTTTGCATTGCTCGTTTAAGAAGGCCTTCTTATCTCTCCTTGCTATTTTTTGGAAATCTGCATTCAATTTCCTGTATCTTTCTCTATCTCCCTCGCATTTTGCTTGCCTTCTCTCCCCCGCTATTTGTAAGGCCTCATTGGACAGCCACTTTGCTTTCTTGCATTTGCTTTTCATTGGGATGGTTTTCGTTGCTGCCTCCTGTATAATGTTGCGAGCCTCCATCCATAGTTCTTCAGGCACTCTGTCTAGCAAATCTAAATCCTTAAACCTGTTCCTCACTTCCACTGTGTATTCATAAGGGATTTGATTTAGATTGTATCTTACCGGCCCAGTGGTTTTTCCTACTTTCTTCAGTTTAAGCTTGAATTTTGCTATAAGAAGCTGATGATCCGAGCCACAGTCAGCTCCAGGTCTTGTTTTTGCTGACTGTATTGAGCTTCTCAATAGTGTAATAACACTACTGTTACAACTATCCCTGTGAAAGGAACCAGAAATGGGAAACACCAGGGGTGCGGCAGGGCAGGAACAGAGGTTTTAAAGCAGAGGTTGGATGGTTATCTGCCATGTATGCTTTAGTTGAGATTCCTGCATCGCAGAGGTTTGGACCAGATGACCCTGGGGGTTCCTTCCAATGTTTCCGTTCTAAGATTCTATGATTTCCATTCATATCTTGTGTTCTCTTGACCCACTGGAAATATTATATTATGCTGGCAAAAAAATTATATTATTATATTATATTATATTATAATTATTATATAATAATAATTATTATATTATATTATATTATTATATTATGCTGGCAAAAAAAGAGAAAGACATGCTGAACTCGTGGAGAGCGAAAAGCCACTCCCTCCAATTTTCTCCGTCCATCTCTACAACGGAGCAGGGCAGAGCATACCAACTAACTGCAGCCAATATCAATTAATAGATAAACGCCAGACAGGAAACATATAATTCAGATAATAGGATACTTGGCACAGGGCTATATGTTTGGCCTGATTTCTAGAGAATGTTCAGCACATAGTGGGGAATTGGACAAACGCAATTGTAGTGAAAGGGCACTTGTTCGCACATAGGGAGCATTAAAGGGAAAAGCAGGTTTTAAGAGTTTTCGAGGAGAAAAATAGACAGTGGGGAAAGGTTTAAGCACACCATCCTCACACGACTCCTTTGCTCAGAAAAGCAGCCTGAGAAATCAACTGCTTTTCATTTTAAACACCATAACAAACGCTTGTCCAGACTTTGTTATGAGGCATCTGATCATAGCCTGCATTTTTAATCAAGGCTTATATTTTGATCAGATTCCTGTATTCAAAAAAATGAGCTTAAATTCACATGTTTCTTTCGAGATGGGAAACCAACAGGCAAGGTCTTTGTCAGAGGCCCCTTTGGTTTATTGCGGTCATAAAACAGGCTGGGAGCAAAAGGTCACACTGACCATACAAATGATAGAATACAATCAATCAAGGTTGCAAAAACACTGTGCCTCCCATTAAACTTGAGCCACATCTTCCTAAGGTTAAAAAAAAGCAAGAGCTAATACAAACAGAGCTGGCTAGGGAAGAGGCCTCTCTCTCTTTGGAGCTGCTTTAAAGCTTCAGAGAATTTAGAAAACTTAGCTTAGCTTTTACTAAGTTCCCTTTCTTCTAAAAATCTATATATGTATGAAATATATTGGCTTAAATGTAATTATGCAAAGGATTTAGAAAGTAAGAAATCATAGAATCATAGAATCATAGAAGAGTTGGAATAGACCATGAGGGCCATTGGGTCCGGACCCCTGCCAGACAGAGAGACGCCATCGGAGCACTCCTGACATATGGTTGTCAAGTCTCTGCTTAATGACCTCCAAAGAAGGAGATCTTTCATTGATAATGTGTGGGAAGATGAACAAAAGATCTGTTTTGGAGTGAATAGGGCAATAGGGCAAAAGATGAAATGTTAGTTAAGGCGCCTAGTCTAGGGCAAAAGGTTATCTGGTAATTAAGGTGCCTTGTAGAGGTTAATGGCTGTTTGCCAATTATAAATAGAAGGAAATATAGCTCTTTGTCTCCCATAAAAGGTAATAGGAAATGGGTGTATCTTTTATGATTGGTTCTAGCGAACAGCCAATAGGAATTTTAACCAGGCTGATTGGACAGAGGCAGCCAAAGGAGGAGCAAGGGGGCTGAGCTGAGGGAATATAAGTGCTGGCCATAATGACAGGAGGCCAGGCCAGAGCTTGGTAACCGTATACCACTGTGCCTCACATTTATTTGTCTGACAAATAAATTATTATTTTAATTTCTCTATTGCTGCGTTGAATATTTCATTCCAGCTAAGCGTTAACCACAAGCAGGGTGCTACATTTTATGGTGCCGTGACTCGGATAAGTGGTCTGCTGGAACGCAGCCCCTTCGCCTTACTGGGCAGGGTACAAGAGGGAGGACCACTAACTGCTTACCCAGCGCGCACTGGAACATTTTTCCAGGGGAACGCAGAAGTCTCGTCTGTCTGATACCCTGCTCACCGACGGCGACGGACCGGGGGGAACCAGAGAAATAAAGAGGGATCCGCTAAGGGTAAGTGCACAAAGGGGTTTTGGCCCTCCAATTAATTGGGAGGAAGAGAAGTCTTGATCAAACTTCTGCGTCTCAGTAAGGGGAACTGAGTACGCTAGGTGGTTGGGTACATCAGACGGTGGTCTGGTGGAGGAAAAGGGAAAGGTTGGGAAGTAGAGTGTGGTGAAGTATCCAGCGCATTGTATGTGTGAGAAAGTACAATCTGTAGCTGACCTGAGTGTGGAGTGGGTAGTACTTCGTTTCCCAGTAAGGCGACTTCACTGGGCAAGGAACCCCACGAAGCGAGTGTGTGAGTGACTGAGTGGATACTTCACAGGGCCATACAATGGGAGTTGGGGGTTCAAAGGGGGAAAATACACCTCTTGAATGTATGTTAAATAATTTTAAGAAAGCCTTCTCAGGAGCATATGGAGTCAAAATGACGCCAGAGCGCTTGAGAACGTTATGTGAATTAGAGTGGCCGAAACAAAATACTGAATGGCCATCTCAGGGAACTTTTGATATAAATTTAGTAAGCAAACTTTGGACTAATATCGCCAAAGAAACGGGAGGGTGCCCAGAACAATTTTCATATATAGATTCTTGGCTGAGCACATTAAATAAAAATCCTCCATGGATAAGGGAATGCAAAGTCCAACGATGCAAATTATTGGCTGTAAAAGCCGAAGCTAGGAAAGGAATCTTGCCAAATAAACTCAAACCCATTTTTGAGGGACCAGAGGAAGAGGTGCTTCCACCTCCACCCTATGCTCCACATCGAAGGGAGCCTAATCCAAATACTCCACCAGTTGTAACCCCAAGGCAAGAAAGTGGAACGAATAATGGGGGTGGAGTCACAGAACTTGATTCCTTGATAGATTATGATAAATATCTTCAGGAGGCATTGGAGTCCTATAATAAAGCCCAAGCAGAAGTGGTTATTCCACCTGTGAGTCCCAGTAGAACTCCATCTACAGTCTCCTTTAGTGGAACAACCAATTGCCCACCCCAAACCCCTGTACATCCAAATCCTAGAGAACTATTACAGAAGTTACAGGAAGACCTTGATCGGTCAGCAAGCAATACAGCCAGGCGTATAAAGCTGCTAAAAGAACGCCTTGGGACAGATACCATCCCCTATGATTTGAGGCCCCTAGAGCAAAGCGAAGAGAAAGGTCACGTAGTAGCCCCTCTTAGAAGAGTATTTGATGCACTTGAGGAGCCTGTGCTGGTTAACGGGCAACCCGGACCACGGCCACCTCGAACTTCGACCCTCCAGTACATTCCATTCACAACTACGGATCTGATGAATTGGAAAACACACACCCCATCTTTCGCAGAAAAACCTCAGGCTATGATGGACTTGGTGACTTCAATAGTAAATACTCATAGTCCTACTTGGACAGATTGCCGCCAACTCCTGAATACTCTGTTCACCACTGAGGAAAGAAGAGACATAATTGAAAAGGCACAGATATATTTGCGTGAGCAGGCCAGAGTGGGAAATATTTTTAATATTGACCGTCATCTCCAGGATAACTTTCCTTTGGAAGATCCTAATTGGGATCCAAACAATGCAATTCACCTGGCCAGGCTTACCACCTACCGCCAGACGCTTGTGCAAGGTATCCGCAGGGCATGCCAGAAGCCCACTAATATGTCTAAAGTCTCAGAAGTAGAACAGAAACCAAATGAGAGTCCGGGAGACTTTTTAGAGAGGCTGCAGGAAGCCTATCGTATATGGACTCCTTTTGACCCTGAAGCCCCTGAAAACAGCAGAATGATTACTGCTACATTTGTGGCCCAGTGTGCTTCTGACATTCGTAAGAAAATTCAGAAATCAGAAGGATGGGAAGGGATGCTGATGAGCCAAATTATGGCCATTGCACGTCGAGTTTATCGGAATAGGGATGAGGCTGAGAAACAAGAGAAGAAGAAGTGTCATAAGGAAAATATGGTGATGCTGGCCACAGCAGTGATGTGTTACCCATAACACTGTTTCGTGTTCGGTGCGCACCCACAAAAAGACTTAAGTTGTCACCTTTTGAGCTCCTGTATGGGAGGCCGCCCTCCTTTGTTCAGGATATTCCAGCTGACCTTAAACAAATAGGAGACTATGTGACACAGGGACAAGTGCAATCTCTCTCCCGTGTCGTGTTTTTGTTTCTCTTAACAGGTGGGCCCTCGAGCGCACGCCGTGCAGCATTGCCGAGCCGATTCATCAGTTCCAGGCTGGCGATAGCGTATGGGTGAAAGAGTGGAAACGCGATCCACTTGCACCTAAGTGGCGTGGACCTTACACCGTCTTGCTCTCTACTCCAACAGCGGTGAAGGTAGCTGAGGTGACCCCCTGGATTCATCACTCCCGTTTGAAGAAGTCCGAAGGCAGTTGGACGTGCAAAGGTGACCCCTCTAATCCTTTAAAACTGACTCTCTCCAAAAACCCCTGTATCTAGCCCTACGGGGAACGGGCTAGGTCACGGGCAACATTAGACGACCGGCCTGCTGCAGCCACAACCTGGAAGCTGGCTGACCTGCGCACGCCTGAAGCTTGAGGAGCATCTGAACCAACGATTGTGAACGGGAAGATTCTCTTATACAATTGATTGACTGCCCCCCCCCCCTGTGGAACAATTATCAGAGATATTACTCATTGGGGATCCTTGGGACATATGTTTTGGTCTTGGTGGTTCCCCATTTCTGTCACTGGAGGAATTATATTGGGACTAATATTTTTTTGTTATCACAATAAGGTAATCTTTTGTGGAAGGAATGCATATACTAGACATCAACATGATTTTATTATTAATCCTGATCCCTTGGGAAGGGGAAGGGTCCTTGAATTTGAGCAAATTTGCTAAATATGGATTCAGTCAAAACCACAATATGTGGGTAGGCTTAGCTGAGATGGTAGCCAATGTTACAAATAGGACCAATTGCCTTGTTTGCTCTCTTGGGCCAGATGATTCAGAGGGAGGTATGCCCTTATTACCAATACCATTAAATGCCATTGGTATGGTAAGCGAAATGCCACACCAAACAGAAGTACAGAATTTCCCCGGATGGAACTCAACTAAACCAATACGAGTTATACCTGTACAAGGGGAATTCTGTGTACATAAATCATCAGAGGCAGCTGATTCTACCATGATAGGCTCTTCTCATTGCCACTATACTTGGGATTATATTAAGAATAGTCAAACCTGGGCAAACGGTACTACCTATCGAACTCGGAATACCTTGCCCTGTGCACCTCCTTTTATTCATGCATGGAAAATGGTGTGGAACATAACTATGACAGAAAAAGGCAATTTAACATACTGCACTGTGAGCTCTATGCCCCTTTTGATATTTCGCCTTATGCACTCCACGTACCAAAGACCTCAGACCCGATGGTTGTGGTGGATATGTGGAGAATGGGCATACAAGAAACTCCCTTCCAAATGGAGTGGGACTTGTTTCCTGGGATGGGTATTACCACCAATGTGGATTATGCCCACTAGTTCGGCCAAGCGTACACGAAGAAACGCTGATATTTCTCATATAGCAGGAGGAAGTACCCAAAGTTGGAGCGATACTGATGATTGGCCACCAGAGCGCATTATAGCCTATTATGAACCTGCCTCCTGGAATCCTGATGAGCTCATACAAGGGGCTCGAGATCCTATTTATAATCTAAACAGAATAATTCGATTGCAAGCAGTAGTGGAACTTGTAACCAATGCAACGGCCCAGAGTTTGAGACTTATTGCACAACAGTTGGATGAAAGTAGAGCCGCCATTTTGCAGCTGAAAATGGGAATGGATTATGTACTTGCCAGGCAGGGAGGCCTATGTGGAGTCTTGAACTTGACAGGGAATGCCTGTTGCTTTAACATTTCTGATAATGGTGAGGCGATCCGTGTGTTGGCCACAAAGATGGAGAATATAGCACATGTCCCAGTACAAACATGGGAAGGATGGGATATGGGATGGCTCACCAACTGGTTACCAAATGTCGCAGGACTCAAAGGGATACTATTGTCTTGCTTGTTTTTCTTGACGGTAGTAGTAATGGTTTTGTGTATGGTGCCATGTATCATTTCATGTTTTAGAAGTACAATTAGCAAGATGATTTCAAATGAAACTCTACCTCATATCATGGCCCTATACAGAGCTTTACCTCAGGAATATGATGAAGGTCAAGCTATCAAGGACACTTGGGAAGGTCCTTGAGCTTGAAAGGGGGGAATGAGGCATCTGATCATAGCCTGCATTTTTAATCAAGGCTTATATTTTGATCAGATTCCTGTATTCAAAAAAATGAGCTTAAATTCACATGTTTCTTTCGAGATGGGAAACCAACAGGCAAGGTCTTTGTCAGAGGCCCCTTTGGTTTATTGCGGTCATAAAACAGGCTGGGAGCAAAAGGTCACACTGACCATACAAATGATAGAATACAATCAATCAAGGTTGCAAAAACACTGTGCCTCCCATTAAACTTGAGCCACATCTTCCTAAGGTTAAAAAAAAGCAAGAGCTAATACAAACAGAGCTGGCTAGGGAAGAGGCCTCTCTCTCTTTGGAGCTGCTTTAAAGCTTCAGAGAATTTAGAAAACTTAGCTTAGCTTTTACTAAGTTCCCTTTCTTCTAAAAATCTATATATGTATGAAATATATTGGCTTAAATGTAATTATGCAAAGGATTTAGAAAGTAAGAAATCATAGAATCATAGAATCATAGAAGAGTTGGAATAGACCATGAGGGCCATTGGGTCCGGACCCCTGCCAGACAGAGAGACGCCATCGGAGCACTCCTGACATATGGTTGTCAAGTCTCTGCTTAATGACCTCCAAAGAAGGAGATCTTTCATTGATAATGTGTGGGAAGATGAACAAAAGATCTGTTTTGGAGTGAATAGGGCAATAGGGCAAAAGATGAAATGTTAGTTAAGGCGCCTAGTCTAGGGCAAAAGGTTATCTGGTAATTAAGGTGCCTTGTAGAGGTTAATGGCTGTTTGCCAATTATAAATAGAAGGAAATATAGCTCTTTGTCTCCCATAAAAGGTAATAGGAAATGGGTGTATCTTTTATGATTGGTTCTAGCGAACAGCCAATAGGAATTTTAACCAGGCTGATTGGACAGAGGCAGCCAAAGGAGGAGCAAGGGGGCTGAGCTGAGGGAATATAAGTGCTGGCCATAATGACAGGAGGCCAGGCCAGAGCTTGGTAACCGTATACCACTGTGCCTCACATTTATTTGTCTGACAAATAAATTATTATTTTAATTTCTCTATTGCTGCGTTGAATATTTCATTCCAGCTAAGCGTTAACCACAAGCAGGGTGCTACATTTATACTGTGCACATGTGCGTGTTTTATGTAGGTTAGCCCAAGCATTTTAAAGTGGTACAATCCTGTACATACCTACCCTGTAGAAAGCCCCTTTAACTCAATAGAACCACCTTCTGCACAGACGCTACTATTTTTATTTATAAAAGTATTTCTATAGCACCATGTCGTAAAATTTAGCAAGGCGGTGTGTACACTATAAAACATAAAGTGTCCCTATTTGTTTGTTTGTTTTTAAAATAATAAAAAATACAGATAATAGTTCAAGGGGACTGACGGATTAAAATCTGAACAGCTGCAAAAGCCTGTCAGCACACACAAAGAAACAGGCACAAATATTCAAGAGAGACCTAATAGTCAAAAGGGAGGATGCCTTACTGATCCTATGCTGGAAAAGTGTTCCACAGCATGGGACTGGTGACTTGGATAGTACTAGGAACTATATATGTGTATATATGTTAGTGTTGTCAGTGTTACAAACTTAAGTGTTTTCAAAAATGGGTAGGGCTGGGGCATACAATAAAGTTTCAGGGTATGGTCTGGATGCAGACCATAATGCAACGACCTTGTTGAAACTAAGCAGGTTTGGGCCTGGTTAGTGTCTTGATGGGAGACCACAAAGCAATTCCATAGATGTCACCTTGAGTTTTAAGATGGAAAAAGGTGGGTTGTAAAATGTTCGAAATGAAAAAGTTAGAAGTCCTTTTAAACAAGCCTGTAATATTTTTTTCACTCTCCCCCACTTTTCTAACAATTCTTTAGCCTTTTCACATATGGGAAGCTCTGCAACCCAGAGATCATTTTAAAATATTTTTTCTTTTGCACCTTCACGGTTTCACACTATTCTTATAGTGTGGCCAGAATTGTACACAACAGCAGATTTCTAAATGTAGCCACACACTATATGCGGTACATTTATACTGCTGTCACCTACCCTCATACTTCCGAAACATGAACTGGTTTATATATGAAAGTAAATTTAAATGAACAGAGAGGATAATGAAGCAGATCAACAACGCTGCTTCCTTCATGTCCCCCCCGCCCCAGCTTATGAAATTCTAACAGTTTCTGACTATTATGAAAAGGTATTATTGTTAGAGGGCTCCGGGTGGCACTGTGGGTTAAACCACAGAGCCTAGGGCTTGCCGATCAGAATGTCAGCGGTTTGAATCCCTGCAACGGGGTGAGCTCCTGTTGCTCGGTCCCAGCTCCTGCCAACCTAGCAATTCGAAAGCATGTCAAGTGCAAGTAGATAAATAGGTACCACTCCAGCGGGAAGGTAAACTGCATTTTCGTGCACTGCTCTGGTTCGCCAGAAGCGGCTTAGTCATGCTGGCCACATGACCTGGAAGCTGTACACCGGCTCCCTTGGCCAATAAAGTGAGATGAGCACTGCAATCCCTGAGTCATCTGCGACTGGACCTAACGGTCAGGCGTCCCTTTACCTTTTTATTATTGTGAGAGCAGAAGCTGCTTCTTTCAAATCCTTACCAGCACAACCTTTTTCACTTCACAATAAGCATATTTGTGGGAGCTCGAAAGTATTGCAAGCATTGCGGTATGGCAATGGGCAGCATACTAATATTACAAGCCCCACCATGTTTTTCGCCAACCCTCATCACATTCTCAGTTTCTAAAATCCTGTAACCAGATAGGCAAGCAGTTAACAACCTGTTCACATATGAGAAACGCATCCATCCATCTTCCAAATTTATAGCGGATGGCTCAGTAATATTTCCTACAGGGTATTCTCAGGTTTTCTTTCTTTCTTTTTCTTTTTCCTTTGTATATATATTTTAAAAAATATGTATAGCTTTACTTTCTTAGAAAGTATTTTTCTTCACTCTTTTCCCATCCATGCCATTAAATGCATCTCACATACCATTGAGAAAGTCTCAAACTTATCCAGTAAGCCAAGCAAAAAAGAAGCCCACTCTTTAAGAAAAAAAATGCTTTGGAATAATAATGCCTTATTTTGAAACAGGAAAAATGTTCTACATTTTTGCTTATGATGCAGAGAGAAACACAATGTGGGCCCGGTCCAGACAATCAACATAAATCATGGTTTAGTAAACCATAGTTTGTAAACCGTGGCTTAGTGCTAGGTGTGACCCAGGCAGCTGTGATGAGTTTTAAGCCCTATTCAGGCTTAGGTACCTGTGAGTATTGAAGGCATGAAGGCAATAGAGAGAACCCACAGCACAACCCTGGCCCTAGACGCTGAGGAATGTGTTGACCACACACCTTGCCATTCCCTGTTCAGGATTAGTCGGAAGGAGGCCTAAATGAGTACAAATGTGCACACAGAGAACCCCTTCTGTGGAAATGGAAAGACTGGTGAGTGTCCTTGTCCCACAGGAAGGAGCCTTACGCACATGTGCACATGTATTTGTACTTGCGTAGGACCCCTTTCAGACTGATGCCGAACTTGCAACATCCAGGGAGTGGGGTTCGCACATGCGTTTCGCTACACCTTTCATTTGATACGGATACCATATGGGTCATTCATACGAGTGTGCCGTGAGAGGCTAGGTGAATGTTGTGGAAGCCCTAAGGTTAAATAATATAGATCTGAAATACGATCTGGAAAAGATGGATTACAGTGATCATTGTAGACTTGATGCATCTTCCCATTGAGAAAAGGTTACGGGCAGGACTATTTTTCCGGCTGGAACTCACTCAGTTCCGGCACCTCTCAAGTAGACGCCATTGCCATTATAAGAGAACAAGGGAGGTATTCCGGCACCTCTTTTTCTAGAAAAAAATAGCACTAGTTAAGGGAATTGGGGGGGGGGATTTAAATCCTGGTGCTGCCTCAGTACAGCTGTGCACTTCCATGGTCTCCGTTGAAAATGGCTTCTCCATGCGAACCAGGAAGTGACTTCTCCAGACAACAGAATGACTCTTCTTTTCTTATCTCTGTGGCTGTGAGAGATGGTCCGTTTCCATCCCTCCCAACCACTGCCTCCCTGCAGCCCTGGGTGCTGGCCACCCCTGCTATGTCACTGCCCCAACCTCCAGTTTCCTAACCCTACTAAGTATAGCTCAACCAGATCCTGATTCTAAACAAACTCACCACCACCTCCACTGCCACACTCTGCCTCTGAAAAATCCTGTTGCAATTTATGCACAAGGGTTTCTAAAAGGGATATAAAATTTTATCATATATGCACTCCTTTCTTGCCCCTTTTGGGTCTTAATAATGCAAGGCCTTGGCACAGACTCTTGCAAATCTGTGCTGCTCTCAAAGGTTTTAACAAGCCTTAGGTTACGAACCTGAGCTCTGGTAAGGCAAGGAACAGAACCCAAATCTGCATCTCTTTGTGTATGTGCCAAATCATGGTGAACGCATTATCTCTGCAAAGAGTTTTCTAACACAAGTAAACCTAAAAGGCTTAAAAAAGAAGTCTTCCTTTTTTGTATGAGCCTGTGAAAAGCTTCCTCTCAAAATGAAACCAAGAAAGCTTTCTGAAATTCAAGAGGGGGAGCTGCAGGAACAGATCCAGACAGGTGGAGTGATAAATAGGACACACCATATACAGAAACCTCCACCCTCTGGTCCAAAGTCCCTCCCCCCGACACAGAATCAGGCCATTTCACACATTATGTATTACTAAACCCACCTTTGCCACAGTAAATACTTGGTTGAGCCAATCCCTGCTCTCTGACAAGTGTACCCATAGGATATGCATGTTTGCAGACTTGTTTGATACATTTGTATTTTGTGGTTTTAGACATACCCTATCTTTTGCAGCTCTGCAGCTGCACCCTGGGCCCTGTATCATGACGGAAAAGGAGATTTGGCCAAACCAGAGCATTCCACTCTGCTTGCTCACTCTTCCCATTGGACTCTCGCTGCCACCAGGTGAAAGAGTTCATTTTTCTACAAGGCTGCCTTTCACCAACCAG
Organism: Podarcis filfolensis; assembly: GCF_964270895.1. Lineage (NCBI taxonomy): Eukaryota > Metazoa > Chordata > Lepidosauria > Squamata > Lacertidae > Podarcis > Podarcis filfolensis. The sequence goes on from NC_139608.1 coordinate 80,232,214, forward strand.
CCTAAAATTCCCCTGTGTCTCCTCAAGAACACTTGAAGAACATGTGTAGAACTTGGCAATAGACGTAGGGGCGGTACATTAAAGGCAACCACAAAAGGTTTTATGAAACAAGTTTAAAAGTTTACTAAAAGGATGAAAAAAAATTCTTAAGAAAAGATTTAAACATAAGAATGGTTGCATGCACACAAAAGCATTTCTCCCAATGAAGCAAAGGCGCAGACAAATAAACAGAGATTTAATTGCAATACAGCATTCCAGTTTCTTAAACACTCCATCCTGGTGTGTGCTTCCTTCATATCCTGAGATCACACCTCATCCCTTCATCAGATTCCCTCTGGCTACATGACACCTACGGTAATCCACAAACTCAAGGAAGCTAAATTCTTCTCTTTTTTTAACAGCAGACATGCGATTGGCACCTTTCTCAGTTATTTTACCCTTCAGTTTAATTCCTGGACAGGTCAGGTCCAGCAAGTTTTAACCCCCAAACCAAACATATGCAGCAATTTTACCTTGTTTTGGACAGTCCTTTTCCTTCATGATAACAAAAAGGTTAAGCCTACCCCTAAATAATGTAATGTGTTGCCCTTGCTGAAAGTGAACTCAGACACTGGACTAAGTGCATTAATCCAGGTGATATCATCACACTCAGCCTGATCCAATACTCTGCTGCACAGTGACAACAGAGCACAACCGAGCAGAAGGCTCCTAGCATTGGTACAATTCTATGCTTTGCATCTTGGGCTAAACTGCTTTTGGGGAGGTCTTATGCCAGTAGTTCTCAAAGGGTGTAGCATGCAAAACTGGTGTGGCATGAGATGATGGCAAGTGTGGCGAGAAGATTCAAGGACAATAAAAAAACAACACATTTAAACATTTCAGTATACAGTCATACCTTGTGTTGCATTTGCTTCAGGTTGCGCATTTTCAGGTTGCATTCTGCGGAGACCCGGAAGTACCAGAAAGGGTTACTTCTGGGTTTTGCCGCTTGTGCATGCGCAGATGCTCAAAATGATGTCACACGCATGCGCAGATGCGGCGAAACGCAACCCACGCAGATGCGGGTTGCGTTCTGCTCATGTTGCGAATGGGACTCCAGAACGAATCCCGTTCGCAACCAGAGGTACCACTGTACAGTCATACCTCGGGTTGAAGTAGCTTCGAGATAAGTATTTTCGGGTTGAGCGCTGCGGCGACCTAGAAGTAACGGAGCGAGTTACTTCTGGGTTTCGCCGCTCGCACATACGTAGACGGTCAAAATGACGTCACGTGCATGCACAGAAGCGGCGAATTGCGATCCACGCATGAGCGGACGCGGGTTGCGTTCGCTTCTGGATTCAAACGGGGCTCCGAAACGGATCCCGTTCGCATCCAGAGGTACCACTGTAGTATAGTTCATGGGTAGGCAAACTAAGGTCCGGGGGCCGGATCTGGCCAAATTGCCTTCTAAATCCGGCCCGCAGACAGTCTGGGAAGCAGTGTGTTTTTACATGAGCAGAATGTGTCCTTTTATTTAAAATACGTCTTGGGGTTATTAGTGGGGCATAGGAATTTGTTCATTCCGCCCCAAAAAATATAGTCTGGCCCCCCACAAGGTCTGACGGACAGTGGACCAGCCCCCTGCTGAAAAAGTTTGCTGACCCCTGGGTATAGTATAGTATCCAAATAACTTGGGTGGGATATACAACCAGAAACAGTATCCATGCCTCTCTTCAAGAGTGTTGGCAATTCTTCTACAGTTCTCCATGACATACTGTTGGCAACAGAGATTTTCAGCCCTGACAAATATGAAAGATCACAAAAGAGAAATCTTTTGTGTTCTTTGAGGAGTTGATGAGGAGATGAGAGTTTGTTTGTTTTTTTATCTCTTTTCTACTTTTGTAACTTTTTTTCTGAAATTCCAACAAATATCATTTAAAAAAAAGAGAGAGAGAGTTTGTCTGTCTCAAACTGGACCCAACATATATGAGATTACCCTGCAAAAGCAAGCTCACACCTCTCATTGAGTTTGTATACACATTTAAGGTACACATGTAAGAGGCTCGTTTATAATTAGATTTTGGGAATGTTTCATGTTCTTATGTAGCTGCATTGTTTTATACTTTCTGGATGTGCCATGATCATATTATAAAGCAGTTGTATTCTACGTTATCAATAAAGTACTGCTAGGAGTTGTTTCTTTTTTATTCCCAATGTATTTCTTACCAATAAAAATATATGGTGTGGTGCAAGAAAATGTTTCTTCTGGAAGTTTGGCCCAGCAAAAAAAGTTTGAGAACCACAGTCTTACTCATTAGGGTAAGGATGGGGAACCTGCAGCCCTCCAGATCTTGCTAGACTACAGCTCCCACAATTCATGGTTGCTCTCCAAATGGATGAAGCTGATGGGCATTAGAATCCAACTACATCTTGCTGCCCACTTTGGTCTTAGGGTATGGAGCAGAAATGAGATGGAGCTTTGGCTGCATTGCAAGATTGAAACCATTTTAAGTTAGCTAACAACTGCAGATAAATGTGTGTGTTGTGATTAAAACTTCAGAGGCAAGGCAGGAGAAAGCTGCATGGCTTTGCATGCCCACTGGCCTTGTGACACAATTTATTTATTTAGTCTATTGATTAACTTCACGTATAGTGAACCTTTCAGCTCAAGAGCTCCAGCTGATGTACCATACAGCAATATGAAAGCAAATCTGGGGAGGGGCATGGTGTCAGTTTAAGACTAAAGAGGGCAACTCTTTATTTTGCCATGTGTGTGCATGTGTGTGTATTCCTGTTTTTTGTTGCAATTCTTGCATCTGAACTTTTGTAAAGTTCACACGGTTAATTTGCAGATGAGCCAAGTTCCCCTCAAGGAGCCCAGGTTTGAGAGAGGCTTTAGACAAAACATTCTCTTGCTTTTTATTAATAGTGAATGAAAAAACAGCATTGTTGGCCAGCCTTTTTGGCAAGTTTGGTATGAGTTAAGGCTGTGGTCCTGGTGTAATAGGCCTGATTCTGTGCCACGGCTTGCACCCATTGTACCACAACTGTGCCAATGGATGGACTTCCTCACACTGGCGGCAAACTTAGAAGATAAGGAATAAACCTTTGACAGCGCTAGTGTTTGAAGGAGACCACAAAGGGAGCCCGTTACTGGAAGGTCGGTAAGCAAAAGGGAGGCCAATGGCAGCTCCTGGCTTCCAAAGCAGGCACAAAACATGATGGCAAGCAGGCACAGAATGGCAGAGTTGGAAGGGACAATGAGGGTCATCTAGTCCAACTCCTTGCCATGCAGGGATATTTTGCATGCCGTTGGAGATTTCCTGAGCTGGCTCTGCTGGAGTCAGGACACTGGACGAGGTGGATTCTTCAGTTTGATCCAGCAAAGCTCTTGCAAACAGCTAGATGACCGCTGGGGTCCCTTCCCGCTCTGCGACACTATGATGCTATAGTTCCAGTCATGTACGAAGCCGGCCTTCCAGAGTGGATTCCACTGTGTTCTTACGGGGGCGGGAGCGAGGGGGGCGGGGTGAAACAGAGGGAAGGAGGCGCGGTCCCTCTTTTGATTGGCCCGCAGCAACCCCCGTATTTAAATTTGGTCGCTGCACGGAACTTTCGCGAGCCAATGCCCTTTTCGCTCCCCGCCCGTCCCCCCCAATCCCCGCTCCCCAATGGTCGCGTTCCTACAGGCAGCCCCGACGAGTTTGCTGAATAACTCAAGGCGCCCTTCCCCTCCAGCAGGGAGACTAAGGGAGTGAGAATAAAGACAGATAGCGGATCGAGCCGCGGGAAGGAGAGGAAGGTGGGAGGGGGGGCGGAAAGCCAAAGAAAGTTTCTGCCTAACTTTGCTATTGCTGCTGCCACCGTAGATCAGCAGCTATGCTGGGGGTGGACGGCGTGCTGGAGCTTGGAGGGCTCAGATCGCCTTAGGAAAGACAGGAAGGGGGGGAAAGGGAGCTGGAAACATTCAGGGCGCAAGGAAAACGGAGAGGAGCCCCCCTCCCTCCCTTCTCCCCCACCCCCTCTGGTAGGGGCCCACGAGGAAGCCGTCCAGGGTAGCAAAAGTCCCCCGCGGGGAGGAGGAGGAAAGTTGATCCAGCGAGGGAGGGGAGGGGAAAAGACCATCTCCGAGTGGGGCAGCTTCGGGTGGGCAAGGATGAGCCTGTTGTCAGCCATCGACACCAGCGCTGCCTCCGTCTACCAGCCCGCGCAGCTGCTCAACTGGGTCTATCTGTCCCTGCAAGACACGCACCAGGCCAGCGCCTTCGATGCCTTCCGACCGGAGCCTTCGTCGTCTCAGCACCCGGAGCTGAGCTACCCCAGCAAGAGCAGCGCCGAGCTGGGCTCCTCCCTCAGCTCCAGCTATCTTAACAGCTTCTTCCAGCTCCAAAGGAACGAGGTAACGCGATCCCTTCCTCCGCAACTCAGCCTCAGCTGAAATGAGCGCTTAAAAAAATGATGATGATGAATACCGATTTTTGACCCCCACTTGGAAATAAGCTGGTTGGTTGTGGTTTTGGCCTCTGAAATGGAGCTGGAAAGGGCTGGACTTTGCTCGGCTGGGGGAAGAAAGAGCCGAGCGACCATTGCTTGGACGGGGGGCGGCGGAGGGAACAACTGGGAAAAGTTTGCGGAAAGTTGCTCCCTCTGAAAACTTTTGCACCGCCATGATGCTTTGCAAGTATTTTCTCCCCCGTCCTCGGCGCCCTTTGACTCTCCAATGCGCTTTTCTTTTTTTTTATTCCTTCTCTTTTTTTAACCGCTTTCTCCTTTGAAACGTGGAGCGCTTGGTAATCGAGTTAGCAGATTTATGCAGAAGGGGGTAGGTAGGCGGCTTCTGGAGAGACGTTTCTCTTCCGCGTCAGAGATGCAGGAGATCTAAAGAACCCAGGCGCACTCTTCGTTGCAACGGTTCAGAATTTTGTCCTACAGAAACGTTGGGAAAACAACTGGTTTTTACGCGTTGCTTACTGCTTGCTTGGTGGTTCTTAGGCTGTTACAAACGAAGCATTCCGAACAGGGTGTTCATATTGGAATGCGCTTCGAGTTGGAACAAAGTTGATTTCAGTTTCCCATCTAGATTTCTCTCTCTCTCTCTCTCTCTCTGGTGTGTATGTGGGGGTTTACTTTGGATTTGCAGTCCAGTGAAAATTCTGCAGTTGGAAACTACCTTCCCTCCCTTGCCCACGCGTTTGAGACTGTGCGGGAAGGTGCGCTCGCGCTCGTGGGTTTGGTTCCTGTTGACATTGTGGTCAATGATTACATGGGCTGATCAGAGTAAGGCTGATTGAATTGCCTACCTATATCCTAAACTTCGGTGATATAAATACTGATAGGGTCGCTGGGCCTGGAGGTGGGGAAGGAAGACGGAGATATCTGGGTCAGTCTCAGGGTCGTAGGTTTGAGCCCCACGTTGGTTGGGTAAAAGATTCCTGCATTTCAGGGCATTGAACTACAGTCAATGACCCTTGGGATCCCTTCCAACTCTACAGATTCTATGATCTTCAACAAGTCAGCAATCACTTTTAGCACCATCGCTTTAAAAAGCGAGAGAGTTAAGCTGACCAGTATTATGCTATTATTAACTTCAAAAGACAACTGGGCTTTTCTAGCCCGGGAAAGTTTCTAAGTAGTGTTCTTGCATTTTCATTCTCTCTGGTGTCTCCTACATTTACACGGTAAGTTTCCTGAGGAGAAAGGGACTGTATCTTCTTAAGTACCTCTGTGAATCACCACATACAGTATTATGTTATTAACCAACAGAAAAGCCCCAGACTGGTTTTTCAGACTTGGAGCAAAGTCACATATGCATCTTAAAATACTTCATCAGGTGGGGGATCTTCCATCTTCCTCTGTTTCAATTAGCGGGCATTGTCACTGTGTGTGGTTATACTTTCTTCAAATGTCACTGTATCCCCCTTCATCTACTGCAAGAGGAAGACACTCCCCTACTTAGCTAGCCAGGATGCTGGTCTATAGTGGGTTGGGCCTGGGACCAAACTTGGATGCAATCTCACTGTATGGTGTGTAACTTTACCTGCCTAAATTATCTGCCCCAGCAAGGCAAGGTTGGCAGTTTCACCTTTATGCAGTGCCTTTTCTTTTAAAAACATGTGGTCTTTTCACCTTTTTAAAAAAAATGGATTGAGGGATTTGAAGGGAAAGGAGAGTTAATAGATGCCATCATGGGCACTGCAGAAAATGGGGCGCTCATTTGGCTTTGTTGTATGTGTGTTTCAGTTAGGATGTTTATCTGCATGTAGGGTGTGTGTAGGGGGCGGGGATTTTTGTCAAGAAGGCAAAACCAGTTCCAGAGGCATGGTGACTTCTGCCACAGGTACTGTGACCTCTTTTCCTGCTGCAGAACTTGGAAATAAACTGCTACACTTCCCACCAAATGTATATAGCTATGGGAGAAAGTGTCAGATGGAGGGTTTAAAATGTGCTTCAGGTACTTTACTTCAGTTCACATAGGTGACACCAGCATCTGCCGAAGGGTTGAAATTAAATTGTGCATCTAAGTTCCTACCAGGACAGCAGTTATTAAACCACCCGATACATTTGTATTTAGAACTTCATCTCCACATTTCAAACATGCATGCTAATAGCAGAAGAGAGGTCCCAAGGATCTTTAAGTGGAATGTGTATAATGGGTCTTATTTAGAAAACAAGTTTAGGGAGCCTCTTGTTAATAAATCTGCCATTACTTATCCCAGTATCATTCTGTGTCAGGTCATTTTATTTGTGATGCAGTTTGCAGAATAATCAAAGGAAGAAGGGATTTGAACCTGGGAGAGTCTATTGTGAACACCAGGCAATCATATTGATTGCTTTCAAAAAGAAGTGACTTCAGAGCCATTTGTAAATATTCTTGTATTGCAAATTGGTTACAACAAAGTAGCTGGATATCTGTTGTCCTCTGTATATGTGGAACTGTGATGGTGCATGATACACTTTCTGAACTTGAGGAAATAAGATGGGATACACACAAATAAATAATATTTCTGTGGTTATGAGATATGTAAATACCCAGAACATGCTCTCAAGTTACACAGCTTTTGAAAAAAATATTGTTGAATCTTGGGCCAACCTTTGCTGTGAATCTGCACCCTGCCACAGTTAGATCGCTCTCCCTACCCCACCCCCTAATGGTACCTTTCCCAATGTAACCCTTAGTGATGCTGCAATGACATCACCCTGTGATACCCCTGCCATGCCATTCCATCTGTTAAATATGGACATGTCTTGGACTTGGGTACTTGATATTACTATTTGACATCATCTTATAGTAGCTTTCACTGGCATACCAGTGCCAATTAGTGGTGTGGTTTGTAAGTAGCTGCTTGTCTAGAGTAAGAATGGTCCTCAGCTAAGCAGGTAAGGAACTTTACGAAAGTTGGTTCTTTTTAAATTTTAGGCCCCCAGTGCAGACATGTGTGAGCAGGCAGACTAGTAAATCTTTTTGTGTAGTCTAGCAACTTTTGTGAACTTATCAAAGCATTCCTGGGAGCTGCTTTGAAAGAGAAATGAAGTTTTGGTCCAGGTTGCAATGCCAGTTCAGTGGAACAGAGCTATGTGTTATCCTCCTATACCACCCATCTTCAAGAGCTATTTGCCAGATCAAAAGCTTTTGATTAGTCTGAAAGCTTATGCCACAATAAATAGGTTATTATTTAAAGTACTACAGGATTCTTTGTGGGCTTCAGCAGACTACTTATTTGGGAATTGCTTAGTTTGTTAGTCTTATCAATGCAGGAATGTGACAGAAATTTTCTTTTTCATAATTCTGCAATTTCTTTGAAGAATGCCAGCTCACAAGTTTAAGGGCCTGCTACTTTCCAAAGAGCACAGAACTGTATGTCTGTTGATCCCTGCTAGGCTCTTTCGTTGTTTTCCTCTTTTAAGTCATGCATCCTTCAACTGCTTATTAAGTTTGAGGTTCTTCCTATCCACCCCCCTGTGATCAAGTTACTATGAAGGCAAACTGTTATTTTAAAACAAACCCAGTGCAAAGTATACTGACATTACTTTTTCCTCTGCGTTGTGAATAAAAAGCTAATCCAATCCTTGCATGTAATCTGTGAAAGTTGTCTTCTACAGTACCTTCCCTAAACTGAAGCATTAGCACTTTGCAGTCTTTTAGGGGCTTTCTTCCTGTTTCCTTTCCTTTCCCATTTTTTTTTTTACTTCATCCCAGGAAAGATTTCTGATGAGTTTGTGTTTCTGTTGATTCCTTGCTGTCTTTAACAACTCAGTCTGAACATGTTTATTTGGAAGTGAATCCTGTTGATCTACGTGGAACTGTAAGTGTGCCAAGGGATCTGGCAGTCTGAAGGACCACCCTCTTTGCTTATGAATCTGCCCATTAGATCATCAGCAACCCAGGCCTAGATGTTTTCAGCCTGAGTTTGGTGGGTGACTACTGGAGACAAGGCCTTTTCTGTTTTGGCACAATGATTATGGAACTTTCCCCAGAGAAGTCTGCTTGGTGCTTTCTTTTAGGTGTCGGAGGAAAGCTTTTCTTTGCTTGGATATTCCATTGAAGACGTTTTATGAAACTGATGTCTTTGAAATTTCTGCTGCTGTTTTCTGATGCGGCTTTATTTATACTTTGGTTTGCTTTACTAATTTTAATTATTGTTACTGATATTTCCTTTTATCTGAATTGCCTTCAACACATGCATGGAAAGGTATACTAGAAATAATTTGAATATTTGCCCCTCCCTGCTTGGATGCCATTATGCTCTGCTCCCCTGAACACCATGCTTAAGTGATAGGACAGGTCTTCACGATGCTACTTAGCTTTCAAGTGTTCCAAGCCATTATGATGCATTATTTTCTTGTAATCCTCACAATCTCGTAAGGTCCATCAATTTTACTATCCCTTGTTGCAGATGGCAAACTGAGGCTGAAAGATACCATCACTAGTGGACTAAGGCTAGTTGGTGAGCCATTGTGGTTTAGTGGTTAGAGTGTTGTATGCAAGGGAGACCGTGGTTGAGATCTCCACTCAAGTCAAGAAACTTCCCCAACCCCAAAGATCTTTATTGAAACTTAACATATATACATAATAACCAAAATTCCCAATGATTCCCTCACATAAAATATCATATCTACCGTATTTTTCGCTCTATAACACGCACCCGACCATAACATGCACGTAGTTTTTAGAGGAGGAAAATCCGTAGGCATGCGACCTGTAGGCATTTCCTCCATGACACGCACAGACATTTCCCCTTACTTTCTAGGAGGAAAAAAGTGAGTGTTATGGTGCAAAAAATACGGTAAATTACAACAGCTACTTGATTATACACTTAATTATAAAACTCACCACCCACCCCCTACTTCCCTCCACAGCAATTCGACTTCTTTATATTTCTTTCTACCTTTTTTCCTTGCATTCTACAATAAATTATTTTTGATACATTCTGATTTTTTCTTCTTTGTTTATTGGTTTTGTTATTGCTTACATTTTTTTATTCTAAGCCTATTAGCATGTCATTTTTAGAACAATATTTTGACATACAGTATAATCTTTGAAATACTTCCACTCCATTCTTAACTTTTGATTTGATTGATATCTTATAATTGAAGTTAATTTTTCCAATTCTATATACTCACTTAATTTACAAATCCACTCTTCCTTTGTTGGTGTGCCCTGAGATTTCCATTTAGTGGCATATGAAAAAAAAACATATGAAAAAAACAATCTTTTTATATGCAACAACAGCTGCCAGGGTAGTAATTGTCAAGTCACGAAACTTTTTGAGTGACCTTGGGTCAATGGTTCTCTCTTAGCATAACCGGCCTCACAGGGCTGTGATGAATATAGGCAGTGGCAGACAGCATGATGGAACAGAGGCACTTACCTGACCATCTGGCAGGCAAGTCACTGCTGCTTATCTGGGGTGGGAAGAGTGAGGCAGCAGTTGAGTCAGTGTGGTGTGAATGCAATGCACCAGCAGAGCCAATCTGACTTTCCTGCTAGTGCATTTGTACCAGGCTGACCTCCCCACCATCTCACCCCTCCTGGTAAGCAGTAGCAACTCATGTACTGGGAGGACAGGTAAGTGCCTCTGCCCCAGCCACTATTGTGAACAGGTTCATGACAGAGATGATATATTAACCAGAAACTGCCTGATTCCCAGACCTGTCTCTTAGACACTATGGTATATCAGCTCTCTTGATACCACAGGGACTCGCTCTACGAACAGCTAATTGCAACACAGTTCCGAAAGGACTTGGTTGTTCTGGCTACATTCAGCTCACTTGCTTTCAGAATGATTTTTTTTTTTTTGCTAGTTTGTGACAAATACTTTCTCATACACATCAATCATTATCAACCTGACCACTCAGAGTTCTTTTTCTGCTTCCAGCAGCACTGATCCTCAGTTTTGGTGTATCTGTACACCAGGGCTTTATACAGTAGGGCACATTTCAGGAGCTGACAAGGGCCAATATGAGAAGACCAAAATGGGAGACTGGGAGAGATGGAAATGCGATGGATTAACTAGTAGCAATTTAGCCCTTCTACAAGATCACAAATCTGGCTGAAAGTCTATAAGTGGGACAAACAGTGACATCATGGAGAGAGATAACTGAGAGATCAGCAGCCATGTTCTTCATCCAATATGTAGCCATGCATAGTGATAGGGAATATATAATAAATGGTCAGTACAATAATATCTATTAGAAATCTGCAGTGAATAGTTCCAGTCAATATGTAGAATTCATTCTGTTGATGCCCATCTTGACCCTTGTTGACCCTATGCCTCCATTGGTAGGACCTCTAAACTGAACATTGACTTCATTGGGAAACCATCTCAGTCTAATTGGAATTATAACCTATTTCATTTATTATTGGGGAAATAATAGCAATAAGCTTGTCCCTTATGTTCATCGGCCAGTCGATTTTTTATTTTTTTATTTTTGGTAATTGCAGCAATCTGTGTCGTCCAGACCTGATACACTGTGGTAAATTTTAGCAATGGTTTGTTTAAATTAAGTCAACTTCACACCATGGTTTAAGAAGCAGCCTTGTTTAAACAAACCAGAGTTAAGATTAAGCAAAGTTTAATGTTCTGCTGTAATGTTAAGCTTTAGTTAATTACAAGTAAAAGGCTCCAAACTCTTCCTTATAGCCACACTGGGGGAGAAGGTGAAACTCACTGAGACTTATTCTTGTCATATTAAACTAAGGCAGGACGTTCTAATTCAACCATTGTTTGTGTGGGATATTTTGCTTTCACTGTCCTTCCTGTATTCACACCGTTAGTTGCAATACAATGGTACCTTGGGTTACAGACGCTTCAGGTTACAGACTCCGCTAACCCAGAAATAATACCTTGGGTTAAGAACTTTGCTTCAGGATGAAAACAGAAATCGCACGGCGGCGCCAGGGCGGAGTGGGAGACCCCATTAGCTAAAGTGGTGCTTCAGGTTAAGAACAGTTTCAGGTTAAGAACGGAACTTCAGAACGAATTAAGTTCTTAACCCTAGGTACCACTGTATTGTGTGTTCTTTCCTTGAACACTTTTAACCCAACCCTCTTCTGTTGGAAAACTTAGGCATTCGAACCTCTTAACCTCTTAAACTGATAAATATTAACGGGACAAAATTGAGAATTGGGGGACCTCCCAACTCACATTTTTTGACAAGGTTATGTTTTTGGGCTCTTCAGGCAAGTTTCCATGAACAAAAAAATAAATAAATCAAAAATCACATTACTGTCACATTTGTAATTGTCAGCTGTACTCCCCCCCTTCTTTGCGTCCATGTACAAAACCAGTCTCAATTTGTCAGTATACAGATATATGTAAAACAAGTCTCATTTGTAATTATGTTTAGCCCTTAGATTGTAGGTGTTTGAAGGCCATATAACTGCTGCTGCATTTGTGTGTGTGTGTGTGTGTGTGTGTGTGTGTCTATCTGAGTAATGAGTCTAGAGATTCTTGAGGCATTAGATCTCTGCGAATTCCAACGTGAACTGACCCAGTCTGAGCCTTCTGGACTAATGTGATTGATTGATTGATTGATTGATTGATTGATTGAAGTGTGGATGGGGACATAAATACCCTCCAGAGTTTTGTGATATAGTGCTCAGCTCAAAATGACCCAAAAGTTATTCAAATGAATATTTTAAGATAAATGTATTATTTAGAAACGTGTACATAAAACACATATTTACATAGCTTGTGATGTATTGAAACACAAATTTAAATATGAATTTTCATGTGGCTGAAAAGAATTGCAGATTCATGTGGAAACGGTGGAACAGACTTATGAATACATGCGCACTTGACATAGCTTGGAAATGGACTGGTCTGCCCATCCTCAAGTGAGGTAAAATCATTTTAAATGCTGGTGTGGTTGAGTGGTAAAGGCTGCAAACGTGTGCCAGCAGTCTCTGAAGAATGCCCCATCGACACTGCAGGATTTAATGCATGAGATTGGAGTATAAAAACATGAAATAGGGGATCTCTGGTTCAATATTTGCCACTCAGTGGGAAACTAAGCAAACCTCTATTCTGCCACCCTCAGATGCCTCCACCCCCAGCTGCAATATGGGGGCTATAATGGCGATCACGTATATGACATGCTACGAATACCGTGGTACCTCGGTTTACGAACTTAATCCATTCTGGAAGTCCGTTCTTAAACCAAAACCGTTCTTAAACTGAGGCATGCTTTCCCTAATGAGGTGCCCCTCCACCATTCAGATTCCATTCATAGACCGAGGTAAAGTTCTCAAACCAAGACACTACTTCCAGTTTTGCGGAGTTTGTAAACCGAATAGTTCATAAACAGGGCTGTTCTTAAACCGAGGTACTACTGTACTTAGAAAGTGCCATATAAATACTAGGAATAATCATAATCTCTGCTTTTAGCTGGAAGTTGAAAACATGAATAATGTCCTTGTGCAGTGGAAGAGGAAATAAAGCACATTTCCTTGGCGTGGGGTATGTGGATCTAAAATTGCTTTATTCCCATTACCTCTTCACAATGCATTTAAAATGACATCAGTTGGTTGGGTCAGATCTTATAGCAAATGCGAAGGTTGGAGCAGGGCAGTTCTTTGACTCTGTGGGAATAACATTGGCCCATGAAGAATTCTGCAAATCTGCTGACTGAACTTGACCATGGATTTCATTACCTGCCCCAGGAAACCTTGAAAACAAGCAAGGAAGTGAAGCCTTGTCCAGAGCTGCCTCACAGGAGGCATCCCTTCCCCCCACCCGCAAAACAGGTGTCTGTTCTGGCCCAAGGTGTTCTTTAGCAATTGACCCCATCCATTTTTAGCACACTGCCTGCCCACATGTGGAATGTGATGATGACACCAGATGGAATAAGGAACGCTTGTTGGGGAAACATCTTACCCATGCTGCGTGGTGATGTCACTTTGCTGATTAGTTGGGTGCATCCTGGTTCCCAAAGCAGGCCGAGTTAGCAGCTAAGGAACTCCTTGGGCCAGGACGCCATATTTGGACTAAGGAAGGGTGGTCAGCTGGGCTTTCCCTTGCCAAAGATGGCATGAATACTCTGGAGTATTTCTATGGTATGCTTTCATTCATGGCTTCAAAAGGCTTTGAAGTCATGGAGTTATTTTCAAGGGCAGATCTACACTCATGGTTCTTAATGTTAAGTAAGGGTTAGGGAAGGGTTTTGATAACATAGATGGACACATGACGTCCTACTTTTTGTATTTATAATGCATTATTACCTTGTTGTTTTTATCACTTTATTTTAATGTAAAGCCTACTTGCCTACGAAGAAGGTCAGGCCACAAGGACTAAATCTTAGTTGTTTTCCTTTTTCCTAATTAGCTGTCACACACTCTTGGATGCCTTGATTAAAATCCTAACTTTGCTTCTCCAAATAAATACATAAAGAAATAATTTTGAAATACTGACATGTGCAAATAATAAAGGACATACAGGGAGGGAGGAAGAATTAAAAAATGACACCAGAGGATGGAGCAGAGCAACCAGCAACCCACAGAAAGAAACAGGGTTTTGAAAAATGGTGTGGCTGAGTATTACCTACATTTGATGAAAAATACCAAGGTAAAAAATGTTTTAATTAACAAGTATGCCCTGTGATGTTTTAGAACGGAATATCTAATATCGTCCTAATAGGGGGAAATAATGTTAAATAGGTCAGTGTAGATCCAGCCTAACTCTTGTTCCCAGGTTCCCTGTGGCTCCTTAGAAGCTTATCAGAGGTTTGATGTTGAATATGTTCTGGGATTGATTGCCTTTAGCAATGGTGAGACCCCCTCAGGTCTGGTCAGGTTCCTATTTGAACTGATTGTGCACATCTAACTATACATTCCTGAACTCTCCGTAACATGCAGGAGGTTTGTGGCAGACATGCAAACATTGCTCAGCAGACAAATCAACACAGAAGGGGTTCTTTAAAGCACAGAAGGTTTGACCACCAGCATTGCAGCCTCTAATAATAATAATAATAATAATAATGATAATAATAATAATAATAATGTTCTGTTGAATTGAGTGTAAGCGTTCAGGATGGGGGAATAGAATAAAGTTGGAAAACAAAGTAACTATATAGGGCATGATCCATCCAAGTTTACACACTATTACATCCCATTGATTTCAGTGGGTATAATATAAGTGCATGCTTAACACTCCCATGCTTAACACTCCCAGGGAACAAGTTTTAAAACGCTTGATTTTGGACTGCTCTCATTGTATTCATATTATAAATACACTTTTTAATATATATAAAAAGTACCCTTGGTTCAGCCATCAGGGATGCCCAATCGCCTTACCCCACCCAAGGAAAGTGGCTTGTGATGTTGTATATTCCTATTTCTTGACATCCTAACTTCTGCAGTATGATTTGTGCCTTTTGCATGCTTGTGGGGTGGGCTTCCATCATACTTCTTTCCAGGTGGGCATCCCTTTTCAGGTGGAGATCCTTTTTAACTGGATGGAACCTAGAACTCCTGTATGCAAAGCATTCACTCTTCCACTGAGCTGTGACACCCCCCTCCCCTAGTCTGAAACAAGGGATGGTGTGTGTATATGTGGACGTGGATACAATTCCCCCTTCCCCCCTCCAGGACTGCATGCCTTTGCAATTCAGAGAGCTTCTCCCCGTTCATCTGTGGACTTGGAAAAAAAAGGAGGAGGGTTGCTTGCTTTGCTTGCGGATTCTTTTCGCCTTCCAGTTTTGTCCTATCTTGGCATTGCCCAAGTCCAAGCAGTGACAACGACTGACACATAGCTAGGTATAATATTTGGAAAGTGACTGAACAAGGAGCAAAAATAGCAACAGGTTAAGGGAGCAAAATAAGCAAGCTGGAAATGTGTTGCTGTGTGGCTGAAAAGAAACGGCAAAGGAGGGATCTGTCTGCGGGAGGGGGAAACAGACAGCCTCTGAAGAGTTGTTATTAGAGAGGGCTTGCAAGGCTGCATGGTGGTGCCTGTGGATGTGACCGGCATGCTGACCAAAGAAACTGGACAGGAAAAAATAAAAAGCACCACTACCCACAAAATGCTTTTGTGTTTAACCAATATTTTTGTCCCTCTAGCTTTTCTCATCACAGTAGCTGCCTTCTGAATAAAACCCTGATGGCTATAGTGGCTTGGTGCATAAAAGCCAATTGTGCCATCAAAGAGGTAGAATGATAGCAAACATAAAATGAGTTCATATTTTGTTCTACTTTATTTTTAAAGTGCCCTTTTCAGAATACTGCTACTACTACTAATAAGCAATATTAGCAGCAGTGGGTTTATTGTTAACATGGCAATGCTTAATACCTAGAATATAGAATGGATTCTAGGACATCAAGATGTATTAAACTGGTGCTTGAAATTCATTAATATCCCCAACTCTTATTAAGCCACTGCTTTTAGAGCTTGACGTTTTAGAAGGGATTTAATGTTCTTGAATCAAGCCAATTAACTAGTGCTTTGGGTTAGTGATCACTGAAGCCAGTGACTGAAAGGGCTTACGGATTATTAGACTCTTATTAGGGTTGACATATGTCCCAGTTGGCCAGGTTTTGCCGGGATTCTGGCCGTGTCCCTGGTGCCCCTTTGGCTCAGGAGCTTTTTTTCAGATCCCCAGCTTTCATTGAAAGAAAAGGAAGAAAAGGCAAGTCTCTAGCTCTTACAGAAGCAGAGGTGCAAGTTGAACTATGCAGGCAGCAATCTGCAGAATCATTTTGTGTGGGACCCCCACCCGTATTATTGTAGCGGACAAGTGACGTCACACTGGAACATAAGCCGTTGCCTTATTCATTGGCCCATCTAGCTCAGCTTTCATTGAAGTAAACTGATAGTGGCTCTACAGGTTCCAGGCAGGAGTCCTTCCCACCCGTATTTGGAGAAGTCAGGGATTGAATCTGGGACCTCTTGCATGGCTGTGACTGGCATGTAAGGAAAGTGATATGAGTAGAGATAGGAAAATTAGAGTCACAGATTAATTGTCTGGGAATGTAACTTCCTGGTTCTTTCTGAAGTTATTCCCCACCCCCAACCCCTCAGCAGAAGTGAGAGCTACCCATTGAAAATAATGGAGAAAGTCAGGATTTTTTTTTGTGTGTATCTGTGTTTAGAGCCTTTGGATGAATGTCTGTGCCCCATCACACATGCACAAAAGGTTGCAGTAAATACAGATTCATGTTCTTTCTAACTGAGGGATTATTTTGTCTGATCTCTTTCTCTTTAAAAAAATAAACTTTAGATATCACAGCTGAGTAAGAGCAGCTTATGACACAGTTGCTTTTATTTGCAAATGAATCCTGTTTCTCAAGAAGTGCTTTTCAAAAAATGGGGGGGGGGGGGAGAGCATCAGATCTAGGCTGTGTAGGCTACAGTGAAAAAACAAGTACTCTGCTTCCCTTGATTCTAGAATAAATGTCGCCAGTATGCTGCCATTGTTGTCCACCACAACCATTGGGTCTCTCAGGTGTGTGTTTGTGTGCACAATATCTGGACCTTCCTCTCCCAATGTGACAGGAATTTTACTCGCCCTTAAGAAAAGAAGCAAAGGCTTCAGCAGCAATGAGACATTAATGCCCCTGCTTCAGAGTAAAGGTAAGCCATAAAACTAAGTTTGGCGTTATCAAGCCATGTGTGACTAGTTCTGGCATAAGCCCCCTCGTCTGTTCTTCATCACATCCTTTGTAAATTTTTAGCCTTGTCTGTCAGGCTGCAGCAATTTTTTGCCTTACTGTGCAAGGAAGGAATTTTAAATTATTCACATGCTTTAGATTTAAAGAGTTGGGTTGTGTGCCAATGCAGAAAAGCCAAACGTCTCCGTTCTGTACACATAGTATTTGGCCTTACCATAGTGGCAAGACTGAGCAGTTGGTTTTTAAGAGGTCTTTTCAGCGATGAAAAATAAACGTTAGGTTGCGTATCCAAAGTCAAGCGATTCATTCCTCCTTGCACGGTACAATAAAGGCACTTAATTTGCATCGACTGTGTTGAGTTATGTAGGCCCGTGGTACAATGATGATAATTTAGAAAAATACGCTGCACCATTATATTACAGCGAAACCAAAGTCTTTAGAACTTCTGTGGCATAAATCAACTCCTACTCCCAAAGAGAACAGCAGAAAAGCTTTTCCATTGCAGTGCAATATCCAAGAAAATTCTGATAGCACACAGAGATAAATAATACCTTCCTAAATAAGCCTAAAGGAAGACTGAAAAAATCAAAATAGGTGGGAGATTCAGGCTGGGTCTACATATGCAGCAGCATGAGGTGGGAATGAAGTGGTAGAATGCTAAGGTGGGAAGTGGAATTCTAGCACAGCGTTTTGCCTACTTTAACACTGAGGGATGTTCTAGAACAGTAGCAAAATGTGCATTGCCTTCTCCCATGGGATTTCTGTTGGTGGACCACCCAACGTCTGTCCCCAAGTATATTCCATAGGAATGAATGGCATGTAGGTGAATGGCAACCTTTCACTAAAACAAGAGATAGAAATAAGGTTCACCAAGGGACAGACTGGAGACTAGGCTAAATTCACCCCTAGTATCTGGGGAGGGGGCAGGTTTTTACTCCTCCATCAGCTATGCCCCAAGTGACACCTCATTTATTTTGCCCCAAAGACTGTCTATGGCACATATTTGAAATCCAGGATACATCCAATTATCCAACACCTTCATTTCCATTTCTTCGTCACACTGGTGGCATCTCATGGACAGGAGCAGCATTTCCCAACTTGGTCTCCTCTAGATGCAGTTGGACACCAATTGCCATCAGTCCCAGGAACCATAGACTGTCAGTGCACTATGCCAATCATTTGGGAATCCTTTTTCAGTGAGCAGACTCACCCAGAAAACCTTCCAGAATCTTCTTTCTCAGTTCAGTTCATCTATTGGTGATTTCCTCACCAATTCCAGTTCTGCTTAAAGTATTAATTGAACAATTAACATTGCAACATCAATTAAGTGTTTTAAATTTGTTGTTAGCCACCCTGAGCCCGGTTTTCTGAACTGGGAAGGGCGGGGTATAAATAAAAAATTATTTATTATTATTATTATTATACAATTACTGGTCTAAGGAAAATAAAGTATATACAGAGAATCATGTCTCCTCCCTGCTGTCTTCAGTCATCTGGACAGAGCAACAGACTATTTCTTTCTCCCCTTCGGAGCACGTCTAATAAAGAAGTCTGTTGCTAAGGAAACCCTGTTGCTGGGGAGACCTGTTGCTAGGAGAAAATTTCTTGCTAGGGGCAAAACTATACAAAGACAACTTGTATAGTCTATTTTTAGACTACACTAACAGCAGTGAGGGATTATGGGAGCTGTAGTCAAATGATACCTGGAGAGTATCTGAGTGGAGAAGGCTGGTCTGCAGATCAAACTCAGATCACATACATAATGCATTTAAAGCACATTAATACTGCTTTAGCAATCATGGCACCCCCCCCCCCAAGAATCCTGCGAACTGTAGTTTATCCTTCACAGAACTGCACTTCCAAGCACTCTTAACAAACTATACAGTCCCGCAGATTCTTTGTACTTCAAATGGATTGGATGTGACCTAAAATTCACTGGTTTTTGAAAATAAGAAAACTTGGGGCTGGTTCCACCTAATGAGTCCCACTAATGGAAGCCCACACAAGGACTTCCACTAGCACAGCAGGGCTTTCCTCCCTCTCCTCCCCTGGTGTGCCCCTTGCACCCCTAAAATTGGGGAAAACCCTGAGATTCGCAGTTTAAAAAGAAAAAGAAAACTCTGGGAAAACCCAAAAGATGGAGCAAGCTCACTAGACATTGATTTTCAGCTGGAAAAGAAAATTTGAAAACAGGGAGGTAGAATAGAATGGAATGGAAGAGGACATAAGAGTTCCAGTCAACCAGCTAAGAGAAATATTCTTCTAACCAAGTGAAAATACACTGTAACATTTTGTTGCAGGTTGCCCTTTTCATTACTTATTAGCACAGGTATTACTTAACTGATTTCCACTTTTGGGGACTGAACTGGGTTTCAAAGTATCTTACAATATACAAAGAAGCATGCATATATATATAAAATTAAAGAAAAACCAGAAACATAATAGTCAAAACGACACAGCCATCAAATTTTGAGCTTCCTCAATTTAAACAAACCCAGTGCATTTAATAATATTTAAAAAACAAATGCCATCCTTTACGAAGCTCTTCTTACGGGGTTTGTTGAGGACACAGAATGTGAATTCCTGCAATATTGGTTGCTGATGGCAGGGGTACCATTTTGAATGTATGTGACAGTTCTGGTTGGGTGGTCTAGCACTGCAGCAGCTTTACAATCAGCCTGATTGGTAATTTCCACTGCCAATCCAGATTAAGTGCTTACTACCAGAATCAATACTAGAATTGGCTCACTTAATGGTAAATGAATTATCAGTAATTTCAGTCTCTTTCCTCTGACACTTTTATCATCCCCACTCATGAAATACATGCTGCTGTGCTTAGACAAGAAACACACTCTGTCCAATTTAAGTAAGTTTATTTATGCCCAGGCATTTTTATAATTTCAGCAGAGAGTTATAGTATTTCATGGCCTCTTAAAATGACATCAAAAGCAAATAATTCACATTTCGAAAACATGCAGGAATTAGAACAAAGCTAATTGCGACGACTAATTAAAATCCCAAAGGAATAAAATGTAAGAAATAATTTGCAGTTACATGGTGTTTACTATTGCAGTAATATAATCATTCCCACTTGGCCAGCTATGCATATTTTCCTTCTGATTAGTCAGACTATTTGTCTGCTATATAAAATGGATTTATTTATTCATTTTAATTCAAGAACCCCACTATGCTAACATCCTAGATTCTGTCTGTCTTAGTTCCCAACATTTTGTCATATTGTAAATGGAGGATGAAGCTGCAGAATTGTGGCTGGTCTAAAGCCACAGATTGAATTCAAAGCAGAAGTAAAGTCTGAAGCAGGGATTTCCTGCTAAGTCTTTTCAATACTATCTCTCAGTTAAATACCAAATTAAAGTCACCTCTGACTCAAAATGAAAGAAAAGTCACCCCTTTTCTAAAAATAAAATAAAATAAAAACCCTTTCACAATGTACTTGGTTTAAGGAGATGCACAACCAGTCCTTGAATTTAATGTGGCCTAAGAGAAAATCCTGGCTACCTGTGGCTACATTTTCTTTCTGTATTACTTTGCACTGTGAAACGTTTTAAACAAACTGATAATGAAACCGCATCTTGAAGGGATTCTTCCACCTTTGGTATGCATGCTCCTGGTGAGTAAAATTATAAACCAAGGATTAGAAAGAAAATAGAATATGTGGGGCAGGAATATCTAGGTAAGTTAGAGCCAGTGTGGCATAGTGGTTAAAGAGTTGGAGACCACAGTTCCAATCCTTGCTCAGCCATGAAGTTCAGTGGGTGATCTTGGGCCAGTTACGATCTCTCAGCCTAACCTACCTCACAGGGTTGTTGTGAGGGTCCAGTGGAGAGGGAATGAACTATGAACACCACCTAGTTAGTTAACAGAGCTAGGTAAGACCTTGACCCGAAAGTTGGGAGAGCAACAGCCAGCCAGAGCAGACAACAGTGGGTAAGGCAGACTGACTCTGAGCTTCCACACCTGTGGTCTGATTTTATAAGTTTCCCCTCTTCCTGCTTCATAGGATTTGTGTGTGGTATGACATAATGTGTGCGATTAAAGGTAGAACAAAAAAATTTAGGGCTGGCACCCCCATTGTTCTGCCTGGTCCAGCTCTGAGGGCCTTCTGGCGGTTCCCTCACTGCAAGATGTGAGGTTATATGGAACCAGGCAGAGGGCCTTCTTGGTGGTGGCGTCCGCCCTGTAGAACGCCCTTCCATCAGGTGTCAAGGTAATAAACAACTATCTAACTTAGAAGACATCTGAAGGCAGCCCTGTTTAGGGACGTTTTAAATATTTGATGTTTTATTCTGTTTTTAATCTGCTGGGAGCCACCCAGAGTGGCTGGGGAAACCCAGCCGGATGGGCGGGAAACAAACAAATAAATAAATAAAGGATGCCGCAAACAAGCAAACAAACTTTTACCCATGAGCAGCACAAATTCCGCAGTAAATTCCTGCCCAAGAGTACCCTGAGTTGTCTTGTCCTGCTCTGACACATGCACCCCCCCCCTTTTAAAGAAATACGCCACTGTAAATTCCACTGGCTTAAGTTCTGTCCGCTGAGCTGGCATGAGGGACTTACTCCAATGTATTTCTGACTCAGCTGGGAAAGCCCAGGGCCTACCATACCCAAACTCTCTCATCCCGGTGGATCTTGGGTTTGGATTGCACTGTTAGTGTAGGAATTGCAGCAACACATGAAGAAGCCTGACTCCAGTCTTGTATTTTATTGACAGCAACTGTCACTTATTATTCCCAACTTTTTATTTGAAAAATGTTCGTCTCTTGGTTTGACGGTCTGAAGCAGAAAAGAGAGCTAGTTGCTTGGCAATTCTGCTTTCATGGTGTTCCAAATGAAAGGGCCTATCCACATGTGGGGCAGATTTACATCTCTTACATGGAGCTATGGCTTCGCAGAAGCCTATTTTGTTTGTTCCATTAATCCCCAGTCTAGAAGTTATGAAGTATGAGGACATGTTTCTTTCTAAAGGCCAATTAATTTCCATTTTATTGAGCAATAAGCTTGTTCCTCTTGACATATATTATGGTGGAAAATAAACCCGGCTTCCAAGAATTTGTAAGCCTCACTTGAAAACTAAACCTCATTTATTTATTTGTTCTGTTCATTTTAAAATAAGTTGCAGTGACGGTTCAAGCAATCAGCGTCATTCAGATGATACCGCTGCTGTTTACCACAGTTACAACCAATTCATCTGGGAAAGCATCATTTGAAAAATTAACATTCTGGATCACAATCTTGAAAAGAAAACTGAACTTTTTTTGGCCCTTTTCTGTTTTCCTGCATATGGATATATTTACTTCAGAGATACTCTATCAGGGCGACTATACCATATGCTTGGTAGATTCAGCATTCCTTCTACTTCCGACAGTGACCTCAAGATTGATCTCTTTTAAATTCTGGCAGTTATGTCCGTTGCTCTGCCAAGTGCGCTGGACTCCATTGGAACAATATATGTATACACACACACACAAACAAAATGGTTTCAGATCTGCAGCTTAAAATGGAATTGCAATAAAAGTTTCTTAGCCAAACATTTAATCCCCAAGGAGCTCTGCAGGAGGCAAAACCTAATTCTTAAGTGTGCCGCTCTTTAAAAAGAAGTATTTCTCCCCATTGCTATTTCCCTTCCATTTAAAGGCCCAGCAGAACGAAAGCTGGCCCCTGCTTCCCCCTCCCTGCTGCTGCTGCTTCAAGCCATAGGTCAGATTGACATGACGTTTCCTGCAGGAAGCAGAGGCTTGAAGCAAAATCCGACAACAACTATTGATGGGCTGGAGTTACAAAGTCCTTGCTCATTTCCCACTTCCCTATACTGTATACCTTTCCTCCACCCTTCCCTCATTGGCGATCCCGGCTAACACCCATAAAATTATGTGCCTATTTTTAAACTCAAAAACAAAAGCAAGTGTTGGGTTTGGTTGGTCGGCCAACCAAATTTTAACTTGTGCACCTCCCTTTTGTGGGGGGAGAAAGGTCAGGGAGGTTAGTAGACTGAAACTGCAGGGACATTTCAGCTGGAGGCTATTCACTGACAAGAAATGGGAAGGCGGTGTGTGCGCATGCGTGAAATGTTATTTGCAGAGTGAATGGCCACCGTTGTCCCTAATATAGTGCTCATGTGTGTAGGGCTTCTCTTTAGTATAAGTAGCCGGTTGTTTAGCATTCAGCGGATGAAAAGGCTCCCTGCAGAGCTTTGGACAAGAATTAGAAAGTTCCTCTAAGACTGCGTCTCATTAACTGAACTCTCAACTTCCCTGGGATTTTTATTTTATTTTAAGCTATATGCACCTCGTATAAGGGACTCTCAAGGTTTGTCACTGTGTCACCTTTGACAGCCTAAAATTCAATTCAAGCCGCCTAAAAGCCCAGATTCTGAGTGTTCCAGTCTCAGTATTTTGCACAAGGGATTCGGTCTCATGCCAGAACTTTAGGTTTGCACAATTGAAGTGGAATAAAGCACACTGTCACCCTAGCTCAACAAATTCCTTCCTTGGGGGTTTTAAAGCAGAAGTTGGATGGCCATCTGTCATGGATACTTTAGTTGAGATTCCTGCATTGTAGAGGGTTGGACTAGATGACCCTTGAGGTCCCTTTTAACTCTGTGATTCTATGATTCTGTGTAATGATGCCTCTGCCATTTTTTGCGACAGTTGCCACAACCTACCACGATACTTTTCCACATCAGCTTGCTACCCTATAGCGGATGGGGCTATAACCCCAGTGCAGCAGTTGCTTCATCCTGCCTTAAACGCTAATGTGCTGATACAGCTCTGGGCAATTAGATGACCTCTTACCCAATTCCTTGTAGATTTTATACTACTATATTTGCAGCGCTGGTTGAAACTGGAATCCTCACCTCCTCCCTTCCCAAAGGAGCATTTTTTTGGCCGCAGAAGTTAACATGCCCTATTTTCATTATTCTGGTTTGTAGTCCAGGTGATGTCATAATTTCCACCGAAACCCCTTGGTTTCAGAGAGGCTTATAACTTTGGCCATAAAAAATGTTCACTGTGCTGAAAATTGGCACTGACAGATGAAGCTATCTGACCATTTTTATAAACATGTAGATGCAGTGTATCAAGTTCTATTTATCCCTACCCCTCCAACCTTTAGAACTGCCCCCTCCCAAAAATAAATGCCATTTTTCTGGCTCACAAACAGGTCCCACTGGATGTGTCTTTGGAATAAAAGTAATACACGTACATGCTTTTGTGTGCCAAGATAAAGTACTTTGAGGCAATTCGTCACATCAGCAAGAACATGTTTACTGTGTTCCTTAAATATATATATATAAAGAAACAAACAAACATGGCAACAGTAAACAAGGGATCTTAAGGAATGGTTCTTATTTTGTAGTGGGGGGGGGGGGGGGACAAAGAACATGGAGACATCCCAAACCATTAGAACTCTCCTGCTAGTTCAGCTCTGTCTGTTTGTGCTGCTGTGTTCCAGGTATGCCGCAATGTACCCAGCCAGTTATAGGGTCCTTCTATATGTGGGTTCTACTCTTATGTCTTAGAATGGCTATGGGCATCTACAACTCAAGCCTATGCTGCTCTACTCAAAAGTAAGCCCCATTGAGTCCAATGGAGCTTGCTCTCAGATAGGGGTGGAAGGATCTGCCAATTTTGGTTCTCTCAGTTTCTCATTCTTCCAGTTTTAAATCCATTTCTCCACATTTCTGCAGCAATTTCATTAAATAAAAAATTCTCATGAAAATTCACCAGCATTTTAGTGCAAATTTCTCCCAATTTTTGTGTGCAGTTTTGATGAGTGTTCTCATTTTTGCAAGCACTTTTCCCCAACACAATGCATTTTGTATGCTATTTTCGCTGTTATATTAATATCAAAGTACACTTCCCCCTAAAATAGATGATTTTGTAACCATCATTTGCTTGGAGAACTCCACTGCAAAATTCAACTAAGTGTTGAATTTTCAAAAGATGGCTGTGTTTCAGTTCTCCTATCGTTCTGAAAAGTGCAAATTTGATAGATTTACCTTTGAATGAGAAAACAGTGGGGAAATGTTGGTGGGGAAAGGGTTAACAGCCTCTGCATGCCATGGCCACAATCCAGATCTGAATCCAGATCTGAATCAACCCCCCACCCCCACCCCAGCTTTCTTTTTGGTAAACAAAGAGACGTGGCAACTCACGTCACACACATGAATAAAAAAATGTGCTACTTCCAGTCATGTGCTGTTTGAAGCTGAGCTTCTTCTGTTGAAATATAGCACTGTAATGCAAAGGTTTCTGTTTTGCGTGTGTGTGCATACAGGAACATGCAAGACTAAGAGTGTGTTAATGAAAGCAGTTTCCAGATGTGGGGAAAGGTTTTTTGGAAGGCTGCAACATTAGTTTGACATTCGTAGCACTTCCTCTTAGCAACTTGTTGCCAGGATTATTTCCCTTCGGTAATGGGCCTTCAGGAATGTTCATCCCAATGGAATCCTCATGAATCATATGAAACAACCGGATGACTCAGGCTACTTCAGTCAGCAAGGGTGCAATCCTGATGTTCTATCCTTGGGAGTGCGTCCCTTCAGTTCCACTAGAACTTATAAATAAAAAAGAATCTGAATCCAGATCTGCTTATAGGCTGGTCGAAAGTGTAGTCAGACTGGTTAGGGTTTGTTTTTTTAAAAATACATATATATGTTTTGTTTATTTTATCTTTTGATCAGGAAGGCCTAACCTGGGCCAGAGGAAGAAGCTAAGTCCATGGTTATATTTTCCAGCGCACAGGTCAGAATCCAAAATCCAGGAGAGCGGTTTGTCGGGAAGGGGGAAGGAAGTAGGCGAAGCCAGGCGAGCAGCAGGAAGGGCTAGGAGTTAGGTTCATCTGGAGGGCGATGGGGAAATTGCCAAGGATGCAGACTGTGATAGGGAGAGAGTAGGACTGAAGAGGAACAGTAACAGAAGAGCAGGCAAGCTTGCTTCAGATGTCTCCACAGCAACTGGGGAGCTTCCTCCCAATGCAAATACAAGCTTCTGAGAAAGTGTGAGGAGAAAAGGGCTCAATTTTCCCTTCCTGTCTGCTGTGATCTAGATCATCATCACCACACACAGAGAAATAGTTGGTGCTATTTGCATTTCTTTCTTTAATGCTCACACATTAGATGCAAAGGTGTGCCGTGAGTAGCTTGGTCCTCCTTTACAGTCAGCAGGTTCAAGTGAGACCATCTGCCAGTGGTGCAGTGGGTCAGTGCATCTTGCTATTAACCAGAAGGTTGGTGGTTCAAGACCACCCAGGGACAGCTGTGGTCAGGATTCCTGTATTGCAGGGGGTTGGACTAGATGACTCTGTGGACCCTTCCAACTCTATGATTCTATGAAGTGGAATAAGGTCCTATGAAGTGGACTAATTCTCCTCTTGCGATTTCAGGCTGCAGGAATATAGGGGTTTCCTCTCAAGCCAACTGGAGGCTGTTCCAAGACTGCAGTAGTTGGAAAGAGTTTAGTGAGAACTAAGTCATCAGAGGAAAATAATGTGGATTCCAGTTGTGGACTTGAATTGTGGTAGTGGGGAGTGGCATCCAGTGAGCCTGGAGCAAGTTGTGCAGCATGGACACCTCACCTTTCACAAGTTGTGGTTCATGTCTCAGTTGTGGGTGTGGAACGGAAGTGGCAGTCACCTAAGTCCTCCAACAACATGGGCCAACTGGATGACACCAGGCGAAGGAGTAAAGAATGTGTGTCAGCAAGCAAACATTTTATTTTAATATTTCATATGCGATGTAAAACTACCTAGAGGCAGATCAATTCCGAGCCATTACCAATTCAGATACCAGCATCGGGGCATCCCTCATGTTCCACAAGTACCTCTACACGGAGGTTCAGGCTCCAGCACTGGGGGGGGGGCGGAGAGCAGGCAGGGGCGGGGCTGGCGTGTGTCCTGGGGGTGTGGTGCGCCACCTGCAGGGGCGTGGCGCCCAGCGCGGGCGGGAGGCAGCCATGATGGCACCCCACTGGGATTGCACTGCTGGGGGCGGTGCGCTCCCCCCGCACTCCTTTTTGTCCACCAGTGCCTCTACATTACTTGTCCCTATTGTCTCAGCAATGCACAAAGCCTCAACCAGTTCTCTAGGATTTGTACAACTTAAAGGTTCTTTTCAAAAACTTGTTTCATTTCAGCTATAATGGTACCTTGGCTTACAGATGCTTCAGGTTACAGAATCTGCTAACCTGGAAGTAGTACCTTGGGTTAAGAACTTTACCTCAGGATGAGAACAGAAATCGTGCGGTGGTGGTGCGGCGGCAATGGGAGGCCCCATTAGCTAAAGTGGTACCTCAGGTTAAGAACAGTTTCAGGTTAAGAACGGACCTCTGGAACGAATTAAGCTCTTAACCCGAGGTACCACTGTACTTCTGTTTTTAACAGTGTTTCTGTTTCTGGCCTGTACAATAAGTTTCACCCTGAGAGACCTTGCTGTTTATATGAATGTGTATGTGTGTGTGTGTGTGTGTGTGTGTGTGTGTGAGAGAGAGAGAGAGAGAGAGAGAGAGCACTTTGTTACAACCTTGTAGTAGGCATTCGCAAATTCTGTCAGTTTTTATATTGTATACATTTGTAAATAATAATAATAATAATAATAATAATAATAATAATAATAATAATAATAATAATAATAATGATGCAGCAAACTTTGCAAATAAAAAAAGGAAACATGTTTCTAAACATTCTCCAAAAATGAAGGAGATGGTTAGTTTGTGATATTTGAGAATGGACTGCAGCTCTAACATGAACTGATTTGGCACAAAGGCTCTTGGTCAACCTCTTGCCTAGACTCTGCTGTTGTCTGCCTAGCAATGGAGGCCGCTGCATTTGAAAGCTATGGATTTACTATTTTGAATTAAATTTCGGTTTAAAAAAACAACTACTATCCTCTTCGGTGGGCGCAGGAGACAGAGCCTATCAGAACCTCCTGTCAGGGGTAGAGCTTGGATGCATCATGGATTGCAAGTGGAAGAGATGTAGTAGAGTGTTGTGGGCCTTTGCAAAATATGATGGGTCATAGATGGAACCTTGGAGGATAAGGAATTGACTGGCTTTTCAGACTCCAGTGTGGGTTACCTGATACAATGTGGTTTTATTGGAAAGAGCAGTAAAATACCATCTTGTTGGCAATCCTAGCCCTTTGAAAGCAGGCCTAGTTAGTCCTTAATACATGAAAGGCTTTGTTAAACAAATTATACAACTGATGTGCAAGAAAAATCCAGCTCTGTTCTGAACACTAAAGATACCAGGTTTTCTGCGGGCAAGGAGGGATGGCCTTGACTATAGAGGGATAGGCATTTGACTGGGAGATGGCATAGGGGAGAGAGAGGGGAAATAAAGGCAGGAAAAGGAAGAGAAGGAAGTATCCTTCCCACTCCTTGCTCCAGTTTTGTGTAACGTACATTATGGATGGTCCCTGCGAAAAGTTGAAGGAACTCTTTCTTAGTCATCCGAGAATGATTTTTCAAAAAAAATTCTCTGCCAAAGGCATTCCACCTTATCCTCAGGGGAATGTTCTCCATAGCATTTTACCTCAGAAATTTTTAAATAAGGGTGGTCCACCCATTTATTAACATCTAAGGGCACCTGAAGGAATACAGACTCTCTCCCACTATTAAGAATATTAATTCCATCCTAGTGATTATGTGCTTCCTGCTGGTTTGAGGCTTCGGAATAGCAAGCCCCTTGTGTTTGCTGGGTATGACCTTCGCTCTAGAGAGAGCAGCCATCCCAAGGAGGTGAGAGACACCAAGGGGCCATTTGCCAGGGAACAGTTAAAACAGCTGCAGGTTTCCCACAGAAAAATCTAAGACAGATGTAGGTCTGAGTTCTCCTTGTTACCATTTGACTATAAAATCCAGAACACTGTGTTTAAGGCCTCTTTAACCAGTCACAAATGAACAATTACTTTTGATTTTTTTTATTGTTCTTCCTTTTTACAGATTTTAAATTTTCCCTCTTGGATAGCCTTGGATGCCAAATATTTTCTCTTACATTTGTGTGTGTGTGTGGACTCTTTGAAATTTTCCTTCAGTTATACCACACAATGATTGTGGGAAGCTATAGCATCCAAAGGCGAACCCTTAGTGTCTTTGAGTGTATGTTGAACGAAATAGGGTTAGTTTTTGTTTCTTGAACTGAGGGGGTGATTTGCTCAGTTTGGTTATCTTAGGTCTCACAAACAAAGGCCATAAAATGCTTTCATTTGTCAAGGAGACAACTGTTTCAGCCTCTCCAAATTTAGGAGATGATGACATAACAATTGGGTTTTCCAGATTGATGGCAATGTCACAGATGGTTAGCCCCACTACTGACACTGGCCATTTTAGCAATATGCCCATCCCTACATAGAATGAGGTGGAGCTAACCTTAAAAAGGATTTTTTTAAAAAAATAAAAAGTGTGGGAGGCATGTCCTGCAATACTTAGAGGATAAACGTGTGGCAAATGCTATGGGGAAGCAAAAGATTAAAAGCAGCACATGAGAGGGCTGCTGCTTTTTATTTGATGCAAGCTCTATGCCTTTAACAGCTCTAAGGCAGGCAAAAAGGCCACAGGCATGGCAATTCCTATTGACATATGAACATGCCAAATGGGTTGCACCTATTGCATTCCAAAGGCACAAATCCCACCTGCACTATATATCTAAAGCAGTAGTATGCAACTTCAAACAATAATTCCTTCCCAAAAAGAGTCCTGGGAACTGTAGTTTCTTAAGAGTGCTGAGTGTTATTAGTAGACCCCTATTCCTCCTCAAAGGGACGCGGGTGAGAAGGGGTGGTTTGGGTTCTAGTTAGAGCCTAGGACTTGCCGATCAGAAGGTCGGCGGTTCAAATCCCCGTGACGGGGTGAGCTCCCGTTGCTTGGTCCCTGCTCCTGCCAACCTAGCAGTTCAAAAGCACATCAAAGTGCAAGTAGATAAATAGGTACCGCTCCGGCGGGAAGGTAAACGGCGTTTCCGTGCGCTGCTCTGGTTCACCAGAAGCGGCTTAGTCATGCTGGCCACATGACCTGGAAGCTGTGCACCAGCTCCCTTGGCCAATAAAGCGAGATGAGCGCCGCAACCCCAGAGTCGGCCACGACTGGACCTAATGGTCAGGGGTCCCTTTACCTTTTTATTCCTCCTCAAAAAGCTACAATTTCCAGTGTGGGTTAACCATCAATCCCTCTTCCCAGGGAACTCTGGGAATTTTTAACTCTGTAAGGTGAATAGGGATGGAGGGACGGTCTCCTAACAACTCTCAGTACCCATAACAAACTACACGTCCCAGCATTTTTTTACGGAAGCCATGACTGTTTAAAGTGCTGATGGGAGCACAGTGTCTAGGGTAGTAAACCTTCTATATGAAGCAATCTTTCAGTAGAACATAGAACAGTCTGACAACAGGTTCTAGTTGGTATTGGAATTTGTGATCAATGATTCTTTTCTTCCCCACAGTTACCATCTTAGGAAACAAACATTGCATGTGGAATATATACACCATGGGGTCTCGAGCAGTTGTGTGATGCCGATCTGTTTTTAAAAATAGACCCATTAGTAATTTTGTTTACCATTGAGAGGCTGTGGGGTGTTTGGCACCATTTATTGATTGCAGACAACTTTATAGTCCAACAAAAGGTGGGGAAAGAGTGCTTATTCAAATAATCCATGTGGTGCTGAGATCAGGGAGAAAGGGATCTGTAAAATATACTCTGGTAACTTTCTCTTCGCCAGGGCTGCAACCGTGTGCATTGTCTGGTTGCTTAAATCCAAGCTAGACCTCTAAGTATGAGCCTTGGTTTCCTGTCATTAACTTTTGCAGCAAGTCAGAGAAATGATTTTTGTGAAGGGAAGCTTAGACTGATACTGCTTTCCACCCCTTTTCGGGTTTTAAAAAAAAAATTAGCATTGTTGTTCAGTCCAGTCATATGGTCACCAGCAAAGGCAGTGCAATTTCAGATGTGGATTTTCCTTCTATTCCCACTGAAAATCACCCTGTTTCATTTCTTTTTTTCCCCCTTCGGCAGGCGCTGAGCAGCAGCCTCTATAAGAGTGCCTCTCCCTATGGCTCCCTTAATAACATAGTAGATGGCTTGAGCTCCCTCACTGAACATTTCTCCGACATATCCCTCTCCTCAGAAGCCAGAAAGCCCAGCAAGAGACCACCACCCAACTACCTGTGCCATCTTTGCTTCAACAAGGGACACTACATCAAGGACTGCCCACAGGTAAGGACAACAAAAGTCTCACCACAATGTTTGGCTGTGCCATCCGCTAAGAAAGAAGTGGATTGTTACCTTCCTTGAGATCATAAGCTAATGTGATATCTCACAATAATCTTCTCGGGGATTATTTGCTAGCTTTTGCAGTCTCTGGACTGATGATGCCGGAAAAGAAAACATACTGGTATCTTACTTATCCCACTCCCCCACCAAAAGGAGTTTCTCTCTCTTACCCCAGCTGAGAGATCTTTGAAAACATTTAACGTCGCCTCTTTGTGCTTTATCTGTTTTGAAGAACACATCAGATATATTTCCGCCCTCTTTGCTAAGTGCATTTCCATGATTGTTCAGCAGCAGTTATTGAATGGGACACTTCATTTAGAACAACTAAGTAATGTACATTTCAAGCAAAAAAAACCCCAAAACATATAGGAAGCAAAAAATGCATCAACAACACATTTGGATCTTGGGAACTAGTGCCTGGTCTGAAATATCAGCTGCAAGGTTTGAGGAAGCCCTAGGCCTCCCCTCCACCACCACCACACAACTTTCTCTCTCCATTTTACCAGGTGGAGGAAGGGAATAGATTGGTCTTTTTTTTTCTTCCCTTCAAAAAACCAACAGAGAGGGAAAAAAATGACCTGAACATTAATATGTATGTGAGCCAGGACACAGATGCAGTAAGAAACAATTTGGACCATGGTTTACAATCCTGACTTACCTTTCAGATTTGTCAACCACTAGGGTTCCCTGGTTTGGATGAAATGGGAAATTCTGGTTTAATGCAAGCTAGGAGATTGTGGTGGAGCCAGTGCATGACGGGGGGTCGGAGTGGGCAAGGGAGAAGAGTGGGGCGATAGCATGTGCTCGCATCTTCATAAAGCATGGTTTCTGAAGCCTTGAGTGATTGTAAAAATGTAGTAACTGTCTTCCAGCCCCAGGCCTCCATTTGCAATGTGGATGAAGAACCTTAAATGCTCTCTGGAAATGCTAAGTTTTAAAAATTCAACTCTATAGGGAATCTTGTGTTGTTGTTTTTCGCTCCAATAAGATTAGCTCTTCTCATTGCCCTGAGCAAAGATGGATCCATACTGAAGGTAGCAGCAGGGTTGTTGACAGAGAGGGAAAACCTTCAGCCAAAGCATTTGTCTCCAGCTTCTGCCAAAGTCTGCTTCCAGGCTCTCCCTCTGTCTCATGGCTTTCTAACCCTTCTCCATACACCTTAAGACTTTTTTTTTTCGTAAAGAGAGAACATATGCAAGGCTTGTCATTCAAATCCTACAATCCAAACATGGGCAGATGGTTTTAAGGGCTCAGTAAGAACTGTTGTTGCCTCCCCCCGCCACCCTCAGTCTGGGCCAAATTGTTTAAGGGAGCCATTCTAGCATCGACACCTCTATCCTTAAGATAATAGTCACAAGAGAATTCCATTGCTTTCAGTTAATTTGCAGCCATGTAAATGTTATATTGGAAGGAAGGAGGAAAAAGTCACTTCACTGGGTTTACCAGTAAGATGACATGATTTAGGGAAGCCTTATTCGATCTGGTGCCCTCAAGATGTTTTGAACTATTAGCTCTCATCATCTGTGGCTATTGAGGGCCCCAAGCCATTTGTAGCCAAAAACCATCTAGAGGGCACCAAGTGGGGAAGGCTGAATTCGGGCATATCTATACCTGGTTTAATAAGCAGGCTGTCTTTTCAGAAAATCCTAGAATCCATCATTCTGCAAGGGGGCCTCCAAAAGAGAAATGTCAGCACTTTCCCGAGCTACAAATCTGAAGCCACTTTTGGGGATGTCATGGCAGTTAAAGTGGTATAACACTATCAAAAGTTTACAATACCGCAATGAATTGAACAGTTCTTCCTAAGTAGCTTTGGAGACATCCACATGTCCACTCTCAAGCCATGGATTCTGTTGTGGTAGCATTCATTTTTCTAATAGTGAAACTGCAGTCATCCTGGGCACATGTCACGTCAAAAAGGTTTACTAGTTTACATTTTGTCTCCCTGGGGATCTGCAAGAAGTTTTTATACTCCCACCGAACTATAATCTCCAGAATTGATTGGGGAACTCCATGATATTAAACGTGATATAAAACTGGCATAATGTGGTGTAGCTATACCTACTTGGCCTGCATCCAACGAAGTTATTGTATAAGTGAAATTATTTCTTGCTTGCACAACAAAACTTTCCTTCCTTCTTTCTCCTCTGGACCCCTCCCCAAATCTGCTCTGTGGGTACTCATAAACCTCTGGTGCAGATGAGGGAGGTGTGAGGGGCTCAAGGGGTGTAGTGGTAGGGGAAGCCCCTGCAAATCCTCCATATTCTCCAGAGGGTTAGGGGAACTCTCAGAGTAGATGTGGGGGGGGGGGTGCAAGGGCACATGGGGTGCCGAGTTGGGGAAGTTCCATTGTACAAGCGAAGTCATCTGTTCATTTTTAGTCACCCTTTGTCACTAACCCCCCCCCCAGTTGTTTCTGCAATATGGCGTGTCAGTTGCCATATTGACCAGCAGTTGACACCACTAATGAACAACACAGGTCCTCCTGCCTCTGCCCCAAATCTTTTTGTGAGTTCAACAAAGATCTTCAGAGGGCATGCCCTTCTCCTCATAATATCTGGCAATGCACCTCTAAAAATATGGAGCAGGGCTAATTCCAGTCCAGGAGTAGATGTTTGAGTGAAACTGGCTCATTGGGTCTAAACATTTCATGGGCGGGCTACCAGGGAGGCAAAGAGTTTCTTTCTGGTGCTGAAATAAACTTTAAAACTCTCATCTGCTCCACTCTGAGCTCCCATTCCTGATTCAGCATGCATGAGAGTGCTAATGGGAACCAGATGTCAGACCCCCACCCCCCACCCTCAAAAACTCAATATGCACTCCCACCCATTTGGTGCATCAGATTTCTTGGCGATTTAGAAAGGAGGAGGGAGAGGAGACCAGGAGAGATTCCTAGAACAGCTGAAACTGAAACTGCAAGACTGTTTCTAAGGGAGGTGGAGGAGGTAAACAGTGATAGCAAATCGAGGCTTCTCTAGCCACATAATTCCCCAAGGGAGAGAGGTAATGGACTGTGTGTGGTTGCTCTTTGTGTTCCAGTCCTCAGAGTGATTTCCTTTTTGTTGTTGTTAAGATTACCAGGGATAGAGTTGTGGGTACTATAAGCTGCAAAAGCTCTAAACCTGGATGGTGATTTGGAGTAAAAAATATAGCAAAATTAGGGCCAAGCAAAAGCACCTCCCTGTTTCCCACAAGTATATTCAGCACTGAAGAAAAGTGGATATGTGCACAGTATTATTTTCAGGAGAAATTTACATCCTAAGGAAATACAGTGGTACCTTGGGTTACAGACGCTTCAGGTTACAGATTCCGCTAACCCAGAAATAGTACCTCGGGTACTATTGCTTCAGGATGAGAACAGAAATCGTGCAGCGGCAGCACGAGGCCCCATTAGCTAAAGTGGTACCTCAGGTTAAGAACAGTTTCAGGTTAAGAACGGACCTCCAGAACGAATTAAATTCTTAACCCAAGATACCACTGTAATGAGTTGGGATCTCAAAATCGAAGATAGGAAATGTTTGGTCTGCTTCTAAGCAAAAACTTGAGGTAAATCTACTATCTGGCCTGTTTGTTTTGTGTCCATCCAAGAAGACCTGCTCAATTCTGTTGAGTACCAGAATCTGCTCCATTATAATTTATTTGAATTTAAGTGTGATTTCTGTGTAGCCCTAACAACTGTAGGCAGATCAGTGTGCAATGAGTCTACGGTGGTCACTTGTGCATTGCCATAAAAGAGGAACTACATCATCAAAAAGGAAGGGGCAAAAAAGAGAGTAGTGATTTGCATAAAGTGATTTGTAACAAGAGATAAAAATTTGAAAAATTGGGTCTCCAGCTGTTTTTGGACTACAATTCCCATCATCCCTGACCACTGGTCTTGCTAGCTAGGGATAGTGGGAGTTGTAGTCCAAAAACAGCTGGAGACCCAAGGTTGGGGAACACTGACCAAGAGTATGCCTCTCATAACAGCTGATCAGCTACTCATAACAGCTGATCAGCTACTTCAAGGCCCAACCCCCTCTTCTTATGGTTCGTTTATATTTAAACCAGACTTGGACTGGGCAGCCTTTCAAACAGAGGACTCCTTTGAAGAGACTCTCCTCTGATAGCCCTTCCAATTGAGGACTGTTCGGTAATGTAGCTCACACTATTTGAGCCACACTTCTTTGTCTGTTGCTGTGTATCCCTTTCATTTGAGGAGATTGGGTTAAACCTGCCACAGAGCTGGGACAGCACTGCAACCTCTAGGGAAATTAGCAAAGAACATCTGGGCAGGTTTTGAATGCTCATAACTTATTTTTTCTTAGATCTTTATGTCGTCAGGCTCCCCCCACCATATATATATATATATATATATATATATATATATATATATATATGTATGTATATGTGTATATATATATATGTATATATGTATATATGTGTATATATATGTGTGTGTGTGTGTGTGTATATATATATATATATATATATATATATATATATATATATATATATATGATCTTCTCATTACATACCCTTATATTTTCCCCATGTCCATCCCTATTGCATTTGATGTTTAGGATGAGCTAAGTTTAGCAACTACTGTGAATAAAAGTCTGAAGTGTTTGAGAAGAGAGGTGGGGGCGAATGAGAGATGGTGTCGGTGAGAGAATGCAGCTGCCTGTTTGACATCTCCCATCTGGTGTAAGTGATATGAGAGCTAAAGCCAGCCAGCCAATGGGGAACTATGCCTTTGCATTCCCCAAATGTTACCTCAACATGCGGTGTATCCAACTCCCATTTAGACCAGTGGGGGGGGGTGGCAGTGACTTTCCTTGTAGTAGCCATTGACATCTCGTTTATTTCTACCTGCTGGCATTGTAAAGATCTTTGGCTAGGAAGAAAACTAACAATTCGCTGCAAAAATACACCACCCAATCTTCTCCATTTGCCTATCTTCAATCTCAGTTCTGTTTATTTACATCTTTAGAAAATAAACGCATGTAAACAATTTTCTCTCTAAAAGGGCAAAAACACCCCATGTGGTTAACCATCAGATTCCAAAATCCCTCTCTCTTCTCCCTTTTTCTTTCTCTTGTTGTCAGGATTTTCCACATCAAGGAGGCAATTCCTTTCATGACAACTTACCTAGTGTCCAGAATCCCTTGTTTGTAAATTTCCTTTGAAGGAAAAGTGGCATGTACCCAAAGGACAATTTCCCTGTGGTACAGCAATGAATGAGGGTGCAAATCTTCATTCATTAAATCTAAACAAAAACTTATACTGGAGAGTATAATTTCAGATTGCCATTTGGGAGACTGTGTGATTGAATGCTCCCTCAGTTAAAAATAACAACTCTGTCAATAGAAAACTTGTGTGTTAGAGAGAAGCGTTCTAAGTTACTTTCACTCAAATGTGCTAATTTTCTATGTGTAGGCTTTTATATTGGGCAGCATTCAGTCATAAGATCACCCACTTGCAGTCTGAAGTAGCTTTATCATATGATCTGTTTTTGTGTGTGTTGATAACTTTAATCCCATCCCCAGGATATTCTCTTATCAGCAGACTTTGCTCTCACAATCCTGTTAATGACGTAAGTTATTTTTCTTTCTTAAGTTTCCCTCTCAATCTGCCTACCACTACTCTTAATGTCCCATTCAGACCCTTCTTCCGCAGTTCTGGGAGCTACTCCTGGGCCTGCATATAGCATACAGTATAGATGGCTAAAGCACAAATCTCACTCGCTGACAGACTTGCAAAATCTGGAACTCCTATTCAAAATAAGAGTCAAAACCTGTGGGCCATGCTTTTCATTCCAGCCAAACAAATTCCACAGCTGGAAAAGCAAATTTGCCTTTATTTTCTAATTCTCAGGAACAAATTTGCCAGAGACAAAAAATCATGATGCCTTGTTGAGGGCCATGCTGGGACGCAGGCTCCAAAACTGAGGTCAGGATGACAAAAGCTGAGAACAAAGAGATGGGGAAGAGGCAAAAAGGCCCAAGTGGGATTCAGGGAGGGTAAGGGCAGAGCAAAGTGAAAGCAAAAAGAGCAGGCGGTGCAAATAAGGCTGAAGGCAAAGCTAAGGAGCAGTTGACCAGCCTTCTCGCTTCCTTTTAGAGGGGCTGTGGGAGCCACAGAAAGCAGGGAACATGCATTCCAAGACAGGGCAGGGCTGAGGCACAACTGGGGACAATTGTGTGCAATTCTCCACCCTGATCCAGCAGCTGGTACAGAAGTGCCAATCAGGAGAGAAAGCTGAAGGCTGAATTCAGTACTTCTTTTCTCTTCCCTTTCCCATCATGCACCGATGGATGTACATGATTGCAGGTTATTTCAGAGGTAGACATACAGTTCTGGCTCATGCAATGTGCAGTGTTGGGTTGGGGGCACCATGTATTCATCCCTCCTTCCCACCTCTATCTATCTGTCTTATCTATATCTGTCTATCTATCTATCTATCTATCTATCTATCTATCTATCATCTATCTATCTATCTTATATGTCTCTCTTATCCAGGAGTCACTCACATGATGCCCTCCAGAAGCTGTGGGAGTCCACTTCCATCAGCCCCATCCAGAATGGCCAATGATCAAGGGTGATGGGTGTTTCACTCCCAACAACACCTCAAAAGCACCACGTTAGCTGCCCCAATCTAATTTACTGTTTAAATTTGAATTTTTAAAGGAGGCTATAAGTACGAATCTTCCCAACTGCTCACCTTGAAGTTCCTGAAAAGAAAAAAAGTCAAGTCCTGCCATTCTTATTACTTTTAATACTTGGGCTGGCAGGTCCATTGGTTGTTTATTAGATTTAATATCCCAAGTGTTACAGGTCCTCTCATAAGATTTATTCATAACAGGCATGGGCTTTTCATGATCCCTCCACTCCACCCCTAGAGCAAACATGTGTACTTTGGGTGGGGGGGGTGTTAATTGGTATGTGAGGATTTTTTTGTTCTAGTTTTTATTATGTATTTTGGGTTTTTATCTTAAATTTTTAATGTTGTGAACCTCCCCAAGATCTATGGATGAAGGGTGGTACACAAATTTAATAAACAAATAATAAATAAATCTGGAACAAATGGCTTGGTTTGAACGTGGACATCCAGGAGCAATGTTCAACTCAAAGCTTCTTTGACTTAAGGAGATGTAAATCTGTGAGATCCATTACCTGCTAACATTTAATTTAAACATTGGTGGTGGTGGTGGGCATTCAATTCTAGTCATGTTCTAAGTATTGCCCATCTTTAAAATATTTTCCAGTGGTCAATGATTGATTATAATAGAAGCTTATAAAAAAAACCAACAATTATTTATTTACAGATTTATAAACTACTTCACAACCAAAAGCTACCTAAGTGGTGTGCAGAAGGATAGATTGCAGACTCAAGGAAAAACAATAAAAGGTTTCAGTAGGAAAAAGATGACAGGGAGAGAGGGTCATTTCCTTCCATATTCCTTAGTGTTAGTGTGTTTGTATTACAAATTAAGCTGACTGGCAGCTGGTTCAGGACTGACAAAGGGAAGTACTTGAGACATGCATAGCTGACTTAGGATTTGCCAGCAGAAGAGGTGGTGAGCAGGTCTATCCATTATTTCAGAACTCTGTGTGATCTTTAGTTTTCCCCAGCCCTCCAGCTCCTGCTCTGCAATACCGCTCCTTGCTTTACTTTCTCTTGCAGTTCTTCATACTCCTAGACCCCCTGCCTGTTTCCTTCCATCAGGTTCTCCTTCTTTCCATCCATGGCTTGTTTCTCCCCCCCCCCCCCAATCATTTTCTTTATTGCAAAAAGTCTGATATTTTGGAGAAGTGGGTTTATTGCATGAGACCTTTGAACCTGTTTTAATTGTACAGGTTGAATTTGCCAGTATGGGATTGAATCTCATCTGGAAACGGTAACAGTCTGGAAGCACCCAGGGTCTAGATTCATTGTTACTTATAGTTGTACTTGATTGCTGTTTCAGGAAGGCCTTCATACACCTCATCTCCCTTGACAATTCTTTTTTCTTTTGGTGGCGGAGCAGCATATAACCCAATGTATTTTGGGGATTTTTATTTTACAAAACCAGCAGCACCTTTTTAGTCAAATGTTAAATTCATCTCTCTCCATAAAAGCTGCTCAATCAGGAATCTTAATTAAACTGTTCTAGTGCCTTGGTCTTCATCTTGGTACATGCTCACCTTTTTTTTAGATGGTGGAGAGCAGCTTTGTTTCTGCATCAAATAGACAGCACTGGTAAGGAACAGGGGCTGTTTCCAGTTGTGTGTTGCAAGGGAATGTGGATGTGCACTGCTCTAAGCATTGCAAGTCACATAGAAAGCCACCCCTACTCACCCACTGCAGTGATTGGAAATCTTTCTGTGCACCTTCCACCCAGATGTGCATCACAGTAAGGATGTGTGTCCAAACATATGTCCAAAGTTGATCCGTGGACACAGTTCCTGGTCCAGCAAACAAGTTGTGCATGTGGATCTTTTCTTTCACCTGTGGATCTCCCTGGCTGACTTGGAGAATAGAATCATGGTGTTGGAAGGGACCGCAAGGGTCATCTAGTCCAACCCCTGCAGTGCAGGAATCTTTTGCCCAACGTGGGGTTCGAGCCCATGACCCTGAGATTAAGAGTCTCACGCTGGGCTAAGCCAATAACCTGACAAGTTCTGCTGCCTGTTTGCTCCAGTAGAAGTGCTGCTGGGAAAGGCTGTACTGTAGCTCAGTGTAGGAACACATCCAAAAGGACCCGGCTTCACTTGGTGGCATCTTCAGGTAGGGTTGTCTGAAACCCTGGAAAGCTGTTGACAATCTGTGCAGACAAAAAAATCAGCTGGATGAACCAATAGTCTAATTTAGTATACAGCAGCTTCCTTTGTTCCTAGATGTTTCACATGAGATAACATTCAGGGTTTGAAGCTGCACACTCAGAGGCAGGGTTGATTGGCAGCGGTTTCAACTGAGAGGTCCAAATGCTCTGTTTTTTTGGATCCCTTTGTAATTAGTTTAAATCATAGCTGGGGTAATTGTGCCCTTCAATTTTGCTATGTAAATAATCCAAGTATTATGTAACTTCTCCTTTGTGATGATTGTTCAGATGAGACCCTTAAAACCATGTTTTCCCTCCTCCATAGAACACAAAATCTTAGATGCTTTTGTAAGGTCAGAGACCTGCCCTCGCTTCAGAACAACTCCTTAAACTAATCTCCTCTGGGCCAAGCCAAGGCTTCCTCCACCCTCACATAGTCTGATCATAACATGCATTCAATACCACATGAAACAATCCAGAATCCCACACTCTGCAGAAAATCAACAGTTCTTAAATCAGTTATGCAAGTGTGTATATTTTGATCTGGATTCACAACTTGCTTGATACATCTTATGTGGCATTTGGAGGGGGGGAAATGTACTGTATTCTAATGTTTGTCCCAGAAGGAAGGTTAGACTTCAGCAGAGATTGAGGTGCAGTAGGCTGTGGGTTGGAGCATATGGTGAAGGACAGGAAGTTGTTATGTAATCATTTGTTTGCTGGTCTGGCTGATTAATATCCTCTAGTTTCCTCCTCTAGCCAGAGTTTAGTGGTGGTGCAAAGCTCTTCCTTGCTTGACATTCCTCAAGCCATGGATCTTCAGGTTCAAGAGCGTGGCAGCCTTGAGTCGTAGCACTATTTAGCAGAAACCGCACACATGCTTTGCACAATAATAAGACCTAGAAATGCACTTAGGGCTCAATTACAAAGTCACACATTCTCAAGATTTCAGAGTCTGCACTAGAGACCACATTTCTTGTGCCACAGTGTGATGCAGCTCCCTGTGAGAGTTCTTTTTTTTTTTTGCTTCCTTAAAACTCTTTCTTTACCAATTCCGTAAATGAAATTTCATGCAGAAATTTGCAAGCACTAAATAAGCAATCCCAACTCAATGAAAAACCACCTAAGGAATATCTATGCTATATACTTGATTCGTTTTATATCAGTTAAACCACCATGGCTCTTCCCACGAAATCTGTGTAAGTGTCATGTGATAGGATACACATTCAAACATAAATTCAAATGCAATTTTATCACAGATGAAGAAGTTCATGCAAAATTGATGCAGAGCAGGAACTGTCTATCCCTGATGGCAACCTGGATAGGCTAGATAGATTTTAAGTTTATCAGCATCTGCAACACAGACAATCCTTCCTCTGGTATCAAACTATTTTGAGATACAGGAAGCAGGACAGACCCCCCCCCCCCAATCCCTTACAGCTTTGGCAACTCCTAGATAAATACACCACAACATCTTTAGTATGTTGTTCAGTCTAGCCCTGACATTTTATGTTGAATGGCACAGTTCCTTCTGCTTTAATTCTTTGCTACACTGGACATTAACACTTGAAGAGGAAATAATACCGGTTTAGT
Source organism: Podarcis filfolensis (assembly GCF_964270895.1). Classification (NCBI taxonomy): domain Eukaryota; kingdom Metazoa; phylum Chordata; class Lepidosauria; order Squamata; family Lacertidae; genus Podarcis; species Podarcis filfolensis. The sequence goes on from NC_139608.1 coordinate 80,273,955, forward strand.
GTGTTTAAGAGAGGAAAATATGGCTCCCTAACAATACAGCTTGCAATTTTATAAATCTTACTTGCTTATATGGCTCTGAAGAGTAAGCTCTGTCATATCTAAAGTAAACAGAAGCCACCATGGTCACAGCACACCAGCAATTCAAGCCTTAGCTGCACAGTTCTGCAGTCCTGGTCTCTTTATATGTCTGGTGAAAGCCTACGTGGTTATAATGTAAATTCAGAAAATAGGTGACACCCTAGGAAAGACTAGGGATGGGGAGTTGGTTTACTGAGTGGGGATGGACGCCAAAAAGAGGTTGGTCTAAAAGATGCACCAACACCCACACAGTGAGTCCACTTTTCTTCAAAAAGGAAATCAAAAGAGAGGGGTTTCCTGCCAGATGTGGCAAATTACATAAAGGGGATGTTGCTTTCAGTATAGTTTGCTGATCCAGCAGTCCCACAACTTCCGTTTGCTCAAGTTCAACAGCTGAGATTGAGCCTCTTATCTGTAGCAGGGAGCTTCAGATAAACTATAAGCAGTTGTTGCCTCATTGCGCACAGAGAATTTGTGTGGAAGATTGGTGGAGTGTTATTTAGTAACTCCAAGAACGTGGAAGGTTTCTGGTTTGCAGGGGGCATTTCCTTAGGTGCAATAAAAGTGGCTCATGCGCAATGTTCTTTCAGTGATTCTCAACTAGGGTTGCTCAGCTTGAGAAACCAGGCCTGGGGTTCAGCATCTGTCAGGGCTTCCAGGGACCACTGGGCTTCAGGAACCCACATACCTATCCGTTGCACATAGGACTACAGTGTTGTTATGATTCCACCCCAGTTCTCTTTGCTCTTCATCTTTCTCCTGACACTGCCACAATGGGGTGTGTGGTCTCATTAGCAAGAGTGTGCACAGGTCATCTTTGCAGGGCAGTCAGAAATATAACCATATACTCTGAAGTGGTGAAGGATTCCCACATATTCTCCCAGAGGAGCACAAGACGCTTCATAAAGCATCTTAATGCTTCCCTTAATAAATGCATGGTACCTGTGGAACTTGAAGCTGGTATCCAAAGGAGCGCTAAGTCACTTGTTCAGTTACGGCAAGGATATCTGCTTGTCCAACAGAACTTTCCTCTCCTTCCTTCCTTGTGCCCCCTAGGCTTTTCCCCAAACCTCTGAAGCAGATTTGGAGAGGATTCAGGGCATGCCTTGGGGGAGGTGGGGAAGGACAGGAGGGGGGAAAGCTCCATTGCACAAACAAATCCTTGCACTGACACAACCCCCTCAGGCTTATTAGGTTTCACCATGAAGTTGATCCCACACCTCCAAAGTTTTTATTCAAAGCCGTAAGGGCTAGAAGCCAACTTTAAGCAAAACGTTGATACTACAACATTCTGCATGTTTGCACAAAATTAAGGCATACACACAGGCTTGCACATAAGATGCCCATGAAAAGCAGCCCCACAGCAATTTTCCACTGCGTTTACCGAGTTGCTCTGGTCCTAAGTGTTACTGATTGTCCTTGACTCTGGAGAGAGCAGGACAGGACAGGACAGGAAGCAGGTCACAGGGAAGGAGGGATAGAAGAAGATGGGCCTAAGAGTGGAAGTTTGGATTGAGGAAGAGGAGGCCAAAAGGAGAGGGGAAGGGGAACTAGAAAAAAAGAGGAGGGGCAGAGGGATGAAGGGATATACATAGCCAAGAGTGCAGAGGTAAGGAAAGCTGAAGTTAACGAAATGATATAACCAGCCAAACCTTTGACCACAGACTTCTAGTTTTATCTGGAATTTAGTGCAGCAACAACATCAAGGCAAAGAAGGCTGTGTGCTTGTGTGGTCTCCAACGCATTACTAAGAATATGCTGGAGACAATGAGGACGGATTGCCCCTTTTGATGAGCCGCATACATGATAGTTAAGATGCTATTACAGTGAATGATGAAGAGGTCCATGAACTGCTGCATATTCAAAGGGAGCATAAACTCCAAACTTTCTCTTTTGAACCTCATCTGACCTCCTGGGGCCTGCCAAGCTGGACTGGAAAGCAATGGAGAGCTGGCCCTTTAACAAGTTATTGCTGTGTCTGGCTAGGCCAGCCATTCTGCCCCCCCCCCTAAAAAAAAAGAGAAAGGGAAAAAGAGAGCAAGCCTTTCCCATGGTATTTTGGACCCCCCCCCCTTACTCTCTGGCTCTGCCTACAACCTGGAGGAACCGAATCGTGTGGAAAATAGCAGCGTCTACCAAATTCTTTGATCTTCAGTTGTCGGCTGTAGGGATTATGTTACTATTTTGCCCATTCCCAGCCCTTATTTACATGCTTAGGTTTTAGCAAATCATTTGTCCTCATTTAGGTATGTGGAAACCTCATTGGAACCATAAGGAGAGTTCTAAATCTTAAAGAGAGTCAGCTGTGTGGGTGGAAATGAATATCCCTGGCCAAGCATCCCCAACTCAACCCAGCCAGCTACTGCAGAGGCAGAAGAAAGAGCCAGTTAAATAGTCCATCAGTCGAGGCTTGCTCGTTTTAGGAATTACCCCTAGAAGTGGAAAAGTAGTTGCATCTATCTATCCATCCATCCACCCATTTGTCTGTATTGCCTATCATTTTCCTACCAAAAACAGGTACTCAATTTACACTGATAAAATTAATGAAGAAATTATATATTTTTTAAAAAAACTGATATCCATACATACTGTGAGTGACAGCTCAATCCTATATGTAAAGTATCTACCTGGAAGGAATTCCCTTTGATTCCAATAAGGTTTTGCCCCAGGTGAGTGGGTGTAGCCTGACAGCCTGAGGTTCACTCATAATAGGCTGAAGTGTGTTTGAACAGAACCTATGCATACTACTTCAAGTACACAGATATTATACCCGGCGAAGGAGGTTTCTACCTAAACTATTCTGCTGGTGTGGTTTCATTTACCTGGGTTTCACTATCTTGGAAATCTGGATTTTGAAATCCTAAAAAATGCATGTGCGCATTGTAGGCATGGTAAGGGTATGAAGCTCAAAACAGGCAAGAGAACTGAAGGTGATGTGACTGAGCTATTCTCTCCTGTGCATAATGTTTATTTTTTTATGTCTCAGTGCAATCTCTGCTCAAACAGGGTTTGCAGGCTTTTGTCATGCCTCGGAAACCTGAAAAAAGGTGTTTGAGCAGCTATGACAGCAACATGACTATGTATGTGATGGCTGCCGACCATCTGAAGAGGTATCTGAAGAAGTGTGCATCCACACAAAAGCTCATACCAATAACAAACGTAGTTGGTCTCTAAGGTGCTACTGGAAGGATTTTTTTTATCTGGTTTTCGTTTGCAGTTTCTTTCCCAATGATTTTTCGATCTGGGCTGAAAATGGTGGTAGACACTTTGTCATAGCTGTCAAGTGTCCCTTATTTGAAGGGACAGTCCCTTATTCCAGCGCCATGTCCCGCTGCTGTCCCTTACTGATGGATGTCCCTTAAATGATGTCCCTTAAATTTCAAAGGAAGCAGCTCCTCTCCCTCCCTCCCCGCCGGCCAGGGAGGAGGGAGGCTCCAACTGTGTTGCTTGGCTGCGTTGCTCACCCAATAAGAAGTCTAAGAACGACTGGGGGGTGGAGCTTGCATGCCTTGTGTGTGGATAGTTAATGCAAGCTGAGGGAGTTTTTGAATGCTGGACGCCATTTTATTGCACGTGCTGCTGCAAACTTTGCAGTGCAAAGCCAGGCAGGGGAGCCATCTTAAGTTGAGGCTGCATAGGCCTTGTGGTGCATGTGATTCAGATTCTATTCAGTTGAACCTCTGGTTACAAAGTTGGTTGGACAGTCTTCATGAAGCTACCCAGCATGAGTTTGGCTGCTGGTCCCTTATTTTCAAGGCTGCTGGTCCCTTATTTTCAAATCTGTAAGTTGACAGCTATGCACTTTGTTCTGTTCTTTTGTCTTGTTTCGCACTAATTTTTGGCCTCTCATCTGGAGTAGCCCAGAGAGCTGTCTTCACCTAAGCTGATCTAAGTAGGCCCAGTTAGATACCTGCTCTCACATGTCTGACTAGATTGATGTAGGGCCACAAAAGTGCTTGAGTTGCTGGACCTTGTGTTTCCTTCATGGGATGCACTCTGCAGGCAGGTGACAGCCAGACATCTCATGCCACTGTTCATTTGGCCTGGAATTTATTTATTTTACTTTGCTCCATGCAGCTGCTTCTCAGCTGGTAAAAATAGGCTGCTGCTAAATCTGCCTTGGCACCTCTCACTTTACTAAATAGAGGTAAAATGGGGACCTTGTGCTTGCAGATTAAAAGCATGCATGCACAAGAGCTTTGTAAACACACAAACCAACCAGGGAGAAGGCGGAGCTGAGTTTAAAAGAACTCATACAACCAATTGGAGTGCAAAGGCAGCTAGATATTTCCCAACGGTTCTGATCATGGAAGTCAGTTGGACAGTTGAGTCATTTTAGATTCAATAGAAATATTAATATTTTACAGCCAAAAATATTTACTTTTAGAATGTGTTAAGAACAACCTACCATCACAGGAGCCCACCCTTGTTATTTCAGCACAAGTCACTGTTGGCTGGCATAAACCCTGACTGGGAGGCAGGTCCAAATCTGTGCCTTTCACTTAGACTTCCTCTGTGCAAAGTCTTCACTTCTTTGTACAGCACAGTGATTGTATAAAAAGTCTTGGGAAACTCACACTAAAATTCTTCCCTTTGGTGGCCTTCGTCTGTTAGCTGCTTCTGTTACCAAAGGCAAAATTTCCTCCTTCCATACACACTGGGAACCCAGAGTCTCTGTGGCTGGGTCACTGAGCTGAGCATGATTCATCCCCACTGCCTGATTGGAAAGAGGGGTGGTCATTAGCAGGGAGAAATGAAGTGGAGAGTTGCATCTCCCCATTAGTGATTACTTAGAAAATTTAAACAGCCAGATTCCAGTTGGAGACAAGCAGCAAGTTCATCTGTTGTTGGCACATTTTGAACCTGGCTATTAGCCACTTGCAACCACATGAAGATGCCCAAGCACCAGCATGGTGCCCAATGTCTCCACTACCTGGAGGTGCCATAATAATAATAATAATAATAATAATAATAATAATAATAATATTTATACCCCGCCCATCTGGCTGGGTTTCCCCAGCCACTCTGGGCAGCTTCCAACAAAATATTAAAATACAATAGTCTATTAAACATTAAAAGCTTCCCTAAACAGGGCTGCTTTCAGATGTCTTCTAAAAGTCTGGTAGTTGTTTTTCTCTTTGACATCTGGTGGGAAGGCATTCCATAGGGCGGGTGCCACTACCAAGAAGGCCCTCTGCCTGGTTCCCTGTAACTTGGCTTCTCGCAGCGAGGGAACTGCCAGAAGGCCCTCGGCACTGGACCTCAGTGTCCGGGCAGAACGATAGGAGTGGAGACGCTCCTTCAGGTATACTGGACCGATGCCTGGAGATCCTTGGATCTTCCTGTTTTCACACACTAACAACACATCATGTAGAATTCTATCAATTATATTTTATGTGCATAATCAGGATGAATTTTAGGAACCAAAAATCGTATTGGAAAATACAACTTTTGGGATGGTGACTATAACCCTGGTTTCAGGGGCCATTTGACACCTAGCTTATGTATCTGAGTTTTTAAGTCAGTTACAGGGAAAAGGCTATTGTCTGCAAATGTCCTTGGTAGGAGTTCCATTCCCCCCCCCCCCATAATCTTGATTTGTTTCTAAATTTCAGTAGATTACTCAGTGCTTAACTCAAATGGTGACACCACCCAAGAGGGAGGTTGAGTTGTTTCTTATATATATCAAAACATTAATAGAGAAGTGTAAAATAAAACACAAGTGTACCCTTTTGTAATAAACGTGCCCGGGTTCCATTACCAATTCCAATGTCTGTTTTCTTATAAATTCAATCAAGGCGCGCAGAATAAAGCACAAATATTTTGATAATAAACAGAGAAACTCCTCTTAGTAACAGTTGGCCAGAAATTGCTTTCTTGTATTTGTTTTGGATGTGGCAATCCTTACTGAAAACTCTGTGCAGTCTGACAGCAATCTTATTTGGTGATTCAGAATGAGTGGTCCTATCTCCTGCCAAAATAATTAAATCGAACATTTTCAAGAGATGCATTAACTTGCTCTCCTGCTTTCTCCTTGGCATCATTTTCACTGAGTTTGGAAAAAGTTATCAAAACTGAGTATTTGGTCCAGAATTGGCTGTGAAACCTAATACGAGATCAAATAGTGCGGACAAGTTTCAGAACTGATCATTGTTTCTCAAGTGCTGAGCTAAGGTCATGAGAACATCAGCAAGTAAGTAAAACAAAGATCCATGCAGTTCAGCGTTCCATCTCCAACAGTAGCTAGCCAGATACTCCTGGGAAGCTCATTAAATAATTAAATAGCCAGGTTCTGGGAAACCTGGGATAATAGAAATCCTTGAGAAATCTCACTCTTCCCTCCATTATCAACTTATTATTTCCTTCTGCTTCCTATTTTTAACCTGCTACCAATCCGTAAGAAGATCTATCCACTTATCACTACAATAGCTAAGTTCCTTCAGCAGCCTTTGGTGAGGATTTTGTCCAAATCCAAATACACATTGTTGATTGGTTCACCCCTACATGGTTTTTTTTTTTTTTACAAAAGACCATTGAGAAAAGGCTTCACTTTTCAGAAGCCATGCTGATTCCTGCTCAACAAGGCCTTCTCTTTTGTATTTTTAACCATGCTAGCCTTAACTTTGCTTCCCACCAATTTAACTAGGAGACACATTCTGATAATGGATCTGTAACTTCTCAGTCTCCTCTTGGTCCTTTATTCTTATTATTTAAGGGGTTACACTTCAACCATTGAAATGTCTGTTGATTTTAAGGTGTCTGATTATACTGATGTTACATATTTTAGCTCAACAGTTTCACATTTGGATTCATTATAAGCTCTTGGGTGAATGCCATCTGGCCTCAGTCACTTTTAAATTTATTTATTTATTACTGCTGGCCCCCAGATTGCCCCACAAGGGCTGAAACAAAGAAAAGATAACACATTTTATTGTTGAGGTTTTGAACCAATGACCCTGGCTGTACCACTTCCATGATGTTGTGCCTTTTAAAACAAGTCTGTACATGTCAGCAGCTGATGCTGTGCTGGACCTTGGTAACAAAGGAATTCATAACCATCAGATGCAAAATGCCACCGATTGTCTTGTATCATGCCCACCCAGTCATGCCCAGTTTGAAGTGTGGGGCAGAGATTCCCAAATGCCTGCTGCTTCACCTACTTTCCTTTAATGGTTCCACAGGTTTCTTGCCAGATGGAACATAAACCTCTGAATGTGCCTGCAAGCTACCCAGATATAAGGGTTTGTTGGTTGGTTGGTTTTGGATTAGTTAACTGGTTCTGAGGTCCCCAGCAGATATGGTGATAAATCTGAATCTTGACTATTCTTCTTCTTCTTCTTTGGCCATCACTCGTAGCTGAGTAAGATTGTCTTCCATAAACACGGTTTTAAAAATGAGTCTGTAAGTGACTGTGGAGGCCAATTCTGGATCCACACGTCCTTCCACAGTGGGGACATTGGTTTCCAGATGGGAGTTGACCACGGTGTGGATTTGCCAAGCGTGCCTTCCTCTTAGCGCATTTCTCCCTTGTGTCCTGAGTTCTAGTGGCTTCAAAGCCCATGACACCTTTGGTTGTTCTCCAACTGGAATGCTCACAGGCCAGTGTTTCCCAGTTGTCAGTGTTTATACTACATTTTTTAAAGATTTGCCTTGAGATAGTCTTTAAACCTCTTTTGTTGACCACCAGCATTACGCTTTTACTTTTTAAGTTCAGAATAGAGTAGTTGTTTTGGAAGGTGATAACCAGGCATCCGCACAACATGATCAGTCCAACAAAGTGGATGTTCAAGAATCATTGCTTCAACACTGGTGATCTTTGCTTCTTCCAGTACATATTAGTTCGCCTGTCTTCCCGAGTGATGTGTAAAATTTTCCAGAGACACCGTTGATGGAATCTTTCGAGGAGCTGGAGATGGCGTTTATAAGTGGTCCATGTTTCACAAGCATATAGTAAGGTTGGTAGCTCCCGCCGGGCTCCCAAGGCTTGCAGACAGCAGCCTGCAGCCCGAAACCCGGGGAGCCCAGCGGAGCACACCCCGGGCTTCAGGCAGCTCTCCGCAAGCCTTGGGAGCCCAAAGGAAGTTCCCGCCGGGCTCCCAAGGCTTGCGGGATAGCAGCCTGTTCTGGGGGCTGGGGTCGGGGGAAGCTCGGGCTTCCCCCGCCCCAGCCGCGCGCCTGGGGGGAAGTAATTTCCCCCCCTTTATTCCCCCCCCAAAAAACTAGGTGCGCCCTATGGGCCAGTGCACCCTATAGGGTGAAAAATACGGTAGGTGCTAAGGAAATGTGTTTAGGGGTGACATTGGTGGCTGCTCCTCATGCTCCCTTTAGTCCTGTCTGTTCAACTCTGTACCTTTCTGCCTGGCTTCAGGTTCTGTTTGTTATCATGCTAGAGCTGTTGAGAACTGGATTTGTAAAATTTAGGTTGTTCAGGGTCTCGCATCTTTGTTGCATCCAAAAGTCTGGTGGGATATATGAAGATTTTAGTCATTATTAGCAATTAACCTAATAAGCCTCTGATGCAGTCTATGCACATGTAGTTTGCAGTGCGTTTGCAGATTTATCTGAGACAAGGATTGCTTTTTTTGCAGATAGAATGGCTGCTCTCTGATTCCTTTCCATTGCTCTGTGTTAATTCTGTGCTAATGACTTCAGAGGGTGCTGAAGTCCAGTAGTGGCACTGCAGATGTGTCACCCCTATCATCATGACACTTTAGGGTGCTTCCACTCTGAGGGTTTTTAGCACCACCCACTCCTCATTTCCCCACTTACAAGCTCTGTAAACTTTCAACACTGCAAGGAGTTATGCTCCCCTGTCTTCCATAGCAACGTTTTCCCCCATTCACTTTTTGAAGGACAAGAGTGGGAATTCCACGTTGAAACTCATGGTGTGGGAACAGTCACTTCGTTCACACACATCGCAATTGTGCCCTGCTAGGTGCTTGAAACTTCAGTGACCAAGCTTATCTGCACCATTGGCAACATAGAGTCAAGTCCCACTGGCACCCATGATTTTTCCGGTTGAACAGCAAAACTCAAGAAGGGCTGGATGTTCACTTAATATGAACCCTGAACAGCCAGAAATTTATAAGCTAACACTTTTCCTGGCAGGGTAAAATCATCTGCTAATTTTTGCATGTAAGGCTGCAACCGTCCCAGGGCGGAGGAAGCTAGCAAAACCCCTCCTGCCCTTGCATAGTCCCGATTACTCCTTTTCAATTCAGGATCAAAATTTCCAGCTATTGGGCATTAGAATAAGGAGGTTTGGGGCGCAGCCACAGGGAACTTGGTCCTTCCAAAGAATGTTAATTTCCTAAACATGCAAGTCTCCCTCAGTCTGGCCAAAGCAGACACAGAACCAGCCCACTCATGTGCCTGAAATAGCTGCTTGGTCTGCAGAAACCAGCATTAGAAATAATCATGGCCTCCTGCTGATGTATTCATATCTGTGTGTAATGGCTGTTTGCTAGATGCAATAAATTGAACTGGACTGAACTGATGTATTCTGATCAGGCGGATATTACAGATGCGGAAGTAGGTAAATACGTTGGCAAGCCTAGGAGAAACACATATAGGATGTGGGTGGCAGACCTTAGAAAATGTGCCTTTTGCCCTAACCCTTTATCTTCCTTTAGACAGACTAATAAGGACCCCTGGGATTGTGGGTCGCTGGCTGCTCTGTTCTGCACTTTATTGCACAAAGCAGAAAACACACTGCCTTCCTTTGGCTACACTTTTCAAAAAGAAACAGTGAAAAGCGTCATTCTCTCAAACTGTATCCATGATGCCAAAGGTCTGTCCAGATGAATTTAACATGTATATGTAGCTCTTTACATTCAGCTAGAATGGAGGACTGGGCCTTTCTCTGTCTAGCTCCCATTGCTCTCAAACACATGCAAATTGTTTGTATAATCACTGTGTTTGGCCACACCTTTTTCAAGAAGGTTAGCAGACTTCAGAGGCATTTGAGGGGGATTTCTGTAAGGTATTTTCAGCCCACTCAAAGCTCTTTCCAAATATATGCTTCTTATTTAAAGCTGGGGCAGTGTTTCCTCAATGGTTGGCCGTAGCCTTGGGCAAGTTTGGGCAGTTCTCTGAACAACCCGCCAAGAATCATTGTGTCAGTTCTTATCCACACTCCTTGATGTTGGAGAGACCAGCCACCAAAGGAAGATTAAGGACTTCCAGCAGCATGACACTGTCATCTTGCCCAGTGCAAGACCTTGAAGCTGGTTGTGGCCATCCACAATGCGATGCTGCTCAGGCAACCTTTGGGTGGCTGGCTTTCTGAATATAGACCTGGAATGAATTCTCAGGCAAAACTAATGCTGGAAAGTTCCTTCTCTCAAGACATTAAATTCCAGGCAGCATAGACCAGAGAGGCCCACAGATCCTATGATTCTAAGCAGATCTGCAGCATGTCGATAAAAGGCCATGCAGCCTGCTTAGTTCGCTACTTGGTGGGTTTTTTTAATGCATTTTGGGCCTGCCCAGTTTCCATTTTTATTAAAGGTTCGTGTTACCATGCAGGACACCCCCCAGCAGCTGGTGGCTTTCTAGCCATTCTTAGTGCCAGAGAGAGAGACTAAGCTACAAAGCACCATCTTGTCAGCTTCTTTTCCAATTTGGAAAAAAGAGTGCCGATTACTCTTGCCCTTTTTGTTCCAAAGTCTGCATTCCTTGCCCAGGTGGTCTCTCACCTGCTCCTGCAGCTCACATCTCCTGAAACTCAATCCCAGTATGCAGCTGCATAAATCTTTTTTTTTTAAGGGAGCCCCCCACCCCACCCCCATGCTAGGGTGTTAAGTAGCTGGCAGTGCAAATGCATGAGGAGATTATTCCCCATCCTGCCATCCTCCCTCCACCTTTTTCCAAAAGTAAACAACTTGCAGAAAGTTTTAGCTTTACAAAATGGAGGAGTTATGATGACTTGTTTATGGACTGGGCATGCTATCAAGCAGGGCGGCTCAACTTTTCATACCAAGTGGGCTGCAAGAGTGCTTCGACACAGAACCCCTGTCTTGTCACGGGGGGGGGGGGAGGGATCAGGGAGCAAGGTCAAAATTTGACACACACATACCCAGCTCTCATGCTGCCTTCCCAAAGCTGGGTAAGCAAGGCGCCGCACTTTGGGAAGGAGGCGCGAGGCTCTGGCAGGGTGCTAGAGCCCTCCCTCCTTCCAAAAGCCATGTATTTGACCACCCTTCATTTCTGTGGTCCTTTCCAAAAGCTTTGCCTGTAACTGCAGCAGCAGGCAGCCCTCAGGATTCTGGATAGAGGCAGATTAACCCTGGTGTTAGCCTGCTGTTGAGCACACTTTTGCCATAGGAAACAGAAATTCATGAACAGGACTAAGTTAGACCCATTCATTTCAAGAGGTCAGCTCTGAGTAAAAGTTGGCTGGACACCAACCAGAAACTCTGGGGAAATGAACAGGCATGCCATAGGCAAGTTGTGCCTATACTATGCAACTTTAACCACTTGGGGGGGCAGGGAAAACCAGCCATTGGTCTCCAGCCTCAAAGTTTGTGGTGTGTGTCATGTATTTTTTTTAAGAGCTGACATTTCCCACATTCACACGGTGGAGAAATGATCCCTCCATTTAAGGGCATTTTGCTTGGATTGAAGTCTCAAATTACAGGGTGCTACGTTGGAGCCTGACATCCCCCTGTTGCTCAGATTCATCCAGAGCTGCTGGAGAACTGAAGCTGGGGAGAGGGACCCCCTTCCCCACACATTTCTCCCCATAATTCAAGTGAGTCAGAGGCACAGAAGAAAAGTGAATCAAAGCTCGGAGCTGGAGCTGTGTGTTTATAGACTGCAGGCTCTTTGCAATGCAAGACATGCTTGGAGGAATTCTTCCAAGCCTTACCCACCCACACAAAAAGCCCTGGGACCAAGCCAGCTCCAAGAAGCAGGATTTTGTGCTGGATCCCCCCCACCCACCTGCATAATAGAAGGCTTTTCACCCTTATTCATTCCGACTTCTTCATTATAATGTATTTATCAGCCAGAGACTTGCATCCCAAGCAAACAAAGCTGTCTCCATGCAGAGGGCATTTTAAATGTGTCTCAATAGCAGCTGCCTCTACATAGCAAGCTGTGCAATGTCTCGCTCAGGGAATTTTCTCCATGATCAAATGGGCCACTGCACATTAACTGCTCACCACACTGATGTTGACACCAACAGAAGAAAGCTAAAGGGTCCCCAACTGACAAAGTGTGTGTGGGGGGGAGGCAAATTGTTCCATGGCAAGTGGAGTTCTTGTCTCTCCCCCAAAGCTGACAGACATGGAAGTTGACGTCTGAAGTCCTGAGGGACAGTTTCCATCACCACAGTCTCTGATGATAGCATCCTGGTCACAAGGACCAGGAAAAGGCTTAAAAGAGGGGTGGGAAACCCGCTGGATTGGGACTTAGTTGCGTAGATGATTGATGATTAAAGTTGCTTTGTAAGCCCTATGCTGGATGCAAGCATGGGGCTTGCAAAGCGTTTTTGTCACTTTTCCCCAAACACACCACAGCCATTAGGTTGGTTGTCAGGTGTTCAAGAAGCACTGCAGAAAGTTCTTTGCAAGCCCTGTGCTCAGTGCTTCTCAAGTACCAAGCGTACGGGTGGCAAAGCTCCTTGGGCTGCTGTTCCTCAGTGCTCCACAAAGCACTTTGACAGGTGGGTGGGACAACCCACCTGTCAATTATCTGATGCCATGGTGATGTCAGGGAGTTGTCCTGCCACCTGTCAAAGTTGACCCATGCGATTTGGAACAGACTAGGATCTGGTTAAGAATATTTTAACCATTAAAATACAGAACTCCCAGATCCATTGCTATGCAAAGATAATTTGTGGGTTAGTGAGTGAGGCCTACCAAAGCAATGCAGTGATCTTCGGATGAAAGGCAGTCTATAAATTTAATTCATCCTCCTCCTCCTCCTCCTCCTTCTTACTTCTGCTAGGGCAGCAGACAGCAAAACCATAATAGCATACAAAATGAAAATGAAAGCCAAACCATTTTGGCTGCCGTTAAGATACTAGAAAACAACAGCAACAAGCAGCCAGCAATTAAGCGGAGATGCTGCACATCAGAGTCTGTCAAAGCAATGCTGTCCTTGTTTCTGATGGGAAAGAGGGCATGGCACCCCGGAGAAGGTCCATTCTTTTGTGCTCACTTGACAGATATCCAGAGATAGCACCCAATGCAAGGCCTCTGAAGTCCACCTTAATCCCTGGGCAATTCTGAAGGTAACCTAGTTGTAAACCATTTAGGGCAGGGACCCAGGGCCAAATTCAACCTTAAAGCCTCTCTGTGATATAGCATTAAGTGCAAATGCAGCTAATTTATTTTCCTACACTCTCCACTGCACACTAATCAATAATTAGTTTTGTTGTCACTCTGGCCACTAAACAATCCGTTTGGTAAATTTGCCACTATGAGCTTGAAATTTCCCATAGACAGAGAGAGGAAGAGAGGGAGCACAATGGTGGAGACTAAAGCTGGGAACTTCCCTTTTGCAGACCCATTTAAAACGTGCTCAAACGCTAATGTGCCCTTGCACAATTCATTTAAGCTTGCTTGTCCAGGAGAGGGTCCCGGTGGACTAGGCCCATAATGAGAAATGATTTATTAGCTTTGGACAGGGTGGTGGTGGGGGTTTGTACTGCAGGTGGGCTCACAAAAATGCTGGTTTTGAATTGTTAAAAAGTATTCCGTCATCTTCCACAGAGCAGCTGTGTCAGCTATGGGCTCGTGGCTGAGGAAATAAATATCTAATGACGGCTCACCCAAAAAGTTTACATCCTGGAACAGACACTTTTGGCAATGGCCCCCTCAGCCCTTATAAAACAGATCAATGACCCTTCGTGCACGTTTACTAACAAGTACCTACCTCCTGCTTAGCTTTAACTGTTCTTCCTTTGTGTTCAGATGAATGTTGTGTTGATTGCTCTCTGTTTGTTTTAAACTGGACCTGAGTATTTTTTGCTGGCTTTCTTTCTTTCTCTCTCTCTCTCTCTCTCTCTTTCTTTCTTTCTTTCTTTCTTTCTTTCTTTCTTCTTATCCATCAGCCTGCAGCTTAATCAATGGCAGTTTTACATGGTGGATAAATTTACATGTAAAGGTGAACCTACCTAATCCACACCTTCCAAGACAAAACACAGCCATTCCTTTGAAATTCATGCCTCTCTGAATTTTGCAGTGCAGTTCCCCAGCCTAGTAATTTGACCAAAAATACATATATTATGGCAAATTTTGCACTGAAATCCCCCTATTAGTGAAGATAACATTTTAAAAATGTGCTGTGCTAGGGAAAATGGCTTTGTAAAAGAATAATAATTACACATTAGCCAAAATTGCATACAAATATGTGTATATTAGGAGGAATTCATACCAAAATGCTGAGGAATTTTCAGGAGGACTTTTTTAAAAAACAACAACAACAAAGCAAAACAGAAAACAATAGTGCTTCCTGATATGCAAATGTAGAGAACTGAATTTAAGATTGGGAAACTGAAAAACATGGAGAAACCCAAACTGAGAGATTTGCTGATCCCTAGCTGAGAGATGGTGACTCAGCTTCATGGCTGTGGGGGTGGGGCAGAGTATTTGAACCTAGGTTTTCATATCACACTCTGACACACCAACCACTATTAAACCACAATGGTTTTCCAACTCTCACGTGAAAAAAACCCAACCTAATGTGATGGCAGCCTCAGGCAAAACACCTGCCTGCGTGAACATCCTATGTACACTTCATCTCGGTCATCAAATCAGAGCAGGACAGTGGGTGAAACGGGGGGGGGGGGCTTTGATGTAACTAGCCCTCCTCCCTCCATATGTCTTCGTTCAGCTTCATTCAGCCCCCTACCTACCACCAGAGGGATGGCAGCACTCCCGCCTCTTCCCCTTTCCTTTGCCAAGACACACGATTCCTCTAACCTGCCTCTAATTGTAGTGGTAAAACAACACCAAAAAGACAAATCCAACCATTCTAGCTAGAAACCACCTCACCTCTCACTTGGAGCATTCCCCAAATTAAATAAATAGGGGGCTTGAAAACAAGTTACTAAAGCCTAACGGTCAGTATATTCACTATTTAGCATATATGGCAAATTTTAGTTTTCCAAGCAGATGTGACAAGCAGAAAATCGGTATGTATTTTATTTCCACAAAACAGCTTGCATTCGTGTGTTTTTTTTAAAAAGTTTTAATGCAGACTTACTGTTGCTTCTTGCTGCCTTCAGAAGTCCACCCCCGCTCCACCAATGTGCTTCATATTTCTGAAAGTCAAGATAGAATTGAGTAAGGTTCAAATAATCATACAGTTTCACCACAAAAAATAAGCGCAAGTTCTGCCCATAAGTTTTCCACTTATTTTGGAACTGTGAATGGTTGGTAGTCCTAGCCATGGATGGAAGTTAAATTACTTCAAATTATATGACAGCAATCTATTGTTTCCAACTGATGGAGGGGTCCTAATATTAATGATGGGCAAACAACTGATGGTGGTCTTGTCAAATAAGGCATATTTTGCAACAGTACATATGTGTCAAAATTGTTGCACACCTTGAAAAATCGTGCTAGTGATTTTGATATTCTCTTGGTTTCTCTTGAGACTCCTTATATATTTTACCTGAGGAGGAAGCTTTTGTAGGCGAAACCTAGCGACCTGCAGGACACCCCTGAGAAATGTTGATAGTTTTGTTCAAACTTCTTTGCCTTCACTGGAACTCCTTCAGATGACTCACCTGAGAAGAAACCTCAATTTGTTTTGAAATTCAGTTTTGGCAAATGTTTGCTGCTGCTTCTAATTAGTCATCAAGCATGACCTTCCCCTTTCATTCCGCTTTGACACTCAAAGAGTTAAGCTATTTTGGAAAGAGATTATAAACCATACTGTAGCAGGTGGATAGAAACATTCCCTCCCTAATTTTGTTTTTCTCCTGGGGGTCATGGTTTCCATGTAAACACATCTACACACAGGACCCTTGAGAAGTCCTGGAAGGATGTATGTTCTGCTGACACATAACATGGGCCTCTCAGCAGCCTATAATAGCATCTCTTCAGATGCTCTGCACTTCAGTTCTGTCAGCCTGAATGTCAGAAGAGAGCACAGTCTCTCTCTCTCTCTCTCTCTCTCTCTCTCTCTCTCTCTCTCTCTCTCTCTCTTTTCTGGTGGTGGGAGCAGGGGAGAGGAGGGGAAGAGTGGTGCGTCGTCATGATATTATTTCTGGATCTCAACCTGCCCTCTTAGCTACAAAACACTGTTTACAATCCCTCTGCAGTAGTAAATGAGGCTGAAGATTAAGCTTATTGCATCATTTCCTCAGGTTTCACAGCTGGCATCTTGTTTTACACAGTGGAATCTATATTAATACTCTCAGGAGGAAGAACTGAAAGGGATTATTCAGCCCTGCACTTTCGGAGCACACTTGTGCATAAATGTCTCTTCCGTAGTGTGTGAATTGTTCTCTCTTTGGTGCTTTCTTCCTTGCAGTTAAGTCATCATATATGGCACGGTTGTTCTGAGCCTTACGATAGGATGGGGAATCATGAAGGATTTCCTTTATTCACACTTACTGTGAGAGGGGCAACTTATTGAGCACTGAGCCTCCACGGAGGTCCAGCACAATCAGATTTTTGCATATGTTGCATTAGGTGGGTTTGCTTGAGTTTCCATAACTAGTGCGGATTCACATATTACAATTGCCATGAGAAACCCTGGTGATATTTTGGTGTTTTCTGGAAAAGCATAAAATGAGCAAGTAAGAGATAGAAACGGCATTTGTGTGCGCGGCTCTGGTTCACCAAAAGCGGCTTAGTCATGCTGGCCACATGACCCAGACGAACTGTCTGCAGACAAACGCTGGCTTCCTCAGCCTATAGAGCGAGAGGAGTGCCGCAACCCCAGAGTCGTCCGCGACTGGACCTAACTGTCAGGGGTACTTTTACCTTTACCTTTTTAAAGAGACAGATAGATAGACGGTCAGACAGATGATATATACAGTACACACACACACACACACACACACACACACACACACTTGATTGGCATAGGTTTCCTAGAAGCATGCACAAAGGTTTTTAAGTATGTATGTACATGAACAGTTTTGTTTCACACGTAGTGTATTCATGGTGGGACACACCTTTATAACATAAATGTTTCCCAGAGTAATCATAGCATGTGGCACAGTTCTTAGTTTGGGAAGACCACACTATACTGATGGAAATCACAAACTCTAGTGAGGAATTGATTGGGGGAGATTGGGTTGAGGTGTTTGTTTGTTTGTTTGTTTGTTTGTTTACAGTGTCTGACTAAAAAGCTACATGTTACTTTTATAACAAGGAGTCATCATAATCAATTTATTATAACGATTTGTCGAATGCATCCTTGTGATTTTCCCTCTCATTTTGTCTATAATCTTAAGAAGCCAGCCACATTCGTTGAAAAGCCTCGATAGCTGTTCTGTGCATTTCCAGAACCATGAATAGAAGTTTGAGGTCAGAAACTCACAATTGCAAAGGCTGGGATGGAGGCTACAATGGCAGGATGTTTGTCTTCAAGGTGTACACCCTTCTGCATGCAATTGTTGAAATTGGCACGCTTGTTTGTGTGTGTGTGTGTGTGTGTGTGCGTGCGCACGCACGCACACACACACACACACACACACACACACACATAGGACTGTTGATGTCCTTCCCCTAGAAGCATAATTACAAATTCTAACAAGAGCAGAAAAATGGGATGCACATCAAAAGAACTCTATGGAGTGACAATTCACAATAGCTAAAGTGTGGTTAATTTGGATTTTGTTGATTTGTTTCCAACCCAATGTCAATTTTGCTATCATACTAAGACTATTATCTCTATCTCTGTGGGATCTAGAACTGAAAAATGGAGAACTCCGGAAACCAACACTGAAATTCCATTGATGCTAGCCCTCTTCAGACATTTAAAGAATGTGTGTGGGCATAAACTGTTGAAGGGTCCAATGTGTGCCAGCCCATCATCCCACCAGCTCCACCCTGAGCCTTTCTCTGTTGAGTAGGAAGGTCCGAAGGGAGACATTCATGCATTCAGCTGAACATATGTAGAATTCTGACCATGATCTGGAACTCTAATCTCCTCCACCGATGTCCATGTGTGTACTTTAAAGACCTGGAGAGGGCTATTTTGTCCTCACCTGTTGTGTGTCTGCATTAATTTTACCTACTTTATCCCATAACTCCTCAGTAAATGCCATATCACATATAATTGTTGCAGTCACCACCCTTTTCTAATCTCCCCTCTGGAATAAGGACAATAATCCAATTTTTAACATACATGCTCGTTATTTTATGTTTTCATGATTTTATTGTACACAAACCACCACGAGATTTTTAGGAGCTGGTGGTTTATAATTATTCCTATGAATAAATAAATATCTGCCATTTAAGATTTCTAAATAGAAAATTAAATAGTTGTTGCTGTTTTGGGGGGGTGCAACCCCCCATTAATTATTATATTATGCATTGTTTTTATTAATTTTCTGTTAGCTGCCCTAAGGACATGAGTTTTTTAAATTTATGCATTTATATTAAATTTCTGTACTGTCCTTCAACCATGGATCACAGGGCAGTTTATAATATAAAAATATATAACAGAGTAGCAGACAACAACACCCCCCACAGTTTAGAAGTCCGTATATAACTTAACTAGTCAAAGCCCTCAGAGAAAAGGAAAGTTTTCGCCTGATGCCTAAAGATATGTAATGAACATGCAAGGTGAGCCTCTCTGGGGAAAGCATTCTACAAACCAGGAGCCACCACAGAGAAGGCCCTTTCTCAGGTTGCCACCTTCCAGACCTCTTGTAGAGGAAACACACAAATAAGGGCCTCAGATGATGATTGCAGGGTCTGAGTTGGTTCATATGGGAAGAGGTAATCTTTGAGATATGGCGGTCCTCAATACCAGTGTGTTAAAAGTGCAGGATATAAGTGGTTCAAATAAGTAAATAAAACATAAATGGTTTGTCTTCACTGTGTAGAAGCTCCTTGATGCTTAGAGCATTTCCTAAGTGCAATATTCAATAAATATTGCCAGCTTGTTAGTGTTAACTGGATGAGTCAGCAGTATAGAAGGAGCTGAGATCACTCCATGGGAGAGGAGGTGAGGGGAGAGGAAAAGAAAGGGAATTACTTCATAACAAATAATTCAGTGACCCAATATATGGAAGAAAAGAATAAATGTCATTTTCACATTTCCCAAAGCATTGCCTAAACTCAATCCATAGTTTGGTGTTAAGAAAGGGTAGATTTCCTATAAGGATTCAGCAATGGTTTATTTCACAATTCTATGCAGCAATGTTAGTTTCATATATGATGGCTGCTCTCTTTATAAAGTAGAGCTATTGCATTGCATGGTGAACTCTTTATCCCAATCCAACAAGAGAAGAAGGGGCAGTGTCACAATCCTCTCAAAGAGGCTGGGGAGGAGCAGTGGGATGTATTATGTCACTAAACTAAAATAAACCCTCCTAAGACACTTTTGGATATGATGACTACTGGCTCCCTTCTTGTCCCGGGTTGCCTTAGACCAATCCCCTATCATTATCCTCTACCACTGCTCTGCTGCCACAGTTGCCATGATGGCACTTTGAGTGTAGTGCACTGTGGCAGTGGCCAGAGGCGGAGCTAGCTGCTCCAGCACCCGGAGCGGCGCACATACTGTGCGCACGTGGGCGGGGAGAGTGTCCTGGGGGGGGGCCGGGGCGGCGATGTCACTCCCCCTCAGGGATGACACCGGGTGTGGACCGCACCCACTGCACCCTCTTCCTCCGCCAGTGGCAGTGGCGGCAACTGGAAATACAGTAGGATATGCAGCAGCTGGTGATGCGGAGGTGCAGGGGAATTGTAAACCAATATCTTCCAAAAGAGCTGCTTTGTTTTGGGTGCTTGAAATATGCCATCATTGAATCAGCTGCATGCGTGGCATCCAAACTTGTTGCTGGCAAAAAGAAATTGTACAGTCTGCAGATTTGTCTGTTTATAATTGCAGACTTTGCAGCATATATATATATATATATATTTCCACTGTTTAAGATATTTTGCTTAGCATTTGGACAAGCCAATCGAAAACTTACTGCCTTCTTCTATGAAGAGTGAAGAGTACCAAAGCCCATTGATTTCAGACAGCTTAGGAGTATCTAGCTCTGCATATGATTGGGTTGACTGTAAGCCTTTTTTTTTAATAGAAAAAAAGAAATAGTTAAAATATGTCTGTTACAAAGCCAGCAAGCTCCTAGACCAGCTGTTCTGTAATAATTTACAGACACACATACATAGACAATTGGTTCCATGTTTTTTCATTAAATAAAGATACCGACAATAGTTTGCCAAACTTTAAAAGGGAGAGTCATTCAGGAAACAAGAGAATCCTTGAAGCACACTGCTCTTGAGATAAGTATACTTTATTAAAAAGCTATAATGGTCCATTTGCAGATGATGCAGATGGTAGCAGTTCATTATTTAAGGAAGTATTTGGGCTCCAGGCTAGTGTCGACATGTCAAAAAGTATTAAAATGCTTGACCTGATGGACTGAGAGAAAGACTCATCTACCACCATTTTCTTATAGAAACCAAAATTTCTATGAGATGAGATAATAATAATAATAATAATAATAATAATAATAATAATAATAATTTATTATTTATACCCCGCCCATCTGGCTGAGTTTCCCCAGCCACTCTGGGCGGCTTCCAAAAGAATATTAAAATACTGTGATACATCAAACATTAAAAGCTTCCCTAAAAAGGGCTGCCTTCAGATGTCTTCTAAAAGTCTGGTAGTTGTTGTTCTCTTTGACATCTGGTGGGAGGGCGTTCCACAGGGAGGGCGCCACTACCGAGAAGGCCCTCTGCCTGGTTCCCTGTAACTTGGCTTCTCGCAGTGAGGGAACCGCCGGAAGGCCCTCAGTGTTGCACCTCAGTGTCCGGGTAGAACGATGGGGGTGGAGACGCTCCTTCAGGTATACTGGACTGAGGCCGTTTAGGGCTTTAAAGGTCAGCACCAACACTTTGAATTGTGCTCGGAAACGTACTGGGAGCCAATGTAGGTCTTTCAAGACCGGTGTTATATGGTCTCGGCGGCCGCTCCCAGTCACCAGTCTGGCTGCTGCGTTCTGGATTAGTTGTAGTTTCCGGGTCACCTTCAAAGGTAGCCCCACATAGAGCGCATTGCAGTAGTCCAAGCGGGAGATAACCAGAGCATGCACCACTCTGGCGAGGCAGTCCGCAGGCAGATAGGGTCTCAGCCTGCGTACCAGATGGAGCTGGTACACAGCTGCCCTGGACACGGATTTAACCTGTGCCTCCATGGACAGCTGTGAGTCCAAAATGACTCCCAGGCTGCGCACCTGGTCCTTCAGGGGCACAGTTACCCCATTCAGGACCAGGGAATCCTCCATACCTGCCCGCCTCCTGTCCCCCAGAAACAGTACTTCTGTCTTGTCAGGATTCAATCTCAATCTGTTAGCTGCCATCCATCCTCCAACCGCTTCCAGACACTCACACAGGAACGTCACCGCCTTCACTGGTTCTGATTTGAAAGAGAGGTAGAGCTGGGTATCATCTGCATACTGATGAACACCCAGCCCCAACCCCCTGATGATCTCTCCCAGCGGCTGCATGTAGATGTTAAAAAGCATGGGGGAGAGGACAGAAGCCTGAGGCACCCCACAAGTGAGAGCCCAGGGGTCTGAACACTCATCCCCCACCACCACTTTCTGAACACGGCCCAGGAGGAAGGAGCGGAACCACTGTATGACAGTGCCCCCAGCTCCCAGCCCCTCAAGATGGTCCAGAAGGATGTTATGGTCGATGGTATCAAACGCCACTGAGAGATCCAGCAGAACTAGGAAACAGCTCTCACCTTTGTCCCTAGCCCGCCGGAGATCATCAACCAGTGCGACCAAGGCAGTTTCAGTCCCGTGATGAGGCCTGAATCCCAACTGGAAGGGATCCAAATGGTCCGCTTCTTCCAGGCGTGCCTGGAGTTGTTCAGCAACCACTCGCTCAATCACCTTGCCCAAGAATGGAAGATTTGAGACTGGGCGATAGTTGGCCATCGTGGCCGCATCTAAAGATGGTTTTTAAAGAAGCGGTTTAATAACCGCCTCTTTCAGCGGGTCTGGGAAGGATCCCTCACGGAGGGAAGCATTCACCACCCCACGAAGCCCACCGCCCAGCCCTTCCCGGCTAGCTTTTATAAGCCAGGATGGGCAAGGATCCAGGAGACAGGTGGTTGGTTTCACTCGTCCAAGCAGCCTGTCCACATCCTCGGAGGTAACAGATTGGAATTGATCCCACGCAATTTGACTAGACAGGACTCTAGCACTCTCCCGCCCTGGCCCTGCTCCCACGGTGGCGTCTACCTCTTCCCGAATCTGAGCGACTTTATCTGCAAAAATGATAAATGATGAAATGAGGGCTGTGAAAATTTGTGCCCCGGGCTTTTTAGACTCATCTACCCATGTACTATCTGAAGCCAAAGGGGCACATTGGTTGCCAGATGTGATCCCCGCCCCCCAGCTTTCCTACTCTACTATTAGGAGTTATATGTTCGTTGCTAGAATATAAATAGAAGTGAGCAGCGGATGGCGGGACAGGCTGGCATTGCATGCTTGTCTTCCTGACGCCAAGTGTTGTTGCAACTTACCAAGAGGGAAAGTGATGAGGTGCCTGGAGCTCAGTGCGGTGCAGGTGCTGCAGCAGAACTCCCCATGCCTCATGCTTCCCTCTCTTGGCAAGAGGCAGCAATACTCAGCATCAGGAAGCCAGGGGCGCAACACTGCCCTGCCTTCGCTGCCCCACTGAGTGCTGCTGGGGAAAATAAATTATATTTACCTGTGCAATTCTTGGTGGGTAGGGATGAGGATTGGAGCTGGTTCCCTAAACTTCCTCATAGTTTTCTGGAAAAGAAGGTGGGCAAGATCGACTGCTAGAGCTGTCAGAGATTGTCAAGCACAATAAAGCTCTAACAGCAGTGCTTGGGGAAAGGGTTGCTGGTGCAATTGGTGGCTGTGGGGGATCTCTTCAGGTTTATGCAAGGTAATTGAATTAAACTAAAATGAATTCTGATCCCTGCAATGCCAGTTGGAATTTGACTGAGGAATTAAATAGTATTTTCATTAGGCAGCCACCTGGGTAAATACACATTCCTACATCTTCCCCAAACACGGCTGCTCTCTGGCATTTTTGCTGGTGTGGCCCGTTTTTGGGTACCAAAAGCCATATGGCATTGCTTGGCTTCTTACCATGAAAAGTTGGCCAGCTTTCCTTTTTTAACTGTTGGAATTTCTGAACAATTAAGGGCCTTCCAGCCTGCTTTATTGTCCCCACAGGCTTAAAAAACACTCACATCTGTTTGTTCAAATATAAATTCCCACTCCAATAAGTGGAGGCTAGTTGAATCTATAGGATTACCCGCAAGCCCTTTGTGGGACAAATGTTCTGTTTTTAAAAATTGACTCTGATATAAATATTTAGCCAGAGAGACTTTGGAGAGGCCTATTTTGTTTGGGTTCTCTTCCTGTTCCTCAGCATCACGTTGTTTGGCAATACTTATCCCCTAAGGTCCTTAATGGACCTTGTTGCACAAGCAGGGCCTTCCAGGCTGGGTTTCCAGTAAATAACCACAAGTTTCTGGAGATGGATGAAAATAGAAGCATGTGTGTAGGGCAATGGCACAACTGTTTCAGATAAACCAGCTTATGAAGATTCTCCCCCACCCTTGCTGCCAGTTCACATCAATATTTATTACAGATGCAACTGAAGTTTGCCTAAAAGCAACATTTTTGGTGAATCTGGAGGTAATACATATGGAGCACACCAAGAAAAGCTAAATTGGTTGAGGCTAGTTTCCCCCTTTTTTGCACATTCCTGATCTTAACATATTGCTTATATTCATAAAGCACCCCTGTGTCACCACGGTTCTTCCATTTCTTCCATAAGATCAGAATATAAGACCCATCATCTTGTTCTCACAGTGGCTAGTCAGATGCATGTGAGCCTGATTCCATGCGCAGAATTCTCTTGCAGAATCAGGGCATTTGCACTTCCACATGTGTTTTGCTCAGATTTTATTCTGTCAATCACATCTGTATCACACCCTTCCTCCACAGAACTAAGGGAATATTAAGAATATTAAAACAAAACCCCCCAGGCTTTCTTCTAAAACCCACATCTGCAGACCTTGGGATGTTTGGCTTTATGGTTAAAGCTGGACAGAGGAGTCCATGCATTGCTGGTTTCTTTCTACTCCTACTTGTATAACCTCAAATAAGGCGCTCCCTTTCCTGTGGCGAAGAGAGATTCCTTACTCTTGCAAAGGCTCTAAGACCCTTAGTTTAAACTTATCCAGGAAATAAAAGAGGGCCAACACTAAAAACAAAAAACAAAAAACCAGTGCAATGTATTTTACACTCTGTGGACCTCTCATAGAGAAGCTTAATGGATGAATACCTATATGGCATCTTAAGTATTATAGCAAGCATGCATATTAAGCATGTCAGCTTCCTGCCACTATTCTGGCTCTCTGGAGCAATTAGAGGTCATTAAGCAAAGTTGACATCCTGTGTTTGTTTGTTTGGCAGATCCACACAGAGTTCCCTAACTCAACTCCCCTAGCAGTTGCAGACATTGAAAAACCAGGAGGTGAAAAGGTTTATTACAGGCCAAATGTGTTGCACTGAAGTACAATAAGTTAGCTGCAGAGGCTAAACTTAAAACATAATAAGGACAATCAGAATTCCCCCGCCTCCTTATGTAGAGGAGCCCAATGTGCAAAAAGGTGGGAAACCTTTTTGGCTATATGGGCCAAATTTTTCATGAGAAGTTTGTTTGTTTGTTTGTTTGTTTGTTTATGCAACTTGAAGTTTTTCTCCCTCTCTCATAACACCAGAATTTGGGGACAACTAATGAAGCTGAATGCTGGAAGATTCAGGACAGACCAAAAGAAAAAATGCACTTTCCTCCACAGTGCATAGTTAAAACTGTAGCATTCTCTCCTGCAAAATGTAGCAATGACAATCAGCTCAGATGGTTTTTAAAAAGTAGACATTCATCGAGAATAAGGCTATTAGTGACTGCTAACCCTGATGGCTATGTTTTATTTCCACTGTTGGAGACAATATGTCTCTGAATACGAGCTGCTGAGAATCACAGTTAGGGAGAATGCTATTGTCCTTAGGTCCTGCTTATGAGGTTTCCCACAGGCATGGTTGGCCACTGTGAGAGCAGGATGCTGGACCACCCAGGCCATTGGCTTGACCTAGCAGGGTTTTCTTATGTTCTTATGATCCTGAAATGCAGATAACTGAATTTAAGACTGGAAGAACAAGAAACAGAGACCTACAGATTTGCCAGTCTTAGTTTGACCGCAATATTATTCCAAGCCTGGTCAGTCAATATTGCCAATCACAGAAAACAATGTTGCCCCTTTTACTCTTCCCCCCAGATCCCTCTGCATCCAGATACACAGACTAGTTCCCAGCCTCAGACCATGAGGCTTCTGATTCAACTGGGGTTCCTTCTACAGGAAGAAGGAGAAGCTATGTGTCAGAAATGACAGTAGTCTCTCAGTACTGGATGGTCACTTTTTTAATGGCATAGCTTGCAACCTTCTTTTCCAGTTCTGCAGTTCTCAAGGCCAGAGAAGAATTATCAGCTCAATGTGTCATCCAGATGTCCTTGATTCTCTGGACATTTTAGTGCTTGGTCAGATGCAACTCGGTGAACTCAATGCCATGGTGAGCCTTGAGCTCATTCACATCCTCTCTCTTCTTCCTATCCACCAGTTTAGCCCATGTACTGAAAATCTCCCTAACCTGTAACCCGTATCCATATTGAAAGAGAGGCGTGGAACAAGTGAAATTGCCAGTACATCTGACCAAGGCTCTAAACAGCCTATTTACCTTATTTTCAGCCCAAGGTTGGATGGTACAAATAAGATTTCATGCCAACAAACTCATGCTTAGACTTCAGTTTGTATGTGCTTCTGGATCTCTCTCAAAACTGAAGCATTGAACCCATGGTACTTTCCCCTCTGCTGTTAGTATCCATTTGTCCCTTAAGACCTAGCCATAGAATAGGGGGGAAAAACAGGATCATCCGCTGTGAAGTTCCCAGCACTGTTTATCTCAGCCTCTCTGTGGCATTCTTAAAACTTGGCAGCTGTGTTGTCTTCTTGGCTAAATGGGAACATAGATGTCCATTTGTCTGGGGAGCTCCCACCTCCCTACATGCTTGCTCAGGAAAGAAAGAGGCAGGAAGCTTTGAGGGTTACTGGGGTTTTCTGGTGCAGCTGTCTTCTCTTTAATGCCTCCACACATACTCTTACTGCAAGATGAGAAACCATCTTGAAGGACAGAAACAGAGCTCTATTCAGCTCAGGCCCCTTTCTCTCTTGTTTGATCAAAAACAGAGCAAGTGTTCAGGAAAAGTAAAAAAGCGGGGGTGGGGGGGGAGAGAGGAAAGAAAAAGAGAAACCACACCATCACTTCCAGCCCACACAGATAGAATGGAGTGAAAAGAAAGAAAGAAAAAGAGGACCTCAGATAAGAAATACCTCCCTCTTTCCCTGTATAAAAAAATAAAAATAAAATAATGCAACTGTAGTTCATGCTGTCCAGGGATTCCAGGACTATGTAAATACTTGCCAAGAGCTGGAACATATGATCAGGTTTATACATTGCTCAGCTATATCATTTCAGATTGTAAGGTGGGGGGGCAGGTGTTTCAGTGTTTCTAATTATTGTTATTTTTAAAACTCTCCCTTGCGCAAACAAAATGGGCATGCCAAGGAGCTGGCTAGACTAGAAACCTTCTTCCTGATTTGCTAGTTTTCTACATGAAAGGAGTCACCTTTTAAAATACATGGGCATGTGACCTCCTGCCTGATTCCACATATGTGGTCTAACTGGATTAAGATGCAGAATAGAATCATCCATTCATCTCCAAAATCAGTGTGGCAGGGGCTGGCACGCTTCCTAAGCCAGCCACTATTTACCCCAACTGCTCACAATTCTACTCTATGTCTCCCCCCTTCTACCAGTTAAAAGTAATTGTAAATCTACATTGGATGCAATTGGAGATCAGTGACCCCTCCCAAGAAACTGGAGTTATGACTTCTGGTCAAGGTCCGGGGGAGATGTTCTCACAATAATTTTAATTTAAAGCTAGCCAGCAGATGCCCAGAATACAATAAACAGTAGACTTGCCTCTGTCCTTTAACACAAGGGAAAGAGATGGTTCTAGATCATTAGCTTGGGAGGCTCATGACAGCAAGTTATATAGGTGACTTTCTAAATCGGGATATCTCCCCCTGCCATCTTAGAGTATCAAAGTAAGGAAATGGACTGGACCCGTTCAAACTCACGATTCCTTTCACTACTTGAACTGACCTCCTACTTCATTTGAGTAACAGGAAGGTATGAACAGGTAAATCTTGCTGAATTTAATAGGAAATACGCAAACAGGTACAAAATTACTACTGCTTCATTTCATTATAAAAACAACTTCATTTCATTATAAAAACAACTTCATTTCATTATAAAAATAACTTTCTAGTCCAGGCATAGGCAAACTTGGCCCTCCAGATGTTTTGGGACTACAACTCCCATCATCCCTGACCACTGGTCCTGTTAGCTAGGGATGATGGGAGTTGTAGTCCCAAAACATCCGGAGGGCCGAGTTTGCCTATGCCTGTTCTAGTCCTTAGGGATGAGAAGATACACTTGCAATTGCTGTGAGACAAATGCCTCAGGAAGCCTCTGAAGCCAGAAAGGGGTGCAGCTGCATAGGATTCTCAGTGGTCAGAAGATGGGGACTTCACTATTTAGCATCACACATTGCCTCTCCCCATAGTCAGCAGAAGCAGAATCAATATATTCAAAGCAACATACATTTTGTTGTAGAACAAATTATGCAAAATTAGAGGCATCGTGCAGCTGTGCATAATTCATAATCCAATAATGGGTGGTGGGCCACTAGTTGTGAAGGTATGCCGTGCAAGGTAATCCAAGGGGCTGTTGTGAAGGAAGACAGTTTATAATCCCTGGTATGGACAGGAATAGGATGGGTTGTCTTCAGCCTTGGCCTGTGACTCCAGTCTGCTGGAGATGTTCATGACTGAAAGCAGCTGCCTCCTCTTAGCTCCAACACCCAACACTAAACAAGAGAAAGCTTCTGACCACAAACTCTGGCTCTCTGAGTGTGATTCAAAGAGAAACTCCCAAGGAGACAGTCACCAAAGGAAAAGGAAGACAGGGGGATGCTTCTCTTTGCTGCATCCTGTCCATTGCTTTTTTTTAAAAAAAAAACAAACCCCACACAAAACAAACAGAAAAACAAGAAGAAATTATATCCTGGGTTTTGTTAGCTGCAGTCTTAAGCTTTTCTTGACCCTGCTCTTGTCAGCTGTCTTTAGAAAAATGAGATGTTGTCTCTCTCCATCTAGCTCTGGGAACCATTTCCTGTCTGGTATTTACAGCCAGTGGGGGTGGACCTCAGAGGGATGTGTTAAGCTGAGCGCCAGTATAATAGCGAAGTTAACTGGCCCTGGCTCTTTGGAGTGTTTGTACTTGGCCTGGAGCCTATCAAAGTCAGTTCAAAGTGTGCCCCTACCACAGACACCCTGCCCAGCTCCTGGCCAGAAAACTAAACGCAACCCAACAGCCATGTTTTGCAGCCAGCCAGGTTTCATGAAAACCTCTCTGTTGTGCATGCAGCACAAACAGCCAAACATGGCTGGTGGGCTCTGTTTGGCTGGGCAGACCACAAGCTGTACAAGCCTGGAATCGGCAGGGAGCCATGCTAGAGGGATAACTATGGATGCTGCCGCCTTCCCTCCTTTTAAAAAATAATGTGTGTGTGCTCTAATCAGAACAGCAGGTATGGTCTGCCTGTGAAAAAGTGGACTAGTAGGCAGCTGAAACGGACTAGTTTCTGCTTGCAACTTTTTCATACTAGGCAAGAATCTCCTGTAAAGGGATGGTTGGTCTCAAGAATATGTGGGCTCTGTTTTAAATTAAGTGAGAATAGAGAATGCGCCTCCTAAATTTAAGGACCCTCCCTCCTCCCTAAAATGGCAGAATTAAACTTAGACAAGACTGTCAGCAAGAGAATTCCACTCTGCCTCTAACTTAGACTCCAGGTGTGGTGGGTAGTGTCAGGGAGAGAAGCAGAGATGACACCAAGTTTTGCCTAAAGCAAAGTTTCAGGGTGCTTTGCTGGGATAACTGTTTCGGAGAAAGGGGGGGTGGGATTTTGAAAATAGCCAATAACTTTGATAAGACTAATGGAATTTGTGGGAGAGGCTTCGCACACCCTACCAGGGTTTCACAATAGGCATGGATGCCATTGTTGAGCTAAGTTACACCGTGTGTATGTCATTCACCAGTCACCAGCACCGGACGTCCTGCTGTTCCAGTTGCAGGGCTCCTTAAGAAATCTCCCCATGCAGCGCATGAAGTTGTTGAGACCTAAAGCCACCAAGTTCAACCTGGAATTCGGCAGCTCCTGGTTGGCTGAAACATACAAAGGGTTTTGAGAGCAGCCAGGAGGATTTTTATAGCAGAACTTATCAGAGAGGATCCAGTTATCAGCACTGAACACTGGCCAATGTTAAAAATTAAGAACTCTGGCTTGGCAAAAATATTATTTGTAAAAGCAAACCAGATTTCCTAGAGAGGGTGGAGCAGCCTTGACCAACATGGGGCCCTCCCAAAACCATGGACTACAGGCAGTGCTTTTTAAAAAGGGGGGGAGAGGTGCAGGTACTCACCATGAAGTTGTTACAGTCAGCGCCACACTTTTAACATCTTAGAAAGATAAAAAGGGTACCGTGTATCCTTGAGTACCCACTCAAAAAAAGCACTGACTACAGGTGTGCTGGCTGAGGTGAATTGTAGTCTGAAACTTCTGGGGGGCACCAGGTTGGTTATGGCTGGGGTAGAGGACCCCTTGGGTTTCAGCATCCTTTTATCTGGAATAATTCCCAGTAATGTGTCAGTTAAAAAGCATTTAGCTCAGCACCCCCCTTTCCCAGTATTCCATTTTAATAGAAAAAGAATGACTGAAGGAGCTTTTCATTTAAAAATTCAGCCCTTTCTATAGTAAGCAAGAACAGGAAGAGAAGACAAGGAGCACTTTCAAGTACCTTTGGGTTTATTCTACACTGCACGGGGTGGGTGGAGAGATTAATCCTCTTTCAAGTAGCAGAAAAGAGAGGAAAGCAAGAGAAATATTGAATGTAACTATTTGCCAAACTGCAGACTCATTTCATAGTAAAGAAAACTAAAATAGAGTTCTGAATTCAAACCTTGTGTATTTTGGCAGCTGTTGAAAGCATAAAAGAATTGAAATTTTGCCAGGTTTTCCTTAAAACTAGACTGTGACTCATTTTAGATTATCCATATGAAAGGTGGCAAAACGCTAGCAGGTCTGAATCGTGCCATCCATTTTGAAGCAGACTTGAAATTACTTTTGCAGGTGAGCGATATAGGAAATTCCTTACATGCGCGCACACACGCTTCACTCAGTGACCAAAAATAAAAAATAAAACCAGTCCATGTGCACAACCTCTTTAATATATGCAGGTATGGAGAAACCAAAGTCCATGCTTCAAGCTATGGCAAGGCACCCAAGTATACGCTGGCATCAGTGCATTAAACTAAACCTGGATGGGTTTTAATTTGCCAAAGAACAGAGTGTAGATGGCTCTCAGCACATACCAGCTGCATCCACATAGCTGGCTCATCGTGGCATGAAGTGACTAGAAGTTGTCACAGGCCTGGCACCAATGGGAGATTTCCTCTCATTGAAAATAACTAGCTTCAGACTGATGTGTGTACATTTTTATGAAAACTATTTTGGGGGCCTCTTGGAGCCTATGGTGGTGTAGCAGTGAAATGAAAAGGACTCTAAAATAAATGTTGAAATACATCTCAACCACAAAACGGACAGTGCAGAGCCACCGTGAATATGTTGTACATGTGCAGGAGCATCTAAGGCAACCCTTGACCCTGTGACCCTCACAAAATGGATGGGATCTCAATGTGGTTCCCCCCCTCCTGTAATTAGCGTGAAGCAGTGAGGAGGGGAAGATCCAGTTCATGTCTGGGTAATAAATCCAGGTCCCCCACTCCAGATTAATTGGAAAATCAGAACAGGGACAAGCAGTGCACATTTACAGTAATTTGATTGCTGTAATTAACTCTGTGATTCTGTAAATAATTGCAGAAGCTGGCTTTCCTTGCTGCGGAATTTTGTTCCTTGCCTTCATCCTCTGTTTTCAGCGATTCACTAACAGTGGAGGAAGCATGTGCCTTATGCCATCTCATCATTTTTCTACAGCCTGTTGGCATTTTACTTTGGGACAGGTTCACACGAACTCTCTGATGTGTTGGAAGTACATATGAAGAGGGGCATTTCATGTAGCCTCGCCCCCTTTCTCCGCCCATGCATTTGGGAGCTGTGGGCCTCTTTGCTGGTGGGAGGAGCAAATGGAGCACAATCTCTCATGGCCCATGGACATGCTCTGGCAGTACATGAAGCATTTTGAATAAATCTTCCTAATATAACTCCTGTCACATGGAAGAGGGAACAAGCTTGTTTTCTCCTTCTCCGAAGCGTAGGACTCAAACCAATTTCGAGTTATAGGAAAGGAGATTCCAACTAAACATACGGAAAAACTTTCTGACAGTAAGAGCTGTTTGACAGTGGAACAGTCTTCCTCTGGAAGTTGTGGACTCTCCTTCCCTGGAGGTTTTTAAGCAGAGGTTGGATGGCCAGCTCTCATGGATGCTTTAGTTGAGATCCCTGCATTGCAAGGGGTTGGACTAGAGGACCCTTAAGGTCCCTTGCAACTCTATGATTCTATAATTCAATCCCTTTACACCCCCCTTTTCTATTTTGTACGTTCTGCACCTTGTCTGCTTTATTATCTTGTATTGCGCATCAAAGCCCACCTGAAATTATGTAACGAGTTAATTTTTGACATTGGGGAAAACATTGGGGAAGGAGGCCTTTCAGATACTTTGAACGTCCCGCAAAATCCCTGTGGGGCCATATGTCCATCTGTAGCCATGTTTACATATGAGAGAAGTCAAATGTTTAAACAGACTTAGCTGTGTGTTAATTAAAGCAACAGTTACGGTCTGATTTCTGGCTTTATTTTCCCGTAAGGTAAAGGAGTGCCTAGCATTTGTTTAAGCAGAAGGATCAAAGCAAAAGTTTTCCTTCCCTGTAAAACTTAATTTCTTGTTGCTGAGATGTGTCATTTTGACAGCTCTGGGGGTATGGAATCCTGTATTTACCCACAGAGGAGGGCCAGTTTTAACTCTCGCTCCCCCCCCAAGTGTAAGGTACGGTTGGATTTGAAAGGATGTGCTGGCTGAGACTAGATCCAATTAGTCAAGAAGCAAAAGTAGCTATGGAGGTGGTTGTGCAGGTTGCAAGGCATCAGGGTCTTGAAGTGGGAGCTCTGGCAACCAGACCTCCAGCTCTCCATTATTGTAGCAGCTTGCCAGAATGAGAGGACCCCGCTGGCCTGCTTAGGGGCCACCGGTGCAGCTGGCGAAAGAGCAGTACCACACTTTCTACTCTAGCAGTTGTCAGGCGACACAAGAGGCAAGCAGGCTTCCACCTTGTCCCCTGACCTGGTTCCTCAATCAGAGCAGCTCATTGCTTTTAAGTGATGACCAAGATGCTCTCAGACTCCTCTCACCCCCACTTGGATTCTAGATTGGCAAACCTAACACGGGTTTTCCACTACCTTTCACAGTAGGTGAACATGAGCACCAGGAAAGGTCCAGCATGAAGTCAGTAAACCTGGGTTTTGAAGCTTGCTGAACTCATATTGATCTGCAGTCCCAACTCATACAAGACTCTTCCCACTGCCCACTTTTTAACACTTTTGGGTTAACCTCCAAATCCTTATCCTCCAACTTGAAACAAAGCCCAACCACAGACAGGTGCATTTGCTGTCTTATATCCCTTATCTCTCTCACTCCTCCCCCTGTTTGTAACTGTTTCTGTCCTTCCTTGCACCTCATTTGTTATCTCTGTTTTTGCCAACATTTAGATTGTAAACTCCTCAGGGCATGGACTTTCTTCTCTCCAGAAAGACATTATAATAATAAGCAGACTCTAATGGACGTGTCTTGATGGTATAATGTGTATAATCTGAAGCTCAAGGGAAATTTTCTTTATTCACACAAACCACCAAGCCCTGAGAGCCAAACACAATAGATTTTGCAAGTGGAACTTGCAACAAAATAGTGCCCTGTAGAATTCTCCTGTTAAGGGTTTCAGCCAAGCACCCAGACCCTTCTCCAGAATGTTCCAGGATATTCCCTCCCCACATTTCCTGTTGTTCCCCCCACCCCATGTTAATCATTCTGTGGCCACTGAGCATGCTCAGTCATCATTGGGCTGTTGGGTGTGGCGTTCTCTCTTGAAGTGTTTTCCTTAACCCCTTTTTTGGTACTTCTGCAAACCTTGTAGTTCTCCCAAGCCTGCTGAAATCTCCTCTTTGTGCATGGATGGAGCCATTTTGGCTACATAAGGATTGTACTCCAGAAAACAGAGTTTGCTATGAATGTGCAAGACATTTGTTCTGGACACCTGTATTTGATGTACAGTTTCAAGGCATGTACAAGAAATATGTGGGCTGATAAAATACATAGGGTGGAGTTCAATGTTGCACTATGATGAACGTTTCAGCTAGGCAGGCATTGCAGTTTGCCAGCCAAAACCATCCCATCCAAACCAAACCAATTTGGGGGACATGAGGGGAGGAGACGGAGGAAAGCCTCACTGTGTGAGCGGAAGTCCTTTTGTGGGATTTCCGCAGATGGAGTTGGTTAGATGAATCCTGCCCACTACACTGACATTTTCCAATGCTCCTCATCTCTCTGCAATGGCATTGGCAACTTAATGCCACTTAGGACGAGCAAAGAGGGGTGAATAGTTCTATAAATGGAAGGGTTTAGAGGTTTATTTCCTAATTGAACTGTGCAATCTTTTGAAACACAGAATGAGGGGGGAGCTCTCAGTTTTCCTTTCGTCTCCCCCGTTCTTTGGCATTTAGCCAGAGATTTCACTGTAGTTGTCTCCAGCATCTGGAAACCATCAGTATAAACAATAGAGTGCTAGGAATTGGAACCCCTACCTCAGCTCTCGTGGGAGTCCACTCCAGAAAACATGAGAACACAAACCATTGGACACCATGTGGTCAATTACTTCAAACTAACAAATCTGTGTGCCTTCCTATTTTCTATTTGGCTTGGCACCATCTGACCCTTTCACAATGAAACACAGCTGTTTGAAAAAGCCAGTCATTCATTTTTGTCTTTAACCTCTTGCATACTCTTAGCATTTCTTCAGCATTGCAACTCTAAATGTGGCATCTGCCCCTAAATTAAATAATCCCATCCTAGCCCTGACTGGGTTTCCTAATTGCCTTTCTTCTCCTAGCATTCAATAAAAAGGAGAAATGAACTATATTCACTTCTAATAACTTTCTGGTCTAGAACATTTCACTGGAACTAGTTTTTCTTTTCTTTTTAAAAGGTTCACCCATTGTTTTGCATGCTGAAAATATTGTCTTTCAAAATTGTCCTAAGAGTGTTTGCAGGAGTAGGGAGACTTGTGGGTGCAAAGGCCATGGACTTTGTAGCAAGGTTTTTCAGGAATTCCATGAAACCAAACCAAGACCAGAGAACAACCCAGCAGACATGATTCCCAAGTGAGAACAACAGGCAGAGAAGGTTGTTTAACCCGTTCAGATCTGTGATGATTTTGGAAGCAAGGGTGAATGTAAAAGCTAAAGGTTAAAGGGACCCCTGACCATTAGGTCCAGTCGTGACCGACTCTGGGGTTGCGGTGCTCATCTCACTTTATTGGCCGAGGGAGCCGGCGTACAGCTTCCAGGTCATGTGGCCAGCATGACTAAGCTGCTTCTGCTAGGTTGGCAGGGAAGGGTGAATGTAGAGCCAAGCAAATATAAGCATCCTAGTGGTCTCTACCAGTAGCCCAACTACCTGAGAGCCTAGTACTTCTAGTGTGAAGCCTGCCTAAGTCCGAGGAGACTTGCCAGATAGTCTCAACAGGCAATTAGGCAATCAAAGGTCATCAAATGAAGGCTGGGGCTGAGTCACTAGAACAAAGAAGCCCAGAAAGATTCAGCCAAGGGATTTTGGCACAATTTTTCTACAGTTGTACATCATTGTTTTGATCTGATAGTATGGTTTTTAATATTGATTTTAGCATTTTTACGTAAACTAATTGTATCATCTAATGATGTACATACTATCAAGCAGAGAGGTGACCCATTCTTATTTTTTAAAGAGGAAATCACTTCTTTTCTTCATAAACATATGCAAATAATGGTCCTATGGAAACATGCACGTGTATGTGCAAAAGTCCATTGCTAATAAAAAAATATGGGCAATTCTAAAAACTAACCAACAGATCCCTCAAGGTGATTAATGTGAAAAATTAAATTAACAAAGAACACTGTTATCAATAAATGTGGAGTAGACAGCTGTGTGCATGTCACTGCCTCTTGTGGGAACGAATAACATAGTTTATTTGGTTTCGCTACATGCTGCATCTGTCCTGCATCTTCCAAAATTCTGATTCATTGGCTGTCCATGAATGTTATGAGAGAGGGAGAAAAACTTTCCTCTATCTACTTTCTCCACGCCGTTCTTAATTTTAAACACCTCTATTGTGTCTTTTCTTACTTACCTTTTCTCTAGACTAAAAAGCTTCAGCGCCGTAACCTTTCCTCATTGGGAAAAGACCACCTCTACAGTCTAAACAATGTCTCTGTTTCCCTCTGGCCTTTTTTTCTAATTCAATAGATCTGCTTTCCTAAATGTCAGTCACTGCTATGATTTCATTCATTGGCTTAAAAACACCAAAAGACAGGAACAGGCTAGTTTCTCACAAAACAAATGAAAATAGTGCTTGCCTGTTTTGCTTCATATCTTGAGCTCCACAAGTGCTAGATACTAGAAAGAAAGAAAGGAATTTGAGGATTAAGGCTGATCCAGGAGAGGAAGAAACTGCCCCTTTGCCCCCCTGCAGGTGCACAGGTCATGGGGGAGAGAGTATGAATCCTCCAGTATAAATCTGCATGGCGCTCCAATACAAATCTGAGCATGACGCTCTTGCTCTGCTTAAGTTGATGGAAACGTTCCCAATGACATTGGTAGGCCATGATTTCATCTGTGTTGTTGGCTAACATCTGACAACAGCTGGAGCATGTTCCTTTTCAAAATGAAGTGTGATGTGAATTTTGCATACATTTTTACAGCTTGTTTTTTTTTCTTTTCTTGAAGAGAGAGATATTAGGCTGAACCAATAAATAGGGTTAGCTGGAGGGAAAACTTCCTCCAGGAGTCTCGGCCACAAGCCATTTACTCTGCAGCCGCTAATGGCTAATCTAAGATGCGGGTTGTAGTTTATTCATAATTCCAATTAAGCTTTGCTTTCTCCCACCCTTCATTCCTTGCCAAAGAAAGCTGAATGCAACTGTCCAAGAAACTCATTAGGGTGTCACTGTGGTCATGAAATCGACAATATAGTACCAAAGAGGGGGTTGGACTAGAAAACCCTCAAGGTCCCTTCCAACTACAGTGGTACCTTGGGTTAAGTACTTAATTCGTTCCAGAGGTCCGTTCTTAACCTGAAACTGTTCTTAACCTGAAGCACCACTTTAGCTAATGGGGCCTCCTGCTTCTGCTGCGCCGCTGGAGCACGATTTCTGTTCTCATCCTGAAGCAAAGTTCTTAACCTGAAGCACTATTTCTGGGTTAGCGGAGTCTGTAACCTGAAGCGTACGTAACCCGAGGTACCACTGTATACAATTCTGTGATTCTTGGAAAAATAGAACTGAACTACATATTACACTTCTTAAGTGGAAAGCTGAACAGCCCTGCTTGTTTAGAACTTTGACAACATACCTTCTCTATCTTGGTTGGTGATAGCCAGTGCAGCAGTGTATAGCATTCCATCTTAGGTTAGGGAAACATGTGCGTAACTCCCCACTCACCCAACCTTGGACAAGTCACACCTGAAGCCACTCAGTGGGTCATTTTGAGGATTTAAAAAGCCCATTTGTTTGCTCCCCTTAGCACTTCGAGGGATTCAAATTTGCCAGGCCATGCCTCTATGCGCCATAGTGCAGTGACAGAGGAGATGGTAGGTGGAACTTCTTGCAGCTGGTGTTTCCATGTAGCAGACCACTGCACCAGTTTGTCACTGCACATATACTGGGTGTAAAGGACGGGGGAACGGACAGCCAGCAGAAAGGAGTCTTTGCTAGAGCAGCTGTGGCAAAGGGAAATTTCTTTTCATGTTGTGTTTTGAACAACCTCTCACTTTAAAAAGAGTGCATATACTTAGCAAAGCTTTGCCATGGAATGAAATCATGGCCAAGATTTGTCAAGAGCTGCTGAAGAAGTGTTAAGAGTTAGGGGGACCCTGGTTCAAATGTCATGTTGGCCAGAAAACTCACTTTTCCTGTGCAGCTTGGAGGTACTTGCTTGACATCATGACATCATCACACTGTGTGTGTCTCCCATCACCAGTGGTAGCTAGTTAACAAGAAAATGCAAAATTTTGTGGCAGCACAGCCCAGGTACATGTTCCTATAATATATGTTAAGGCCATAGTGGTGAGACCTCAGCACAGCACTTTGGTTTTCAAAAGCAGACCCACACTGAGCATGATGTCTTGTTCAGCCTTCAGACAAGTCACTTTTAGCCCATGCTAATCTTACAGGAGTTTTGCAGGCATAATTGAGTTCATGTTATACAGCATGATGTGTTTTGAATTTGAGAGAATGTGCCAAATAATAATTCAAGGTGATACCCAAGTGGCAACTTGGGAACCATGGGTGGTAAGTAATTTGGGTGGATACTCTAAAGAACTAAATCTAAGAGTGCCTCATCATCATCTCACACACTTTGCTGTCTTATAAATCCAGTCAAGTTTCCAAGACAAATGACATCTCTTTTAGTGTTCAAAATTTGATAATTTTCTCTCTCTTTCTCTTTTGCTCTCTCACTCTCTCTCACACACCCCGCCTCCTGGTTAAATGAATGCTCTCTTTGTTCCTGTTAGTTTGACAAACACCAGTGGTACAGAATAATGGATGACATTTCTGTGTGGCACGGGGGGTCAAAGTTGGGGAGAGGGGGTAGAATGAGGAATTATTCTGGCCAGAGCTGGATGAGAAACAGTGCAGAAAGGGAGTCAGCCTGATGAGACTCTGCTCTGACAAGGAGGCCCTTGAAGGCCTTGGAGAGAGCTCAACACAAGACCTGGTGTGCACACTCACACCCACAAACACTCAGTGCATTGTCTGCAGCCAAGTTTCTCACTTCAGAGCACACCTGTTACTTTGACAGTTTCCTTCTAAGCCTTTTCATCATCATTATTTTTGTTAAACAGTGGGAACCTATAGAAAGGGGACAGCTGCACTTGCAAAAGAGTAGTGTGAGCCCAAGAAATCCGGAATGCTGGCTCAGCAAGAGTGTCCGGAAGCATAGCAGGGCTTGTGTTTGTTTGCTTGCTTTTTTTTTTTACACAAAGAAACAGGGTTGATTAGAATTGGGTCTGCGAGACATGGAATGAAACAGTGCTTGAAAACACAAAGCTAGGAAGAGTAAACTTAACACTAGGGATGACCTGGAAACTGTAGGCCTGCTCTCTGAACATGAAAGCCATGCTCAGACTCATAGAAGTGCAGATTGCATTGCAAAGATGTTGTGACAGTTTCTATATTCACATGAAACTCTTCCAGGATCCAGAATGGTTAAAGTCATACGTCTTATTAGACAAGTGTGGGTGGGGTATGATTTCTTAATTACCCAGAGCTGATCACTCCCAAGAAACCTGGGCTGATTGAAAGTCAGGTATGTGATATACATATTACCGTATTTTTTGCACCATAACACTCACTTTTTTCCTCCTAAAAAGTAAGGGGAAATGTCTGTGCGTGTTATGGAGGGAATGCCTACGGGTGGCATGCCTACGGATTTTCCTCCTCTAAAAACTATGTGCGTGTTATGGTCGGGTGCGTGTTATAGAGTGAAAAATGTGGTACTTAGGTGTGTAAACTATAATATTAATATGTAGACTAAGTGACCATTGACATTCAGGATCCAGCTATGTCTTCAGCTGCTAGCTTTGATATTCTCTTATGGTTTGTTCCAATTTAGATTACAGCAGAAACCAGAGCTAAACTATTAGGAATAAGCATTCTTGTCCTGGGGGAAAATATCCAAAAAAGCTTTTTCAAATGCCACAACTGTCTACCCCAATTAAATATTTAGAAATCTGGTTTACAACTGACTTGTACAATATATTTTCATTTAGCTATGTTCTTATGGTGGATTGTAGTAAGAGAGAGAATTTGGAGTAGATCTAGTATTGCTATGGACAAATAACACCAGCTCTTGACATGAGATGAGGTGAAATAATTTTATAGACTGCTCCTAATGCTGTTGTGGATTAATAAGAAAGTACGTCAAGAGTTCTGAAACCAAATATTTTTATATGTCAAGTACCTGAAGAGATGTTAAAATGCATTAATATCCATATTGTATAATAAAAAGTTTAATTGGAATGATCAAATGGGTGATTTCAAGAATTGGGGATATGATTTTTCTGAAAACAAGATAAGTTCTTAAGTAAGAATATCAAGATATCACTCAGAAAATTGATGGCAATTTTATGCATTTCTCAATATATGCAAATAAGACTAGTTAAAATGCTAATTAAAATTGAAGCTTTGAATGCAATATTTTATTTTAATAGAATAGTTTGTTAATGGATTTGGAAGCAATTGCTTATGACCTCTTTTTTTGTTGTTGTTAAAAAGTGTGACACTTATGGTAACAACTTCATGGTGAGTGAAGAATGGTTCACTCCACACTTGTTCACCTATTTTTCAAAAAAAAAAAAAAACCACAACGAAAAACACTGCTTGAGGGAACAAGAAATTTTTGCCACCAATTTAAAGTGAACTGTTAAAAATGTTTTTACAGGTGGCATTTGCCAGTTATGCTTTTAAAGACCATATCACTGCTCTGACAAAAGCTGGGTATATGAGAAGTAATCTGCTAGGTCTTTTCATTGCTATTGGCCTTCCACAGCCAGAGGGTGGCATCCAATTGGATCACTGCTCATGCAGTGAATTTATATGTGTGCAGTGAGATTTCACCTCTTCTCCTCTCCGCTGCAGCCACCTAGAAGTCCCCGAAATCTTCTCCAGAGGGCTGGGAGACCCTGTGGAGCAGACTGAGGAAGTTCATGTGGCGAGACTCTTACACTTACACGACACTGCATATCATCCATTGAGAGAGATTGGGTATTGTTGTGCCAATAATTCAGCAGACGATAGGGTATGATACCGGATTGGATTCAGATGTAATTCTCCTTGGGCCTCAAGGGCTAAGAAAAACTGAGAGAGCAAGCAGCATGTGTCCTTTCCCTTGTCTTTACTCCTGTCTTTGCTATCACAGTGGATCATGTTTGCCGTTAGAATCAATTTATATTTATCACATATTATATACATGATTCTTGTGCTACACGTAGTGAATCTGCTGAATCTTTTCTCGATATACACGTATTAATGCTAACCAAAATAAAACCATTGGGTTTATAAAAATGAGCTACAGCAGATTGGAAATGTATTTCATATTTATTTATTTATTTATTTATTCATACATACATACATACATACATACATACCCCACTACTCCTTCAAATGCCTCAAGGCAGCTTACACAGGATTCCTGGGTGGCCTTGGATCCAGGCAGTTCTATCAGGCCAAACCTGATGAGTTCCAGTGATGTGCCTTCAGGCATTTCATATGATGAACAAGTTATCTGGTTTTGAGGCAAGGCTCTGAACTCACTGAATCTCTTTGATTCTATAGTTTAAAGGGAAAAAAGAGACCTCTAGCTGAAAAAAGAAGTAATTGTTATTTTTCTTTCTCAAGAATTTCTGAAGGCAAGACCCATTCTACCTTCCTCCAGATAGGCATGTAGTCCAAGGGGGGGTAGGGAGAGGCCTCCAGCTTGGGGGACAAACCTCTGACTTTTGAATGAGTCACACCCATTGCACCCCCCACTTTTTCCTCTGGCCCCACCCGCAACCAACATGCAGTGCCCAGAAGGCTACCAGTGAGGGAATGTGGCTCCCAATGAGCCTTTCCCTCTCCTGATGCAACCTGTCCACCTTAGGCAAGAGACCCTATCTACAGTCATATTATTACCACTTGTATTACCAGCACCTACCCCTGAGAGGCCAGAGCATTCCAGTGGAATAAGAGTTCTATTGATGTGACAGCTGGTGGAAGATGGGGGGTTGATTTCAACGGGGGAAAGGGGTGCACTAATATTTGGGGTGCAAATCAACTCCCTGTGTGACTCCATTAAGACTGGCAGAGCAATACAGGGCAAACACCTGGCCTTTGTTTATGATTCAGAGAGCAGGATGTGGAAAATGAAAAGGGGAAAGTGGGATAGGAAAAAGAGCAAAACAGGAGGGAGACGTAACCTTTCATCCCTCCAACTGTCTGCTCCTTCGCCCCCATCCCTGGTATCTTTCTGATTTGCTATTGCTGCAGGGAGCTTTGCAGAGTCTTTCAACAACACTCTGCATAGCATTCACATGAACAACAGGACTGCCTCTGGTACCTCTGCAGACATTAAAAGAGAAATGGCATCTCATGATGACAGTTTCCAGTGGCCTGTTCTCTGTCAGGTATAACCTGTTTTTTTTCTAGGAGGGGCCAAGATCCTTCGCGCTCACGAGCTTGTTTTCTGCTTCTAGCGTCGAGTTAGAATAAATGGCCTCATTGTAACTCAGAGGCAGGAACTGGGAAGGGTCTTGGCGCTGCGGACTACATTAGTAGGTTATTGTCACGGTAGTAGTCTGGAGGCAAGTGGTTATCAAGCAGGCAGGCAGCTGTACTGGTAAACAAGGACAGGAAGTACCAAAGTGATAAATAGCTCAGACTGAGGAGCCGAAAAGGTTTACAAGACCAGGTGGAACTTTAGTGTATCAAGCAACCCCTGATGGGCAAGTTTCCATGGGAGAATAATCCACTGAGATGTCACCTGGGTCTCCAGTTCAAGACCCCTTGAATTTGACAAGAAGAAGATGCAGGGGCAGAGCAAATTTGCATGGTATGATTTGCCAAAGATTAATTTGCATGGTATGATTTGCTGCCACCCCAGTTCATATCCAGAAGGCATATTGTGTAGGAAAGTTGTGCAGGCAGTAGATGTGGATAAAGCCTAATATTTCCTTTTGAGTTTTGCTATCAAGTGCCATGAGCCAGCTGCTGATGACACTGCCCAGGTGCCCGTGATAGCGCTTGTTTACAATGTCTCTGGCTTGCGTCACTGGGAAACGAGCCAGAGGTGCCTGTGCATGCGCTTCTTCAGCACTCAACTCATAGCACTCAATTGTAAACAAAAGGGAAAGTTGTGCAGGAGGTGTGCAGATCTATAGCCTGGTGTCAGCGAATAGTGGAAGAGATTGCATTGGCAGCTGGTGGTGTGTGGGTTTCCTTTGCATTGTCTTTCACATTTTTGCTGTCATATTTTCACTCTTATCACTGCAGCCATGAGACCCTTATCACTTGGGCAGGCAACCGAACAACAATAAGATAGCAGACCAAATAAAAAGATTGCATGATCCTTCATGTTAAATATGTATGACAGCTTATTTCTCCGCACACTGATCTGTGATGTATAAACAGGGTGGTGTCGTTGTTTTAAACTCAACTTGGCAAGCTGAAGTCAGAGCTAATCCCAGGGATTTGCATTTTCTGGGCTTCCCCTGAGGTCCACACTCCAGCAAAGGTCCCCTGCTGACCCTGGAGCCTGTCAGGGAAGGTGGGGTAATTCAATTCAATCTGCATTTAAAACCAAACGTACCTAATTCACACTTTCTAAAACAATCGACAAACTGAAACAAACCCATCCTTTGTAGTTTGCACTTTTCCAATGTTGGCAGTGGCATTCCCTGGTCCTGTAATGTGTACAAAAATTATTATTATTAATTATTGAATTTATATCCCACCCTTTCTCTCAAAGGAGTCCAGGGCAGCAAACTCATCCACAACCATTTTTCAAAAAGCATTCTGAAAGCAGCTAAAAACATTATCTCATTCAGTGATCCCAGGGTTGCTAGGAACAGTGTTCTTCAGCCATCAAATGCCTGGGTAAATAGGAATGTTTTCAAATGCCTCCTGAATATCAGTAATGAGGGATGGGATTCAGCATTCCACAATGGCCCCTGAAAAGGCCCTGCCACAGGTCATGCTCAAACATGCAGCACCAAGGACTGGCTCAAGGTCACCCAGTGAGAGCTTTGTGGTCTGAGTGGAAATTTGAACCCAGAATCTCCCCCAGTCCTAGTCCAGGACTCTAAGCACTGCACCACACTGTGCCGGGAGAAGGGTTTTGAGTCTTGAGCACACCCTGTCTCTGGCTCAGTTGCAGCTCTAGACCATGACATTCCTGAATCAAGACCCTGACATCTATTTTCATCTTGCAAATATTGGTTGGAATTTTAATTATGTATTCATTTGACCGTTGCTTTTGAGTTTCAAGTAGGAGGAGAAAAAACAGAAGGGGAGCTGTAATCACTTATCATGAAACAAGTTTAAGTGGGTTAAGTTTAAAGTACAGCTAGAACCCTTTTTTAAAAAACTGAAAAACAAAAACACCT
This sequence comes from Podarcis filfolensis, assembly GCF_964270895.1. Lineage (NCBI taxonomy): Eukaryota > Metazoa > Chordata > Lepidosauria > Squamata > Lacertidae > Podarcis > Podarcis filfolensis. The sequence continues at coordinate 80,317,823 of NC_139608.1, forward strand.
CTGTAAAAGCATTGGATGGCTGAAGCCAACTGCTGTCCTCCTGCTCTCCTCAGCCCTATCAAGAAAGTTCACTATGTTCTTGACTAGCTAGTAGGTGTCACAATCAATATCATGTCTTAGAGTATGCTGTTCTTTCTTCTGTGCAACTGGGACAGGTTTAACATTATCTGTTGTGCTAAGTGGGGGATAAATAGATTTTTGAAGTTGGTCCTGATTGCTGCCATGGGGGAAAGGGGGTGTTTTTCAAATGTGTTTGTCACAGTGGTGATGTACCTGGGATTTCTTCATTGGAGGTTTTTAAGCAGAGGTTGGATGGCCATCTGTCATGGATGCTTTAGTTGAGATTCCTGAGGGACGCAGGTGGTATTGTGGTGTAAACCACTGAGCCTCTTGGGCTTGCCAATCAGAAGGTCAGCGGTTCAAATCCCCGTGACGGGGTGAGCTCCCATTGCTATGTCCCAGCTTCTGCCAACCTAGTAGTTCTTCAACATGCCAGTGCAAGTAGATAAACAGGTACTGCTGCAGCAGGAAGGTAAACAGCATTTCCATGTCCTCTGGTTTCCATTACGTTGTTCCGTTGCGCCAGGGGCAGTTTAGTCATGCTGGCAACATGACCTGGAAAGCTGTCTGTGGACAAACACCGGCTCCCTCGGCCTGAAAGAGAGATAAGTGCCTCACCCCATAGTCGCCTTTGACTGAACATAACCATCCAGGGGTCCTTTACCTTTCTTTTTTACCTTTTAATTCAGATTCCTGCATTGCAGGGGGTTAGGCCAGATGGCCCTCTTCCAGCTCTACAATTCTTTGATACCCTTAAGCTTACACACTTTGTGAAACAGTATGTCGACCCATACAGAGCACCACACTTTGAAAGTCTCTCTTCTCTGAATTTTGCAATGTAGTTTTCCAGTAAAGAAAATGTGTGCAAAAAATACATATACGTCATGTGCATACTCAAGGGTACACAGTACTGGCACTTTTGTTTATTTGTTTGTTTGTTTGTTTGTTTGTTTGTTTAAAAGTACGACACTTACTGTAGCAATTTCATGGTGAGTAACAGCACCTATTTTTATAGGAAAAAAGAAGCACTGATAAAATGTATTCTATAAGGTGAAATTCCTTTGTAGAAAATGTGCATATTGGGTCAAGTTGCATTTGAAGAGATGTATATCAGGAGAACTTCGCAATAAAGTTATGCTGGATTTTCATGAGGACTTGTTGGGGCGGGGGCGGCAGCAATGCAAACAACTGAAATTAAGGGTGGAAAAATGAGAAACTGGGACAACCCAGAATAGACAGATTTGTATGTTTCTACCCCTGCTTAGTGGGCTGCAAGTAGAAACGCTCAGGTTCAGTCCCAGGGTTTTGATTATCACTGTTGACATATTGAAGTGCTGCTGGGTTACGTCGGAAAGTACCTTTGGTTCAATATAAGGCACTCCGTGTGTTCAGTCAAGTGCCCTGACTGCCTGGTGAAGGATGCCTAATTCATAATGAGATTCATTCAGCCATCTCTGTGGGAGTCAATGCATATAATCTGCACATTGTTGCAGATGCATAGCTGCATCAGTGGCCCGCAGCATCAGTTGCTTCATTGTGTGGGCAGATCTTCCTTGCTGGTTTGGGGTGATATCATTACAACCATAACAACAGTGTAACCAGGAAAGATCACCAACAAAGAGTGAACCTTGCAGGCTCCCTTGGGACAGAAAGGTACCTGCGGCCAAGTTACCATTCCTTGTCATTTTAGAACTTTGCTACATCATTCGCAGTAAACGGAATCCAGTGCTTGTATAAAGCAGACGTGTGACAAGCTTAGGAAACAAAGCCCTCTCTTTATCCAAAGCAGAAAGTGTAGCTGGCAGCAAAAAGTCTGAGAGCAAGCCAATTGGCGGGACCATCCCCAATTTGATGTACATTTCTTCATTTCAGGACTATGCAGAACCACTCCCTGAAGCCGAGGGTCAACCCAATACAGAAAGTGACCACATTTATGATGCTGGGGGAATGGCATCTTCTTCTAAAGCCAGATGCTGACTTGATAATGCACTTTAATTATCTATCTGTCTATCTATCTATCTATCTATCATCTATCTATCATCCATCCATCCATCCATCCATCCATCCTTATCTAGAGATTTGGACTGCCTGTGTTGAGTGGCGAGTGCTTCTCCATACATAACACAGAACATTTCTGTGGCACTTTTCAAGTGTTCAAAACACAATGCTGAAAGGCTATATCATAGTGGAGGACCATGAAATGCTTTCCATGCAGAACACCCCAAGTTGAATCCTTGGTATTCCCTGTGAAAGTGGGGTCAGGTAGAGCTGGGGGAAATATTGTGCCTGAGAACTTGGAGGGCCACTGCCAGACAGCATAGATATTGGTGGGAGGAATGGACCAATGGTTCAACTCATCAGAAAGCAGCTTCATATAGTTTTCTCATGCATTAACACAAGTAGTAATTGCAAACAGAACTGCATTGTTCCCATTTTGCATTTGGTAGTTGAGGCTAAGGGAATAGTGCTTCACCTGGGACTCCCAGCCAGATTGTGGTTGAGCTGAGATATGAACTACAGACACCCTGGCTCACAGCTCATATTAGTACTCACTTCAGTAATTTGGGAGGAGAACTGAAGAGACATGCCATCAACTGGGTCTTTGCCAACAATGTAGCATTACTATGCTGACGTAAAGTGTTGGTGCAGAAGAAGCGGTGGCAGTTACAATGTGGCTTTAAGCACAAATAAATTTACCTTTGGAGCTCACCATGAGGCTAAGGACACCACCCTCAAGACCTTGTTTGTGGCCCCCACCCTGGATGTTGCTTGATCGGAGAGTATGGAAGGGAAGTCATTGGCTTCCATGTGGAGTGAGAGCCCATAATAGTAGACATAAGGTTCCTCTGGTTGAGAGCCGGGGTGGGAGTATCTACACTACTGCAGGTGAGAGATGTGGAAAGAAGATGGCACAGAACAGTGCTCAAAACCTCTAGTGCCAGGCTGTCCAACAGGTTGATCTTGATCTACCGGTCAATGTCCTGGTCGATTGCGGGATCCTTCCCCCCAAAAAAAGCCCGACAACTTTGGCTTCCCTAAAAAAAAGCTCAACAATAGATCACTGCCAGTTTTTTTTAATATAGTGGTTGCAGATCGCAGTCTCTTGGAAGCTGGACAGTCCTGCTCTAGTGCAAGAGCTCCGGTTTCAGTATTTTGAAAGGATACCTCTTTAGCCATTGGCTCACCCTGTGTGGTGCTATGGAATGCCTATAAGCACCCCAACTTCACAGGCTAAAAAGAATCAGTGCCCTGGGCTTAGGGACAGAGAAAAGCATAAGCAAAACTATCAAAGCAGCACAGTCACTTGTTAGATTGTCTGCATGTGGTTGTCATATGCGTGTGAGAGCATGCAAATGTCATTCAGCTAGTGTCTAGGGCAGAATATGTGTGAGTTGGAGAGGAAATGGATACAGAGAAAGTATTGTGGGGATAACTTTGACTTTATGCTTCCATTATCTGCACTGCAAACTATTTCAGAGCAAGACAGGAATTAATTGTTGGGAATGTGGTTGTGCCCATTACTATATGTGAATGTGGTTAAAAAGGCTAAAGTGAGTCATAGACATGCAGGTCCTATTGTCTGGTGCAGAACTTATCCATGACCCCTAAAAGCATGCTAAGACAAACCTTGGCCGCAATGCAGCAGCACAGCAAAAAGGACCAGATAACATTCGCCCACAACATGCTTAAAATTCACCTATCTGTTTTTGCAATGCCAACCGGTATACAGGAGGGCAGAAATATCTGTAAAAATAAAGGGACCAATTTTACGCACCTCTAGTAACCACCCCACACACGAGCATGCACACACCAACACAAAAAGCCTGCTGTTGCTGTGCAGGAGGGGAGTTGCAGTCACAAACAACAAGACAGTTGCTTGAAAATAACAGGCTAGGCTAGCATTCTCCCCGGCATGTGATTTTTGGATGTGCAAGAAGTTTTTTCAGATGGGTAAACACTTGAAGATTTTACACGCACACACACAAACCAGAAACTTGCAGCTTGGTCACACAGCCCAGCAACAGATACATCACATGAGGCTGGTGGTGGTGTATGTTTTGCCTCTAAATCTGCTGGGGGCAGGCCAAATCATTTTTCATACTTGGGCTGTTCGCAGCAAGCATTTTCTTTTTTAGTTTTTTGGGGTTGTTTTTTTTTTTACCTGCTATGATTTAAAGCAGGCTGACCGGCTCAATTGGTATTTTCATGTATCATCTCAGGGAGAGAGAGAAAAGGAGGCATGGGGGAGATTGCTCATCTGGTCTCCATTTCCTTTCTCTGTTTCTTAGCAGCTGAAACCCGAAGACTAGATCCAGCTGGAAGGGGTAACCCTGCTGCTTTGCTGCTAAATCTACAACCAGAGCAGCCCAGCACTCACTGGTTTTCCAACAATGCACCACGATTCTGCTGCAACATGGGAAAAGTGCAGATAGAACATGGCACTATGTACAAAATTCAGTTTCTGGATAATCCTTGCGTGTTCTCTCTCTCTCTCTCTCTCTCTCTCTCTCTCACACACACACACACACACACACACACACACACAAAAGGACAAAGTTGAAGTTTCTAGTCCTTATGTTTAGAATGATGTGCTCGAATTTTAATTCTTTTGAACATGGCTGTAAACAGCCCTGAATATGCCCTCCATTTCTGTCTCCCAATCTCTCTCTCTCGCACACCTGAGAACTTGCATGTGGGTGATCCTGTTTGAGTTACAGATTAATATTTTTTTGGCAGGCCGGCCAAAAATCCACAAGAAAGACCAGACTTCTGCCTTAGACAAGAAACTTTGGTATGATGCCTCTTCAAACATTTTATTTTATTATTGAGTTTATATGCCAACTTTCCCTCAAGAACATCAAGGTGGCATACATCTTTCTCCTCCATTTTATTCTCACAATGGTACTGTGAAGTAGGTTAAGCAAAGAGACAGTGAACCTCCTTCTCCTTACTGGGAAGGAGAGGCTGAGGCAGCAGGGAGCTCAGCATAGTGTAAACACATCATTGGAGCCATTGCAGTGCTCCCGCCAGTGTGTTTGCACCACAGTGGCCTCCCTGCCACCCCTACTTCACCCTCTTCTTCTTCATGGTAACCAATGGTGACTCAGTGGTCAGGAGGTCAGGTGAACATTGCTGCCATATCACACTGTCCTCTACTGCGATTGGCCCAAGATCACCCAATGAGTAGTGGTTTAGTGGGATTTGGACCTTGAGCTCCCAAGTCCTAGTCTAACACTCCAACCACTAAACCACCGGCTTTTGTGTGGTGGGGTGTTTCAGAGGGCTTTGTCATTATCTTGTTTGTTGCTGAGATTGTTTGGTTATAGCCATTTGAGTTTCTACAGCTGAATGAGAAGCAGACCCAGCTGATTCAATGTACGTGTTGTATAAATTACCGTATTTTCCACCCATTCCACTTAAGTCAAAATTTAATAACTTGCAAAATTAAATGCAGAATTACATCACCTCTAAATCTACCCTGCCACTCTATGACAAGTTATTTGTCTGGTAACAGATGGACACTTTGCTTTGAAAAAATCTTAAGAAGGCCAGCTTGTAGCAGATTATTATTTTTTAACCTTTGAATACAACCGTGCTTCTTATCGCAGTGATTTTCCTTTCCTTTTCAAGAATGGTTCCAAAAAGATAAACTACTTCAAAAAGAAGTCTAAAATGATTCCATCTCTAAGCGGTCCTTGGGCATACAGTCAACAGAAAGATTAAAACAGGAACCAAGTATTTTGGATAAGTACAATTATTAACATTACTTGAATAAGTACAATTATAATGTAGATCTCTGTCTTGCTCTAAAAGAGAGGCTGGCCACTTACCAATTGTTAAAGGCATTTATTGAATCTCTAGTCTTAGAAAGTAAAGCAATGCACATGGTTGCAAGAGATCCTGAGGCACACATCTGGGAACATGTGGTGCCTATCTATTTCCTGGGCCATCACTTGTCCGAGTGGGGGCTTATGCTGGGAAAATTATGCTGCCTATTATTTGGTGGTTATTCCACAGCTGTTTCCACCTTTCCAAAAGCTGCCATAACATATTCAAGAGCCCTCTCTACAACAGCAGAACAACTCAAGAAAACTCACTTCCCTTTCCCCAAGTTTTTAGGTCCATGTTGTTAAAATGGTAGTGTTATTAATAATATTAGTAGTTGCCTGCAATGCTGTCAGCAACTGAAGACCAATGATCTTCAGCAATTTGTCCTGAGTGCTACCAATGGCATCATAGTAGGACAAGCATTGCAGCCAGCACTTCACCACTTAGTAATAAAAGCATGCCGCTGGAGGACTTTGTAACGCACCTGAATTGATGGTCTTGTGAGGGTGAACAAACCAATTTGCAGGGGGCTTGTCTTAGGGAAAACATAATTTGATGAAATTGGAGGAGGGTCCATACTGGTTCTTCCTAGCCATGCAGTGTTATCTATGTGCTCTGATACATAGCTCAGTTGGCAAAGCATGAGACTCTTAATCTCAGGGTTGTGGGTTTGAGCCCCACATAAGCAAAAGATTCCTGCATTGCAGGGGGTTGGACTAGATGATCATCATGGTCCCTTCCAACTCTACAGTTCTATGATTCTATGGTTCTGCATGTGGTATTTATTTTCTTTTTTGGCAACGTCCGCTTTCCAGCTTGATCACACCAAATGTTTAGCTGTGACCATGCCCACATTAGCATAAAGCCATGAAATGGGTTAGCCACCCCTGATGTAATGGAACAGGGTGCTGTCAAAAATTTTCCTGTGTACTGTCAAAATAACCTATTTCCTGACATTTCACGTTGACTGAAGCATTGGGAAACAGCTCTCTTGACATTTCTGCTGGCATAGTGCATAGAATCCCAGCTTTGGCATTTATGTATTTCACCCTCAAATGGGCCTAATGATCAGCCCAATTAAACACTACATAGATTATTTCCAAAATATTGTGGCCAAGGCATTTGCAAGATTTGTAGCACAGGTCTTAATTTGAATACTGAGGCATCTGCTAAGCCAGCACTTTAGGTTTCTAGGCTCCTGAGTAGTTCATCTCTTGCAGCTTTAATCAGCATCTGGAAACATGTGTAAGCAGTTCCTGATTAGCACTGCCAAATCGTGCCACTCAGTCATCACTTTAGAAAAAGAGAGATGTATATTCCCTCCCCCCTTCTGAAACAACTTTTGGGATAATGTTTCTAAATTATATTACGATATTCAGAGAAGGGCCTCGTGAAGGTGCCCCCATCATCTGGGTTGAGGCAAGTGGCTACGAGTGAGAGGGCCTTCTTATTGATGGCTCCCCAATAACACAATACTATCTCCAAAGAGGTTCACCTGGTGCCTTTTTGATTATTTTTTTTGCCAGGCACAACTATTTTCCCCCAAACACTTTTTAAATACAATTTTAAAATTGCTGTTTTATGCGCATTTTGTGAACTTGTGGCCTTTCTGCTGTATTATATTCTGTTCATAGTTACTATGTTGTTTTATTCTTTCTTGTGAATCACATAGGGAATATGATCAAATATTTGTATCTAAATACCTTTTAATTAATGCAATCAATACCACCAGGAAAATCCACTGAAATCCTAAAGGTGGTATTCAACTGAGTGTTACTCAGAGCAGACCCACTTAACTATATGGACCGAATGTTCATTGATTTCAATGGCTCTACTCATCAACAGTGTGACTTTGTCTCCGAAAGTGCACTATTCCACTGTCTCCCGAGATAGACAGATGCCAACCATATCTGAGTAAAACAAAATTGAAAGCCACTCTAATAGATTAAAACATCTGCAGCCAGTACTCAAGAGAACTTTTTCTCCAGTGTGAGCTTCTCTACAGTCTAAGAATATCCAAAGGATCTCTGCTGCCGTGCTTTCTTTTCAGCTACTTAAATCACTGGCTGCCCAGGCAGTCTCTCTGTTATGGTGCCCTATCTGTGGAATATCCTCTTAAGGGACTCCTGCAAGACCATAATCGTACTAGACTTGAGGTGGCAGTATAATAGCTTTCCCAACAAATGTTTTAAAGTAGTTTAAACTAATATTCTTTTGTTACAGTAATGCTGCTTTTAATAGACTGTTTTGTTCTTATTTATACGGTAATCTAAGACAGGTTCTGCAAGTTACATTCACCACACAACCGCAGTTAAAATATCTCTTCCTCCACTCTTCCCCTTAGCATTTCACAGGACAAATTGCTTGCTACGTGGTCATCATCCTAAGATTTTTCATGGTGCAGCCAGTGAAGTGGTGTAGGAGTTGCAAACCCTCAACACAATGTCAGGTCATACATTTTTGCCTTACTAAGCTGTTATGTGCACACCTTGATTCTCTTAAGTGGCAAGAAATTTCAGGAGTACAGCACTTTCTTGGGCTTGGTCCCCTTCAGAATAAGGTCACAGGAGGCTTATTGATGTCTTCTAATATTTGCATATGTTTACACACATGCGGCTTCAGCATAGGCAGAGGTTCAAAGCTTAACACCCCAATGTCTCCTCCCAGTTCAAGACTGCATGGGTTCTTTTGCATGGATGACATAGAGAGTTTTGCACCCAGGAAAGCATGGAATACGATGTTCCACTAAAACAGGCTTCCTCAACCTCAGCCCTCCAGATGTTTTTTGGCCTACAACTCCTATGTTCCCTAGCTAGCAGGACCAGTGGTCAGAGATGATGGGAATTGTAGTCTCAAAACATCTGGAGGGCCGAGGTTGAGGAAGCCTGCACGAAAACATGTAGGGTGAAAAAATGTATAGTTGGTGCAGGTGGGTAGGTGGGTGAGATATCATGCATCATGATTCCAATACAAAATATTACGGGAGGGAGAAAGGAAGAGGAGACATGGCGCCACTGCTTTTGGAGATGACCACACATCTGTCATGATTTGGGGAGCCTATCATTTATCCCACTAGCATTTGACAACTGAACTTCATGCTATGGCAAATGGTCACATTTCAAGACAGTGTTTGTACACAGGGGATTTATCCAGCAGTCATCCAGCAATTCAAATCACTCGTTTATTTTATTCTGACATTTGAGGGATAAGCATTTGCTAATTAAATATTCCCATCGACGCAGATCTCTGTGTGGAGTGAGTCCAGCATCTTGCTGGCTACATGCTTGTATGTTCCAATACTCTGCTTTGTCCCTGGAGCTTTCAGAAGAAGATACACCCTCAGTGGTCAATTTGCCTTCCAGCCCGAGAGGATGTTTGTGCACGTTATTGCATTTGTAAAAGTCCAGCATCAAATCCAGGCATGACTGAAACTCTGCAAATGGATACTTTTGGAGAATTGTCCCAAGGGAAGCAAATAGATCCTTTATGATGCCTGATGCTGCCAAGATGCTTGGCAAAGCCATCCCATGAGATACACGGACCAGTTGGGCCCCAGTTGGCCACTCACCAAAGTGGGGGAAGGGAGTGGCGGGGGGAGATTAGATGCTTCAGAAATCTTATTATAGCCCATTTGTGGTTTGACAGGGGAAAGGGTAGGTGGGGTATATGAGAATAACAAAGGAAGCTGCCTTGTCCCAAAGCCAGACCATCTGTTTATCTGCTTGGAGCTCACAATGCAAAACAACCACCAGCACCGCCATGTCCACATACCTGAAGGGAAGAATCTTGGGAGTCTGCATAATGTGTAGTTGAGGATGGTTGTGGAGTATATTTTTCACAATGTTTTTGTTATCTATCCTCACAACAACTCTGTCAAGGGTTGTGATTCCTACTTTAACACAGGGAAACTTAGAATGAAGAAATGCGAGAGGCCTGTCTTTGTCCACCCACTGAATTTATGGCTATAGTGGAGGTTCAGTCCAAAACTCATTCTATTCACTGTTTTTAAAGTGCTGCTTGTAGCAGAAGGGAGGAGGGGGGGATGTCACCGTGACCCTCTTGGATAAAGGTCAGGATTAAAAACAATGTAATAAAATAGATCAAGACGTCCTTGGAGAAACTGAAGTGTGGAGAACGTAAGGATAGCCACACTATGAACCCAGAGAGCGACACACATATTAACTACCAGTGTGGGTTTGGTGACACACTAAACTGTGGTTAAGGGAATTCAGAAGTAAAATCTTCCTGTGCCAGGGAAGGAGAAGCCAGGTGGAAATATGTGTGCACAAGGCACATGAACCATGAGCACCTCCCTCATTTTCTTGGAATGGCAATGGAGCCTACCCGACAGGTGCCAGAACTCAGTTCTGGTGAGTTCTGGCTGGGGGGGGGGGAATCCCTGGTCCTATAACTAGTGCTGAAGTAAGATTCAGTTACTTCTAAACTACAAATCAGGAAATCCCTGGTCTCTTGCCATGAAGTCACCTTGTTCACCCCACTCTGTCTCAGTCTCAAACCTTCCTCTGCAATATCAGAATAATAACACCAACCATATAATAATACTTGGTCCCTGCAAGGATTACAAGACATCATGTAGCTTCAAGCACTGTATAAAATGCTGATTATTATTAAATGGAAGGGAGACTCAATTTTTATGTGCGTGTTTCCTTCCACATTTACACTGAGTATTTATTGCTTGGCAGGAGGGAGCAGGAGCAATTCCCCAAGTAGGGGTGATGATGCAACAAATTTACTAGCGGTGTGGGATACCCCATCTCACTGAGAACCCTGCACAGCTGTGAGGGTCACCATGACACTCCCAGCTTGCTCTAGGGAAGAAGGAGTTGAGCCAGAAAAATATATATATATAAACCCTGCAGTCCATCCTGTGCAGAAACATCACTATTTATTTTAATAGCCGTTCCTTGGCTGCAGTCAAGAAAAGGAGGGGACCATGGTCAGGAAGCCTCCATAGTGGTTCATCTGTATTGTCTGGCTAAAGCAGGGTGCATCTCAGCAAAGTAAAAGAGATGCAGCATAAAGAACAGGAGCTACTCTTCTCCATGTACACCTCAGCTTGGATTTAAATTAGCACCTCAGGGAAGAGCTAGGATCACACACTGGGTCTTCTTGGCGTAAGAGTAACATGGCAATGTGGAGCGGGTGCCTGCCATGGGGACCAGGAAGATGGTTCACCAGAAGGGTAGGAAACACCCCATTTTAGCTCCCAATAAATGCCCATTTTAACTCACAAGAAATGTCGAGGGTTTCTTGTGCTGTCACCAACCGTCTGCAAACAGTTTCTATTTTTGCCCAAAGGAGAAGTCATCATTTATTTACTTTTATTTCACAACAATTTTAGACTACCGCTTCATTGTGAATTACAAACCACTAAGTGGCATTCTTGCACGGGCATCCAAGGAAGGTAGATTCTGGGTGCAAATGTGGATCCCCAAGCTCTCTTGTCAGTAGGTCCTTCCTTTCCCCCCTTTCCCCCCACCACTGGCATATGGCCCTTAGAATGTTGCCCACAACACAATATGGCTCATGAGCTGAGAAAGGTTCCCTACCGCTACTACAAAAAGAAGCTGTAGTGGCTGTGGCTGCTGGAAGGATGAGCAATCAGGAACTCGAATTTGGCTATGCCTGTTGAACCTCCTGCTTGTGCTTCCTGTTTTCTCCTTCTTTTTACCTTGTTCATCCTTTCACTTAGCATTGTTTCCCAAACTTGGGTCTCCAGCTGTTTTCGAACTACAATACCCATCATCCCTGACCACTGGGAAACACTGACTTAGCACATGTCAGTTAGTTGTCTTGAATTCTGCTACTCCAGAATTTCCACTTGATCCCTGTCTGCCTGGCTTCACTCACACCCCCATTGCAGCCCAGCCCCACCTGACCCCAGTAGCCCAACTTACCCTTCTGGCAAGCTTTTTGGCTCCTTTAAGTGGAAAATATAGCATTCCTCATTGAAAGTTGTGCATTTATGGCCTTCCTTATCCCCATGCAATAAAACAAGGGAAATACCCACCTTGTTTCATTGCCTCCTTTAACAGGGCCAGATACGCTGAATGTACTTTTCTGAAGTTCTCACATACACACAACACAGCACGAGCTATCGCCATTGGCCATGGAATCTCCCATCCCTGCCAAGTTCGGGTTTTCATGCCAAACACCTGCTTTTCCTTCTACACAGTTTTAACAACCAAGAGCTATTTGGACCTCTACACCGAGATATAGTACACAAGTTCCCAGAGCAAAGCAGAGAGTTTCTTAAAGCTAAGGACCCACTTGGCTTTCGGAAAGCTTAAATTTATTCTGGGAGCCTTATAAAATGTCTCCAGCAGAACAGAAGTGTAGTTACGTGAATGGGTAACAAAGAGGCCTTTGGCCTGCTCAGGTCACAGTGGGTTACCAACAGCCTTTGAGGAAAGACATTTAATCCCTACAGGCTTCCAGTAGAGAGAAGTGTGTGTGTGTGATAATTTTAGAAACATTTAAGTTCAGGCACAAATCTTATCTGGGAATCGGGGTCAGCTATTATCAGGGAACGGGAGATTTGCCAGCACCTCTGCAGCCAGGAACTCCACCTTTACATGCATATTATGTCAAAATACCATTTTGTAATTTGGACTCAGTTCGAAGAAACTGAGCCAACGCTTTCTTTCTTTCTTTCTTCTAAAAAACTAGTTTCAATTCCCAGTGCTAGCTGACATGTCAGCTGAACCGACAGACTGCCAAGCAACCAAATGGCCTTAACTGTAATTTAACCATCTCATGCCTGCTGGGACCTTAAGACTTGTTCTGCAGCAGTCATGGAGCAACTTACTCAGTAACCCTGATATTTAGTGTTGGGAGAGTTTAGAAACATCATTATGAAATACTCTGGAGCTTGTTATGACCAGAGTGGGAGTGTGGCATTTGCTTGATGAAACAAGGATGGAATGGGAAAGTTATGGAAGAAGCAGGGCACAAGAGAAGGGTAGCGAAAGAGGAGACAGCAGGAGACCCTGTAAAAATGGACACCAACTGTGGCATCTGTTTCAGTACCTAAACATTGCTGTGCTAGCATGGTGCTTAGTATAGCCTACTTATTCAGACATCTGTATTAGTACCCCTAGTTTTAATGCAAATCTGGATTATCTTCTTCATGCATTTTATCAACACAACTGCAATGTATTTTGTCATATAATTAGTAATCCCATATTCTGTTTAGTTATGTGTCTTGCAAAATCCAAAGATTTGTCTAAGTGAGGAAAAAGGCATCACTCACGTCCTCATTAACAGGCCATCTGTATGTATAAAACAGCTGAAGTATCGCAAATAAAAACAAATCATCGTGCATGCATATTGCTGACCAAGAAAAGTGGCGCCCCGCACAGTTAAGAAACACTGAGGATTTCATCAGGGAATGTTAAGCAACCTCAGAAGACAACAACATAAATGGATAGCACAGTCAGCCCCACAAAGGGCCGTGATTCACAGTTTCCAGGAGTTGGATAATAGAATGACAACACATGAAACAAAAACCATATGGGCCTTGGGGTTCTCATGAGAGCAGGCATTTCCCTGCATGCTTACTACCCATGAAAGCAGAGAGAAGGCATTCACAAGCAAGTCCATCATCATAGGGGAGGGTAGTTACAGAGGAAGCCAAGCACAGAATCAAAAGTGCTGAGCACCTCTGGGACAAGGAATTCCTACTGACATGCTCTCTGTGGATGCACTAATTTGGGCACCATTCAGGGTGCTGGTTACCATCTTTCATTAAAAGCCTTAAACAGTCTGGGTCATATAATCCCATCGGGGAACATTCAATACTGGAATTTCCTTCAACAGCTGCAAACGGAAGCGACATCTTCATAGTGGCACCATATATTTGGAATTCCCTCCCAAGGAAGTCCAACATTCTCTATTTCTCCCTATGCTTCGGAAGTGGATTGCACTGTTTTAGTGTCACCTGGCCTTTGGTACTGGATAAAGGAATGAATTTTAAGATTGCATTTACTCTGCTATTTATTAATGAGCAAGATGCCAGCTGTTGTAGTGGCACAGTAGAAAAAAAATGACACCGGGGGAATCATGTTGCCTACTGTAGCCGACTTGCATTATCCCACACAGCTCAGTGGGAGCCACTGAAAGCCAGCCCAGCCCCTATCTATGTAGTCCTGCCCTGGATTCCATGTCTTGGTCATGCTAGGATGGGATATCTTTTTGGGAGAGTGGGAGAGAATGTTGGGGGGAAGTTCTTACTTGTAGAGGTGCTTAAAAATCTCACTGCTCTTTTTTGTTCAATTGTCTTTTGTTATTTGAGTGTTCCTTAGATTACTATGTTTAGATTATGAAATAGATGGTATAGCACAGATTTTCCCAAACTTTAGTTTCCAGCTGTTTTCAGGCTACAGTTCCCATCATCCCTGACCGCTGGTCTTGCCAGCTAGGGATGATGGGAGTTGTAGTCCAATAACAGCTGGAGACCCAAGTTTGGGAAACACTGGTATAGCATAGTAGCTGAGAACCTGAGCTATGCAGGAAGGGGAGAGGGCCTAAGCCTCCTTGGACACGCAAAACTCATTGCGCAATCCAATCCCACTTCCTGTTCTGCACTTCAGTTATGATTACATTTATATCTCTCCTCTTCACATTTCAGGCACGTCCAAAAGGAGAAGGCCTGACACCGTACCAGGGGAAAAAACGCTGCTTTGGTGAATACAAATGCCCCAAGTGCAAGAGAAAATGGATGAGTGGAAACTCCTGGGCCAACATGGGACAAGAATGTATCAAGTGCCACATCAATGTGTATCCTCACAAGCAGGTAGGGCTGTTACAGGTGCTCCTCCATATGGTTCAAGTGAGCCTCCAAAAGCTCAATATACAGAGTGCAGCATGCATGGGCTGTTTGCAAGAGGGCTTTGGCAAGCATCCCCATGCTGCTCTTGCAGCCCTAGCCACCTATCACGCTTGGCCTTTCAGGGACAAAAAAGGTTCCCCTCCCCTGAATTAAACGTATACATTGGAAGAAGTGGAATGTCAAGTAAGTTTTAATTCAATAGACTGAGACATTGCAAGACTGAGACTATGAGCAAGAGTGCTTACATGATTACTGAAAATTGTATATTACAGTAATACTTGTTCATATTTTATTATGGGAAGCACATGAAGAATGTTAGAAACAATGTCGAAACTTTTTTATTTTTAAAAAAGCCAACAGCAACAAAACTTTTCAAACAAACAAAACACATTTTCTTCTTATTCAGAATATCTAAAGTAATTGTAAACAACTGTCAAGAATTTAAGTAACCTTTTAATCCTCTTATAGTTGTTTCAGTTATCTGATATTGAGCCCAGTCATAGTTTAGTTTAAAAAACAATTAGATGTATTTGACAATTACTTCTAGTTAATGTCAAAGAATAAGAAATGTTTGGGATTATTTTTTATAGTACATTGGGGTCTAAAATAACACTCTGTTAATTCTTATAGGGTTTCCTATAGTAGATTTTATTCACACACTTTCCCCATTTATTATTTTTTAAAATGAAAAGTGAACTCATTTTTATTGTAATGTGCTGCTTTTGCTTTCTTATGTGCAATCTGGATGGGGGGGGATGAGAATTTCCCATTAGTAGGGAGAGTGGAGGGTTTTGTTTTGTCCATATAGTATTTTTAAAATGAATCAATCTGATTCACATTTCCTGGATTAATGTATAGATTAGAACACAGTTATCCTTTGGTTTTTGCACTTCTGCGAGTTCTTGACTAAAAGAGGTATACCAAATTGTCTTGAAAACTTGTGTTTTAGGTATAATACAGGCCCCCCAAAAATGTGTGCTTTGGGTAAAATGTGTACACAACTCTGCATTTTGTGAAAATAATAAAATGCATTGAAAAATAATGCAAATTTCCATGCATGTTTTTCCTTTTTTAAAAAAATCATCACAGATCAATATGAAAATGGGATGGAATAATTTATGAATGAACACAAGGGAGACAGATATGGAGCAGAATTAGACTGATCTATCCATCCCGTTAGACACATTCATTGCATTCAATGGGGACTGGGGAGCATTGCAATACATTTTCACATGTATTATTTGCATGTATGAAATTCCATTGCTAGATTGGGACATTTTGCCTAAGGATAGTCAACTTCAGTGTGGAAGCTGTGACTGAAAAAATATGATGATATTCGTGTCTTTCATGAGCAAAGAATGTGGAGTGTATTTACCAATCTCTTTGAGAGTTATACTTGATGCAATTGCAGTTGTTAAATCTCGACAAGGATCTGTGCTTATATAATCGGGAAGGTGAAGGGTGGAAGAGTCTCAATTGTAAGAGGTAATATTGGGGAAAGTGTATGACATTAAGTACAAAGAAAAGGTCATTTGGAAGAGCAGAGCAAAGACCTCCCCTAGCCACAGAAAATATTTCAGTGCTCAGATAAAGCTTTCAGATTAATTTAAAGTAGGTCAAAATGAAAACTGATCCATTACAAATGAGACTGGAGGCTGTGTGACTAGCAAATGATGACACCATGCCAGAAATTTAGAATCCATTCCAAAGCACAGGCTCTGCTCCTTTGCTGGCAGCAACAGCAGAAGCAGAGTGAAAGAAATCCCTTGTGTTGTTCTCCAAGATTATTGGGGTTCAGTAAAAGGGCTATAGCCATTAGGTAAAACCAGACACTTTGATGAATGGCTTGTTTACAAAATTTAGGATATGAGACCTGGCTGGTATAGGACGGTATATAAATTCAATAAATAAATAAAAAGTTGCTTGTGGGTTGTAGTCCTCACCTTGAATATATATTTACACAGGAAGGGAATTGTAGTATGTTTTGCCCTTGCCCTTTCCCACTGCATGTCAGAGTTGCCATTTTAGATTTCTGTATATGAGGGGGAGCTAAGCAATTACAATAAGGCAGCAAGATTCTCAGCATGGTTTAAAAGCCTGCTGTTGGATATATTCAACCTTAAACACCACACATTTTGAAATTGGATTTTTAATGGTTCATAACTGTTAGCAATTATATCACCACAAGTCAAGCAGTCATCATTACTACACTATGTAGCAGCACAGTCCCAGTAGACAGGGAGGAGGGATTGCTGCTGTCTGCCATGATGCCATCATCCTTGCCAGGCAACCCACTAGGTCTGTGTGTCTGCATATGGTGTTGAAAACACAGGATATGATAGCAATTCTCTTGGTGCACCATCTAACAGTCTGCTTACCAAAGCTGGCCATGATAATCTTCATAGTGATGCTGGATTCTCCAGGGTTTACAAACTTGGGTGAGTTTCATACCTGACTGGAGTAGCTCAGGATTTCATGGCTACCATGACAACTGTGGGCCTGCCTCAAATGGTACCTGGTCCCACACACAAATTGTAGGGCATATGCTTGACTTGCTGCTTTGTCCTAGGCTGCGACAATATGGTCTGATGGCGGAGGAAGTCGGTGCGCTTCCCTTGTCATTGACAGATCACTGCCTGGTTAGGTTTAGTCTCTGGACAACTGCCCAACTCTGCAGGAAGGAGCTATTGAAATTGTCCATCCTTGGAGACTGATGGATCCAGGTAGAATCCTGATAGCTCCCTGTGTGGGTGGGAGAATTCCCACTGAAATAGATTGCAGTTCTGCCACTGTCCTGGTCAATCTGTGAAATATAGAAGTGGCCCAGTTATCAATTCTATTGCTTCTAAGCCCCTAGTGGAGCTTAGCTCTCCCCTGGGGCTTATAAAACTCTTTGGTTTACTGAGGAGCAATGAAACAAATGAGCAGACCACTGGAGTGAAAATACAGGAAGATTCATAGCGAGCCCAACCAAAACAGCTTAGAACTAGTTATTGAGCCTGTTTTGTGACAATGATGGTGGCAAAGGAATCTTCATTTTCCACCACCATGGCATCTGCTCAATGTTGTCTGTATTGTCACTGAAATTGCCTTAGTCATCCAGGTGGATAACCTCCAATGGAAAATGGACTGGGAGGGAGCATCTCTGCTGATCCTCCTGGATTTCTTAGTGGTGGTCAAGTCCATCAGTTTTGGTACCCTTCTGGACCATCTTGAAAGGGTGGGGATTAGGGGCACAGTATTGAACCAACTCCATTGATTCATGAGAATTTGGACCCAGAAGATGGTGCCAAGGGACTGCTGTTCTTTCCCTTTGCTTGCGGGCTCTGGGGTCCTGGAAGGTTCCCTTCTGTCTCCCGTGCTGTTTAATATACACTGCACATGAAAATGCTGGTTGGGGTGTGGGTCATGGAGTCATCAGTATGCTGGTGTGTCACTCAATCCTACCTCTTAGTTTTATATGATCCTAGGGAGGCAGCTGAATGGCTGAACTGCTGTTTGGTAGCTGTGAAAGACTGGATGAGGTAGAATATGCTGAAATATAATCCACACAAAACAGACATGTTGGTAGGTACAGTGTCCGACTTTTAGTCTGGGTACGCAACTTGTTCTGGATGGGGTCACACACCCCTTGAAAAATCAGGCTCACGGTTTGGGGGAGGGTACTCCTTAAATCCAATGCTATTATTAGATGTTCAGGTAGCACCTGACTTTTCCATTCCTGATGGAGTAGAATATTGCCATGGTCATTCATGCCACAGTGACCTACGGATTAGGTTACTGCAAAACACTCTAGGTGGGTATGCCTTTGAAAAGCATTCAGGAACTGCGACTGGTGTTAAATGTCACAGCAAGGATGTTGATGGGTGTTAGGCATTTTTAGTCTGTCATACCAGGATTTGAGCCGGCTGCAGGTTTGTTTTCAGCATCAATTCAAGGTGCTGGTGTTAATCTTTAAGGCTTGGCACCTGGGCACCTTGAGGACCATCTTCTTCCATATGATCCTCCCCACGTGCTACAATAGTCATTTGAGGTACTGGTCCAGGCATGCTAAGAAATTACCAGTGCTATGGCCTCCTCAGTAGCAGTGCTCATCCTGCAAGAAGCCTTGCCCTAGGCCCCCACAATATATATATATATATTTGGATGATTAAAAAGCCCTTCCACTTAATATTTCCTCCTTTTATTGATGCTTAACTCGAGTGGTTGCTTTGGAATTGGTATTGCGGCATTGTGTTTTTATACATGATTTGGTTGAATTGTAGATTGTTTTATATTTTGTTGCTCTTTTTTAAAAAAGACAACAACTAAATTTCTTGTAAAAATAGGAGCGATAGTAAGCTTTAAAAAATAATAATAATGTAAAAACAGTGTGTAGAACCATAAGGTAGCCAAAACTATAGCTGATCCTGACGGATAATCACATGCAGAGTTTAAAAATGGGGGACATGGCTCTCCTCATTCTCTAACTGTAATCTCTGACCCCTCTCAAATGATCTACCCATAAATTGTGAAACCTACCCAGCTTATTTGTGCTTGACATCTTGATGATTTAAGATCAAATTCTGAGAACCTGGGTTAAATATGAAAACGGCTATTTAAGATCAAATTCTGAGAACCTGAGTTAAATATGAAAACGGCTTTTCTCCATTGTTCCTTGCTCCATATGAAGGGAAGTGCATCCCATCTACAGCTGAAACAACAACACACAAGTTCTCTCTCTCTCTCTCTCTCTCTCTCTCTCTCTCTCTCTCTCTCTCTCACACACACACACACACACACACACACAGTCTCTGATGACAGAGGCAGGAAGGCAAAATCTTAGTAGTCTGCATATGCAAAGCAGTCTGCATATATATCTTGATAGAGATGGGCAAAGTAGTCACTTTTGCACACATTAATCCATTAATCCAGTATATCCAAATATAAATAGCTAAAGCTATTTTTGGTAATCTGCATACTATCCCTTGCTTTTTCTTGTAGGACTAATTGCAGTCCTTAACAGTTGCCAACAGGTTTACCATACCCATTGAGTCGATCACCCATCTCCTACTACCCTTCTTAGAAAACCCCCACCCCACCTTCCCACTATATATAAGGGTCTGGTGACTTCTGTTTCAGTGTATCTGAAGAAGTGTGCATGTACACGAAAGCAGAACAAACTTAGTTGGTCTCTAAGGTGCTTCTGGACAATTTTTTTAATGAAAAAGATGGCGTGCCCTGGGAAAAGATGACATATGGGAACTCCCACAAAATTCCAAAATTGGATCTTCACTTGTGGTTTGTTTGGGGGCGGGGGGACATAAACCATGGGCTTAGGTTCAGAGACATGGCAGGAGCAAGAGGTCAGCATTACGGGAACTTCTATGTAGCACTCTTCCTTCCGATTAAACCATGGTTTGGTTGGAACAACCCATGTGCAAACGCAGCTCATGGGACTGACATTGGAGGCAGGAAAGTGGCACCCTTCCCTCTGGAATCCACATCCATCAATTGTTTCGCCTCGATGTCATCAGATGACAAAAACCTGGATGTATCTGAAACCAAAGAAGTTAGTAAAATGTAGTTTAAATTCATTATAGTATTGTTTCCTACTGACATTTGTTATTTCTAAGACTGTATCAATATTTTTCAAGGCATGATTCAAACCAGCATGCAATTAATTGTGGTATGTCAAATCAGTTGCGGTTTGGCACCTGATCTATTCATCTGGAACTCGTGACTACATGCAAACACAAATGCTAATTAACCGTAGCCCTCTCTCACACAATATGTTCCAATACATTTACGTTGTGCACATTATACTCAGCTCAGGCAACTTTACTCCCAGGCTAGTGTGCTGAGGATTGCAGCCTTCATTCCTCAAATCAGCGCAGCTCACCATTCACACAGCTCCAGGGAAGTTTCCATGTCGCCCTTTAACACATAGTCCTTTCTCAGTGTGGTTAGTTAGGGCTGTATTTCCTCCCCACCCCACCACCATTAGCACTGTGGTGGTGCTCTAAAAGAAACAAGGTCTCCTTTCCAGGAGGCTGCTGCTTTTTGTTTCAATTAGCTATTCGCTGCCTTTGGTTTGACGTCACAGTGGGTTCGTGATTGAGCTGGCATGTATATCCATTTCCTTGGGCATTCTTGGCAGCGTTGCCACCCAGATGCCAGCCTCTGAATGGTCATTTCCCCCCTCCCTCCTGCCACTTTCTAGGAGAAGCATCAATGCTGTGGCTTCTTCCTGATTGGCCTCCTGTCAAATTCCTTTTTAAAAAGTTGTTGTTATTTTGGCCTTCTCTGCTGTTTCTGTAACGACAGCTGCAGAACTAGGTTCAGATTCAGCCAGTTGGTAGTTGGTTTGCTTTGCTGGATACTGTTTTATTGGGAGCGAAGGGTTTTTGGAAACATATAAATTGCTCACAGAATCCCAGACAGGTCACCAAAAATATTTCTCTCCTTTAAAAGATTCTTGTCCTGTGTTCCAGAAGGAAAAATACATATAAACTACCTGCAACATTACCTGTTTGGCATCCAGAAAACTATCAGAGAAATCATCTGTGTATGAAATGAAGGGTTGAGCCAAATCCTTCCATTACTTGGGGCATTTCACACATGACTTAAAGTGCTTTCCCTAGCTTAAATTGGTGTGTAATGCAAGTGTGCATTGGTCAGAATGCACATTTGTGCAAAGAACAGCTCTCTTTCACTTTGTATTCCATATTAACATACAAACAAGATGAAAGGGACTGGAGGGATTTAAGCCTCGGATACATAAACACATATAAAAGTTGCTAATTGATCACAAAAAACCATAAGAAACTTTGGTTGGGGATGAACAATAATTTTGAAGAAATGTGAACTAAATTTGAGTGGTATGATATAGGCATCCTTAGTCTTGGTGCACACATACACATTCTTGCTGTGACAATTATTACAGGATATATAATAGTTATTATGGGAATATAGCAAGATAAAGCAGGTTTTTTTCAGCCAGAACTCACCAGAACTCAGTTCCAGTACCTCTCAAGTGGGCACCATTGCTATTATAAGTGAACAAGGAGGTTTCGTGGTGATTTCTGGCATCTCTTTTTGTAGAAAAATAGCACTGTAATAAAGAATAATATGTTGTTTCATTCTCTGCCCTGCAACCTGCCGGAACACTTCCCACGAGAGAAACGGGTGATCATTGCAAAGAATCCTGCAATGACCACTCCCCTTGTGTTTGTTCTCCTTCTGCTAGGGACTTCTCAATGGAAGACTGGTGGAGCATCTCTTGTCTGCAGGGGGCCCTCTGCTGGGCTGTGGTTAGTCCAACCCCTGACACTGGTCCTGCACTCCCTCTGAGGAGTGCTAATCCCTCTGCCCACTTTTGGACTGTTCCTCAACTTCACTTTTATTCCAGTTTCAGTTCTGATACCAGAAGGGAGCCAAGGCGGAAGAAAAGCGGATGGGGAGAAGAGATCCAGTGAGGTGGGGCAGGGAGGTGGCAGGCAAGGAAAAGGTTTAGTGTCCCTCACCCCTTTTGCTCTTGAAGTTGGGCTCCCATGCCTTATTTTTTATGTGATGGGACAGATCCACATTTAAACACATGGATCTGCAATGTCAGCTTTAGCCTTTGATACACATCAGGCAACAGCCAAGTCCTGGCTGGTGCCTCACATGAACTGACCATGCCCTGGAACCCACTGCATTGCACCAAAGTCTCTTCCACCATGGCGTACATCCCTACATCCAAGCTGCTAGGACGTAGTTGGCAAATGAACTGATGTGGATAGTGCTTCCTTCCACTAGGAAACCTGGGCTCTACTACTGCTCTAGACCATGGCCATCATTACCCTCATAAAATGTTGCGCTTGCTTGCTATGCTTTGGTTTGCATACTGGTTTAACTCCTGTTGCTTTTGTGCTGTTTCTGGAGCCTGAACCTCAGCCGCACTTCACCATATGCATGCAGCCCAAGCACTGCTTTGTGGCCTCCAACTGGCCCATAACAACCTGATTTCCTGTGTTTGCAACGTCTGTCCTCTGCAAGTATGTCATAACGTGCTGGTAACAATAACATTTTCTGAGATCTAAATGGGTTGCAGGCCAATAAAACTGAAATCAACCAATGCCTGGGAAAAGCAAACCAGGGAAAGATATTGTTTCTGACTGCGGTCCAAGAAACTCTTGGCACCCCCAACATCCTTTGCTCTACTTCCAGGAAAAAATTATTCCTGCGTATTTGTGTTAATTTGCTTTAAGCTAGTTTATATCAATAAACACGATAACTGCTGCATTTGTCTCTCTCGGGTCAGGTCACGGCAGCTTCTCCCCCAGGCACTTTCGCACAGTGCGGCTGTCCTGAGCTAGAGCCCTTTGGCCCCCCCTATTATGGACTGGGCAGGGTCCCCTCTGCCCCCTGGCTAGGAACCTCATAGGCCACTTTGGCCAAAGCAGTGGAGCTACCATTGCAGCAGAGCCAGTGGGAAGGAGAAGGAAATTGCACAAACCTTCAGTTCCTAAGCAGACCTTTCATAGCACAGAATAAAGGAGCCCCTTGTGGGGTGCAGGGGGGTTCTCTTTGTGAATGCCAGCAAGAAAAGATATAAACCCTCAGATTTTATCAAGTTCATTCATAATTTTAACTTATTTCAAGAACTATGGCATTGCAAATATTCAGGTACAAGAGCAAGCTGGGTATTTATTTTTTGCTTAAATCTTAAAATGTAGTAGACCTTTGCTCATTTCCTTAGGGTTGTTCTTTCCGACTCTTAGCTAGTGGTTGGTTTCCATCTCACTTACACAGTGTGTAATTTCAGACAGCACTTTTGTTTTTATGATAGACATTTGAAGTGACCTGCTGGGGAATAAACAACTGATTTCATTTCTGGATTATGTCTCTCTTCAAAAATGTCTTATTTGTAGTTAAGATTTTAAAGCTCCTTCAGGGAGGGTTGGTGAGGAAAGAGCAGGAAGGCTGCAATCTGAAACACTCTTGCTCCGCTAGAATAAAAACGTTTAAAGTACCGCAGCCAAAATCATGGTCATATATTTGGGGGGGGGGGTGGCGAGCATATTGCTCAGGGTGACGGGAGGCAGGAAACAGATGATTGCATAGAATATATGTGGTACTCCAAAAACCTATACATTGCTCTGACAATAATTCCTTGCAGTGAGAGATAGATGTGCAATTCTGATGCCATAAAGAGCATTTCAATTGGTTTCTACAACCTTTCCTACATCCCTTTCCCCCTTTTCTTAGTGCTGTGTTCTGTGCTGAGGCAAGATTTGAATCATGCCTTTACATGTAAAGGAATATGGATAGCTTCCCAGTGTTCACTGCAGATGGGGGACATCCAGGGTTAATGTCAGCAAGGAAAAGGAGAGTGCTCTGCACTCTTGTGCAACTGACTCCCTCAACCAGGTGCCCTCCAGGTGATTTGAACTCTTCTGGGATAGCTCAGTTGGTGGAGCATGAGATTCTTAATCTCGGGGTTGTGGGTTCAAGAACCACCTTGCCCAAAGATTCCTGCATTGCAGGGGGTGGGACTAAATGAGCCTCATGGTCCCTTCCAACTCTACAATTCTGTGATTTTGTGGATTCTTATTGTCCCTGACCATTGGGCCACGCTGGCAGGGACTAATGGGAGTTGTAGTCCAAAACATCTGGAGGACACCAAGATGGGGTAATAATAATAATAATAATAATAATAATAATAATAATAATATCATCATCTGAGGATTCCCAGATCTAACTTTGGTGGCTCTCGACAATTTTGGTATTTCAACAGCCCACTTATCCTGAGAGTCTGGCAATATGCAAATATTTTAAATGGTAAACCATATTTTAAATGGTAAACCACATGGAAGACAGATTACTGTTAAACATTCACCCTTTGCCTTTTTAATTTGTATGTGGTACCCGGTGATTCTATGTGTTTTAAGAATTTGTGGCAATGATCAACATTGAATGTTCTTTAATCAGTGGGCAGCCGTCTGTAAAAGTTCTCTGTTCATCTCCTAACCTACAATGTTTAAAATGGCTGCATATTGCTATGGTTTCATGTGTCTTTGGAACAGAGCTGCATTTCAGTTCACATTTACATGAATGTATGCCTGTGCTTACCTTCCTTATGCAGAGACCCTTGGAAAAGCCCGACGGCCTGGATGTTTCTGATCAAAGTAAAGAACACCCTCAGCATCTCTGTGAGAAATGTAAAGTGTTGGGGTACTACTGCCGCCGTGTGCAATAAATCAACACAGGGATCACCTCTGCCACCACGTTTTTAGATCCTCTGGCAGCAAACAGTCAAAATGAAAGAGGAGGGGAGGAAAAAAGAACACCAGACAAGAACCCCAAACATCACCAATATTGCCTATCAACAAACTAATAATACGCCTTACCTTTAATAGAATGTAACCCTTTTCCTGTGTATGTGTATACGTGCAAGTTGTATTTATAGGACTATGGTGTGTTTTTATATATATATATATGAAACAGATGTTACTGATGTAGGGCACAAATCGTCAAGCACTGCTGCTGCTGTACAGCTGCCGTCCTTTCCTGTGAGTCTTGCATAACAGCCTCACACAAGCCAGATTAAAACAGGTGGGGGTGGGGGTTGTGCAGTAGCAGTTTTTGCTGGGCTGTGCCCATCATGTTCATGATGAAATCACCGACGTGGTTTCTGTTGATTGTTTACACAGTTCCAATATCCTGCCCAGGTGAAACAGTATTGTTTGTCAAGAGAGGTATATAATAACGTCATGGCTTTTGCAGGCATTAGACAAAATGGGTGGAAATGTTAAATGTGGGTTCTAGCCAATGCCACAAACGATATATTTTTCTAATACAATGAGGGCTAAGCTAGAAAAAGGTGTGCATGTGCGTCTGTGTGGAAGGGGGGAATGTTCATTTTCCTTGACTTTAGGGTTGGTCTGAGAGTTGCATATGATTGCTTGCTTTCCAAGAGTCCAGGGCCACTGAAATGAGACTTTTGGTAGGCTTTTGATTAATAGAATCTTGAGGGTTAAAAAGAACAAGTGAATAATTGTTTGAGGGAGTGTTTTGCATGGAAGTATAATGGTAGAACAGGAAGGGTCGATCAGGAATTCATCTTTCTTAGCCAGTAGTCTTAAGCATGCTTCCTCAGAAGAAGTTCCGCTGAAATCTATAAGGCTACTTTTGAGCAAATGCGCTTAGGATGCATTTGTTGTTTCAGGGCGTTGTTGACCAATACCGTTCCCTTGTCACAATTTCTAAAGCTTCTCCTTCCTTTCTTTATGTACTTGCTATGCAAGTGGTGGCTGAAATTCCTACTGTTGTGAATGCCACATAACCAACCAGCTTATATAGCCAACATGATAAATTCAACTTTCTTTGTCTCACCATAGCAGGCTATCCCAAGCCCTCCCTGCCCCATTATAATTCTCATTCACATACTCTGTAGTGCAGTTTGGCCCTTTGCTCCTTTTAGAGCAAAGGCCCTACAGTTAGATTTTTCCTGTAGTGAAATGAGGTGTCACTAACTGATCTGCTCACACACTATGTTCAAGATGTACGTACTCTCCACATCTAAAGACACACATCAGCTCCCTAAACAATAGATAGTGGGAGCTTCCCTGTAACCCTTCAGCAGTTCCTAAACAAAAAATATTGCTGATGTATTCATTTATGAGCTCTGTTTGAACTGTGCTTGAGCCACACATGACTTAAAAACAGTGATGGCAGAGGGCAGGAATGGATAGACACTTGGGACTTGCCAAGCAATATGGCATCAACAATTTCACCTACATTATAAATGAAGGAAATTTCATACGTTACACCCCTCAAGTAGATAGGGTCCACTGAAAATTGTTGTGGCATGGTGGTCCTCTGCACAAAGCATGTTTGTAATCAAGCTCATCACAAAAAGGCTCATGCAGAGCAATGTAATAGTTCAGAAGCGATCCATGTTCGCAACAGCAGACCCTATGATTTTGCAAAATGGTTATGGAGAATCCTCATGTGCCACCACGCCAAAGATTTTTGGTGGGGGCCATAATGCCTTAATCAGCCTTGATCTTAGAACAGCAAAAAAGCATGATGGGAGTTTGGGACAAGGAATACCTCATTCACTTGCTTTCATCACGGCTTATAAGCTTCTATGTGGCCTAACTCCTTTCTGTATTATGTATTAAATTTAAGAGCAGGGATAAAGCAGTGACTGGACCATTTGCCTGCACAACCTGTTTCTACAGAGAATCACAGGTGGACTGTGGCTCTGGGTAGTATTCACTTGAGACGATCTTCAACGGGGATGTTTTGGTTCCTGGCAAAGCAGGATCATTTCTGTGTCAAATCATCTCATGTCAGATCAGCTAGGGATGATGCCATGTTATCCATAAACACTTGCGGTGAGTATTTCTATCAGCAGTAGCAGTGAAGTGCTTCACTGATTATCATCATGTATAAGAAAACAGTACTTAAAAGATGTTTCACATCTGGAACCCAGTAGGGTAATAGTGGGCTGCAGGGCAAAGAGAGTTTGGGCAGATCGTCAACCATCATTGCAATGGTCCAGAAGCTCAGTCTCCTTCCATTCCCGTGGTAAACACAGGAATTTGTCTTATGCTGAGTCAGGCTGGCAGCAACTCTCAAGGATCTCAGGCAGTAAACACTTTCCTCCAGACTTCTGCATATCCCCTACCAATGAGCTATGGTCCCACCTGTGGGATGTGGGCCTAAAGGCAGACAGTTGTTTTGAAGAGCATTGAAAGTGCTATGGTGGAGGTGTCTTTTTCACTGTTACCTTGGCCAAAGAGATGTTGCAGGTTTCTGAAGCACTATGAAACCTGCCAAACCTCTTTAACAAAACTGGATACACCATGAGAAATTATGCTTCTCATGCCACCAACACTCTGAAAATAATTGCTGTGTTTCCTGGTTCCATGCCACAGTGGTTAGGAGCAGAGGACACCAGCACTTAAGTACAGCAGCAAGTCAATCTGAAGCGGAATGTGGCAGAGCTCTTAAAGAAACAGGTGCACTCTTTCTAAATCCATTAGTAGAAGCCCTATTCCAGTAACAAATTTCGTTGTGAACCTGTCATGTTGTTGCCGAAAACATAAATTCCTTTTATTTTCCTAATGTCCATTAAGCAAATAAGTCTCATATGGATGGCAGGCGGTATTCATTCAGAATCCGTGGAAATTAATTAACTTAATTTAAATAGTTTATAGCACCATCTAGCAGCACTGCGTGTGACTGTGCCTCAGTATCTCTGGGCTAGATCCTGCAATAATGACTGATTTTATCAAATTTGACAAGTCATGAATTCTCCCTAGGCCTCAATAAAATGGGTGTGACATGAATCACCATGCCTACCTTCTGTGCGTATTATGAATTCTGTCAAATACAACTGTAGAGCCAGTGTGGCTTTTGTTTTCAAATATAGTTCCCTGAGTGACTTAGGAGTGACTCAGTGACCACTTGAAGATATTGTGATTATACAAAAGCAAGGGATGAGGCCATTTCTGCATCAGATATTGTTTACATGAGCAGTTATCCTGAGACAGAAACCCCTGAACTTCTTTATCTGCTTTGTTTACATGATCAAAGGGCTGATCAAAAGCAGAAAGCAAGGAAGACTGCTCCTGTATAAAAAGTTCTAACTTTCCTTCCATTTCATTGCCAGATTAGGTGACTGTGTAAAGAACAGTACAGTGCTCATTATCTTGGGCGTGTGGAGGTGAGTGGTGGCATTTACAAACTTGAACTTTTAGTGTTAATTCTGTTTCACTCTTGCAAGAGAGTTAACAATATGGTTACAAAACAGCCATATGTTATATCATATACAGTATTTCTTTTTGACCACTTATAAAATGTTAGCAGTAATATCTCCATATCTAATAAGGAAAAGTGAAATATGAACTAAGACAGTTTGTAACTGGGGTTGCAATGCCCAACTTTTCTCAGAAAACGATCTGTCTCTTTTTAAGAAATACATTTCTAGTGCAAATTTAGTGCTGTTACATCACATACACTTGCAGAAAATGCCAAAAATACGCTTTGTAAACAACACACCTGGAAAATCTAGAAGTTGTTTTTCAGCATGTGCTAAAAAATAATGGGCAGTTTGCACACTTCTTTTTTACATATGAAGATAAGCCATTCCTATCGGTACATGTGCAGCATTATTTTGACTGGTATATAAAGACGCTTCTAAATTTGACTTCTTTCAGCAGCACACAGAGCAGTCTTAAAAACCACTCTGGAGCCGCCACCCCCGCCCCCTCTAATACTCAGTAGTGGCTTTTCAGGGAGTACTAAGTGCTGATTTTGGAAGGCCCATCTGAAAAGATGTTGTGCATATTCACCCATGTGAATTGGCAACTCGCAGGTCTCCAGCAATTCTCCTACCAGTGCCAATGTTACATTTACCTCTGGTATGTGGGGTCACTGGCTTTCCAACAAATGTGCCAATGACAAAATAAAATATAGAGATCTATGCATGAAAAGCGCCATGCTTTATGTGTCACAGAACCACCTGCTGTTCCATGTAACCCCTGTTTGTGTAAAATCTTTTTGAGCCTAATTGGTTGAACCTGGAAATTCCAGTGAAAATGAAATGTGAGTTTAGGATTACGGAGTTAGATTCCTCCCCCTCCCAAACTAGTTGTAACTAAAGCAGCATGATCCAACCAAAGCGAAGCACTTTTTAGGTCCCATCCATTTCAATGGCAAAGTTAAGCACACCAGGGGATAGGCCAGAGCGCAAACCATATGGGTTGCATGCCTAAGATTCTAGGATAAATATCCGGCACCTTTAAAAAAGGGTTCTCTGATAGCAGGGCTGGGAAATGCCTTCACCCACCACATTGGAGAACTACTGCCAGGCAGAATAGAGAGCTCTTATCTTGTTTGGCCAACTATTTGGTTTTGTATGAGGCAACTCCCAAAATCTGTTGTAATCAGTGGGACTTAGAAGTGCTTACCTTTGGCTACATGGTGCCCACTACGTTGTTCTAGACATTATTCAGGCTTCTGATCATGCAAGTGCTAAGTCATCCTCATGTAAACCTTGTTAAAATTTAAGCAAGCAGATATTGGGTTTTAATTCAGACTTAACGGAATGATCCACACTGTCATTCTTTAAGGCAGTGTGTGTATGTGTGTATATATATATGTATGATCTCAGTGCCTATCTGTTTTATGTCTACAAAAACCACTGCCTCTGGAAGTATTGTTGAATGGCTGTAGCACTCAGTAAGATGACTGAAATTGTAGCTATACAAATGAAGGTTTGTGTTTTCTTAGGATGAATATCAAAGGGACAATCGTGTGCAGTTAATAGATGTAGTCAATTGATATTACTGTTTACCCCTGTTATGAAATATTTTACAGTTTTACTTGCAGATGTGTATTTATCTTGAGTTATACTTGACATAGAGTTCCTTTCTTCTTTTTAATACTGTGTGTGTATTTTGGGGAAAAAACTTTTTAGGTGTTTAAATTTTTGAATGGTTACAAATATTTCTTTGTAATACTGAATTGTTACCTGGAAACTCTTTGCAGTAACATTTTTTGTATATATTTGAGGGCCTTTTTTAAAAAAAAACTATTGTTTGTTCTGTTTGGGTTTTTTAAAAAGTGTTTTTACAACTCTGAAGCTTTCAAAAAGGGCCTTGGATTTTTTTACTAGAATACTAACAGAGCTAAGAGTTTTCTTAAGTATTATACAAAATTAAGGGTGTATCCTCAAGAAAATATTTATGAAAGGAATTTGCTTTTTTGCTTTTGCTTTTTTCTTTTTTTACAATGCTTTTGTCTGTATAAAGTATGCAACAGAACTACATTAAGAAGGAAATATTGTCTACATAGAATATTATATGAAAGTTGGTACATAATTCTGACATGAAGAAAAAAAACCCCTTGCAATTCTTTAAGCCATATTGTTGTTGTTTTTGTTGTTGTTTGCCTTTGGATGAAAATATCAGTATTAAGTAACCAGTATATTATTCAAGTGTTTAGAACTTATATTAATATGCTTATTCGGTTTATTTATATGTGTATTTTGAAAAGTATTGCCTTTTTAGAGAAGCTATAACTGATTTGGTAAGAATCAGATGTTACACTATCACTTTATGACCTTGTGAAAGACACACTTGTTTATAGCCCACTCCCAAAACTTATGCTTAGGATGGGGCTATAAGGACTTCTATGTCGGCACAGTTTTATAGTAGCATAGCAGGGACTCCGGTGCAAAGAGTTAGATTTGAAGTGAAAATGCTCAAAGGACTTATTCACACATTATGTTTTTCAGGTGTACATCTAGTTTTTTTAAATAACCTACTGCATACCTTAACATGCAAGGGGGTAAATGTGACAAACATGTAACATCATTTAGATTCGACAGCAGGGTTTGCTGAAGCTCCCTGGTTTTGTTGCAATGTAATGTGTGAAATGATCCAAAGAGTCCAGATTTGGCTTTCAGAAATTCTGTAACACGATTATATTATCTGATTATTATTATTTTTACACTATCTCTTCAGGGTGGGTGGGTGGGAGGGGGGAGACATTGTTTTGCTAAGGAAGGCTCACAGCAGTTTGCAAAGACGCCGTGGGATTTGCGATGCCATGCTAGCAGTAAAACAATACAGTACTATCAATCAGTGGCCATAATCAAGAAAGAGTTAGATCGACACAAGCATTTTGTGTTTATTTTTTATTTAGAATTCATAAAATGATACAATATGCATGTGCACGTATTATATGCATCTTACGCTTTATGGTTTCACATAGCTCCATTATATTAAGATTGTTTGTGTGATTCTTAAACCATGCTAAAATAGGAGATAGGTTCAATCCTGTACTGGCCTTGTTTTTCCTTTACAAAGGTTATTTAGAGCAGCAATCACTACATTGTATAAAACTAACCCTTTTATCATATTAACGTCTACCAGTTTAGATTAGTTCAATTACTTATAAACTTAAAGAAAAAAACACCATAGCTGTACCCACAGACTTCTTTTCAGTTTCAGTCGTATAATTTTTCTCTTCTGTAACTGGTAATTAATTTGTACAGCTTAAAAATAATAATAATGATAACATTTCTATGGACATAGGCCTCAGGGGTGCCAGGCTTATTTCAGCCACGAAGGTGATAACTGGTTAACTGGGTTGTTTAAAAGACTGTCAAACCTCTGTTGTGGATTGTCCATAAAATGGCATTCCGACATGTGCCTTATTTGCTGAATAGTATATGGCTTGCTTTTAGCATTATAGCAGTTTAATGCTGTATTAAAATACTGCAAAAACAAACGATAGTGTTCTCCAGTTTGTTTCCTTCTGTGCCTCTTACATCTTTTATGCGTTGGGACCACGCCTGAATCCAGACCTGGAGTGCAAGTTGGAGGAAGAAGCCCTGAGGTCACTTGGCAAGAACCATTTAGTGCAAAAAGTGGGAGAGTCCGCAATGTTGTGCAAGCTATTTTTGTTGTGCAAGTGGCAGCACAAGCAAAAGCAGCATAGCAGGACAAAACAGTATAGGATAGGTTAACACAGCACAACACTTCTCCTGGCCCATGCTGGCTATTGGATTCAGTAAGAATTGCGCATGGGCACTCTCTGCAAAAAAAAAAAAAAGGTACATCCCTCCCTTTTTTCATCTACACACACACACACACACACACACACACACACACACACACAATGTGAACCTGCACAGCAGGGTTCTGTCATCTGCAGACACAGAGAAACCAAACCTCCAGTTTTTGCTCTTTTACATATAACACTTGAACCCATCTTGAATCTCTGGCTATACAATCTAGGACTGTCAATAAATAAATCAGGCTTTAACACCCCTGAGTTAGTTCAATCTCAGCTGAATGGATCCACAACTACACTCTCAGGTTGGTCTCATCATTCCTAAGTGGGACAGAAGAATATATCTTTAAGCCTGAAGTTAATTATGCAGGCAAAATTAGGGCTTGAAATTAAGTTAATAACTCGTTGCATTTGCGGTTTTTGCTGCCTCTTATCTTTGCCCGCTTCCTTCACAGGGAAGTGAAATACTAGCCAGAATCAGATAACATGTAGTTTATAAGTAGATACATGTGGAGATACTTATCCAGTGAATTCAGCAATAACAAAAAGAGAACCCATGAAGCACTTTCCTCCCTACTCTCACTCTGTACATGGAGAAGACAATAGCTGGACAATGTCTGGGGTGAGTGCAGGATTTTTATACTGTGACAGGAGGCGGGAAATTTTCCAGAATGGAAGGCTGCTATATTTTTCTGAGGAAAAAATCCAATTTCTAATAATTAAAGTTACATGAAATTAATTTGTAACACATTAATTTGTGGCTATAGCACTATTCAAACCAGGCAATTTCTTCTTTTTTCAAGTGGTTCACCCTAGAAAGTGTGTGAGCATATATGACCACGGCTGAATTTGTTAAAATTTGTATGTTAAACAGTTTTCACTTCCTTCATTTTTTCCCTTAGAAATAAGATTATGCAACATATAAAGGTTCCTGACTTTCAGGAACATCTTTGAACTGAAAGAAGAAGATTTCT
Organism: Podarcis filfolensis; assembly: GCF_964270895.1. NCBI lineage: Eukaryota > Metazoa > Chordata > Lepidosauria > Squamata > Lacertidae > Podarcis > Podarcis filfolensis. Next base: position 80,351,093 of record NC_139608.1, read on the forward strand.
AGTTACTGTACTATGAGCAGCTGTGTATAAGCAGTGATGCAGGGTGAATGGTTTTCCAAAATGGAAAAATCCTCACTATTTTATTTTTCTGCTGAAGACTTTTTCACTTTTAGAAATGCATTCTTTCATGAAATCAGTTAGTGACATAATGACTGAACCACCCTGGAAGTCAAACTGGGCAAAGCAAATGAATACAGTATTAATCAAATCCACAATAAAGTGTGGCAAGTAACTTTCTTTTAGGTGACTGTCCTTAGGAAGTACATGTACAAGGCACAATCCAACCGCTTTAGGGGCTACACTCCAGATTTGTGTAGGGTTTACTCCTTAGCCCAGGCTTCCTCAACCTTGGCCTTCCAGATGTTTTTGGCCTACAACTCCCATGATCCCTAGCTAGCAGGACCAGTGGTCAGGGATGCTGGGAATTGTAGTCTCAAAACATCTGGAGGGCCAAGGTTGAGGAAGCCTTCCTTAGCCCTTTCTTCTCCCGAAGTTATCCGGCAAGGCAGTGAAGGTATAACAGCCGAGTTTTCCTCTTCCTACCCCTAGATGGGCTACCCAGGTTGATGAGTTCCATCTGCCCCTACACAGAATTTTATTGTCTTTCTTCAACAAGAACAGAACAACAGGAAACTCCGGACTCAACACAGATACCATTCAGTCCAGTAAAAGGTAAAGGTAAAGGACCGCTGGATGGTTAAGTCCAGTCAAAGGCGACTATGGGGTGCAGCGCTCATCTCGCTTTCAGGCCAAGGGAACCAGCGTTTGTCTACAGACAGCTTTTCGAGTCATGTGGTCAGCATGACTAAACCACTTCTGGCGCAACGGAACACCATGGCAGAAACCAGAGCGCACGGAAATGCTGTTTACCTTCCCGCCACAGGGGCACCTATTCATCTACTTGCACTGGTATGCTTGGAACTGCTAGGTTGGCAGAAGCTAGGACAGAGCAAAGGGAGCTCACCCTGTCATGCAGATTCGAACTGCTGACCTTCTGATCAGCAAGCCGAAGGGGCTCAGTGGTTTAGACTACAGCGCCACCCGCCAGTGACTAGACTATATAATGAAATTATCCACACAGCTGTAAGTAGGTAGGTAGACATTTATTAAATTTGTATACTGCCCTTCTACCCAAGGAGCCCAGTGACACATAAACATTATATCATGTGCAAAATGAATTGTACTACACTTCAGGCAAACCCTTATGTGGTTCAAAAACATGGGAGTGTGATTCATTGGGCCCTCTGATATGCTTCCAGCATATAACCCTTTTTAAGATAAATGACTATTTATAAGTTGTTTATTACATTTATACCCCACATTTCCTCAGAAAGCTGGGTCCCTTCCCTCCCCATTTTATACCTGTGAAATAGGTTGGGCTGAGAGGCTGTGTCAGACCCAGGTCACCCAGTGAGTTTCATGGCTGAGCAGGAATTTGAACACACTGCTATCCGACACTGGATTTCATGACTAATCATCATCATCATATATTATCTCATGACTAATATGAATATAAAGTAACATTAGATACAACCTAAGAGGCAAGGCAGTAAGTTATGAGGGGTGCAGGAGAGTTCAGCCAATGGAAGCAACATCTTAAAAGGAAGCAACAGTCTGGAGTCGGGCTGAAGTTCCTGACAGGAATTCTTTATCAGTGAACAAAAATAAGATGCTGGTTGTTAGTTTTACACAGAGAGATTGTTGCCAGTTTCCTTTCCACCAGACCTAGCCAGTGAACCCAGAACTTCCTTTGTAAGGCAACCAATGAAGATCATTTCTCATGTTACAGTTTGAAGGCTGCCCTAAGTCACTCCCAGATTTTAAAAATTCCATCCATCTGTATCTGTCTGAAGGACTGTGTTTAGCCTTAAGAACGTTCCTAGGAGGTGCAGAATAATCTCTGAAGTTTCACTGCTTATGGAGTTCCACTCCAGCGTGGCTGCATATGTTGTCATTCAGCAAGTATAATTTATTCTTAGATGCCAGACTAATGGATGAGAATCATTCTGTCCCTCTAAATAACCAAACAGGGCTTTCTATAATTAGAATTGTTTGAGTTGCTCTTTTTCCAGATGTCCATCATGCATGTGGAAATAGTGTGCAGGAACTGTTATCTCAGATTAAAAATTCCGGAACAAAATTATTAAAACGGAAACATTGTGGGGTATGTGTGTAATACAGGCACAGGCAAACTTGGCCCTCCAGATGTTTTGGGACTACAACTCCCATCATCCCTGACCACTGGTCCTGTTAGCTAGGGATGATAGGAGCTGTAGTCCCAAAACATCTGGAGGGCCAAGTTTGAGGAAGCCTGGTGTAATACATGCATCTTTAAATCTGCTGCTAGATCACATTGGGCATAGCCAAAAATTCTACATGGCCTCTTCAGTAAACAGTGGATACGTGAAGAAATACCACAAAATAATTAAATGTGTCCTTGCTCATAACAAATAAGTGTACCCTCATCCAAAATATGCTCTTGCTTAAATTAGCTCCTTCCTTAGTTAATCAACCTATCAATCAAACCAACAGCCCCACTAAAAGGAAATAGTCCACTGGAAAAGCTAATTCCACTTCTACAAGTATTTATCTTGTAGCTGATAATGCATTGCTGGTTCTGAAGTCAGGTGCCACAACATATATGAACATATGAAACTGCCTTAACCGGTCCTTCTAGTCCACTATTGTCCACTAAGAAATGCTTCTCCAAAAGTCTCAGGCACTTTTCTTTCCTAGCTCTACTTACCTGAGATTCTGTTACCTGGAGCAACCAGGGATGTAACCTTTGGTACATGAAGCATTTTTTTCTCACTTTGATTTAGGTTCGGTATAAGACAGGCAATAATTAGATTTCTAGCCCGGATCTAAAATTACCTCAGTTGACTTCCTGCTTTCTTTCATCAACCGCAAAACAGACCACAAAAAGATGACAATTTCTTTGGTGGTTTTGGTGAGGCTAAATTGACAGAATAAACCAAAGTTTGCCAACATCTACTGTGCCGTTACCACAACTATTTCCTGTTTCAAGGACAAAAGAAAGTCATGGTGTCTTGTAACACAACACCACTTTGTAGAAAGAGCTGACAAACGCTTAATTAGTGGCAGCTGCATTCTAAGTCTTCCTGACCAATAAATTACTAATATACGTTGATCCTGAAAAATATCCTTATTTATGGTCTGAGTGATCAATGTAATAATAATAATGATTTTTTTATTTATACCCCGCCTATCTGGCTGGGTTTCCCCAGCCCCTGTGGCCGGCTTACAACATATGTGTGTTTTTAGATGCCCAGCTTGCTAAATAATCTACTCATCTCGGCAGTTATCCATTAGGTTGGATTCAGCATACATACTCCAGAACCCTGGACAGGATTGTGTTTGCTGTCTTAATTCTCAAAGCATGCAGACTGAAAGTGTGTCATGTGGGGAAATGAACCCTCCCTGCCCACCCTTTCCCCTTGCAACCAATTTTCAAAAGCCTTTTCTCGTGAGGCTCCCTGTCCGAAAATGAAGTAAGTCCTGTTGGGGGAACAATGGCTTTTTAAAAAGTGGACAGTGAGAAGAGGGTTCATCTCACTCACTCACTCACTTTGAACCCCTCTCCTATTATTATTATTATTATTATTATTATTATTATTATTATTATTATTATTTGGGGGGGGGACTCTTTTCCGTCTGAGGCCCACATTCCCTTCTGAGCAACTTTCCACAGCTAGACATAAAAGTGGACCAAGCAATGAATACCTGTTTCACTTTTGTATACTAGGCTATTTTCTGCATGCAATCACACACACACACACACACACACACACACACACACACACACACAGTCTATCCTTCGTCTAAGCAAGCGAGAGGCATTATTAGAGCTAAAGGACACATCCAAGCCACACAAAAAAGCTTCAAAGCAGGGGCAGTGAGGCCTGTGGCCTAGAGACCTCTGAGGCCTGTGGCCTGGAGACCCATTTTTTGGCCTCTGGAGACTGCTGGGAGCCAGATAGGCTTAGAGGGACAACATTCAGCCCCTGCATCTGAGGCTCCACATCTCTATTACAGAGAACCAGGTGAACCCAGGTGTGGCTCACTGATGCTGAGTTGGAAAGCCACGACAACCTCCTTTACAATGACTTCACGCGACTCCTCTCCCAAGGGCTCTTTCTTGTGCCGCTCAATCCCATTTTTCAGTTCCTCCCTTTTTCATTCCATACATACACCCACCTGCTGCCAACTGGAAATAACTCCTGGACTCTCCTCTCCTCCTACAGGAGTACAGTGAGGTAGTACATAGCAAAGAAAATGGCTTCAAGTTGCAAGAAAGGAGATTCTGACTAAGGAAGAACTTTCTGATGGTAAGAGACGTTTTACAGTGGGACAGCCTCCCTCGGAAGGCGGTGGACTCTCCTACCTTGGAGGTTTTCAAGCAGGGGTTGGGTGGCCATCTGTCATGCATGGTTTAGCTGAGATTCCTTTAGCTGAGATTCCTGCATTGAAGGGGGGTTGGACTAGATGACCCTTGGGGTTCCTCCCAGCTCTACAGTTCTATGATTCTGTGGCCTGTGGGCATGTACAAAGTCTCTTTTCCTCACCCCGCTGCTGCTTGCCCTCATGACAGTGCTCCCAAATAAGCCTCAGCCCTGATGCCTCTCTCTTTGAGGAACCATTGTATAAATATAAATATATAAATATATTTATATATAAATATATAAATATATAAATGAAGGTCAATTAGACAAGTAAAACTTTTGTGGAATTAAGCACTTGTTGCTACTTCCTCTGAGCATTTTTAAAAACACAGTTATGACCTTCCCAACATTTGGAGACAAGCTGTCTGGATAGCCACTGAAAAGAGATAACTAATTTAAGGAACAAAAGCTTGGAGCCTTAGTTGAAAATGCTTAACAAGAGTATCTTTACTCTCACTTTTCAAGTGCTGGTATTTAGATTCTTCTTGTTCACAAGGAATCAAAATGTTCATAGCTTTGAAAAGGAAGATCAGTCCTACATAGGGACAGAGATAGGGATTACTAAGGTTTGATTCTATTGGCCTATTGGCACAATAATCATATAGCTCTAAATCCACCTCTCAAGTACCATTTTTTTCTCCACAGGGTGGGGATAATCCCATCATCACAACCTTGTGAATTAGGATAGACTGAGAGGTTCAGTTTTATACTGCTTTGACTCTTTTGGATGCCTCCCCAGGACCTTTTTGGTGAAGTGGCAAAAATGTATGTTATCCCAAATTATGTCTTAAAGGTACCTGTACTTTAATTTCTTTTCAGCAGAGCCAACTGCACTTCTCCAAATGTTGTGATGCAGTTCGCCAACCATAAAATGCGCACAGAAATACACACATGTTAGGGTAAAGTGCACTAAAAATGTGCATTGGTGAAAATAGCATACAAAGGTGTGTTGTATTAGGGGAAATTACTTGCAAAGGTGCAACTATTAGGCAACGTTGGATTCAAAGACGTGTGCATTAGGAGAAATGTGTGTGAAAATAACATTAAAAAGGCTGTGTGGTTTTCTTATTTTTAAAGTCCCAAACTAATGAGGAAATGGAAAGAAGACTGGAAGAACAAGAAACAGAGAGAAACCAAAACTGACAAATTTGTCCTTCCCTTGAGTTCAGTGGGGCCTACTCCCAGGTGTGTTGCCTGCACATATCAGTGCGCCCAGTCTCAGTAAATATCTCCTCAAAAACTGACTATACATGAGAGACTGTTTGATCCTCCAGCTCCATTCCTGTCTGACGCTGCATTCTTAATGGGGTGGGTGGCAAGGAAGTATGACCGTTTTGTGGCCCTGTCTCCTTTTCTGCTCTTGCGGATGTGGCAGCCATTTTGTGTTTTGCTAATCACCCCATGGCAGCCATGTTGTGACTGCCGCAAATGACACTTTCTCAAAATTCTAAATGTGTCTACTGGCCCAAAAAGGTCGGTGACACCTGGCATATAGGATTGCAGGATAAAGTTGCAAAGCTTTGGACAATTACTTGGGAATCCCATTGAACATGGCAGAACTCCTGAGTTACACTGCTCTTGCAAGTAGCCTGCTTGTCTGAGCGGTTTTAGGCATCTTGGCCACAGGATCATATTTTCAGAACCAGCTGCTGACTCTGGAACAGGAGCATTAGCTCTAACCGGCTTTTTTAACCTCTGAAGATCACATCTTGGTTTCCATAGGATGAAACACAGCTGCTGCTGTGCCCCCCCCCCATTCCATTCATTGGCTATTAACAACCTGCAGTTAATGTAAACTTGGTTCATGTTATTTTTTAGAATGTAGGCCTCTAAAAAAGTAGCCTGAATTTCATATCAGGCAGTCAACTGGGTTAGAATAATATTGCCGCAGCAGGCCACTGCTGACTAAGAATGCTTTGCTTAGCAGGGCCCCAGGTTGTTCCCATCTCAGTGATGTCATTTGTTATCCTGTGTGTTTTTATCTTAATTATTTGCCTTCTTCTCCTGTTGCCTCCTGCCCCCAACTCCACATTTCTGTGTGTATTGTACTGTCAGTCATTCCTGGCAAACCCTGGCAGGCAAGCGTGCTTTTCAGGATAATAAATGAATATATTTTTAATGATATTAACTGGAAATAAGATAATGAAACCAGAGCCCCAGTTCACAAGCAACACGTTCCCTTTGCTCAGTCTGTCTTTGCTTACATCAAACAAGGCAGCAGTCTTGCTCTGGAATGCGATCGTAACTGTACATGCTTGGAAGTAAGCCCAAGACCCTCTGAGAGATCTCTGGGGCCCTGCTCCTCCTTTGCTGTTTCTGCCTCTTTACTCGCCCTCTCAAGCATGTGAGTAGTGAAAAGAACAAGGAGAAAAAGCAGATGCTCCTGCCTGCCTTTGCATATTCTTTTGGATAGTAGTGCAGATGGGTCTGGCCCTACCATTAGGCAAAGTGAGGCAACTGCCTTAGGTGACAGATTATGTAGGGGATGGGGGGGAGACAGCAGTTCCTGCCTGTTTCTCCTAGGCCTTGCCTGCTATTACTGTGTTGCCAGGATCGGGGAGAAATTTTATTCAGTTCACATTAAAACATATAATCCATCAAATTCATACTTTCTGAAGCACAGCCATCCTTAGAAATTGTGATGCAGTTTTTCAACCAATGTTTACAAAAAGTGTGCACAAAAATGAGTATCTCAGTGAAAATAACATAAACATGCATTAATTTAGCAAAATTGCTTGTAAAAATATGTACATTAGTCAAACGACATAACAAAATGTTTTTCTCTCACTACTGTAAAATGTTGGTCCTTTTGATGAGGGGGGAAATTCTTTTAAAATTTACAAATTTCTGCAGAAATTTGGAGAGCTGAATTTAAGGTCGGGGGGAGGGGGGAATGAGAATCTGGCAGACCTGAAATTGGCAGATCCTTCTGTCTCTAGTTACCAAACAGCTTGCCATTGGCCACCGAGTCTGGCCTGCTGCCTCAGATATCTCATAGGTATCTCATAGACTCATAGAGTTGGAAGGGACCCTGAGGATCATATAGTCCAACCCCCTGCAATGCAGCTGTCCCTTAAAGGGATCAAAGCTGTAACCTTGGTGCTGTCAGCATCACAATCTAATGCAGAGGAGGGTTCTATCCTGTCATTAGCGCTCAGCCCAGCCAGCTTGTTTATGTGGAATGGGGATGGGGCACCCTCTTGTCCCTTGCTTTAGGCGGTAAAATGGCCAGCCCTGGGTGCAGATTGGTCCCAAGACGGAAGTGTAAGCAAATGAGCATGTGAGACTGTGGCAAAGAGAAGGGCCCATTGAGCAAGGTGCATTTATTACAGTGCATGTACAGCCACAGTGCAAAAGCCATTCATGTTTTTTTAAGCACTCAGTCTAGATAGGAGATTGTTTTTAACTTCCCTGGTATGTTGTCCAACTCTTTTTTCTAACACCAGGTCCCTTTCTGATATTTTCCTGCCTCAGAAATGTCTGTGGTATATTTCTCCACAAAATGTTTTCCTGCAGTACTCTCCACAGTCCCATTACTGGTCCCTGTCTTCTGAAGATTTGTTGCCACGGCAATTCTTCCTTCATAAGCCCTCTTTGAGCAGACAAGCAAATTACTGGCTGCCCAGGTCCAACAAATTGCTGATTTAATGATTGAACTGAATGTTCTTTGGTTCATGGCTTCTATTGAAATATCCTCAGCACACATGCTTATTTTGCACTCTATGTCCTCAATTGCTATGCCTTTTGCAAATTTGTAGTATTATTATTGTTATTTAAAATAAAATTGTCATGTTATTGTTTTCTCCAAACTGGCTGGGAAGGTATAAAATAAAGCCTTCATGTCACATGTAATCAGTGTTGAAATCATACACTGATAAGAAAAATATAAACATATTTTGAACAAGATCAAATCAATTTCCATGAATTTTGCAAAAACACCAAATACCCCACTGGTTATATAATGCTGCTGTTTATTACCCAGGAGTGAGCTCATCATTCCAATTAAAGGAAACATCTTGTTTTGCTCTGCTATGTTCCACTACAACTGCTTAAATGCACACGTGAAGAGTATTTTCCACAGCTCAGAAGCATTGTGATTTCATAAGGCTTGGACAGAATAAGATGCTCTGAGCTGGGTCTTCCTGGACCAAAGATGATGAAGGCATTTCAAGTTTGTTCTTCGTTTCTTAAAAAATACATGTTTAAAAACACACCATAAGCTTCGAGTCCTTTCTAGCCCCCAAATTACATGACGGACAATCAGACACCCCCTCAGGGTTCCAAAGAAATAGCCCAAGTTACTCTAGTAACGCCAATCGTGCAACAAATAAGCATGTAAAGACAAGAAAAAGGGGAGTACACATTAGATACATAAAGAGGAGGCAGGAAAGAGATGGTACTGGAAGCAAAACATAATTATCGGCATATGGCCAAACAAGGCATTGCAAGGGAAACACAAAATTCCCTGCCCCATATTTCTTTTACAACACTAGTTAAGAGGCTGGGGGCATATTAGCAAAGAAGGATTTGATGAGCAAAATGAGGGTGCTGAACTCTTTACCACATCTGCTTATTCTTCCCTGCAAATGCCTCCTTGGTCCCGTGGAAGTGAGCTTCACTAAGGAAATAATGGGCTCAGGGCAGGGCACCTGCAGGGGGAAATCGGCAGGCATGGAAAGGGTTAACTACCTCCACCCTAATTCCTTCATTCCTTCACCCACTTGCCAATCCTTTTCTGTAAGTGCCTCCACCTACACATTCCTATTATCTCGACAAACACAGGATTGGGATTGCACATGTGCCCAAGTAATGTCTGCAGGTTGACTCATAGGTTCCTTTCAGAGACTGTCACTATTTTCTAGCAAGATCCATCCCAGTTTCACAATTAAAGCTGATTTGGAGCTCTTGTGAAACAAGCCCGTTTGCCGGTGGGGGTGGGTGGGGGGAATTGACATTTTGCAATAAGGGAAATGCACTGGAAAGTGTGGGGACAACTTGTGTGGCAACGTCATCTAACCTCCCCAAACAAATCAGAATGAATGCTCACTAAATAGCCAACATTGTCTAACCTCCCTGCAAACCAAACGGAATGAATGTTCAATAAACAAGTCATCTGTAGGAACCCATAGACAGACAACTAAAAGGCGTAGGGCTGCCTGTCTCCAGGTAGACAATTTGGCCTTTAAGGGCTGAGCCTAAGGGCTCCAGAACCACTTGAGGGAGAGCAAGTGTGTTAGGCTTCCATCCTAACCCCCCATACCTGGGAGTAAGTGCCACTGAATTCAATAGGACTTACTTGGTTAGGATGGCACTATTGAGGAAATATCTACTGCTCTCTGCTGGCAAATGGAGGGAATTGAGATTTAGCAGCTGTTGTGTGAGGGCCTTTCCAGACTGTCTAGGCATGATAAATGTGCTGCTGTTGTCCATTTGGGGCTTACAGTCCAGATGTCTTCCTTTAAATTTGCACGGTGGTATTGGTAGCACTGAATGCTCTGTTTTGTTTATTAACCTAGGAACATTTTATTCTTCCCCCAAATGTTGTATTCTTCCCCAAGCTTAGTGTTGTGGTGGTGCTGTGGAATGCCGCTCCCTGTCATGGGAAACTTTTAACTATGCCCAGGAGTGACACAGCTCCCCGACCTCTGTTTGTTTATTAACATATTAATTTTTATATTCGTTTGATACCCCACCCTTCCTCCTGAAGGAGCCGAGGGCAGCAAACAAACAAGAGATTAGACAATCAATGCATGTTTAAGCTGTTAGAAAAAGAGGCAGAGGGCATTTGTGTCCTTTTAGTTAATGTACATTTCCTCCCTCAAATAATCCTGACTCTGGTTTATTAAGGGTTGCTAGGAATTGTAAGGAGTAAACTACAGTACCCATAATTATTTGGGGTAGGGTGGGAAAACATGCTTCAAATGTGTTTTAATGGTATTGTGTGTGTGTACCCAACTTTATACTACCAGATTACCCAAGCAAACGGCTTTCATTGGCTAACTACTCTCAGGAAAAGTTTCTCACATCTTACACCATTTAGGCTGCTGGTCCATCTGCCAACTGAAAACTGCTCTCCAAGACTTCAGTCCCAACCATAGTTGAGAGATGGAGAAACACGGAGGATAATCTCATGAGGCAAAAATGACTAGTACGGATGGGAGCTGTAGTGTAAGCCATCTGGATGGCACCAGGTTGATGAAAGCCACCTCAAACTAAATTTATTTTGAGCCTCAGAAATTAGTTCTGTTACTCACAGAGTATATATTTAAAATGTGTTGCTTTTCCCCTAAGGAAAGCATCCACTATTCAATAACATATTTATTCAATTTATATTATAATATATTTAATTGGTGGCATTTTAGTACTGCTTTTTCAGTACCTTTTTCCAGTGCCATTTTGGGGCTTGCTTCTTCCTGCTGCCCTTTCCCCCATAAAGTGGTTTGCAGAAAAATGGGTATTGTTGAAAACAGAGGGCTTGTTTTTTTGTTTTTTTTTTGCACTGATGTTCGATTCTGTCCTATTTCTTTAACAGTAGTGAGAACCACAGTGTTTTGGATCCAGATCTCCAGTCTCATCCCTGAGAAACTGCATCTGCTCTCCAGAAACGGCCCTGAAATGTGGACATTCTGTACTTTAGGGCCCAGGGAGAGCCGCCTGGTGCCAAACAGGTGCATGTTGTCTTCTCCTATCTTGACAATGCTGTCTTGTGCATGGAACTGTTTGCAAGGAAAGACAGAAAAATCCTAGGCAAAAGCTGCTGCGCTCACCACTGGCAGAGGACACTGTGCTTTGCTAGAAGCAAATATTTTTCTTATTAACAAGTCAAAGAGAAGATTTATTATTGTTGTTATTTCATGCAAGTTCAATTAGACAGAGGAGGAGGCTATCAACTGCTACTAGCTACTAGCCAAATGGGTTAAGCACAGCATGCAGATGAAGAAGCTGCCCATTCTGTGGGTCATTCTACGTGGCTGAACGTGACATCTTGTATCTAGAGCCCAGATGTGTGCATTCCTGCCACATAATTAACAGTGGATAATGTTTTGCTACCCTAAGCAATTCATCTTCACAGCAACCCTAAGAGGTAGGTAACAGCATCCTGTTTAGGAATTGTGTGTTGAAGAAATTTGCTGCTCCTTGACAATTTATTCTGGGCTGCATCAATAGGAGTATAGCATCTAGATCAAGGGAAGTAATAGTGCCACTGTATTCTGCTCTGGTCAGACCTCACCTGGAGTACTGTGTCCAGTTCTGGGCACCACAGTTCAAGAAGGACACTGACAAACTGGAACGTGTCCAGAGGAGGGCAACCAAAATGGTCAAAGGCCTGGAAACGATGCCTTATGAGGAACGGCTAAGGGAGCTGGGCATGTTTAGCCTGGAGAAGAGGAGGTTAAGGGGTGATATGATAGCCATGTTCAAATATATAAAAGGATGTCACATAGAGGAGGGAGAAAGGTTGTTTTCTGCTGCTCCAGAGAAGCGAACACGGAGCAATGGATCCAAACTACAAGAAAGAAGATTCCACCTAAACATTAGGAAGAACTTCCTGACAGTAAGAGCTGTTCGACAGTGGAATTTGCTGCCAAGGAGTGTGGTGGAGTCTCCTTCTTTGGAGGTCTTTAAGCAGAGGCTTGACAACCATATGTCAGGAGTGCTCTGATGGTGTTTCCTGCTTGGCAGGGGGTTGGACTCGATGGCCCTTGTGGTCTCTTCCAACTCTATGATTCTATGATTCCTCAATGAGAAGATCAGATAGTAAATAGCTAAAATATTTATTTCAAGGGCTATGGATGCTAGAACAGGGTTTCCAGCTGTTTTGGACTACAATTCCCATCACCCCTGACCACTGGTCCTTCTAGCTAAGGATGATGGTAGTTATAGTCCAAAAACAGCTGGAGACCAAAGTTTGGGAAACCTTGGGTGAGAGGGTCCTTTCTTGAATGAGCATTGATCAGTTTGTTGCCAAGCTGAATAGATGTTGTAAAACCAATGGTGACTAGCAGAGCAGGTTTGATGAGGGACACCTCGAGTAGTAAAGGATTCTTGAGGCTAGCCCAAGATAAAATGGTGAATTAGCACAACATGAATGTGTGACATTCTTTTAATAATGATCAGTGTGTATCAAACATCTGGGGAGAGGCCAAGGAGAGAATGCAGCCAGAGGTCAGTGTGTTAAGAGCCATTATTCCACAATCTGTGCACAATCTGGGTGTAATGCTTGGTTGGGGATTATGTGAATGTATGTTGCATCCAAAATACATGCCTTTTTGAGCTCTGTAAGTGCAACACACTAAGGGTGTGTTCACATTATCGCCTTAGAACGCAGTGTTGTCATCCCCTCCCCAAGCGTAACTTGCCAACTCTTTCCCCTCTAGCTGTTCATGTCATAAGTTAGGAATGGCTTAAGTACTCTAATTGGTGTGAAGGTGGTTTGAGAAACAACAGTATTTCGTATCAAAGTACATATAAATACTCATTTTTTGATAATGTCATGTGAACGTGGGTTTTAAAAACATGTTCTGGAAACACAGTGATTGTACTGTATGAACAAAGAGCACATAAGCTCTGAAATCAAAGCAGCATTTGAGAAGCGACACATATATTGAGTAGAATCAAGTAGTAAAATGGTTCCTGTACTGTACCTGCTGCAGGTGGGAAACCTGCATTTTAAAAGAAAAGTTCCACACAAACCTTACCACCTACACAGAGCTGGCCCTACTGTTTGACAAAGTGAGGCAACCACCCCAGGCAGCAGATGCTGGTGGAAAGCAGCAGCAGCAGCAGCTGCCCTTGGCTGTTTCTCCTAAGTCTCCCTAAGCATTCTCCTCTGCTGCCTCTCTTGAGCCTCCTATTCTCGCCTCTGTAATTGACTGCTAACCTGAACTCTCTTGCTCCCAAACTAGCCAGTGGTTCTGACCTGGAGAAGCTCACATGCATGGCTGAGGTTTTCTGATGAATGTGTTCATTGTTCCAAAACCCAACAGGTGCAACTCAACTTCCCAATTTCTAAACCAAGAATTGAAGCTCAAGTCTATACCCTCTCATGCTCTTCTCTGCCTGCCATGCACTGCATTATTATACATTATAACCGCCAGCCATGCTTTGGAGCTTGATGCACAGTGCATTAGGAAAACTGCTCATAACAATTGCCCATAATAATTTCCTTAAAAAGCAAAAAGCACCTGAAAGGTAAAGGTAAAGGGACCCCTGACCATTAGGTCCAGTCGTGGCCAACTCTGGGGTTGTGGCACTCATCTCGCTTTACTGGCCAAGGGAGCCAGCATACACCTTCTGGGTCATGTGGCCAGCATGACTAAGCCGCTTCTGGCGAACCAGAGCAGTGCACGGAAACGCCGTTTACCTTCCCGCCGGAGTGGTACCTATTTACCATATTTTTTGCTCTATAAGACTCACTTTTCCCCTCCTAAAAAGTAAGGGGAAATGTGTGTGCGTCTTATGGAGCGAATGCAGGCTGCGCAGCTATCACAGAAGCCAGAACAGCAAGAGGGATTGCTGCTTTCACTGCGCAGCGATCCCTCTTGCTGTTCTGGCTTCTGAGATTCAGAATATTTTTTTCCTTGTTTTCCTCCTCCAAAAACTAGGTGCGTCTCGTGGTCTGGTGCATCTTATAGAGCAAAAAATACGGTAACTACTTGCACTTTTACATGCTTTTGAACAGCAGTTGATAAAGGTTGGCAGGAGCAGAGACCGAGCAATGGGAGCTCACCCTGTCGCGGGGATTCGAACCGCCGACCTTCTGATCGGCAAGTCCTAGGCTCTGTGGTTTAACCCACAGCGCCACCCGCATCCCAAAAAGCACCTTAGCAATGTTTAATAGAATGTTCTATATCATAATGGATCTAGTTGTGTATTAGAGAATTGAGGTCATTCAAACATATCCAGTTACATTTCATATTTGTGTGGGGGAGGTTATTGGGTTTTTTTTGTTATTATGGTAAGTTTTTTATATTTATATATATCATAAATTGTCCTGTGATCTTCAGATGAAAGGTGGTATAGATATTTAGTTATTATTAATAATATTGATTGACCCAGCTGTCCCCCAAATCAATAAAAATCAATAAGAATACAGAGAAAACTGAGGTTCTCCCCCCTCCCCCCACAAAAGGCCTGCCCTCCCTAACAAAAAACCCGTCGATGCCCATGCGGAATGGGCTAGCCTTTGTAGGATTGCCCCTATTTTATAGGCCCTGTTTCTAGGCTTTTAAGATCAGCCTGATACATAGAGATACCTATTTATTTATATATAATTCTCTAACCAGTGTTTTTAAGTGGTGACTAAAAAATTCTAAATTGCAAGCCTGTCCCCTGAAAGTAAGCCTGATTCAATTGAATTACTTCTGAGTATACATGGTTAAGGACTGAGCTATAAAATGTTGCATTTTTCCTTAGGCAATCTTATGTGCATACTTATTTGTGGTTGTAAGCCCACTGAATTTAGTAGGACTTCTATGAACAGGCCAGCTGTATCACTAAACAGAGATGTTTGATAAACATACAAAATATTAAGATAAATGTTGCTTGAAAGGAATGCTTGGTAAAACTTTGCTTACCAAGACTTTGGGATTAGGTTACTGACAGCTGTATTCCCAGTTACACCCACATTAACACCCAACCAATCCATTTGTGACTCAGTTGCTGGCACTGCCTCATGTTATGAGAATTCAAGATTGGCTCCAGAGTTATGTAAGTCAATCATTCTGTCTTGTAGTACAACCCTTCAACCAAATACTTAGGGTATAAGCATAAGAGCAGAATCAAGCAGATAAGTGATTCATTTGCGGAGGGAAATCACTTCAGGAGGACAAGATTCCAAAAGGATTACCTACTCCTCTGTTCCAGTTGTGCATGTTTCTTTGCAAATTGCTATGCTCTGAATGGGCAAGCCATGTTCCAGCAGCTGTTTGACAGTGGCTGATCCTTTGGCGCCACCTGCTGATATAAGGAGGCTTGGGCTGTGTACACATTACCAATTGCTCTGGCGCACTACCAGAGAGTTTGAAGCAGTCTGCACATGACATTAGCCACAATCCTTATCTCTCCGATAATTTCTTAATACTGCTGTTGTGCATGTTCAAGGAAAAATGCATCTTTTCCATCTAATCTGAAAACATAAGCCACATTCCCTTTGCAATTAAGCTGAGGTGTGCACATTGGAAAGTCATTGCACATGCGCAGACAATAACTTAATGAGCAGGAGAAGTCTGGTGGGGAAGCCAAACAGGCAATGTACATCAGGTGAAGCTATGCCCACCCTTGCTCTGGTGTGGACAGCAACATGCAAATATGTGAGTTGCGACAGTGCAGGAGAAAACAACCTTGCAGCGTTTTAAGCTGCCAACGTGTAAATAGCCTAGGATGGGCAGTATCTTTCTGCCCATTTCAGCACAGCAGAGATGGTTAACCTGGTGCCTCCAGATGTTGGACCCCTACTCCCATCAGCCACTGCCAGAATGGCCAGGGATAACAGATGTTGGCAGCTGTAGTGCAACAACTGCAGGTTTAACCAGGCCTTTGGTTGACCTGATCAACATCCCATACGTTTTTAAAATGTGGCTCTTTTGGGGGGGGGATTATTATTGGGTTATTGCTTTTATTTTTATTTTATATACTGTGGTCTTTTTATGTGAACCGCCCTGAGACCTCCAGGTACAGGACGGTATATAAATTCAAATAATAATAATAATAATAACAATAACAATAACAATAACAATAACAATAATAATAATAATAATAATAATAATAATAATAATAATGGCTTTAATAGGAATTCAGGCTGAGGATGCTGAACATCATGTAGGTACTACTCCTTGAAATCATTGTTCGAAATGCACATAATTCTAAACACTTTGGCACACCCTGTTTTGATCCCCTCTGACTGAGTCTGCAACCCCATGCATACTATGTGGGACTGAACTCCATGGGTCTTTTGAATAAGCATGCAAAGGACCCAACGGGTTTGGTTCCGCCCCACCCCACCCCCATTGGCAAATAAGGAGCCGTTTCTTCTGTCCTAATTGCAGGTCTATGGAAGGTTCCAGGGTGCCCATGGAGATGAAAACACCCTCTTGGCAGTGTGCTACCTGGCAACAAGGGCCTGGTAGCAGCTGGTGTTTTGGTCTTTTCACCCAGCAGCAGAATCTGTAGCTCTGGGCTCTTTCTGGGCAGGAGTAGCAAACTTGGTGAGGGGCAGCGATGTGAAATGAGAGAGGTTATTGTGCCTCCTTTCCATCCATCAGTAAACATCCGAAGAGCCACTCTGTTCACACCAATAGTCATAATCCCTTGCCCTGACTTTATATTTAATGATGGCTACTAATCAGCACCATTAACCAAGCATTAATTCATATAACAGGCTAACCTGCAATCTGTATAGGAATACAGGGCAAAACTTTGGCTACTCCTTTAGCCTCTCCACTATCAAAACCTCTAGCTTCTTTGTAAGGGTGAACTAAACAACAAAGTCTCTGAAATAATGGAGAAGGGCAGCATTTTTTTAAATTATGCAAGGACAAATTCCCATCCTATAACCAGACATTAAAATAATTCTAATATTCCATAAAATGGCACAAAATTTCAACATACCAAATACTTTTATCCAAGCTAGTTAATTTGTCCATTTCTAAAGATGGGGCTTTAAAAACATAATGCTACATAGTTGAAGTAATGTAGGTCACCTTCATGAGTCAGGAATGGATCCACTCCTGTGGTCAGGCTCTCAGCTGGTTGGCCTGGGACAGCTGTAGTAATGGCCTAGGCTCTTCAAAGCCCAACTCCAAAATATTCACAATTCTGACAAGCATCAGTCTTGACTTTTTTATATGAACAATCACCTACTTTTTTGGGGGGGGGGGTAGAGAAGAACCCTCTGCTACAGAGCGTGCCTTCATGAAGTAACACTTTGGTAAACTAACCTAGACCATTTCCTCTGAGAGCAACGTCTCACAGCTGACTTGCTTAAGCAGGAACCAGGAGAGAGGTGATGAAATCTGTCATAGAAATGAATGGGTGACTAAGAGCCTATAGTCAGTCACCCAACCCAGGAAGGCAGCATTACAGGTTTAATCAGATTTAAGGTTTGGATCATCAAAAGACATTTACATTCCCAAAGGGGTGGTGTGTCTAGCTAATGCAGCACCACCTAAAACAAATAAGTGCTTTTATAGCATATGGCTCTGAAACAGCAGCACATCACAGAAACTCAGGCAATCTTCGAACAAGTGAAGAGGAGAAACAGCAATGGCTGCCATAGGGGTGGCTAGCCTGTGATCCTCTAGCACAGTGGTTCTCAACCTGTGCGTCCCCAGATGGTGTTGGACTACAACTCCCATCATCCCTGAGCTCTGGCCTTGCTAGCTAGGGGTGATGGGAGTTGTAGTTCAACAACATCTCCTCCACATGCAGCTGCTGGGTGACCTTGGGCCAGTCACACTTCTTTGAAGTCTCTCAGCCCCACTCACCTCACAGAGTGTTTGTTGTGGGGGAGGAAGGGAAAGGAGAATGTTAGCCACTTTGAGACTCCTTTGGGTAGTGATAAAGCGGGATATCAAATCCAAATCCAAACTCTTAAGGCAGGCTGCTCTAACAGTTTGTTGGACCAACTCCTACCAGCTCCAGTCAACATGGCTAATGGTCCGGAATGATGGAAGCTATAGTCCAGGCATTCCCAATCTTCGGCCCTCCAGATGTTTTGGACTACAATTCCCATCATCCCTGACCACGGATCCTGTTAGCTAGGGATCATGGGAGTTGTAGGCCAAAACATCTGGAGGGCCACAGGTTGGGGATGCCTGCTATAGTCCAACATCATGGGGGGGGGCACAGGTTCACCAATCCTGATTTTGGATGCCAACTACAAAGATGGACTTATGAGGGCTTTGTGCTGGTGACCTGCAACATGTGGCCAGTATTTGGAAAGCAGGACAGTGGCAATAAACCTAGTAGAAGCAGCTGCTCTTGTACCTCTTCTCAAGCTATTTTTGCCTTTGTACTTAGAAAAGAAACTGACCAAGCTTGCAAAAATATATCATTTGCCCGATAATAAATGTTGGAAATGTAAAGAAAATGAAGGTACATTCTTTCACCTTTGGTGGACGTGCCCAAGGATTAAGGCTTTCTGGGAGATGATCTATAATGAAATGAAAAAGGTATTTAAATATACCTTTTTGAAGAAACCAGAGGCCTTTCTCCTGGGTATGGTTGGCCAACTGGCGCCAAAGAAGGATAGAACTTTCTTCATGTATGCAACAGCAGCAGCAAGAATACTCATCGCAAAGTACTGGAAGACATAAGATTTACCCACCCTGGAAGAATGGCAGATGAAAGTGATGGACTATATGGGACTGGCGGAAATGACTGGCAGAATCCGAGACCAGGGAGAAGAGTCGGTAGAAGAAGATTGGAAGAAATTTAAAGACTATTTACAGAAACACTGTAAAATTAAGGAATGTTAGAAGGATGCTGGAATGAAGTTATGTGGTTTTAGCAGTAATGCTACAAAGGGGTATGTAAAAATGGATTGTTAACAGGTGAGAATGTAAAGTTACAATATATTAAGATAAATTATTAAGATAAAAGCAAAAATGGTAAGGATTTGCTGAAACAACTATTGAACTAGAATACAAAAAAGGGAGGTGTGAGGAGGTCAGGGAAATAAGTAAATGAAAGACAAGACATGGAAAGACTGATTTGTTTTTAATTGTTTCTATTTTTCTGTATTTTGTATTTTTTGTTTCTTTTTTCTTTTTTCATTATTTCATTTTTGTAACTCTTGTAACTTTTTTGAAACTTTAATAAATATTATTTTAAAAAAAATAGAAAAGAAACTGACCATCACTTTTTACAAAAAGGTATTTAATGACCTTACACATACAAAAACGAACATGTAACAAAAATACCAATTATTGATGCTCGACCTAAGCCAAACAAGTTAAGATTGCTAGCATTTCAAATATACTTCAAAGAATGCAAGAACAATTGACCGGAGGTATCCTATTTGTTTTTAAATTAACCTTTCACTGCATGCACGAGCCTAGTGCAAATATAGTATTTTCAACCTGCAGAGATACTACCTGCTATGGGAAAAACACTCACATCATAGAAGGGTATTCACATTTTATATAGTTACTTTACCAAATGCTCAGATTCAGCTCCCAATAGCCATCCACTATAATGAACTTAAAAATTAAAAAGGTAGATCTGGTTAAAAAGAGCCATGCAAGGTTCCCCGTTTCATTTTCCCCTCAACAGAAGCCATGTGCTATCCACAAGCAGGAGCCAGCTCCAAGAACACACTTATCAGCTTGTTTCAGCAGGCCATTTCAGAGTCATGTGCAAGCACAGGGAATCTCAGGATGTTTCAGCCATCCTTCCTTGCTCTGTACCTGTGATCCAAAGTTCATCACTGCTGGCCTGCAGTGAATTTTGAACACACCTGAGAGAAAGTGACAATGCTACCAATTATGTGGGTCACTTTTCCTGTGATTTAGGATACACCTACACCACAGAAATTTGTTTAACATCCCCCCTTCCCACAGGGTGCCATAGGAATTTGTAGGATCTGTGATGGGGATGAGAAACACTCACCCAACATCAAAAATTATTTGACGGTGCAGTAAGGGAGACTTATGATTTAAAATGGTGTTAGTGTAGATATATCCAGAATATGGACCAAAGGGCCTCCTTATCGTTTCAGTATTTCTTCCTAAATTCAGCTTGCTTCAGCTGAACCTTCCAGTCCTGTAACTCAAGTGGAGACTGAAGCAAGTTAAGTGGGAAAAATAATCCACTGCTTCAACTTTTCCCTCCTTGCGTGATTCTATCAATCTCCATAGCCTCTCTCAGCTACTTACTCTGGTTTTAAGTCAAAGCACAAAAAAATCGTATTTAATACCAGCTCTTATATAAATCAGACCTACTATATTTGGAACACAGTGAGATGCTATCACAGTGGATCCATCACAGTAGAGAAAGACTAAATAATAACAATAATAAATCATTATAAGAAAGACCTTCCCATGCTCCATTTAAAAAGTTCACAGTTGCATGTCATGTAGGTATGGCTATTTCCTTTCAGAATGTCTGGCTGATCTGGTAACATGCTCCCAGATTCAAATCCTAACAGTAGCATGTCACAAGCATTACATTCTAAGCAGTCGAAGTAGTTATTAGTTAATTCTGCCCTTTGTTAAAAGCTCTAGATGGTCCAAGACTGGAAGAAATTTAGAAGTAGGAAATCCACCGATTCCACGTACTTCAAGTACTGGTGTACCCTTGCATAAAATGGATCTTTAGCACCTTCTGTTGTATTTTCTCAGTAGGGGAGGGGAGAGAGTACTGTTCATTAAGTTACCTTGATCAATCAGCTGAACTCCTGTCACATCAGTTAATCATTTAGCTACCCATATTCTGATGGCTGTTCCACAGATGCTGGAGATCATACATTAATACATTCATTTGAAATAGGAGAGTTCAAGTTCAACCAGACCACAGGATAATCTTTAAATTGTAAGAAACTTAGTTACTCCCCACTCTAAGAATCTTATAAGATGCCCAGCTCAGATTATAAACTACTTCAGAGGATTTTTAGCAGACCTTTGCTAGCAGCCATTGTTCATGTATTTTCCATTATAAAGCACTGAAGAGAACCTTCAGTGTAACACTTAAATAAAAAGTAGTACAATTTAAAAACAAAACAAAAAAACAGAATATGGTCATGTGAGATCAAACGAATTTTCCAAACTGAAATTCTTCATATACTTCTATTGTCCTTGATCATGGCTCAGCAAGGAGTTAGTATCCTTATCGGTAAAAAGTCTGATCCAGATGAGAAATGTGCAAGTAATAATTCACGCAAATTCCTTGTTTTGCATCAATGATTTGCCAGAGGCTCCCACATCTTGACTTATTTCAGCTCGCCACAGTCAGTGATGACAATCTTCTTTGAAGGCTTCCCGCTTTTGGAGCCAAGGCTCTCGATTTTTTTCACAATCTCCATCCCTTCCTTCACGTGGCCAAACACAACATGCTTCCCATCCAGCCTGCAATACAAACAGGAATAATGTGCAACGGCAAAAGAAAATAGCAGTATGAATGGGAAGGAATCTAGAATGAGTTGACTTGAAACATGGGATAATTTTCTTCTTACTGAAAAGGTTTTATTCTATGCCAGAAACACTTAAAAAGAAATAATCACACCAAACCAGGAGGAAGCTTAGCAATCAGCTTGGCATTGAGAAGCCACTGCTGTTAACATCTAATCCAGGGATTCCCAAACTTGGGTCTCCAGCTGTTTTTGGACTACAACTCCCATCATCCCTAGCTAGCAGGACCAGTGATCAGGGATGATGGGAATTGTAGTCCCAAAACAGCTGGAGACCCAAGTTTGGGAAACCTGGATCTAAGCAAGCTAGAATTACAAACCATAAACTTGAAGTGATTTTGACACTGTTTTGATGTGGCATAAAAATTGACAGATATGGCCACCACTATGCCTCTGTGAGGGCTCTTGAGCCTAGAGATGGCATTTCTGAGCAGATGGATGCGTGGACAACCTGTAGCTCAACCGTACTGGTGTAGCACTCAGACAGTTCAATAGTTCTGAGTTCAGGGTAGTCCAAATGGGCTCTATCTCAGCTTCTGATCCAACAATCTTTGCGAAGCTCTACTCCACTTCTTTCTGGGGTGGTGGTGCAAGACTTTTCTCAGACTAAAAGATACCCAGACACTCTCAGTCAAAGGCTTAAAATTGGGTGGGCTAGGAAAGACGACATGCTTTTTCCCATGAATACATTTCTTTGGAGAGATGTACTATTTCAAAACTAAATTTAAAGTGGCCGTGGATAGGCTGGAGCATCACAGAAACTTGGACAAGGTAGCTTTAACTCTAGAATGTTCTGTGAGAACTGGACCGTGAAAAGAGGGCACTGGGCTTCTACACAAATGTTTTTTGCACTGACACAGGCTGATGGATAGTGTGAGACACGATTTAAAGTCTGCATATTCAGTGCAAAGTTATTTGACCCAGCCCTTAGGAGAGCAGGTAAAATACCAGAGGTCTCCTGTCAAATCCCAAATATGGCATTTAGCCTAATCAACCAAACAGTTAAGGCTCAGAACCTGACATGTGCTAAAGCTACCAAACGCCAGCAAGCAACTCAAGGCATTTTCATTCTTATATACTCATTATGGGATGTGTGTTAGTCAAAGTCACTCTAGCCCTCTAGCACTCTCTGACTTGCATATTGCGTTGATTCACCACATGTGACGATAGGAGTGACTTTGTGCTCATTAAGTGTTTGACTAGCAGGCAGGAAAACATGATGCAGTGCTCTGCCTGTTTTCCTCCAAATATGCATTAGGCATGTAGGAAAGTTACGTATGGGAGACAGCAATGCTATCTACTCGTTGGCAGAATTAAATAACAGTGCTGAGGCTTGTACTTATCTGACTCTTCTCAGTATGTTGTTATACAAGTATATATTTGCTATTCCTATTACAGGTGCACCAAAACGTTTATAGGCAGAAATGGAGCTTTCTAGGGATTGGGGTGAATGTTTTCTAACCCACACGTCTCCTTTGTAGCCTTTATACTGGCTTTTTATGGCTTTTTTCCTCATCTGCTTTTGCATAACAATGGCATCACCCTCTTTCTGAATGGAACCATTATTGACAATTAACAGAAGAGTTCTACTTTACGTTTAAAAAAATCTAATCCTGTACTGTTTAAGATATTCTAATTTAAAACCAGAGCTTACAGGAAGCACTTGAGGAGCTCACTTCTAAATGGAAATTAGCCAGAGCCAGTGCAACAGCTTTTGTCGTTGTTGGCATCAGTATGTCTCGAGAAATAATCGAGTGTGTTGCTGGGAGTGAAGTCAAACCACTGCAATAGCAGTGTCCTTTCCTGGGGCACAAGCCTGGGCAGTGTGTCTGGGGGTCCTAGGCTGCCCAAACAACAAAAACCCCCTCTTGGCCTCACCGATGTGGTTCAAAGGAAAGCAGAGCAATACATTTGGCACCAGCTTGGCTGCAGAAGTTGCCAGAAGGAAGCGTACAAGGCGCCATTCAACTGTCTTAGGGACTCCACTTTGGATTTATGTAGGATTTGCTACTTAGCCTTTTCTTCTCCCAAAGATATCCCACAAGGCAGAGGTGGTTTAGGATCAGGTTTCCTTCTCCTAGACAGGCTACCTTCCCAGGTTGATGATCCTCATCTGCCTCTCACTTCCCTCTAAAGCAATGGCTTAACTGCTTATTAAAAATGTATAAAGCTCCTATAGGGCATTTTCACATCCTATACAATTCCATTTGCTTCCATCATGCTCCTTAGCAAGGAACACAAACATTTGCAATTTGCCAAGCTTTGAGAAAGCCTAGTTACAAAAACAAGCCCTTCCGCATGTGTGTTTGCAGAATGCTTACCAATCAGTTTTAGCTGTGCAAATGAAGAACTGAGATCCGTTAGTGTTGGGTCCAGCGTTGGCCATTGAGAGAACACCTGCAACAACATCAAGACAGCAATGTAACATCACTGTACAAGAACACAGAACAAAAAAACCTAACAGGCCATTCAAGGAGTTTCTGCATGAAGCCTCCTCTTTGTTTTAGGTCCTGCATTTGAAAAAAACAAGAGAATGCTATTCCACCGAGAGTTCACAAAACATGCCATTGTAAGCATGCAGTAAAAAGATCTGATATTGTACTGGAAGAATCAGACACTGGCTCTGGTTTATGAAAGAATTTCCGCAAGAGGGACCAATTAATTCTATCCCCTTTGCCAGGAATCCAAGGTTACCTCTTCTCACTTGTCTATAAACAGGCTGACTATTGCTTTTTGACAAACAAATCCTAAGCTCAGCTTGGCAAATGGCAACACCACACACACAGCCTATTCTAATTAAACAATGTAGATGTTAAAAGGATGAATAGCATATCCAACACAGAATAGCCTATCTGAGACAGAACTGCAACTTAACTACTACTTTTTGATAGGGTAATTCTGAGGATGAAGGGAACATATGAATATTGCCCTGTGCCATCTCTTTCTTTCGCTATTGAACATGAGGAACAAACTCATGCAGTTTTGAGCTTTCAGAAGATCGTGGCTGTCAATTTCAACACAACTAATAACTGACAACAGTTTCAAATTACCACTACCTGGCTATAATATGGCATTTTAATTATGCTTGTTTAAAAGCTCTGTCCTAGAACTTGAGACTTAACAATACCAATGCAAATAAATCTTTATCAGATTTCCATAATCTGCTTCAGACATTGGCGTGAGGCCCAGAAATGCCCTAGTCATTCTCAGAAGCTGGTCTTCTGGCTCATGAGCTTACCATACAATCAACAACTTCAACATAGGCTTGGAAATTCAAGTGTAGGCCTGCCCTACCTCCACCATCCCTTTCTGCAAATGGAACATGCAAAAAAAATATGTAAGAAGGGAAACTTTGCTTACCTGGTCCGATATGTTTAAGGGTGAAGTTTTCATCAGGAAACCGACTACCATATATTGATTTGCCACCTGTTCCGTTGTGATTTGTAAAGTCGCCACCCTGGAAGGGATACAAGTTTTGTCAAAGTACATACACATAACAACATATGCCTGTTCTAGCTGACTAACTTATGGCCAGATAGTACATACAATACAAAATACTGTATTTAAAGTGGTTTTAAACATCAGAGTTGCTAGCGCCGCAGGATGGTTAGGAGAATGACCTACAAATGAGGTGAATTCACACTTCAAATCTCACTTCAGCCTTGGACTCACTAAGCCAGGCATAGGCAAACTCAGCCCTCCAGATGTTTTGGGATTACAACTCCCATCATCCCTGACCACTGGTCCTGTTAGCAAGGGATGATGGGAGTTGTAGTCCCAAAACATCTGGAGGGCGAGTTTGCCTATGCCTGCACTAAGCAAACCTCTACCCTTTGCCTCCCACCTGCTCCAACAGGAAGAGGAGGCGATGGGATGGGGGCTCTGTTAAAGTGCCCCCAGCTAAAAGAGCCCCAAACCCCACTCCTGCTTGCATGCGAGGAGCAGGATCACGGCTGCTCAGTTGGGAAGTGCGAAGCCTGCCCTTCCCAGGGGGACTCAGGGTTGGCTCCGCTGGGGGCAGGAGCTCATGGGGCTCAGCTGTGGCAGTTTCACCCAGCACCTTGCTGGCTGGGGCCAATGCAGCTTTTTTTCATCATCACAGTTTATTGCCACACCGTGACGTCTGGCTCGCAATACACTGCGATGTTGAAAATCCAACATCATCCAGCCCTAGCTGTCATCATTCCTGACCATTGGCCAAGCTGGTTGGGGGGTGATGGGAACTGTACTCTAACATCACCTGGAAGGCAACAGGTTGGGAAACGCTGGCCTAGATTAATGCACCTACAAGGACTTTGGAGCATCACACAACAACAACAACTTTGCACCCCAGGAAAGATCAAAAACTGCTACTGAAAAATCGCATGTGTCAGGGCTACCCTAGGTCCCAGCTCACTAAGGACCAACGCTGCTTCGTTGTTAAGTATAAAAGTCTTTATTGAAGTTCAGTTTCACTTCCAGAGCCGCAGCGCGCAGCCCCACGTCCAAAGTCTCAGACCACTGATGCTCCGTCTGAGTCTCCTCCCCCTTGACACCAATTTAATAGTCTAGCCTTGCTCCACCTTCTCCGCTGCTCCTTCCTCCTCTGGGTCCGCCTGCCCGCCGGGGTTCCGCCCTTTCTAGCCTCTTCTCCCGCTGATTCCCCTGAGCCTTCTCCCTCCCTCCGGCGGGCTTTAGGAGCTGGTTCCCCATCCGGGTCTCCTGCTGTTCCGCGCGCCTGCACATTTGAACTTGGCGCGCGCGCCCAGCCAGCAGCTTTCCTCCTGACCGTTCCACTGCTGCTGTCACTGCTTCCCCCATCGGGGGGGCTAGCTGCAACTGACCTCCCCTCCGTTGGAGGTGTGGTCAGCCCTGACTCCCTCTCTGGAGGAGACACTGCTCCTGACACATGTGACTCCTCCCCCCCACTACGCTCTGGTGGGGAAACTGGTCCTGATCCTCCACTGCTGCTTTGGGGTTCCCCTCTGGCTCCTTGTTTCTGGTGCGTCCCCCCTGGGACCCCCCTTGCCCTGACCATCGGCGCCCCCTTCTGGGAATCTTCTGATTCGCTGGAGAAGCTCATGGAATCTCTCGGGCCACTGTCATACTCCCCTACGCTGCCCTCGGATTCTTCCCCTTCGCTCTCCCAATCCTCTCTCCCCAGTGCTCCTGCTCCTGATTCCCTGACAGCATGCTTGGTTTGTTGTCACAGGGTTGCTGCCGTCATGCCCCAATGAAAAACTAGTACACTTTCATTTAGAGGAAAAAGGGTTCCTAAGATGATTAACAGTGGGTTATACTTGGAAGGAACTGGGAAATAATTACATCAATACCCTTGGTTATACCTGAACAAGTGTGAAAGCACACCCTATAATTTAGGAGCATTTAAATTGTCAAGGTTCAGTACCTCTAATTTTGCCAATTAGCTACGTCACAGTGACTTCACATTTTAGTTATGAAGTGGCAGGCATTCCTACTACGAGTTTAGAAGATGAATGCCACAATCTTAAGAGAGGCTTAAGATCAGGTGCCTGCTTGGAGAACTTTACATCATAGACTCAAAATATTACTCCTAAGAATCTGTGGGAAAGAGATAAGAGGCAGGAGTTAGGAAGAAGCTTGTCATAGCTACTGTGACACAAGCACCTACTGACAAATATTCCTTCTGATTTCAACACTATGAAGGAAGACTATTTGCATGTAAGAACTATTCTTTCCCTTCAACATCATGTCCTGCAAACAAGGAAAATAGACACTTTGGTGGCAGCCCATCATTAAACAGCTTAAATATTTGTCCCTAACCCTAACCAGTCACCACTGTCAGTCCTATGCTGCCTTAGATGAGGAAGAAAAAGTACGCAGCTGTGGAAGAAGGCAACATTATTCCAAAAAAAAGGAGGGGAGAAAGGTTTAAGGCTTGAGTAGAACAGGAACACAGTCTTGCTTCTTTGCAGAATGTTTGGTTTCCAAGAATGTAATTATTTTAAGGGCTTTCATCTCAAATGCATTCAAAAGCATTTGGCTACATACATAGTTGAAATGCACCCACTATGTGCAAGAGGAAAAACCACAATTCTCTAGGCCACAGCAAAGAAGATACTCAGATTTAACTTTGTCTCCTTTCTTTAAATCTAGGATATATAGTGGGGAAACTGGTGCCTCCTTCTGTTGTTGAACTGCAACCCCTATCATCCCTAACCATTGGCCATGCTGACTGAGGCTGATGGAAGGTCCAAGAAGATTTGGAGGTTCACAGGTTTTCCACCATTCTGGGTGTAACTAAAATCCTTTGTGCCTTATTTACAGAAATTTGGGACACATCTGCATCCAAATTAGAAGGAACTGCCACCTCACACATGCTACAAGGTAAACAGTTTGCTGACTAGCTAATTTAACTGCAATTATACAACAAAAATGTATACTCTTTCCAGGTTTGGTGTAGTTAAAAGACACCTGTGATATTTCTCTTTCAAATATTTATTCTATTAATGCAAACACTAATGAAGATTATGATGTCAGAGATCAAGAACAAAAGATATACTTGCTGGTTTTTCTCCTACCAAAGCTCATTACAATTCCACACAAACAGTCAGGCCTTTTCCTAACGAAGCCCCTTTAGTGAGACAGCCATTTGTTTTAGCAGAGGTAAAACAGACTAGGATTGTTTTCATAAGGCTCCCCCAAGCAAACTGGGCAACACCTGTTATTTATTCATATTAAACAATGATTTTCTAAACATCCACAGTACCAACTTTCTAGATGTGTAAGTCTTTTCAGATGCAGTGTTGAAATAATACTCTGATATACCCGTTTCCTGCATTTGAAATGCCACATATTGGCAGAAAACACTGCACCAGAGATGTAGTTAACAAACAGCACCCTATCCCCAAACATTGCTTAAACTGCTTGTGGAGTATAGAAATCGTGAGTATAGAAATCGTGGAGGTAAACACAGGAAAGGGAAATATTGGGATCTGCCTATCTCTTCAACTTAATTTTAACTACACCAATTACAGCTTCCAGACTTCACTGTAAATTGCAGCTTTTAAAGTCCGCTCTTCGCCCTAGTGAAATTCACTGCTATTTGCTCCACCACCCAGAGGTCCTTGGAGAAAGGACACGACAGAAAACAAAAGGAAGTAATTCATTTCATTCCTTGGGAAATGAAGGTGTCATGCCTGTTTATTTGATTGTGCCTGGTGGCTGGAGGACAGCACTTTGAGCAGTGATTTTCCTTTAAGTCCTGGTTTAGCCAGTGGTTGACAAAGTAACACTCAGCCCGTTTTCCACCTCCCTTTTATTTTGATTCGCACGTCTGTCTGCCTGGACTTACTTTCAGCAGATTGCCATAAAGGACCTTCTACATATTAAATCCTGACCCTGATTCAGATAAGTCTGTGAATGATTTAGCAAGCAGGTTATCCATGAACATGCAAAGTGGATCCCTTCTTATAGAGCTGAACTCCTAAGACAGACAACTCTCCACAGCTGGCTGAAAGAGTTTACCCGCAGAAGCTGTCAGTTTGCCTCCTGTAAGATGCTAGCTCCGCCACCCAGGTATACTGACTTCCTGAGAATTCACAAGATTATTACATGGCAACTTGACAGCTGCTACTGCTGCTGAACACAGGGATACAATGCAAGAACTTTCCAGTGCTGCAGCAAAGGCTTTTCCTGGAAATTGCATTTCTTCCAATTACACCTCAGCTGCTCTTTCAAAACTTCAAGTGGCTTAGTAGAAACCTCCAGTTTAATTACCTGGCACATGAAAGAAGGAATCACTCGGTGAAAGGTGGATCCTTTGTATCCGAAGCCCTTTTCTCCAGTGCACAGCGCTCTAAAATTTTCTGGGGATGGAAAGGGGAAAAGGCAGCATTGTTACTAACAAGGAAGCTTGACAACCATGGCAAAACACTTTGTACAGCTATACAAGCAATGAAAACACAATCCATCCAACATAGAGCGTGCTTCAATGCAATATTCTGAACAGATTTTTAGAAAGATTTGGGGGGGGGTTATACCAGGGGTGTGTGCAATGATTCCTACATTTACTATAAACCTCCTCCTGCCACTCCTGGTTGCTGAGATTTGCATACCTGAAATCTGTAAGGGCAAAAGGGCCTTGACATTTTAGGCATGCAAATAGCTGACATCAACTCTGTGCAATTTCGCAAGCTTCAACGGAGCTTCAGCTTCAATGGAGAACCTAAGGAAAGGTGGCAAACTCATGTCTGGACTATACTGCTTCAGGTTGTGGTGGGAGGCCGACATGTCTGAATGTACACAGAAAATCAGGGAGAAAAGGTTATTCCAGGTAACGCTTCTCTCCAGGGCACTAGTTTTCCATATGCATTCCATCATGTCAATCCCCAACTGTAGACCCCAACTCAGAAACAGGCTTACTACCTGAGGGGGAAACAGGTTTTGGGGTGCAATGCTGCACCTTGGCACTCAGGCCTAAAAGGATGCCCACGGCACCCTGTTCCATCCCTCTTGCACAGACACTTCCTGCACCATACACTAAGGCAATTCTAGAAGGGTCAGGACCAAGGCATCCCATGAAGAATGAAGGACTGCAGACAACAATGAGTTGTCAGCAGAATCCTAGTGCATTTGGTGGTAATATTTTAGGCATACCATGAAGCTCTTGATCACAGTATTGTTGCTTATTCTTAAATATACTTGCCAATAGTGCCAATACATAGGCACTATACAGCTGGGCTGTAATTACCCTTCTTGGAAATTCTTACTTGCCTCTAAAAAATTTATAGTTGCTATGATTTAGGGATTATTTGTCTTCTGCAAGAGGGAAAATTATGCAAGCACACTGACACTCTCCATTGTGCGCAGGAAACTCTTGCATGTGCAGGATTCAAATATAAAAAGATGCTGGATTTGGCCCAATATTTGCACAAGCTTATCATCTTAATGTATTTTTGCACAGCTAAAAATCAACAGCAATGAAGTGATGATGGGCACACAGACTCACAGAATGATGAGAAACTAGGGCTCACAATTACAGCTGCTCAATTAAACATGTACCGGTAGGTCTACATGAACTTGATTTAAAACAATCCTACACATGTCTACTCAGAAATTAAATCCCATTGAGTCCAGTGAGGTTTACTCCCAGGAAAAGTGGATATAGGATTGTAGCCTTGGTCACGTCATGAGTTTCTATGAAACAAGGACGTGAGTGCATGTTCATACAGATAATGTTCCTTTAAAGCTCCATGTCCAAGCAACCCCTTTTTTTCCTCCAGAGCTTGCCCCATGAAAACCCTCTCTTTAAAGCTCAATCAGAACAAAGTGTAATCCACAGAAAACTTGAATTGATACTCGCTCCAACTGAATGCTAAAAGAGCTGGTTTTTGCAAGGAAAGCTTGGGGCAAAAGAACAACAACAACAAAAAGCAGCTTGGACACAGAGCTTTTAAGAGAGGACATGTGCCTGGAAAGAGCAGGGCAAAAGGCAAGTGTGGATAAGCAAACACAGCAAGAAATGAAAAGATCAACATTGGGTAGGAGCAGAGCAGAATCAACAGAATTATACAAGTGAAAACTCAAGTTTATGTAACATATGAACTTTGCTTGCTCAACAATTCTCATAATTTTAGGATTCCAAAAAGTTGGGAGTATATAATACACAAAACCAAACCTGGAAAGGATCTGTGCTACAAACAGGGAAAATAAAGTTTAAAAAATTGATCTCCTTTCTACTCCTTCCCTGCAACCACCTTGTTGACTGTAACTTTAAGACACTTTTTTTGTTTCGGAAAAAGCATTTCAATTTTCCTTCATTTTCTTACCAACATTACATAACCCTGAAAATTCAATAAGGAACTGGCAAAAGTATTGTCTTACCTGCAGTCTTTGGCACCACATCAGCTTTCAGCTGTTTGGAGGAGAAAGAGAGAGAGAAAACACATTATCCAATGTAATATAAAATATATAATCCATTCTTTAAAAAAACAAAACAAAATACCACAGTATTAGCTAAAAGCAAAAAGATCTAACCTGCACCAAGTACCAACTTTATAATTCTATGATTCTATGAAAAATTAGTCAGCTCAGCAGAATTACTAGAAACCAGAGCTACACCAGCATTCACCAACTTCCAAATTCTCTGACACATTCAGAAAGCCTATTACAAACAGCCCATAATTAAAAAAAACCCCAGTAGTTTCGGTTTGAAACTAAAAAGGAAGGGGAAGGGCAAAGGGCAAGAAATCTCCATGTGTGAAGATCTACACACACAGCATAGAAATTTCACAACATGGAATTTTACTGCATCATCAGTTTTTTTTACAATTTTACTCCTTTCATCAGTTAAGTACTGTAGATTGCACTGGAGAAGGAGTTGTTAAAGATGCTTGCAATTACAGAAGAAGCAGCCCTAGCTCAATGTATAACTTTTTTTATTCTGAACACCCTTGCCTGTGACCTGTTTGCTTAGCATCATGTGATGTTATCTGTGAGTCTACTCACAATCACCTGAGGGTGTCATTACGTCAATTTAATGACACTGGGTTTAACACTCATGGTTCTTGCAAGTGATCCTGCATGTAATTGCTTGTAGGAAGATTACAATGGAATGCTTCTCCCACATAACCTTCCCAAGAGATTCCCATATGCATGACTTGGCAAGCATTTAAGATCATCTTCTAGAAAGGTACATGGAAAAAACAAAGGAGAACCAATTTTTATACAATACCATCTCCATGTGCATATAAGCTTAATCAGATCACAGACAGTTACTTCAAGTGTGAGCTGCTCAGACTTGCAACCTACAAGTGTAACCTATTAACATTTTTTTTTATCACACATGTCTGCCTTCCAACACGTCTGTGCTTTTGGGAACCTCAAATTTGTGAACATCGGATTTGGGGCACAGAGATACTATGGAGTAAAAAAGAATTGGCTCTCAAAAAGCTTCTGCTCCTGTTTATGTGGAAGTGATTTTGACTTGTCATGTGCAACCAGGCTTAGAGATAGCCTGAACATTATAATAAAGGATATCTCAGAAAAATTATTAATTGGATAAAAGTTACTGCACCTATTTGTCTTTTCCTATCATCTCCATAAATATCCTTGGAACAATTTAGTGTGATCAGATCACGAGCAAGCATTTCCAGACCGCAGTATTTGTACTACCCTTATCATAAAAGGTATAATGGGCATACAACATAAGAAGAGCCTGCTGGACCAGGCCAAAGGCTTGTCTAATCCCACATCCTGTTCTCACCGTGATCAACCAGAGATCCTTGTGGGAAATTGGGGAGCAGAACATCAACACAAGAGCACTCTCCTCTCCTCTGGTTCCCAGCAGCTGGTATTTGGGAACCTTGCTGCCTCTGACTGTGGAGGTAGAACACAGCCATCATGGCTAGTAGCCAGTGACAGCCCTTTTGTCCATTAATTTGTCTAATCTTTTAAAGCCATCCACGTTGGTGGCCATCACTACCTGTGGGAAAACGAGTTCCACAGCCCATTTGCTGCATGAAGACGTGCTTTTATCTGTCCTGAATCTCCCAACATTGGATGCCCATGAAATCCAGTGTCAGATGGAGAAAAACTTTTCTCTAGCCACTCTCTCCATGCATAACTTTAGACACTTCGATCACGTCCCCTCTTGCTTGCCTTTTCTCTAAACTTAAAAAATCCCAAATCCCGCAACCTTTCCTCATAGAGGAGTTGCTCCATCCCTTTGATCATTTTGGCTCCTCTTTTCTGTTAACACGTTGACTCAGATAGGAATGGTTGCTTTGTCTGAAAAATCAGCAGGGACTTGGATAGATAAAAGCATGGCCCTAGCTAGTA
Source organism: Podarcis filfolensis (assembly GCF_964270895.1). Classification (NCBI taxonomy): domain Eukaryota; kingdom Metazoa; phylum Chordata; class Lepidosauria; order Squamata; family Lacertidae; genus Podarcis; species Podarcis filfolensis. Next base: position 80,384,480 of record NC_139608.1, read on the forward strand.
CAACATATACTTCACTCCTATTTCCCACAAACACTCAAGTCCTGCAGTTTGCGCCTAATATTTTGAAGATTATTTGGTCTGAAAGAAAACATCTTACTTGCTTCCCCTATTCATTTTCTTTAGGACCAACACTGCAACCATGTTTCTAGTGTATGTAAGATTTGTTGTCCAATAATCCCTATTGGAATATTAAATCAAAGACTCCAGGTGATGTCAACAATAAGTGGAGTTAAGTCAGTGAGGGAAAATAGCATCTCTCTTTGGTGTACCTGTGGGATCATTGCTATACATCCTGAAAAGAGAAGGACCCTGAGGTCTCCAAGCAATACATGAGGGACCAAAGACCTTCAACAACTTCTTTTAGCCTGTCCAATACAGTTCTCCCCCAAATTCTATTACACAGATATCACTTTCTCTCTTACTCTCAATGTAAGCCACTAAATTAAGCTCGCCAAAGGAATTCATTTCAGACTAGCAGTCCTTTTGGAGGAGGGATTCTCTCCCCCAGAAAAATCACCTTTAGAATAGATAAGAATTCACAATTCTAATAAAAATATCTTTCCCATTTGTAGGGCACATGCCCGAACCTGAACTTAATTAATTCCTGATTAAGTTGTCTTGACACAAATATGAGTTCATGGTTTGTTCCCTACTATCTCAAATTCAAACGGTGCCATCCTATGGCTGTGTCAAGCTCTTACAGCAAAGGTTATGCAAAGAAGGGTTCTCTGTAGTTGCCAAATGTTACAGAATTCCCTTTTCTCTGGAGAAATGCCAATATCTGAGTTTCTGCCTCCAACAAGTAAACTTCCCTCAAGGGAATGAGGTTGAGAAGGAATGGGGTTAACTTTTATCTTGGAATATACATACTGTATTGGCATCAACAAATACATCAAAAGGGGATGAAGGACCCATATTTTCATCAACTAAATCCTTAATTTCTAAATAATGTTTACAGTCCATTTGCTTAGAACAAAGCAGGTTGATTTATTCTAAGTAAGTGCCCTTGGCTCAAGGAGACATCCCCAAAAAGGCACCTTGAAAAAAGCAATGAATAGTCAAGGCTACACTCTTCAGTAGTAAAAAGCTTAATGGGTATTCTCTAGGCTGCTATCTTTTGGGCCCCATTTTTTCCTGAAGAAATTCAACAATCTGAGTTAAAGAACTTTCACCCTGTTTTATAGACACAGGAGCTTTGCTAATGGGGAGGGAGAGGGCGTTAGCCCTAAAAATATTTAACAACTGTACTGTAATAAGCAGACTGTAAATTCAACAGGTGGTGGTGACTTTCTTGCCCGCTCTTTGCAAAGTGAGAAGAACTCGCTTCCAAGCTGCAGAGTTTTGATAAGTGTCATTGGATCCCTTACACACAACAAAAAAACAGCGATGTCTGTTAGCAACGCTGATACAGGCAAAGCTAAGCCCCTGACAGTATAACGGTTAGAGAACTGGATATGGGGGCACCAGGGCTCAAATCCTCACTCAGCCATTAAGTTCACTGGGTGACCTTGGGCCAGCCACCGTCTCTCTGCCTAACCCACCTCACGGGGTTGTCGTGGGGATGAAATCGGAGGAGGAGGAGAACCATTGAGCTCCTGGGAAGAAAAGGCGGTCTCCAAATGCAAGTAATAAATAAAAAAGTTCGGCTGCCCTCCCCGAAAGCCTCCAAGGGCACCTGAGGGACGCGGGAAGGCGCCAACCCCGCGCGCCCCGCTTAAGGAGCCCAGGGAGGAGGAAGCGGCGCGTACCTCCAACACGACCCGGCCGAGAGGCTGGTTGTCCGCTCCCACGTCCAGGTAGACCAGCGGGTTGTCGTCGCCGTCGCCGCGCTTGTGGTCGCTGCAGGCACGGCGGCAGGCGCGACTCAGCGCGCCCTCGGAGGAGACCTGCAGCAGCAGCAGCTCCCCGGAGGCAGCGGCGGCCCGGCACTGCTGAGGCTGCCCCAGGAGCAGCATCAGGCGGCGGGCAGAGCTGAGCGCCAACATCGCGGCGGCTTGCCGGCGCGGAGGAAGGAAGAATGGAAGGAAGGACGGACGGACGGACGGGCAGGCGGCACCAAGCAAGCAGTCCTCCTGCGGTGGCTGGAAACGCAGCCAAACTTCGGCGCGGTCACTCAAAAGGCAGGCGGGCAGGCGCGCGTGCGTCTCTGTGCGTAAAAGCGGCCGGAACTGAACAGCCATCCGGCGGGCTCGGGCCCTTTTTAAGCGCTTCCTCCGCCTCCGCAGCGCCCCCAGAGGCGGGAGAGGGACGCACAGGGAGCGCGGCTCCGTGAAAGGCGGCGGCAACGGCGCTTCATTCTTCGTGGCTGATTAAGCGCTTCGCCAGGGTGGGAAGCTCGCTTCTCCTTTTCCTCTTCTTCCTCCTTCTCTCTCCCCCTTTCCTTTTCTTCACTGCTACTTCCTCCTCCTTCTCCTCCCTCACTTCAAATACGTGTCTTTGCTCAGGCGCTCAAATCCCTCCTCGGGCGCTTTCGAAGGTCTTGGCGGCCTTTGGCAAAAACCCTGCGGTTGTAAAGGTGGAAGGGACCCCCGGGGGTCATCTAGTCCAACCCCGAGCAACAAAGGAATCTCGGCTAAAGTAATCCACGACAAGTGGCCATCGGCCCCGCCCCCCGCTGCTTATAAACCTCCAAGGAAGGAGAGTCCTCTCATTTACTGCCGCAGGTTTGTTGTGTGAGGATGAAATGGGGCAAGAACAAACGAACAAGGACACCCAAGGAAGCCGGTTGCCCATTACTAAAACAAGCGCCTTTGCTCACCCCCTTAATGTAGGGCAGAAATGGGTGGGAGTGACAGCAGGTGCTGATAATGTAATAGTAACACACAGGACTTTTTTTTTTTTAAATCGGAACTTGCTAGAACTCAGTTCCTGCATCTCCCAGGTGGGAGCCATTACCGTTATAAGAGAGCAAGGGAGGCGTTCATGAGGACCTCCAGCACCTCTTTTTCCGGAAAAAAAGCACTGGTAATACGTTATTATCATTATCATTATTATTATGTGCTGTAAACAACAATAACAGAAAGTTAAAAGCTGTACAGAAGGTGGGCTCTTACAGTATTAAGTTGGGCAGAAAACTAAAAATGGCCACCGTCTTCCTAGGGCTGCCAGCTTAAAGGGGGCGGGGGAATGCAGCTCAGGATTTTTTTGGGGGGGGGAAGCATAAATGTAGAGATGGGGAACCAGTACCTCTCCAGCTTAGGGCAGCCAAACTGTTAATACCAAGTAGCCCGCAACAATATTTTGCCAGAGAAATTGTGGGCCGCACATTGCCTTTTCACTCTTTTGGGGTTGGGCTGGAGCAAGGCCAAAATGTGACCCCCCCCCCACTTGCCCTCAAGCTGCCTTCCCAAAGCTGCCAAATGAGGCACCTCAGGCTCCCAATCTCTGCCTTAATGCTTCATTGAAAACAATTAAAAGCACAGGAACTTAAGACTTTCAAGCCAAATGTATTCAGGCTCTTTTTTTACCGGCAAACTCTTGACCTTTTAAGAGCTGCCTACCTGACAGGCAGAAAGTCAACTGGAGCAGCTTTTTCAAGGAGTGGTTTTGATGTATTTACTTAATTTGTGTACTGTGTTGTGGTGGAAAGCTCAGAGCTTATGCCAGAAGAAAAAGATGGCAGCCGAGGGCCACATCCTTTAGACCTTTGGTGCTTTGTCCCCACCACTCATGATTTATTTTTTTAAGGACTGAAGGGAACAATGGTCTTGACTCTGTGCAGAATTGCTTTCCTTTGTGAAGGGGATGTTTCCTTGTCTGCATGGAGATTTTCAGGCATGACTAGGTTGGTAGTGGCTCTGCATTGGCAGAGGGATGGTCTGGTATAAGGTGGCAGTCAGTTTCTCACTAGAGTGGGCGACACTGGCTCTGCACTGGACTGAGTGGCAGTCCAGCAACTAGGAAGCCAACACAGACATGAGCAGTCTTACTACATGAGCCATTTCATGAAAGTGAGGGGAGAGAGACTTTGTGCTGGCCATCAGACAATGGCTTTTCCCACCTGCCTTACCCCACCTTCCAGCCCTAACAGCCTTTCCCAGATCATGACTTTAGGAACAGCAGAAGCAGCTGGGAAGAGAGAAGGTCAGGGAAATTTAAAAAAAAAATAATTTTATAAGTTGTGTGTCTTTGCTTCTCAATTTGTATTGTGTTATGCACGGTGACTTGCTGTTATTTTTAATTGATTATAGTTTAGAAATTATTTATTGTATTAAGAGCGAATTTCCGTTTAATTATTATTTGCTGATAATAATTTTTATTGTGTACTATTGCATTCTAATGGATGGTTGAATATTACTCTATTTGATATATGTTTATTTTAAAGTTATGTTTTTGTTATGACATTTCTGTGTTGGATCAGATTGTTATAAGGTGTGCGGTGTTTGTGGTTTCTTCAACTTGTGAAATTGTAAATGAAGCTCTCAAAAGGGTCTAGCCAAGCAAGAGGCCCCTATAAATGATCTCTTCCTCTCCACACCCCTGTCATCATTGAGAATATCAAATCATGTCAACAATCCCCACCCAACAGATGGGAACCTCCCAGCTTGCCTATTTATTTTGGTTTTATGTACCTAATCAAAAAAGAAAGAAGGTGAAGAATTATTAACTATTTCTCCATTTTATGCAGGAAAAAAACCATGCTGTGTTTTTTAATTGTTTAGCTAATTACATTGCAGTGGTTTCCCTTGACTCTACTATTTCCAGGTGAAATTATTTACATACACTTTCTCCATTCTCAAGGCTATGCCCAGAGCTGACCGAAGTGTATATTGGACCTTTTTGCCTGGAATAGTGAATTAAATGGAATTAAATGGATTTTGAAGATATCATGAAGATTTTGTGAAATATACAGTGTATAAAGGCTGATTTGTGCCTGTCATTCTGTGCATGATGAATCCCTTTCCTGTGCCTGCCAAGAATGCTGTGAGGGTTAGACAAGGTTGCAAGAGCAGTGCCTCTTGCTGAATTGGGGCTGTGCTTGCAGCACATCACATATAGATCATATATCAGACAATTACTTGTCTGGGAGTTGTGGGCTCTTTGTCCCTGTGAGAGTTGACTGTCTGATTGACGCAGCCCACAAAGTGTTTAAGATGCTTTGGGGAAATGTCATGAGCAGACTAATGATATGTTATACGCTAGTGTGAAGAAGCACATAGTTGAGAGTAAATAGTTTCTAATCATCACATGATATATGGCTGCAGTCATTTAAATATGTAAGAGCCAAAGCCGATAATTATCTGTTGTGATACAGTATTTATACAGAGAATAAATAAGTGAAACGTTCAGGGCTGTTTGTGACACAGCTGTTTGTGACGTCATGCATTTTCAGAGCGCTTCACAAGGTGTTCCAAGTGCTAAAGCTCTTTCATAATCTTTTCAGTGATTCCTCTTCCTTACCAAGGTAATGATATGGAAATTAGCCATGTAGCAACTACATTCCATTGTTATAAGCTGCCTTTCCAAATAATGGAAAGTTTCATTCAGGGTTTCCCAAACTTGGGTCTCCAGCAATTTTTGGATTACAACTCCCATCATCCATAGCTAACAGGACCAGTGGTCTGGGATGGTGGGAATTGCAGTCTGAAAATTGCTGGACACCCAAGTTTGGGAAACATTGATTTAGTTTCTTGTGCATTGGAATGACCAATACCCAGCCATCCTCTGTGCTCAGGTTACAGGGTTAGGCCTGAGATCAAGGAACACTTTTGAAATATGTTTCTTAATTTTCTAATTACTTATAAAGGTTGACTTAAAAATAGCTGGAGACGTGTGTTCCATATATCAGAAAGTTGTATGTGAGTACAAGATGCATGAATTCTAGGGAAAGGTTCCAGAAGCTTTGCTCTGTGTGGCTCTTGAGCTAATATTTAACCAACATCATAGTCAATGTGTATAGGAAAATACAGCTTTAAAATGGTCCTTATGGCAAGGACATCTGACACACTTGGGTCAGGATTGGTGATTTCAGAGACCTTTCTAGCAGTTTGCTGTTGTGATTTGTTAGTCTCTTTTTTAAACATGTAGTTGACTTCATTGCCCCTTTCCATTTTAAAAAATGTATTTTAAGAAGTTTTTTATCAGTGACAGTGACAAATTTCATGTATTTTAAAACAAGAACTCCACTGTCAGTTTTGTTTAGAAATTATTTGATTGTCAGTGCCACATCAGAGTACTGTACTGATACCAAAATTACTAGAGCTTTCCTGGGGATATGGTGATTTATTTTATTTATGTCATAAAATTTGATTTTAAAAAACCTTGAAGCAGTTTCCAAAAAGAATTAAATAATGATAAAATACAGTTAAAATCAGCTATTTAAAACTTTAAAATTATAATCGGTGATAACCTTAAAAAGGGTTAACACACGTGTAAACATTCTACATGGTAGGCTTGTCTGAACAAAAGTGTTTTTAGCAGGCACCAAAAAGGGTACAGTGAAGGTGGCTGCCTGATGATAAAGATTGTATGGAGTTTGCCTGCTGTTTTGCAAATTCAGGGCATCAATTAGGAAAAAAATAGACATTGGTTCTGAATGGGGGCTCCTTCACTATGACCTGTTCATTGAAAATTCACTCGGATTTGCCAGCGTAAAGCCTACATGGAGATTAGACTATTCCCAGTCTTTATTGAGCATTCATTATTTGTTTTTTTTTTTAAAAAAAGATTTTTATTGAAGTTTTACAAAAAAAGAAAAATAGAAATTCACAGAATAAAAAAACCATAGATTACAGAAAAAAGAAACACGCAAAAAAGAAAAAAAGGGAAAAAAAAATACAGAAAGAAAAGCACAACTAATTAAGAAAAATTACATTTAAACAAAGAAAAAATGAAATCATTCCATTTTTCCAATAGCCTCAATTTCATATGCTTATGTTCTTGACCTCCTCGCACCTTCCCCTTTTTGTATTCCCATTCAAATATTTAAATCAGCAAATTCTTACCCTTTGTCAAATGTTTAAACTTTGTACCATAACATATACTATATCCCTATTTTTCAACCAATTATCAATACCTTTTTTGCCTAGTCTTAATAACTTTTATCACTAATTACCACTTATTACCCATCCAAGCACATTTTTAACACTCATTGATTTTATAATATTTCTGAAGATAGTCTTTGAATTTCTTCCAGTCTTCTTCCACCAACTCTTCTCCCAGGTCTCGGATTCTGTCAGTCATTTCCGCCAATTCCATATAGTCTATCAGCTTCATCTGCCATTCTTCCAGGGTGGGTAGCTCTTGTGTCTTCCAATACTTTGCGATGAGAATTCTTGCTGCTGTTGTTGCATACATAAAGAAATTTCTATCTTTCTTTGGCACCAATTGGCCCACCATGCCCAAGAGAAAGGCCTCTGGCTTCTTAAGGAATGTATATCTGAAGATTTTTTTCATTTCGTTATATATCATCTCCCAGAAAGCCTTAATCTTTGGGCATGTCCACCAAAGGTGAAAGAATGTTCCTTCACTTTCTTTACACTTCCAACATTTATTGTCAGGCAAATGGTAGATTTTTGCAAGCTTGACTGGTGTCATGTACCACCTGTATATCATTTTCATAATATTCTCTCTTAGGGCATTACATGCCGTAAATTTCATACCTGTGGTCCACAACCGTTCCCAGTCAGCAAACATGATGTTATGACCAACATCTTGTGCCCATTTAATCATAGCAGATTTAACTGTTTCATCCTTCGTATTCCATTTTAGCAGCAAGTTATACATTCTTGAAAGTATTTTAGTTTTGGGTTCTAACAACTCAGTTTCCAATTTTGATTTTTCCACCTGGAAACCTATTTTTTTATCCATGTTATAGGCTTCTCTTATTTGAAAATAGTGCAGCCAATCTCGCACCTTATCTTTTAATTTCTCAAAACTCTGCAATTTCAATTTATCTCCTTCTTGTTCCAATATTTCCCAATATTTCGGCCATTTAGCCTCCATATTGGACTTTTTGAGTGCCTTTGCCTCCATTGGTGACAACCACCTTGGGGTTTTGTTCTCCAATAAGTCTTTATATCTTGACCAGACATTAAACAATGCTTTCCTGACAATATGATTTTTAAATGCTTTATGAGCTTTGACCTTGTCGTACCACAGATATGCATGCCACCCAAAGACATTATTAAAACCTTCTAAATCCAAAATGTCAGTGTTTTCAAGAAGCAGCCATTCTTTCAGCCAGCAAAATGCGGCCGATTCATAATAGAGTTTCAGGTCTGGCAGGGCGAAGCCACCTCTTTCTCTTACATCGGTTAGTATTTTAAATTTTATTCTAGGCTTCTTGCCCTGCCAGACAAATCTAGAAATATCCTTCTGCCACTTCTTGAAACAGTCCATCTTGTCCACAATTTGCAAAGATTGAAACAAAAATAACATCCTTGGCAATACATTCATCTTTATAGCCGTAATTCTTCCCAACAAGGAAAGCTTCAAGTTTGACCATATCTCTAGATCTTTCTTCACTTCTAGCCAACATTTCTCATAGTTGTCTTTAAACAAGTTTAAATTCTTAGCAGTCATATTAACCCCCAAATATTTAACCTTCTTTACTATTGTTAGGCCTGTCTCCTTCTGAAACCTGTCTTTCTCAATCGGTGTTAAATTTTTCTCAAGAACTTTTGTTTTAGATTTATTCAGCTTAAAACCAGCCATCTGCCCAAATTCTTGGATCACTTCCAAAACTCTTTTCGAACTAGATTCTGGCTCCTGTAATGTTAAAACTAAGTCATCTGCAAAAGCTTTCAATTTATATTGCTTAGCTCCGACCTGAATGCCTTTTATCAGACGGTCCCTTCTAATCATGTTCAATAATACCTCCAGGACTGTGATGAATAACAATGGGGAAATTGGGCAGCCTTGTCGTGTACCTTTCTCTATCTTAAATCCCTCTGTCACCATATTATTCACAATTAATTTAGCCTTTTGTTCTGAGTAAATTGCACTTATACCATTTTCAAACCCTTGACCCACCCCCATCCCCTGAAGATTTTTCTTCATAAAACTCCAAGAGATGTTGTCAAAGGCTTTCTCCGCATCTATAAAGATTAAAACTGCTTTGGTGTTTATATTCACTTGCAACTTCTCCAAGATGTTGATTATGTTCCTTGTATTGTCCGACAAGTGTCTACCCGGGAGAAAGCCCGCTTGGTCCTTATGAATCTCTTCCAGTAGTACTTTCTTTAATCTATTTGCCAAAATGTCCGCAAATATTTTGTAATCCACATTAAGAAGGGATATGGGGCGGTAGTTCTTAAGTTGCGTCTTTTCAGACTCAGTTTTTGGTATAAGTGTAATATAAGCTTCCTGCCACGACTCCGGCGCCTTTTTCCCCTCTAGTATCTCATTGCATACCTCCATTAGTGGTCGAATTAACCAATCTTTCAAAACTCTATAGTATTTGGAGGTTAAGCCGTCTGGTCCTGGAGATTTGCCCAACTGCATGTTCCGAATGGCACCCTCCACTTCCTGTTCTGTAATTTTGTCACTCAACATTATCCTCTTTTCTTGAGAGATTTTTTGTAATCCGTTTTTCCTCAGAAATTGGTCTAATTCGACCTCTTTCTGTGGCCCTTGTGTATAAAGTTGTTTGAAAAATCTCTGGAAGCAGTTTCTAATTTCCAGTGGGTTCTGTATAATCTTTCCATTTACTTCCAAATTTGTTATGGTGTTTAGTTTCTGTCTTTTCTTCATCTGCCATGCAAGCAGTTTCCCACATTTGTTAGCCGATTCAAAAGACTTTTGTCTCATCTGTTTAATTTTCCATTCCACTTCCTGATTTATCATTCTCATATATTGTACTTGATATAACTTAATTTCTCTCAGAATCTCTTGGGATTTTGGTTTCGCTCTTAATCTTTTCTCTCCTTCTTTTATTTTTTCCAAAATTTTATCTTTTTTCTCATTTTGAGTTCTCTTCTTTATTGCATTCTGTTGAATCAAAAACCCTCGCATGACCGCTTTGCTTGCGTCCCAGACTGTTCTTTTTTCCACCGTAGTGTTTAAATTTATCTCAAAGTAGTCTCTCAATGTTTTTTGGGCCTTCTTAATCACCTCCTGGTTTCTAAACAGGGCGTCATTCATCCTCCATCTGAAGGAGCCGATTGGCATTAGTTTCATCTCCATCTTTATTGCATTGTGGTCGGAGCAAGTTTTGGGGCAGATTTCCACTTTTCGAATCTTGGGTGCCAGTCCTCTAGTTATCCATATTTGATCAATTCTTGTCCATGTCATATTGGCTTCAGAGAAGAATGTTCCCTCTCTTCCAAGGGGGTTCTTAGTTCTCCAAGTGTCAATCAAATCCATATTGTCAGTCAATTCAAAGAAAGTTTTAGGTAGTCTTCCATCTTTAGTTACCACCTGTCTTTGTGACTTATCCATGTTAGTAGATACCACTCCATTCATATCTCCCATCAAAATGATGTTATAGTCCATATAGTCCAACAATGTCTCGTGCAATTTCTTAAAAAATTCAGATTTCCCCTCATTTGGTGCATATACTCCTAAAATCAAATATTTTTCACCTTGTAGTTGAATCTCAATTGCAATAAACCTTCCTTGTTCATCTTTAAAAACAAATTTCGGTGATAGGCTCTCTTTAGCGTATATGACAACTCCTCTCTTTTTGACTTTGTCCGATGAAATAAATTCTTGACCCAGTCTTTTATTAATGAGAACTTTCCTGTGGAGCCTTACCACATGAGTTTCCTGCAAACAAATTAGATCCAATTGGTCCTTTTTCAATATATGAAATACTTTCCTCCTCTTCTCCGGCGAGTTAAAACCGTGAATGTTCCAGCTTAATAATTGCAGAGACATGGTGTGTTTATTTTAATTTCCTCCAGCCGCTCCCAAGAGCTCGTCAAGTTCTTGCGGTGGTATCTTCTTTTTTGATTTGTCAAATTCCAAAGGTGGTGGTGCTATGCCAGCTCCTGGTCTCAAGGCTTTTGGCAGATCTGTCGCTTCCTTTTGTAGATCTTCTTCAAAATCTCTCAGAAATTTTTCCTTATCTTCCACTGATCTGATTCTGAACTTTTTCCCCTTAAATGTAAAGGACAGTCCCCTGGGGGAACTCCCATCTGAAAACAATAGTATTCTTTCTCAACAAGGCCACCAAGTCTCCGTAGTTAGTTCTCAAATCCAAAAGGTGTTTCGGAATATCTTTAAAAATCTCCGCTCTGGTCTCATTAATCTCTAGGGTCTTCTGGAAGTGAGCACTCAATATTTTGTCTCGTTCCTCTTTCGATCGGAGGGTCACCAAACAGTCTCTCACCCTGTTTTTCCTCCCTCCTCTTCCAAGTCTGAAGGCGCTCACTATCTTAAAATCTTTATCCAGCTCCAAGTTCCAGAATTTCTGAAATTCCTGTGAAAGATAGTCATTCAAATTATCTCTCTCAAGTTCTGGCACCGCCCTGATCCTCAGGTTTGTCTGTCTCTCTCTCAATTCAACCATAGACAATAAGGCCTGGTGGTCCCCAATCTGTTTACGTATTGGTTTGATTTCTTCCTCCACAGCCACAGCTTTTTCCTTTGCCTCCTCGGCTATTTTCCTAGTAGTCGCAGATTCCTCCAACAGTTTTTCTATAGCTTTGGTATTTGAATTAATACTGGCTGTGTTCCCTTTAATTTCAGCTGACTGATCTGAGACCTGTTTACTTAGGCCTTCCAATTTTTCGTAAATTTTATTCAACACAGATGTAAATTCCCCTTCTGAGGCCATTCCTTTTGGCTCAATTTGCCCTGGGTCTTCCTCCTGAGTCACAGGGAGGCCAGGCACAGATGCCCTACGTTGCTGGGAGATTGAAGTAGATTGTTGGACTTTGACCTTGGATCTTGTTGCTCTTTGTTCAGTCATTCCCCTTTATCTTCAGTCAAGGTCAATTCCCACAGGCAAGCCTTGTAGTGGAAAGTCCCCAAAGTTGACAGTGGAAAATTCCTCCAGTCAGGTATTAACTTCAATAGTCCTCTAGGGGGATACAGTGGCTGCCATAAAATTCTCAATAGCCAGACAAACAAGTCTTTTTGTAGCTTTCCGTATCCCCTCTTTAATTGAAACTAAGTATTCAGATCAGTAAAACTCAGAAATGTATCTTCTTGCAGAGTTAGATCATATATTTACTGTATCCACAGTCAATGCGAGCTCAAATGTAGCAAACCTCATTAATCTGACAGACCGTTCCCATGAGAGTTCAAATAAAAAGTCTTTTTAAATTCCCAGAAGATCCCCAGAAGAAATACAGTCACTTTCTCAACTTCCCCTGCAGGGGAGTTCTCTCTTTTAGTGCTTAGAGTTAAAGTTGAACGATCCACATTAAAGTAATAGCACAGAAAGGTCTTTGCTTTGATCTTTTACAAAGCGGAAAGGCGGACTTCCTGTTTACACCTTTCCGCTTCGGAGCCCAAATTCAGTCCTTTTTGTTCTCAAATCCAAATTTCTTAAGTCCCCCTACTCACGGGTGTTCTCTTTTAGAGCCGAATTTCACAGGAAAAAGGTCAGCGCTCTCCGGCAACAGCTACGCGGCTTCGCTCTGTAGACGCAGCAATCGACCCGTAGCACCGCGCCGCTCCCGCTGCACACCGGAACCCCTTTCAGGGCTCCCTCGCAAAAACGGGGGGCGCAAAAGGTGCCTGCTGGGTCCCACGCTCGCAGGCTCTTTCTGCCTGCGATTTCAGATCGGGTCCCCGCTTCGCCGTAGCGGAACAGACCCACTTTCTACAGGGCTTCTCCTCCTACTCAGAAGGAGACCGCCATTGCCGTTGGCGCCGCCTCCGGAAGTCGAGCATTCATTATTTGTTTGCAGGGAGGTTATACAACATTGAGGATTCATAATGGTTTGCTTGTGCAGTGTTGATAATTCATTTATCCATCCGTTTTCAGTCCCTTTTCCCATTGCTTCCCGAACCACAAAAATTCCTTTTAAAAAATAAAAAATCGGATTTGTTGTACCAAGGCAGCGGCGCATTTCAGGAGTAATTTGGGTGGGTGGGTGGCATAGCAGAACCAATACTGCTTACCAGTAGGGAGGAGGGTGATAGGACCATGGTGGGGGGGGGGTCAGTGCTGTGCCCTCCTCACCAACTGCTGGTGAGTGCTTTAATTCACTTTTATTGCACAAACCTAAATTTCTAGTACAGTATGTACTTAAATCTCTCCTGCAAAACACTGAGAGTCTGAAGGTGACCAAAGTCTACATTGCTTTTGTAGTCAGTATTGAGGCAGGTAAGACATGGCAAGAGATGCTGTCTCTTGCATGAGTGGAGTAGCAGTGATGAAGCTCTGATGTCAGGGAGGAAGTGATACAAACCAGGGAAGTAAAGGTGTAGATGAGGTTCAGCAACTTGAGAGCCGCTCCCGAAAGGTAGCAGGTTTGAGACTTCCGTTCCTGGATCTGGGGCGGAGGGAACAGTGACAGAGATATGAAAGATGTGCAATATGAAGCCTGTTGTACCTGAGGAGCATGATTCACATCTGCATTGTACTCTGCTTTTGAATGAAGAATTTTTCAAGAATTTCTGGAACTGTGATAAATTTTCCATACGCTTAGCTGTAGTGGCAGAGTCCATTATCATGGTGCACCGTTACTCATGTGCCAGAGTAGCCTCCCTTTGACTCCACAACACTGTCTGGTAGGAAAAGCCAGTCCATTTCAGTTCTTACCACCTTTTAGAGGTGATTACTGGTGTTAATTGCGTCTTCCTCCACCACCCGTTGCTCACATGGGTTCCACCTCATTGATCAATTGCCCTTTTAGAAGAAGAAGAAGAGTTTGGATTTGATATCCCGCCTTTCACTCCCCTTCAGGAGTCTCAAAGCGGCTAACATTCTCCTTTCCCTTCCTCCTCCACAACAAACACTCTGTGAGGTGAGTGGGGCTGAGAGACTTCAAAGAAGTGTGACTGGCCCAAGGTCACCCAGTAGCTGCATGTGGAGGAGCGAGTCAGTCACCCCAATTAACAGCATAAAAAATGGTACCACACCCCCAGACTTTGTTGTTGAACTTCAACCAACTTCAGAGGCTGCCCACTGCAGAAGTGACCTTAGATGCAAGTCTTTGTTAGGTTAATTTGCCTAATGTAGGACTAGATAGTTTTATACTAGATTACGAGTGGATGGCAGCAGGAAGAGATTATCATGGCAGGACACCTGTTGCCATTGGGCTACTTTACAGGGTTTGCACTGAAACAGCATGTTGCTGTTCATGGAAGGAATATAGCGCACAATTTATGTGAATATGCTGTAATATCGTTGCCGCAATACCACCGCAATCTCCGAGTGGTGTGAGATTTCAGGAGCTCACCTGGGCTTCTTGTTCCCTTTTGGGGATGAGGCACAGCAGAGTCTGTGGGGCCTTTGTGATATATGGTAGATTTACACATATATAGAACCTGGGTCTATGAGGGAGGGGTTTGCAGCATCAACACTCTAAGGGGGTCTTGCTCCTCCCATAGCTGCAGCCTTGGATTCAAACAGAGACCATGCATTGCTCTGCCTCTCTAGCTTTTGAGCTAGCTGCCTTTCTTCTATTGTGACATCACTCCTAACTTCTGAACTCTAGCTTTATCTGTTGTGGGCAGGGGACCCTACCAATTTTCTGTCTCTCACAAGCCCCTTTGATCCTTTAATGGCCCATTTCCTCAATGGCAATCACTTCACAAGGAAGCTAGCATGGCTCAATTCACTTTTAACACTATCTAGATCCAGGGATTAACCCCTTTATTAAATTCTAAAGCTTGATGAATCTGGGAATTATAGGAGCCTTGTTGTTGTTTAGTCGTTTAGTCGTTTAGTCGTGTCTGATTCTTCGTGACCCCATGGACCAGAGCACGCCAGGCACTCCTGTCTTCCACTGCCTCCCGCAGTTTGGTCAAACTCATGCTGGTAGCTTTGAGAACACTATCCAACCATCTCGTCCTCTGTCGTCCCCTTCTCCTTGTGCCCTCCATCTTTCCCAACATCAGGGTCTTTTCCAGGGAGTCTTCTCTTCTCATGAGGTGGCCAAAGTATTGGAGCCTCAGCTTCACAATCTGTCCTTCCAGTGAGCACTCAGGGCTTATTTCCTTAAGAATGGATAGGTTTGATCTTCTTGCAGTCCATGGGACTCTCAAGAGTCTCCTCCAGCACCATAATTCAAAAGCATAATTCAATAGGAGCCTAGCATCCATAAACTTTTAACACTGTGCATGTGATGGTGCAAAGTAGCAGCTCATATCTGCATTGTGGGGATGAGCAGAGGAAGCATGTCTTCCCTTGTGGATAATTGCCAAAATATGTATATATGTGAATAAATTTTCTAAAGCTTACTTCAGGTCTAATGGGCAGGATCCACTGAACCAGTTTAAGCATGCCCAAGGTTGTCTTGAGTGTGCCTACGGGCACATTTCTTTCTTTCTAGGCATGTCCCATGTCATGCCATAAGCTAGTTTTGAAATTCCTCTGATTGAAAAATGTTTTTCTGTGCTGTATGACGGGCTGCTGTTCAAGAAATACCAGCCCAAAGATTATTTGGGCACTCAAAACTTTTGCAGCTTCTTTGGATCCTGGCCTTACATGATAAACCAAGAAGAACCTTACGTTAGCTTAGGTTTACAAGATGCAGCTCAATTCTGGAATAAAAAACGATGTTTACTATTATGTAACTAGTTATATGCCTAATCCAAACTGGGGTGATGTTCAGCATTTTATAGCTTTTGTAAACAGAATAACACAGCATGCTGCATGGTGAAATGTTTTGAGACATTTTCTAAATTATTAGGAAAACACTTACCCGCTTAGGGCGCCGTGCCAACCCTTGGCTGGCAGCAGATGGGACTGATGTAATGGTGCAGTGCATGCTGCATGTGCACAGCGCCAGAGCGTCTGCAGGATGGGATGGAAGGTGTCCCTTTGCTGTGCCAGCTCCCAGGCTGTTGCAGCAAAGAGGCCTAGACTGGGCCCACTGCTGTAACGTGATGGCAGCAGAGTCCACACAGGATCCAGTAGAACCGGTGGTGGCCCAGTCCCAATTCTGAAATCCCCTGTTTGAGTTGCTTCTGCTAGGAATGCCCTCTTTGAGTTGCTTCTGCTAGTGGTAGCTTCTGTCCACTATTGGACAGGCAGAATGCGGCACTGGCAGTAGCTGGCAGAACCAGGTAGGGCTGGGAGGAGAGACATCTCCAATCCCACAGCAGATCGGGGTGGGGGGTTGGATTGTTCTGCCAAACTACACAAATGAGAAATCTAGCTTTGGCACTATCCCCCAAAGTTGGCGAAGAACTTTCAGCCGTATTCTTTCAAACCATTTTAATATTTATTTCTCTATATGGTGTACCTTGGTTTTTAAGAACTATTCGGTTTACAAACTCCGCAAAAATAGTCTCCTGGTTTGAGAACTTTACCTCAGTCTAAGAACGGAATCCAAACGGTGGAGGGCACCGGCAGCTGGAGGCTTCATTAGGGAAAGTGCGCCTCGGTTTAAGAACGGACTTCCGGAATGGACTAAGTTCGCAAACCGAGGTACCACTGTATGTATAACCATTTAGAACATGCTCCCCACCATGCAGAAATTAAAACAGAGCTCTTGATTCTGCAAGTATGCAGTTAAATTTGCTGAATTATTAAGTTAACAATATTAAGTTAACTCTGAAAGTTGCATTTCACATGAGATTAGTACACTTCTGTCTTGCCTCTCAGATGACAAGCCCTAAAATCCCAAAGCTTGGGTCAGCCTCTCTCTATTCAGGATGTTGCTTATTCTGTTCTAAAAAGGTATCGGATTGGCTTCAGCAAATCTCACAAGACACCTTGTATAGATACAGACCGTTCCTAATTTTATAAATTTCATTTCCGAACTTAATGATGTTTCTTTGGCCCAAAACACTTTGGAGTAAGAAACAACTTGTGGTAAAATGCAGCTGTTCTGGCCTCTTCCAACATCAGCACCACACACACACACACACACACACACACAGAGTTTCTGGTCAATTTGCATAACCAGTTATCAATGTGGGAAGAGGAAGTGGTTCCCTTCCTGTGTGAGGTAGGCTGTGAGTGAATGTGTTTCTTTGAAGCTAGAAACTCTTGCAGCATTTTTGAAAGGGAGTATTGGGAACAATTAGGAATCATTCTTCCTCATCCCTCAGAATCTGATGAATGGCTATGAGCCTGCTATCTGTTACTGGAAAGTCACTAGAAAATCTAGTACTGCATCATGCCCAACATATTGCACATAAAAGAGCAATAAAATTGAGTGGCACCTATATCTCAGAAGGAACCTTGACTTACATAACTTTGGCTCCAATCCTAACACCAATTACTTGAGAGCAAGCCTGATTGAATTCAATAGGACTTACTCCTCATAGACATGATTAGGATTGTGCTGGAAATGTTGAAAGGCAAGTCCAATAATCTACTCTTCCTCATCCCTCCAAATTTGATTGAGGACTATGATCCTTCTACTTGTTACTAAAAAATCACAAGAAAATCTAGGACAGATAACACCCAACACAAAAAAGTACAAAAAAATATAGTGGCACCTAGGACTGCTCAGAAAGAAGCAGACTTGCATAAGTAAATGTTGAAAGGCAATTCTAATTAGCCCCTCTACATAACAATGTCTGTGGAGAACATTGCTACTAATTTTTATACTGACTGTACCAAATGCTATTTTTCCAATTGTAGAGGGAATCTTCTCTCACAATAATTTAGGTCCAAATTTAAGTCCTCAAGGTGAGTTTTCAAAAGAGCCATGCCAATATGGAACAAAATGTCCTGAGGAATTAATTCTCATAACAATCACCTGCCGAGTCATGTGGGAAAGCTGTCCTCTCCCATGTGGCTTTTGCACTTCTGTAATTTGTGTTTTGAGTTCAGTCACGTTGGATGTTCTCAGTGTTTTGGAATTCAGGATGCTAAGAGCATTATATAATGTATGAAAACTCAGAGCTTTTGTGATTGCTGGATTTGGCTGGTTCTAAACTAACCAAGATAATTTAAGAAAAGTCCAGGGGCTTAATCATTCAATAGAAGTGTGGTATAGAAATCTCTGCATAAATTAAATTAATATCTACTTGCACATTCATTGGTGCATAAAGAAAGCTGGTATGACTTTTTTCAAGCGCCTTTAACACTTGTGCAACAGACAGAAATTCAACAGGCACGTATTTTCTCGGTATGGAAGACACAGCAATGTCATATCATTTTCTTGTTGAATTTCTATGTCTTAGGCAACTATTAAAGACACAGGAAAAGAGAAGATTATAACTAAAATAATTCTTAAAAATATGATCCGTAATAGTGATTGCTTTCTTTTTATCTGCTGCTATGCTAATCAATATCATTAACAACTTTCTGGGTTGTGCTTTGCTATACCATAATTTCATCTTCCCTTTTGCCGTGACAAAGTTTGATAGAAATACATTAATTAGATAATCAGTTTTAAGATAGGGCTTTACAGTAACATCTTGGGATCACCTGCCTTTCAGAGGTGAGATAGCCACTTCAGCCAATAGATTTTGAGTACCATGAAAGGTGCCAAACACATCTGAGCCATGGGGCACAATCTACCAGAAAGAAATGAAGAACTGTGCAAGAGCTTGTTTCCTAGTGTGGTGGGATGTTCTAGTTCTCCTTTGTGGGTACCAGTGTGGCAAACTTTTATACTGCTTAACAAAGCAAGCCCTTCCTATAGGACATCTTTTGTAGTTGGAACTGTGTGAGAGAATACTTTAATTTGGAACTTGCCCAATCTCACATGAAAAACATCAATTAAAAATAGGCCTCAATTAGACATTTCTGGGGAAAGCAGCACCTAAAATTGTGTGCTTGCCTACTTTCTACAAGGTAGTTCTGCGTGCATCTCAATGTGCAACCTCTATTTAACAGAAATGACAATAGCAGAAACCAATGTATGTGTGCTTGCTAATGCCAGCTGTGACACACTCATATACCCTTCCCAACTGTCTCTCACCAAGCTCTTTTGATCCTTTAATGGTTAAAAGAATAGTAAGCAGTGTATTTCAGATACACATTAACACCACGACTGCACGTGCCGATTACCTGGTTACCTCATAACCTGTTCTCCAGGTACTGTCTGGTGTGTGTAGGTTAGCACTTGTAATTCAAGAGTGCTCACTGAACTAATTAGCAAGCGGCCTTAGGCATTCACAGGTTATGCATCATCCTCTCATTTACCCATAAAATGAGGTTGCACAAAGGAAACTATAGACTAATAAATGAAAATAAATACTTTTGGAATCCTTTTGTTGGTCCTCTGGTTGTAGGCATGGGAACTTTTAGAACAAACCAACCTGAAAATTTAAAATGTAGGCAGCACTGGCCTAAGGATGTTTACTTCAAATAAAGTCCCAGTGAGTTCATTGGCATTTCGTTCCTTAAGACTGCAGCCCAGTCATAAGCAGGTATGATGCACTAACTTAAAGTCCCTTGAAATAATAGGGATGGTAGCCATAACTGCTTGTGTGAGTTCTAGGCAGTAAGTACTACCAGAATGAAACTAAAGTCGTTTGTGGGTTTCCAGTTTCTCATTGGGAATTCCCTCTAACCAGCTTTGGCTTCCTATTACCAAACTTACTGCCGATATCCTTGAGGTAAATCACAAAAGGGTCTCAAAAGATTCCAAAATGAAGTACCTAAACTGAAGTAAGCAACTTCTTAAATTTCTTTAAAAATGAATGTTCCTTAGCACACAGACACACGAGACAACCATCACAACTGGGATAAAAGAACTCAAGGAAGGAATGGGGAAAGGGAACAATTCGTGGAGTGGGGCAAAGAAGTCGGTAAGGTAATAAGGCCATGGGTAATTTATTGAGTGTGGCGTGGTTAGCGGGCACTTACTGTGTTGACATTTGTTTAATTCCAGGCACTGTCAAATATCTCATCGCACATCTCTTTGCAGAAATGTCTCTTCCCGCCTTGCTCAGGGTAAAAGGTAAGTGTCCTGCTTCATCTTTACTTTCTCTCAGAGTGAGAGGGCAAGCATGTTCTTAATCCAGCAGTCTAGTTTAAGAGTAGGTACATTTCTTATGTTTAGTCCTTTTCATGGTCCTTTTTGTTTGTTTGTATCTCTAATGCTGCATAGTTTGATACTTTGATTATTTGCTGTAAGCAGCTTTGAGCACAACTCAAGTTGTGGAAAAGTGGCATATAAGTGAATCCATCTTCAGTCTTTCTTCTCGCTCGCATGGCTATAAGCCTGGGGCCTCTTGCTCCTCACTCTGCTCGCTGTCATCTCTGTTGTCAGCTTCACCACCTATCACATTTTCGGGAAGAAAACCTCTGCAGCAGGGTGCTTGCTGTCCTTGTGTAGACTCCCTACTTCTTCAGAACCCAGATCTTACGCAGGTAGAGGCAGCCGCTTCCTGCTGCACAAGTCCCTTTCCCAACATGTGGCAGTCAGTGAAATGGGTGGAGCAGGTGAGGTTCTCCCTCTCAGTGTCCTGTGAGGCTTGAATGTCAAGGAGGGCTTTTGCAGAAACCTATTTTAAATACCAAGAGGGCAACTTCTCCAGAATTTGAATCCCAAACATACCCCGTATAATGGTGGCTAATGAAGCTTCCAAAATCATATGTAATTAACCTCCTGCATACCTCTGTCCAGATTTTGTACTGAAGAGAATTAGGTCACATGAATTAATATGCCCAGTTCAGAACCACATCTCCAGCAGATGCTAGCTGTTATGGGAAGGGCCGTGGCTCAGTGGGAGTGCATGTTTGCATGCAGAAGATCCTAGATTCAATCCAGGGCATCTCCAGGGAGCCCTGGGAAGGAGTCCTACCTGAAGCCCCAAAGAGCCAGTGCCAGTGAAAACATCCAGAACTAGATGGGCCAATGATCTGACTTGATATATGTCCACCTGGCATGGTATCATATATTAATAGCAGTCTGTTATCTGAGTTACCAGGGACGTGGGTGGCGCTGTGGCCTAAACCACTGAGCCTCTTGGGCTTGCCGATCAGAAGGTCGGCGGTTCGAATCCCCACAACGGGGTGAGCTCCCGTTGCTCGGTCCCAGCTCCTGCCAACCTAGCAGTTCGAAAGCACGCCCCCCCCCAAAGTGCAAGTAGATAAATAGGTACCGCTCCGGCGGGAAGGTAAATGGCGTTTCCATGCGCTGCGCTGGTGTTGGTGTTCTGTTGCGCCAGTCATGCTGGCCACATGATCTGGAAAAATTATCTGCGGACAAACTCCTGCTCCCTCGGCCTGTAAAACGAAATGAGCGCCACAACCCCAGAGACGTCTGCGACTGGACTGTCGGGGGTCCTTTACCTTTTTATCTGAGTTACCAGTTCTTATTTAACCAAAATGGTACCACCCATGCAGAAGAGGGAGGGATCAGTATGCTTGAGAGAATTGAGAGGTTTGCAAGAACTACGCAAACTCTTGGGGTGGGGGCAGTTAAGGGGACTTAGAAAAGCAACAATTCCAAAATAGTAAAATGAGGACTGAGCATGTTGAGTGGGCAAAGAATTGATAGTGCTGCTGCCGCAGGGAAGAAGATTGTCAGCAGCTGGAGGTGGGGGCAAGAGAAGAGGATTGATAGTGGTGAGGGTCCATTGGCCAGACTATGCTGAGGACCCCTTGAAATCTGGCATCAGCCCTGCTTCCTGTAGTGCAATGAATCTTTCCCATAGCCTCCTTTGGTATTCATCAAGTAAATATACAATTGTGTACATAATAGGCATAGAACATGATCTTCATTAGGACCAAGCAGTATTATAAATACCAGATAATGAATTCCAAGACCTTGCAATGCTTTTTTTAAAAAGAGAAGTAGGAGGAAGTTCAGATTTACAAAACATTTGCCCACTAGTCCATCCATCATTTTCCAAATTTATTTAAGAAAAAAAATAACATGAGCAAAAATGAGAGTACTTTCAGTGTTACAAGAAAGTATATAAATGTCTAGCAATAGTCAATCTGATTTTTTTAAATACAAAATAACCACATGAACACCTAATATACAGGTTTCATTTGAATACATATTTATTAGATAAATATTAGGTTGTCACATCATCTAACTACATACAGTTTTTCAAGACTAAAAATCACAATTATTTTTTTCTGACCAGTTTTAAAGTATGAAATGATTGCATTGTACTGTACATACAATGTACAAACAAAGACAATGGCCATTTTTGCATGTTAATTCCGATTGTACTTTTTAAAATTCTCCTCTGATCACAATATCAAAAAATTGTACAAAGTATGAATTTGGTTACAATCTTTTTTATTATTTAATCCCCTTATTTTCTTCATTATTTTTGTAGCACCCTAAAAATACACAGGTGATAAGACTAGTACATTTAAGCTAGTTATTACATGAAGGGAAAAACAAAAAATGCAACAAAATTCTTTTCACAAAGGATCCAGAGTATATTACAAGAAGTGAAACAAATGTGGAGACTTCACAAACGCTAACAAACAGGATTCATTTTCCACATAAGATGGAGCTTCAAGCTTTATTTTTTTCCTGCGAAATAAAAACAATGCACATTCCAAGGAAAATGAATGCATTTCTGTTAACATGTCTCTATTTGCCATTTACATATGTACAGATGTCCCTGGAGTCTCCACTGCAGACATTAGTGTGTTTTCATAATCCTCTAATAATAATTAATAATAATAACAACAATAATAATGTCTTGGCAGTAGAAGTATAAATCTCTGTGGGTTCTTTTCCAGGTGGGTGTCTATAGGGAAACAATTAAAAAAACAAAACCCCAAAGCAAATGCCCCTGAAACAAGGATTTTTTAAAAATAAAATAAAAAAAACCTTTGGTGATATAATTTTGCCCTTCAACACAAAAACAACTAATTTACAGAACAATCCTATGTATGTCTACTCAGAAGCATTCATCAGGGTTTTTTCTCAGTTAAGTGTGCATAGGATTGCAGATTTCTTAAACAACACTATACCAACTTGGTGGGCCTTGTTTCTGAGAAGACATGCATGGGGTTGCTATTTATTTAACAGGTTTTCTCCACATTATAACATGATGGCAGTGAGCAGATAAGAAAAAAAACCATCAACCTTTTTTTGTTTTGACTATCCTTAAACAGTCTCAGTAATTTAATAAGATGCTAATGTGGCCATGTGAGAAAGTAAGTTGGGGGCATTCTGGGTTGACTTAACAAAGGCTGCCTCTTTGATAAATATGCCCTTTGATAAACTATTACGCAAGTACATGGCTAGATCTCAGCATTTGCTTCTATCCGTTCACAAACACAGCTCAGGTAGCCCTTGTGCATAGTCAATCTGTCTCTTTCTACTAATCAGTGTACATGAAATCCACAGCTGCCAAAATGTGCATTTAACTGTTACTAGAGAGAAGATTTCATCAAATGATAGAAAGCCTTATTATACCAAATATGTTTGTCTCAGGTGAGTCTCACCTTATGCCTCCTCAACAGGAACCTTTTAATAACGATGCATTTTGATTGCCATCAGCAAAAGCTAAACAATTTTGACTTTAAAATGGTTCCGTTTCCAGTTACACAGAAAACCCCCCCTCAATTTTCAAGTAACTAGTTTTGATAGATGCATACCTAACAGTGGAGGAGCAATGCTAAAAAATAAAATAAAATTCAGTGCTAGAAGCTGAACAGGCAAACGCACAGTATATGGCTTAACATAGGCCTACACAACTTGTGCTCCATCAAACTGAATGCAACCCACCCACCAACCACGTATTGTGGCCTACCAGGTGCTTGACTAAGAACATAACAACTCTGCTGGAGCAGGGCCAAGGTTCGTCTAGTCTACTAGTCTATTAGTCTTTCACTAGTGGGTCTCACCTGATCTGAGGTGTGTCACAACAGGAGCACTATCACCATGCAAATATATGGCAAAAGATTAAGAAATGGATCCCCAAATGCATGTTTGAGGTCCTGGGTCTGAAAGGTTGAAGACTACTGATAGTCCATCATTCTGCTTTCACAGTGGCCAATCAGATGCCTATAGGAAACGCACAAGCAGGACATGAGGACGGCAACACTCTGCTCACTTGTGATTTCCAGCAACTGGTATTCAGAGGTATTTTTATTTATCTATTTTATTTTATTTTTGCTTTTTCAATAAACAGTGGAACCGGAAGCTCTATTGCACTACTGGTGGGCCACAATACATGGCTACGACAAGTGTGTGACATTCGGTTTAGAGCTCGTAGATTGTGTGTGAGAGGCTTTTTTAAAAATTAAGAATAATGCATCAAATTATTAGCCTTAACTGCTCATACAAATGATTTCATTGATTATGTAAATGATGCAGCAAAATGGTGCAGGGGGAAAGCTACTAAAATGAAAACAAAAGAAAATGCATTTTTAATGGAAGGAAGCTCTAGACTTCAGTGTCACAGTGGTGTCCCATCTCAGTTGTGCCACCATATAATAGTTGTGGCACCAGGTGTCCAATAATAAAGATCCTTTGCTATGTATATACAGGATAAGAAACTATATTCTGTACTGCTTTCCCCTCTTCTACGCATAGGCCAGCATCCTTTTCAGAGGGATGTATGTTAGAGCCTTAGAAATAGCTTCTTTGCCTACAAAGCAGAAGTCTAGGGTGATACAGGTTAGGACAGTCACACTTCCTAGCTCATAACAATTTCTTTGCTGGGCTGCTGAGGACACTGGCCAGATGTTTGTTGAAGAAACTGATAGGGCTAATTTATCAGAAGGAAAAATCAATGTTCCCTTAGTCCAAGAACCCTTTATGAAAAGAAAAGAAAAGAAAAGAAAAAAGACCCGCTCCCCCTGACTATGTATTTTAAAAACACATGTATATCCAGATTGTGAAAATGTTGAATATAATAATCAAAGACAATACTAAAATATTCACAAAAGGTATTTACAACAGCAATTCTTAAAATAATTGATCTTGCATAATGAACAGCGCTTCTCTTGAAAAAAGGAACAAAATAAAAACCTCAATAAAAGGGTGGGGAGGGGGAAAGGTAAATGTAGGAACATCTCTACATAAAATGTTTACAAATTCAACACTCCTAACTGGAAAATAATATAAGAACTAAAACTGCCATTTCCTGTAATATCTACAGCAAGGTGCTGTCGACTAGCATATATATATAACAAGATGCAAATACAGCAGTGGTGGTGGTAGATGCTAAGAACAAATGCTCAAAGAATTTACAAGCATGACTTTGGTGAGGAGAGCAAATTCAGAATGGAATGCACAGGTCATGCCATTCGCAGAGGGCAAGGTGGGTGGAGTTTACACACTGAAACCAACACGCAAGAGTTCCATCTGGCACAAAATCGAAAGCCTACTGCTGAAATCAAAGATGGGACGATTGGATTGGATTCCGAACAGGGGACGAAGCAATCAAGGTGTATTATCCACAAAAAAGCAATATTCTGTACACAGTAGGCAGAAGATGAAATGTTGGCCCGCAAGGGCAAAGTTGGCACACATGCACGTCTTAACACACAGGTACTATACAAAATTTATAAAGAGAGAACGACGGAGAGGACGCAGAAATGGGCCCAGAAGTGACTGGAAGCTCATGCAGGAGGGAAGCAACCACATGAGAAGCACAAATACCATGGAAGCATTGTGGCACGAGAGCCTGCCGTACGGTGGTACCAAAGGAACTTACTGTTCCCGTGCCCATTATCCCTGGAAATACATTTTTTGAAAAGAAGAGGGAAAAGGTCCTGGCAGCTAAATGATACAATAAAACTGAAAAAGAGAAACAAAAAGGCAGAGCCACATTACACAATTTGGAAAATGTAAAGCAAACCATCGGAGGATGGGGAGAGAGATAAGGTGACTCTTATTGCAAACGTCTCCTTCAATTCCAAACAATTGTGAACAGTTTTCCCCTCTTTCTCTCTCCCCGCCCCCAAATATCTTGAAGTGAGAGCTCTTTTTCTCCACACTTTTGCTACATTTTCCTGTTAGGAACTGAGCAGTGATCTAACTTCGCAGGTTACAAAAATCGAAAGCTCTTGGTGATGGATCAACGGTTTACAGTTTTTCTCTTCTCCTACTTCGTATGTGAATATGGTCTGCCCCCTTTTAATAGCTGGCTGCTTTATTGTCACAAAAGGCAGTAATCTGAAACCAAATCCCTTAAGAAGAAGAAAAACAGAAAGGGAAAGAGAAGGACAGAAGAAAACAAGGTGTCCACGTATCTGTGTCAGAGCAAGGTAACTACCCTTCCTCTAAGAATAGTAAAATAAAAAAGATTGCTACGATTTAGAAAAGCACGCTTGCCATACCCTGGAGATTCACTGGACTCTTCCACAATGGAGAAACCACTGTCTTAAGAAACAGATGCCTCCCTTGGCTGCATTTTGTATTTTTATCCTACTTGTGACATCTTTGTTGGTTTTTTTGTGCTTTTTGGTATTTGTTTTATGTTTCTGAGTTTGTTTGGCTAGTCTAAATGTGCTGCCAAATAAGTTTTGTCCTTATTGTGTCCGACAGAAGTGTACTGGGAGAGGGAAGGAAGGAACATAGTGGAACAGACAATACAGCATTAGGGCAGGAGGGAGAGAGAACTTAATGGAAGAACACAAGTTGGAAGGACTTTCTGAAACTGGTCGCTTAGCATAGTTCTGTTGCCTTTCTTCCCTTGCTGAGACTGGTTTCTACTGGGCTGCTTCTCTCTAGGCATATCCCAAAACTCTTTTATCTCTCTGCATAATTAACAAGTGAGGTTTTCCACAGCTGCACAATCAATCTGTGAAGTAGAGTGGCAGTCTGTGAGGTCACCACCTTATTGTCCTCTTGCTTTTCCCCACCGCAGTTGATGAAGCTTGACTCAAGCAGTTCTGAGATGAAGTTAAGTAGGGAGTGTGCACCATTTGCTTAAGTTGTGAGTTTGTCCTTGTGAAAAAAGGGTGGCTTGGGATTCCTCACCGTGAAGCTACAGACTTGTCAAACAAGTGTGAGGTGTTGGGGACAAAACACAGAAGGCTTCAGTTGTTCTCAAAAAGAGAAAGAAGGTCATCATTGCTATTGCTTGGTAAGTCAGGAGGATCCAAGTATGAAAGTAGCTCATCTGGATTCGTGAGTTCTGGAAGCAGCTGGAAAAGAAAGAGGAAATTTTGAAGGCAGCATCATCACAGGCGTGAAGAAGCCGGCAAATGGCATGTTTTTCGCTCCACGTTTGCCGGCAGATAAAGCTCTCAAAATGTGTCTGTAAATTTTCTTGATGGGTAGAGAAAAGAGTCCTTTATATATGATAGCCAGCCCAATTACAGGAAGAATTTCCACTCCAGTGCTACATGGCTGTTGGCATTGCGATCCTCCATGTAACTGAAGCATTATATGGGCTCCTGTGCCAAGAAACACTTTTCTGAGTGGCCCCCTCCCTACCATATAAAAAATTCTCTACACCTACAAAAAAATTGCACGTGGTGCGGGGAATCTAGCTCAAATCTCTCTCCCTAGCATGTTGCTTTGTATGCACAGGGGAGCTTTTCATGTGGCAGAGCATTCAAATATTCACTCCCACCTAAAAAGGTGCAGTTCAATAATACACAGGGCTTCTGCCCATTTGTTTTAGCTCTAGGACACTCTGACATGCCTTGTAAGTTATTTTGTGCCAATGTAGTACTCAAGTGTGTGGCAGAAAGCCAAGATGAGGTGGTACAGCAGCCTCACAATATTATGGGCAGTTTTCCACTAAGGTCAACGTATCTTTGTCAGCCACTCTTAGAGCCTTTACAGGTGAAAAGCGGGTTAAAAATACTGCAAATAAATAAATATGGCATACAGATAATGCAGCACATTCTGTAAATGGCATCTATGAGCTATCACCACCTGAAAAGGTTAGCATGTATATAAGATGGTCTGTAGGGGTTTCTTTAAAAGTCACACACAAATATTGGGCATTTTAGTTTAAGCTATGATACTTCCTAGGAGAAAGTGTAAATACCATGTACAGATTAATATGCTATGATCTCACAAACAATCCTGTTGTTGGAAATTCAGAAATAGTTTGTTTACCCTTTGTGGGTTCTATTTCTGAAAAGGTTAAATTCCACAATCATTCTTCCAAAAACGAAGGGGAAATGTGTGTGCGTCCTATGGGGCGAATGCAGGCTTTCGCTGAAGCCTGGAGAGCAAGAGGGGTCGGTGCGCACCAGCCCTTCTTGCTCTCCAGGCTTCAGGAAGCTATCCGTAAGTCTTGCAAGCCCGGCGGGAGGTCCCGCGGGCTCGCAAGGCTTGCGGGCAGCAGCCTGCAGCCCAAAAGCTCGGGGGACAGCGGGGAGGCGCAGCGCTGCCACCCCGCTATTCCCCGACCTGATCTGGAGGCTGGCGGGGGGGGGGGAGAAGCAAGCTTGCTTCTCCCCCCCGCCAGCCCCACAAGCTCAGGAGATAGCGGGGTAGCGGAGCGCCGCCACCCCGCTATTCCCGACCTGATCTGGAGGCTGGCGGGGGGGAGAAGCAAGCTTGCTTCTCCCCCCCGCCAGCCCCACAACCTCGGGGGACAGCGGGGCAAGCCGCTGCCCCACGGAGGCTAGAGAGGCTGTCCCTGAAGGCAGAAGAGGGAGACGGAGCGCTCCGTCTCCCTCTTCTAGCTTGGGGATGGCTGCGCAAACCTGGGGGGGAAATAAAATTTTTTCCCTTGATTTCCCCCCCCCCCAAAGAAAACTAGGTGCGTCCTATGGGCCGGTGCGTCCTATAGGGCGAAAAATACGGTAGTTAAAAGTGAATCAACGCTGCCTGGTGTGACTATGTCCAGTTTAGCTAATATAATGTGTTCCCTTTGAATCATCTATACTGTACCGTACAGCATTCCTGAAATACATGAACAGATGTAAGTCAGATACCTGTTGAATGAAAATATTTCAACTCTGGCTTGACAGTGATTCAAAAAGGCTTGCAATTATAATTCATAGTGTTCTCTTTGGCCAAGGCCACAGAGACTGTAGCTGTATAGTTGTCATAGCCTTAACCAACAATCTCATTTGTTTTCAGGGCACCCAAGTGACCAATATCCTTGGACAAGTAGAATGTAAGTTGATATGAAACTGTGGGTTTTTGACTGTAATGAAACCTTTGTATGGATGAGAATTCCCCACCCCACCCTGGCACACATTCTGGAGCACTTTTCTACAAAGTCTTCTGCAAACATGGCTGCTTTTCTTCTCTTTTCTAAGATGTCTTTCTTTTTGCAAGACCTGTTCCTTTGTTGCCTATAGCTTAATTTGTCTTAAATAGCAATAGAATGTATGGTTTTCTTGTGGACTAAATGGCATCTCCTCCTCCTAGGAGGCAAATGCATGGTTTCTTTCGCTAGGTGCCAAACTACAGCACAACCTGGTAACAAGCCTTACCATCTTAAAACGCTAGTCAAGTAGGGAGAATCATTCAGGTGTTCCCATTCAGAAACAAAACACATTTTAAAATGGAAACTTGTACAAGTCTGCTCCCAGACTCAGCCACAGATTTCAACATTCTATGTCTGTCATAAGAAAAATCTCTCTAACACTCAGACCTTCCGCTTTTTAACAGCTGGTTGGCCCAATAAATTATAGAACTATTCCATTATTTTTGAAAATCAAGCCTGATGACATTTAAGTCTGAATAAATAATTATTAATTAAAGTGTTTTAAATAAATAAAGTAAGTAAGTAAGTAGCTGATTGCTCAGGGTGGTATTCAGCTTCTAAACCCTATCCATTTTAAAAATGTATATTAGTCAGATAAGTGCTATATAAACATCAATAATAACTAAAATGTTTTGTGGCCTATTTCTCACACAGAAAGCTTGTTTGCCCCAAACCCGGCCCCTGCCTACCCACCCTTGTCAAGGGAAAGACACCACTTGCGTGACATGGATTTTGAGTTCTCAGCTGCAGTGAAGAAATGCAAGAAACAATGCATAAAATGAGGGCATGTGCTATGAAAGCTGTTCCTTTCTTTTTATCTTTTTATTTTGTTAATTCCTGCAGAAACTCAAGGCACATTCTAAAAGCAAGCAGATGACAGAATGACACAAACTTACATCCAGCGAAGGCTCCGGCATATCAGATGTCCCCTGCCCACCAGCCTGACCTTCTAAGGCTGAGGAGGGGTTAAAGGCCAGGTCATTGTGTGGATGGTTGCTAGGAGCGGCCTGTGGCGGCTGCCGGGACGGCTGGGTAGGAGGACCGCTGTGATGTAATGGCTGCCCTGACTGGCTGCTGGGATGAGGTACGTGCAAACCTTGCTGCATGGAACTATGGGACTGATCAGTGCTGCCGGGATGAGGGATCTGCGGAGGAGGAAAGAAGCAGGAAAGGAAAAGTGAGGCTACATGGTACAAGGCTCAGAAATGGCAGGGGGAGGAAGTAAAATCTTTGTCACTCTAAATTACTTTATCATTAATGCAAAACTCATATTGCAAAATGCTAGGCTTGGACAGGCGTTTGCTGCCAGGGGGAAAATAATGTGCAGGATCGTGAGCCCTCAGAATTTAGGAGGTGTCAGTAAAAATAAATAAATGCACGGGATAAAAGGTAGCTTGGTAGGGGACCAAAATTCTCTTTATCCAGATTCTGCCTTGAAATTGTTAGGATGGTGGAAAAGATGGAAGTATACATTTACTTTCACAACACAGATCTTAATCATCTGGGAGGAGAATGGCTTTCTGCACATTTCTTTTGAGTGGGCAAACTTAATCAGTTCTGCTGTGGTTTTCACTTAGTCACATCTTCTGGGCAAAAAGGCATCCCCATCAAAGAAGCAGCTCTTGACAGATGTTTCCACAGCAAATTCACCTTAAGCCAATTAAGGTACAGAAACTGAAACATGGCATTTCATGTAGTTCTCATAAAAATAAAAATACCCTCCAGATATTGCTACTGGGCCACACACAGAGATTAATGAGCATGCATGTCTGTATCTAGTGAAACATGTGTGTTTGTTTCCTCCTTTTGTCCAGGCCTCCTTTTAATGCCAGAGCATGCCTTGCAAACTGACTTTAGCACCATGGAGAAAAATAAGTGCATGAATAGTTTTAAAGGATGTCCTCTACATTCAGCTGACATAAAGATGCAAAAAGATAGCATGAGCACAAAAACACAATGCAAATGAACAGGAAGTGCAAGAATTCTAGAACACAGTAGACATATTAATATAAAAGACACTTCTATAGTATGCAGTTAGTTAAATTTGGTTACAATAAAGTTGTTTTAAAACTATCAGAACACTCAAGTAGGCATTCTTATATTTTAAGTAACTGATCACTGCAGTCTATACTGCACCTATTTTGAGTTATCGTGGATGTGCCAGCAGAGGTTAAACTTCTAATTTCTTCTGGGAAGAAGTTATTCAGTTGTCTATCAAAGAGATATCACTGGTGGCATTTACTCATTTAAGGGACCCAACCACTTTCAAAGACTAGGTGCTAAGATGGACTACTTGCTTCTTCCAACAAATCAATAAATTGAAAAGTGTTGGAAGTACAATGCTAAAACTGAGATCTGCATCCTTAGAGCAGCATCCATGTGCTTTGATATACCATGCTTGGTGATAAAAAAGTGATACTAGGAAACAAACTCAAGTAGCAGGGTGGAAGTAGGTTTATATAATGCTGAAACTCAGTGCTTCACCAAATTATTTATTTTTAACAAAAACATAACCATATGAGAGTATTAGCTACATACAAATACATTGGCCAGTTTAGCATCAGTTCTTTTCTTCCTTACAGGTGAATGCTGCAAAACTGAAGACTTCCATGCCATCAGGTGTGAGAGAAGGCAGCGCGTGCTTATGCTATTCCAAGAAGCCAGCTCCTGGTGAGCCAATTTTTTGCTCTCTACTTTCTAAAGGGATTTAAAAGAGCACAGAGGCAAATAGCCCCATTGCACATGCAGACATCTCTAAGACAGCAACATTTAATTTGCCAGTTTCGTTTGGGGTATATAGTACCCTGGTCTGCAACTAATCCTGTCAAAGGGCCACAACTGCATGGGTGGGAAGATGCAGGGGATCATGCCTTCCCTACAAATGACCTGCTGTTTTGTTTTCGTTTTAATCTCCCTCTTTTCCCTCTCCATCAATATGTAAAGCAGGAAGTTGAGGGGGAGAGGCTGTGAGAGATGGAAAAGTTAAGTAGACAGTTTCCATGCTCCCTTCTGCAATCACCTGCCCTTTTGATTTCCTTATGTGGTTGTGCCAAAGGAGCAGGCTCATAAATTGGCCTTCCCTCTATACTTGGAGGGGGAGTTCAACGGACCTATAGCTTTTCCTTCATGCCTCCCTCTGCCTCTCACAAGTCAAAAGAGAAGGGTGATAGCCGTGGGACCTCACATCAGTACAGAGAGAGGGAAGAATACAAAAAGTATATGCTATCATTTGAGAAGGCACACATGGGCCAATACCCCATATTACAGTACACTCCAAAATGGCCTGCTATTTAGATCCTTTCCTTCCCAGCCAAGGCTGGAAACTGAGGAATCGGGTATCTGCCCTTGCAGAAGCAGGAAGATAAGACATTTCCTTTACTAATCCACCAGTACAGATGCTAATAGGCTGGGAAGTTTTTTAAATAAATAAATAAAAAACACTGGGTAAAGAACATTTTTGGAAGGGCAGAGTAGTAGCACTTCATATTTTTTTTCCTACTAGACCCCCAAGATATAACAATAAGAGCCAGGTGTAAAAGACATAGTCTGAATTAAACAGGATGCCTCTGAGATCTTTCTGGATCTAAGGTTTTGTTTTCAGGAAATTAACAGAAAGGATAGCTTTCTTCATTTTATTAGCCTGAAACAAGTAGAAGAAATGGGCTTGTTCTTGTTGAACGTTTGGGAGTGAGACATTCTTGCTGATCCAGTGCAGATTAGGCCTGGGTGATGTATCGCCCAGGACTGGTTTGAGGGCAGATCCTGGTAGCAGAGGGACTCAGGAGCGGTGGCGGTTTCCCCAAAGATACACCGCTGAGTGAAGCTGCTATCACAGTCTGCCCTCATACCGGCACAGAGGGAGAAGCAAGCTGCATCGGTGAGGCGTGATACAGCTTGGCTGAGGAGTGTGCCACTGCCCTTCCTTCAGCCAAGCAGTTTGATGGAGATCCTGACCCACCACTGGCTTGCACAAGGGGTGGGGGCTCCATTAAAGTGCTCCTGCTCACCAACTGAGGGAGCCCCATCCTTTTCCTGCTCACAGATGAGCAGGAAAAAGATGGAGCTCTCTCAGCTGGGTAACGGGTTGCTTTGCGTCCCCCAGCTGAAGAAGCCTAACGGAGCCTCCAGCTTGTGCAAGCTGGAGATGGGGGGGGGGCCGCTCCCTTAGACCTCTGTGCCAAGGCAGCAGGTCTGCACTTGCCTCGCCAGGGAGGGTGGGCTAGGTCTTTCCTCCCGGGGGAAGGCAGCCAGGCAGTGCAGAGGTTGCTGGGCCCAGCACTTGCTAGCCCTGCTCCACACGGCGCAGATAGAGTGGCTTGCACCCTGTGCCTTGAGGAGCGGTGCTGATGCTGTGAGGGAGGCAGCCTTGCAAACAGAGCCTGAGAGGTGTGCACTTGGCTGCAGCCACCTGGCTGATTCCCTCCACCCCAGTGCCAGGAGCAAGCTGTATTGGCCTCAGCTCCTGGCCAATGCAGTTGTTTCTCCCTCCGTTTCAATATTTTGATGTTGAAAAGCTGACATTGCCCAGCCCTGGTACAGATCACCAACAGATTTACCAGTAGGCAACTATCTACCCACTAGGGCTGGGCGATGTTGAAACAAGGTGCATCGGCCCCAGCTGGCGAGGCGCTGGGAGAAACTGCCTCAGCTCTCACGGTGGGAACTGAGGAGCGTCTTGTGGGCCGGGGACAATGCAGCTGGCCCCAGCCTGCTGCTTAGCTGGGGGGCGGAAAGCCCTGGCTTCCCAGCTGAGGGACCCCAACCTGGAAACTGCGCTTCCCTCAACAGGGAAGTTTAAAGGAGCATCAGAGCCCTTGCTCTGCCTGGCTGCCTTCAGGCAGTGCTCCTTTAAACTTCCCTGTTGAGGGGAGCACAGCCGTGCATCCCTCAGTAGAAGAGTGTGGTGGAGCCTGCACCTCCCTAGCTGAGCAGCCCTGATCCAGCTCTGTGCAAGCAGGAACTGGGTTGGAGATCTCTCAGCTGGGAAGCGGGAGCACTTTAATGGAGCCCAGCAGCGGCGGCTTCTACAAGCCACCAGCAGGTTGGGGACTCTGTAAAACTGCTTGGCTGAGGCAAGGGCAGCAGCACACACCTCAGCCAAGCAGTTCAAAGAAGTGGAGGGAGGAACAAGCTATATTGGCACCTCAGCCAGGCAGCTTGTTTCAATCTCTGCTGTTATGAGGGGCAGACCATGGTGACGGTTTCACTCAGCGGTATATCACTGAGGAAACCACTGCCGCTTGAGTCTCTCTGCCTCCAGCGCCGGCAGCTTGTTTCTCCCTCAGCCGGGTGCTGGAGGCAGAGGGACTCTGTGGTGGTTTCACCAGCGATACACAGCTGAGTGAAACCGTCATCGCGGTCTGCCCCTCATACCGGTCCTGGGCGATATATCACCCAGGCCTACTACCCACTCCTGTTCTAGGCAGCGTAGGGCTCCTTTGTGTGACTCACAATCCCAAAATTTAGGAAGGCCTGATATTTATGTAGAACAGATGCTTAAGCGAAAACAGCTTATTTTTATATTACCTTGTATCTTGACATTACAGTAAACATTTAAAATGCTTGTTACTGGCAGATGTAGTTAAAGTGCAGGTGATTCTCAAAACAAGGTTTCTTCAGAAATCCGTGACTGGTTAATTTATTACTGACTGATTTATCATTTCATGTTTTAAAATTATGCCATTGTTCTTTATGCTAGTGTAGTAGTTTTGCTTTTAATAGCTGTCAGCTACTTTGAAGACTTGGCTGGGCATAATTTTTAAAAAATAATTCATTATTTCACAAAGAAGAAACTGAGAAATTATATTACTTACAGGGTCCTGCATGGGGTGACTTAGAGGTTTGTCAAGAGCTGCCATGTTACTCGGCATGTCTGGAGGGTGTGACAGCTGAGGAGGCCCATGCATGAAGTCATTCATAGAAGTTCCACCAGGATTCCCGTGTGGAAAATCAAAATTGCTGTGACCTTGGTAACTGTTACCTAGACAGCAGAAAGAGAGGGAGAGTTACTTTAAAAGAGTACTTCAAATACACACCTTTACCCAAACACACAATGTGATCGTTGTACAAAAATAAGAGATAAGAGCTCTTTATATAGGAGGTAACATTACTGCCTCTTCATAGTCTAATATGTATTCTGACACACACACACACATTATATAAGGAAAATATATAATAAATAAACCGTTAGCTTGTAATGTGACTGCTCGCCTAACAATGATTTCTATGGAATACAGTGGTACCTCATTTTAAGTACTTAATTCGTTCCGGAGGTCCGTTCTTAACCTGAAACTGTTCTTAACCTGAAGCACCACTTTAGCTAATGGAGCCTCCTGCTGCCGCCGTGTCACCGGAGCACGATTTCTGTTCTCATCCTGAAGCAAAGTTCTTAACTATTTCTGGGTTAGTGGAGTCTGTAACCTGAAGCGTATGTAACCTGAAGCGTATGTAACCTGAGGCACCACTGTACATTGTGTTCAAAAAGTGGAACCAGCATGTGTCAGTTAAAAAAAAAAAAGTTTCAAAGGCCGCTAATCTAATAAAAATGAAAATATAAGGAAAAATGGGATGGAGAAAGAGATGCAGACAAAAACATAAACCCCACATTTAACACACACTGAGGTATATTCAGCAGTGTCTTTATCCCCTCTCCCCTTGTTACTACTCCTGACCTGGCCAACTGTCCCTCAAACCTATGCTAAAGGTCTGGGTCTTTTTTCTTTATTGCATTAGTCCTTGAGCATCTCAGTTAAATCTCTTAACTGCAATGGCAGCCCTTGTGGTTTAAATGCTGTGAACTAGGAACAGAACTAAAACTGCTAAGTTATTTCACATAAGCCACTGAACAGGATCATGTTGAGCTTTGAAATAATAGGGCAGCTTTGCAGCTTGCCCAGAGGGGATACAGTTTTGTCAACTGAAGAGCAGCAGCTTTACAACAGTCAAGCCAAAACAGAGTTTGATGGGACTTGAAGCATCTGCATCATTTGCTTTCCGGCACAAGCTCAATTTGAGGAGAAATTTAATCTCAGAGGAACAGAAGTCATTAGCTGTGTAAGACTATTTCTTGGGGAAGCGGAGGCTTTGATCTGTCATGTAAATACAGCAGAGCCTTGCTAATTCTCACTTTGCTAATCTGCTAAGGCTGCCATCCCTTGCATGCTGACTCGGGGGTGCACCCCACTGAACGCAGTGGGATTGGCTTTAAGAAATATACATATGATCATGTTGCATGTCTTGCAGAGCTTAGCAGCCCCCACCCCCCTACCTTTCGCAGCACTGATTTAAGAGCAGGAAGCTCTTGTTACATGTCTCTTATGTACACATCACATTTTCTATAAGTTGTAACGCGGTATGCCGAAATGTGAAGGTTAATAATTAAGTCTAAATCACCCGTGTGAAACTTGTTGATTAAAACCTTGCTCCGTGATGCCTCTCCGTGGGGACCAAAGATCAGCAGGTAGAAAGGAAGGATGGCAATTTTGCTTAAACCCTGTCACTAAGCTTTTTTTGAAAAAAAAGTATTTGTATTGATTTTTACTAAATATGCAAAAAATCATTACTGGAATTGTAAAGGCACACATTTCTTTAAATCATCTAGAACAATCAGACAACAAAAAAGGAAGAAAAATAAAGAAAAACACGCTCCCATTTCATACCATCTATTTTGCTGCATATACATCAACTGTCATCAACCTAGTGCCCTCCTGGCATTTTGGGCTACAGCACTGATCAGCCCCAACCAGCATGACCAATGGTCAGGAGCGATGAGCGCTGTAGTTTGAAACACCTGAAGGGCACCAGGTTAGTATGTATGTGCTTCATAAACCAGCAGATAAGCATCTTCTGCACTTCTCTGCATGCCGGCACCACTGTAGAATCCTTTAAAAAATTGCATCTGATGCTTGCTTCTTTTGTGACACATGGAAGTTCTCAAATAGCTCTATCTCCCCTCTCCCCACAGCAACATCAAGCCATTTTTCTCTTTGCTGTGTAATCTCCCTTCCAAACCATAAACAGAACAGCTGTGATCCTTGTCACTCAATTTAAGGACCGCCTACTGTTCTACCAATAGGATGCTTCACCAACCTGTTTCAGATCAACTGCCTGGAAGAGGAAGATATGCTCACAACTGCTTCTGAGGTGGGCAGTAGATGGTTAGTGGCAGATACTGTTTGATAGATGCAAACACACATACTCAAAACGTTTAAACCCACCTTGGTTACTGTATTCATTGGAATTGTTGCTGCCGGGTGGAGGTGGGATTGAGGGGTAAGGTGATGGGCCTGGACCCAAAGCTGCAATCATCTCCATCACATTAGGCATGATCATCTGGCTGGGACTCATGGTTTTAAACCTCTTGGAAGGCATGCCGTCTGGATCATCTTTGATGTGAATGTCTGACTTGATTGGGACAGGCCTCCAGCTGCACGTTGGGTCAATTGTGACTTCCTCAAACTCTGAGCTATAAAATAAAAGAGGCGCTCCACACTACTGTGTCTCCTTGATACTGTACACACACACACACACACACACACACACACACACACACACACACACCCAAGTAGAAGTTGCCATTCTTAAATTAGGCCCACAAACCCATTATCTGAAAAGCTCTGCTTGGATGGTTCTGAACCAACAAGCATGTCTGTTTACTCAGACAAATCCACAGCAGCATAAGCTCCTTTGTATAGCCTTGCAAAACTAGCTACGCTTTTCTCGGAACAAACATACTTTCATCTGCACGCCACTTCTCTCATTGGCCACTTAATAGGACTGTCATTGATGGGGTGAGGTTGTTAACAGCAGGTTAAATACAAAGTCGCTTTACTGGGCCAAGCAGGCAACAGATGTGCCGCAAGTATAACCCACGGTAGAACAGAATCAAAAACAAAGGGATTGCACATTTTCCAATGGTAAAGTTGCACTTACTTTTGTATAGCGTTCAAAATGCCCCACATATACTGGTCAACCTCCAGGCCCTCCAGCAGAGCTGTTTTACTGGAAGAGAAGATGGCACATTTATCTACAAACATGGGCACACACATGTTCATGACACTCTGTAGAACATATCTAAAAGTCCGTCCTCTGCCCTGAAGAACTTACAAGTAATATTTTTTTCTAATGTTCATAATCTGAATTTAGATTGTATTTGCATGGAGTTCATTTTGGTGTGGACTATGAAGGGGTTTAATCAGTAATTCTCAAACAACATCACTTGAGGTCTGTAGAGTGTGTGCACTTGTGAAATTCTAAGGAGGGATTGGTGTCTGAGACAGGTGGGATCTTTTCCCAATCAAAGCAGCAGGAGACTGAATGTTCCTGGTAGTGGGCCTTACTAATTCATGTTCGATTTGTAGAAAACCATCTAATCACAGCTTCAGATTTTGCAGAAAGGGACAGTCTTAGGTTAAGATAGAGACTGAAAACATCTTCAGAGAACCTTTCCCATATCAGCATGCTGCTATGGAATCCTTGTACATCATAAAGGGTTCCGCAGAATATGTAATAGCACACAATTCACACAGGCATTGGCCAGGGCTGTTTGATCTCATGGTATGAGCTGAAACAGTGCCCTAAAACACTTTCAACTCTACATTTTCTTTTCCAGTTAAGAGCAAAAACGCAGAATTTGTGTAGTAGTGGTTGGTTTTCTTTTAAACACTACTGTACATTTTGCATCCTCAATAATTTCCAGCCATTCCCCCCACACAAGGATTTCCAAGGAAAAGCCTTTATGCATTCCAAACCATTTGCTCTTCAAATGTCAAATGGGTCATCTCTCGTAAAAAAGAAAATACACACCCTGAATTTTTAAAGTGGCCTCTCCTATTACTCTCTACGTTTTCATGCATCTTATTCAATCATCTCTTATTCTTCCTCCTCTTAAAACATATAATCTCAGTGGTTGGAATTTTTTTTTTTTTTTAAATTCTCACTGCAACTTATATTGAATAGCCACACTTACTTGCATACAGGACACCTCCACGTCCCTCGTTCACAGTTCAGCTGCAAGTAGGATTCCAGATCAAAGCACTGTAGAACAAGAAGTCAGTGATATTAGCTACACAACTCTACTTTCAAATTGACTACTACTAATAATAAATTTCAAGTTCCTTGAGAATTAATAACAAACACACTAAGGAGTGAACAAAGAGGACTCATTGGAATTCATGTTCATGCTAAATTTATACTGTTCTGAGGATTACTTTGAATTTGTGATCGACCAGGAAAGAGAAGCCCACACCACCCATGTATGGTGCTCCATTAGGGGCTTGATAGTTCTCCATATTTTGCTGGGGTTTGCTGCGTGCTGTCAAGTGCTTGGCAGGCCACAGTGCACATTCAGCTGTCACAAGATGTGCAGGCCTGCATCAACAGGACAGAAGAAGGCATTCACCTGTACATGTTTGCAGTCGTGGCCTCTTGCCGGAAGCTGGATCCGCCGGAATGTGATCGGACACTTCAGGGACACTTTGATAGCTGTCTGCTCCACTCCGTCCTCACCGTTAAGAGTTGCATTGCCAGAGGAGGCTGCCACGCTGCTAAAATTCCTCTTGACTTTTCAAGAAAGATGGCACAAGGGGGTGAGAATACAATAAATATGGGGCACCATCTTAACATTGCTGCATGAATTCTGTGCCCCGTATAAAATTCCCGAGACAGAATTGAGTTTCAGCCCTACATTTAGCTCATTCTATGAGCATAAGCAGAGAAGATATCACTTTACTCACTTTTAGTGATACAGTGCTCGGCTGGAAGGAGGCGTTTCTTTAGTAAGCCCTGAAGTACAGAGCGCACTGATGGCCGGTGTACTAACTGCAATACGAACAAATGTGACTGTGGGGGGAAAGCAAAGAGTCAAAATTAATTCATCTGTGTGGGGTACATCTGCCATTAAACA
Source organism: Podarcis filfolensis (assembly GCF_964270895.1). NCBI lineage: Eukaryota > Metazoa > Chordata > Lepidosauria > Squamata > Lacertidae > Podarcis > Podarcis filfolensis. The sequence continues at coordinate 80,424,462 of NC_139608.1, forward strand.
AATCAGAGATCCTGGCTTTGGGTACTATATTTCATGATGGAGAGGCAGCTACACAGAAAGGCACAGCTCCTACCTTTAGGAATCCTTCCACCCATTAAGATCATTAGGGAAAGCGCAGTGGTTCAAGTTCACCCCAAGAGATGCACTCCACTGTCTCTCGAGACGCCAACACCACCTCCCACCAGCCCCAGTAAATGTGGCCATTGACCAGGGATGATGAGAGTGCAGTTTAGCAACATCTGAAGGGCCTTTCCTACTAGGGATCTGATGGAACACTGCATCACACTAAAAGCAACAGCACATTTCTTTTTATACAGCCAAACCACAGAGTCAGCAGCCGCAGCAGGCCTGGTGTACTTACACAACAGCATGCTGTGACGGTAATTTGAATGGTGTTTCTTCCTGGCTGACAGACGTGCTTTAGATGCAGCGGTTTATGCGATGTCTTGTTGTCGCCACGTTCAATGGTAAGTGGAGTTGCGTTGACGCTGACCTGGACTGATGCTGGCCAGTTGGTGTTCATCTGTCTGTCTTCATGGTGATAGCACTTGAACTGTAACTCCAAGTCTGACCTGTTATGCAAGGCGTATGTTTCGGTTGGCATAAGCAACTGCTTTTCACACAACTGGGGCAAATGTCAATTTCCCCTTGTTTCTGAAAGCCGTGGATACATTTTTCTGCCCCCTTAATTTTGTTTTGTGCAACATGATACTGTTTTAAATTATTTGACAAATAAGCACATGATACACATCTTGTATGGGCTGGTTATTTACATAAGGAAGAGTGTGGTGTTATATATTTTGAGAGTAGTAATAATATTGATACTTTACAGTTCAATACGACTTTTCATATAGTTGACCTCAAAGTGCTTTACGCAAAGGTGGGCTTCTAAGCAGCAGAGAGGGGGAAAGGTGCGGTCAGGAAGGTCCTCAAGAATTAGGATTTAGAAATGAGAAAGTAAAATATGTTACCATAATCAAAGAGTAAATAGACAGTCTCATCCTGCCTAAATCACATTCCCTTCTGTTCACCAGAAAGCAACACTAGAAAGGTGACCAGCAGAAAACAATTGACCCAAAAGTAAACACCATGCAGCAAGCACAAGCAGCAATCCTTTCCTGGTTGCCAGTTCAGTGTTTATTGCGAAGAAACACAGGCATTTAAATATGTGTGGTCCAATCACATTTGATAGGTCCACAGGTGTTTTTGTCATTTAAACTTGGGTACATCTTCTGCCTGGGTAAAAAAGCTACATTGTGAATGAGCCCTGAAATGCCACTAAACATGAGTTTGCGTAAGGTACAAGGGCTCATGGCATTCTCTCACTCTGCTTTAGAAACAGGTAAGAAAAACATAGGAAGGTTAAAGATGAACTGAGATTTCATTTTCTCCTAATGTGCTGAAGCATCCAGAAAGAACCAGGATTACCTGTTGAAAGCTGAAAAGGAGAGCTGAAGAATTTGAAAGATGGCAGACCAAGACAGCAGAGTCTAGAGCTCTGTGATTCCCAAATTCTGGCACAGCCAGGAGGCCTTTGGAAGCTTTTGCTTTCTGCTGCTCTTAAATGCAGCTTGTTGCAACCAAACTGGGGCTTGTGGTACTGAAACAAGCCAGCTTAATAACCTGGTTTGAACAAAATGATAAGCTGCACTTAAAGGAATCAGAAAGGAGAAGTTTCTGAAGTCCTCCTGGTTACACCTGATGGGATGAGGGAGATTGTGAGCCAAACACCTACTGTGACTTGTGCAGAAGCACAACCGATCAGTGTTGGTTTTGGATCCATGCTAGTGGCTACGAGCCGCTACAAGGCCAGCTGCAGCTCTGGCCCATCTGCACCTTCATCAAGGGTTGTCCTCCTCCCCCCTTGGCTGCCACACAGTGGTGACAGTGTGTCCTGCATGCATTGCCAGTGGGCCCCATCATACATTTGGCTCCCCAGAGAACATATGTTTGGCAAGCATAACAAATCCATAGTCCCCTGAAAGGCTGGGCTGGAGAGCCAAAGGTGTATTGGGTTGGGGGTTTTCCACAAGAGCAAATTCCAAACAGATCTCAGCCATATGGTACTTGTATAAACATAAGAAAAGCAACTTGAAGTAGGGAACCAGGAAGTATTGGTTTTTTTGATATGTTTATGGAAATATAATGGGTGGAATGTTGTTTAGTTAGCTGGCTAGAATGGGACCTTTGAGTGAAGGGCAGGCTATAAATAACTGAATTAAATATATGTTGTTATTTATTAAACGTTTTAACAGTATTTGGCATACTTATAAATTATATCTACTGGACTGTTTTTGTCTTACCATTGTGAGCTGCTTTGAGTATTGCTGTGTATGGTAAAGTGACCAAATAAAGCACAACAAACAAAACAATAATAAACATAATAAAGACAGTCTCAGCTACGGTTTCATGTCACTGTATCTCTTGCCACTATGACAGCTGGTGTGTAATTATGGAACAGCCTCTCCATGGAGGCTTACGAGGCAACACTGCTGCAGCTTGTGCTGGAAGCTAAGACCATCTTATTTTCCCAGACTTTTTATTTTTGAGAGCCAAATTTTGATAAGACTGGTGTAACGGTGCTGTGCTATATTTTTAGGCTATTATCCAGGGGTGGTGTTTTTTCCCGTTTTGTTAAAAGGCTTTGAGGTGTCCCTCCTCCCCAAGGTATGTATGTCATTAATACTTCATGTGTATCCAAAACAAATCTGGTTGCCACAAAGTGTGGAGCTACTCTAAGACACTCAAAATCCTAACGCTTGGGTTCCTGGTCTGCCAATCTTAGTTATTGTGCTGCTATTATGGTGGCTGTTAATATATGTGCAATATTAAGATTAAAGCAATAAAATTGTTTCCATGGTGTTCTGTGCTGCCTGGATAACTTGTGCAAGCTAAGAAGATGGATGTGTGTGTGCTCTCTCTCTGAACAATAGATGAGTGAACCACCACCGTCAACTTAAATTCTTAATTTTTTATGTCCTCACAAGAGAATTAAACACAATTTTATATTGGCATAAATTATTTCCAAGAGAAAAGTTGCACGATGCATAAAGTCATAATAAAATCCTGCTGCTATAGCAGAAACAGCTAGAAGCCAAATACTTCAATTTTAGGAAACATCTCCACCAATCTTCTTTCACCTGTTCTCAGCAAAGGGAGATAGCCAGGACTTGTCTTAAAGGTTGTATTGTTGTCTGTTAGATTTCTGAAGGAGGTGTGTACATGCTTCCGAACCACTGATTTAATGCAGTCTGGATGTCAGAATGTGACCCTACTTCCCAAGGCAAAATAGGTTACAGCCTCCCCACCCAGCCACCAAAGGAAGAGAGCATCTCGCCTGCTCTTTTGTACTCAAGCCTTCAAGGTCTGCCCCGCACCACTTCACAAACCTACCTCCACATTAGCGTCTGATGCACCGTGGGCCGTAGGTGAAAGACATGGTTGCTGACCGCCAAATTGTGTTCCAGCCGGAAGGGCTCTAATACGACCCCGTCTCTCACAGGGAACGTCAAGCGCAGTTCATCGTTATGGTTGGCTGGGATCGAAGAGGGAGAGAAAGCGTGAACTTTCCCTTTAGCATCTGCAGTGCGATAACAACGCATATATTTATACTGGACAATATGACACGGCTCACTGATCTTTTGCTGGGCTGATCTTACGGCCTATTCTGGAATTACCCTTCCACGCACATGCATGCAGTGAGACTGGGCTCACCCGCACCAGCCTTGCCCTTCTTGACTCCTCTCACCATGCCTATAATGCAATGCTCAAGTTGGGAGTTCTGTGTTTATTTGAGAATCTGCTATATCTGACTTTACCCATCCTTTGCTAATAACTGCAAACCTGCCCCCCGCCCCCCGCTTTCATCATCAGAATAATCCTGTTATATTCCCTCTGCTCCACTGCCCAGAGCAACCCTGTGGGGAAGGTTAGACTGGGACACTATGACTGGCCAAAAGTCACCCAGTGAACACTGAGACTCACTGGTTTCCCCAGCCGTAGTTCTTATCTATTACACCATGCAGGCTCTCAGTCACTTCCCTGCCTTGAGATACAGAACTTGCTTTTGTATAGGGCAGCGAAGAATGTTTACAGGTTTGAGCTCACTGTGCACAGGAATGGGGAAGAAAGAAGTAATGTCCTAGTGACTCCGAGGATGAGCAGCTTGTTGCCCCTGGGCCTCAGAGAATTTTATCACAGTCCCACAGGTTTTGGCTTCGAACCCCAAGATCTTCTGCTTTCATGTTAAATGATAAATCTAGTTTTCCAGCCCATATGACTACAGTGGTACCTCTAGTTGCGTTCCGCTCTTGATACGGACTTTCAGCTTACAAACGCAACTACGTGCGCATGCGCAGAAGTGCTCGATCGCGCAGCGCACATGTGCAGAAGAGGCACTCTAGTTGCGGACTTTTCGGGGTACGAACGGCACCCCGAAATGGATTAAGTCCGCAACTTGAGGTACCACTGTATAGAGATTTGTAAATATGCAGCAACAGTCAAACTCTTAGGTAACAAATACCGCGAGAATACAAATGAAAATAGTGTTTTAAGAGGCTCTTTGGACGTTACATTCCTTCAGGATTGTCGCTTGGCAGAGTGGCTTGCACCTTGCAGCCAAACAGCCAAGATCCTACAGTTACTTGAATACGGGATCCCCCAAGGTCAGGGGAGATCCTGCATTGGCACAACTGTGGGACTGCCTAGTGTGGCTGTGTACGTCTTCTTATAGTGGCAGGAGTGAGAGAGAGCACTTGAGAACCTGGCCTAGTATCACCCAAGGAGACTTTAAATAAGGCAAATAAAGGAATATATTTATAAGGGGGGCGGAATCCACCCTCCATTTCCCATTGCTGTACACTGCAGATCTCTTCCTCCATTATGACAACTTCAGCCTGATTCTATCTACTTTTATCCAGAAATAAGTTCTACTGATTTTGATTAGACTTGCTTCCAGACAAGTATGCCAAAAACTGAAGCATTTATGTTTTCTTCTATTTAGTAAACCTTTCGTAAGGCTGCCGGTCACCCCATGTATCAATGGGCAATCAACATTTCTGTCTAGAAGGCAGCAAGCAGGCTGGTATTCACCGAGCAGTTTCTGTGACATGCAGTTTGTGGAAAGGAGAAAGCAGGGTTTCGGGAAAAACTTTGAGGAAGCTTCATTTTTTACTTACTTGGAGGTGGTGGTAAAGCATTGATATTTGGTTTAATGTCAGGTGGGAATGGCGGTTTGACATCTTGATTAGGGGACAGGTATGGAGGAATATTGCTCCCTGGAGTCATAGGTGGCGTGGGGTTTCCTGGAACAGGTGAGTGAGGGTAATTCGCCACAGGAACAGGCCTTGATGGCTGCAAAATGGTAATTGCAATTGAAAAGAGAAGAGAAGAAAATTATTGCAAATGCCCTACAGCAGTGGAATGTGAACTAAAACACCAGGTGATGCGAACATAGAAGTATTAACACAGCACGCAATGACACAGGGAAGGTCTGTACAACTCTTGATCCACCATGTTAAATGAAGCCCACCAGCCATATGTGGCAGCCAACCAGGGACTTAATCAACACCCTATTTTGCTGCCTGCCTGGGATACTATAGTGCCTACATTTAAAATAGGAAGAAGCAACAGCTTCTGGCTGGCCACAATACAAAGCTGATGAGCGCACTTTGCTTGGTGGATTAAGCTATGCAAGCCTAACACAGGGAGATCTATAATTTGAGAACATTAGGACTTCTTGGCAGCTCTTGTCAAGCTGGGAAAGCTATTGCTCGAAATGTCACCGTAATCACACAATTACATTTTCTATAAGTAACAACCGCAAAACAGTTAAGAAGCGGGCCTCCAAAACGGTGAAAAACAGGAACACACTGAGGGGAAATAGAAATAGAAGTCTGGTGAGTGGAATTATAACCACAAAGTCCTGATAAGCTGAGGCAGAGTCTTGCAACAAAGCAAAGAAATGGAAACAGAAAAAAGTCGGCATTTTTAAAATGGAAGGAGATTCCGCTGTTCAAAGAGGGAAGGTGCTCACGAAGAAACTTGCAAGGAGGACTCTGAGGAAAGGATGGCAGCACTCAAGGGAATAACACACAAATGAGAACATAGAAGGTGGCAGCTGTTAAAATGGCAGACACCCACAGTCGAACAGAGGCAAAGGTAAGAAACTCATTGTCTCAGAAAGTACGTCCGTCAAACCCATCATAGAATCCAACGCAACAAAGCTATTACAGTCCAAAGAAGCATACCAACTGGGGAAAATGTCCTGAGGAGAGTGGGGAGCCAATAGACAAAGAACTGCTTCCAAGTGGGCAGGAAAACAAGCTGGTGGATTCCAGGAGAGCCAGCCCTCAGTTAATCTTTCCTGCCTTTGACCACAAGGTGGAGCCATACCCCTTGGTGATTACCTTCATTACCCAATGAGAGAAACTGCAGCCGCTGCCTCTCTCAAAGTTTAGTTACAAATTACTGCATACTTTGACCTTATTATGCTGTTTCCTCACTCCTGCCACCATCGTCCAGTGATGTGGGTGTGGAAACACATGCACTACACAAAACAAAGCTGGAAGGAAATAACTCCATATGGAGTGAATGTTTTATTGACTCCTTGCTCCTTATAACTTGTGGTTCCATGGTCAGTGGTCTCTCAGATTCTCATCTCAGTGGCTCAGCATTGTAAAAAGCTCAACAACTTAAACCCTAAACAAAGTTCAACAACTTCAATCCTAAATAAAAAAAGCTCAATAACTTCAATCCTAAAAAAGGTTAACAACTTTGGTTGGCCCTTCACTTCATCACATCTGGCCCTCTTTGAAAAATGTTTGGACACCACTGGTGTATGCTGACACCAGACAAGTGGTGGAAGGAAAACTGGTCTCCCCTAAGCCACAGTTAGTTGGATGGAAGCAATGCCTCTCAGGAGTCATCCTCGTACTCTTTTGCATGTTTTACACCTCACAAAGGGGAATGCTTTCGGCCAGGGGGTGCTAACCTGAGGCCTTGCAGATGTTGCAAGACAACAATTTGCACCATCCCTGACTAGAGAGGGGGAGAAATTCAGTTCAGTTCCCATTTAAAAGTGAAGTTTCCCAATTCACCCTTTCAGAAACAATGTCAGGACTGGAACAGGGGCATCCTTCAAAATTTGCATGCCTCTGAATTTTGAAATGCAGTTCTCCAGGCAAGTAATGTGTAGAAAAGTGCATATATCATGAGTCTGTATAACATACATGAATGCCTTATATTTGGGGAAATTGTTTTGGGAGTCCAGCAGCATCCAGAGAGAGGAAGGATGGTCAACGCTGCTTTACCCTCCAACATTCTGCATGAAAATAGGGACATTTGCATGGGGTGCTCGTATGTTCATGAGGAATGTTGATAGTAATTGCTGGTGGGGCAGAGACAACCAGTGGAGATGGAGGTCCTTTGGTAGCAAACCATCTGCTCATAATGGTCAATGAAGCACCAGAAGGAACTTGGAAGAACAGCATTGCAGTGCCCAGGAATTATCTTTGATTATCATGACTCCCAGACAGCTTTGATGCTCCATCATCCCATATACAGAACCATGTCATCCCATCCATCCACACTGTAGTACATGGCAGAGAGAAGTGGAGAAATGGTTCAACATCACTGGGCTGGTGCATTTTACACTATGGCTACTGTTGTCCTTACTGTTTTAGAAGTGTTATAAGACATGGAAACTTGACAGATAATTGTGATAGTATCACTCCATTTCTTAATCTCACAGATATACAAACAATGCTGGCAAATATACAGATAAGCAACAGTTGTTTTATGAAACTTGAGAAAAAGAGATACAAACTTAAGTCAACAGGAACTTACTACATTTCAGGGTGGTCCAGCTTTTCATACCAAGTAGGCCACAAGAGTACATGGACAGGGAAACCGCAGGCCACACACATACGCCCGGGGGGGGGGAGGGAACGAGGCAAAAATATGACCCTCCCCTCCAGCCCTTGCACTGACTTCCCAAAGCAAGGAAGGCGAGGCACCAGACTTTGGGAAGGAAACACCAGGCTCTTGCAGGGTCTTCTGCAGCCTGATTGTTTGGGTGTTATTCAACTAAGATTTACTCAGAGTAGGCCCATTTAAATTAATGGCCCTCAGTCGTGTTCATTCATTTCAGTGGGTCTAGTTTTAAGTAAAATCTAGTTGAATATAGCTCCAAATAGTCAACTATACTTATTTACAGATTTCAGAATGGAGCTTGTGAACTCCGATTAATTCCTAAGAGATGGAGATCAATGAAGGATCACTCTCACCTTGTAATACTGTCCCATGTTGACCGTTGGAGGAGGATATTGCCCTGTGTTTTGCTGGTTTGGCATCCTTTGTCCAGGGTAGTTGGGAGATGTCAGGGGTCTGGGAGGGTTGGGAGCTGGGTACTGACCAGGCTGGGATGGAAACTGGCTATTTGGTCCATACTGCTGGTTTCCATAGTTTGGCTATTGTGTAAAAAAGGGAAGGCAAATTAGAAAGTGCACCTCCAGCTGAATGCAACTGATCTCCCTATGTAGTAGAATCGACTTCAAACAAAAATGATCACAAGCAAATGGTTTGACTTCATTATACCTTGGCTGACACTTTCAAATGTTAGTGTGGTAATTAAAAACCTAAATTGTTTAATTGCCAGGCTCTGTTGAATATTAGCAAGTCCCATCAGCCCAATTGGAGTGCTCAGGCCAAGAAAGTGATGTTTCTGATGGTTTTAAGTGTAGGGCTTAAAAGAAACATTCATTTATAAAAATGGGATAAAATCCAGTCAAAGCGGAGCACTTTAAAGTCCAGTTTATGCCCAGAATACTGTAAAACTTCCTCAAATTTCTCTCACTGAATTCAATGGGACTTAAAAGTGCTTAACTGATGTGGACTGTTCCTATTATAAATGATGAGGCATAATTTACTCACCATCAATTATATATTTTACAGCACCACAAAAACACTGATTTTCAGGAAAGGCAGTATAAAGCACATATAAATCTTAATGGCAGTGCACAGTCTGGAGACCTAAAATATATAACCATATATATCGCTGTGGAGTTGTATGCCTCACAGAGTAAATGAAATTACCATCAACACACACCCAGCCATGTATTAAATTTCAGTGACTGGTGCATAAACCATGTGTGGGTTTTTTTGCAAATTATCTATCATCCATATAATGAAATACTACTACTACTAATAATAATAATATTTGTACGCTGCCCATCTAACTCTGGGTGGCTTCCAACATATATATATATAAACATAATAAAACATTACATGTTAAAAGGCCTCCCTATATAGGGCTGCCTTCAGATGTCTTCTAAAGGTTATGTAGTTACTCATCTCCTTGACCTCTGACGGGAGGGCGTTCCACAGGGGGTGGGTGCCACTACCGAGAAGGCCCTCTACCTGGTTCCCTGTAGCTTCACTTCTCACAGTGAGGGAATTGCCAGAAGGTCCTCAGTGCTGGATCTCAGTGTCCAAGCTGAATGACGGGGGTTGGCCACACTTCTTCAGAAACACATCATCTGTATAGCATGCATAAGAGCAGGAGAAGCCTCTGCTGCTACTCACCTCTCCTGGATACGGTCTCTTCATGGCCTGCATAGGCAAAGACTGGGGACGCGGGCCAGGGTAGGCTTGCTGTGGCATCCTTTGCCCGTGGTTGAAAGGATTCATTCCAGGCGGCCTGGGCTGGTTCATGCCCATAGGTGGCCCACTCATACTGGAAGGCGTCATGCCCGCTCCCATACTGGCAGGGTTCATGCTGCCTGGCATGGAAGCCGGGCCACGGGGGCCAGGCTGGTTCATGAACTGGCTGTTGTAAGCCTGAGTTGGACCCATCTGGAAAGAGGAACAAACCTTCAACAGAAGAAGAAAAAAGAATAAAATGCGACATGCATTTAAAATGGGAGGGGGAGCCAAGTTGAAGGGAGTCGGGGATATGTCGCATTTTAAAATCAGCAAATGGGGAGGGTGGTAGGTTCCTCCGCCTCTATTTCTGCTTGCGGCAGGTGTAACTGGAATTCTAAAAGTGACTAAAAAGTATGCAAAGGTTAGTAAGTTTCTCAGAGCCATGGGAACTCCATGTTGTGGCCTGCAGTATGTTGTATACTTCTACTTTTTGTTCTGTGGTACTTTAAAATAAACTCATAATAAGTGTAAGTTGTACACTTATTATGAGTTTTTTTTGAAGTACCACATAATAAAAAATAAAGGAATGCACCACTACCTACTATAGTTAGGTTTTTCAAAAGGGATAAAAAGTCATGAGGTACGTTTTGGGAGCAGAACCTGAGACATTCTGCATGCATAGCATGTTCTCTATCACTGAGCTTCCCCCATTCTTGGAGAATCACCCCCTCTTACTTTTCTCCATTTACTCCTACACTCTGCATCCTGTGGTTTAACCCATTGTCATCCCATAAGAGGACCCACACTCTTATTCCAACAATTGTGTTGCCCAAATCTGATTGATAGTCCTCCCTCAAGTCTCTTTCCATCTCCTTCAGAACCTCTTTATGCTTTTGCCTAATAGTCCTTCTGCATTGGCAGGTTTTCACAGCTCTCTGGATGTCATTGGCTTTGCTGCTCTGATGTCACAGAGCAACTCACCAGCTGAGTGTTTTAAAGGCTACACAATCTAAATTTTGAGGTACGTAAACAAAACTCTCTTAAACTGAATTGCTTCATCTAATGTAGTAAACCACTAACTTCCAAAGACTTCTTTGTCGGTGCACAACACTTGAATGGTCTCCAAGAAAAGACATTGAACCCTTCTATTCATGTATGTGTTTAGAGATGAAAGGGAAGAAATGCCACTGCTTCTCTTATAGGTCAGGTGGTTGTATTTTAGAACAAAGGGCTCAGGAGCAAAGGTCTAAGACTGGCTTACAGGGTGAAAAAAATCTCCAAGGTAAAGAAAACATAGCTCTGGTGCAAAACTTCAGGCCAGCCATCAAATGTATACAAGTGACTTTCTCTCTTGCTTAATCATAGAATCATAGAGTTGGAAGGGCCGCAGAGGATCATTTAGTTCAGCCCCCTGCAATGCTGGAATATGCAGCTGTCCCATACAGGGATCAAACCTGCAACATTGGCATTTTCAGCACCATGCTCTAATCTAGGTATGAACTTTTTATTTCTCAGGCCTCTCTTCAGGACCCTAAATGAGTCTAACACTTAAGATACAGATGGTGATGCTTTCTTTTCACTAGAAAGGGGAGCTTCATAGGTTTACAAGTATGTAAGTTCCTGGTGGTGAGCTAGGAAGCTGCAGAAAACATTGGGTTCAAAAAGTGGCTGAGCAACTAGAAGCTGGGTGTGTTAGCAGCAAAGATAGGCCATCTATAATAACCAACATATATATTCAGGAACATTTCTGCCCCTTTAATTCTTTGAGATATCTAGAGAGGGCTTTGCTTCAGACTCCTTCCTTTTGTGATGCAAAATCTTCAGAACACGGCTCTTTGTGGTAGCCTTATTTATAACTCTAAAACCAACATCCCAGAAACCCCTCTATGCCATCTCATTCCTAGAAGTCTGGTTGTTTCTCTTGGGTTTTAAAAGTTATGGTGCTTCTTACTGCTTTCTTTGGTTTTAATCTGTTACACATTTATTAATTATGGTTTTTCCTCTATTTGACTTTATAGTTCCAACTGTGACTGACAGTATATTTAACTTGTCAACCTTTTCCCCCAGAAAATTCTTAATGTATTTAATTCTTAATGTATTTAAGAATTAAAGAAAACGAAGGAGCATTTCCATCCAGCAATCACCTGCTTCTTGCACATGCAGTACATTCCAGAAAATAGGCCAAGTTTTTGTAACTTGAAGTTACCAATTATACCTAAAGCATAATAAAGGGGAAATGACTCTATGCATGATGGGAGTAGGCTGGTTCTCTTACCGGTCCATACTGATTCATTTCCTTGTTCTGTGTTTCCTGAAGGGCGGCAACTGTTGCTGTGGCAGTAGCTGTGGCTGTAGCTGCTGCTGCTGCAACTGCAGCAGCGGCGGCGGCAGCGGCTGGTTGAGTGAAATCAGCAGGCGGCCTGGTGTGGGGTGGGATCCCCATTCCTGCAGGATTATTAGGGCCTCCTGGGTAGCTAAAGGAGAGAAATGCAATTAAAAGGCATCAGTGTTCAAGCTTGCATTTGGGACTGTAACAGACACAATACGGGGAGGGGGGAAGATGTGCAGAATGAAAGTGAGATGCTACAGATATATACCAATATTTGATAATCCCTGTACAGAGTTTAGGGAATTCTGCAACTGCAGCATAACTCTGGATGCTTTCAAATAGAACGTTGCCCCCCACAGAATTGAGTCACTTTATACTTCTCTGCTGATTTCTTCTGCTACTTTAATTCTCACACCTCATTCTAGGTGGCAATCCTTTGCAAATTCCACTCTTCTCCCCTCCCAAGAGTATCCACTGCAAACGTACTATTTACATTCATGCTCAATTCCCAAACCCACCCCAGTCCCAGCTTTCTGATTGTTTTTGTTCCCTTTCATGAATTCTGTAACTCCCGTCCGCTGAGAACTTTTGCAGGGAATTGCTTTTATCTATTTGCATATTTTCTCAGAAATGTGGTGGCTCCAGAAAAATTCACCAAGCACCCCACAGCCACATCTTCAGGCAACCTGGAGGAAGGAGGGGCTTCCCCTCCTCAGTGGGGGCAATGACAGCACGTTGGGGTACTTGGTAGGTCTAGGTGTGCCAACATGGATTGATAACAACATAACTCTGCACAAACATAAATCAACAAGGCGTGCCTGAATTGTTTCTGAACAATGCAGATAAATATAACCACCTCAGACCAATGTTTTGTCAGATGAATTTTCTGTGGTGACAATTCGAACGCAAGCACGCTATTGCTGGGCCTCGGATTCAGTCACATTCAAAGATCATTCTCTCATGCAAAGCAGCAGTACTTGTATCCATCAATATCCTTCTCCTCCTAGCTTAGCAAAATGTTAATCATGGCTAAACTGTGGTTTGTGTCACAATTTCAGAGTTAATTAAAACTTTATTTTAGGTGTTTATTAGAGTTAATTGATTGACCTAAGTCATTTGCAAATCATTTCCTGCTACTGTGATTAATTTCCCTCTGAGTTTAGACAGCCTTTTCTTTTTAAAGCAACTATGTAGCTTTAGTAGGCATAGTTAACTGTAACCCCTTCAGACTTTTTGCGTAAGCAGAAAAAAAAATTTGACGGCATGATTATCCATTAACAGTACATTATACTGTTAAGGCTCCAGCTCCTATGTTTATGTCACCCTCTTCTATCACTGTTTTTTCCAAGAATGCCCTAAAGCTGAGACTGTGATTTTTGTTCCCTTATTGCAAAGGTGATGAACAATAAGAAAAGTGAAATTTCAGTAAGCTAACCATCTTATAACTATATATAGTTTAGGTTCAAAGACCCCGTAACTACATAACTTTCAGTAAGACAACCATTTTATAGCCATATTATAGAAGGACTATAATCTCTCTAGCATGTCAGATTTATGATAGTATGGGTCTCTTGGGGTCTGATCAGATTAAGAGACTGGAAGTGGCCCTCAGGTTTGCCTGTTCTTTTCCTCACCTTGGGATGATAAGTGAGCAACCAAACCAGAAATCACCAGACTTTATTTCCATATGCAGTCTCCATGTCCTTGTGAAACAGAATTTGATTGTTATTTCATAAGGCCAGGAAGATCCAATATTCAGATTAATGTGGTTGGTCCTCCCCACGTGAGGAGTAGGCAAGAGAAACATGTGACTCCCAATCTCAACATAGGCATGAAGTATCAGCTGAATAGGCTAACTGCCAAGAGGTTCCTCTGTATACATCTATATAAATATGGCATTCACTACTAAATGTGGGCTTTAAACAGGGCTGGGGAACCTGTGGCCCTCCATATTCCTGGACTACAACTCCCATCATCCCTGACAACTGTCCATGTCAGCTGGGGCTGATGGAGATCAGAGTCTCATAGTGTCTGGAGGGCGCTGGGTTCCCTATCCCTGACTTTAGGAATGGATCAGGCAAGCTCACAGAGAATCAATCCATTGGTGCCTATTAACTGTGAGAATTAAATGGATCCTCCATCTACAAAGGCGCTGTATCACCCAATTCTGGATGTTAGGGGAAGCAACAAGAAAAGCTCATTACCACCATGTCCTGTTTGTGCCCTTCCCAAAGGCATCCAACTGACAATTGCGGCGAAAAGAATGCTGGGTTGGATCTAGCAGGTGAGTTATTATTTGCATGTCTTATCGAGCAGAGGGAGCATGATGTGCCTCTTAGACATGTGTATGTGGTCCATGTGTTGTATGACAAAGGACCTTGTCATTTAAGCTGCTCCTGCTTCAAATGCATCCATTCATTGCCTACTTACATGCCTGAGAAGTGCCAAGTTCCAGTCTACACAAACCAGCCTTACCTTCCCCCAAAGCCTCCACTCCCTGGGTAGTTGGGCCGCCCATACATGCCCGGTTGTATGTACGGCTGATTGGAGCCTGCCTTGGCCGAGAACTGCTGTTGTTGCCCAGCAAACTGAGGTGAATTCATGCCAGGATTGCTGGTAGTCATCCCAGAAGCCATGGGATTTCCTCCTGGGTTCATAGGATTGTTAGCATTTGCCATAGGATTTCCCAGCACCTGGTTGAAAGAAGAAGAAGAAATGGAAGTGGCATCTGAACAGTTCTGACAGCTCTGATAGGAGCACTCATTCCGTTACAGGAGGTGTAACTCTGTGTCAGGTTGTATGCTTTTGTGCAGACAGTAGCAACTTCAATCTCTGGCAGATCCAGAGAAAGGATCTTTGGAGGGACCAGGGGTGGGGGTGGGGAGCCTGATATCTTGAAACACCGCTGTGGCTAGATGGACCAATGGCCTGACTCTGTCTAAGGCACCTTCCCTTATTGCTCACCCTTATTATCTCAGGTCCCTACCTACCCAGTGATCTTAGAGCATGGGCTATCTGGAGCCACGTAAGAGTCCCTAGAAGAGGGATGGCTAAATTCAGTCTTGGTGATTGCTTATTTTCTCCTCTAGAATCTCCATGGTCCACTAATGTGTTTTACATTTCCAAAGCAAGAATGCAAATTCAGGATCTCTCAAAGGTTAAATATATAATGAATTGGCATTAAGTGATCGCTGTTGCTTCAGAACGTAAGGAATGTGTTGCAGAATAAGATCAATCTGGCGAACCAGAGCAGCACATGGAAACGCTGTTTACCTTCCCGCCGGAGCAGTACCTATTTATCTACTTGCACTCTGACGTGCTTTCAGTGCAGCTTTAGTTTATTTTTAAATCCCATCAACCAGCAATTACTAGGTTATCCACTTGAAATCCCCTGGTGGACAGTAGTCTACCCTCTGCCCACACCTGCACTGAAAGATCCTAAGGCTACAGGACTAGTTGCCTTTGAGAGCATGGGTGTGCCTCGTTTTGCTGCCTGAGGTGAAACGGGAAGGGGCCACCCTGCCTTGCTGCTGCCTCCCTTACTGGGGTCACACAAAGCGATGACGATGGTCATGATCTCACAGAGTACATGAGATCTCACAAGATTTTGGTGGGATACTGCTGGAAGCTGTCCGAGGCAGCTGCCTCAGCTTCCCTTACGGGCAGGCAGGCCTTGTTTGAAAGCCAAATTTAGGCCCAGTAGAGATGGCTGGATCTGTCAATTTCAGTTTCACACAGTGCCAGTCACTTTGCAGTTTTCCTTTTTCTAATATATGCATCTTTGCAAGCAATTTTCCCATATAATGCATTTTCATTATGTTAAAGATGCACATCTCTGTGTGCCCGTCCTACAACGAATTGGAGCAGTGTGTCACAAGATTTGGAGAAGCACAAATGTTTTGTTTGGGACACGTGAACTTGGTAGGTTTAGTGCAAGCCAGACAATCCCCCCCAGCCTCCTAGGGCCCAGGAATTATTTTTTTCAGCCTCCAGCAGATCTGCCTTATCTGATCCAAAGAATGGTTACCGAGGAGAGAAGCCACAAACTGAAGCTTACCTGGCTCTGGGAGGTGTTAGTCACACCCCATACTGTAGTGACCACTGAAAGGGAGCCTGGTGGTTGGTTGGTGTTTTGCTGCCAAGGAACAGAATCATACGGGAAAGTCCCATCACTGCAAAAGAGAAAATGGGGAGGGGGGAGAAGAGATACACCTAGTATATAAAGTCATACTTTATAATTTAAAGGAGTGCTTGGGCTGGGTGGGAAGAGCAATCTTTTAATTTTCATTCCCCAGCCAATACACTAGCTTGGTGAACTGCCTGACAGTGATAACATTTACAAAGTTAATAGCTTCTGTTTGGTTGCAAGGAGAGCAATTGCTTTTGCATCAGCGAAGGGAAGAAATACGTTTGACAGTGAAGCACAAATGATTATGGAGGTGAATGGCAATGAAATTAGTTGAAGCATGAAGAGTTTCACTTTTGAAACTATGCTACCTGCAGAAGTGGCAAATGGCAATAAATTTGCGAAAGTGGATTTTTAGCAACTGAAGCAACACATGAAGCAAAGTGGATGCTTGGATACATTTGCTTTGCCAATGTCATTTATTTTTAAGCTCTTGAGCCACCATGGCTTTAGCTCCCTTGTCCCAGCTCAATCAGGTCTAGACTTCAGCTCTTTCTTCCTGCACTGGCTCACAGCAATCCTTTAAAGGAACGGCAATTGCTACATGAGCTAAAATTAGAATTCAGAGGGCATCCTCTCACACGTTGCATAAGCAGCACACCCAAAAACCCCTATTAAGTGTTCTATGAGAGCTACTGTGGTACACAGACTAAGAATCAGCTGTGAAACAGGAAATCTGCAATGAATTTAAAAAGTAAGGGTCTTCTCTCTTTTGGTCCATCATCCCAAATCATCAATCTGGGGATAACAACACTGACCTGCCTTACAGGGTTGTTGTACATATGCTGAGATAAAATATATTCAAAGCACTTTGGACATTCGAAAAGCGCTGCATAAAAGCTTTTATTACTATAAAACCCTGATGTAATAAAATTGCGTATTTTGTGACACATGATAGCCAGGATTATCTGCCCACCCCCACAATAAAATAAACTCATGCATACAACTAAATAGATCTACCATCCTTTTCTGTGAGCTTAGGTTGATATAGACATAAAGAACATACTCTAAAAAAATCCCCATGACCTTGCTATGTAGGTGATCAAATATGGTAGAAAACTCTACAAATGTCACAATCCATTTGCATCACAAGCAGGACCTAGATGTATGGTTGATTCCAATGCAGCTCAACAGAGCTTTCTGGAGCACCAAATCTACAGGCATGTGCACAGTCAATCTGATGGGATAATAAGGAGAACAGGAGGCCTGCACATGTCTCTCACCTCCCTCCTCTTGTATCATGCACAAAAGAGAGTTAGATGGTGGACATGAGAAGCCCAATATTCTCCTAACATCTCATCATGCTGCCTGTTCACACATAAATGGGAAAGGGAATCAGGGCTGTAGGATGCTATCTTGGGACCCTCCATGCACAAGTGCTGCACTTGCAGATGTGAACAGACCATGCCCGCAGGCACTATATCCACTTGTAAATGTATTATTATTTATTTACTGTATTCTCATACCTGCAACTTACAGCTTGGTCTTTGATGTGCGTCTGCTCTGCGTTAATTGGCATACATGCATATCATATTTTTAAACTTAAATAGGTGCAAGCCATTAACACAGGAATGTAAAATATAAAATTTCAAGCTTTCCAATATTTATAAATTAAATAACCTTTGAAGACAGGTATGAATGTGATGAATAAATACAGGGGTTATGGTACTGGGCAAAGTCAAGCTATCTTTTTGTTGAAGTACGATTCTGCTAACTTTGGTTGCTATGATTTCCAGTGCTGGAACACTTGAGGCTGTTTATTACAGATAATGGAAGCACTCCTACTCAAAATGTGTGTTACATAAAGCTTGGAAATGAGAGTGTACGTGTAATAATTAAAAACCAGCAGTTAGGTTTTCTTTGTACACGGCATGGGGATCCAAACATGCCAACAGCTCACAATCAAAATTGACCTAGCAGGTCCTACCTGTTGAAAATGAGCAATGGACAAAAATAAAAGTAACAATACAAATGGAATAAACAAACTGGATCTGAAACATCTTCTTAACCATGATACATAATTAAGAATGCAAATGTTTATTTTGAGGGCATCCCTTTGAAATGGATATTGTGCATGACTGGAGGGGATGCAATGGGAACAGAAACACAATTTAAAGGGTGTTTAGCTTCCTCCAAAACTTAAAAACAGGCTGACTTCTCAAGAGTAACAATGGGGGAAGTTTTAACATTAACTTTCCTTTGGAGGACAATGCTATTGTGGATAATTTTCTAACCTAAATAAGCATTAATACACTGGCTTTCAACTTGTGTAACCTGAAGTGGATTGTACCAATGGCATCATCACAATCCTCTCTCTCTCTCTTTTTTAAGAAAAAGGAAAGAAAGAGAAAACATAAATGTGGACTCCATGTTACAGATTGGGGCTTGAGATGAACAGAAAGGTTGAAGACAACCACTTTAATGCAACCTGAGACTTATAATAGGTGTTGCTATGATGAAGCTGTAACAGGAGACACCAAGGACTGAAAATAATCTGTTAGTCCGTCAACACTTTTATTTAGACCCTCGTTCTCAGACTAATTTTTACCTAGGGAATACTGCACACAACATGGAAATAGGTTGCACTGTGAATACGGAAACTTGCTACCTAGTAAAAGCTATCAAGTAAATGTGCCAAGAATCAGGATACTAGTTTTTGTACCACAGTGTGATTTTATGAAAACATTGTAGCAAAATCCTTCCATCAATAGCACAGTAAAGCACTAAAATCAAACAATTGAAGAAACTGCAAGATCAAGAACAAAGTATTTGCTTGCAGTCAGCTGGGACAATAGTTTTCCTCATCGTCTGGGACCATACGGTACAGCCAATTCACTTTTCAGCCTCCTAGCTGCTTCTCTACTGAAGGGGTGTCTTGGAAGAGGGAATCCTTTCCTTGCCAGCTACTTCTCCACTGCAATTCTCCCTGCTATTTTTTTCTCAGCTGGAGTGTCAGCATCATGTTTCAGTCATGTGTCTAGAACAGTGGTTTCCAATTAGCTAAGTTCTGTGCCCCCCTACTTTTGCAAATTTTGATACCTCTGTAGTAGCTTTCGTCATGTGAATGGTGCCACAGACCCCCTGCAGTCTGCGGACCACCAATTGGGAACCACTGGTCTAGAACATTGGCAAGGGGAGAAACAATGGAGCGGGGTGCAAGGGCAATGGAAGGGGGTGTTTGGGGGCATGGAAGCCCTACTTCCACACACAACTTTTGTCTCCCAACTCTGCTTTTTGAGAAGAGGCACCTAGGCTTTGGAAATTTAATTTGGCAGCATAATGTGTTCTATCAGTCTGAGTCTCTTAAGTGTCACTGCAACCGGTGTTTCCTTGATTCTTTTATAGAACACTCTAGTGTCTATATGCTTCACTGTAGGGTAATGCTTTCACGTATTCTGCAGTCCCTCTTCACAATGCCCACATTTACTGTGGTTCTGTTCTTTAATACCCCACTCCTGCAATTATCTGCTAGGCGGTTTGCTGGAGTCTCATGCTAACAAGATGCACTGCAGGTAAGCACAGCTCCTTACACCTCCCAAAATTAGCTAAGAAAACTCCAGTGGTCATGGGCTGGAACGTGGAATCAGGAGACCTGGGTTCAAATCCCTAGGCAACCCTAGACTCAGTGAATAGCCTTTCCCAGGTTTAGTTCTCTATGTGTATAGCATAAATAATGGTGACCCATCTCATCACAGAACTATTATGTGAAGATAAGTAAAATTTTTGTTTCTCCCCCTGGGGCTTAGTGAGAGGGCAAGACACAAGTCTCGATTATTAAACAACTACCCCACCCTATCTGAAATGTCCTTAGGACATTTCTGTCTGTCTTTGTGTACAGTCACTGTAACTGTTCCCTATTCACACTGGCACATCTTGTCTTTGAAAACACCTTTGATCCGAGAGCAGCTTTTTGCTCTGGTGCTGTTTACCCACATGCCCCACTGGTAATGCCAGTGAAGGAGTAAAGGCAACTTTTGGTGAGTTTCCTTAGGATTGAAACATGAAGCATGGATTTGGTGGTACAAAGGGAGCTATCAAAGGACAGAGCACTGCAGAGAACTGTTCCTGAAGCACTAAATGCAGGGAAAGAACCTGGGGATGAATAGCTATGGGTAAATCTATCTAAGTATATGAACTATCCCTTTCCGTGGCTGATCCACAGAGAACAAGGGAGTCTTTTACAGCCTATTTCAGAGCCTGGCTCTTTAGCGCAAGCTGTAGAGACTCACGCTTTCAGCTCTGGAGGTCCCCGTTTCAATCTCTGGGGTCTGTCAAGATGGCAGCCGTCACATATGCACCTATGAATCAGAAGGGAAAGTGTAGGTCCAGAATAAAAATTGAAAGCCCTAACAAAGCACATTGATTACCCTGTTTTGCATGTGGTCCTCACAATGATGTCATCTATGACCTGGGGCTAAGTTATGCTTATAGCTACTCCAGACAATGGGCAGGCAAGCACACACTCACTCACTCACTCACTCACTCTTGGCTTTCCTCACTTCATCCAACTTATTTTTGCTTTCAAACAGGAAAATTGCAGTATTATCTAATCAGCCTCCGTTACTTTACCACCAAAGAGGAAAAGGAGCACATTAGCAAATCACAAAGCTAGATAAATTGCTAATATTTTGTTACATACTCACTAACACAGAGAGAATAAGCTACAGTCTGATATGTATCTACACAATACAGGGGGCGTGGGGTGCTGTTCTGAAAATACCATATTCACATTGAGTTTTCCCCTGCAACATATAATATTCCTTATCCCATGTCATGGCATCATCATGTGCCCCTCCCTGCGTTTGACAGCAGCAGGGGCAGACTTTGGTAATATGGTGTCCTGAGCAAGGGCAAAATTTGGTGCCTTCCCCCCCAGTATTTATTATTTTCGCAGTAATTACTTTTGGTGCAGTTGCTTTTTAAATTGATCTTCTCAGTAGGTACTCGTATAAATGGTTGTTGCCATTTTGCGTGCCCTGTGCAGGGGAACATCCCGCACAACCCTAAATCCAGCGCTGCCAGCAGCAGCAGCCAATAGCATGGACTGGGAGTGAAGAAAGATATGGAATGCTGCAACCATGACACAAGGCCATCATTTCTACATGTTACAGGTATAAAGGGAGAATACTTGACATGGGGATACCTATCATCTTGCTCATACTAATACTTTTTTATTTATACCCTGGCCCATCTGGCTGGGTTTCCCCAGCCACTCTGGGCGGCTTCCAGAATATGTAGTTCTGCCCCAAGACACAAGGGAAACACTTTGAATGAAATATTGAGGTTGCTGTTTTAAACTGCAGACTATGTGAATTGATGCGCGAGGAATCTGACATTCCCAAAGACATCTGTGAAAAACAGTATTAATCTCAGAGTCACAACGCTGGACATTAACCACTTAGCAGCTCTGATGGGGAAACAAGTAATGCAGGTAGTAAAACAATTGGAGAGTAGAGTTAATCCGTAACTGTGAGGGCTGGTGCCAGAGACAGGCATGTGCTGGAGTGCAGAGCATTCTGAAAGGCCCAGTAAAGTGATTGTGCCATCGTTCTCACTCTGCCTGGTGGGCCAAGAAGACCGGAGGCTTTCTCAGAAGCAAAGTGAGAAACAGCACAGAGGACTAGAGTATATGTGAATGACAGACCAGTTGAGCATATAAGCATGAAAATCTGCCTAATATGGAGCTCATCTTGCCCAGTGTTGACTACTCATTGACAGCAGCTCCCCAGGGTTTCAGTAATGGGTTTCCCACAGCCTTGATACCTGATATCTGTAATTGGAAATGCCAGGGACTGAACCATGTGCAAGGCATGGGCTGCCTCAGGGAGCTACAGCCGCTGTCTCCGAAGTGAGAGCTTGATAGGGGGAAAGCAGGATGGGAGGTTAGGGGAGAGAGACAGAACTAGGGAAGGAGGCCAGGGGAAAGGTGGAGGACAAAGTGAGCACTAGAGTGGACCTGATCCCCATGCCAGGGATACCAGGTATAGCCAAAGAAGACACCAGCCACATCTCTCCCTTATGCGTCATATGCCACTGACTGAAACCAGTGTACTGTGACCAGACCAGCTACACTAGACTAGAGTGTTCAACAGGGACTTGACATAAAAAAAAATCATTCTAAAGAATTGAACTATAAGAAACCTGCCAATATGAGATAAAACTAACTAACTTTGAGGAGAGCCAGTGTGGTGTATTGCTTAGTGTGTTGAACTTTGACCCAAGAGACTTGGGTTCAAATCTATGATGAGCTGTGGGTGACTCACCTTTCCTTCGCCTAACTCCTCTCACAAGGTTGTTGTGAGCTTAAATACTGCCCTCATCCCTTTTGTGTCTAAATAAAATTTATATATTACTAGAAACGTCCCTTCCTCACCCTACTCAAATTCACTGAGCTCAGGTGAGGACCTTGGGGTGCTCTGTAATACATCCTGTTGCAAAGGGGTAAATGTAGAGTCCCTTCTGGAATTGGCTCCTTGCACTGCTCCTTTTATGCTGGAAAT
Organism: Podarcis filfolensis; assembly: GCF_964270895.1. NCBI lineage: Eukaryota > Metazoa > Chordata > Lepidosauria > Squamata > Lacertidae > Podarcis > Podarcis filfolensis. The sequence continues at coordinate 80,447,119 of NC_139608.1, forward strand.
CCTAATCAATGAGGCAGCTCCTTCTTACAGCTCCCAGGAAGGCAACATTACTGTAGGAACTAGCTGAATCCCTGACTCCTCCCAGGTTGCCTTGGGCTCCAGGCATTATTAGGGCAGCATGAAAAGCAGCAGCTTCCTTGCTGCCAGGAGAATGCCAGAACGGGGGCTTAGATGACAAGATGCTACAGAAGACATTTCTCTTGTCTCTGTACCAGTTGTGCAGAAGAGGAAACTTTGGCGCATGCAGCTTGACATGTCATACTACCGCTGCAGGACTGAGAAAAAATTGTACTTGTCAAGATTCCATCTTTTAAAAACCACTGAAAGCTTCAAAAGCTTGGTTCTTTATTGCTGTGTTTTTCAAACTGTGTTCTGGGGACCTCTAGAGTTCTTCAATGAGAAAAATCATGAAATGTGGGCAAGCTGCCCAAGACAACATCTTTATCACAACCCAATCCATCCCTGCCATGCAGAGCCACATGAGATTTTTTGGTAGCATGCTTCATTCAATGGGCCTCCCTAACAAAAATGGGCCTGGGCAATGCCCAGTGTTTCCCATCCTTTTTCTGACCGTGGCCCCCTTTCAACCTTGTTTCCTTCCTGTGCCCCCCATGGACATAGCCAAGGGGGGCAGGGTAGCTGTCCCCCAGTAAGTAAAAATTGATACAAATCTGAGGTTCTGCCCACCCCCCTAACAAAAATCCTGGCTGCACCCATGCCCCTGCCCTACTGGTAGAAAGGTAGCTATTTAAATGTTTTGTTTGTAAATAGAACATTTTATATATTTTTAAAAATAATTTATACAAAATACAATTACATAAAATGATAGGAACATAATGAAATATTGTTGAAGCAGAAAAACATAGAATCACAGAGCTGGAAGGAACCCCAAGGGTCAACTTTCTAGTGCAACCCCCTGCAATATAGGAAACTCAGCTAATGCATCCACGGCAGATGGCCATCCAACCTCTGCTTAGAAAGAAAGGAGAGTCCACAACCTCCCGAGGGAGATCCAACTTCCATGTATTATTAAAAGAAAAGGTATCCCTGACCGTTAGGTCCAGTCACGGACGACTCTGGGGTTGTGCGCTCATCTCGCTCTATAGGCTGAGGGAGCCTGCATTTGTCTGCAGACAGCTTCTGGGTCATGTGGCCAGCATGACTAAGCCACTTCTGGTGAACCAGAGCAGCACACGGAAACACTGTTTACCTTCCCGCCAGAGTGGTACCTATTTATCTACTTGCACTTGACGTGCTTTCAAACTGCTAGGTTGGCAGGAGCAGGGACCGAACAACGGGAGCTCACCCTGTCGCGGGGATTCGAACTGCTGACCTTTCGATCGGCAAGCCCTAGGCTCTGTGGTTATTTGACACAGAGGTGGAAATCTACAGATACAGTCCAAAAGGCACACAGGGAGTTCTGTATATATGAGAGAATTTTAAAAAGCAAGCGCTCCTCACTGACCTGGTGCAAAAAGATATTGTCATCCAGAGGAGCCCTGGCTGCCTAGATAAAACACTATAGTCCTCTACACCCTGACATGGGAGTAAAGCCCACTCAACTCAGTGTGGCTTTCTTCTGAGTAGACAGTTAGTTATTTACTAGATGCAAGTTAGCAGCACCAGACAGCCCCGCTCGGCTAAATGCTGGGGTCGATTTCACCCCGCACCTTGCAGAGCCTGGCCAATGCTGTCAATGGGCCCTGTGCCCCTTGGCAACGTCTGCCCAGCACTGGCGGCAGCAACAACCCACCACTTACCTGACTTGGGGGTTCTAGATCGCGGGCTCTACTGGTCAAAACAGGAGCCTCAGCTATCGCCCTCTTCTGCCAGAAACAAACCAGGACAGCTCCAAGAAAACTCACATGGCAAAAAGGAGCGCTAGGCCCTTACATGCTTGTGATTGGCCAAGTGGATAGCCATCCAATCAGGATTTAAATGATTCCCCCCCCTTTCACTTCTCACTTTTGTCTGTGACGCCCTAGTCTTGTGCTCTGCCACCCCTTTATGCATTTTTCACCAGTGGCTCCCTTGGGATATCCTGCCCCCCCCTTGAGGGCCATATGGCCCCCGTTTGGGAAACACTGCTTTAAAATATCCTTCAGAACCTTCAGGAAAATGTAGTCGTTCCTTTGTAGACGTATGGGGCTCTTCCGCATTCAAATGGTTAGGCAAAGTGTTATCTAAAGCAAGAAAGCCTGAAAACCACTCCTGCTGAATTGGACTGCCAATGGTAGAATTGGATACTCTTCTATCTTTTAAAAAAAGTCAGCAGACAAACCTCACAACCTGAGAGAAAAAGTAAGGTGACAGACTATGTTTGGAAGATTTATTATTATTATTATTTGTTATATTACCCTTCAGTTGGAAGAGCCCAATCCTGCTAGGAATTGCAATGAAGAAAAGTTTCTCAATATAGATTTAAGGGCACACTGACAGCAGCACTCAATAAACCACCCTCTCCCTTGTGTTCATCTCACTATTTACATATCTGAAAACTTCAGATTTTAAATGCTGCAGCCTTCAAACTTTCTCATCATTTACGGGTCATCTTGCACGTTTATAAAAAAGCAACATATACTGACTCTTCTGAAAAGCTCTTCATATACACCTCAAAAATGAACTGCAGTGAACTACAACATACCAGAAGCAAGCTAATTTAAATTTTTCTGCACCATTTAACTGTTCCTGCTACTAGTACATCATACATTCATTTTAAGAAAATCCAACTGTGCTCAAAAGTTTCAGAGAAAGAGTAAGCTGACTTCAGGAAAGAAATGATGGAATTATCTGTACACTGAAAGCAACTAAGAAACCAAACCTCTTTAACTGTGATGTATGGTAACCAGGTCAACAGATTTCTCATGATTGTGAGATTCGAATTGCACTTGACTTGCTCTCACTTACACATGCCTGAAACATGGACTTGACCCAGTACGCTGGAAAAGTCACCGGACATTAACCTTCCTGTTCACTAAAGAGAAACAGGTATATCTTAACCAAACCTGCCAGCCTCTTAAGATACTGCATGATGAGAACTGTGACTAAGGGCTCATCCACACTTGGCTTTGTTCTGCATTTCTAGCCACAGATCTGGGCTTTGCAGGTCTGTGTCAGAACACTTTTTATTTTTGTTTTGCCCTGGCGCATGGGTCTGTGCCTAGAGAGTGTGGGGTAAAAGATATGTGTGGATGTGCCCTTGTTGTGCCTTTGGGGCCCTGCCTGCTTTCTGAAGCGGAGAGTTCCAGGATGACAATTCCATGAGAATTCCATTGGTGAATTCCTTTTGACTATTCCTAGAGTCAGACTCTTACACTTGGAGGGGGGCAGTGAAGAATTTTCCTTTAGGCAGTGACTGAGGTGAGGAAGTTGTCTTCTACTGCACTGCAGCACATGGCTTCGTTCATTTGAACCAATGGTCCTGAGGTATTGGCCTTTTAAGTGCCATTCTGAAAGGCAATGGGACTGGTTCTAGCCCGCAGTGGGTTATCTGGGCATTTGCAGGGTCAGTCCGGGACATTTTGGTGCCCACACAGAGCATCTTGTGCAAGCCTTAACAAAACAAATGGAAAATGCTGAGGATAACTACTCTGTAGATTATACCTTCTGTTGCTCCAAGTCTGGCCCTCAAAATGGTGGCTTCACCTTGCCGCATGGCAAGATTGTATCTTCTGACTGCATTAATATATGGCACCAAGGAAAAGCAAAAACTTAACAACTCTGGAAGGACCAACCGAAAGTTACAAAGTAATGAGCTAGTAAGATGCTGTTGGTAAAGGGGATGCTGGAGGCACACCTGGCAATTCTTTGCAGATAAATGCAGTGAGTATTTGTGACAAGTGCAGAAGATTTCAAGTTGCTCCAGGGTATCCTGGGAGAAAGAACCTGTGCTTGCTGCACCGTATTACTGCAGTCACATATTGCACTGGAAACCCTCAAAAGGCCCTTTTAAAAAATGCACCTTTTTCTTCTCTCTCCTTCTTGTTCTTGCGAATATATTTTTTTAAAAGAAATATGTTATACTGTGCTTCTTTTTGGATTCCCCCCCTTATTGAATCAACATAGCTGCCTACATTTTTGCCTGCCTTGAATGAAATCTCTAACTTCAAAAGCTTGCCATTTCAAGGTTCAAGGTTTCTGCTCATCCTTGAGTTAGTGTGAGTGGAGTGGAAAAAACACGGCATGAGGGCATACATTGTGGTATAAGGCAATAAGAATAAGGACAATTTAGGATATCAATGGAATGAAAAGAGGAATTTCTTTTTTTTACTATGTGCAGGTGAGAGATATGCAAATAAAACTGTTTCTGTAAAACTCATTCACATGTCTCTTACATGTACTTTGTTTAATCTTCATCTAATAGAGACTTCTGTGTCCCAATCTGAATTAATTATTTCTCTAGCGTTCTTTTCCTAAAGCTGTTTACAACCCTTATCTCTGTTATCCTCCCAGCAACCTTCTGAGGTGAGACTAGGATGTAAGAGAGTGAGTTGTCAAAAGCCAAACACTATTCTGATGGACAGCTGGTGTGGTGTCGTGGGTACAATAACAGAGTTAGGCCAGGGAGATCATCACTCAACCATAAATCTCACTAGATGATACCTCTGCCTCTACCTCTACCTGTGAAAATAAATATGTAATCATGTACATCACTCTGAGCTCCTTGGAGGGGGAAGTAGGATAAAAATGTAGTAAGATAATACTTCATGGTTGAGCAAGTATTTGATTCTTGGTTCACCATGTTCAATATTTTATCCACTGCATAAAATGCTCAAAATTTTACACCCCCTTGGCCTCAGATTTGGTGTATTTAGACCTACAAAGCCTAAGCACAGTATTTGATGAAATACTTACATGTTTGACTTATGTGCTAAGGTATGCCATGTTAGCAAATTCCGCATTGCGCATCAGACAGACAAACTATGTGGTTGCTCCCAGTATACAGCCACATTACTCCTCCCTTGGTGTTTTTTACTCCTACACTATGCTGAGTTGAGGTCTCATTCAAACCTGGGCTTGTGCTTAGGCTTTGAAGGCTTGTCCTCACTAATCACAAGAACAAACTCACTGTAACCAATGCAAACATTATGATCCTTAGGTGTAACCTGCAGAGCACATAGTAGAAACTAAGGCTGCATTCCCATGACAATTTAATCCACCATGATATTTCCCTAACTGTTGAGTTCTGCACTATATCTGAGATTTCACTTCTAGAACTATTGTGGAATATAGCACTCCTTTCCATATTATCTGCGCAGTGTTTTATTCTGGAAGCAAATAACACAGAAATAAGCACTAAACTTCCACTATATTCCACTAGAGTTCCGAAAGTGGCTTTTACATCGTGTGAAAGTTCAACGATAATGTGGAACTTAACAGTTAGGGGAAAGTCATGAAAACAAAATGAACTGGGTTGTGGATGTGGTCTAAGTCTGCCAACTCTTTCTATTAGAGAATGTTTTCAATGATGAAGCAAAAGTATGAGCACTGAAGCAAGAGTATACCATTCCATTGGAAATCGGGTTACTAAACATTGTCTAAACACTGTGACCACTGCAGCTTATTTCTCCCCAACCCCATTTGTCTTCCCTCTTTGCTTAACATCCAACCTGATTTTATGGAGAACTCAAAAGGTTTCTCACCATTTTGTGATACTTTAGTTGACCCTAATAAAGACCTTGACCTAATGAGGTTGTTGGTATATCCATTTGGAGAGTAAGATGCTATAAATCTGGCAAGCAGATGGCAGAACCCGGCCCTCTTAAATTTAGATTAGGGAAACAGATTGAAGTTTTATTTAGAAGCTCAGTTTGGATGATTCTGGATTTGGAAGCAAAGCAGTTGGGATCCAAAGAACGGCACAATTAGTTCTACGCACCAAAGGTCTTGTGTTTCTCAAACAGCAGTCTCCACTTTTGAAAGGGGCTTTCAAAAGCAGTTTGTGATATGGCACAGGTGTCTGCTGTTTAAAGCCGAAGAAGTCATCTGCCAGTGGCCATGCCCAAGTTCTTGAGTGTGCCCCAAAGAACTCTTTAGAGCCCAGCCAAGAGTGTATAGCTGAGGCCAACCCCATAAACACTTGGTGCCCATGTAAACTCTACACAGAAAAACATACACAGCATGCTAGGAAAATGATAAAACTATGTTGGAAAGGAAGAGAGTTGTTACAGAAAATGCACCCAGATATTGGATTTATTTATTACCATACTTTCAAATTATGGGATAGAATAACCTCTCCCCCCTTCCAAAAAAAGATTCTAATGTTGCACTCAATTCCGGCATTCAGGTAGACTATACACATACACACATTGCTACAGCCCCCCTACGACAAATCCCACCTGCTATTAACATCCCACCTGTTACCTGTGTTCCAAAGACACTAAAAATGCCTCACAATCATTTGCAGCTTGACATACACAATTTCATCTTTATTGCATTTCACAGCATCAGCCAGCCCTGTTTCATCCATGATTTATTCAACCCATGTGCCAGCATTCAAAGGAAATTTCTCCGTTTACCCCGTTAAGTAGCAAGGCATTAATTTTACTTGTACTTATCAAAATACCTTAGGATTCTATATCCAGTTGATCCTTCAATAATGAGGATAACAATAATTTTAAAAACCAAACCAAGACACCCACCCAGTATTCTACCATTGCCTGTTGCCTTGGTAATCCAAACGCCCAGGAACTCACTGATTATCGGTGAATGGGAATGGCATTGTTCACACCGCAGTGCCTCTGCTATGTTAATGTGAGACAATGGCAGCCAGAAGAATCCTTTTGTTCCCAGCTTTGCTGTTTATTCACAGTGCCTGGAGGTCAGCAATTGCTACAACAATCAGGAAAGGAGCTACTGAAACAGATTCCACTTCTGGGTTTTGTTTTGTTTTTCTTTTTGCCTCCAAAACCAGAGAGAGAGGAAGAAGAAAAAAGCTCTGCACAGAAACCAGGGAACTGAAGGATGATCTACAGGGAGAGTGAATCAGAGAAGGTATAGCAGGCAGCATGAATGAAGGGTTTGATGGACTTGCGTCTGTAAATCCAGCTAGTATGCTAGTATGCATGCCCAAAGAACAGCAAAAATAGCTTTTGAAAAGAAGAGACAAGACACTATTATTTAGCATTTTGCCCCCCCCTACATAAACCCAGCCATGCCATGCTGATTAATCTATTTTATATTAATTTTAATAGCTTAATCATTTGCAGTAACTAACTTTTTATTGGAATCAGTTCTTTCCAACATTATTATCTATTATCACATTTCTATTTCTATTTGTATTTATTTACATATTCACCAGCTTCATGTGCTGTCCTTTCAATGAGTTCAGTGTGACATATATGGGAGCTATCAATTTTTATCCTTAACAACAAGCCTGTAAGGTGGTATGGGCTCAAAGTGTGTGACTAATCCAGGGTCACGCAGAAAATTTCCTGGCAGAGTAAGAATCTGATCTCCCAGATCCACATCCATTCAATGTGATGCTGCCCTTGAAAATGGCCTGGAGATCACAGCCAGAGCAAATTGCGACTGCCAGACTGATTTGGCCACTCACAGCTACATCACATCAATTATAAAAGGTATGTGCTGGCTTCCTATATGCTACCAAGCTGAATTTAAAGTTATAGTGTTGACATATGAAGTCCTGAGTGCTGGGAATCCATTATCTGAAGGAGCAATTATCTCTGCATTGCCCAGTTCATTATTTAAGATCTGCCAGGAAAGGCCTTCTTGCTATATGTGGAATCTGGGGACCTGGTACTTGGAACAGGGCCTTCCTGGTGGTGGCAAGCCAATTGTGGAATATTCTGCCCTTAAAATCTGGATGATTAGTTTTCTGCATCGGCAGAAAACATACTTCTTCCTACAGGCCTTCAGGAATGGTGAGTGTGTCCATAGCCAAATGGATCCACCTGGTTTATCAGATGAATGAACAGATGAATGAACTGCATTTTGCCTGTTGGTTTAAAGATTTTTAATTAACTTTGTGGGGTATTTTATCATGTATTTTTATTGTCATGACCTGCTCTTTTGCTATAAGCACCCCCCCCACACACACACCAGATTCAAACCTGAGTTACAGTGTACAGCCAGGAGTGGCTCTTGACCCATCAGGTGCTATCCCTACCAAACTCTGGCAAGCTGAAGCCATTTGCCTCAGCAGGCAGATCTGACCCCCTCCTTGCCGCTGTCAGCCCCACGGACCTTCAACCATGCTGCCACCACAGTGCTGCTGCCCTCACTGTGGTCCTTGTTGCTGTGTTGTGGTGGCAGCACACACACAGCTTAAGGCAAGGGTGCAGTTGCAGTGGTGGGGCTGGAAGCAGGGAGGGAGCTGGCATAGTGGGGATGGGGACATCATTGGGGCATTTTGCCTACAGCGGCTAAACATCTTGGGCCAGTCCTGCTCTGCGCCTTAGCTCCCAACTACATCCCTTGAATCCCTGAGTTACGAGTCCTTGGGAAATGGGACAGTCCCACCTGCACCTGCTTCCTAATCTGATCTGCATCTTAGACGCAGGTAGATTCCTCATTCAAACAAACATGGGTCTTCGTGTGTTATATGAGGGGGAGACATAGGGCATGCACAACACATTATCACTGTTGTTGTGTTCCTGTCTGAAAAGGGCCTGAGCATCACTTCATGTGAAGGAAAACCATGACTAGATTCACGTAACCATTTTTCTTGACTGCAAATCACTTACTGTCCTCAAAACTGAATTGGGCCATAAGAGGAAACCATTTAACAATGCTACAGCTCATTATTAGAATCCATATTTTAATATTTTCTTTCTCACCCTTTTAAAAAAAAATACAGATGAACAACAGCACCAAAGCAGCCTACCCCTTCGCCAAATAAGTATATTCTTGGAGCTAACATTTATTCACCCAACAAAATAAATCTTCTCAGTTAATGTTCTCCATGCTTGATTAATCTAGAGACTAGAGAATGCTTGATTATTATTTTTTTTGGAGGGGAGGAGGATGTAGTGGGACCTTAATGAAAACCACCAAGTCCCACCCCTTGGCTTCCTTTCAATTTTAGCCAAATTGTGCCCACCCTTTTCTAGAAGCCTTCAAAAAGAAGTAGGTAACTTGGCAATCAAGCACTTGATTTCTGTAGGCTCAAATGCGTTGTGAATCAAGACCTATGCAGCCTCTCAGTTTCACTATCAGTTGAGGAAAAGGGAAGAGCGAAGCAGGTGCTTATCAAATGATTTTACCAAAATAAGCTATGGTTTACGTATTACAAGAATGCAGTAAGTCTAAATTTAGCTTATGAATTGTAAGCACTGATGTCAGCTGTGGATACAGTTCCATTTCCAGGTCATGGTTCTTTCTGTATTTTTTTTTAAATGGTTATTATGTTCTAGATATGATTCAACAAACCACATAATCAAAGGGGTTCTTCCTATGACTGGTACAAAAATATTAAAACAAAAGGGAGTGAAATGGCCAAAATCCCTTCCTTGTCCTCAAGCTTGAAAAGAACACCTATATGATATTTCAGATGAACTTCATGGATGCCTAATAATGCTAATAAATAATAAAGCCCCTAATTGAATTAGTAGTTAATTTCATCTTCCATTTAATTTTATCAAACCTCTGGAATCAAATCACTTGTATTTTTTTTTAATAAAAAAACTTCATCTCTTTATTTTAATCAATTCTGATTTCTCTAAGAAAGCATCCAAATACGATCACTGGTTGTAAGGAAATTGCCATTTAATTAATATTGAAGGCAAATTTGGGGATGATAGGAGATAAAAAAGGAGCCAAAAAGACATGCGATAACAGAAAATGCTGCAATGAGCAGCTGTGTGTTTGCAGACGTTGTTACTGACACTGCAAAGCATTAACATGTGCTATACAAGCTGCAACAAGCACCTTACTAAGTGTACAAAGCACAACAGGGTAAGGAATGGTTCTGAATGACTACTAAGTAGATGCTCTTGTTGAAACCAGCACAGGGTTTGGTGTGCGTCTGCCTTCTTTAATTTACATTTTTTTAAAAAAGCTTGATTTCGTCAGAAAATTATGCTCTAATTACCTGCTGCCAATTGAGTTCACATTAAGCATGTCTAGGTCTTCGCCTGACCATTCAAAGGGTTGAACTACGGGTGGGGCACACAAACCCTGCCCCCAAAGTCTTTGAACTTACAAGTCTTCTCTTCCCTGTCTTATCAGGGTTCCTGATCGTGGACTGGTTCAACGGAATGCACTTAGAAATCCCCTTCAGACCTTCATGCTAAATGCACAAAGGTCTGCAGAGAAACCGTGTAGTAGCTGAAGCAGTTGGAGCTGGGTATAATATTTACCCTGGTTAAAATATTGTCCCTGCCACATACTCTCTTGCCTTAGACAAGCCTTCTCATGCTCCTCTGCAAACTGACCCGGCTGATGTGGGGCTAATTTAGATAATGCATGGGAATTGTTTTGAACATTTCAAATGTACAACATAAATGCAAAATATACATGCTAGACCCTCCTTTTTCATCTTTTCATTATTTTTTAGGATCAAAAGGAATATACTGGGCACAATTCAGCAATTTTAATTTTAAAAAATATTTTCTATATTGCCCTTAATTGCAAGTGATCCCAATGTAGTTTACACACAATCCAATGAAATCAATGCATACCCAGGCCACAATTTGTTTTCAGTTCTGTACCCCTTCTACAGCTCAGTACAAATATCCCACAAGCTACTTTAACATTTATTCTGAGTTTAAGACTGTGCAAATCCTAAAAAACAACAATACTCCCAGTTCTCTCTTAAGATAACTTACTAGATTTACAGAAAAGCTTTGTCTTCTAAGCAACTCTGCCTCCAGAATTTAAATCTACACTTCAGCTGGGGACCATAAAATACTTCAGAGACTGTTTTCTCTGAACAGACTATTTTCTGTTTCAGTTAATCTGGGAATTATAGCAATAATAACTGGTATATTTAATATAAACATCAGCAGCTGTATAATTGAATGCTGTTACCTTAGACCTTAGAAATCACATGCTCATTATACAATGAAGATTCTGGGGGGAAATGGTACAAGTGCAAAATGTGCTGAATGTTGACATTCTCACGTGAATGCTGATAATCTCAGATGATGTGTGTGAATGTCGAAATGTAGAAATGTCATTACTTTTCAGACATTCACCACTGAATGCTGACAGGTGACTGTCAACATTTGAAGATGTATTCTTGAGCTTTCAAATATTCACAGAATTTGCCTCTGACAATCAAACTGAATGTGTGAATGTCACCAAAAATTGGAAAGTCACTGTAACATATTGATGGTTTCAGGGCACTAAAAAGTACCATATTTTTTGCTCTATAAGACTCACTTTTTCCCTCCTAAAAAGTAAGGGGAAATGTGTGTGCGTCTTATGGAGCGAATGCAGGCTGCGCAGCTATCCCAGAAGCCAGAACAGCAAGAGGGATTGCTGCTTTCACTGCGCAACGATCCCTCTTGGTGTTCTGGCTTCTGAGATTCAGAATATTTTTTCTCTTGTTTTCCTCCTCCAAAAAGTAGGTGCGTCTTGTGGTCTGGTGCATCTTATAGAGCGAAAAATATGATACATATTTTTTCAGAATTGAAAGATCTATTTATAATATCCTTAGAAAGAGGTACTGTGAACTCTTTAATATAACTGTCAGCTAGAACATGTGGACATCACTTCCTTGAGATCATGGCCCTCAATTATTCTGCCAGGCACCCACCAACATTTGTGGCATATTTCATATATTTTATATTCATGCAACTGTCTGGCTGCCTACTTCTAGCCAGTTCGCCAAGCTTTCTTTGTCCTAGAGCTACCACCACACATATAGGGAGAAAAGGGTCGCCAAGCTTCCATTCTGTGCAACTGGGTCTCTTTCCTGTAACTTTTGAGTATTTAAGAAAACATGCAATAAATATGCCCCTGGGAGCTTATGTCCTTGCTTATTTTTTTCACTCATCACTCAAATGTGCATGGGAAGGAAAGGGGCAAAAGAGAGGGGAGGGAATCCAGATAACTTTGACTAGGCAGCAGGGAAAAAAGGACAACACTCTGATCTTTTGAGTACAATTATAATGAGGGCAGATCACAGAATATCCTCAGTGAGAAGCTTGTAACAAAAGACCACAGAGAGAGGGAAATTTGATGGGTTTGGTTAAGTGACTCTCATGACAATGTGTGCTGTGTTAAAGTGGGGACCCTTCCTGCCTTGTGCTGCTGATAGGGTTAAGTGTATGGAGGGATTGTGGATCAGTGAGTAAAACAGGAGAGTCTTAGTCCTGCAGAATGCAGGATCCTAAGTGGATGGTGGGGCTAGAGCAGGAAATAAGGGGGAAGCAAGTGATACAAGAGAGAAAGGCAGAGAGCGGTGTTAGTGAGCTGAGTGGCCGAGGACTCTGAGAAGAGCCAAATGAGAGTGGTGGGTGCTGCAGACCCACTTCCTTGCTGACCTCACCTCTGCTTTTTGGGGTACATCACCCAAAAATGATTCAGAAAGCTTCAGGTAGAGCTTACTTTTCCAAATGACCCTCTCGACCTGCTTGTTTGCTCAAAGGATGGAGCAGACAAAGGGAAAAGAGGGTGCCATGTTGAAATAAGCATGTTCTCCAAACGCCTTGAATTAACAGAAAGAAAACCTGAGATCTTTTTATTTAGGAGGGGAATATCTCAGGTTATGTTTCGAACCCAATCCAAGAGCTTAGGAAAATTATTTGCTCTGCCCACCCCACCCCTATAGAAGCTAGCGGAGAAGTTTTCTTCCATTAGCTTAAACTGACAAGGATGGGGGAACCCTACAGGAACAAAACCTGAGGCTGAAAGACGAACTCCTTTCCTCCTGGTCCTCAGCATGTGGAGGGAGGCCCCTCTGCCTCCCACATCCTCAGATTTCAGCCATGCAGGGTTTCTAAACTCCCCACGCAAGCCAATGGAATGAAACCACTCCATTAGCTTGCATAACTTTGTTTGGGGTGGGAGGAGGAGAACCACGCAGGGCAAAACTGTCAATTCTTCTCCAGCTTGGATTTCCATCTTAAGTGCCAAAGTGCAAGCATTTGGAGCCACTCACTCCTTTCCATAACCCCCTATACTGATTGGTCTCATTTGCATGCAAGGCTGGCCAAAACCCATGGTTAGGGAAATTGGCCGATGAATGCAGTTCAAGAGATCTCCACTTGGCTTTTCACTTCCTAGAGCAGGGAAACATAACCCGGAGCAGCTGCTTTAGCATTACGTATGAGCCAGTACTCATGGTTTGTTGGAGAGAAACAAACCATAAGCTCTGGTTCGCATGTTAACACTAAACCAGCTGCTCCTGGGTTTGTTTCCTCACTCCAGGAAGAGAGGAGCGGCTTGTGCATTGGCTCATCTCCCCAAGTATAATTCCTGGCCACCAATACATCTGAACATGGCCATTCCACACAGATCAGAAATATAAGAAATAATTTACTAAATAAGCGGAATTCAGCAATGTGGAATCCAAAGAGGCTGAGGTTCAAGTTTGATCAGAACACATACTCATGCACTTCACATCAGTGCCTGGTGCAAACGTAGCAGAATTATAGCCAAGCTTCCGAAGATGCTTGGATTTCTATCGCTCTTCCCTGGTATAAAATGCAGCTATTTCCCCTACTTAGCAGCAGGCATTCCAGTTACACCACCGATCACAGTAACTAATGCTGTGTGTGCTCTTGCAGGGCAAAGGCCTGCGTGGGACTCACCTGTGTGAAAGGGAGGGTTTCATGGAGCTCATGGGCGGCTGCATGGGGAGCTTCCCAGGAGGGTCGTTTTGCCGACTTTTCTGGTGACGCAGCAGCAAGAGTCGTCCCAGCTCCTCACACCACGACGAGAGCAGCGCTGGAAACAAAATCACAAAAGCGATTGGAAGAATGAATTCTGCATCACACACACAGATGGATAAGAATATTGTTTAGATATTTACCAATATAATGCTTACAATAAAAAAACAAGCAACTCATCACCCCTGACCATTGGCCAGTGGCGTAGCGTGGGTTGTCAGCACCCGGGGCAAGGCAAGTAATTTGCGCCCCCTAACCCGTGGATTTTAGTAGGGTTTAGTAGGATTTAGTGGATTTAGTAGGATTTTAGTAGCTGCGAGTGCGAGTGCGCCCCCCAGATGTTGCGGCCGGCCCCCCTGCACCCCCCCACGCTACGCCACTGCCATTGGCTATAGTAGCAGGGGCTGATGGGAGCTGGAATTTAAGATCATCTGGAGTGCCACAGGTTCATCTCTGATATAAACTGTTTTATTAAACTTTATCCTGAAGTATTCTGCTGTAATTTCATTTGCCTTGGTGATTAAAACCGTCTTGGTCCACCAAAATTGTGTACCATAAGCCTCTTCTTCCTTCATTTCTGTCCTTTCTAGCCTTACCACTTTATTTGAAATCAGAATAGTCTCCAGTTATTATTAAAAGCAATTTTTAAAATGCAAGACCTTATTTTAGTGTTTAACACCCTGAGAAATGACTAGATTTCATGGGCTGTGCCAAGTTTTTGAAAGCAAAATATTTTCAGCATGAAAGGAAGACTTTGGCAACTCCTCAGATATTCCTCCCCCCCCCCCCCAATTTTCCACTGTCATGTCTTTCAACACCATTTTCTTGCCAGCTACATGGTCCCAGACCACCAGAGATCATGTAGTCGGCATGATGACGTCACAAACCCAGACAGACAGATTTGGATATGAGAAAATGCCACCATGCCCACTGATTAAGAAGTTAAGAAGCACCGATCTCACTAGTTGCTGGTCCCTGGTTTAAAACTGGGTAGGTATAACATCTGATGGGGTTGCTCAGTAAGGAAGCTCACTGTTTTTTCTTTCTTTTAGAATTTCTATATCCCCTCTGCACTTTTAGTGATTAATCCCTTAATGACAGCATGCACACTATGCTCTGGACTAATGCATTCTAAGCAGAGAGAACTACTGTGAGCTCCTTCTCTCTATTAGCCAAAGAATCTGTCAACAAGCATTTGATCAAATTGTGCTCACCCTTTATCCCTGGCACATTATTACTAATGTGCCAGCAACAAAGGGTACTCGCCCTCCCTCTTTCCCCTCTCTTTTATGTTGCCTGGAGATAACAATCACTATCTAACATTACACTGTGGCCACTTGAGTTCTGAGGGGGAAAGCAGGGGGAGAAATGAACAAAGTGTTCTGGAAAAACTGTAAATGCAGCCAGTGTTGGCATAAAAGCAAATGCAGAGCACCTCCACACAAGCTGAACGCAATTACGGTGGTGTCGAATGGAAACCATCCATCTTAAGTGTAGCTTTGATGCAAGGGGTGAGTTGTTCCTCAAATGTGAGCATATAATGCTCTCGACAAATAAAGATAAAAGGAGGAAGCAGTCTAATGATTCTGTGACATGAATCTGCAAAGGAGTGCCAGTAAACCTGCTTTGCAGTGGGAGACAGACAAGGGGAGAAGCAGGAGAAGGAGTGGCAACAGCAGAATACCACCTGCTTAGCTGAAAGAAAGTTTCCCCTCACCCAGCGTAATCAAGGTGAGATGAATATCCATGAAATATCCATGAAAGTAAATATCTGATTCATATATGTTGCAGCTGTGAAACATCACAGCATGGCCCTCCTTTAGGTAGATGCGTCATACATCTGTGCTTGTGGTAGGTGGCTGTTTGGGTTTTGTTAAAGGAAGAATTTCAAGGAAGAGAGATATTGAAATTACTCATTGCCATCTTTTACTTCTGGGATTTCTGGACATTTGTATGAAGGCAGAAATATTATGACACCCATGGTGGGGGGGAAATGGCCTCCATGTGTTAGTAAAGGCTCAATCTTGGAGTACAAGTACTTGGGGAAGTTCTCTTTCACAAGCATCACAGAAATGAACAGGAGCTCTGCAAGATCTCCCACTCTGCTGTCCTTCAATGCAACATGAAGAACATGCCTCTCAACTGGTGTTATTTTATTTTTAATACTCATAAATTGCCTCTCCATGTTAACTATGAGCCCATAGTTATGCTGAGGCATTAAAAGCACACTGAAAACAGCTAAAACGAGCAAATCAGAAGTGCATTTAAATGCAACAACTCCAAAAACTGAGTTTCTCAGTTACGGTAATCCTCAGCAAAGACTGAAGGAGGCCAGCCTCTTCACAGAGGGCAGCAACCAAGGCAACAGTATCCTGTGCTCTCATTGGCTAGTGTTTCTCGGTTTTTGGCAGGTGTACTAGTTAGAGACAGAAGGGAACCTTGGCCCCCAGAATTCAACCCACATGTGATTATTCCTCCAAAGCACCTGTATTTCTTGTCCGCTCCCTGGTTATAATTACAATTTCGTTTATCAACAACAAAATGGTCCAAAGCCACACGTCTCTTTTAAAATGTGTGTGTGTGTTGATTACACAGCAATAATGAGGGGACATAAAACAGTAAATGCAACAATGCTCTTAAAAAGTTTTTCTTTTTTTGCATGAGTAATTTATATCCTGAACGTATCTAATAGTGGGACTGAAAACCCTGCAAAGAATCTTTTCCCCTACTGAAATGTGAAATGGTGCCGTTATTGCTCTTTTCCACCTCCTCCGAAGTCTTTGTGACTGAACATTAAATGAGCATAGACCGGAAACAAAAGCATATCCTATCTTCTCCCACTGCCGCAGAAGAATGACAGGGAGGAAACGTAAGAGTTTCCAGACCACTCTCTGCTACAGAAGCCTGCCTCCACTGTACCAGGCTGCATGTGGCCCAGGAAAATTGAATACACACAGGCCACACACAGACCCATCTGGTGCAGCTGGATTTTGGAGAACAGGACCATGCTCTGCCCGTTCCAGTAAGATGAAACAAACAGAAAATTAATTTGCAGATTACTCTATTCATCTTTAGCATGCTTTAGCTGCCGCTTTTTAGGCCCCAACTGTATTTAGGCACATCTCATCTCATTGAAACTCAAAGCACGAGAAACTCAGTATCACACTATAATGAACAGATAAAGCAGCAAGCACAAAGGACAGCCGCAGATGGTGCCAACAGTCAGTTTCTCCTTCTCACACAGAGCAGCCAAGCAGCTGCGTTTTCCCCCTCCCCCCCTTTATAAAACAGGAACACAGATTTTACAGATGGACCCTCTCAGCTCTACTTTCTGCTGCAGTTTAATGCCTGGATTTCAGCCCATTGCTACACTGCATTGCTTTCGGCATTGCAGAACTGAACATTAAGAACCATCTCCCTCTTGACTTCCTTCCCTTAAATGAAGAAAGTTGTCCTTTTGGCTGAAGCACTCAAAGACAGCCTGATCTCCACCCCACCCCACTTGCCACCCCAATCCTTCAGCCACCAAGGCTTCCCCTGTACGTCACAGGACAGGGAAAGCTTGACAGTTTTAAAACAGTCCTACAATAAATAATCCGCAAGGCTGATGGGCACAAGAGGTGGCCAATTTTTCACTGGATAAAAACTCAAGACATGGTCAAACTTGGGATGCTAACTGATGGTTCTGGATAAGTGTTTCATTTTGGGGGAATTAAGAAAGAAAACAGAGCTTATTTATGTACAAACATCTACTCTATGCAACATTAAATATTGACAGTTGAGACCTACTTGTCAAACAGATGAGAAGGGAAGCAATCGGTGGAGAGATTAAATACCCTAATCTATTTTGTGCCTAAACAGGTACAATCTTCAGTCAAGCAAGAAAGAATCTAGAGGTTCATCAGCCTGTCCAGAAAAGTGGAAGGATCAGACAGTACAGGTTTTAATGGATTGTGCCACATATTGCATAATGCTCCTGCATACAGAAAACAAGAAGCCCACAGAGAGGACTAGGCCAGAACCCTCCTCTCTGATAGATGGCAAGAATTATAATTCAAATCTACAATTCCCCACCTCAAGACTGAAGTAGTATTGAACCACAAGAGCTCCGTGCTCGGAATGAACAAAAATTCTAAACTGCACCTGAAAATATTTCCCACAGGATAGTACAGTAGTCAGCTAGGTTTTACTCAGTGCAGATATATTGAAATTAGTGAGCCCAATTTAGTTGATTACCACCCATAATTTTGGGGTGAACTAAAGTTGAATTAAATTCATTTTGGGACAAAACTTTGAATGATTTCTAGTTCATCTTCCAGTTCATCCCCCCCCCCCCTTATAGTATTATAGTTCCAATACTATGTTTATATTAGGGCTATTAACTAATCAAATAATGTTTATCTTATTATTCACCTATCTTTTAACCAAATTAAAATAGTTTTAAAATGTAAATAAATTTGCATATTACCCCAAACCTTAACATATGTGCTCTTTTGATATTAAAAGAAGTGTAAGACAATTGACAATTTAATGCACAACTATAACCATTATAATTTCCAATGACAGTAGGCAAAATAGTTCCGAAAAATAGAAACAAGGGCCTTCTTAAACTACAATCCCACCAATGAAAACTTGCCCTCCCTGTTAAATTTTTCCTGAGCAATTAATCAAGCTTGACAGGATTGATCTACTAACTAAAGCTTGAAACCTTCTTTTTTAGAGAGCTTTAAACAAGGGTGTGGTTCCCCAGTGACCATTCCTGCCTTTCAAAACGAATACTTCAAAATGAAGAGCTTACATCTGTTTTCATGCTTATTTTATGAAACAAAACAATGGGGGCAGTTAATGCCTTCAAATCAGGAGATTTAATAATAGATAGGGCCAATAAATTCCCCCTTTTTTTGAGGGGGGGGGGAGGCAGGACCCAGGATGAATGGCAAAGAGGCTCAGTGACCAGAAGTTACTGCTAAATTTGCTAATGTGCGCCAAGCTAACACAACACATGTGACTATTGATTCTGGAACCATCAGGCATAGCTGCTGCGCTGCAAAGCGCTGTGGTAAGCATCTATGAGAGACTAAATGAACGAACGGACTCCCTGGAAAGTGAAATACAGAGGCTCATGGTGCTAATCTATTTACCCATTATGATACCCTAGTATTAGTTACAGTTTATCACCTCAGTAAATTACCGCCTCTTGTTAAGAAACGTGCTTCAAGGTGCGACAAACTGTTATTTATAGGCGCACACTATATTTACAGCTAGAAAGGCAGGTGAGGAAAGGGCAGGACAGCAGCTCAGTCATTTCAATGCCTTTTGCTTCCCAGGAGACAGCGGGGAAAGCACAATAGGATTACAGCTTCTTGCTGCGGTTAAGCTGCAGCAAGAGTTCAATAGGCAGCGCAGCACTATTTCCTTCTTGGCTGCTCCAGGAAATCTTTAAAGAAGATGCAAGGTTTGGTTGTGATAAATGCATCTCTGCATTGATTGCTTTTCATTCACAGCAAGTAGAGCCATCCAATGCTAATGGATGCACTGCTATAGGCAAAACAAACCAATAAATGCTTCCACACCCCCCCTTTAATGGCACCTTTTACAGATGTGCAATCCTGCATACTGCACAGTGTACTTAATTCCATGGAAGATTGCTGAGCAGTTGCAGAAACAGTTCACACAGTTGCTGCATCACTGAGAAAACTTGCCGTATTTTTCGTCCCATAGGACGCACCTAGTTTTTTTGGGGGGAAATAAAGGAAATTTTTTCCCTTTATTTCCCCCCCAAAACCAGGTCGGGGAAACCAAACCAGGTCGAGGAACAGCAGGATGGCGGCGCTGCGCCTCCCTGCTGTCCCCCGAGCTTGTGGGGCTGGCCGATGTCTGCCCGGCACGCGGGGCGCTCTGCTTCAGTGCGCCCTGCCCGCTGGGCGGCAGGCTGCTATCCACAGTGTGGGGAGCCCTGCGGGGAACTCCTGCAGGCCTCCCCACGCTGCGGATGTCTGTCCGGCGTGCGGGGTGCTCTGCTTCAGGGTGCCCTGCGCGCCGGGCGGCAGGCTGCTATCCGCAGCGTGGGGAGCCCTGTGGGGAACTCCTGCAGGGCTCCCCATGCTGTGGATGTCTGCCCGGCGCGAGGGGCGCTCTGCTTCAGGGCGCCCCTCGCGCAGGGCGGCAGGCTGCTATCCGCAGCCTAGACAGCCCTGCGGGAACTCCCGCAGGGCTGCCTAGGCTGCGGATGTGTTCCTGAAGCCTGGAGAACAAGAGGGGTCGGTGCGCACCGACCCCTCTCGTTCTCCAAGCTTCAGCGAAAGCCTGCATTCGCCCTATAGGATGCACCCAGATTTCTCCTCCATTTTTGGAGGGGAAAAAGTGTGTCCTATAGGGCGAAAAATATGGTAAATCCTGTTTACAAAGAGAGAAAACAGAGCAGCTTGGGCAAAAGAGCGCTGTCTTGGTCACTAAATAGTTGCAACGTTTTAAGTGCGATACTGGAAAAATTCAAAAGACACTGTCCGCCAGGCACGAATTTCAAATAGCTATGCAACAAAACATTATTTATTTAACTTTCATCTTTATTATCTACCCCTTCCTCTGAGGATCACAGAGTTATGGGGTTATACCTGGATGTATGGCAGCTCTACAGAATGCCATTTATGAGTTTATATTATATAAACTGGATTGCCATTGTCCAGAGAAGCCAAAGTGGTGCCCTTCAGATACTGTCTGACTCCAACTCCCATCAGCCTCAGCCACTGTGCTCAGCTGTCGTGTAGCATGGGAGCTGTCATCCAACAACAATGGGTGAGCACTGTGTTACCCCTGCCATACCCTACTGCCAAGAGGTCAGGAAACCTGGCAGACACCTCTGGACCCTAGCCCACTGCCCCACCCCACCCCACCCCACCCATCTACTAACACTACTGATGCTCAGCCTGGGTTCTCAGCCACATAGCCGCTTGCTGGCTGTCCCAGACAGAATTTAGAGTCTAATGTTAGACTCTAATCTATATCTAGACCCTTAAGTAAATCACTGTTGGGTGTATTTTCAAAAGATACTGAACAGCCAGGACTCCTGCAGTGCTTGAAGTGAATGAAATGGCAGGTGCTCAGCACCTTTAAACCACAAGCCAATTTTCTGTAAGCACCAATATGGATTTAAGAGCTTAACGGCACACACATGGATTTCAAAAATTGCTCTGTCTTCAGCAGATTACTTATATATATTACAATGGCGGAAGGGAAAGGGAGAAGGGAAAGTCTAATAATGGCCTTTGATATGAATTTTCCAGAGAAGTATTCCATAAACACAATAATTGTATATGGCAACAATTATTAATACACCTCTTCTTTGAAATGTGAAAATACAATGGGGGTGCATTAATTCCTATTAATTCAGAAGCATAAGAGTTCAAACGGGGAAGGGGACAAGTGTTCTATTGCCAAATTCATTTTCTGAAGCATCCAGGCCTCAGCCTCTCTGACCTGAGCAAACCTTTGCCTCAGACTCTCTCAAAATCATAAAACGTTTGCTCTCCCTGTCAATTCATGGACCAGCAAGGACAGAATCAGGCAGCTTCCTCTCATAGTCTCCAATTCCCATTTCAGTACACAGATCCTATTTGACACCACCTGGATGGGATGGCCTCAACATGCTCCCACTCCTTCTCTGAAAGGGGAGTTTGAGTTGAGGCAGAAAGTAGCCCATATTTGATGGGGAATTTCCCTTGATGCCATATGGCAGGCACAATTAACAGTTTTCTGGCCTGAGGTTAACATGCGCTCAGAGGGATGTATTTGAGCAGTGTGTATATCAGACCAATACACACTCTTTCACACACAAACTTGTCACATGCACATACATAATGGGCACACACACAGGAGCTGATCCATACATATCTTCAGAGGAGGAAGACAACTGCCCACTCAAATGATAAATCTGATGGCTGGGGAGGGGGCTCCACCCACTCCCGCACTGTCTACTTTTCCCTTCCTTTTTACAACTGATGCCCAAATGGGGGGGGGGGGTCCACCATCCTTATTCCTAACATCTTTTCTTAGAGCACCCTTACCCAACCCAGTGTTCTCTAAATCATGGGCAGGCAAACTAAGGCCCGGATCCAGCCCAATCACCTTCTAAATTCGGCCCGCAGACGGTCTGGGAATCAGCGTGTTTTTACATGAGTAGAATGTGTCCTTTTATTTAAAATGCCTCTCTGGGTTATTTGTGGGGCATAGGAATTCATATTTCCCCCCAAAAATATAATCTGGCCCCCCACAAGGTCTGAGGGACAGTGGACCAGCCCCCTGCTGAAAAAGTTTGCTGACCCCTGCTCCAAATGTTCAGACTACAACCCCCATCAGCAGATTTGACAGCAGTGCTGGCTGGGGCTTCTGGAAGCTATACCTGATGGAGTGCACCAGGCTGAGAAAGGCTGCTTTTGAAGCTGCTGACTGCAGCATTAACTGGGTATTGTGTAAAATCTCATCATGTGCTGCTTCATACACAGCCAGAACAGAAAAGAAGACAATTGATTTCTTGGGCAGCTCTGTTAAGGGCCCCCCCCCCACCTCTCTAATTGACACGGCATCTCAATCATTGGGGGGAAAGTGTGTACTTCTGAAAGATACAGATTCAGAGAAAGAGGTGAGATAGGAAGGCAGCATTGAAGAATGCAGAAAGGATTCCACATGCTTTAAACTGCAGGACCCAACATCTTCCTCCTCCTTTAGATTCTGAGGTAGGTGCCGGGTCAGCAAATACAGACATCAAGAGCTTTGAAATTATTTAACAAGGCCAATATTTCAATGGAAGGTGCTGGTGCCTTCTAATTCAGGGATGTGTGGATAAGAGACTCAGATCCCATTATTAAGAGGGAAAATATGGAGGAGAAACATAATTTTTACCATTAATTGCTGCCACGGTGCTTGACCCAGATGTACTTTTTTAAAATATCCCTGGCCTGTTTCAAACCATCAGTGACATCAACATAGTCAAAGCCCCTTCCCTCCGAACTGCACAAAGCAACCCAGTTTATTTTGGTTTTTTAAACATAGGCACACAAAATCTGAAGGAGCTTCTTCACAGCCAATTGAGCTTTTTCTGAGCCTTTGCTTCCATCGGTGATAGCCACCTTGGGGTTTTATTTTCAAGTAAGTCTTTATATCTTATCCAGACATTAAACAATGCTTTCCTGACAATATGGTTTTTAAATGCTTTATGTGCTTTAACCTTGTCGTACCACAAATATGCATGCCACCCAAAAACGTTATTAAAACCTTCTAAATCCAAAATGTCTGTGTTCTCAAGAAGCAGCCATTCTTTCAACCAGCAGAATGCTGCTGATTCATAGTAAAGTTTAAGGTCTGGCAGGGCAAATCCACCTCTTTCCTTTGCATCAGTTAATATTTTAAATTTTATTCTGGGCTTCTTGCCCTGCCAGACAAATCTAGAAATGTCTCTCTGCCACTTCTTGAAACAATCCATTTTGTCCAAAATTTGCAATGATTGAAACAAAAATAACATTCTTGGCAATACATTCATCTTTATAACAGCAATTCGACCCAACAAGGAAAGCTTCAAATTTGACCAAATTTCTAAGTCCTTTTTCACTTCTAACCAACATTTCTCATAGTTATCTTTAAATAAGTTTAAGTTCTTAGCAGTCATACTAACCCCCAGGTATTTTGCTTTCTTAACCAATGTTAAACCTGTCTCCTTCTGAAACCTCTCTTTCTCAATCGGTGTTAAATTTTTCTCAAGAACTTTAGTTTTTAACTTGTTCAACTTAAATCCTGCCACATGACCAAATTCTTGAATTAGTTCTAATACTCTTTTAGTACTAGATTCTGGCTCCTGTAGCGTCAATACTAAGTCATCTGCGAAAGCTTTCAGTTTGTATTGTTTGGCTCCGACTGTTTGGCTGTATACCTTTAATCAGACGGTCCCTTCTAATCATATTTAGCAGAACCTCCAGGACCGAAATAAAAAGCAATGGGGAAATTGGGCAGCCTTGTCGTGTCCCTTTCTCTATCTTGAATTCCTCTGTCACCACATTGTTAACTATTAGTTTAGCCTTTTGTTCTGAGTAAATTGCACTTATACCATTTTCAAACCCTTGACCAACCCCCATCCCCTGGAGATTTTTCTTCATAAAATTCCAAGAAATATTATCAAAGGCTTTCTCCGCATCTACAAAAATTAAAACTGCTTTAGTATTGATGTTCACTTGCAACTTCTCCAAAATGTTTCCTGATTCGTCATCTTCATATATTGCACTTGATATAACTTTATATCTCTCAGAATCTCTTGTGACTTTGGTTTCGCTCTCAGTTTTTTCTCACCCTCTTTTATTTTTTCCAAAATTTTATCTTTTTTCTCATTTTGGGCTCTCTTCTTTATTGCATTCTGTTGAATCAGAAACCCCCTCATAACTGCTTTGCTTGCGTCCCAGATTATTCTTTTTTCAGTAATGGTGTTCAAATTTATCTCAAAGTAGTCTCTCAAGGTTTCTGGTGCATCTTATAGAGCGAAAAATACGGTAATCTATTACTGAGCCGTCCCCCAAACATATAACCCACATGGCAAAGGCCAAGTGACAGAAGATGTACACCAATCATTGCTTTTTTTAAAAAAAAAGCCTGGTGGTAAACAGTGCCATTCTTGTAGGCAGTGTTGCATGGTAACTGGCATTAACAATCTGGCACTCAATAGCAGTTAACATGGCATATACAGTGTCCATATTAGCCAAGCTGAATAATTAGAACCAGACAGGCTGTTGGCAGCAAATACAGGATGCTTGCCGAAGTTTCAAAGCATCCCTAATTAGGAGGCAGAGCAGATAATGAAAGACACAACTCAGCCAAGTACAGGATCTTAGATAATTATTATACCCAACAAAGGAGATAGCAAATGTAAGAAAGAGACCATATGCGCACGTATGTGTTTCTACCAAAATATCACGGAAAGAAATAGTGTGGCAGATAAAACCTGCAAAGTATTACCAGTATGAACAGGGAGTAGACGTCTAGAAGACAAGCCATGCCATTAGGCAAGAAACATAGGATGGTTTGTTTACGTTTGGAGGGCTAGTCCCATACAAATTAGGTATCAATAGTTGAAACAATAAAATATGGGGTGAAACTGGGGCATAAATAATGTAAATGACTGTCCTGATAGGTTAAAGAATTCATCAAGGGACTTGAATCTGGCATTACCTGGAAGCTGAACCTGTTGTGGGCATTCCAAACAAGGAATGCCTTAGTAGATCACCTAGTCAGCAATTTCCTGGGGTTCCAAATGTGTTTACTGGGCAAATGGGAGGGAACAGCTATGGGGGAGGTTGCAGGAGAAAAGTAGCAGACGAGAAAAGGAAATCCTATATTTGACAGCACGAATCTAGTTTGAACCCAAGGCTTCATTTACATATAACCTGGGATCCTTGGTTGCTCCCACAACGGGGAGAGTCTGTGTAAAAGCTTCCACCCACATGGTTCTGCTAATAACGAGATTTTAACAAAATGCACACAAGCGACACCTGACCCTTTATACAACACCTGACCAGAGACAGAGCAACTACAGAAGAGGGAACTACAGTGGTACCTCGGGTTACATATGCTTCAGGTTACAGATTCTGCTAACCCAGAAATAGTACCTCGGGTTAAGAACTCAGCTTCAGGATGAGAACAGAAATTGTGCTCCAGCAGCGCGGCGGCAGCAGGAGGCCCCATTAGCTAAAGTGGTGCTTCAGGTTAAGAACAGTTTCAGGTTAAGAACGGACCTCCGGAACGAATTAAGTATTTAACCCAAGGTACCACTGTAGATGATTGGTGGTAACCATAGGATTCTTTTCCCCAGGCTGCTGCTTTTCTTTTGCAATCCAATCTCCACCCCCCCACTCACTGCTTTACAAATATATTTTTTAAAATCTCTACAGCTTAATTTGTCCAACAAAAAATTTGCTCCCCCTGGAATAGGAATTTTAATTTGAGAACATGGCCTACGAGAGCACAATAGCTTAAGGCACTTGCTGAGGAAAGATTCTTATTTGCTAACATTTAAATAGGCTTAGCTAAGCATGGTAGGAGGAGCTCATTACAAGCACTGCTACAACATTCAGTCTGACAGGATGCTATTGATTAGAATATGAGAGACATAGTAAAGCAATATAACCATTAGAGAAACAGCTCAGATATTTCAGAAGAACGATAGCGCTGCAGCTCTTGGATCTCTTTGTCAGAGCAAGAAGACGAGACTAATGATTTCAATGACTGTGCTTTCTAAAACAGAAGATCATTCATTTGATCTAGGCAAACATTTAAACACTGCACATGCTTCTTTGGAAGTGTTTTTTTTTTAATGTTAAATATGAGAAAATGAACATTTAAATGTGAAAATGATTATCTCCTTACCTAGAAAAGAGAATTTGGCCACAAGCAAAATATACAGAAAAACTGGAGCTTCGTAAGACATATAACACAATACAATAGAATAGCAGGTGGGATACACTCTATTCCAACTTGTTCACGAAGGACTTTCTAGGGAGAAGCCCCAATCTGGTATAAATCTTGAGTATGTATGCACTCCTACCCCACCCTGACAAAAGCAAGCAGTGAAATGGGTTAACTGGGTTTATTTGAAGGTGGCATGTCCTGATACAAGGTTTATACAGTCATACATGGCGTAGTGTGCAAAGTAGATCGAGAGATGTTACCCTCCTTTCCTCATTAAGACCAGAAAGTGATTGGTGGGAGATTTAGGACAAACAAAAGGAAGTACCTGTTCACACAGCACACAATGAATGGTGGCCAGTGCCTTTAAGCATTTGAGGGAATTCAAGGGGAACAACAATGACCTCTCTCTGCCTAACTGGTTCCTGCCTCTAGGGGGAGTAAAACCTAACCTCAAGACTTCAAAACCAGACCTTTAAATCCTGAACATCCAAAATACTACTGGGGAACAGAGTCAAACAAAATATACTGGTCCCCATAATAAATACTTATTCACCCACATATATTAGCAAGGTATATAGTCCTAACCTTAAACACACGCGCATACATGTACCTTAAACACACAACACAATAGGACATTAAGAATGATGCTAGTACATGCCGTCAAAAATATACACATTTAATAAGTTATACTTCTAGACTTCCTTAAGTGATTCAACAGAACATATTAGATGCCTCTCATGAGCATCCTTTATTACATTTAAGGATGAGAGGGGAATTATTATTGCAGATCAGAAATTGTAGAACAGTTAGAAAATTAATTAGAAAAGAAAATGACCAGTAATCTTCAAGACAGGCAAAATCACAAAGTGATCATTCTGGAACCTGAATTTTCATTTATCCATCTGCTTTATAAGCCTACCACATCCTAAAGATGGGTAACAACATACTTTATATTATTCTCCCACATTCTCTTCTTTCTCTCAAATAAAATAGACAAGACATATATAAAAATCCACCCGAATACCACCCAAGTATCAATCATGAAAGCCCAGCCAAAGGTATTAATATTCTATAAACTATAGATAGGTGAAAGAATAGTCTGCTAGCATGTTCTGGAGACTTATAAAGGGGTTTGAACCATCTCTTTCCCCCAAGCTGGTCCAGGACACAAATTTCCTTCTAAGTCAGAGCTTTCCAAACCTTTCATGTTGGTAACACACCTTTTAGACATGCATCATTTCCGCGACACAGTAGTTCAGTTTTACTACCAAACCAGAGGTGAAACTAGCCCCTTTCCAGCCCTGGGAGGAGCACGGGGAGCGTTCGCACAACACACCTACACACTGTGCCGACATACTAATGTGTCACAACACACAGTTTGGAAAGCTCTGTTCTAAGTCCTCTGGCAGCATTCTTTTTATTTATTTATTTATTTATTAACTTATCTTTCAATTACAATATTGGGACATGAAGGGTACTTTAAAAATTTCCAGTTTATATACAATTTTAAACAAGGTTTAAACACAGAGCGAGCCTATACCAGTTTACTCAGACGTAAGTCCCACCTAATTCAATGGGGCTTACTCCTAAGTAATCGCAACGTCTTAGCATCCTAACATCATGTTCAAATCCTGGTATTTCTATCTCATTCTGATGCTTGCACCATGTGCTAATTAAACCCCTTTTCAGAATGGTTGTCCACTTCCCATAGCTTCTATATGTATTTTCCCTTGCCATTCATTTACTCTGTTCTAAGTAACAATGCAGAAGATTCATGCATTACTTGACTAAATGCCTGATTGCCCCTCTTCGTCACTTAATTTCCGCCATTGCTATCTTCCACCCCACCACAGACTCTCTGTCTATTTATTTGATTCCTTTGTAAGCTGGTGTAGGTATTACTTTAGGATCCGTATCCTGTTGGAGTAACTGGACATGAGAAGGAGTTAATTTCCTTCATGTACGTAAATCACCCCAGGTGCAAGGTGAGCCAAGCCACTGCTTTGGTAACAGCTCAGTGCCCTGACTATATCTGTGGTTAAGGCATGCCGGCTCAGCAGTGTCTGTTGGTCTGCTGTTTGTCTCTGTGTTAGTGTTACTTTGTATTGTTTGCATCTGTATCTGTAAACCCCACAAGCTGTATGTGTATGTATGTATATATATGTGTGTGTGTGTGTGTGTGTGTATATATATATATATATATATATATATATATATATATATATCTGTCCAGAGCTGTTTTGCTGAGCCTTATCTTCTGCAGCAATAAACTATCTGAACTGGTCTTTGCTTCTGTCTGGTGACTGGTACTGGGAGCAACTTATACTGCCTGGCTATCTTACTTGAGATTCCCAACACCGTATCCTGTTAAATGGGTTTCCATCTCCCACCATATATCATAAAGCAAAACTTGCTGTATATGTTGGACCATCTGGCAAAGAATTTCCCTACCAGCAGCAACCATTGATATAGATATGGATGGTAGTGGTTAACAAAATGACTGGATGGCAGAAGAAACCTTTTGGTTTTGGACTAATGTGGTTGTTGTTTTTACCAAACCCCCAGGCTTTAAAAAACACGCATGCATTAAAAAGTATTATCGAGGACTGCACAAAGAACCATTTTAATGGCATTTAAGTATCATTTTTGTTCCAGAT
This sequence comes from Podarcis filfolensis, assembly GCF_964270895.1. Taxonomy (NCBI): domain Eukaryota; kingdom Metazoa; phylum Chordata; class Lepidosauria; order Squamata; family Lacertidae; genus Podarcis; species Podarcis filfolensis. The sequence continues at coordinate 80,476,016 of NC_139608.1, forward strand.
TATCTACTACAACCACAAATGCCACAATGAATTGTCAAGTGAAAACATAACTGGCCGGTATTGCAAGGGGAAGTAGGTAGGTAGGTAGATATTTAGTTTATCTGTTTTTCAAAGAAAGGAAGGTGTGTGTATGTGAGATAATTAGAGGCCTTCAAAGAGGAGAGAATGAAAAGAATGAGTCTATTTAATTCAATGACTGGAAGAATGAGACTATAATGAGGCATAAAATCATTTTATAAAAAGGTAAATTGGCCTTTCATGTTCAAGTAGTCACACAATAGAACGAACTGGTCATTGCTGTGGAAATTAAATAATGTAGCAGAACTAAACAGAGAAACCTAATACTTGAGCAAACAAAATGTTAATATTTCAGGAATGAGCAAACTGCTAATTTTTATGGGACTTTCAAGCCTGTGTGAGTGTGTGTGCATCTTTTGCAAATGTAGGAGTGAACAGAGCCCCCAAACTCCCTATTCCGTTGTTCTTATTTTCTCTTTTCAAAACATGAAATTAATAATTTTGGGGGGAAAGAGATATGAAAAATAATAAATTTAACAATTATGAAATAGTTACAAAACTTTTTTAAAAACTGGAAAGCCATGAAGGAAACACAAATGCACGAGGAAACTAAATTTGGATGCAACATGCACAGTGCATGTATGGCCTGGGCTCCCAGTGATTAACAAAACACCTCTAGCAATTGAGAAAGACTTGAAAAGTGTCCTGGAAAACTATGAGAAACTATGAACTGAATTTTGACACGCACAGCAAAATAAACATATAAATAAAATAAATGCCAACCATTACACCAGCGTGGCCCGTAAATCATTTCATTTATGTCCTTTGAAGTTTCGTGTTCTTTTTTTCCTTTTTTTGGAACATCCACATATGATATTTAGATTTATATATATATAAATGAAGACTTCACTACTGTAGAGGCCATTGGCTATTAGAACAGTACATTTGATATAGCAAGAGGAATCGGCTTCATCAGCATTTGCCCATGATATTCTGAAACTGCTGCTTTCAACAGTACTAGAGAAGCTACTTACTGCCTTTTCAGTTACTGGTAGTTACGTATGGGTGCCACCCCTGAGAGCACAACAATCACTGACACAATCTCAGTACAGGGAAAATATCCAATTACATCAGGAGGTTACACAGATATGCAGTTTTTAGGGCCAAATTCAGTTCTCCTAAAACAAACAAAACCCCAAAATAAAAAGTCTATTTAGCCAGAATCCCTCTAGAATGATGATGCCCAGGTCAAGGATGACCTACTGAGCATTTATAAATCTTGCATCATTACTGAAGATACATTGTGGAAAGAAACCCAGTGCTCTGTGAGTAAGTCCCTTTGGTAGGAATACAAACAAAAATTGTCTGCAACTAAATGGAATAGATTCTTCCTAGGTTGTAAGTAAGGTACTAAACCAAATGTTTAGGAGATAATCAAACATGGTAGCCACCGGAGCAAGCGGTTCCATAGCCAGCTGCCATGTTAGTGATCAAGCAATGCAAGGCAAGCACTCTAGGTCTTTGGCAACTGATGACTATGAAAAATCTGTTTGATTTCCTAAGTGAGGTGAAGTGCGAAAACACCCTTTTAAGTGCAGGTTTTCAAGTCACCTGCCCTAACTCTGCTAAGATTTTGACACATCTTGGATGAATTTGGCATGTAATTCCGCAGTAAATCGTAACAATTGTTCTGAGATTTATTGCTGTACTTTTCTTGTCTACATGATTATATCTTTGGCTGAGGCTTCCAGGCTGTAATTGTATGGTAACTCAATGTGTTTATGACTAGTGCTTATAATATCTTTGTTTCCTAAGGCATTCTTGTTTAACAAACAAGTATATAGTTCATTGGTAAAGAATAAACATACTAACAACGGTAGGTATAATGTTAAGGTATAAGCTTAGGAAAATTAACTGGGCAAACCAGGAGGAAATGCAAAATTCAGTGCTGCAGTTTTGTCTTGCCTTATGGACAGCATGGTCAACCTGTCTCTGCTTCGTATGATGTACAAAAGAACACCCCATTTAAGCTCCACAGACTGTTAAACAAAATCAAAGTATAGAATTATCTTGCCTGCATGAATTTTAGATTAAAGCTTTTTCTTTTTCTTTTCTTTTTTTGGCTCAAGGGTCACACTGAGGGTTCATTGCCCCCCTGACAACCACATGCCAGCAAACATCTATGCACACACTCACATGTGTGCATGGAGTTGCACACATCCATTTACGGTACATATGCACACACACATACACAAAGCGAAGGGAGCATACACATACAGACAGGCAGACGTGTGTGCGCGTGTGTGCGTGCACACATACACATTCATACATTCAGGTATGCAAACATGCACACCCACTCACATATACACAAACAAAAAAGAATTACAGTGGTACCTCGGGTTACATAGGCTTCAGGTTACAGACGCTTCAGGTTACAGACTCTGCTAACCCAGAAATAGTACCTCGGGTTAAGAACTTTGCTTCAGGATGAGAACAGAAATCGTGCTCCGGCGGCGCAGCGGCAGCAGGAGGCCCCATTAGCTAAAGTGGTGCTTCAGGTTAAGAACAGTTTCAGGTTAAGAACGGTCCTCCGGAACAAATTAAGTACTTAACCCGAGGTACCACTGTAATTGTCTTGGAATGGTTTCTTACAAGCACCAACAATGAATTCCAATTACAGCATAGTTACAATAATCATCATGATTTTCCTCCCCCTACAAACATACTTTTAAAACATTAGTTGATACAAATTTGCTTGTGGGCTGACTTAAATGGGCTGCAACACTCAGTTTTGGAGGACACGTTTTGGGGTGCTCCTACAAGCCCCAGTTCACAGAAAATTAGCTCTCTGAGGGCAATTGGAGAAGCCCAATGAAACACCTGACACATTTGGGAGGGAGAGGAAACTCATCCACCTCTGTGATAAGTTTTGATTCAAAACTGGACCATATCATGAGACCTACTGTGGGCTGCTGCACCCAATGAGCCACTAACGTTTTCTCTTTTTTTCCAATCAAGGATTTTGCTGACTGACGAACGTCTATTTGTACTGTTTTCAGGTGTTAATGTGTATATTTTTGTCATCATTTTATTTGAATGTTACTGACATAAGGTGATACGTTTTGTCAGTGAAGGGAGGAATGCAGCTGTTTAAAGAAACAAATAGATATTGATAATCTGATTCTGATTACAGACAAAGATTAGCAGGATATGTAATATGGACACTTGCCACTACTGAGATTTGGCTTCCCAAAGTCCCTGATATTGATAGCTTTAGGACATTGAGTCATATGGACAATAAGGTTCCAGGGAGACATTTCACAAACTCCCTCTTTAAGAAAATCTTGTATTTTTTAAAAAAGAAAAAAGCCCCAACTATTGTAATGCAGTAGGCACAGGGCTGTCTTTGAAGACCATTTGGAGGCTACAGTTGGGTCCATGAGATAGTCCATATCCTAACAGATTCAAATGTTCAGAAAACATACAGCACAATCCTCATGAGACTGTGACACTTCAAATGGGCACAAGATGTTGGACATAATATTATGATGGCTGACTGGGAACAGTTATGGACCACAGGTATGAAGTTCACGGCATGTAATGCCTTAAGAGAGAATATAATGAAAATGATATACAGGTGGTACATGACACCAGTCAAGCTTGCAAAAATATATCATCTGCCCGATAATAAATGTTGGAAATGTAAAGAAAATGAAGGTACATTCTTTCACCTCTGGTGGACGTGCCCAAAGATTAAGGCTTTCTGGGAGATGATCTATAATGAAATGAAAAAGGTATTTAAATATACCTTTCTGAAGAAACCAGAGGCCTTTCTCCTGGGCATGGTCGGCCAATTGGTGTCAAAGAAGGATAGAACTTTCTTTATGTATGCCACAACAGCAGCAAGAATACTTATTGCAAAGTACTGGAAGACACAAGATCTACCCACCCTGGAAGAATGGCAGATGAAGGTGATGGACTACATGGAACTGGCGGAAATGACTGGCAGAATCCGAGACCAGGGAGAAGAGTTGGTGGAGGAAGATTGGAAGAAATTTAAAGACTATTTACAGAAACATTGCAAAATTAATGAATGTTAGAAGGATGCTGGAATGATGTTATGTGGCTTTAGCAGAAATGTTATAAAGGATTTGGGAAAAACTGACTGTTAATTGGTGAAAGGAGGGAAAGTAAAGATACATTCTATTAAGATAAATTACAGGACAAAAATTTGAAAAGATGGAAACGATTTGCTGAAACAGATAATCGAACTAGAATACAAAAAGGGGAGGTGTGAGGAGGTCAAGGAAATAAGCTAATGAAAGATAAGTTATGGGAAGATGCGCTGTATTCCTTTTTTTTTTTTGCTTTTTTAATTGATTTTATTTTTTGTGTTTTTTCTTTCTTTTTCTCATTCTTGTTTTTTCTTTATTGTGAGGTGTTGTATTGTTTTTGTTTAAAATGGTGTTTTTTGTTTTTTCTTCTGTAACCTTTAAAACTTTAATAAATATTAATTTAAAAAAAGAGAGACTGTGACACTTCAGAATAAGGTAGAGGGAATCAAAAGCCTGGGTTTGTTTGTTTATTTATTACAATTTACTATGAAAATGATGACTATTTATTACAAAAGAATGTGACAGAATTCTCATCCAGATAAAAGCTATCTATTCTTAAATTGGGCTCCATGCAATAAAGCCAAAACATTCAACAGCTACCCTTATTCAGCAGGATTAACATTTTATAGCTTCACTTTGCTTAATGTATCATCTGTAGGAAACCGTGGCTGGGATTAACGAAGTATTAAATCAGGCAAAACATGAAATTCCGGAAGAGATTATAAAACTCTAGAAGTAGTGAGTGATCAAGCTTAACAGGACTTTGAAAACAGAGAAAGAGTTCTACTTGATGGATTTTTCATTAGATTAAAACCAGATATTTACTCACCATTAGAAGAGGGGGAGGGGGGAGAAACCCACGATTACAGAAGCCAAATAGAGGGACAAAGAGACAAAGAGACTTTAGAGACTTGTTTGTCTTTAAAGAGATATTCCAAATGCTTTTTGAAACATAGTTAAACAACCAGCTGTAGGAAAAGAAGAACTGAATACTGACTTTATTAATTCATAGCAAAATCATAATGTAGCTTGATGCTTTAAGAAACAACCCCCTTTATATTTGTCAGTTTTCACATAACTGATTTTCCTTCTAGTGTAGGCCTCCACAATCTGCAGGCTGCCAAATGCTGTCCACAAGCAACATTTTATAACCTGCCAGTTGCTTAACAACCTCCCCCATTTTGCAGTTCTAGCTAAGCAACAAACCCTTAATAAGCTGCCACCCATAGCTGGTGGGCTGCATTGGAATAGTGGGCTCACGAAGGCCTGCTCTAGAGGTGTTTTGGGTGGGCCCCTAAAATAAGTTTATTTTATTTTATTTTAATCTCTCCTGGAGGTTTCCTGAGCCCTAAAAACTCGCTCATTAATACAGAACCGGAATTGATCAAATGAAAAGGAAAAAAATCTTCACCTCTCAAGTTTGATCTAATGTATTCAAGCCAGTCTACATCTCATGCAGAATGAGGTGGTAGAACTCTAAATAGCATCACTTCAGATGCAACTTCATATAAGGATTGCTTACCCTTTAAAGATGCAATACAAAACATGCTTAATTCTGGGTGGGAAATCACAGGAAAAGGTGCAATATTTAAGTCACAATAAAGGGTACCAGGTAAAGCCTGTTTTGAAATAAAAATACATGGGGCAACTATATACAGACAGGTGCAATGATACCATTATGTATAATACCTTTTAAGGCTCCCTGATTCCGCAATAGGAAGGAAGCAGAAGTTCCATGAATGAATAGCATAAGAGAGAATGGTGGCTCTTATATTTATATCCTGCTTGTAAGCTCCTTGTGGCACGTTCCTGCCTTGCTACACTGCAAATTGTCAAGTAAATTGGATAGGGGCTATAAGAATGAATAAATAGGATCTACAACATAGCCATAGGTCTTCTGTACCCTTCAACAAGACTGCCAAAGGAACATTTTTCTTTCTCCCAGTAGTCCCCAGCAAAACCTTTTAAAACAGAGTTTGGCTCAGAGGCATTTTGGTGGGTTTTAAAATCAAGTGATCAAACCTATCCAATCTGCAGCTGCTCAAGTGTGCATGTGGCTCTGCTTGGGAGGCATCTTAAAGATAAGCTGCAAAGAGCAAGGAGCGTGATGCCCTCTAATGTTTTCCAAAGGTCATGGAACTCCAGTGTCATGAAATGATTACATAAAGAGGATCTGTAGATTCTTATCTCCTTGCAACGTTTCAGGCTATTCAAAGCTTACTGGCACACTAACCATGGCTTATGATATAACTAAAGAGATACTGCCAGATAACAGCAGAAATAATGACATGAGACAGGTAGCTGTTCACAGCAAGGCACTGAATAAGGTCTATAAGCAAGGGCTTGTGGGGATGAGCTGTGTTTGCCGTTGCAGAAAGTGGCTGCACAAATGAAGCTTAGACCTATTCTTAGACAGTTGTATCAAGACAGCAGCTCCACAGGCAGGGGCGTCACCTTTTGCATGCAAAAATTCTTGCATCCCTGGCTGTGTGCCTCTATATATCTGCAGATTTTGTTTCTTCCTGAAGGCAATGCTTCCTCACCTGTGCAGAGACCATCAAGGGATGCTGTGGAATCGGGTGCCGAAAATATGGCCTGATGTGAGAACATAATTAACCGAGTTGGAGAGGCTTTGGTTCTACTCTGGACTAGCGGGTTGTCGACTGAGAGATTAAGCACACTTTCAGTCTTCTCTTCCAACATTTATCCGGATTCTTTTTGTTTGTTTTCTTAACAATGCATTTTTACCAGGGTATGATACAATCTTGGAATTACTTTTAGAGTGATTTCCCTGGTACAAGTGGATGGTGAAGACAGGAGGAATTAATTTGAAATCTTCGCCCATATCTCTGTATTCAGTTATTTTTTCACTTCCTTTGCATTACAAATGATGCTTATCTCAGCAGTGCAAATCCAGAAGTTTGTACAGAACAGAACAGTGTACCCTTGTAGTAAGTACGTCTGGAAGCTTTTAAACTTCCAAATCTTGTAAGTCTCCTGGAGACCAGGGCAATTAATTCCTTTTTCCCAGATAAGTTAGACTAACAGCAAATACTGTTACCAGGGAACTCACATATATACAGTCATTCTCATCTCTCTCTCTCTCTCTCTCTCTCTCTCTCTCTCTCTCTCACCTTTGGAAAAACCCTAACTGACGGTATTTAACAAATACCACCCTGTTGCAAATCCTCCCTTTGGGGACAAGCTACTTGAGAGGTTTGTGGCAATGCAGCTGCAAACATTCATGGAGAAAACTGATTATCTAGACTCATTACAAAGTTGGGTCTGGGACTGAATCTGCCTTGGTCACCCTGATGGATGACCTCTATTGGGAGGGGACAGCAGAGAGTGTATCTCTTACTAGATTTCTCATTGGTTTTTGATCATTGTATCCTCCTGGTATCAGAGGTATTGCTCTGCGGTGGTTCAAGTCTTATCTCCAGGGCTGGTTCCAGAAGGCAGCATTGGATGAGTGCTTTTCAGACCCCTGATTCTTGAATTATGGGATGCGGCAGGGCACTACATCGTCTCCAATGTTATCTGACATCCACATGAAGCTGTTGGGAGTGGGGTTTTTTGAGCAACATCTGAATCAGGATTGGCTGAGAAGAACCTGGACTGGTGTCTAGATGCAGTGGTAAACTGCTAATAAACTGAGTCTGAATCCTGGCAAGATGGAGGCTCTGTGGGTAGGTGGTTTCTAGGTCTGGCAAGCTGGTAAATCGTCTGCCCTGGAAGGGGTCACACTCTCCCTGAAGAAGCAAGTGCTCGGTGTGAGGGTCCTTCTGCATCCAGCTCTGCCACTAGAGGTGCAGGTGGCGAGGAATGCCTTTTACCAGCTTCTGTTGGTAAGACAGCTATGGGCATTCTTGGATCTGGATAGCTTGACCACCACAGTTGTCCATGAATTGCTGAGCTCACAATTGGATTACTGCAATGTGCTTTATTTGGATGGGACTGGTCTCGAATGTGGCAGCTAGGTTGCTGGGAGGGGGGCAAACTACCAACAGGTAACATGTAACACCTTGAAGAATTTGCATTGGTTCCTAATCTGCTTCCGGGCCAGATTCAGCATGTTAGTAACATATAAGGCCCTCTACAGCTTAGAGTCAGGTTACTTGGGAGACCACCTTATCCCTTATTTAATATCAGATTAATTTGGGGCAAAAAATTTAGTGTGGCTGCCTGTGTTTTGTGGAGTAACGTTCTTGTTCAAGCAACTGAAGACATTTTTGTTCTGATAGGCTTTCCCAGCTAGATAAATGGGTCTTTGACACAAGCATCAATTTTGTATTGCTTTACTTTTGTTTTAAATGTATCAGTTTTGGGGCTTTTAAAAACTGTTTTGATTTTACTTTGCCTTGAATCAATTGTGTAGAAAGCGATTCATAAATACACTAGTTAAACTAATTAAACAAAACTGCACCAGGGTTATTCATATTGTGCATCACAAAAAGAAAAATTCTACAACCTACACAAAGTTTGTCGTATCAAATGAATGAATGAAGAGCAGCAGTCAGCTATGCCTGACACTAAATCCCCGCCTTCTGACTGCTGGAATTTCAAAAAGAATTGTCTCAACACTTTAAAGCCTATCCTGACAGTATAAAGGTCTATAAACCTTGAAGAAAAAAACACAACATAGTGTGATATCCAGGATACTGACTTGTGTGACTAGCACCAGTTTTACATCCTTGTATTTATGCAGAATTACAAAATACTGTATATGTAGTTGCAGGTTTATATGTGTATAGGAGCTGGATGCATGAAATGCCTTCTTACAAAATGTTTTTTCATGAATGCAGATGTAGAAGCAGCTGGATCTGCAAATCCAAAATGAGAGGAGGCACAACTCTTCCATAGATATTCCTGCAAGCTTTTTGTAAGAGGTATCTGTAACAAGGTAGGTAATACATTCACACATGGGTATTAAATCACTAAATGAACTTATATAGAGATTATATGTTCCATTGACAGGTCTGATTATTTTAAAATTCTAATTCCATTACTGCAACTGGCAGCCTGCAAGGGCATGCTGTACTAACTGCAGGTTGGGAGGCCATGATACATGTTGACAAAAAGCATTAAAGGTTAAATAGATGCAAGCCTGTAAAACATTTCAAGCTGTGTGATGCCAAGAGCAAGCATTAAACCAGCAAACACAAGGCTATTCAAGACAGGAGAAAGCAACATTCCGATTTATCGTCCTGCACCCTTGATTTCACTGGCATTTCCATCTGGATTTACAGCATATATTGGCACACTGCTAGAACCCTAGGCACCTTTTACATCTACACTAGAAGTTCCCAGTCTTGTAATACAAATAGCAGGGGGCAGGCAGTAGATGGGTTTGGAGGACGGGGAAAAAAATCTGGTAAGATAATAGTTTTGGCACAATCTTAAATGTAGCTGGAATGTACTACGTTGAAATGGTTCCAGTTAAATGTAGTTCTCAGTGGCTCTCCAAAATATTTTACAGGCGCCAAAGAAAAATTAGCTTTTTTAAAAGAAAGGAAAAAAATGATTAGTTGTCACATTTGCCAATAAAGAACTATAGGATACAGTTATATGATTTACTGAGTCAATAATAAAGCATACCAAGAGGAAAAGGATGTGTGCACTATAATTACAAAGTGTTCCGTGGTCTAAATCAAAACAATTAGAAAATTTTGTTTCAGAAAAGGAAGATTAAAAAGTAACTTTGAATTGTACTAAAGCCTAACACTTACACAAACCTGTGATACCCGATGCTCCTGAGCCACCGGCATTCGTGTATAATATAAAATTAGACTCAATGGCAAATAAGCAGTCTCAAGCATTGACTCTGGACACCTTTGGCCTACTCCATGGCAGTGAAGGCAACAAACAAGGCATGCTTTGCTGCCTCCATTGCATCCTCACTGTACTGTCTGGCAGAGCTTTCCCCAGTAGTCTAGTGTGCTCCTGTTTAGGGTTCCAGTCAGCAATCCCTACAATCTTCCAACAACAACAACAACAACAATTTATTATTTGTACCCTGCCCATCTGGCTGGGTTTCCCCAGCTACTCTGGGCAGCTTCCAACAAAGATTAAAAATACATTAAAATGTCACACATTAAAAACTTCCCTAAACAGGACTGCCTTCAGAGGTCTTCTAAATGTCAGGTAGTTGTTTATTTCTTTGACATCTGCTGGGAGGGCATTCCACAGGGTGGGCGCCACCACCGAGAAGGCCCTCTACCTGGTTCCCTGCTTCTAGCAGTGAGGGAATGGCTAGAAGGTCCTTGGTGCTGGACCTCAGTGTCCGGGTAGAACGATGGGGGTTGGAGACGTTCCTTCAGGTATACTGGACCGAGGCCGTTTAGGGCTTTAAAGGTCAAAACCAACACTTTGAATTGTGCTCGGAAACATACTGGGAGCCAATGTAGGTCTTTCAGGACTGGTGTTATATGGTCTCGGCAGCTGCTCCCAATCACAGGTCTAGCTGCCGCATTCTGGATTAGTTGTAGTTTCCGGGTCACCTTCAAAGGTAGCCCCACGTAGAGCGCATTGCAGTAGTCCAAGCGGGAGATAACTAGAGCATGCACCACTCTGGTGAGACAGTCCGCTGGCAGGTAGGGTCTCAGCCTGCGTACCAGGTGTAGCTGGTAGACAGCTGCCCTGGACACAGAATGAACCACCGACCATGCGATCGGCAAGTCCTAGGCGCTGAGGTTTTACCCACAGCGCCACCCGCGTCCCTGGGATTCTAGTACATGCTAGTAAATCCCACTGTTCCTGACCATTGGGCATTCTGGCTAGGGCATATGGGAGTTGTAATCCAAAAATCCCCTGGAGGTTGGGGAAGGCTACGCTTTATCAGATTGGCTCTATATAGTTCAGCACAACACAGTTGAAAGTAAATGAAGGGTGACCTGAAAACCATATTGATACAACAATTATTTCCCTCCAAAACTGATAGACGACAGGGAAATTTTTTATGCCCCCCCCCTTACTAATGAATGGCAATGTAATATTAATTTACTTCACTCAAAACAAATTAGTTTAAAAGACACACCAAATTAATATGCTTAATGGTGGCAGTGCACAAGCAAGTTTGTTAATTTGTCAGTCAGCCCAAACCAAAAGAATGGGCATGCTATAGATTGTGTCAAAAGCTTGATGAACAGACTGCAAATAAATCACTTTGTTAGCTCTGCCTCACATATTAAATTACACGTCATTTAGCAAGGGGGAGCGGTTTCTCATTTAAAGTGCCATTTTCCAATTGAATGCGATAAGAGCACTTGGGGACAGTTTTTTTAAAAAAACTGCACAATGATGAACTGCAGGTTAAAACATTTTAAACAAACTTAAATAAAAATAAAAAATAAAAACAAAATCAAAAGATCAGATATATTAGCAATGAAAGTCATATTCTGTGCTCTGAAATGTCTGCGATTTGGTCGCAAGTTCACCTGTTTTTATGCCTGCCCATCATCATTATTCTTTGCCCCTCACTTGCTAGAGGTGGGTAAAGAAAGAGCTGCAAAATCCACTTTGTGTTACAAAGGAGTAGAGGGGGTGGAGAACATTCTTTCACATTCTGTGGGCATCTGAGAGAGGATGCTGCACTGCTGATGTGCAAAGGAAAACACCATCACCGTCTCTCCTCCTCCTCCTTGAAATGCAGTGGAAGGAGAGGGCAGTGATCCAGATCCTTTTCATTTTGCAGTGAAAGGGGATGCAAGAGAGGAAACCATGCAGCCTTATCAGGTCCTCTGTGCAAGTGGACGGGTGGGTGGAATCACACTTCTTCTGCAGCGTACTCTCATCTCAAGCTGGAGGAAGAGGAGATGGTAGACAGAACAAGCAGATGACCCTACTGATGCAGACCTTTATGTCCACAAGCCCATTACAATATAATCATAATTGTTACCTTCCCTTAGTTATTAATTAAATTACTAGAAATTTTACTACTCTACTCTGAGGTCCTCTAATAAAGCAGGAGGTCCACTGTCACTCATAGGCTTGGCACGACCCCCCAAGGTTCAGACCTTGAGATTCAGGAACAGAGCTTGAAGCAAAAGAATGAGTGCATTCTGAGATAGGGGTGGCTTTCAGAGGAAACAGATGGGGACAAAGGATGTCACCAGGCTTGTCTGGGGGAGGGGGAGAGCTTGTTGGACGTAGGGATGGGGCTAAGCAAACAGCAAAATATTTCAAGCCAAGTAAGAAAAAAGGCTACCCTCCTGGTGCTGTCCCTATATATTTACACCTTCCCCTGGAGACCCAGAGAAATATATCAAAATTGTAGGTCAAAACCTAGGGCATTGCGATCATACGCACCAAAATCCCCTGGTCACATGACTGCATAGATCTTTTTATCCTAGCCCTTACAAAAGGCCAGCGGGCGCAATGGGAAGACTTGAAGAATGCAGGAGGATTTGAGAGAATCCAAGGAGGGAAAGTAGATTTGGAGAGGACAAAACAAGGAGAGACATCCGCTGGAGCTCTTGAGCATGAGATTAAGTTTGGGGTTCGACATGGCAAGGCGGCAGCAGCAAGCTCATAATCGTTGCTTTTTGCCAAAGTAGGCCTTGGGAATCAAAGTAGCAGGCATGTGGGCAAGGAGGAAGAGGAAGAGAATATGGGGGAAGAAGAGAGGAGGATGTGAAAACAAAGTTATTGGGAAACCTATAAATACACAGGAAACTCCCCACAAACAAATGGGGCTGGGATAAATAGGAAGAAGGACAGTAACCTTTTTTGTGGAATGAATCCAGGTGGATTGTATTTTCTGGGACTCTCTTTCAAGGGGGCTCCCTACAAAGTTGTCCCCTTTTCTGTCAATTCTCTTCTGCACTAGCCTCACAAATCCATGCAACCTCCTTCCCCCTGCTGGTCCTGATGTTCAGTGAGCAACTTCACAGAGCCCATAATAGACACCTTCTGTCGGAGTCTGAAAGTGGCTATTAGTATCTATAGGAGGCCTGTGCAAAGCAGCAATTGAAGAACGAGTTGCCCAAGCAATGCATTTCAGGAGGTTCCTAAAATACCACTCTTGGATGAACAGCCAGCCTGCTGAGCTGCTGTACTTGGAACTGATAGGCTGACTCCGCTGCAAGAATCCTTGCCTGGGATCAGATATAGACTTTTAAATTGGTCTTCATGAAAAAGAACATTTACTCCTGCCCATTTCCCCTAATGCACTTTCATTAGGATAAAGAGGGCAGAGTGCCTTGCTGTGACTACTTCCCCTCCCAACTAGTTCTCTCTTGTTTTATTAATTATCCACTGAATTTGTCAAAAATTCTCGCATCCTTTCCAAAAGGTGCTCTCGTTTTTGACATCTGCAAGCCTGTAGCTGGAAGCAGGACTGACGATGTTTTCACTGATAAAGTTGCAGGGAGTCAAGCGATACGAAGCTGCCACTCTTGTTTTGTTTGTTTCCTTGGTTCTGTTTGGCATGTGTCGTGTGTTTCTTCTGCCAATCAGAATGGAAAGCAGCTAATTCTGTTGTATTTAAAGTTCATTTCAAGGCAGTCTGTTAATAAAATGCACTTAGATCACATCCTGACGGACACATCCTGGTGCCCAGCCTGCTATTAGCCTCCACTGCTAAGCAGTAGCAGTGGCTCGTGTAAACTCCGCAGCTCAGCTGAATCCACTATCGTACTATACTGTGCAAGCAAATAACTCATTTGTTCCCTTCCAGTATTTTCTGTCTTTTGCATCACAAACTAGATGTCATTCGCCCTTAAACACTGATCTAATCTACTGCCTCATCTGGAGCGCATAACAACCATGTCTAACAACAGATATAGCTTTGAATGGACAATGTGATCACCAAACCATTTGTAGGCAATAAGTCTGCAGATAGCAAGGAGAGTGGCAAGGAGCGCCAACGGACAGCTGTCAATAATCAGAAACACTGTGCTGCCCCAGGAAATTTAAAGTTGCAAGCCATGACTGATACTGCGCTATCTTGCCACTAAACACGTGGGAATAAAAAGATTGCAATTTTTAAATTTAATATGTTATTATTAATTATCTGATTATTATTATTATTATTATTATTATTATTATTTCCTGCAGTAGTTGCTACAGCTATTGACTGCAATGCAGAGGTGTTATTGAGGGGTCATCCACACTTACCTGGAGCTCTGCGCTTTCTGAGTATTCCCCCCCCATGCTTTCCCTAGGAAAATCTGTGTTTTACTGCTGAATCAGAGCAAGTGGCAATCTGCAGAAAACCTGATTGCTGTTTGCTCAGATTCAGAGGTAAAAAACAGGTTTTCCAAGGGAAATCACCGGGACAAAAAGACACAACAACCACCCCTGCTCGGAAACAGACCTGGACAGCTCAGACCTGTGCCTAGAAATGAACAGCAAAGGTTAGAAGGGCAATGAGCCCTGACAGTGCTTATTTGCTACAAGCTTTACATGACTGGGTATGATCCAGGGAAGTGCATTAGTGGCTTATGCATTTTCTGTGAAGAAAATGTACATGGCAAAGGCTTTAGCACTTACTGAGTGGAGGGGACAGTAAGTCTGAGAGAAGACAATTTAGCCTGGAATACACTCAAAACTGGGCCTTTAAACCTTGCTGAAGAACCTTGAATCACTGAATTTTTAAAGTTGGGAGGGACCCTGAGGATCATCTAGTCCACCCCCCTGCAATGCAGGAATATGCAGCTGCCCCATATGGGGACCAAATCTGCAACCTTGGGGTTATCAGCACCATGCTCTGGCCAACTAATCTATTGTAGGCAAGTAACCTCTCTGACAGGGACGCGGGTGGCGCTGTGGGTTAAACCACAGAGCCTAGGGCTTACCGATCAGAAGGTCGGCGGTTCGAATCCCTGTGACGAGGTGAGCTCCCGTTGCTCAGTCCCTGCTGCTGCCAACCTAGCAGTTCGAAAGCACATCAAAGTGCAAGTAGATAAATAGGTACCGCTCCAGCGGGAAGGTAAACGGCATATCCGTGCACTGCTCTGGTTCGCCAGAAGCGGCTTAGTCATGCTGGCCACATGAGCCGGAAGCTGTCTGCGAACAAACACCGGCTCTCTCGGCCAATAAAGCAAGATGAGCACCGCAACTCCAGAGTCGTCTGCGACTGGACCTAATGGTCAGGGGTCCCTTTACCCTTTACCTTTAACCTCTCTGACAGAATCTGAAATGGCATCCCTAATCTTCAGTAATTTTATATGATAAAGCAGCATAATATACAGAAAGTAAACTTTCTTTCACTACCCAATCTTTATTCACCAAAGCAATTCCTTATTTTCATGTAATTTAAACCCGCAACACAATAGCCTGTAGACATTTTTATCAAGATTTTCAGATGGTGTAACCTTTTATCTTCATTTCAAGTCACTGAAAGCTTTTAACATCTGTTACTAGAATATATGGGTTTCTTTGAATAGGGCAGTGGGGCAAGGCCACTGAAATACACTCAACAGAGAGTCACAAAGGATCCAGACAGCTGAGTGAATGTATTTATAATACATATGTCTGGACCCAGTTGTCTCAGTGATGCAGCCAATTTGTCCCTATAGGCTGTTCATCCTTACAATATATAAAATGCAATTTGCGAAGAAGCCCTCTACTTAAATATACACATTTCAGTCAAAGCTACTTGCTTCTCCTGATAACCCAAATAATTGTGTGGCATGGAGCAATTTACCCATGCTTTATTGCACTGCAGGTGACACATAGTGAGTCCTATTCTTCACCTTTCTGTATGAAAAATGTGTCACCATGTTGACAATGGAAGTGATTAGATGGCCTGTGAATGCCCTCAATTGCGATCCAGGCAAAGGTAAAACTCATTCAGTCCCACTGATTCCTACAGGAGACAGTGCTTAACACTGGCTGCATTGTACCCTATGTTACCAGGCCAATCAGCAGACTATTAATTTTTCAAGAGTTCAGTCTGAACACAACTGAGCATCATCTAAAGAACAGATTAAAATAGAAACAGCAAATTTCCATACATGGTCAGACGCTTGACGGCATAGTTTGGACATTTCTCCAAAGATAACCTTTGGGCTTGTTTATTCCTGAAAGAGGGTTTTTTTTGGGGGGGGGGGTGAAATGCAGAAAGAAGTTGTGTAAAGGAAAAGTCAGAAGTAGAGGCACCATTTCAAATTTCAGGGGAGATTTCAAAGTTTCAAAGGTTCCTTCTTGGATATATTCAAGACTAAACTGCAGTGTATTTAAGATAATTTTTATCCTTCAAAATTACTACAGCAATATTCTCAATGCTGATCAAAACAATCACTCCTCCTCTTCAAGCAAAGGGATTTGTGCCTTTCGCAGGCATGCCTATAATACACTTCTACGTTATTCAAGACCAGATGTCTGAGCCCATAGCAGCAAGCTGGGCAAGTATATTTGCATGATTTGCTTGATAGGTGTGATCCTATTCTTACCCAAAAGCGGTGAAATGATCACAAAGATGTGGTAAATCACATATATATGTATGCATGCAATTGACTGGATTGCACAAGAGGTTCTGTGCATGGTTCAAGGAATGCAATGTTCTCATACTTTGTCTCAGCTTCCACTATGCAAATGATATTGTTGCAGACCCAAACATCTGGACTGGGCCTCAGAGTTCAGAATGTGTTAGTTGACCAGAAATATATATGCTCTTAAAGAGTAATGAAACGTGGTCTGAAATACAGGAGAGGGCAGCCCTTCTCTGCCTTCTTTTCCTTGCTCCTGGCAATAAGGAATGAAGAGTCTCAAGCATTCCTGTTTTTATTAGACTTCAGAATTGAAAGGCTGTCCAACACTTAAGAGCAAATACCTACTGATAAGAGCAAATTACCTTCTTCCTACAGATGTGTGGGTCGGAATACATATGGAGTTTGTCATAAACCTCAGATTGTGGTTTGGATATTTCCTTCCTTGGGCTTCAAGTTATCTCTCCTGCCCGCCCACCCCTCAATCCTAGCATATCATCTTGTATAGTGAAAGGATCAGAGATAGAACTATTGACAGCAGCAAAATGAGGTAGCAGGAAAATATCAGAAGTGAACTCCATTAACAGGGCCTTGGAGACTGACAGGGTGCTCCAGGCAGTCAAATAGTGTTCCATGATCAATAGAATCAAATTCTGCTGACAGATCAAGCAATATCAAGACTCCATAAACCGGTGGAGTTTGCATGAATAAGTAAATCATTGCAGTCTCTTCCTGGAAGTCCTGGTGATATGCCCTACTATGAAGACAGATTGAAATTTCTTAAGGTGCCAGATAACAGAAAGCACAACAGTATTACTGAAACACAATCAGAGCTGCAACTTAAAAGAGAAGAACCCAAATTTCAACTGATGAATTAGGAAGCACCTGACGTCACTTAGGACATTAGCACCATTCCTGGTGTTAAGAATTGCTCCATATCACAAATTGCTTTTTATATTCTCCTCAGACTCAAACATAATTTGCCATGCTGCATTGGTTTACACATACGATATTTTGTGTGTAAACCTAAAATACGTAAAGTCTAAATGTGACACTTTACTATTCTGGTCCATTTGAGTGTACTTTCAGTGGCAAATCCAGGCAATGACCCTTTGAAAGACATTTCTGGCAGCAGGAAAAATCTCAGAAATACAGCAAATGGTCAATTATTCATTATAATTTTACCACCAGGAGAGGTGCCATCTAGGATTCTTCTCAAGTCATCTCTGTTAAAGAGGTTTGCAGAAATTTCAGAGATATGGGCATCTGCCATATTTTTTTTGGAAAGAGGCAAAAGTAAGACATGGAAAGAGTAGAGAAGACTAATTTCTCACTCACAAAAATGAGAACAGCCACTGTACTTTCTGTAACATATCTCAGGTTTTACGCATGCTAAAAGTTGGCTCTCTCTTTTTAAGGTGAAAGCTCAGTACCTGGGGACTGTGGGTAATGGGTGAGGGCAGGGTGGAATCCATGATCAGAGCCAAAATACGCGTGTCTGCCTCACAAAAAAAGTGTCACACTGTACATGCATCTTTCTGTAGCAGATATATGCACATGATGTCCTCACATATGTCCAAAGAGTGCAAACTTGCCATTAGTCTGGAAAGAGGCACCTCTCTGTCAACCTATTTAACAGGTGTAAGCTAAGGCAGTGGAAGGAAAGCGACGAAATAACTGGCCTCTAATCACATTTACTTTGAGCTTCAGCAGCAAGCTATGCCAAATGATATTATACATGTGGGATTTTCACTAATGCTCCATATTGCCCTATGATCTCATGGAGCCAATTTCTAAACCAAAAGTACCACAATATTATGATGTCAACTATATGAAAGAGGCCTATTAACTTTAATTAGTGCTTCTCAAAGTTTTTTTTTTAAAAAAACCCTCTTCTGCTTTAAGCACCAACCATCTGTTCCACAGGTGGAGATCCTCGCATGCAGTTGAAGAACTAAACCAACATTGGCATTAGGAGAGTAAAAGTGCAAGACACCTTCCTATAATCATGCACAGGGAGACCTCATTAAAACAAAGCAGCTTCTTGCCCTGAGCTGACACTATAAAGTTTGATTCAGCCTTAAGCACCAGCTGCTGGGGAAGAACGCGACCACCAGGCCCTGCTTACAAGATTCCAGCAGCATCTGTCTGGCTGCTGTTGGAAAGAGAATGTTGGGTTAGATGGGCTTTAGCCTGATTCAAAAAGGCAAACTTGCATCCTTAATTAAGACTATGAAAAGACAGAGTAGTGGATTTAGTCCTCAAAAGAGCCTAGGTGTGTGCCAGACCAGCTGGCTGCTTTCATATGGATGATGAATGATGTGCTCTCCTCGCCGCAACTTAACAGTAATCACTGTGTTATTTTATGGCACGTTTGTGTGCCTCTTATCATTGCAGAACGCTTTCGTTTCATGAGAGCCCAACCAACTCTTAAGGTTATGTGAATTTCCTGGCTCAGGGGCTTGTTCAGCTAATTCCAACACTTTTGATACCGGGCCAGCTTTCTTCAGACATTTATCTATCTTGGCAGGTCTCTATTGGCTTGTTCAAGCCCTTTCCAGGGTGACCTATGGAACTATTATGTTTAGAGGTGAGGAAGAGAAACACAGTCCAAGGATCATGAGGCCAGGTGTCAGTGATCATCCTCCAGGCAGACACCCCCACTTTGGACCACATGGATAACAGGGATTTCACAGCCACCAAGCATTATTTAGGTGGTCCCTGGAATCCAAATAAATGGATTAATTTCTAATCTGTTTCTCTAAGAAATCAATTTTTCTACTGCAGCAAGAGATATTGGACAAATGACATCTCTAGTGGCCATTCTTCTAGCCACACAATATCTTATCCCCAACAGTGTTTTGCCTCCATCATTGCTTTAGTCACCAAAGTTGTCTTCCTTAACTGGGATTTTCTACACAATTGTGCACAAATAATCCTCTACGGCAACTTACTAGGCAGCAACTGGAAACCAGCTGCGCTGCTCCGACCAAGGAAAGGAGGACACAGGGATCTCCTAGCAATGGATGGAGGAGGAACAGGGGAAGGTGCTGGATATAAAAACTATCCATGGAATTTGCTAAGGAAGAGGGAGAACTTCAGCTAAAGGCCCTGTAGACCATGGCTACAGGGTGGTGCAGATGAAACAATCACTGTTCCTTTTCTCCTACACGCCTTTAGGAGGAAGGTGGTCTATAAAGCAGATGGGGCTCAAAAGCCACACACTTCTCCTTACTGGGTGGTTTATTGTCAGAACTATCATTGAATCTGCCCCTCTCTCCGTGGGATTCACATTTTTCCAAGGGGCACATTGCAACATACCATGTTTACCACTGAGTGCACATCTGATAGGGAGCCATGGGCCATCTGAGAAGAGTTTGGATTTGATATCCCACTTTATCACTACCCGAAGGAGTCTCAAAGCGGCTAACATTCTCCTTTGCCTTCCTCCCCCACAACAAACACTCTGTGAGGTGAGTGGGGCTGAGAGACTTCAAAGAAGTGTGACTGGCCCAAGGTCACCCAGCAGCTGCATGTGGAGGAGCGGAGATGCGAACCCGGCTCCGAATGTTAGCTGCTTTGAGACTCCTTCCGGTAGTGATGAAGCGGGATATCAAATCCAAACTCTTCTTCTTCTTCTTCCCCAGATTACGAGTCTATCGCTCTTAACCACTACACCACACTGGCTCTGAGCTCTCCGAGGTACGCAAAAGTCTGCAGACATACATTTGCTGCATTCATGCTCCACCTTCTTAGGCATTATACATTTAGGTGCTCACCAAAAAAAATGCGATAGTTGAAATGTGTGGCTGTCCCTGACTTTCCTGGGAGGGGCACTGACCGTCAGGAATTTCCATTGTTTATTTTATAAGATCTAAAAATTGTGTGTAAACTTTATATAGGAGGATAGTGTAATGCACCACTTTTCCCACGGAAGATGTGTATCAGCCAGGTGGTTTTCACAGAGTTCTGTAAAATATGCATTTTTGCTTGGATAAAGACATATGTAAGTATCTTAAGACACAAGTGTTACATTCTCAGTAGCCTCTGAAGGACTCTGAAAACTGACTGATGGATACCTTTTGTGTTTATAAGCTCTTTTGCAGGTCTCCTGTTGGAAGAGCTGGGAAAATATTTAAATTGCTCTCTGTGGTACTCTAAAGAGATGCTAAAGTGCAGGAGAAGTGCAAAGGTAAAATGCTTGCTGCTATAAAATTTTTTTGGGGGGGGAATCAAATTTTAAAATTGCAGTGGGGTGAAAATGTTTCCAAGGATATGCTCCTATAGAATTTGGAACAATAGCATTATGTTGGACAGCTGTCCCAGTATGGGAAATACTCCTGCAGAAGGTCACAATCAAGGTAAAAGAAAAGGTGACAGTGAAACTTACAAAGAGTGTTGTTGCACCTTAAAGACTAACAATTTTATCATGGCATCAGTTTTCTTAGGTTACCTTTCACTTTATCAGGTGCATGAAGCACTAATATGATGCTAACATGCCTATTAGTTTAGGACGATTTCACAGATAACTTTTTAAATTTTATGAGTATCAAGTTTTGGGTGTGCGTACCTAAAATGCAATGTGACAGACAGGTGTTGCAAAGACATGTGCATCATATAGGTACACTGAGCAGAAAACTGCGACTGACAGTATCTCCCTGTCAAAGTGACAATACAGTATGGGGAAATCTGAGTTTGCCATTGTGGAATGTGTGAAATAGCCTTTGAGGTAAAAGGAAGCAAAAGAAAGATAGTTTTATGAAGGTCCAACATCTAACCGTGTGTGTGTGTGTGTGTGTGTGTGTGTGTGTGTGTAGATAAGATAGCTTTTCAGTAAAAAAAATCAAAATGGTGATGGTATTCTTGGCTTGACCTACAGCGATTCATTCTAATGCAGTAATGTGAATTGCAATTCATGTCCCTGGCTGCAACATGTAAGGGCTGCCTGTAGGTGTCAGGGACTGGTTGGATGCAGAGGGATGGTGGGAGGAACCAGCTGGTGAACCCCCAAGGGAAGAAGTCCAGGGAGTGCTGGTGGGACTATGGTGAGTGGTCAGAAGGGGAAGAAGACTGGGAGGAGGAGATGAAAAGGTAGCAGGGCTCAGGGAGCAGGGAGAGTCTGTGGCAGAGAGGCATTGAAGCAGCAGTGGAGGGAGGCTAAGAAGCAGAGAGGGGTCAGGCTTCTCCTATGATGAGAGAGTAGTCAAGACTCATGGTGTTCTTGTAATATCTATTTTACTTCAAATATAAAAGTAGAGCATGAGGGAGCAGGAAGGCATCCAAGCAACCATTGCTGGTCTAGTCCTTAGTTTGAAAAAGAGATACAGTGGTATCTCTAGATGCGAATGGGATCCGTTCCGGAGCCCTGTTTGCATCTAGAAGCAGACGTAACCAGCGATGGCACATCTGCACACGCGCGTGCCACTTTCCACTGCTTCTGCACATGCGCGTGATGTCATTTTGAGTGTCTGCACATGCACAAGCGGCAAAACCCGGAAGTAACGTGCTCCGGGTTGCCGCAGAGCGCAACTCGAACGCACTCATCCCGAAGAACATTCAACCCGAGGTATGACTGTACTGTAATAGATTTTTGCAGATGCCCAAATCTGCTGCTTGTCAGCTACATGGAAAAACTCAGCCTTTTCCTTTTTTTCAGGCCGTGCTCCTAGCTTCAGAACTGTTTGAGCATAGTGCTGACACCGTCAAGATTACAGGTTTGATCCCCATATGCGACATCTGAATATTCCTGCATTGCAGGGAGTTGGACTAGATCAGGGGTGTCAAACTCAAATTCATCGGGGGCCGCATCAGCAGTTTGGTCACCCTCAAAGGGCCGGTTGTATCTGTAGGACTTACAGTACAGGAGAGAAGGGTTCAGGCAGCCGTTGGATCTGTCACATCACAGGATGGCATGCGCTCAATATAAAAACAAGTGGAGGTTTCCTGAATGCATGTAAAGTGGAGGTTTCCTGTGCAGAATGGCCGGCGCCGCTAGAGGGCAGACGTTCTCTGGCTTGTAGGCTGCCGCGCATGCGCTGAAGAGGCGGCTTTCTTGTGTCAAAAAAAAAAAGCGAGAATAAAAGGTGAAGGCTGGTGGCCGCCGCTGGCTACACGGGCCACATGATGAGGTCTGGCGGGCCGGATTCGGCCCGCAGGCCTTGTGTTTGACACCCGTGGACTAGATGATCTTCAGGATTCCTTCTAACTCTACAATTCTAAAAAAAAAGTACCAAAGAGAAGCTGAAATATCTGACAGTTTGATAAATGGAGCACACCCGTCAAATGCCATTGTCTTCTAGGACATGATTATTACTGACCTTGCTATGTGGGAACATTTAGGGGGGAAAGCTGCACCATGTGAAAGTGAATTAAGGTGAGCCTTTCATTGATTTCTTACTGGGGGGAAAGGAAATCCTTTGGTCGGACCATCAAGAAAATGATATACTGAATGCACTACAGCCTGGATCAGATATTACCGTATTTTTTGCTCTATAAGACTCACTTTTTCCCTCCTAAAAAGTAAGGGGAAATGTGTGTGCGTCTTATGGAGCAAATGCAGGCTGTGCAGCTATCCCAGAAGCCAGAACAGCAAGAGGGATTGCTGCTTTCACTGCGTAGCGATCCCTCTTGCTGTTCTGGCTTCTGAGATTCAGAATATTTTTTTTTCTTGTTTTCCTCCTCCAAAAACTAGGTGCGTCTTGTGGTCTGGTGCGTCTTATAGAGTGAAAAATACGGTACTCTCTCCTCATGTTTAGTAAGGGGCATGCCTGCACCCAGGACTCTTACCAATGTTAAGATTTCTTCCTGGCAATCGATGTCTGAACAATTCTGTGAGTTGTCATACATTTTATTTCAAAAATGTATAAAGTAAAACAGCTCTGAGGAGCCTAAGATGAACTATAATATGATAAACTGAAATAATGATCAGATCTGAATGGGAAAATGAATATATGTAAATATAGTCATCATTTTTAAAAAATGCAATAGAGCAAAAACATGTGGATGGCTAGCTCACACTTTCAGGAAGTTCCCAGGGTGAGGCTATGCATGAGGATTAACAAGGGTTCTCAATAGCTGGGATCACCAGGACAAGAGCAGGTGATCTTTGCATCCTACTAAATGAGCAATTGCCTAAGATTCATTCCTACGGGGAAAAGTAAATTAATGTACTTTTGGGAAGCACTTTTCTGGCAAGGGCAAATTTGGCCCTCCCCTTTGAAGGCTGGGTGGCTCAGCCTCTATGGTATACAGTGGTACCTCTGGATGCAAACGGGATCCGTTCCGGAGCCCTGTTCGCATCCTGAAGCGAATGTAAAACGCGTGTCACATTTCACCACTTCCGCGCATGCACGTGACATCATTTTGAGCGTCTGTGCATGCGCGAGTGGTGAAACCCAGAAATAACGCACTCCATTTCTTCCGGGTCACCGTGGAGCGCAACCCGAAAATATTCATCCTGAAGCTACTTCAACCTGAGGTATGACTGTATGTGTGAGAGAGAGGTTCGATGTACTTTTGTAAGCAGAGTTCATACAGATGCACTGCACCTGAAAGCTTCCTGCCTTCACACACCCATGACCCACCCATCCTATCAATAGACCTTTTGCTGTGAGGTATACAAAGTTTCAAAGCTTTGCCTCACAGGGCTCCCACAGACCTAAAGGATGTCCAGTCCAACCCTTTCCCCTTGCAGCAAAGCCTTCCACACCTACGCTAAACAAAAATCCCTTTTACAATTTGCTCTGCCTCATCTGTGGGATAAACAAGGATGCCTCCTGAAGGAAGTGCTCACAAAATTTAAGGAACGCAGGTGTTTCCAGACAACAAGCCCAGTTCATGCTACAGAGGAAGGCTAAAATGGTAGCAATCAAAATAAAACAAAACCTTCCTGAATACAGTAATTGTATTATATTGCTGGCATGTGTATGTGTGTGTGTTGATACTTCATGACCCTGAATGTAGTAGTGAGACTGATATCAGAGCCTGAAGCCAAGGAGGTCTACTTGGCCCCTGTATCCTCAACCTGACTCTCATTCCATTACAAAAAAGGGCATGGATAGTAAGGAGAACCTCCCTCCTCCCAGGGGGTGGGGGAGACAACAAAGTTCTTAATAGTACCTTGATAACTGATTAAGATCTTTTAAAAGACTGTTTTCCCCTCACACTATTTTGCAAAACATTTCTTGTACTCAGTAAACACCACATTTATATGATTCTTCAGCCTGACACCTGTTAAGACTATGATAGCTCCCATTAATTTATTACATCGAAAGTTCAGTTAAAGCCACTCTGGGATGACAAGACTTTGCTAACGGCCATTAAAAGGCAAGAGTTTTTGGATCAGGCCCCAACTGGCCTTGGTTCAGCTACGCATCAGTTGCTGCTAGTTGCATGACCTGCACGAGAACGCTGTAATGAATCCCACCCCTTCTAAGAATCAGGCCCAAGCAATAGGAAAAAACAATGCTCTATCCTGCCACAGAAACCCACCAATCAAGCTGTTTATTGCAAAGCACACCTACTTCACTCAGCAAATTGATGGAGGCTGCCAGTGCTGAAACTCCATCTCATTTAAACGGTGACGTCACTCAGGTGCACAAACCAAAACATTGGCACAGCTTTCCCTAACATGCTGCAGCCCTTATTTTGCTGCTTGCTAAGCTAAAACTGAAACTCTGCAGTGCCAGATTTCCGTTCCTATTAAGGACTGATTTCTCTAGCCAGTTGTGAGCAATCACACTCCCCCCCCCCCAATTCATGCAATACTCAAAACTAAAACAAAAAACGTCCCTTGGAACAAGCATGTGGAATTCTAGTATCTCGGTTCTTCCAGTGACTGCAGATTTTAGGCTTGCTTAATAGCCTTTAAACATATTCATTAAATGTCAACAATACAAACTACACTCAACTTTTAGATACCTTCCCAGCTGAAACTCAGAAGCATCCTTGAAAGATTATTCACGGAGGCATGTTTGCCAAAAGCCTGATACAAAGCAATTAATTTTCAAAATGATGGCAATGATCTTGAAAGAGTTGAAGCACAACTGTGCTGCCTAATATCCCAGCTGCTTGGTATTTAGTCATCTAGTAATTTTGGGCAGCCCAGACATGCTGAGGTTGAAGAGAAAGGCCACTGTAGCCTTGCATGCACTCTGTTCACCATGGTTACTAGCTAAATAAATTAAAGTATCAACATTTTGTCAAATACCTGGCTGCACAGGGCAAGATTTCTCCCCTTAAAATAAAATCATCCTCAGACAAAAAAACACACTAATGGGGGGGACCAACAACCGCAAACCACACACACATATCCCAACCGCACTCACACCCTAAAACCCAGATAGACTGTTTCACGAAAAATGGGAATGCAATCTGAACAGAAGCTGTATAAAAACATGCCCTAGTTTGCAAGTGGAGTCCTGTCTTTCATCCCCTTGTGCTGCCTTTGCCATCTGACAACACACTTCTACCCACAATGCTCTCTCTCTCACTCTCTCTCTCTCTGCCTCACGCACGCGCAAGCACGCACCCAGAGACATGCTCTCTCTCTCTTGCACACACACACCTCGTCAGAGAAGCTGGAGTGAGCCCACACTCACACACAACACACATGCATACCCCCCGCAGATGCCAACTTACCCACAAGTTCTATTTCAGTCGAAACTGGCGTCCTCCACTCCCCAACCTCGAGGGGGGAGGTGTTTCTCCCTCTCTTCTGTTGCAAGGAGGGTGGGGTGGGGGGGAAGGCCACATCTATCTGAAAACACTTCTAGGCAGAAAGAAAGCATGTAGTTGCAGAACAAAGAAAGCCAGGGCTACCTTAATCTCAGCAGCGCAAGGCAGCCAGTAGCTATTTTTCGAGTCTGCTCTCTCTCTCCCCCCTCTCCGAGGGCATCCTGCGCTCTCGCTCTTTTTCTTTGCCTGTCCAGCTCCTGCACAACACACATCAATTATTCATCGCTTGTCTCCCGGTTTCCAGGCAAAACCAATCACAGATGGAGCCTTGCTAATGGGCTCATGCCGTACTTGCCAACAGGCTATTTGTGCTGCCAGCGACAACCCTCCAGAGACAATAAAGGGAGAATCAGGTTCAGCTTTAGAACTTCACACATCTACGCGGACAGACCTGAAACAAGCGAGGGGGCACGCAGTGGCGTCCGCATGACATTGCTGGGAGAGGGTGGGCGGGCGGGCGTCTGTGTGCAGCGCTTGCAAATATGAAAGGAGGCTCCATTAACAAAAAAGAAAAACACCCTTCTCTCTCTCCCCCTCCCCAACGCCGCTTGAAAGGACTGGAAAGAGATGAGGAGGGGGAGAGAAATAAAGGAGAGGAGGGGGGGAAATCAAACACTAGGAAAATTCTCACCTCAACTGCATGTTACTGGTATTGATGGTTTCCTTTTGCTGTCTCTAGTGGTCCATCCCTTTGCTCTCCCATTATACCCATCTATCACCTACGTGCGCACGCACGCACACTCACACACTCACACAGAGATACACACAAGCAGACACAGCCACTTTGCCAGAAGGGAGAGAGAAAGAGAACGGGAGAGGGAGTGGGGTGGGGTGGGGGGAATCCAGGCATCTCACATTTCAAACTTGCAAGGAGGGGTGGTGCTAGGAATATTAGGACAAAGGGTTGCTCTCTGGAACGCCGCCAAAAGGCTAAAATTGCCCCCCTCGATCAATTAATCAGAAGCAACACTTGTTTGAGTGTGTCTAGCAAGCCATTAAGGGCGCCTGGTCAAAAAAAGGGCTTCTGTTTGGGAAAGAGCTGGTGTACAGGGTCTCCCCGCATCCCCTATTTAGAAATACTGTTGACTAAATCCATCAAACTAGTCAAGCTAATTACGCGTCCAGAGGAGGAAGGTTCTGCTTTTTAGGAGACAGCAGCGACGTTGGTGGCTTCCTGCGTGAAGGCAATCAGCCCACAAAAAGGAAGGGGAGGAAGTGGACACACGCCACCTGTACCAGAATACGAAATTCATATTGGCGTAATTCTGGCATGAATCACTGTTTGAAAGAACAAAACAAAGAGGGTTGTTGCCATTTCGTCAGCTAGTACACCTGAAAAGAAGGTTGAGGTGGATGGATTTGGAGCCGAGCTTTCATTTGGCTGTCTTCCTCACATCCAGCAGGTTACTCCCTGGGGAACATCCAGTATTTATGCAAACCTTTATGTGCTCAAAGCTCAGCACAAACTACATGTGAGAAGCAACTGCAGTCTAATTATTTGGCCCTCGTTCACACACGTCTGGAAGCTTAACTCAGGAAAGGAGCAACACACACAATTAGAATGGGAAAAGACACTTTTACTGCTCAGCCAAATTTACAGTAACTATGGCTTTCTTTGACCTAGTTGTCATCCGTTCCACATTATTTGCCTCAACCCATTCCCCAGATCCAGAAGTGACTTGTGGGACCATTCTTGTGCCAGCAGATTATAAAATGGGAAGCAGTCAAAGGGCAGCAGAACATTTAGGATACTTCAAGGAGAGTTGTGTGTATGCTATAATTCTGTAAGATCACAGGGCAAAGAACCCCAAAGGATGCAATGGGTCAACAGGTCTGTCTGCTAACCAGGGATGGCTGTGGGCAGGATTCCTGCATTTGTAGGGGGTTGCGCTAGGTGACCCATGGGGTCCCTTCCAACTCCACAATTCTGTGGTGCAGAATAGGGCACAGAATTTAGATTCTGGAATCTCAGCTTTTTAAAAAGCAATTTTCTAGCTCTTATGGCTCAAAAATATGCTTGATAATATGTAAACAAACTCTGAAGGAATCTCAGGAGACGTGACTGTGTAGAATTTCAAGTGGTTGAACCACAGCTCCTTGTCCCTTCCCATGACTATCAGAACTATCCAAATTTACTCAGTATATTGATACAGGTCACAGAACTCAGACCTCTCCCCCCCCCCGCCCCAGAATGAAATATGGATTGCTTGGCAACAGTTCTAATTTATTTATTTAATTTACTAAATCTGGGATATGTGGAGCTGTGACGTGTTGTTTAATCCTCCAAGCAGTAGATCAGGACCCAATACAAGGCATGTCAGTGCAATTACTACTACAGTATAAACAAATCTGATATCTAGGAAGGGATGCCTAAGATCAGAATCTGATGTTTCTTACAATGGCACATGATCCTGAGCTTGTAGATGCCTTACCCAGATACTCAGGAGCATAGCAAAGGGAGAATAAAGAATCAGGGTTCTGATGTTCTGAACAAGTGAGGAAGGTGAAGAATCATAATGGAGGTAAAGGAGTCCCAAACCAATTTCACTGCCCCACAAAGGGGTAGTACTTAAGAGAATAATTTATGGGCTAGGAAATCCCAGTGCCAGATATATATACCCTGTGGAGCCCCCTAGGCAGCTGAAATCTTGGGGCCCCCCTCGTAAAACTATGAAAGCTTGATTGTAAAAAGGTACAATCTGCCTACAGTGGTACCTCGGGTTACACACGCTTCAGGTTACAGACTCCGCTAACCCAGAAATAGTACCTCGGGTTAAGAACTTTGCTTCAGGATGAGAACAGAAATCGGGCTCTGGTGGCGCGGCAGCAGCG
Organism: Podarcis filfolensis; assembly: GCF_964270895.1. Lineage (NCBI taxonomy): Eukaryota > Metazoa > Chordata > Lepidosauria > Squamata > Lacertidae > Podarcis > Podarcis filfolensis. Next base: position 80,505,147 of record NC_139608.1, read on the forward strand.
GGAGGCCCCATTAGCTAAGGTGGTGCTTCAGGTTAAGAACAGTTTCAGGTTAAGAACAGACCTCTGGAACAAATTAAGTTCTTAACCTGAGGCACCACTGTATTTGTCAATCCAATCCCCAGTTCAGATTAAAGCTGAGCCAAATTTCCAGGAGTTTCAAGGTTTAGCACAAAGGTATTGGGGAGGGGCAACACTCCAGCTGAAAGGGAGGCCACTTCTGCCCCACTGCTGGTTGTTCTAGAACTTCTTCCCTTGACATATTACTTCCAAGATAATGTGACTTTCAACAGGAAAAAAAAATCCCAGCCATAATTTACACTCTGAACAGCAGCCACATCCAGACTAACCCTCAGCACCCAGATTACTAATATGAGGATAAAGTTGGCCTACAATGCAGGGCTGTAGCAAAGGTTACTGAGATCATTTATAAGAAACACTTTGAGCACTTTAGCAAGAGTACTATATTCCTCTTATAGCAGCTGCTTTCAGGATCAAGATAGGAATATACTGAATTTTTTTTTGAGAGAACGAATTTTGGATATTTTAACATTGCTCCAACTGTACAAATTATTTACAGCGCCACATACCATACCTTTTAACAAGACTTTCAATAATAGTTTTAATGAATTCCTTATACAAGGTTTAAATTTCAAAATGGGAATTGAATCCCCGACCTTTTAAAGAACAACTACTTGGCTTTCATTTCAAGAGATTTTCAAGTTAAAAGAAGTTTTCTGTATGGAGTGAATGATTGCAAAGTACATAAACAGGAAGCCAATGAGAGCTTTCCCCTTCTTGGAGGGAAAAGTGGCAGTTTAAGTTGTGGCCAACCAAGAACCAGTCTTTCCTTGACACAGCATCCTGTGGTAAAAAACCCACTTCCTATCCAAGCGCAACCTTCAAAAAATCTATCAAGCCTCGCCACAGATGCGCTTGCCTGGGCTATCTTGCCGATTTCAATTAGAAGAACAGAAAATTGCCAAGAATGCGTTTTGCCTTTTTTCTCTCAGACTAAAAAAGCAAAGAAAGAATCTCGTGGCACCTTAAAGACTAACCAATTTTATTATGGTGTGAGTTATTGTGAACTGTAACCCACTTCATTTTGGTGAAGTGGGCTCTAGTCCATGAAAGATCATAGCATAATAAAATGTGTTAGTCTTTAAAGTGCCACAAGACCCTTTAGTTTTATTCCATGTTTCTCCAGCTAACGCACCTACTCATCTGGAAATTGTTACAATAGAAAGGACCAGCGTTCCTTTGCAAGCATCTGCTGTACATCACAGAAATTGTTGTTCTCAATTTAAAAAATAAAATAAAATAAAACCCACAGTATGACATTATAGCAGGGTATTTGGAATGTCACTCTTTTTTATTAAAACAGAACTCATGCTCTTTTAAAAACTATAATTATGTAGACAGCAGAGTTGCTCAAGAGTGTATGCGGGAGGAAGTGAGAAAATGGGTGTGTGGGGTGGCCCTCCAAGACTGAAGTCTAAAATTAGGAGTTGAGCCTTAGCCAGGTCTGTGGATAAGCATATGTTTCAGGAGCTTATATACAGAGCCCTACTGATTGTTAGATCTTTCTGCAGTTGATAAATGGAGTCATGACAGCACTAATCACACAGGTGTTTACAGGGCTGCTCCGAAATGGTTCTACTCATTGTGACAGGTTTGGGTCCAACATACATTAGGATTGAATCTTAATGTATGTATGACTAAGCTTTCCCCATCTAGGTGCTGGGTTTGGATAGTAAGCACATGAGGGAGGTGCACTCACCAGAGTCTAAGCCACAGCATCATTAGGAAGAATTGCGTAACTCTATGACCCTAATTCTGCTCTACCCATGGGCAACTACAACTGGGTGCAACAAGTAACCGTCCCAGATGCGGAAGAGCATCCCACAATCCCATCTGCCTCAAAGGACTCATGCAACTGGTCAGTGGAGTCGGGTAACCATCATAATGCTGCTGGGTCTGCATGCGCAAGTGGCAGCTTTATCCACACATAGGTGCTCTTTCGGAAGAAGAGATGGTGCTACCACTAGGCAGAGTGATAGAGCTGCCTGAAGCAGCAGATGCTGTCCTCAGCTGCAGTGGAAGACACTATCCCATCAGTTTCCCCAATGTTAAGAGACTCAACTGTCAATCTGGTTGGGTTCTGTATCTGGAATTGGGGGTGAGAGGTTGCCATCTGGTCAGCCTCTAAGCACAGAGTGTCTTGAGTAAGCCTTGGTTAGCTTAGCCAGTGGATGACTTAGGAGTGTTATCTTAAAGGTAAAGGGTAAAGGGACCCCTGACCATTAGGTCTAGTCACGGACGACTCTGGGGTTGCGGTGCTTATCTCCCTTTATTGGCCGAGGGAGCCGGCATACAGCTTCTGGGTCATGTGGCCAGCATGACTAAGCCGCTTCTGGCGAACCAGAGCAGCGCACGAAAACACCATTTACCTTCCCGCCGGAGTGGTACCTATTTATCTACTTGCACTGCATGCTTTCGAACTGCTAGGTTGGCAGGAGCTGAGACCGAACAACGGGAGCTCCCTAGGCTCTGTGGTTTATCTTACTTTACTCATTTTTAAATGGTACTTTCACTAAGCCTTTGAAATTACTCCAACTGCCTCATAGCGCTTCTCTCCCATATCAACATTTATTCAGGTGGCATTGTACAATCAAGATTTATCTATGCAATCCAGAAGGCACAAGACTGCAATTCGCTTAAGGCCTGGGCCTCACCCATGGAGCTATGCAACTAAATGGGTTGATGGAATAAAGAAGCATTCCCCTATATTTTTCATACCATGGGCAATGAGGACGTGTTTGGGAGTCCCCTGCATCTTTCAATTACAGCATAAAATGCCTCGTGCGATTCAGTACATCCTAACTCTCTCCCTTGCAATATCACCTCTACCAATTTCTCAGTCAATATTGAAATTAGACTCCTGTGCTCTGAAGGGCAGAGACCACTGGATGCATGGCGGCTAGAGTTTTTCAAGGCGTAGCTTCACCCCTTCATATAGCACACTACTTTGACTTAGCATACAGTTTGGGAATCCATTAATTCAGATGCAGAAACTACAGAGCTGAATACTCATTCCTGCCTCACACTTACCAGTCTCTTTTCAAAAACACACATACCCTTCCAAGATTGGACAATATCCTATGTCAAAAGTCAAACTGAGCTGAGACTTCTAAGGAGAAAAATTAAACGCATGATCCACCAGGACTTCTACTCAAGCCCCTGCTCTTGCATCCCATTCATTTCCACCAGCAAAGTATGTTTTTAATAAATTTATACCCAATACATACAATTTCCACTTTAGATTTTAAAATCTCTCCCCCCCCCAACTTCCTATGCAGTTATATCCATGGTCATGTGCAAAAGTTCAGGGACGCTTCATTTTAAAAACTGCTTCCCAGTCCCTCCCTCCCCAACTCTCCTTCTGTCTCTCTCTCTCTTTTAGTTGAAGCAGTTCACAGCAGACAAATCACTTATCTAGAAATTATGTATTTACTTTTCCTTTGACAAATCTTCAGCAGGTTTCTAATCCCACCATGCCACTTGAAATATCACTTTCTGTGATGACATTTGAGTCACAGTTGTCACAGGCACCAGGCACTGTAGTTAAATGGATTAAATCATACTTCATAGCACATTGCATTTTGGACAAGGAGTGGTTTATCATTGGTAGAAATTAATCATAACAGGTCTTCCCCCCCTCCAGGGCAAATTCTCAATCATTTTCAAAGATTACTATGTTTAAGCTCCAATGACGACTGTGTGTCAAATTACATCATGGGAAATGTTGTCTCACAGGGATAACTATTTAAAAGCTCCCACTGAAGTCTTTTTATACCAGGGAGGAGTAAATGTCTGTATTGGGGCGGAATATTGCCATAGAGAAGAACCGGGCCAAGAGTGATGATTAGCTCCAGAACCTACAAAACATGGCTTCCATTTTGTAATGGTAGATTTTGCCTAGTTTTTGCCTTTGGATAACATACACAAGTACACACACACACACATATGCCCTGAACAAATATTTCATATTATTTTAAAGCAGTCATATCCAAAATGTACACATGTAGGCTTGAGTTCAATAAAAAGGTTTATTGACCTATGCATGGCTGGCAGGCTGTGTTGGCTTGGTGGGTCACAAGCTGTATGCAGGTGCCGTGCAAATTCTTGCACAGTACTTCATGATGACAGCACTTGACCCTTATATCTGTATACTAAAAAGAGAAAGGAAAAAGCAACCACATACGAAGCAGCCGAACCAAATGAGTATGGTTTTGAGAGATGAGACACACATTCATTCCAGAAGTAGCATGAGAATGAGAGAAAAGCAGGTATATTAACTCTGTGGGGTAGCAATGAGAAACTAAGTTTGTTCAGCAGTGAGTAGAGCTCCAAGAAACAGTTCCAGGAAATAAGTGATATTTATGTTTCCCCACTGCTCTCTTAAATATAGACTGTTCTAGGGAAATAAAATACCCCTATAATCATAATTTAAAGGCCGCATATAAAAATGTCTTGGCTTTTTCATGTCTAAGTATGTTTGTTTTGAAGTGTAGGATTGTAATGGTAAAAACTCCTATGGAAGGTGTCATAAGACACCTGGCATATTAAACTAATGTGGTTAATGCACACTTTTTCCTGAAGTCGACTACAATATGGCATGTGAAGAAAGGATATGGCCTGCACTGAAGTCTGACTACCTCATATCCTCTAAGCAGCCACTCAGATTTCTGGGATATCTCAGTCATTAAAGCTTTTAATCTCAGGGTTGTGGGTTCGAACCCCATGCTGGGCAAAAAAATCCAGCGGGGGCGGGGGGGTTGGACTAGATGATCCTTGTGATCCCTTCCAACTCTACAGTTCTGTGAAGACTCTATGAAGACAGGCTATGTTGACCAAATGCCAACTTTTGAAGAAATTCTAGTAGGGATTACACACATGTGGAAATGATGTGAGAGATCTAAGAAGCTTAGAAGTGAAGCAAGATTTCCCCAAGGGTTTCCCCTCCCCCCGCAGGGGGGGCATATTGGTCCAATGTCATTCAAATCCCCACTCAGCCATTGGGTGACTTTAGCTAAGTGCCTGTGTGTCAAACTGTGCACAATGCTAAAACATCTTGGAACCCCATGACTGGGGTTTAAGTTCTCCTCTATGACGAGAGAAACGATATAACCTGAGGTCTATCTGAGCTTACTTAACAGAAGGGTGGGATATACATGTCCTACAAAAATAAACAAAATTGATAGGAGTTTCATGTACAGTGAAGGTATTATGTAAAATGATGATAGGAAAAATAAATAATAAATCATTGGGGGAAAGAAAACACTTACTGAAGCTTTTTTGAATGCTCCCCCCTGAAAAAAAATTATCTAAGAATTTATGAGAACAAGATTAAAAACTGCAATTAACCCAGGCTTCTCTCTTTAGTAATTATTCATATACCTGTTTAGCCGATAATAACTCCTAGCTCCAGGCTGTCTGCCTGCAGTGCTAGGACACAGACAGGAACCTCTGCGAAATTGACTTCCCTGGCTACACTCGTGCTTGCAAGAGCTATTTTCAAGGGCAGATGTACAATGTTATATGGGTAAAGGGACAACCAAATTAAAGATGGGTGTTCTGTCAGAAAAGTACTGAAGACCTTGCGTCAGCATTTACCTCCATTTATAAGACTTCAGGGCTTTAACTCTTTGCTTTCTATTAGGCAAGTTGCAACAAGCAAGTTACAAAAACAAGACACAGTATCTACAATATTTTAAGCAGAAACCGACAGGGTTTTTTTAAAAAAATGTAATGTTTTTATGGTTTTTATTTTTTTCTGGTTCCATGAAGATGCTTCCATTTCAAATGCTAATTCAGCCTAGTCCCAAAGAACTACCTAGCAGACCTGCTCACACTCATCTTTGATGATGGTAAATTAAGAAATGGGTTTTCTTTTATTTATCTCCTTTTGGAAACATCTCCTTAGGACTCTTCCCCCACCTCCAGTTGTTCTGGTCTATATCACAAAGAGATGCCCACAAACCCACTCACCACCAGCTGGTCAAAAGGTTAATGCCCTCAGCCCTCTGGCATCAAGATATCCAGTGCCACACAAAACCCCCAGCCCTGAAGTCTTCAAGTAAATAAGGAATAGGAAGAGTCCCTTCCAGGCACTGGGAAAGATTCTTGCTCTTACACATTCTACATCAGAGGTTTCCAAACTTATTTGGCCTACCTCCCCCATTTCAGGAAAAAAACCATTACTCAGTGCCCCTCTGGAAATCGACCTTCTTTAAGCGAAGAAGCAGGGCTGTGTCACAGCCTGCTTGCCATTGGTCAAATAGGCGGGCAAGCTGTGATCCACTTCCTGAGCCTGAGTGAAGCTGAAATGGGTTCACCCAAGCTTGGGAAAACCTGTTGCCTTCAGCACAACTGCCAGATCTAGGGAAGGTTACTGACATGGCAGTAAGCGTCATTACACAACAAATGAAACATATATAAATGGGTTTGGTTCTTCTCCCACGCCCTTGTTTTTATTCAATGCGCCCCCCCCCCAACTGCACCCGAGGCTACTTCTCCCCTGGATCATTCCAGCAGCCCCCACTGGGTGGTATCGCCCACTTTTGGAAACACTGTACAGTATTATATAAATGAAATAAGACCATGCACCAATCAATGAGCAATCACACCGGTGTAGAAATCAACCATGTCATTCAGCCAGTCCACTTCCTTCAAAGGCTATTGGATTGGCATGGGAAGCAAGCATACAGCAGGGTCTTTCAGGCTGTTTAGGTATGGTTCCCATCAGGCAAAAAGTGTCTTACAGAATTCCCCCACGCATTTGCTGATGAGCCTCATACTGCATTGGTACAGCTGTTCACATTTAGTACTCCCTCGTACTTGTGAAAGAAATGATAGGATACGCTATTAATAGCTTTACTACATCTGCATTTGGATGTAAATACTGAAATACATTATATAGACGTATTAGATATTACAAAAATTCTGTACAGTACATGGGTCAAGGAGGTTTTCAAAGTTTTCAATATCAGCAGATGCTAAACAAACTTCCCCCCAAACAAAAGCTTGGAAATTCTACTCCTAAAAAAGAGCCCCCTGGATCAGACCATAGGCCTATCCAGGCTAGCACCCTGTTTCTCAAAGTGGCCAACCAGATAGAAATCCACTAGCAGAACATTAGGGTAATGGCCCTCCGCAATTGGTTCCTCATCAATTGGCATTTACTGCCTTGGATATTGAAGATAACCTATAGCTATCATGACTAGTAGCCATTTATAGCCCTATCTTCCATAGATTTCTCTAACCACCTTTCAATGCTGTCTAAATTGGCAGCCATTACCACATCTTGTTCAATTGTTTTTTGAAGTAACGTATAGTGGCTAAGGGTGTGAACTGTGAGTCAAGATATCTAAACAGTGCAGATTACATGTTGAACACAAACTCATTATGTCACCGAAGGTACACCAATATTTCCTCTCTCTCTCTCTCTCTCTCTCTCTCTCCCCCCCCCCCCCCACATCTTACATCTGTGGTAGGTTAATAATACTGACCTGCCTCACTGGGCTACAGTAAAAAAGAATACGGAATGGAGGTATGTGAAAAGTCATCAAATGCTCTAATGCTTTAGCATTATATTGATGCTAGAAATGATTACTATTGTTCCCTTTTGATTGATACAGCATCCACAATATGACAAGTTTTCCTGTGTGAACCAAACTGAAATGAGGAGGAGGAGGAGTGTTAATTTCAAGTATGGGGCTTGTGCAGGAGACCTTCTTGGTTTGTGCCTGTGGTCTGCTAAAAACTATTGCTTTTGACACATATCGTTGCATAGCCATATCAAACCACTTCATGGCATAGTTTCCAGACAAATCATCTATTCCTTGACATGTCTTGATGTTGTTATCTTATGGGTTTAAGAGAGGGAAAACGAGGAAGCTTCTTAAGAGCTAATCTACCAAAAACGTAGTGGCTATACAGAGAAATAAGCATCAAGCTTCCTGCATTTTGAAGCACTGGCACTCATGCATTAAATCATTAATGCCCAACATGAATACATGTTAATCACCAAGTGATGGCAATATACATTGCTGTTTGATATAGGAACTGTCAGACGATTCAAAAAAAAAAAGGATTGTGTTTTTTCCAATCACGTAGGAGAGATGGCACAGGAGCAAACTCTGATGGTCGGCAGCCACTAAAAAAAGACTCCTGCCAATATTCTCTTGTCCAACTGGGGCAAGCAAGCCAAAAGTTCTTGCTCCAGGGTGCAACTGGAGTAAATAGTCAGGTTACTATCTTCCAGCTTTTGCTTTGGAAAAAAAATTCTTGCTATCCATTCTTTCCAAAAATATGAGCACAGTAATGCTGGGTGGGAATGAGACAATACAAACCACAGATTTGGAGACCAAATACTTGGAAGGGGAACAGTGAATGAATTACAAATGCATCAGAACAGTGAAACTTTAATGAATGCCATCCTCTCACATAAGATGCTTTCTTCAGGCACTTTGACGGCCTTTCCACATGTGCATCAATTGCAGAGGGAGGGATACGTTCCAATGGAATGTGTACAAATGCTCACATATTCAGCATTTTGTGAAAACTATGATTTCTATGATAAGCCATGATTACAGGCTTGAATGTCTCTTCACCTTTGTTAATTGCTGCTGCCGCCCCTACCTTTTATTAATTTTGTTATTGTTTTGCTTTATTGTTTGTTTTACTGCTTTGTTTTCACTTTAAATTGCAGTGGTGGTATTTGGCTTGTTCTGAATAGAATTCCCTCTATAAAATCTGTTTTGGCCTTATATTCAGAAACCCAAGTGGCATGGAGTAACTTCCACAACCTGGGCTAGTGCACAAGTTGCAAATCCCTCCCAGTCAGAAATATCCTGGCCACAGTTACACATGCTCTGGTAATGTTGCTTTTGGACTAAAGCAATGCATTGCATGTGGGGATGTTCAGAAACTGCAGTTAGTTCAAAATATAGCTGCTAGGTTGCTAACTAGGAATGGCTGCATTAAACATATCTTCTCAGTTTTAAAACAGCTGCAGTGGTTGCTGATCCTTTTCCAAACACAATTCCAAGTGCTGGCTTTAAATGTTAAACTGTTTCATGTTAAATGTACCTAAAATTAAGCAGTTCTTGAGCAGGCGGTTGTGGACCAGATTTAGGCTCTTTTGGAAGAAACTGATTTTCTAGATTCATTTCAGTTGGGATTTAGGCCCAATTTTGATACAGAAACTGCTTTGGTCACTGAGTACAATGACCTTTGTCAGGAAAGAGACAGGGGAAATGTGCCCCTGTTATTTCTCCTCTACCTCTCCATGGCCTTTTGATATCATTGACCGTTATATCCTTCTAGAGCGGCTGTCTGAGTTGCGGGTGGGTGGCAACGCTTTTCAATGGTCCCAGTGCTACTTGGAGGGTTGTTTCCAGAGGGTGATACTTGGAGAGTGGTAGTCAGCACTGTGAAACCTTCAATGTGGAGTTCCTCACGGCTCAATTTTATCCCTTTGCTGTTTAACATCTATATCATGGGTAGACAAACTAAGGCCTGGGGGGCCGGTTCCAGCCCAATCGCCTTCTCAATCTGGCCCACGGACAGTCCAGGAATCAGCATGTTTTTACATGAGTAGAATGTGTCCTTTTATTTAAAATGCATCTCTGGGGTATTTGTGGGGCATAGGAATTTGTTCATTTTCCCCCTTCAAAATATAGTCTTACCCCCCACAAGGTATGAGGGACAGTGGACCGGCCCCCTGCTGAAAAAGTTTGCTGACCCCTGATCTATATGAAACCACTAAGTGCAGTCATCTGGAGTTTTGGAGTACGCTGTCAGCAATCTGCTTATGACACACAGCTCTACTTCTCCTTTACATCTGCAGGTGTGGCAGTGGATGTGCTGGATTGTTGTCTTGCCTCAGTAATGGACTGAATGAGAGCCAGAAAACTGAAGCTCTACCCAGATAACACTGAGGCGCCGTTAGTGGGTGGTTCCCTAGACTTGATGGAAGGGAGGTGGCCTGCTCTTAATGGGGTTACACTCCCTCTGAAGGACGTGGTGCGTAAACTGGGGGTACTTCTGGATACCTTGCTGTCGCTTGAGGCTCAGGAGGCCTGAGTGGCGCAGAGTGCTTTTCATCAGTTTCAGCTGATGGCCCAGCTGCACCCCTCTGGACAGAGATAGCCTAACCTCTGTTGTCTATGCTCTGGTAACCTCTAGGTTAGAGTACTGCAGTGTGTTATAAATAGGACTGCCTCTGAAGACAGTTTGGGAACTTCAGCTGGTGCAGAATTTGGTGGCCAGGTTGCTCACCCTGGCAAAACGGTTTGAGCATATTACACCAGGGGTCCCCAAACTAAGGCCTGCGGGCTGGATAAGGCCCAAGGGACCCGCTGCAACCCCTGCCACCTGCTCTTACCAGCACTGCACTGCACTGCACGGCTGCCCACTTCCGGGTCGGAGGAGCACGGGAAATAGCTTGTGCACATGCACAAGCGTTATTTCTGGTGCACATCCGGGTCAGAGGAGGCCTGTGCACATGCGCATAAGCTATTTCCGGTGCACCTCCAACCCGGAAGTACGCCGGAAATAGCGTGTGCGCACGCGTATGGGCATGCGCTCCCCTGCCCTCTGCGCGATTGGTGCTGGAGACACCGGCCCAAGGCGCAGTAAGTTTGCTGACCCGTGTATTACACCAATCCTGACCCAATGGCTGCCAATTAATTTCCAGGTCTAATTCAAAGTGTTGGTTTTGACCTATAAAGCCTTAAACAGCTCAGAACCGCAATACCTCAAGCACTGCCTCTTCCCAAATGAACCAACCCAGACACTGAAAATGAGCAAGAAAGAATATTTTTAAATAGTCACTCCATATATTCTCCCCACACAGAGCCCAATAAATTGGAGCCACTTGTGCATTTAGTCACAAGGCAAAGCTTCCATTTTAGCTGCTTCCATTTTTTCTTGAGAGTGTCCCTAAAGAAAAAAGGCATGCACATATAATTGGTCCCTTAAACATACGCAACCCAACACTTGGTCATTTTTCACCAGATGTTTAACTGGTAGGAAGCAATTTTGAACATCTGCCACCAACATACAAGGAAGTTGTTTGAAGACCACATGAAACTGAGAAAAATTAAAGCACTTCCAATTATGTCACATCCTACGTTGTGTGTTTAGGAGAAAAAGGAAAATAAAAACCAGAATATTAATGCTGAGTCATCCGCTCCCCCCCCCCCATTTTTTAAAGCTAAAATAATACTAATAATCATCACGGTGATTTCAAATATGATTGAACTACAATTGAATATGAGGGCAGCATCCATTTTCAACTGGATTTAATAATGGAGAGTTATCCTGAGCAACCAAAGTTATCAAGCATAACACAGACTTTCAAACAGGGCTCAGACAGACAATGAAAATATGAATATGAGTTCTAATAACTATACATTAATAGAAACTCAAGGATTTTGGGGGCCTTCAAGTCATGTACCCACAGTAGACCTGAAAGAGGCACAGCATGCAGAAAGGAAGTAATCCTTCAATTTTCATATATGCCGCCCCCTACACACACACACACACACACACACACACTTACCCACATATCCTATTTCATTTCTACTTCCTTAAGGAGTCTTAAATATTTAACTTGCAGGCTGTCAGGTAAGATTAGAAGATGTGTGTAAATGATCAGAATGTTAAACACATTATTTTAACATAAAAGTGATGATTTATTTAGCTCTCTTACCTACTTTCCCCTTTTGAATTAATTGCTGTTGATAACTTTATTAGCTTCACTAGCAGCCCATCAATCCCTCTGGCATGAATTTTACAAAGTGGAAGAAATCTGATATTTTGCAGAGTTCCCTCTCTGGTTAATCCCTTGGCTAGTACATCAGGGCAAATTTACAATGTTATTTAAGCAGAGAACAATGCTTAAAAGCTTAACAATCAGCCCTAGCTAATTTAGGAGGCTTTACAGAAGGTCCCATGAGTAGGCTTCTTGTGTAAGGAGAAGATCATAGTGTCCTTTGCATCTTCCCCTTGGGTAGGGGGAAAAAAACTAACTACCAGTTCCTTAATGAGATAAAGCTGGGGAGTGTGTTACTTATTTATTTATGTGGTATTAAAATATGAATCACAAAAAGCCAAATTAATATAAATGCTTGTTTAAGATGGCCAGGCCTCTTTAAATCTCCTACATTTCCCCATTCTCTCTAGTTTTTGTGAGGTTTATGGCTGCACAATGTAGCTTTCAAGGTACCAGCTAACCTCACAGGGACCCCATAGCTTACATACTTTCCTATAAAGAGGTATCTATATCTAGAATCGCACCCAGACTGCCAGAAAAAGAGCACTGAAACCATTTAAACCACCGTGGAAACGTGTGATGAAAATTTTACACACACAAATCTCCTTTTCTTTACACAGCATTTACAAATGCTAAATACATTTCATGTACATGAGCTGCAAGTGCTCCCTATTCTGATTATTGCAATTATTATTTTTTGCTCCGATGAGCCAGTACATATTCATTATTAAACATGTATGAACAAACATTCCTGCTTTTCAAAATTCCTAGCTCCAACCCCCCCCCCCCCGGGATCTGCCTTTAAAATCTGTAGTCATCTTTTCCTTTCTTGCCATGAAAGGATTATAACTAGTCAGTGTAAGCTCAGCATTTTGAGTCTAAAAGCATCACTTTGGTTATGTCCATTCTGGCTTATCCGCAACACTAACTTACATATTCTTTCTGATGGTTGAGCCCTAGCTAAATAAAATAGCACATTTCCAGACCCACCGCCACCCCAAAAAACCCTCATTCAGGACTTGATAATTTGAAAAGATTCCAAAACCATGTTGCTCTAGTCCTCGAGTGAGTGCACACTGGAAATGGGAGGTATGTCAGAAAAGTTAGGGATCTATCATAACAGGTTAGGATAATAAGTGAAAGACAACCATCCGTTTAACAAAGAAAAACTGGAAGTTCTTCCATAATCCAGTGCTCCCCCCCCCCCATTTTTTTTTAGTGGTGCTCTCATTTTCCTACTCATATTGAAATACTGCCCCTCAGTGAGGCCAAACTTAGATTCACAACATGTTTAAGGGTACCCCTGTGTCTCCCCCCCAAAGAAAAGCACTGCCATAATCTATCAGAGCTCCTTCTCTAGGTTCCCCTGACCAAGAGTGTGTGTGGTGACAAGGAAGAGGGACTTTTTGGTGGTGACATCTGTTGTATGGAATGCCCTCCCCAAAATGGTGCCCATAATATGATCTTTTGGGTAGCATTTTTAAATCTTCTGGTTTAAAAATTATTTTATCCTTCTGCATTTTGGCTGGCTTTTAGAAACATTTATCCGCATTGTTTAAAAAGAACAAAAAGTGGGGGTTTTTTTAATATAAAAACAATTACACGCAATATGTGCAGCAATAAAACTGCTAGCACATTTGCAAGCAAAGCAGGGTTTCACATTGGATGGGGGGCTGTGTGTTGAGATTCCTGCATTGCAGGGGGTTGGACTAGATGACCCTCACAATCCCTTCCAACTCTTCGACTCTATTAATAGGTGGTATATAAATGTAATTAAAAAAATGTAAATAATGATGATAAAGTTATCAGGTCAGTGAAGGAGCCTCTGCTACTTCACAGTCACACAGGAGACCCTAGATCAGCCTTTCTCAACCTGTGGGTCCCCAGATGTTGTTGGACTACAACTCCCATCACCCCTAGCTAGCAAGGCCAGAGCTCAGGGATGATGGGAGTTGTAGTCCAACAACATCTGGGGACCCACAGGTTGAGAGGTGCTGCCTCAGATAGTAGATGGTTTTCAGCAATAGGGCAAGGCCCTATATAACTCCCACCAACTCAGCAAAAAACTGGATTTGACAGGATGATACATAGCACTTCGGAAGCAGTCAAGTTTTCATGAGTACTTACTGTTTGGAGAAAGTTACATTTTGGATTGCAGTATTACAGAGAACACCCAGTTGTCTTTTTAAAATATCCTTTTCAAATTGTGGTCTTGTATTTCAAGGCCATGAGGCTGGTTCAATATTTCCCAGCGGGAGACAACTACCATTACAAATTCCCAACAATTTGCATCTACAGATCTCATTTTAGACCAGCAGCAAATCATTTTTTCACACTGGGATCCTAGAAGCTGCTATATTTTTTTGTCTTAATGAAATTGCTTCTGCAGTAAGCACATCAAATAATATGATTTGTTAGGGTTCCCCCTCCATGATGGGAAAGCCATGATGTTTGAAGCGAAGGAGACAAATTTGATTTAGGAGAGCTCATCATACAGGAAACCAACTGTCCCACTTTTTACTCAGATATTCAATATTCAGAATAACATCCCCAGGGAAGAACCTGGTATGCTGAAGCCTCTCCAAAATGAAGTCTGAAATGAATGAAAATGGGTTCTTATACATTTTCATTGCACGAGGACTGGTGTGGCTTGTGTTAGATCAATTGGTTCTTTTACAAAGGGTCTTAGATTAACTGATGGAAATTCATGAAGATGACTTGAAAATATGTTCTTTCCGACTCTGGAAAAAATTCCCCCAAAAACATGCCTTCCCTTATGTGAAATTACTGGTAGCTGTGATGAAAGGAAAGGAAGAATATAATAAAGAGACCGAGTGGTTTTTGTGTGTGCAAAAACATTGGACTGGTATTTTGTATTTCTTTGTCCCATTTAAGAGATATAGTGGGCTTATTTGTCAGTGGTGTTGAGAAGTGCCTTCAAAGTTTTATTAAAATAGTTACCAGTTTTTTCCATGCTAGTATTGCTATTTTAACTTTTGGATGTATATGCATTAACACCATGACCTCTTCAATGAATCTAGGCTCAATCTATTTCCTCCTAATTTTTTTGTTGAAGTCAAAGTTCCTTCCACAGACCACCATTCTTTTCATCCTATTCCTCCTCCCTAGGCTTTCTAAGGAGAATTAGTACGCATTTTCCCATCATGCATGAGAGAATATGGAAGATGCAGCTCATTATAACGGGACAGAGGGAGTTACACTGAATCTCCCTTCCACCAAATTCTTGCAGGCAAAGATTTAGCAGCTGATCATTTCAATCCACCTCCTGGACCTGTCCATGTTCTCTTTCCAATAATGTGCCCTCACTCAGTCTTCCTTCTCCCTTCCTTATTTCACATCTCCTTCTCTAGCCTTCTGCCTGCCCCAACCCTCACTAGCTTCTTAGCCTCACAGAGCCATTGCAGGGATTAACTGAGGAGGGGTATGGACAATCTACTACTCCTTGGAGAAAAAGGTGGGATATCAATGCAATAAATAAGTTCTTCTGCTTACCTGCTTGAGAAAGCTAGAGGGGTGAACCAGATGGAAATATCCAACCTGCCATCCTGTGATCACCACATGGATCACAAAACGCCTGGCAAATTTTGAACACTGCTCATAGATGTTATAACTCTGCTGATATGAATACCCTCACAATAATTAGAGCCATCAAATCTCTCTAGGCATAATTAGTAGCTGACCAGGGAAATATTACCAATTTACAGAAGTGAAAGAAATCCCCTTACCCCTGCCCCAGCGGTGATTAGTCTCCATAATACCTCACACCTGGTTGTGTAAAAACAAACGATTGCTTGCATGAGGTAATTTCCTATAAGCAGAAAGTAAGAGGGGCAAGCAGGTTAAGTGACCTAGCCAAGGAGACACGTTGTAGGTTAAAAGGAAAAAGGAGGAAAGGAACTCGATACTTATTGGCTTATCATACATTAGGACTCTCTGCTTCTGACCACAATCATTCTTCCAAAAGACATTTATCCTGTTTAAAGCCAATGACAAAACTGAAATTGACTCTTTTAGCTTGAAGTGATTCCACACACAGCACTGACCCAGGATTTCAAACATGGAAAATTCCAACAAAGAGGCAAGCTCATACTATGGAATTCAGATCTTGAATCAGACAAAGCCAGAGAACCTTAGTTTTAAATCAATCTGTGTCACATTTGGCATTTCTGTTAGGAAACTGTTGTTTCTTTCATCTCATCCTCTGTCTGAATCCCGCCTTCAGGGTGTATATGCCCTCCCTTTTTACTGCCAGCATGTCATTCTCAGCATATTAAATTGTGACTTCTTAGAAAATTAACACACAAAACCAAAACAGAAAACCCACAGAGACTTAGTCCACCACAAACATAAGATTCTTCTTTCTTTAAGCCACGTCCCCAGACACACTCTAAATAACTTGGGAAACAAACAGACTGAACAAACAGAGCAACCAAGTTGTGTTAGTTTTTTAAAAAGTTTACTTCCACTAAATATTACAGAAAACCTATTCAAAACTCTGAAGGGCAAGGCGCAATCTTGACAAATTACAGAACAATGGCCAAATTGAACACTGCCCCTTCCTGGATTGTCCCACTGAAGACTGCGGTAGAACTTCATACATCTGAACAATACCAAAAACACTGCAGATGGAAAGTTGGCATACTGAAGAGGCGGCTAAAATTCGTTTCTCCTGACATGGTTGCAGCACGGTGAACCAGTCAAAGATGCAATATGTTCCACCTAAAGTGATACAGGCATGATATGACTCTTGTGACTGTACCACAAGACACATCCTTTGTAACACTACCTAATCATATACATTCAAAACTACTAAATAGTATTTTTTTTTAACAAAGCTGACAGTCACAATGATGATTCAGCGGCACTCCCCTCTCACTATATTAAAAAATTAATAAAGTCACTGACTCTATCAAGGTTGAAATTTGGCTGACATCTGAAGTGAGCTGAAGGAAAGAACAGAACTGCTATTTCTGCTATCAAACATCTCACATTGAGCCTCCTATCCAGGTGGTCTAAGATTAATTTGCTTCAGTATCTGCAAAGGTACTTTCTCCTGCACATTCCTGCCCTGGAGCTGCTCCTCCCACCTCCCCTCTCCCTTTCATCTGCCTGCAGAGATATCGAACAGTGTCTCTCACTGAACAGTGTCTCTCACTGACAAAGCTTTCGTGTGTGATCTCATCCTGCACTCAGTCCCCTTGCCTGGCCCCTGCTTGCCCTTCTGCCAAGAGCAAAGCAGCACCAGGAGGAATGAACAAACGGACCACAGCACACCATTAAATTATTCTGTAAAACATTTAAGTATAGCAGGTTTATTTCCTTCTTTTAGCACCCACCCCATCCCAAATAACTGCCAAAAGGAATATATCTATTTTTGCTGAGACAGATCCTTTGAAAGCAATGTATCATCTTCTGTTGTTTAAATATAGAGGAGGCAGACAATGCTCCTCTTCCATGAGCACAAGGGTGGCCAATACTGTGTACTCCAGATGTTTTAGACTACATTCCTGACCACTAGCTATGCTGTGGTCCACCTGATGAGAGCTGGAGTCCAATAACATCTGGAGGGTACCATGACTCTCCTCTATTAATCTGAATAAGCATCTCTGGATGGAAAGAGCAACAGAGGAAACCTACTTTGGGGAGAATGCATGAACTTCATATTACAACCTTACACAGGAAATATAATACAATACAAAGGATATGCATGTGACTTTTGCTTTTATTGCCATTATCTCTGAATATGTACTCTCAGAACTGGGCTTTGGCACCTGAACATGCAAAGAGCTAACGTGTAAGTACTAGAAGCCTTGATCTGGTAGCTACATGAAGAATGGGAATTTCCTGAAGGAAGGGCCAATTCAAAGGCATAGTCAATTGGAGGCCAAGGTCTGATGCAAGGAAACTGTTAGAGGGAGGGCAGGAAGACTGATAAGGAAACTGACATCCTTCCAGCTTTCAAAGGAAGTTGGTATACTTGGATATACAGAGGGTCTAGCAGGCTGACAGGCAGAAAGCAAGCAGCAATAATGGATATTGCCTAGGCAAAGATACATGTCTGACCTGGAGGAATTTGTAGCATTGTGAGAAGGCACCAATGAGCTATAGAGTGGTGGGGAATGGAGTCATGCCAGGACCCAGAAAGACAATACTGTCCCTACTTCTTCCATTATGCAGTCTCAATGTGGCTCAATGAAAGAGGGAGGCAGCGTAGAGTCAAACAGTGTAGAGGTCTGCAGTGTGGAAGCAAACAAGCTCATGACCTACCTGCTGTGCGGTAACAAGTCAATGCCACTCACTAACAATTGTTTCAGGACCAAATGTCATGTGTATTTAGAAGAAGCTGTGTTTCATTTACCTTCAAGGTGGGAAATGTTGCATCTGACCTCCTGCCAAGAGAGAGGAGCAAGTGGAGCGCAGAGCTTGGGCTCTGCAGTGACCATGAGGCTGGCGTTGAAATGGGAAATCAACAAATGTATTAAGTGGCCTTTGGCACATAATAGTCTTTCAGTCTCACTTTGTTCCCCCCCTCCGCAACATGGAGGGTGATAATAATACAATTCCATCTTAAATGCACTGTATGATGTGCTTCATAGGTGCTGAGTGTGTGGGGCTGTGGGGGCTCCAGCCCCCACAACATTCCCCATGAAGGGCCAGGGCACCCACATTTTTTTGCATGCCACGGGATCGTTTGTGCCTGGCATCAGCATGGGCTCCTGCTGAGCGTGCCCCTGAGGGAGCCCACTGCGCCCAGCCTGGCACACTGCCCAGCTTCGCAGAGGGGCGGCCAACTCCAGAGGACCCAACGGAAAGGCCCGATGATGTGCTTTGAATACTCCAAAACACTAAGCACTATTCTTGTTAATAAAGGAGGAAATGCCAAGGCTACATTGACAAAGTAGCAGACCATAGGGCGTAACACAGGCACAACTTTATTATATCCTTCTTTCAGGATTGCACTCTAATTTTCGAATGCTTGTTCACACCACTTGACTCCTGCCCTTAGCGTTCTTCAAAACAATTCAAATTAACCACAGGGATAACTGGGGATTAGCTAGGCTAAACAAATAAGACTTAAAACCGTTACTTCGAAATCCTGGTTAGCAGCACAGGTGACCCCAAAAGGAATTATTTCTTTACCAAAATAAGAAGAGCAAAGAGCTCTAAAATGTGAAGACCATTAAGCTAAAATGTGGCAGAATGTCCTCTTCTAAAAAAAGATCATAACTACACTAACGCGTTTTCTCTTTGAAATCTGAGATATAACACTTTTTAACATGGCACTCATAGGAGTTGATCATACAGGAACCGAAGTCTGTAAAGACTTGCAAATGAAAAGCAAACACTGCAATATTGATAACTATCTTGGGGAGAAGATAAGAGAGCACTGGTCAAAATACAGTACCTGGACGGGTTATTTTGGACGGGCATCTGGGAATGCCCCCAAACACAAAGATATTTGTCCCAGATGAAAAGGGCAAATTTTGATTAATAGCAATAAACTTTGATCGTAAGAGTAGCTGACTTCCTAGGATCCCTTAAATGTCAGAAAAGATCCAAAGTAGTTCAGGAGAATCACTTCAAGTGTAGTGTAGTGGCTGAGACCTTGAGCAGAGAATTTGCCAGTTCAAATCTTACCTCTATCCTGAACTTGCTGGGCGGCTGTACCCATCCCATCTTCTGCAATACAGGCATCATAATAATAACCTGCCTTACAGAGTTGCAAGGATCATGAACGCAAATTGTTCAAGGATTGCAAATGACTTCTTAAGAACACATTCTATAGTTAAAGCCTGACATGACTAAAATTAAAAACGGCAAGTTAAGCAACTACCAAGTCATTAACTTATAGAAAGTTGCAAAATGGAAAGGGATTTGAATGAACGGGCACACTTTCCCACCAATTCTGTTGAATTAATTTCACTCCAATAAACATGGAGATTAATTCAAACCCAGCTCCATTATTGTACAAACACTTGGAAGCCATTTGTTGCCAATGGCAAATTAATTTTGTCATGACTGTGACATTTTCCTCATGCCAGTTACTTTTAAAACATTACTCTATTAGAAAAGCTGGATATGATCTATTAAGAAGATAAGGAAGTTGATCTCCCTTGTGCAATGATGTTCTCTGAAGGCCCATCATGCTAAATACAGAGCTATTTGTAACAGTTCACACAACAAGCTCCCTGTGGAGAAAATGCTTTCCGAACTGGCAGCACAGAAGTAACACAAAATGTCAACTCTGAAAAGTGACTGGTTCAAATAACAAGATTTCAGCTCACAAAAACAAGCACACTGCTGTATCAGTGACAAAGTAAAAATGTCTGAGGTCTTGTCTTCTTAGAAAGGCGGGTATTGGGAAGTGCAGCTGGAAGTTTGCTGTCAAAATTTATCCTGATTTTTCTCTATTTAGCCTTGACTGTATCCACGTGAAAGTATCTCTCTTTACAACCACAGAGCCACAAATCTAGCTAATGTATCTATATTTCTTTCTGGCGACCAAGATGCTAACTGAACTCACAACCATTTCATAAGCACCAGAAAAAAGGCAGAGAAAAGCCATACACCCTAGTTTATTTTCCCTTATTGGTCTGAGAAATAGTGGAAAAAAGACACGACGGGGCAGGGTCTTAAATACTAAAACATTAGTCTTTTAACTGATGGTTGGGCTCCACAAATGGGTCACAGCTATTTTTTAAAATGCCGTTCTTGTAACTTTCCTGTATGATCCACGGTGCAAAAACTCGATACCATCACTCCATAGAATAGCTCACTAGGAAATTTGTTAACAGCCAGATTTAAAGGAAATCCAATCATCTGTGAAGATTCTGTGCAGAGAGCTTAGTGCAGCCTTTCTCAACCTTGAGTCCTCAGATGTACTACAACTCCCATCATCCCTGATCACTGCCACAGGATTAATAATAATAATAATAATTTATACCCCACCCATCTGGCTGGGTTTCACCAGCCACTCTGGGCAGCTTCCAACAACATATTAAAATACAGTAGTCCATCAAACATTAAAAGCTTCCCTAAACAGGGCTGCCTTCAGATGTCTTCTAAAAGTCTGGTAGTTGTTGTTCTCTGACATCTGGTGGGAGGGCGTTCCACAGGGCAGGTGCCACTACCGAGAAGGCCTTGTGCCTGGTTCCCTGTAGCTTTGCTTCTCACAGTGAGGGAACCGTCAGAAGGCCCTCGGCGCTGGACCTCAGTGTCCAGGCAGAAGGATGGGGGTGGAGACGCTCTTTCAGGTATACTGGACCAAGACCATTTAGGGCTTTAAAGGTCAGCACCAACACTTTGAATTGTGCTCGGAAACATTGTTGCAGTCCAACAACATTTAGGGACCCAAGCAGGCCTGTGCAGAGCTTGTCTTAGGCCCAGGGTAGGGGTCTTGTTCTTGGCATGACAGCGTAAGTCCAGCAGGCCCCTGGCAGGGACCCCGGGCTATCTGAGCCCTTTGAGGCCCAGGAAAAGTGGACCTGGCTGCCCGCCCTCTCTACACAGGCCTGGACCCAAAGTTGAGAAAGGCTGGCTTAGTGACTAATGGAGAAGGATTAAGGCAGACATCTCTTTCTCCAATAACCCAAGCTTGTAAATAGTCATTTGTGTGATCTTAGTAAGAATCTCATATAGGTGATTATGCTGGGAAGTTTATAAAATCTTCACTACCACCCCTTTTAGACTTCTTCTCCTTCTCCTCCTTCTTTTCTAGTGCACCTTTCATTTGATGATCACATCAAGCCAGGGAAACAAGCCAGGGTGATTAACCACAATCTGAAGTTTCCTTGCTTCTCTAAACCATAGCTGTGTATCCACAGTTTATCTGGGTTTTACCTTTATTTATTCATAAACTTTAGAAAACACCTGGCATCCTGCAAATGTTTTGGTCGACATCACGCATCAGCTCCAGCCAGCTGAAACATCCCAAAACACCTGGAGGACACCAGGCTGTCAAAGGCTGTTCTAAATAACAGCTAATACTAGCTGCCATTTTTCTGGGTCCAGAAATAATGCTAAATTTCAATCAGAAGTCTACTCTGCTCCCCGTGATCATGTTGGAAGGGGTGAGTGCATGAACCCAAGGCCCGTTCTTATAATGTTGAACTATAATTTAGCACTGTGCCCAAACTCAGTCATTTTATTACTATTAACCAGCAAACATGCATTTGGAAAACATGTTTGCCATCAAAACATGTAGTTCTGTCCAGAAATTAGAATCATAGAACTTTACAGTTGGAAGGGATCCAAGGACCATCTAGTCCAACCTCCCTGCAATGCACGATCACAGCTAATAAAGCATGTGACGTGTTTGTAAGCAAGCCATTTTTAACTCTCCAAATGCACAGTCTCTTTCTATGCTAAGGGAAGCGGGAGACTTTGGAAGTAACTTAGAAGGGGGTATTTTAAAGGTCCAACAGCCTATATTTCCATGCTTTGCTTTCCTGCCTGTTTGGGGATTGTAAATTTCTGCTGGGGTTCTCTCACCAAATAGAACTTGCCTCAAACCTGGATCTAGGCATCCAGGGAATTCTCCTTTTATTCTTTCACCCTATTTTACTAAGACGTCAACATTTGTATCAGAGACTCCTTATTTTAGAAGTGTAGAGTTGGAAGGGACCTCAAGGGTCATTAGCCCAAGCCCCTGCTAGATAGGAATCACAGGTATAGAAGAACAGAATGGAATGGGAGAGTTGGAAGGGAAATTATTGTGTATGAAGTTGCAGTAAGAATCATGTGCACAACCCTTAATATATCAAACTTCTTAGAACCGAAACATATTAAGAAGCAACACAAAGTCCAGAGATAACGACACGTACACCTGAAAGCTTAACTGACATTCCTCATCACCACAACAGTCACACACATTGCTGAAGTTTTCCCATTTTTATTTGTCTCTCCAGTCACAACGAAACCTGCTCCTTAACTGCCATAGATATTGCCACCTTCCCACACATAAACATCATGTTTAAGACACTCATCTGCAAAAACTGATATGCAACGTTCACAACACATGCATGTTAACTGCAATAGGTTTAACTGTGCATCATGTTCCCCATTCCATTTGTATTGTTGTGCAATACAAAGTAGCATTGTTGCAAATCATTCAGTAGTTGGCTTAACTGATAATCATATCCTGTATCCACTTGTATCAGCTTTTTTCATGGATTGGATGATAATGTTTTTAAACTTGCAATGGGGGCGGTAGATACTTATTTGGATCAGGAAATCATATTTGCAACATCCCTCCTCTTCAGCTTTATGAGTGAATGCAGTGAAAATGTCAAAGAACTGCCAAAAATGTCTGTCTGTCCAGTACACACATGCACACCCAGGCAGCACATCTTTGCAGCTGGTGTGGCAAATAAATGATATAGCCTGAGGAATACAGAAAGGGAATGAATGTCAGGGATCCTGTTTCAGTACTTCATACTAGTAATGCTAAACTATATGGCAGAAGCCTATCCATTTCCTACAGCAGAGCAAAGTGTGTCAAGATTCTCTCTGTCAACAGGCAACTGCTAGAAGGAAAAATGGATTTTCTTACCAGCTGATTTTGGCGTGAACTTGTCTCTGTTGGCTGCACAAACGGCCAGCAGCCTGTATCCAAGGTCCAGGTCAAAGCCCTGCTGTGCTGCCACTCTGCTAACAACCTGGGAAGAAGGAAGAAAGGGAATCATTCACTGAGAGTTACTGCACAGTTGTAGCAAGCTAGCCAACGTGTTTGCAGCATTACCCGCAATATAAAGAACAGTACCAAGGCCGTTTGTTGCTCTCTCTTTTTTAAAAGTCACTGTGGTTTTCATAGCGCTTTTGTGAAGCAAGATGTGCATTAATTTCTTTCTCATTTTGCCACATTGCAACAACCCTGTAAAACAGGCCACTACAATTCCTATTTACATTCTGCAGGATTGAAGTGGAGAGTGTGAGAGCTGGCACAGCGTCATCCAGATTGCCCAGGAATTAACATGGGCTTAAACTTGGGTCCAAGCTGATAACACATCTATCCACTGGAACACACCATCTCCCACAGCTTTACCAGCAGAGCATACACTGAATCCGAGAGCCATCATTTTGACTTTTTGCCATGAGAGAAAGACTCTTTAAACATAAAAATAAACTACCAAGATTTAAGTGTAAGCAAGTTCTTAAAGGGAATTTTAATGGAGACAGCTGTTTCATGTTTCACTGTATTTGAGACTTGGCTTGAGATCTTAACTACCAGACTGCACCTTAACTACCAGAATTGCCCTGCTTATACGCACATTTGTCTCCTAATTATCAGGATGGGAAGGAAGCTGAGGGGAGAACACAGAAGATTCAGGAAGATCTTAGGTACAGGTAAGCTTGGCAGTATGTCAGGTCATATGCTACTTTCTATCCAGGGAGCAGAATGGGCCTCTGATGCTGCACAGAGATATGCTTGTACAGGGTGAGACCTTTAAAAGAGGCCCCATGGATACAGAGTACACACGTTCCACGGGGTCTCTTTTGACGGACTCACCCTGTACAAGCAGGGACTATTATTCACATGGCATTGGACCCTATAAAAATGATCAAATGTGCTCTTCAGAAACTCAGTTATTGTATTTAGAACAAAACATGCCAGTGCAGCACAATGAAAATAAGGGAAACACATTTGATTTATTTTAACCACTTATCAAAATAATGGCTTTACAACGAAGACTACAGCTTTTATGTGACCTTTGGACATGTCCTCCAACTCACAGCTGTGATCAGATCAGCAGAACCTCCAGAATCCAAAAGTAGCCTCAGTTCATACACACTATATCATATGTGTATTATTTCTGAGTTGCCCCAACATTCCTTTAAAACAAGTTAAAGACGAACAGTAAGACGTTTAGTGGCATTATTTTTCTTTTCTTTTATACCAACCTTTATTTCCAGCTACACCCTATTCAAAAGAGCTTACAATTCAAGAAATAAATTGTTTTTGTCACCTCTGCTTCAATACGAAAGACCTTTGATGAATTAAAGAGGGCACTCATTAGTGTGCAATTATCTGTGTCCAACACTAGCTTGCCATAAAACAATGATAGAGAAGAGAATGGGAAACCAAGATATGTGATAACCTATAAATGGTAATGAAATTTTCCTATTCTACGTTAACTAGTCAGCACAATTGCATGACTCTTATTAATCTGAGCTGCCCTCCAGTACCCACTTTTCCTAATTAACAATAAAGATTCACAACATGAATAACACTGAGATTGATGGATGGCTAGTTCATTGCTGTTGCAATTTGAAAACTAAAAGCTAAACATCTGCAGGGGAAGCTGACGTGTAGAAATAATTCCACTTTTGAATTAATACTTCCCCCACTTAGACTGCATCTACTGCTATAACATGCATACTTTCTGTGTCAGATTTGGTTTATCAGTATATAAGGTGCCACAAAACTCTTGGTTAATAACATCTGATTTAGTTTTCATGTTCATATTATCTTAGTGGAAGCAGTGTTTTCTTCTTAGTTTCAACCTAACCTCTGTCTTCCTGGACAAAAACAATTGAGAAAACATCACTTTTTCAAGTGCTGCATTCTTTATACCATCATTCTTAACTTACAAGGCAAGCAAAGTAGAGGAGAAAGAGCGTTGGTTAAATTTCAGTGTGAGTTGCATAGCATTATAGAAGTGACATATTTAAGCTTGTCTATAAATCAGCACTGCAAATTACTCAAAAAAAGTTACTAGCTCACAAGTCCTACTGTCCAGTCGGCTTATATATAATTCTTAGGTCACTTGGGGTCTAACAGAACCAACATTGCAAAGCTTGCTATTTTGCCTGGTTACCAGAAGTCAATTCTTAATTCTCAATAGCAAGTGGCTATAGCAGGCTATAGCCTGCTATAAATTCAGGTAACACAATGCAAAAGGTTTAACAACTTAATCTCTACTATTTAATCAACAGATTAAACTTTATTTATAACAAGGAAATCACTCTGGATAACATTTCTGTGGTGGTCTCTTTTGAGAAATCAGGACTAACGTATTTTCAGTTCTGTGCAGGGGTGCCAATTTGAATAAAATACTATTGGGGGGGGTAGGTAAGTCTGCCCAGCATAATCAATCACATGATATGGTGCATGCATGCCATCTGAATTGCAATGCCCATCAACTGGGGGGGGGGGGGTAGCCCTCTAAAATATTTTCTTGGGGAGGGGGTGAGACCCCCTTGGCCCCTGAGTGTTGGCTCCTATGGTTTTGTGTACTAGTCTTCAAATTACTCTCTCTTCTTCAGTGTTGAAGCAGTACAGTGGTACCTTGGTTTAAGAACAGCTTAGTTTATGAACAACTTGGATTAAGAACGCTGCAAACCCGGAAGTAGGTGTTTTGATTTGTGAACTTTGCCTTGGAATAAGAACATGTTTTGCTTCCTGCTGAGTGTGTTCCATTTGTAAATTGAGTTCCCTGCTGCTATGGAAAAGCACGTCTTGGTTTAAGAACGCTTTGGTTTAAGAACGGACTTCCAGAACGGATTAAGTTCGTGAACCAAGGTACCACTGTAATGCTGAATTCAGCCTTCCTAGTTACATCCACAGAAACGTTTCTAGGAAGATTTTTCAAAGACAAAGGGGGGAAAGGGGGAAGTTTAAGTCTCTCCACTCTTCCCCCAACTCCTTTTCGCAGCTCTGACATTATAGAGGAATTAGCAATTCCTCGGATGCTTCATTAAAAATAAAGCAGATTTGAACACCAGGAGGTGAGCAGAAAAACATTCATGCCTGAGTTTTCTAAATCAAGAGAATCCTTAAACATCCTCACTAAAGCACAAACAAGGGTCTTTCCCCTGCCCCTATTCTAGCTTGCTGTTTTACAAGCTTGGGCTTCTTCTAGGGATGCAGAAAACATTGTAGTATCACCACCAGTTTGCTTAAAAGATTTATATATCAATCTTTAGATGTGCTTCTGGGATATTTTACAAAAAAAGGATAAAATACAAAAATATAAATGAACTATGCTAAAACAACATTAAAAAGCCAGAGGAGGGGGTGCTTTGCCCAGCAACGAAAGGTAGAACAGGCAAACTTCTCTGGGCTGCTCTGGAGGCAGAGGTACATGGTGGAGAACCACCAAGGACAACTTCAATACGTAGGCAAGTTGATAGTGAAGCAAAGCTTCCTTCAGGCAAAAAGGTGGGGTATAAATATAATGATGATTATGATGATGCCAGATTATAAAAAGGCTTTAAAGGTGGACACTAGCGCTATAAATTGCACTCAGAAGCAGATTAGTAGCCAGTGAAGTTCTTTATGCAGTGGTGTAATAGGTTTAAAATTAACACTTGGAAGTGGAAAAATAGAAGCTGCTTTCTTAATCGAATGCAGCTTTCAAATAGTCTTCAAAGGCAGCCCCATGGGCAGCCCATTATAGTAGTCAATCTGAGATATTTCAAGGGCATGGATAACTGTGGTCAGGTTGTCATGACGATCAACCCAACTCCTCTCCACACAAAGCATTATGATGTCACAATGTACATAATACATCTTCTAGTGTATATGGGATTATATGGCGTATTTGGTTGGCAATGTAATATGCTTCTATGTTGGGGATTCCCCATCTTCCTTCTGAGGTGGGGAGGTGCAGGTATTTGGGGCTTATTCTTGGTTTTTTATGTGAGAAGATAAAAGAGTGTAGTTTTCTCTGCCAACTGTGGAGTTGGGTTGAGGGGATTCAGATTGGGAGGGTTTGGAATAGGTAGGTTATTTTGAACATTTTGATCATGGCTATTTTGTCTGAGAGAGTGAAATTCATGTTATTCCATCTCTTTTAGGTCTGTTAATTTGTCGCCACAGGGGCTTGTAGTTGTGGAGGTACAATTTATTGAGGTTTCTGGTTATTTGTACCCCTAGGTATCTGAACTTGGTGTGGCAAAGTTTTATTTTGGTGACCTTAGTGAGTTCTTTTTGGGTGTGAGGAGGGGTGTTGAAGCACATAGCTTCTGACTTTGTAAAATTTACCTGTAGGCCCAACACCATTGCAAATGTGTTGAGTTCTCTGATTAGGGAGGTTGCTGTGCTTATGGGGTCTGGTGTTGTGACCATTAGGTCATCTACAAAGAGCCCTAATTTATAGGTTCTGCCTTTTATTTTCACTCCCTTGATGTCTGTGGCTGCTCGGATTCAGATTGCTAAGGGTTCCAGAGCCAGAATAAATAAGAAGGGAGACAGTGGGCACCCTTGTTTCGTGCCTCTTTCGATAGCTATAGTATTAGAATCCATATTGTTAGTTCTGCATTTTGCTGAGGCTTGGGAGTATATTTGTTTGAGGATTTGTAGGAAGTTGGGGCCAAATTTCATGTATGTTAGTACTGCTAATACGTATTTCCACTCTAAGCAATTGAAGATGTGCTGTTGAGTCATTCTGCTCAAAGGAAACCTGCAGCTACTGTCAACTGCCTTGTGGTCAAAAAATGAAATAAAAATGGCTCTCACACTCACAAACTTGCTGAGAAAAAAAACAACAACCAGGGCAAAAGGACATTTAAACACATGGGTTCCAGGTGATTGAATATTAGGGGGGCGGCACAGAAAATTAAATGGCAGCCCCCTGTAGCCTCCACCCGCCCAGGTTACAAGCCTGGCTGCATCATGGATTCTTCCCATGTGACCTAGAACCACTGATGTCACAAGACAAGTGCATGGAAGACAAGACATGGCAGAGCAGCAGCTGCCTCATTCCCTTGGTCCACCTTTCTAAGTGCTGTCTATGCTAACTGGCAGTGGCTCTCCAGGGTGACAGACAGGTGCCTTTCCAGCCTAACCTGGAAAGAGGTTTGAACTGCATGCAAGGTATGTACTCTGCCAGTGAGCTACAGCCCTTCTGTCTCCTAAAGTTAATTAAATGCACCAGCTTTGCAACCACGGCGCTGCATTCTAACTCAATTAAACTAGTGGGAAAGTTGGCAGCAGTTGCCGAACGAATGCTCCATTTGCTGCTTTATGAGATCAGAACCCTTAAAGTGCACTTATAAAATAGTCTGCTCTCATTATTCTACACTTAGAAGAGAGGCAGCCTTACAAATTAAGGCTGGGAGAGACAACTGGCAGCTCAGGAGCCAAGTCTGGCCCCGAGCTCGGTCCCTGAACCCCAAACCCTGTTCCTTATGCATCTTAGCCGCTTCCTTCCAAGCCAAGGTAAAGGCAAGGGGCTTTTTAATCTTCTCCACCAGTGTGGACAGCAACAGATGTTCTGGCAAAGTTGTCTCTTTATTATCCATCCCACCTGCTGGCTCCAGTGCTGGATGATCCAAGGCGTCAGGCAAATGAGAGCAGCTGCAGAGAGGGTTAATGGGCCCTTTGCCCTTAGCTTGGATGGGGGTGAGTCAGTGGCCAAAACCAATGCTGTTGGTCCTTGCTTGATCCAAATATGGAACCTGTTAAACATGAGTTGCCAACTAAGGCAGTGTTTCTCAGACTTGGATCTCTAGCTCGACTACAACTTCCATCATTCCTAGCTAGCACAACCAGTGGTCAGGGATGATGAGAGTTGTAGTCCAACAACAGCTGGAGACCCAAGTTTGAGAAACACAGAACTAAGATTAAAAACTCAACATATATATTTACTGTATTTTTTGCTCTATAAGGCTCACTTTTTCCCTCCTAAAAAGTAGGGGGAAATGTGTGTGTGTGTGTGTGTGTGTGTGTGTGTGCGTGTGTGTGTTATGGAGCGAATGCAGGCTGCACAGCTATCCCAGAAGCCAGAACAGCAAGGGGGATCGCTGCTTTTGCTGCGCAGTGATCCCTCTTGTTGTTCTGGCTTCTGAGATTCAGAATATTTTTTTCTTGTTTTCCTCCTCCAAAAACTAGGTGCGTCTTATGGTCTGGTGCGTCTTATAGAGCGGAAAATACGGTATTTTTCACAAGAGGGTGAAATGATTATAAGTTGAGAGATCCAAGTTGAGAATCTAGTATGGACAAGCAGAATGTGAAAAAGAAAAGGGCAATGGGAGTAGCATGATAAGGGAAGCTGAAGAGAGGTTTTCAGGGCTGAAAAAAGAAGGGAGAAGGATGAGCAGACTCTGCAAGCTGAAATTCCAACTCCATTCCCAGAAAGTTCAGAATTCAATTTTTCCCTAGTGCTGATACCATCATATTGAAAGAATAGCTTGCAAATGAAGATGGAAGAAGTGGGTCTGATGCAAGCTGACAACAGGAAACTACACAAAGCAAATCAGCCCACCATTTTTTCCTCATTTCTGCAGGGGGGAAAACTGCTTTTCCACACTGCAGCCTGCAAGGGTTCCCTTTATATTTTCAAATAGAAAACTGATCACTTGGCTGCAGCTTTCTCTGGTTCCCTCATCACATCACCATATTGCTAGGAAAATGTCTCTTAACCTAACTCTCCTGCTAATCAAGAGTTTAATAACCGCTAATTACAAAACTCTCAGTGAATCTCATAACTGGTAGAAAGAGACAAGTGCATACCCCCCCTGCTGGTGTCAGAACGAATTTTTCCTCATTTAATTTTGCAAGCTTTTCAGTTACCGAAAAAATGGCAACCAGCTGCTAACTCATATTGTTCTGTTTTAAGGCACTTGAGTGTGCTTGAAATTATCTGAATATTTATTGTCTTCTCAAGTTTCTACAATATCTCAAAGCAACATGCAATCAAATTGAACACATGTAAAAAGAACAAAAACACATGTAAAAAGAAAACTAAAAAAAAAAGCACTAAACCAGAATAAATGAAAGGTAGCAACAGAAATATTTGCAAATAAAGTTTGCAGGCTGGATGGTAATTTCAGTTTTCCTTTTGGCAACAAATAAAAAATTAAATGTTGAATAAGAAATAAATCAGAAACTTTTACCTAATAATAACTTGAGGTATAATCATTAAATAATCCAATGTAGAAAAAAACACTCTAGACTAGAGAATTAAACACATAACAAAGGTTTAAGGAGATAAGGGAATTATGTTACAAAAATTTCATTTTGAATAAGGTTTCTAAAGAGAAGTCCTAGATATGCTTCCTTAGAGTCAGAGTTTTCTAACATATCCTTGCCCCAATATTCAGAGGCAAATGTGGCCATTCATTAAAAAAACCAAAAAGAACTGGTAATGATGTGTCTTTAGCTATAAAGACACACATTGTTAAGTTTTTTTGTTTTGTTTTTTGTTTCCATATTTTGTTACAGAAAGAATGCGTTTCCAAAAAAACACTTTTATGCCTATAAATGGTATTAGTAACACTCAAGACGCAGGGACACTGTAAATGGAGGTGAGGCTTGAGAATCCAGATTGCTTCTACACTAAAACCTTTTTCTTTGCACATTAGGCCCTTTTTGTTTCTGCTTTGTTCTCAGAGCAGCTGGGGAATTAGTGATGAATTGTTCTTTAATTAGTCAGCTTTTGTTGGTGGGGAAGTGCCTTACTAGTTTGCATTTATATTTATTTTTCTTTGAAACCAAACTAGCATTAACAACAATAACACCAACAATATTATTTCATTTATGAATCACTTCTCACGAGGCATCCCAAAATGATTTACAATATAATTAAAACATGCATAAAACTGTGTAACACACACACATATAATAATGCAAGAATATCAGGAACTAAAGCCAACAGTCCATCCTATACCTCCTGCAAGGAACGGAAGTTGATGAATTAAGGGGCAATTACGGGGCAATCCCCAAGTTACAATGAACAGGAAGAAATAACAGAAGTGGAAGCTACAAGAAGAAAATGTTCAATTAAAGGCTCAGTAGGCCTTACTAGCACTCTGCCTCTTCCCACTAGGCAGGCTAGTGCTTAAATAGTGATTTGTATTGTATTATATTTAAGTGAGATGGGCGCACAACCCTAGAGTCGGACACGACTGGCCCGTACGGGCAGGGGTACCTTTACCTTTTATTGTATTGTATTGTATTGTATTGTATTGTATTGTATTGTATTGTATTATTATATTATATTATATTATATTATATTATATTATATTATATTATATTATATTATATTATTTTTTTAAACAGATCTGAAAAACCATGGATAAACAACACATCAGACACTGAACTACAGTGATTTGGCAACAGCAGCTTACAAGGCCAGAACAAATGTAGCTTCAGCAGTAAAGATGTGCACTGTACCCGCCATTTTTGTGTGACGATATTACAGTTGCGTGTGAGAGAATAGTGGCTTTCCCGTGGCCACTCAGTGAATCTGTGGCTACAGTAGCTTTCAACTAGAGACTTCCTGGTTCACACCACACATTCTCAGTCACCTTACCGCAGCAGCTCACTTGTTGAATATGTTTGTGTGTACACTACTATGCAGTATGTAGTATTTAATATAATGGCACCGTCCCAAACACAGGTGGATTGGTTAGGAAAGGGGAGAGGGGAGACATAGGTGGAAGGCAAAGCTAAGGCTAATGTATGCATGGTCTAAGACAGGATTGTAAATAGCCACTCAACAAGTCCTCTGAGCCAAGTCAGAAGCCCAAGCAATGAAGATCAGAAACTTCACAAAAGCGATTTCCTTTTATTTCGTTTAGGCCATATGAATAACACGGATATATATATAAGCAATGGGCTTGTAAACTTTTTCATGGACTGGTAGCTTTTCTTGACTGATTTGCAAAGCTAGTCAAAATCCCCGAGTTTAGTCCTAAAGCCCTGAGGAGGAACAAATCCACCTCTCAAATCCAACATCCTCTAACCTTTAATGATCTCTTACCCCACAACTTATAGGATGAGAAAACTCAGGTGCTCTGTTAGAAAAGGGATGGAGAGGTAAAGGAAGAGGAATAAAAGGGTAATGAATCAGTGTATTTAGCTGCACAGCCTCCACCTCCTCCTCCCCAAACCAGCCATCCTTAGGGATGCAGGCAGCAATTTAAAATGCCAGTGGAAAAATATTCTGCTGCACCAGAGTTGACATACCGTCAAACAGCCCATCAGACTCTGTTCAAAGGGCCTCTGGAATGCTCTCGGATCGCCACACCAATCCAGGAGTTCTGTAGCTGCATTGTGGAAGTTGGCAGGATTCTGTAAGTGCTGGGAGAGAAGGGAAATTAAATATAATTAGGTAAATAGATGCTCTCCAACTAAATGTGTTTTAGATTAGGTATTTTATAGGTACAGCTGGCACAGGTTATATACACAGTATCTAATTTTCTCTCTCACGGATATGTACCAAAATCCGTAACCAATCCTGGCACATAACGTCCAACTGTAGTTATTTGACCTGGCTGAATGCCACCATCTTTGCTTTGGCAACTGGACCCAACAGTGTTGCTAATAGACACATAGCCTCAAAGTTCTGAAATTCACAATATTTGTCTGCATATTCTCACTAGAATCCTGACAATCCTTTCACACTATGTCTAAAATCAGAGACATAGGCTATGCTTACCAATTACTCCTTTGTCTATATATAAAGTAATAGAATGAGTTCACGTCCATCTGCTCCCTTTCCTCTTCCTTCTTGGTTACAACATTGATATGCAAAATATGCTAACAGTACAAAGCTGTGGCATACAAATTGGACTCTCTCTCTCATATGCCATATATCCATTGTGGTCTTTCACAGTACTGAGCACTTTTTTTTTAACCAATAACACGGCAAAGTGCAAGTAGATAAATAGGTACCACTCCAGCGGGAAGGTAAACAGTGTTTCCGTGCGCTGCTCTGGTTCACCAGAAGTGGCTTAGTCATGCTGGCCACATGACCCGGAAGCTGTACGCCGGCTCCCTCGGCCAATAAAGTGAGATGAGCGCCGCAACCCCAGAGTCGGCCACGACTGGACCTAATGGTCAGGGGTCCCTTTACCTTTACTACACATTTCTTAGCCAGTGAGATCTGGCTTTACTGGGTCCGCCTCAGTCTCCCAGGCTAACTAACCTACCCATGCTAGATGATGAAAGGTGGTGCGAGCCCTCCTGAGCTACTCGAAGGAAGGGCGAGGTACAATAGTAATAAAGTGGAAAAAATAATAAATGGAGGAAAACTACTGCATCTAAGTATTTCAGTGACGATGACATAAGTGAACATATTGAAGATTACAGAAGAAAGATCACACCGCTTCTCCACTCCTAGCAGAAAAAAAGAATTTATCTCCTATTATGCCTAGGAGGAAGAAGTGAATTTGTGCCTGATGGACACCTGCTGAGTTAATGCATTCTTCACTATCTCATTCTCTGTGGGACTGACCAAATCACAGCCATGTTCTACGGAGTTCAGTTTCTGCCCTTTTACATCAAAGTACTCTAACCATGAAAATTATTAAGAAATTTAGAAGATGGAAAGGATTTTGCCCTTAAATCTCTACATAATTTGCTTTCAAGCCCCTTGAGAAGAGACCACTGTGATGGATGTTTATATATTCCATTCTTTCCCTAGCTTAAGTAATTTCTACAAGGACTTGGTATTCACTTCAGTAACTAAAGTTCTATATATTCCTTTGGTGCTTATACAGTAAATGCAAACATAATTTAATATATACCACAACAGAGGACTATATTGCATATATATCATACAATACATAAGGGCCTACCAACACAGAAACTTCAATTGGAAAGGTGAGAGCGGCAGTTCTGTGGGCTTCTTAACAGTCCGTTGTCAGTATGTCCACTTAACAATGATTCAGAACAATTTTGGGGAGTAAAGCCAATGCAGTTAAACTAGTGTAGCACTAAAATACATTTCTAGAATAGAAAAGCCGTAGACTAGCTATATAAAGGACACATTCTCACCCCTACCATCTACTGAGTTGTTCTCCTGAGAAAGGAAACACTGCTATAGTTAGTAGTAGGAGAAACATCCACCTCTCCTTTTTGTTCAAATTCTGCACCAGGAAAATTATTATTCAATAAAACTAAAATAAAGAACTATTCTTTTGCATGCTGTGGTGCAATTTGCATACTGTATCCTTACTCTTCCCTCATCATTTTGACAGAACCTGACTTTTTAGAGGGAACAAAGAGTGTGGACAGTAGGCATATACAAGGAGATATAACTCAGCTAACTGGAGTGGCACAATTGTCAAATCTGAGCTGCGATCGGGAAGTCCCTTGGTTAAATTTCACTTCATGCCCTAAGTTACTGTTCCCTCAGCCCACCATCTAAATAAAACATAATACTGTTAACTGATACGTCATAATGATTACCAAGGTAATGTAAGTTAAATGCTTTGAACATCTGCAATGCCTTACATAAATACTATTACTACAGAGGTGGGTTTAGGGCAGCATGACTGGTTCTGCCGCACTGGATGCTGAGCATAGGGGGCGCGCAGGGCACCACAACTATGACATAGTGAAGGCAGGAGGCGGGCACTGAATGTTGGCCTCGCAGAGGGCATCGCTGAAATTTGAAAGACCCAAGTCTGCCCCGATTATTATGCTTATTGGCGTTATATTTTGGCAGGAGAATTTGCCTCTCTTCAAGGCAATGCAACTTGCCCCATGAATATAAACAGAGCCTGCAGGTGCCAGTACCCAAATATTTCAGTATAGATGTTGAAAAGGGATCTGTTGATTGAATCAGCTTAAACTCAGTGCTTTCCCACAGTAAATCCATAATGGAGACTCTCCTCAATTTCAACTTAGCTGCAATTTCTATGCTGAGCATGTGAAGCCTATTCGGTATTAAGGCTTGTCTGAACTATGTGGGGTTCTGTGTGTACAGAATACCTGGTGCTTGGTAGTCTGCAAAGCATTTTCCAGACAACATTACCCTAGCAAGAGCTTCTACTGTTTAGGAGTTTTGTGTTAAGAGTGAGTATTATGGTTCTGGGCATTCAAACCCCTATACTGAATTGCTGAAATTGCACTTTGCATTTCTATGTGCACTGTTCAATATATGTGAAAGTGCTAGATTGGATAGGAGTAATTCTATTAAAATCCTGGAGGAAGCTGGGAAATTGTCCATGGAATTCACCCCCCCCCCATATTTTTCCATGTGAATTGTGAATGAACGCAATAGAGGTCAAATTGGACAAGTGGAATGACTACAATGGGCCTGTTCATATTTAACAAGCCATGGCTAAATGATTTACTGGGATTATGCCCGATTACTCTTACTTTGCTCCTTCCCAGGTGCAACTGGGAGCAGCCATAAGCCATGTTTTGTTGTTATATCTGAACTGTGATCATAGTTTCTCCCTAACAAATCATTATCATTATAAAGTCAACAACAAATCATGGCTTCATGTTGAGTAGTGAGCATAGTTTGTTCAGGAGACATAAACCATGATCCTGGGTCTGAACATAACAACAAGCCAAGGCTTAATGGCTTGGTCTCCTGTTTACAGCAGCATAGGAACAAAGCACTAGTGATCCTGACAAGCCATTAACTGTGGTTTATCATTATGTGCAAACAAGGTCAATGTTAGCCAAAGTTCTAATTAACTTTTTTTCAGGTGACTACCCCAAGGAAGCACACAAATTTATGTTCACAGCTCTTGAGGCTTGCTAAAATAGTATGTTAACAATTCTCAGTTTCTTAATGTCTTTTTTTTTCATAATTCTAAATGGAACAGTTGTCATACCTTAAAACGCTTAACACGATTTTCCAAGTGGAAAACTGAACATTTAAACCACACTAACTACACTTTATTGATTCTTTTTTTCCTAATCAAGTATTTCTGTTCAAATACTTCTGGGAAATCCTTTCAGGTGTTTTTAGTTGCGCTTACTAAATGTAAATCGAATAAACATGCTAAATCAAATCTCCATCAATTTAGGGTAGCAGAATACTTTCTGGAAAACTTTCTGATTCATTTTTTTCTGCAAACTGTACTTCGCTGAAAGTGAGGCTATTGCCTGCGAAACCCCACAACACTAGCAGCACAGCTCCTCTAACCACCCCAATGCCATTTATTTGTACTTAAAAAAAATCAGTCAAGGGGGTGACTTCTCTCTCACTGCACTGTAGTTGGAAAACCTTCATGAATATCCCTACCCCAAGGTGGACTCCTTGGCAGCGCAAGCTTCAACACGCAGCGTCTTTAGCTGTTGTGCATAGTTGGAGCTGGGGGTAGGAAGGCAGG
Source organism: Podarcis filfolensis (assembly GCF_964270895.1). NCBI lineage: Eukaryota > Metazoa > Chordata > Lepidosauria > Squamata > Lacertidae > Podarcis > Podarcis filfolensis. The sequence continues at coordinate 80,542,027 of NC_139608.1, forward strand.
ATGTAGATGACTTGGCTGGATCAGGAGAAAGGCAAAGGCAGAGAGCCAGGGAGCAGGCAGACAGACCAGACAGTATTCAGGGAGACATGGGGCCGAGCAACAAGACAAAGGAAAATAAATGACTCAGCAAGGCACAGACACGAAGCATGAAGCAGGAGCCCAACAGGAGCTGCTGAGAGACTAGAGCCAAAGAAAGCAAAGAAATTACAGTGGCCTCATATGAGCTTACATTCCAAGGCAGAGCAGATCTGATGGCAGACGGGGCACAGAGAGTGGGGGCACGCTGCAGGAGTGTGTTGAAATGTCTTGGAATCATAGAATTGTAGAGTTGGAAGGGACCCGGAGGATCATCTAGTCCAACCCCAGGAAAATGTAGCTGCCCAACGTGGGAACTGAACCTGCAACCTTGGTGCTATCAGCACCACGCTGTAACCAACCAGGCTAACATCCAGACTGGAAAGGGCAGGGGAAGAGAAGAATGAGCACAATGGCACAACACTTTCAACAGACCAAGGCCCTAAAACACTGAATTCAAATGTATGTATGCACTGAGTTTTAAGAAGCCAATAAAAATAGAACTTTTGCAGATTGAAATCTGAAGGGCGTCACAGAGGTAGGTAGAGAACCTACCTACAGTGCAGAATGAAGTTTGAGATGTGTGACAAGAGACACTTCTTTAAGCAGAGAAGACAAAACAGATGGTATCACATGCCAATATGTTTTAGATTCTGCACAAGAGCAGTAATAGTTCAAATGAAGAGCACTCAGGGCTCAAGTTATCTTATCAAGGCACAAAAGAATGACAGCAACAATATGGAACAAAATAATCACACTGCAAGCTCTCTGCTTAGCTTGATTTGCTGCTGAAGGAAATAAGTGCAGAATCTTAATATAGGATAATGCATATTTGGGGGCAGGGTATTTTTCTTTTCTTTGAAACATGTCAGACTCTGAAGACATGGAGCTAATTTGCCACATCTTAACTGCTCCTCAAAAGGAATGCCATGCAAATATGGCCTGTTTGAGTAGCAAACTACTTAACTATGCTAAACAAGTTACTGCATTTATTTATGGGATGCCGTGCCAAATTATGAAGGCTGACTCAAGCTGCCTGTTTGTTTTGCCCAGTTACATCTGCTCTGCTTCTTGCTTTAATTGAACTGCTAAACAGCAACACAACTAATGATGTGGGTGCTGAATGAGTGCGTTTGCATTTACGTCAATCACGGGTCGCCTAGGGCCCCTTCATACATTGCTGCAGTGGCATGGAAGCTGCTTTCTGCGGGGTTTTTTTCCTCTGCTGCCACAGTACTACTTAGGAATCCCAAAACACATGGGTGGGGCCAATCATGTGGGCTGATGATCTGGTAGAAAGGACCTGTGAGGCTGGAGCCACACACATGCTTGCAATATTACTGGGGTGTTCATAAGAAGATGCCACAGGGAAGCAGCCCCAACATTGCCATGGAATGCCCTCCCATCAGATGTCAAGGAGATAAAGAACTACACAATTTTTAGAAGACATCTGAAGGAAGCCTTCTACCGGGAAATTTTTAATGTTTGATGTTTTGTTACGTTTTACATGTGTTGGAAGCTGCCCCCAGTGGTTGGGGCAACCCAGCCAAATGGGTGGGGTATAAATAAAATAAAATAAAATGAATAATAATTGTAATGTATGAAGGAACCAATCGAGTAATAAAATTACATACACAGTCAACCATTAGGAAAGTAGTGGGTGCCAGGCTCTCCCCAAAACTACTTGAATAACACCTCAAATTCACCCATACAAACCACTCAGATAGAAAAAAGCAATTGCTACCAATCAGCGCCAACCTTTCAAAAAATCCTGACATTGAGTCTCGGTGTCTAAAAGTCACCCCCCCCCCCCCAAATGGAGGGGTTTCTTTCTTTTAAACTGTATTTTTGCCACTGTCTGGCAGCAACACTAACAAAACTCTTCTGAGTGTCTGATGATTCCCATTCTCTATTACTTTACATCACAACGTAGCATCTTTCCAAAGGATTTTCTTAGGTGTGGGGATTGATAAAAGTGTAACCGTGATATGGATATGAATTGTCCCTCTGAGCTGCAATCCTATGCAAACTTCCTAGAGAGTAAGCAATGGAGCTTACTTCCAAATAATGCGCATCTAGGATTTGGCTGAAAATAATGTCAAAGCAGCTGCCATTCAAGCCACCATTGATAGTGAGCATCTGATCATGAATTTGGTGTGTGTGTGAGAGAGAGACAAAGTGTGGGTCTGAGAGAGAGTCAAATAAAATGTTAGATATGAATATAATGGTTTTCTCTGGACTAAAAGAAATCCATAAAGGGCTTGCAAATCACTCACTGTAATTCTTAATGTAGCTTTTTATTAGTCCAAAGCCCCAGACATTAAGAAGCTGCGTTAGCAATCAGAGTACTGTGATCTCAACCCCCTTCCATTGTATGCACAGGAAATAGTTCATTCACAAAGTCTTTCCCTTCCTCACTCCCTGACATTAATTTCCCTGGCTACTACGGAACTAAAATGGGACAGCAGGCTGAGATACTGGAAAGCATTTTTGATATGGATGTTCAGGACACAATTCTTTGTATTATGTTTGAACAACAGTTTGACCCTTAGATTCCTTTAAAAGGAAGGTAGGAAAGATTTAAGACACCCTGTAATGCAATCTATCTGCCTTAACTATTGAGATACCACCACAAAACATATTACACACATTAATGACACAATCCTCTATGAAGCTTGTTGCAAGCAAAAGATCAAGCATGGCCTACAATGCAATATCTGAAGCAAGCCTTCTCAAAACATTGTATCTTGCTAGTTTATTTCAAGTTAAACCCATGCAGACCCTGAATATTTCCTCTATAAGTGTGAGAGTGTGCGTGATCAAATAGAAGTTTATCTGTGATCAAATGGAGGTTGGCAGAAGAATGGGTATGGGTTTTGAAAGGGGCATGATGCCCAGTATTTGATACATTTAGTTCAATCCTATAAAAGGGAAACACACTCAATTTAATGGGGCTTATGCCTAAGAAAAATAGTCCATAAGGGCTGTAGCCTATATACTCAAATCAGGCTGCCCAGGCATTGAATAAATGGATACCTTGGGCTCAGTCTTTCTGCTTTTGCTCAGGAGATGGTAGAAGCTCTGCATGACTAGAGCCTTCCATTAAACATGGAAATGACAACACTATCCTGGGATGTGCAGTCGTAGAGAAATGTTGGATTTGTTCTAGGCTGCACTCTCAGTTTATGCAGTGCAAATGTGAAGCCCAGCAGAAACCATAATGAACAGTGCACCTAGAAGTTGGCTCTACACAGGAGCATCTGCAATGTGTGAGGTCAGGGTTGGCAGAGAAGACTGCTGGCCAGGTTCACACATCACTGGTAAGCCAAGGTATGGCACAGTGTAAATGTGCAGTGACCCAGTGAGATGCTCACACTCACTTTGCTCCTTTGCAGGCTTTTTATCTCACTGTGGGACAGCAGCTAAGCCAAGATGTTTTGGCTTAGCATGCCATCTGAACCCAGAACATGTGGTTAAAGTTTCTCCTCCTTAACCTCAATCTGTAGCACAAACCTTGGATACAGATCATGGTTAAAGAGGAGAGACAACATGCTAGGCCAAACCTTATGCTGGATGCAGTGCTATGCTAAAAAGTCCTGGGAGGAGCAAAGTGGATGCAATTTCCTTCTCAGGAGCCAGCACATTTGTGCCAAGTCCGTTTGGCTTACCACGATGTGCAAATGCAACCAAAGAGGGGGATATTCAGTGAAGTTAAAAGTCTGAAAGCCTCTCCCACAGATGATACTGAGCTGAGCAAAAGCAAATTAATTAGGTACTATGTGAGATCCCAAAAGTGTTGAAGAAGTCAAGCAGCTCCGCTGCAATAGTCTAGTTATGAAGTTGAAGCAAATATAGATTCTGGAGACCTGTGACAGTTCCTCTTCAGCAGCAGAATGCACAGCTCCTTACAGAAAAAAGATGCATTGCAAGAAGGTTTGATCAGTCACAGAATAGGTACAAGTCTGAGGACACAGTAAGAATAGCAAAAATTAGAGAGTGATTACAATTCAATTCAATTCAATTACAGGAGGAGGGGAAACCAATCCTGAGCAGACAGACTGGTCACTACCGCATTACGACATTATTACAGTGAAGCAAGGAAGGAATTATACGACAAACTGCCACCATGATTCTAACAACAGATATTTGGAAATATATGAATGAGGCTGAGAGTCACTTGTCACTACTCATCAACATTTTTCTTCAGTACCACATACCAACCTGAACTGCCCAAGGTTGACAAATATCTTCTTTAGGCAAGTGGATTCTTTATGGTTCAAAAAAGAAGCTGATAGTAGAACTCCCCCCTTTCCCAACTCCACATGTTAAAAAAGACAATGCTGCATCATGGCTAAGAACAGCAGCTGTGGCTCACATAATCCTTGGTTCAAATCCCACTTCTCTCTCATTTCCCCCTCCCCAGCAATTTGAGAACAATACTTACAGACCACTGGTCTAGATTTGTGTGTCCTTCTACACTGGACTACAGTTTTAGCAGAGCTAGGTCCCTGGGATAGGGTATGATATAATCTGAACAAAGACACAACTAAATAAGGTCCCTACCACACAAATAGATTGTTAACATGTTACACTCCTTTCTGGTTTCAATATGATTCAACCTAAGCACACACAAAGCTGAGAAAAATTGGTCTGAATAGTCCAGTCCTTCTTTGGGGCAGTGGAAAAATGGGCTCATTTACGGTCACTTTGGCTTGAACCATGAACTCTCTTTTGAGGGGAACCAGTGGAGTTATCAAACCAGGGCATCATGCTAGCTGTCAATGTGACCACCCTACACGTTAGTGTGTACACAGCCCCCTCCTCAGTTGATCTACACAGAGTCATTGAGGAGGGGGGATTATTACCCCTCTGAGTTCATCAAATGATCAATCGGAGGACTAGGGAGGGATGGTTTGCATTGCATCAGGGCTACCCCAGCACTACGGCTACTTTATATTTCTTTTTGCCACCACTGTCAAAATTTGGTGGGTTCTTGATGGTTCACATAAAAAATCCTTGGTGGGCTGGATAAAGGCTATCTGCTCCTGTTCTGTGTGCAGCTACTTCAAGATAATTTATTTGCATTTAAAAAAGAAAAAGAAAAAAAAACCTAGAGAATTCAACAAGTGCAGAAATTGAAAGGAAGATCTAGAATGTAATGAAATAAGAATTCAATTAGGGTAACTATGGATGACATATACTCGATTCCCTCCTTGCCTCTGGGGTCAACCCTCTGTGCTTGTTAGATCAAGGGTACCACTTAGAACACAAGGCATTTTTACCCCTCCTGCAGAAAGCACTTCAAATTGCCTGTGACTATTTCTCAAATGAATATATTTTGTTCTTGTTAAGCATAAACATTATTCCAGCAAACGAAGAGTATAACAGGAGGCATCTGAAATTTATTTAGTTCTATTGACTTAACTGTACACCACCTTGCTGCATTATGCATGCAATACAACTTAACCGGAGATAAAACATCAAAAAATGTAACAGCAACCAAGACAAGATGAAGTGTGGATAGTGTCACTATTTGGCTTAGTCACTAGATGGCACTGGGCTGGGTAGAGTCTGAAGTTTCATGTAATTGTTCTGTTCTTGACTGAGACAGCAAAATTCTCATCTAGCTTCCTATCATGTGTGTCTTTGAAAGCTTTCCTGACAAATGCTAAGTTAAAAGGCAGAGCCATAAAACAACCAAAATGTTTTATTACCAGTGCCAATGCACATACAAAATCAAATAAGGGAACAGATGAAATTAAACACCAAAGACCAGCTGGAAAAGGACAGTTCTTGTAGTGAATCTTATCTCCAACCAGTACCACTGGTCAGCGGCGTAGCGTGGGTTGTCAGCACCCGGGGCAAGGCAAGTAATTTGCACCCCCTAACCCGGGGCAAGGCAAGTAATTTGCGCCCCCTAACCTGCCGCCGCTGCCAGCTTCTTCTTGCTGCTGCCTGGTCTGGTCTGGTGTGGTTCTCTCCCGCGCTCAGCGCTGTGCTGGGCGGCCGCTGCACTGTCCCTCCCCCAGATAGTCCCTCGCTCTCTCTCCGCACCGCACGCCTGGCACCCACCCCCTCCACAGTGGGCGGCGACCCGGCGGCTCGGATCGGATTCGCACAGCCAGCACTGCAGTGAGAGAGAGTGAGTGAGCCAGGTAGGGGCAGAGAGCTGCGAGTGCGAGCGTGCGCCCCCCCCAGATGTTGCGCCCGATGCGGCCGGCCCCCCCTGCACCCCCCACGCTACGCCACTGCCACTGGTGTCTTTGCCACTTTACTCTACCTCTCCTCCAAACCTGAAGTAACACACCCAGTTAAATCTTTAAAATCTCTAACAATATCTCCACATCAGCGGTGAAGCTACCCACCAATTCCATTCTTCCTCATAGGAAACCTAAATAATTACTGAATACAGACTCTTTCTAACATAGCTCCACATCCTCCTCTCCTCTTCAGTCTAGATTTTTTAAAGAAAAAAAACCACGCAGCAAAGCCTACCTGCCCAAGGCTCTCCTCCAAAACGTGGATTGCGTGCAGACTCTCCTGCTCCTCGTTGCCTGCTTGCGCTAGGGAGCCCATGGATGGGCTAGGGAGCCCATAGTCAGTTGCCAACAGAGGCCTGGTCCTGGGTGCATTTTCCACCTGCTCTCGGAGTTGGGGGAACAACTTTGGACTTGAAGGAACTTTCAAAGTTCCATATGGTTCGTGATGCTGATAAGCCCTACCATCTCTCTTCTTGGGAGCCATACCTTTTTCTTACGGACAGCTTGCAAATAAAAACAGAGATGGTCCGTTCAGAGGGAAAACCAAACTCAAATTTCCAGGAAAAGGAGCAAAAGGCCACAGCCAGCAACGTAATCAACCATCTCAGAGCAATCAAGTCAGAGAGGAGGAAAAAATATTGTTGACTAGCAGCAGAACCTCTCCTTTACGGTTTTTTCTGTAAGTAGTTTATCCAAACAGGAAGCACCCAACCCCCTGCCTGCCCCTGCGAAATAGCGCTAGTTAATTCTTCGGGTTTCTGTGTATTTCAGTGGGGGGAGGGGGCCATGCCATATCAGCTTCTCTGTCAGTTAGAAACCAATATCCCAGAGCAGCAAGCATGAGGCAAGGTTTCTGGCAGCTAAGCTCTAACCTGCTTAAGAGGAAATGCTCTATTATGTCACACAGACTAAGTTTTTCCTATAAAGACCACCATGCATTGTTCAAAAACAACATGGGTGTTCCACCCACCAACTTGAAAAGGGCCTGATAGCAACAGCTTGACTCCCATACCACAGTTAATAAAAACTCTTGAGTTTTAATAATAGATTCTTTTTTCTCTAGAATGCAATGCTAAAAATGCTTTTTGCACATTCTGATAACTAAAAAGAAAAGGAAGTAACTTAACAACTTAAAAGTTGCAGAGATATAATAAATGAGATACACCAACAAACAGGCTTTTGAACCATTCTTAATCACTAAAAGGCTTCTTTCTTGTCTCCCTTGAGTGAAGTTGCTCACTTTAAATTAGCAAACTTTGAACATGTCAGAGGGCATCAAAGCAGATTAAATAATTTTTTTGAGGACTGTTCAGGACAGGTTTGCATGACTTTAGACTCAGCAATGTATTCTGGGCATCCAAGTGCTTGGCAACCCTGTGCCCGGTCACATTTTTGCAGTTCAAGAAAGCGGATAGGGCAGGGAGAGATATATGAGCTGCCATATGCAATGGAGAGCTGAGTTTGGCTTAGATCAGGCATAGCAAAACTTGGCCCTCCAGCTGTTTTGGGACTACAATTCCCATCATCCCTGACTACTGGTCCTGTTAAGTTAGGGATGATGGGAGTTGTAGTCCAAAGACAGCTGGCTTAGATGATGAATTGCAAAGGCCTAGAGTTAAGAAAGAAGCTTTCTTAACAAAGAAATTTTCAGGCTTCCAGGTCACAGAATGCTAGGGTGTCATGAACTGGCAGGACAACTGGGAGGCAGAAGAGGAGCCTGGCAAGAGGTATAGCCGGGACTGGGACAAACCGGGGCAAGCAGAGAATGGGGAAGAAGAGGTTGGTGCGGTAAGTACTCACGGGGTGCACAGGAACCAGAGCAGCAGGACTCATCACCAGAGCCAGAGGGGCTCCTGTCTCCACAAACACGGTGGGCTCTGAGGCACAGGGAGCAGCAGGAGGGATACTCCAGGAGCTGAGGCAGGCAAGGGCCCACAGCCAAACTCACTAGCTGGCCAAGTAAGGCTCACTAGCTCTGGGAACAGGTGTGTGATTCCTCAGTTGGAATAGGCTTAGAACAGGTGAGGATCACATGCCTCATCAAGCCCAGGTGCTGCAATCAGTGTGCCAAGTATAAAAGGGCAGCAGAGCTGAGGTGCTGTGTCTACTCAACTGCCCTTGTTGAGGGCTTTTGGCCTTGATGCTCCTGGATCGCTATAGAACTGTGCTCCGGTTTGACTCTGGACTGTATCCTGACTGCTGGACTTTGGCCTTGACTGCTTGGATTGACCCTGAACCTCATTTCCTGACCTTTGGACTTCACTTGTGTGGATTGAACTTTGGACGTGGCACGCTGACTTCCTGCCAGGTAGGCCAGGGGTTCAGGACATAGGGTGAACAATGGCCATCAGCCTGGCTCAGAAGTCGTAGCTTACTGATGCTAAACCTCATAGTAATGAGCTTAGAAGCAGATTCAAATTAGCCAGTAACAAGACAAAACACAAAATATGGCACTAAACTGTCATTTCCAAGGGCAGCTAAATCCTCAGTCATTGTTTGTTCTAACTCCCTGGTCTGTCTTCTCTCTTGCCTTTGAGCAAGATGGTTTTTTATTACCTGAAATATGATTTTTTAAAAAGTAATCTATACACTTAATACAGAAGGCAGAAATATCACTTTAAATAAACAGCTCATATATGGGTGGGTGCATAGGCTGAGACTCAACATATTGTTCAAAAGACCACCCAACTCTACCTAGCAAATGTGAATACTAAAGAAGTTTTCTTCCTGACTTGAAGTCATTATCTTCACATTGCTCATCAACTGCCGGAGCCAAAGAGGGCAGCCTACCAGGATGGGAGATTCAACCATGGTTGGAATGTCAGTCGGATGCCTGTGATTTGCCCGAGAAGCCAAGAATGGCTGGCTGTTATCAGTGCAGCTTTCCCCTGAACATATTCTTACTGTTGGAGAAGCACATTCCAACAGGCAGCCAGACGGGGAAAGGAGACAAAGAATTTGTTAAAGAGGTTGCACAAAGCTAGACAGACGCTAGGATATTTTAGAAGAGACCGAAACAACGTACAAGACATCTGACTGCTTCAGCATTGATGCCTTTGCTTTAAAGCGTGGGTAGATATTGACACTGAGATTAGTGACATCACTCCATGCCTAAAAGCACCAGTGAAACGGAATCAGATTTAACTGCGTCTAAAGTTGACTGTACACTTCAGACTGAAACAATACATGTGAAACAGTCTGTCATTAAGGGCAGGGATAAGTGCCATGTTCCATAACATAGGCAGCATCTGTGGCAACACATATGCCAGAGGGCTGCAGCAAAAGCCCTTAATTTAATTATGTACAATTTGCATGTTTTAGATTATTCCTAGTTTTACATAGTGAACACGTAGCAACAGTCTAACAAACATTTTTACACTCAGATGTGGGGGGCGGGGGCGGAAATGCTTAACAATCATGGAAAAATATTGGTATACAGACCACAAACTCACAAAAGCAGAACACAATGAAATCTAGATCCTCGTTGCTTTCATTGTTTCTAAATATTTCACATTTTTCCAAACACATTTTTAAATGTAACTTTGCAACAAAAGAGATAAATTATCCATATGATCTGGTCAACGTGAAGCACATTTTAAAATCCCCTTGATCTAAATTTCCCACTGAAATCAACAGGACATAAATGTGTCTGAATGGACTGAGTCCCTATTTTTTTTCTTGATGAATACTGTGATTTGTGATATTTTAAGACAATCCTGTAGACTGCAGCCAAGAACAGGATGGGATGGGAGTGTGAAACTGCACAGGTTGTATATTGTTCAATTCAAGGCTTGATATATGCTTGGTAAATTTAAAAAAAGAGTGAAAGGTCAAACTACTTGCTAGAACTAGCAGAGTTTCATAATGTGAGGGAAACTGAACGAATCTTTACATTTGAGTGCTCCCACTCACCCTTTCCCATATGAACAAAGATCAGTTTCATTTTCAAAGATGCTTGGTTTGTTGTGACATGCAAACCAGGGATCCTGGTTTAAAACAAATTCTGCTTTGTTTTGTCTTTTTGCATTGTCAGTTACAAAGATCTTAAGTCAGAAATCAAGCTCCTTTCTAGTTGGTTTAATATATGTCTCCAAAAAGACCTCTGAGCCTCTCCTTACTGCCCATTTATATATGTGAAAAATGGAAACCAACTCTCCAGAAATATATCTTCTTTCCCCTGAGGCCTTGCCCATCGAACTTGATGTATCAATCCTTCAGGCAGAGCAACCTCCCAGATCTGTGTAAACCAAACTTTCAGAGTGCAGCCTCCTGGCTGTTTCCAACATTAGTCATAGAACTGTATTGTTGTGCCACCTCCAAATGTGCTCCCAACAGCGAGTGCATAACTCCCTCTCTGTAGTACAACAGGCTCATGATTATAACCCCTGGTTTTCATGTAGCTTGTTTTGTACTTAAGCAGAATTTATGTTAAATCACAATTCCTAATTTTCTTGTAACAACAAGCCATGATTCACTGAAAGCAAAAGTGAATCATAGTTTTTCCTTCTCCCAGATTTGTGGAAGGTGGTGGGGTAGGAGCACATGAGCCCAGCACTTTGCCTGGGCTCCTTTCTACTTGCACATGTAACACTAAACTACAGTTTAAGGTTACGTGTGAACACATTCACTAAGTTGGATCAACTGAGTGACACAGTATGGATTGCTGAGATGTTGCCTAACACCTCCTAATATAACATGAAACAAGAGTCTAGGCTCTCACTCAGAAAAGGCTCCTGGTAACAGAGAACTTCTAGTTATTTCTTTCGCTGAAGCTGCATGACCATGTCATGCAGCTTCAATATTCAGCAGGGAGGCAGCCAACTGTAATCATGCATCACACTGACATTTGAAATAGGGTAATATGTTGTTGCTATAAAGTGTGTGTATAATTTTAACAGCAACATATCATCCTATTTCAAATGTCAACATGATACACACACACACACTTTTCCTAAGTGTTGAACATGCTGCACTCAGTAATCCTTATACCTTCCTGTAAACTTTTATTATCACCAGAATTACTATTCTTGAATAAGAGATGAAGGGGTGGAGTCCGTCAGAGCTACCGGTTGCCTAGTATAGCTGACGTGAAATTTAAGCCAGAGGTTTTTTGGCTTAGACACCATTCTTGGAACCTCAAAACACCCTACAATGTCTAGAAATTTGGGGAGCTGCAGCCTCAAAACACCCTAGAAAGCTTGGCATAAAAAAGAAACTCAAGTAGTACTTTATCTCAGGTAGCAAGGTGCCTAGTACATAGAGCAAGACCAAAAATGCCACAAATTGAGTACAGGACAATCTTGTTTTTATAGGGCAGTCCCATGTGTCCCTACAGGCAGACAATGCAAGGTAACTGCCTCAGGTTTTCTATAAGATTTTTATAAGGGCAAATAATGTCATATTTCTAATTGTTGGACCTGCCCTTATATTCTGTCTAATTGGGGTTCTTTCCCTCTTGAACTGAAAGGGAGAGAAGTTACACAGTTCTAAAGGGAGTCTAAAAACATTACAGCAAATGTGCTGTCTGTGTGCCAGAACATAGTCTGAGCTAAAAAGAAAGAAACCTGCCTTGACCCTCTGCTGTAACCTGACTCACTTCAAGCAGAACACAGAACATCATTTATACCGTTCTTGCAGGGTGGGTGTGAGGGGGCCACGGAGGGCTGTCTGCCTCCTTGGAGCAGTAACTGCTGCCAACAAGTCTACAAAATGTGTAGCAACTGGAAGCAAAAACAAAATTTGCCTCTTCTTAGCTTCTACCCATGGTACTAAGCATATTTCATTGCAAAATTTCACACATCTTTTTAGGAAAATACTTTTAAACATGTTTAAGTAAAGGGGAGAAGTAGACTTGCGCATAGAGGACAATGACGTAGATTGCACATACAGGACAGTGAATCCAAACTTTCAAGACAAAAAAGAGGAACATGAGAATGCAAGGCTCAATTTCACAGAATGACCCCAAATCCTAGGATTAGGACACAGGGAGAAAAACCTCTCTGTCTTCCATGTTTCTACACCAAGCATAGTTTTATGAACCTCTATCATGCCTCCAGGCACCTTCTTTCTAAATTAAACGCCCTCTAAACATTTTCCCTCAGGGAGTGCATCCTAACAATTTGGTCATTTAATCCTCCCTTTTCCAGATCTATATTGTCTTTTTGAAATGGGTAAACCAAAACTGTAAGATATTTCAAATGTGGCTGCAGCATGGATAAAGGCATTCTGATAATGCCTTTTATTTCCATTCCCTTTCCTAACAATCCCCACGGAGCTCAGTATTTTCAGTGAGCTATCCACCTCCAATCTTAAGATCTCTTTCCCGGTTAGTTATGCCACCAATTTATACCTCACCAGTGCATATACGATACTAGAAATTTTTGCTCCAGTGCGCCTCACTTTAAACACATTTAAATTGAACCATATTTACCATTTTGTTTCCCATTCCCCAGTCTGAAGGTATCCTTTCACAGCTGCTCTTAACCCCTTTTGGTTTTGATCACACTCAGGAACATGTGGTGCACATTTGTTGGGGCACCATGACTACTTGCAGTAACAATATGCACTGCTGCACATCCATTGCTCATTTGGAAACATTTTTTATGCTTACAATAGTCCAACATGGTGCGGTAGACAGATACAGCATCTGACACCACTGAAGCCAGAGTTCAAATCACCACTCAGCTCACTTAAAGTGACCTCACCATTTCTTAGTTTACAGAGCTGTTGTGAGTGGTGGAGACATCCAAGGCCCTTGGAGGAATAGCAGAATGTGAAATGAATACTAGTTATATATAAAAAAACCTGTAATAAAATATAAAGAGGCCCATTGTCTGTGTCAGCAAATGGCAAGACAATATATATTAACATTTCCATCCCCCACTTGAGAAATAAATGATGAGAAAATGTTCAGAAAGGATGAGGTTGTGTTCAGGTTTAATGGAGTTTCAAGATCACGAAGCAGTGCAGTAGTTAAATAAGGTCTGTTACAACACAAACACCATGAAGAGCACAGGCTGACATGCAATGCTATGGGTGCTTTCAACCATCAGGTTTGTCTAATGACATGTCTTTGGCTTACCTGTTTTATGCACTGCAGCCGATCGTTGGTCTGCTGTATGTGCCTGTCCATAGAATTCATTTTGATTGTCTCCACTTGGATTCTACCTGAAAGCCATTAAAATCCCTCAAGCTGCAAGATATAAAAAGAACAAGAAAGATCATTAAGACGACAAAAAGTAAAATACAGTCCTGCCAACACTAAAACGAATGAGATGCTGGATACTACACAGCAGATGTTTACCCTTTGTGGTAGTTTTTTCTATTTAAAGGGAGGATGCATGCCCTCTTGAATGCAATGCCTTTTCATTCCAATATGTAACAAAGTCACATAATTCAGGGGTGGCTAGCTACAAACCTAGAGACATTCTATACTAGATCCCTTCCACCAATATTCCCATCATGTCAGTGCCATCAACTCTATCCCAAAGACGACTCCTCTTCTCCTCTTCTTCCTCTTCCTGCTTCAAATCCAGCTGTTGGTTCAGCAGCGGGGAGGGAAGAGGGAACTAGGGTGTCTGACATAAATGTCACTACAAAATGCTTTCTGCAGGCACCTGGGATGGATACTAATATCACAACATTCAACAAACTTCAGTTGTAAATTTACATTGACACTGTGTGCAAACTAGCCTCCCCTCTCTCTCCCACACAGACGAATCTGCCATTGGCCCATCAGTGTTGCCACTACACGGACTGGCAGCAGCTCCCAGGGGTTTCTCTCAGCTTGAACTTGAGAGGTTTTCTGTATGCAAAACAGATGCTCCACCACTTAGCTATGACCCTTCCCCACCCTCCACAAAATGCAAGGTTCCTATACCAAGGGTTGCCGAAGCAAAGTTTCAGCATAACACACTAGCAAAGAGATGTGTTAAATGGCTAGGAACCAAATGGCATATTAGAGCTAGCACAAATATACCTGGGTGGAATACTTGGTGCGGCCTACAGATAAACACAGTCTCTTGCAACAGACAAATAGTCCCAAATGTGGTGAATATGAACAATCCCGGATGAATTTCAGCAATGCTAAAAATAGCAATTTCTCCTATTTGTGTACGTTTTGATTGCCAATGTTACCAGTGTATACTTTCAGACATTCTCAAAAACTGTCGATGACGTCCCCCAAATTTCAGACATTCATTGTAGCGTATATAAAGCACAACTTGGCTTAAAGAATATTGAAGGATTGTTTGCTATTAGAAGTAGATTGAGCCAATGGATTTTCTCTTTATTCTGCATCTTCAAATATTTAAAGGGCTATCACATGAACGATGGAGCAGTTTTCTCCTACTGCTGAAGGTAGGACACAAACCAGTGGCTTAAAGTTACAAGAAAGGAGATTCCCACTAAATACTAGGAAGAACTTTGACAGTAAGAACTTTTTGACAGTGAAGCAAACTTCTTCAGGAGGTTGTGGACTCTCTGTCACTGGAGGCTTTTAAGCAGAGGCTGCATGGCCATCTGTCATGCTTTAATTGAAATTCCTGCATTGAAGGGGGTGAACTGGATAACCCTCAGGATCCCTTCCAACTCAATTCTATTAGTCTATGGCCTACATGCTCCTGTTCATTTGCAGAACCCTCAAAGCACCTCAAAAATTTAATATTTGAGTGCAAAGCAGAAGTATTTACTTATACGATAAATTAACCCAGACACAACACCATTTCAGCAATGATCCATTTTAAATACGACAATTTGTTCACAGGGGATAGGAGATATATAAATAAAAATAGAGCCCATGCTGTTAAAAACAACAATGTCCCCTGAAATATATATCACATTTACACATGGCATCAATTGGTTCATGTAGGAGTTTTTAAATTGTGTAACTGAAAGGGGAGCAGCATCAAAGGTCCCTCAAGCTCTGCCAAACACTGTAGCAATGATTCTCCCATACTTCCAACCAATCTCTCCATCCAAAATGCAGTTGGAATCAAATCTCAGTGAGTCAATTCCACGGTAGGCAACCTAAGGCCCGTGGGCCGGATGCGGCCCAATCGCCTTCTCAATCCGGCCCATGGACGATCTGGGAATCAGCGTGTTTTTTACATGAGTAGAATGTGCCCTTTTATTTAAAATGCATCTCTGGGTTATTTGTAGGGCATAGGAATTTGTTCATCCCCCCCCAAAAAAAATATAGTCCGGCCCGCCACATGGTCTGAGGGGTGGTGGACTGGCCCACGGCTGACCCCTGGTCTATTCTGACCCCTGTCAGATCTCAGCCCAGCTAACATAATCTATACAGATCTTCCCACCTTAAAAGGCTTTTCTTTCCCTCCTAGTCTACTGCAGGAGTGAGAGTCAAAGAGGAGGTCTTGATCAGGCAATGGGACATTAGGGAGCAAATGGCTTCAACCCTGATTTTGTGAGAAATGTCTCTGTCTCTCTCCACTTCCACCCAACTCTTCTTTCTGTGACCATTTGGTTTAACCATCTTGCTACATTATTTAGTGATTAGCTTAAAATTATTTAAAAGCTCTGGTCAAAACATAGAAATCACTTGGCGAAAGCCTTGTTTTCTCCAGCAGTGAGATATACCCCCCTTCCATGCTGTCAGCCAATATTTTCAAGCAACTCCTGCTGGCAGGTTAGGGGGCCCACAAAGCAGCAGGGAGATCTAGCATACGGGAGGAAAATGGCTTGCACTTAGTAGTAATAGGCAAATAGAAAGACTGGGAACAAAAATTACAGAGTGGTTTGATCTTGCTGGTATAGTGGGAAGCAATTTGGAGAGGGCAACACTTGAAACCCAATTCCATGGTTAGTAAGAGCAGCCACTGCAACAGCAGTGTAAATAAATAGCTAAACCTCACTGAAATGTCTGGGTATAACAAATCATTACAGTGGTACCTCGGGTTAAGAATTTAATTCGTTCTGGAGGTCCGTTCTTAACCTGAAACTGTTCTTAACCTGAAGCACCACTTTAGCTAATGGGGCCTCCTGCTTCTGCTGCGCCGCTGGAGCACGATTTCTGTTCTCATCCTGAAGCAAAGTTCTTAACCCGAGGTACTATTTCTGGGTTAGCGGAGTCTGTAACCTGAAGCATATGCAACCTGAAGCATCTGTAACCCAAGGTACCACTGTATTACTAAAGTTGGTTCTCTTCCACCAACCCCAAGGACTTGGGACAGGTAACAATTTAAATAAACAATATAATAATGAATGCAAAATAATGCAGAGCTGGGGAGCCTGCAGCTCTCCAGAAGCTGCTGGACTCCAACTCCCATAATTCCTTGCCAGGCTGGCTGGGGCTGATGGGAGTTGGAGTCTAGCAACATCTGAGAGGGCCGCAGGTTCCCCACTCCTGACTTTAAGGTATTTAAAAAGTGCATTATGTAAATTGTCCTAGCACAAGCATAAACAAGCTGGTCTTCTAGCACTAGGAGAGAGGAATTCGTAGACTCTTATTTGGACAAGGCTCCAGGGAAATTTTCCTCAAACTTCTGATGGAGGATTACTTCTTTCTGAGATGGTGATGGGGGCATGTCTCAATCCAGTGCAATTCTTTCCAAATGTCTGCATTTGAAGTGTGTAGGAATAAGACCCACCCATCCCATTTTCTTAATGTGTGAATGACTGATAGGAAGGAGTTAAGGGGGAAATTAAGCAACTTGCCAAGGTCTGCATCTTTCTTTCCAGAATACTCTGCAACAGAATACTCTTCAGTGGTTCTGTGGCAGCTGCAAAGATGCTGTTAAGTAGGCAGGTTGAGGTGGAAAGTCGTCCCTGAGAAATGCGAGCTCTGAAAAGCTGAGTCAGACACCTTTGTATGCAGGTCTAGAATTTGTTCTAAATGCCATGGCAGTGTGAAGAGTTATTACAGTGTATTCCCTACCAAAGTACCATACCATGTACATTACACCCAACAACATCCTCTAGATGATAAATGTTAACATGTAGCCTAGTTCTTTGCTGGTAAGGGCTACAATGAAAACTCATTTTTTAAAGGCAGATGTGCAGAAAGGAGAGGAGAATGGAAAGGTTCTCCCTGATTTAATGATGGTTTAGGGGCTATATCTTAAATATTGTTAATATCTGTACAAATGCAATGCAATATCATGATCAGACTCAGAGGGTGTATGTGAGAAAAGTGTACAAATCAGTGGCAAGCATTATATCTGAAGTAGCCCCAGGAAGGGTCACGAGGTAAAGAACTGAGAGCTGTTCTCCCCACCCACCCCACCCCCAGTGCACGTAGCTTTGCAATATCTGCTCCCTCTTCTTGCTACCTGGCAGTGAGTAAAAGGAAACAATAAACAGCACAAAAATCTATGCCTACAGACAGATGGTGACGTTTCATCCCTCAGACAAAAATGAATAATTTGCTCTATTTCTCTATATGCTGAGAGGTATTCGCAAAGGCAGATGATTGCTATCTATTGAGTAGCTTTGATTAAGCACTGAGCTAGGCTACAAACAGGATGGGAGGGGACTACCTTAACTAATTGATCAGTTATATAATCAGATAAGAGCTGGTTCAAGTTAGGGGGTGGAGTTAACTACAGACATGTATATGAGTGGGTTAAGAACAACTAATACATTTGAAGTGCCATTCCTCCAAGGCCTGCAAGACTTGCATCTTATGTGTACGTAAGATACAGCAGGGTTTTCACTATATTAAATCTGTCTTTGCTTTTTAAATGTGCAGATTTGAACAACTGAATTTAAGTGGTGGGTTTGGGCAACAAGGTCTTTAATTAAAAAATTAAGGGGGTGGAGTTAAATAACAAGCCCCACCAGTGGAAGCCTGCACAAGAACATCTGTTAATACAACAGGGCTGCCCCCCACCGTGTCCTCCAATTTGGCTCAAGGGGTCAGGATAACCCTTGGAACAGCATGCGAGGGGAGGAAAAGGCAGAAAGGTAGAAACTCTGGCACTGGTGATCTGCCTAGTGCTATGTTGAATTCCTCCTTAAACATTTCTCTTCCTCAGCACAATCTAGAGCTCACGACAATACACAGTGTACTTTCTTGGAGCAGCTTGCTTTTAATAGCAAATAAATGTTACGTTTCAATTTTGAAACTTGTGCTTTTTGTTGAAACTTCAACCTTGCCAACAACTTGTGCACCTAAGGTCAAAAATTAAACGCTTACTCATGAGCTTAATGCACAAATATCAAGTATGAAAATCTTAATTAAGAAAGTAAATTTTGAAAGGAAGACATATGTTTCTTCCTATGCGCATTCTATTCTGCTCCCAAGTTAATTTAATATTGTATAAATGAATACCTATCAGGGGCTTATAAAAATTCTACTCTGAGCAACCATGAATCATCCCCACTGATACACACATCACAGATGATTTGTTTTGATCGGCTTCCAAAAGCTTTATTTAGAAAGAAAATGCATGCATTATATATATATTTATACACACACACACACACACAACCCCCCCATATTACATACAAATAAGTGTGTGTGTGTGTGTATATAAATATAATACAGGTATATACCAATAGTATAATACAGGTATGTAGCCTTTGTCAAGAGAGACATATTAATTTATATATAAAAAGTGCACGAAAAGCTTGTTGACATTTAGAGGGCTTTAGGGGTTTACACCTTTGCTTACCATGTCCCCTGGGCAGGAAAGAGTTTCTTTCCCAAGTAAGCCGGCAGAGGTCTCTCTTCTCTACTGAAGACGAGCGAGTTTCCATTTTCCTTTCACATAGCACTGCCTTGTGTTTCTTTTAAGCCTTTACAAGTCCCTACAAATCCTCTGCCTCTGCTTCCTAACAGGGAGCACTAAAACTGACACTGTCTGTCTGACCTTGTGGTTATTGATTAACTGTCTCCCCATTCGCTGCCATCTTTCACACCTCTGGCGCTAGCAAATAGAGAGCTAAGGAGTAGCAGTCATACTCCATGACAGCTATGCTCAAAAAAGCCTGCCTTTGGAGATGTGGCGGGAAGTGCCGTTTGAGCCAATGCTGTTCTAATGTCAAGACTAAATACCACGCAGATCCCGACAACTTGTACAGTTTAATATACATTTGCTGGGCCAATGCAGCACAAATAGCAACAAGGAGGGAGGTGGAATAATTCAGGGGTAACAGCAAATATTAAAATCTGGACCAAAAGCAAAAGACAGGGAAAGATGACAGGTTACGACTATTTAATGTCACTGATTTTAGCCATGATTGATATCACAGTATCTTTTAATATTGCATTCAAACACTATCAATATACCTGTCTGCCCTAGAAACTGGGGGTTAAATCTGCTGCAATATTAAAACTGCTTTCCATAGGCAGAAGCAATAGCAATGCAAGACAAAGAGTATGCAATTGAGTAAAATGTGGATCTAGGGAAGCAACTTATTTCCACGCAAGCACAAAACACAGAGGGCATTAAAAATTATTCATGCTTTGCATGTTAAATTTGCAGTGTGACTTGATTTTTCTTAACGGAAAAGGTTTTTAAAAGCTGTTGGGTAAAAAATGTCAAAAATATGTTTAGCCACTTGTACACAATAAAAATATTTGTCATAATTGGACACCTGCCTGTACCCCTTAGGTACTTCGATCAAAAGGGTAGTGTGTTTTGGGCTTTCACAGGCCAACCAATACCAGGAGGGGCTTCAACTGTACCAAGTGCTAATTAGAAGAGGTTCCTAGGTGAGTTATCAGAGAAAAGCCAAGCCACAGCTGCAGTTCAGAGAAAATGAACTGGAGGACATGACCACCCTGCTTGGACTCAGGTGAAAAAATGGGAAGAGCTCCTGGATGTTGGGGGTGGGAGGCTAAGTTCTTGTAGTGTGTGGTTTAGGATACAAAAAATCATGGGAAAGGATCAAGCATGGGTAGGCAAACTAAGGCCTGGGGGCCAGATCTGGCCCAATTGCCTTCTTAATCCAGCCCACGGACAGTCTGGGAATCAGCGTGTTTTTACATGAGTAGAATGTGTCCTTTTATTTAAAATGCATCTCTGGGTTATTTGTGGGGCATAGGAATTCGTTCATTATTATTATTTTCAAAATATAGTCTGCCCCCCCCCAAAGGTCTGAGGGACAGTGGACCGGCCACCTGCTGAAAAAGTTTGTTGACCCCTGGCTCAGACAAAAGTTACCACAACCCTTAAGAACTGCTAGGCTGTAACTCTCTCGGCATTCAGGTAAACCACCTGGAGCCAAGTGAGTTTTGTAAAGCCATTTTGTACCCCACCTGGTCTGAGGAATGGGTAAGGATAAAAGGTGTCATCTCCCTTCCGTAAACTCAGGGAGTACTTCTACACAATGTCTGCCCCCTAGTTTAGAAACTCTTAATGCCTGTGAGAGGTTTACCTAAGCATCAAATTAAAGACAAAACAAATCTCTTTAAATCTGGACAAACATGAACTGGTTAAAAATAAACTGAGCTTCATTTTTACCTTTAAATTTACCAG
This sequence comes from Podarcis filfolensis, assembly GCF_964270895.1. Lineage (NCBI taxonomy): Eukaryota > Metazoa > Chordata > Lepidosauria > Squamata > Lacertidae > Podarcis > Podarcis filfolensis. Next base: position 80,562,803 of record NC_139608.1, read on the forward strand.
TATGTATTACCGTTTTGTTTCAATTGTCTTGCTTTACAAAAACCATGTGCTATGATCTCAGGGTATATGGGAAGATCATAAGTAAAACATAAAACAGGCACACACACAAGTTGTTCCAAAACTGAACATCACCACACCTATGTGTGCACTGTGCATGTCTGAGTGTGTCAAGAAGGTGATTGGATGACATGAATAGTTAATACATCAAAAAACACTTCTTTTAAGTTAAGATCCCCCCCCCCCCGATGCACTTGGAATACCATTTCACTTCAAAAGTTGTGGGGCTGCCAGAGATTTAAACATCCACCCACAACAACTGGTTTATTCCCTTAGTAGAAATGGTACTTCAGAAACAAAATAAGCAGCATGAAAATGTCAGGTGAAAGGTCATTTTAATCATTAAACACTTGAGGGGGAGAGGAAGTCTGTTTTAATAAAGCTTTATTTACCACAAGCAACTAAATAGCTACCGTGGCTGGCTTGGGGCTATTAAAAAGGGACCAGATGCAAGGCAAAGGAAGGACTTGTCATGCCAGGAGCCGGAGAATAGATATTTGTGCGATGCGGCTTTCCATTGTCACTCTACAAATGGGCAATAATCCCCAGAAGACTTTCTATCATCTTTGGTCTCCGAGAGCAAGCAAGCGGGTTGTGTGTGTGTGTGTGTGTCTGTGTGTGTGTCTGCCCGCACGCAGTCTCAGCGAGGGGTGGGAATGGATTTATTTAATTTATGGTGGCTTGAGCTGTGAGTGAGGGCGGTCATGCTGGGCTGTGAAAAGCCTTTCTGCAGCCCTGTGCTTTCTAATTCTTTTCCTCCCCCATACATGTCTATTAGATACGAATTCTCCCCCCCCCCAGCCTCCGCCACAACGGTGGCACAACCCCATAAGCTTTGAAAAAAAGAAGAGATGACAGCTTGCATAAGCGAGCCTGCTGGACTCCGCTGGGAGCAGGAGCGGCGGTGCGCAGAAATTGTTCAATCATCAAGCACATCTGCAGTCTGATTACAAAAGCAAAAAGGTGGCGAGGTTGGCTGTGTGGAGCAGGCAGGCCTGTGATGTGACCTATGCTAGGAAGAAGGAATGAAAATATTACACACACACACACACACACACACACACACACACACACACACACACAGATTTTTCACAGGGACAGAGCAATGCTGCATCTCCAACCAAGTGTATCGTGGCTTTCAGTCCTTGCATGCTGGTCATTCGCTGGTGCAATAAAGCTTTGACTCCTGTCTTATGCCAGTGTTTCTCACCTCTGCCCTGCCGAATTAAAATGGATGGCTTTCATATGTACTAAAAGCAAAAGATCCTCATTTCAAGAAATTGCCCTGCTTAGATGGATGGGTTTTTCGAGTTTACCTCTATAACCTCTCAACATGCAAAAAAGAAAGGAAAAAATATAGGTCCATTTGTTATTGATAATGGAGAGCAGACAGGGCATCGGAACCCCATATCTTCTAACAGTGAGAGAGAATGACATAAAATTAAAGGTGGAAGTGAGGTGTAAAAAATAAAAATAAACCCCAGCAACGTATGTGGGTACTGCCTGCAGGCTCACAGCTCAGTTGTATGGACGGCCACCTCCATGTGAGGCTTACCCAAGAACTGTCACAATGGCTGTTTTTCAAGCTTTCATTGGGGCTGCCAGGTATTAGAATTTGTAATATTGCAATTTGGGAGCAGGAGAAGTGAACATGGCTGATATCTAACTCTCCTGAGTTTATATTCCACCTTTCTTGTGACAAAGCCAGACAGCTTACAACGTAATGCACATCCGTAATACAATTCAGCCCTGAGTGCTCACTGGAAGGACAGATCGTGAAGCTGAGGCTCCAATACTTTGGCCACCTCATGAGAAGAGAAGACTCCCTGGAAAAGACCCTGATGTTGGGAAAGATGGAGGGCACAAGGAGAAGGGGACGACAGAGGACGAGATGGTTGGATAGCGTCTTCGAAGCTACAAACATGAGTCTGACTAAACTGCGGGAGGCAGTGGAAGACAGAAGTGCCTGGCGTGCTCTGGTCCATGGGGTCACGAAGAGTCGGACATGACTAAACGACTAAACAACAACAACAATACAATTTTTAAAAAAACATTTCCCCAAAGCATGATAAAATGCATGTTTTAAGAGGAACAACCTTCTTTGATAGGGGCACTCCATAAGTGTGGGGCCACCACAGAAATGTCCAAGTCCACACACACGTAGGTATAGTCAGAGTAAGTCTAACCATTCCCTCTTTTGTCGTTTTTGCCTGGCAACCTTATCTTTCCCTTAACCATGTTTTACAATGACACAGCAGATGGGGAGAGGCTGGGAGACTATAAGCAGTGTCTCTCAATGAGCTCAGGTAGAAGACTTTCTCACTCTTGCTAACATGGGGCGGTATTCAACTAAGTTTTACTCAGGATAGGCCCATTAAAATCAACAACTGCCACCACAGGGGCATCTGAGGAAGCATTTTTTCCTGAGGAGAGGGAAGGAGCAGAAACAGGCTTTCAAAAAGGGTCTCTTTCCCTTGCTTGCATTTTAAAAAATTCTATAATTGTCATTGATAATCATTGTTTCAAAAGGGTTTTTTTTTTTATAAACTGAGGGCCACCTGAAAAGCAGTATATAAATAGATAAATGGCACATTGATTTGAAGCTTCAACAGAAAATGAAGGGAAACCATTTCTCTGCTCTAAGCAGAAGAAAATAAGCAAATTAGTGCAGGAAGTGATTTGTGTCAGGTTTTGTAAGATGAGATTGTAACAGCTAAGAAAAATGCAAATATTTGACAGTACCTCATTTACACCCAGCCACACATTTTTCTGTTTACACATAAAACATTAAACTGAAATTGCCCAACATATTTCCCCCCCAACAAATTATAAGAAGGGCATTGATACTACAGATTAAATACTTGTAAACATACAATTTACCACATACATTCTACAGCTGCAACCCTGAAACTGTCCAATAGGTCAAAAATAAGTAAGCCATTTGGCCCCTTGAAATAGAAACCAAAGAAGAGTTCTTATCCTTTTGTTCTTCTGAGGGCCATGTGAGTTCCTATTAGTGCCAAAGATTCTGAAAGTACTATTTCTTCATTTACAAAGGGAGAGCCTCCATCACTCCTCTGTCCCAGCATGCTTTTGTGTAATCACAAGTTCTTTTTCACAAGGTACAGTTTTAGTCTGCAAGGAACTGCCTCCATCACCCGCTTACAATAGGCCTACCACCATGCGCCATAAAATACTCCCATTTACAAAATTTCCTCCTTTGCTTAATATCCTAAGGAAGAATTCAGTAAACTCTGAATACACAATACATGTAAATCATTCTAATAAAAGTAGTACTCATTTTTGTTTTTTTCTGCTTGGGTTTTTAATAGCACACTTTCAGCACATACATACTCTCTTCTTCACCATGGTTTAATCTATTTTGAGACTGAATTTGAAACATAATTCAAGGATGATTATCCAGACAACCTAGTTGAATTGTCCAGACAGAAAAAGCCTGCTTTTCTATTCTCAGGGGCCCCTCTATTCTCCCTGCAGCGTATTTTCCCACAAGCCAACTCCATCTAATGTGGCCAGGCTCTATAGTAAAGCTGATGCAACCAAGCAGTAAGAGCCTCACACCTATCAATCACATGCACATAAGCACATGGAGAATATTATACACAAAAAAGCTGCAAAAGAAATCACAGAATCAGAGTTGGAAGGGACACTGAGGGTCATCTAGCCCAACCCCCTGCAATGCAGGAATATGCAGTTGGCCCATATGGAAATCAAACTAATGACCTTGGCGTTATTCGCATCTCGCTCTAACCAACTGAGCTACCTGTGCAGCTCAAAGAAGTGTTCCCTGACCTGGAATCATACCCAGGCCTCGGCAGTGAGAGCGCCAAAACCTTACTGAATGGTTCAAATATGGAATCTCACAGTCTCTCACCATTTGTGAAACTGTGCAAGTGAAACTGTGACTTCAGATTTTATGTTGTTGTTGTTGTTTAGTTGTTTAGTCGTGTCCGACTCTTCGTGATCCCATGGACCAGAGCACGCCAGGCACTCCTGTCTTCCACTGCCTCCCGCAGTTTGGTCAAACTCATGCTGGTAGCTTTGAGAACACTGTCCAACCATCTCGTCCTCTGTCGTCCCCTTCTCCTTGTGCCCTCCATCTTTCCCAACATCAGGGTCTTTCCCAGGAACTCTTCCCATGAGGTGGCCAAAGTATTGGCGCCTCAGCTTCACGATCTGTCCTTCCAGTCCTTTCAGATTTTATAGAGACTACCTAAAATTGCCTTGCTGGCCTGTGTTCTGGTTGCCTGACATCACTGCTCCCCCTGCCTGAGTAAATGACCACGTAAGTATCATGCAGAACAGTACACTTACTGGCATGGTCCAATTACACAAGCTGTTGCTATTCCTTCCTTCCTGTTCTGCAGCCCTTATATAGCATCATCCAGCTCTTTCCTCACTATGCAGGAGAGCCCAGCCGTCCACTCACAGCCAACTCATATTTCCCTTGTAGGGGTGTTTACCAACCACTTTATTCCTTCTCCTTGCCTCCCACCTTTCAGCCTATTTAGCTGCTTCTGGATTGGCTCGTGGCCACCCAGCAGGCCATGACATCATTTCCAGGTGCCAGCTGCTGCTCCTGAAGCAAGCAGTCCCTCATTAGATCAAAGCCAGGATGTGAGATTGTAGAATATCTGCTCATGGCCACATGAGCAGTTTTGGTTAGCCAGCTGCCATGCAGAATCTAAAACAATACAAAGGCACGGGACGAGGCATGGTCATGCCTGGCTGTGTCAGTGCACAAAAGCACATTCTGGTGACATGTCAAGTGGGTTAAGACTGGCACTGAGGTAAGCTAGTCCAAATGAATCTGGATACAAAAGTCACATATCAACAGCAGAAACTAGGGGTAGGAGAAACTATTAGCTTCATGATCTGATCTGCTATCAATTAAAGCTTGTGTCAATTAATTATAATTATATAAGCATCCATTCAACAAGCTGCTGTCTAAAACCTAAGGAAGGTTCAAAAGAGAAATCCAACACCCTTTTATTAATATTTTACCAAGCAACATAATAATAATAATAATAATAATAATAATAATAATAATAATAATTTATTTGTACCCCGCCCATCTGGCTGTGTTTCCCCAGCCACTCTGGGCGGCTTCCATAGAAACAAAAAATACACTAAAATATCACAGATTAAAAACTTCCCTGAACAGGGCTGCCTTAAGATGTCTTCTGAATGTCAGGTAGTTATTTATCGCTTTAATATTTTACCAGCAACACTGACCTACTTTACAAGATTGTTGTAAGAATTACTCAGTTTATAATGTATGTGACACTCCTTGAACATTCCAAAAACTGCTTGACTCCTTGAACATTCCAAAAACTGCTTTATAAATTACTATTACTATAAAATGGCTAATACCACTTTTCTTGTTACTCTGCTCATGACAAGCCACAGACCTACCTTTTCAGCAATACAAAGACACAAGAGATTCCAATGCTTAATCTTTGCTTCCTATTCACTTCAATATCATCAACTCCCCCCTCCCTCTCACCCACCCACCCAACCCTTCTATTACAAAAAATTCCTTAGGAAATAATCAGGAAAAGCTCCATACCATTAAGGCGTACCCCCTAATACATTCTGCTCTTTCCACAGCATTCTCCTATTAGTAATGATTACTTTCCATGTTGTAAATCAGCAACAAACAGAACTGCAGATCTTTAACACAAATATTCCTTATCAGCTTGCTTGGGAAATGCAGCAATGCAATGAATTCCTAGGAACAGACAAGCCACCACCCTGCCTCACCTTCAATATTCTAACATTTGTGCTTCTTAATTCGCCATCAGGTTATTGGCTGCCATGTTTACGTTGTCCTTGTATGACGGCTGCTCTTAAGTAGCCTACAATTCATACCAAGGCAGCCCAAGATATATTGGCTGTTAGCTTTGCGCTAATTACTAACCACTGAGCAATCAAAGCCATTGTTTCTTTTACTTAATTATCCACCCCCTAGAAAAGCAATACCATTAACCAAACTTAGCAGAGTTCACTGAACACAAGAGGTTGATTCCTAACAGCCATTCCGTAGAATCACAGAATTGTACATGGCACAAAGGCCACATAGACCCAAAGCACACCCAAAGGGACATGGTTATGCACCCAAAATCAACCTCACAATTCATGCTATGCAATCCAGCATGCCACACTGTATCACAACGAGAGACAGCAGATGCTTTGCTGAAAGTTTGTTTTCATCAAACTGCTTGAAATGACTTGCATAAGCAAGGCAGGTCTGGGGCAGTTCATACATTTCTGCAAAGCCAATTTCTAAAATGTACAAAACTAGCATTTCCAAGTCCCTCCCCCACACTACATAGGGGATAGGTGAAACAAGGCAACACTTAAAATGGTACAGTACAGGATTGGCATTACCACCGAATGCGTACTATAAACTAAGCATCACAGACAGCACAGGCAGGTAAACCCCTTTCCTCTACCCTCAGTTATCACCACCAATTCGGTTTGGGGATAAAATTATTTCCTGGCCCCAAATAGCACACAAACAATGAACATGAACAAAATCCCACTCACAAAATATTCATAAGGGAAATCTAGCAAAGGGTACCTCCACACAATTCAAACTACTGTTCGATCACTATTAAAGTGGAAAGGCAAGATCTTAAAGTTGGTAAACATAAACCCCTGACCTCCCTGGGCATCTGAGGACAACTGAGGCATCAAAAAGCCCCGAGTAGTCTTCATAAATGCGTCCAATGATTCTTGAATCCAATGATGAGCACTGCACTCACAAAACAGAGAGGTTACTCCATAATTTTACATATTGCATACTTAGAGACCTTTTTCAGAATTCTAGTCTTCTGGTCAAGTTGTAGATATTGGTTTTTAACAAACTTGAAAGTTTCAGCCTAGATGTGCTGTGCCGTCATCAGAAGGCCACGTTGGTAGAGCATGGGATTCTTTGGAAAGAAGACTCAGTACCAACCAATGAGGAGTGACAGACTAAATTAATGGGTTATGCCGAAATAGCAAAATTTATGGGAGCAGTAAGGAACCAAAGGGGGCGGGACTTTATCAAAGACTTGGGAAAAAATGTGAATTATTTGAAATGTTATTGTACACATATAAATTCATTTAGCAGGATTAACTTAAACCAAACAGTTAAAATTAATGCTAAAGGAAAACTAGGAGTAATTTGTAAATGAAGTACTGAAGGAAATGCTGTATTACAAGTTAAAAATATAACTGGGGGAGTGTAAAAATGTACATATTTGTTGGAAAATATTGGATTGTATTTTTGTCAACATATTTTTGAAAAACTGAAAAATAAAATTTACATAAAATATACCATGAGATTCTAAATCTCATGGGGTCCCCAGGGTCCTGGGGTGGAGCCCCATGTTGGGAAAAAGGATTCCTGCATTGCAGGCTGTTGGACTAGATGGCTCTCATGGTCCTTTCCAAATCTACAATTTTATTATTCTAATTATGGTTATACAAAAAAGGTCACTACCTCAGACAGCATTTTAAAGGGTTTATGCAAACTCATGGGGGGCAACTCTATAAACATCTACTAGTTATAACAGCTGAATTTCTATGCTCAAAGACAATATAGCAGGTGATAAGGACATGAGGGTTGCGGCCTTCATGCCCTGCTCGTGGCCTTCTCATAGACATTTGGCTAGATACTGCCAGAAACAGGATACTGAGCTAGATGGGCTCATGATCTGATCCGGTAAAGCCCTTCTAACATAGGTATTAAGCAATTTGCTCTGAAAGTACCTTTCCGCAGGGGCTGTGACCATAAGAATCCCTGGGGTTTCATCTAGCCTCACACATTTGTGGCTACTGTCATGTTGTACAGCTGACATGCAGTGATGTGCCATTGATCATGCTGTCTTTGCAAGGCAAGGAGATGGATTAATGCACCTATTAGATGAAAGAGGGCGAGCCGATAAAGGAAGTCAGGACAGGTCACTGCATATAATGGGAAATTGTTTTTAGACAACGGGTTTTAATATCCCATTTAGTTTCCACATTTCAAAGCTCATTGTGGATTAAAAATGACAGGGAAATTGTTGCAGGCCCATCCACTGTTAGATCATAACATTATGTGAATCAGAGTAAAAAGCCATCAAAACTATACGGATAGCAAATTTGGTTAGAATTTTCTCATCCTCAACAGCAACTTTAAAGGCCTCTGGCTTGCCCCCAAATACAGATGAAGGTTTTGCATGGGCATCACTTTTGTGATATATTAAGTATGCTATTAGAAGAATGATGTGTCCGGAAGCCTTTACATGGATCACAACTAGCATGGGAAAGTATGGAGGCAGCAGAGACCACACAGTTCAGAGAATGAAAATGGGAATTAGTCATTTTAAAATTTTGTTAATTCCCTCTTTCTGAAGTGTAATATGGTGAGCAGTGCTCATCTATGGGAAAATACTGACTTTTTGGTCCTGAATGAACAGTTTTCTGACAAAAACACATAATACATAATGTCATAAGGATATAGTGTATATATAATGCTATTGTGAATATAGGGAGTTGCCTTCTACTGAGACAGACTATTGGGACAACAGAGCCCAATAATGTCTATTTTAACTGGCAACAGCTTTCTAATATCTCACAGACAAAGGTCTTTGCCATACCTGTAACCTGAGAGCCTCTAAGGGACATGCCACCTTGACAGACACCCTTCTCTCTCCCATTTTCTTTCAGCTTCTACTACATCCATGCCTAAATGCTCCAGAAAATACACTACCCTTTTAAAGAATATAAAAACATTCTAAGAATCAAGTGATGTAGCTGCCCCCCTAACTGAGTGTTTTTCTCCTCACTTTTGCTCCTAATGAAGTATCACATCCTATATACTCACTTGGTTCTCTACTTAAGAGATGAATGTCTACACCAGTTTGTCTTTGTGGCCATGACTGCAGCATTTCTCTCAATATTGCTATTAATTGGAACATGGTTAAACATTAGATCGCTGTTTATGCCAGAAAGCAAAAACGGACCTGGTGGCTGTCCACTAATTATTATCCCACCCCCCACCCACTTCCTCTCAGATACATGCAGGCTGTATCTGTATGAAATATGGTAGGTAAACTAATTAAAACCTGACAGATTCCATCTTTGAGACAAGCCTCCCAAGATAACAATTTGCCTATCATTATGGAGGAGCTTGATCTCCTCACAAAGGCACCTTGTCTCCAACTCCCCAACTGTCACAGTAAGTGGTTTATATTATCACACTGACTGATTTACCTAGGCTAGGCAGTACCAAGTGGAGAGCCTTGCACTCACCCCATCCCCTCTTCTTCTTTTTTTTTAAAAAAGAACACAATAACTACCTAAAGTCAAAAGAATTGCTCAGATATGTTCCAGAGTGGGATGCAGGGGTCTGGTTTAGTTCTCTAGATAACCTCTTGTCAAGAGCGGGCACATTAGATAAGAGATGACACAGGCCTCAAGCATAATGTTTCTCTCTGTCTCTCTCCAGCTACTAATGACTGATATGCTGGCCTGCTTCTGAACCCTCCGGATCTCTTTGACCAATTGCTGGGCAAGTTAGAACTATTAGTACATACACGCAACAGTAAGGAGCAATTACTGAATTCTGTTATGCCCAGACTAGAAAATAAGCATTTACATTTTGATCACTACATGATTCACAAACTGAGAAGCTTTCTATTTGTAGTATCCAAATCATGGAAGTATATGTACATAGGAGGGTGAAGAAACTGTTTTAATGGTCAAGATGGTCTGCAACCTCTTGATGTCCATCCTTCTCTGACCTAGTTGCACAGGTTTGTCCTTTAAGGGTATGACCACAGATACACCCCTGTGCCATTAAATCAAACAATGGGAAATGAGTCTAAGAAGTCCTCCTGCTTTCTACCACAGATATACACAGCTTGCCAAATTTTGTTTTTATGCATTCAGCTAACAATTATGTTATCAGGCAATTCTGACAGATTATAGGTAGATATGTATCTATATAGGAGAGGGGGTCATCCCAAACAGACTTGTCCAATTTCATAATTTTCTTTTAATTCCTTCCCCACTTTCTGTGCAATCTAAATGTCAGATGTGCTGTGACTACAGCAAATGAACTGGTAAAAAGGTGTCTGTGGGGTCTACTGTGTGCCCAGTTAATTTGTACACAAACAGTGGTTCTTTCTTACCAGAGCACATCACTTACCAACTCCAACAGCTGGTCCTAGAACTTGTGGCCAAAGTATAGTCTGTTAATTAGCTCTTGTGCATAAATGGTTGGGGGACTTGGGTATGTTTCACCTGGAGAAGAGAAGATTGAAAGGTGATATGATAGCCATATTCAAGTATCTGAAGGGCTGTCACATGGAAGATGGAGCGAGCTTGTTTTCTGCTGCTCCAGAGGGTAGGAACCAAACCAATGGATCCAATTTTGTTTTAAAAAAGGGAGATTCCAGCCAACCATTAGGAAGAACTTTCTGACAATAAGAGCTGCTTGACAGTGGAATGGACTACTTCAGAAAGTGATGGACTCTTCTCCTTTGGAAGCTTTTAAACAGAGGTTGGATGGCCATCTATCAGGGATGGAGGTAGTTAAGTGCTCCTTGTTACTAATTCTGGGCCAGAATGGCTAATTCTAGAATGGAAGAGAGTGGCTTAGATCAGAACATAACTAGGTTGGGGACACTCTTCTCATGTTAGTGAAACAGGTGTACTAAACCCCTCCAGATAACATCAGTATGATGTGGACACCACACAAATACCAAACTACATAGGCCCTTGACTTCCACAATTATTCTTCTCAGAAAATGAATGGTAGTATACTAACTGGATATATGTGTGGTGTGTCCACATAATGAATTAGTTTTATTTACATGATGCAGGCGAGGAGAGCTCACCTCCCTCCATTCCTTTACAATGCAAAGCCTGGTGCCATCTCACAGTATTGTATCTGAACTGGGCTAATGATGTCAGCAACTGACATGCTTGTCGCTGAAAATCAGGTTCTCATATTTCATGGGGGTGGGGGGCAGATGGAAAAATGGGTCTGGTGACTAGAATATTCTTCTAAAGACTACCCCAAAATTCCAACTGCTGGAAACAATTAATTTGATATGTCCTTAGCATACAAAAAGTGGGTACATAAAAAAAATACACTACAATCTAGTATATAAATCGAAGTGCTAATTTATTAGGATTTTCAGATTTCCAAACTTTACCACATACTGTTTACTACAGCTAAAAAGCTGGTATTTCTACCAGTCAAATTTGGGAGGGGGGATTAGCAAATATTCTCCAGAATTAATCACAATCAAATGGAACAGAGGAGAAAATAGCTACAGTTAGAAAAGTAGGGCACTTCAGTGCCCCTGGCTTATCCCCTCTTCCTTCATAACACATTCTTTTGGGAGGAGGGAAGGGAAAGTGCTACTACAGAACGATTCTCCAGTTGGCATTAATAAGTGCCAGGCCAGCTAGTAATCATGCCTTCTTAAATTTAAAATGTTCACAATGTTTCATGATTGCTGAGGTTAGAAGGAAGTTCCACTGTAATTGCACATCCTCACAACTGCTTTCCAAGCTTGTGTAGATGAAACCTTGTTGTCCATTTCAGCACTTTAAAAATGTTACACTTATAAAAAAAAGGATTCCTAATGCTACACAACCAGGATGAAAACTTTCGAGATTATGATAATTTTCTGTTATTATTCCGCGGTCATGTCTGATACCTCCTTATCTGCCTCTCTCTTGCTAAAAGACATTTGCTGATCTTAAACCTGGCTTGAATGAATAGCAATTGTTCCCATTTGGTTTTCAAGGTACTTTTTTTTTTGTTTGTCTACCCCATTCACTGGCCTGAAATCAGCAAGGCCTCAGATGGCTGTTGCTATGGCAACCCTGTTCATTCAACACTGGAGTATAATGAAGACAATGTGTTTTCCATTTAGATGAGTTTTGGAGCAAAAAAAGAGAGAAGACTTCTGCTTAACAGCTCCACAGAATGCAGGGTAATATAATCAGGTTTTCTGTAGTACCAGTTACATCATGGTGTGCTCCTAAGAGAGAGAATGTTACACCCACATTTAACCATAATTATGGTAGTGGTCAGATTAATCAAATGTGAGATTGTATTTCCTATGTTTTAAAGACTTTGCCAAAGAAAACAGAAGGGAAATATATTCACACCGTATTGTATGTAAAAACGGCAAATAGCCCGTTAATACTTTTTCTACTGTTGATACTTTTTTGCCTTTGTGGACTTGATAACAGACACTTCAGATACTCCTTTTAATGTGCCTCTTTTCTCAATTCTTAAGCAGGAGTGGCATTTAAACAAAAATAAATGAGAGTGGTTCAGAACAAATGTATGTGAATAATTATTGATTTTAAATGGGCAGGAAACACTTTCCCCTCATTCTAGCATTCATTTGTTTTTCTTTGAACTAGTTAAATCCATATAGTTGCTAAGCAGAATAATATGTGATGGCAGAAAATACCAAGAAACCCAAAAACAATTCTGCATCACTGAAATTTGTGTAAAATCATTTACAAAAATTGTTTCCTAAAGAGCTTCAGAAGTGGGTTCACTCCTGTCACTTCCACTTTAAGGTCACTCTTGTCTAGTTTCCTAACATTTTATAGCTACTCAGAGCCTTTCAGGTGGCACGAAATATAAATTACATAAATAGTTCAGTTTTATCTCCAACTTTTAGGAACTTCTTCTATTTATCTATTTACATTTCTTTCACAATGCCATCCCAAGGACTTTGGATAGCCAACACCATGTGATTAAAATAAATCTTTATAAAAACCAATGGAGCATTCATTGACAGTCTTTCTATACATGCCTTTGTTGACACACAGATCTGAGTTTCATACAGATGCAAATCATGCTTGAGATAGAAACTTCATTAAACTAATAGAACAGCTGGACCAAGTCTTTAATTAATGTAACAATAAAAACCCAAATCTAGACATCTCGAGGATACCTGTGCACATACAAAAGTTCCAAGAAAGTGTCCATATCTGGATGCAAGTGAGTATCACCTGCAGTTAGCAGTTCTCAAAGTTCCCTTTCATACATTACCATAGTGGTTAGGTTGCGCCTTCCCTATGGCTTGATTCTACATTGGTCTAGTAATGTTTGAAAGGTAGAACCTCACAACGAAACATAAGGTACTACCTATAGCAGAGTCAGTGGCTCAGATGGAGATGATAGTGTCATATGCCACATCCTATCCCCAAAAAGCTGGCCACAGAAGAAATGCAACCAGCGCATAACATGTTAACTGGCTCAAAGTCAACATCACATAGGATTTATTGATTTGATTTAGTTTTGATGATATCTAGCATCTGAAGGAAATGGTCAGAGGCTAGGACTAGAGGTGGCAATATTCTTCAGAGGGCCCTGCCTATACCCTCCAGTGGGACGAGTCATCAAGTTAACCAAATGTCCTCCAGTCCACTCTTGAAAACATATTATTATTAATTACTACTACTGTTTATCTGCACTTCACCCTAATCCAAAGACAAATTACAAAAAATACACTGGGTCCTGAACATATACATCTCAGGTGTTAAAGGCCAGGGTAAAGAGATGCATAATAAAGTTGCCTGATACACCTCTGTGGGAAGAGAGTTCCACAATTTAGGGGCTGCCACAAAGAATGTCCTCTCTATGATTTTATTATTCCTGGGCCAACACCATCCCTGAGCTTCTGAGGGTGCTGGAACTATCAAGAAGAGCCACCTCAGCTGATATTAACACTTGAGTCTCTAGGGAAGGATGCAGTCTTTCACATATTTGGGCCCTGAGTGGCTGAGGGCTTTAAACACTTGAACTGGGCCCAGAAACAAACTGCCAACCCATGCAGCTGTTTCAAAACAGGGGTTGTTTGTGAACTAAATGGAACATGTGATCTTGCCACTGCATTTTGGATCAATTGTGGTTTCCAAGTCATCTTCAAGAGCAGCCCCATGTACAGCATAATGCAATAATTCAATCTAGAGGCTACCAAAGCATGGGATACAGTGGCCACGTTATCGCTGTCCAAAAAGGCTCTAGACAGTGAACCAACTGTAACTGAAAAGGGGCACTCCTAGCCACAGAGGCCACCTGAGCCTCAAGTGACAGTGCTGAATATAGGAGCATTGGGAAAGAACAACTTGAAAGAGGTATCACTTTTTTGCGTTGTTTTTGCAAAACAAGAGGCAGCCAACTGTTACCTGCTGAAAGTAGGGGCTGGTTCACATGTGGCATGTTTGCACAAGAGGTCCATGTAGTCCAGCATCCTGCTCTCAAAGCAGCCAACCAGATGCCTATGGGATGCCCACAAGCAGCACATAAGCACAACAGCTTATGCTCCCTGCAACTGGTATTCAGAGGCATACTGCCCTCTGATACTGGAATTGTTGGTGCTAGAACAATTCCCCTATGAGGAAAGGGCTCCTGTTACATTCTTATGATGAACACAACTTCCAATGGTGACACACGTTTGAGTAAGACATCTGTCGCCTTCCTTCCCACACAATATTTTCTAGCACAGTCAAGTTCACACATTCAGTTGCCATTGATATACAGTTTTTAGAAAAAAGGAACAATCATGCTTTCTCTTTATAGTTCACATATTCAATTAAGTGCAGCTACAGTTATTACATTTCATAGACACACTCATTAATGTAAGAAGGGCTGATTTTTATTTCCCTTGGAAAATGTATTCAGGCCATTTAGTGTTCCAAATAAAATGGGTACTGAACAGGAAAAAAATGTGTAAAGCACAATTTCTCCCATTCAAAGAGCAATCAAGCCATATTTTTTTGTACAAATGATCAGCTTCAAGTTACCAACCTTTTTAAGCCACAGGACAACTGCAGAAGTAGGCTGTGTTTTATTGATGGTATAGAAGCTAAGAAGTTTTTCATATGGCCACCTTTTTCCAATATGGAATCTTATTGCAAACAGTTGGGGAGGGGATCACAAAAATCTGTTTGGAGTGAATTTGTAAGGCATGTAACACAGCAGCAATCCTAGGTTTGCCACCAAGCTCAATAGGAAACCACAGCCAATCCTGGCTCTCTAATGAGAATACCGGTTTGATTTCAATTACCTTATTTTCACCTTCACCTTTCACATATTTTTAGGTGTACACTTGTGAAATCTTACATGACATACTGTGTGAGGAGGCCCTTAACTTCACTATAGCTGACTGTTACCTTAGAGTACATTTGCTAGAAATAGCAGAACACCACAAATCGTTTCTTTACCTTGGAACACATGTGGAGAATTGTCCCCACACTAAAATTTCAGCAATTTTAACACTGACTCACGTTATAGGATTGTAGCAGAGCCGAAAATTACAGTAAATTTGAAAGTTGACACATTTTCTGCAGCATAGTTTGACTCTGAATATATGCAAATGGCTGGGAATCCCATAAGACTTACTACTCAAGCATAAAACTTGTGCATCTCACTGTGATCACCAAAAGGCTTCTTCACAACAAAATGCTTGCAAAACTTGATATTATGGAAGTCAGGTTTGACACACCATGAGAGATTTGGTATTCAATGTCATCCATATGCTTGCTTTTCAACTCATTCTAAGGAAATCATGGAAATTCTGGTGCCCGAAATCAGTAATGGAGTTATGGGAGCGATATTATTGGTTTGTTGTTGTTCTTATTTTTATTATGTATTCTGTAGTTTTTATGTTGTAATTTTAAGTTGTGAAACACCCTGAGGGGGGTATACAAATTTAATAAATAATAAGAATAAATAATAATTTTAAAATGTCGATCCAGTGTGCAGCAGCAGTGAAAAAGGAAAATTCCATGTTAGGGATCACTAGGGATAGGATCAAGAATAAAATTCATACCTGCATTATCTGATGCAACAACATCTGGAATACTGTATACAGTCCTTGTTGCCACATCTCAAAAATGACAGTTGCTTTTGGGAAAGGTGCAGAAGGACCAGGAGACTGCAGGAACTCACTTATGAGAAATGATTTTTTTTTTTGAGGGGCAGGGGTTTATTTTGGAGGGGGGAATCAAGAAAGGGGTGATAGAACAGAACAAGGCTACTCCTGTGGTGTGGAAATGGTGAAAAGAGTTCTATCCACATCCCATGCACAATATTAGATTCCAGGGTCATTTAATGAAAGTCAAGGGAAGAGGATACAGGACAGACAAAAGGAGGTACTTCTTCACACAACCAACTATGGATGCTGTTGACACAAACCGTGATGATAGCCACCAACTTAGATGGCTTTAAAGGGGGTTTAGACCCATTCATTGGGAATAAGGAAACTAAATGGTTACTAGTCAAGTTAAGTCAGGCACCGCCAAACTTGGCCCTCCAGCTGTTTTGGGACCACAACTCCCATCATCCCTAGTTAACAGGACCAGTGGTCAGGGATGATGGGAATTGTAGTCCCAAAATAGCTGGAGGCTGTTTTGGCCATGCCTGAGTTAAGTATATACTGTCTCCTCTGAATGCCATAGCACAAAATAGGAACAAGAACAGAAAAGTTCTTAAGAGACCAGGCAAAGGAGGAGAAAACAGTGTCTGTATCTTATACCCTAACCATAACTGTACCTTAAGAGAATATACGAACTATATATATCCTTAGTTGTGTATATAAATACATTATTAATGATCAAGTAACATTAGTAATGTATTTATATACATAACTAAGGATATATATAGTTCATATATATGTTGAAATTGTAACTAGCCTGGTAAATGCAGCAAGGAAGTCTATATCATACTGTGGGGAGAGAAGATTGTTTCACTCATCAATTTTTTTAAAGAATCTGGGACATCACTACAATGACAAATTTGACACATTGTACACAAACTCAGCTCTCCTTTGATGGAACCAAATATATCTCCAGTTGGTCAATACTTATTTTATTTTGGAGAAATATATATCTCCTTATTCACATTTTTTTCTATAACAAAATGTGTTTTTTGTAATAGTGTGTATGGACTGGAGTATTAAGATCCTGTTATTTGATAGGATTTCTTATTTTTGTATTCTATTTCAAACAAACAAACAAAACTCCAAGTTTATCCGAGAGAATACTAAAAGTTAAAGGCATTAATCACAGTAACCTTGGTTATATGCCAGAACCTGAGATTTTCTGAATCACAACGTTTTTCAACAAAACTTTCCATATTTCGCACACTATTCTACTTGTGCCACCCTTATGACCGCTAAACACCCAACCCAGTCTAAATCCCTAATGTAAACTCTTGTTAAATGGGTGTGACATTGCTTTCATTTGTGCAGTGTGTGTGCAGGTGGGGTACAATGTTTATAGTAGTGCACAGCAATAGAGATGGTTTAATTTCATATTGCAACACCCTAATGACTTTATTGTTTCAACTCACATTGTGATTTCAGCTGCTATTACCATTTAAACACCTGTATTATCAGAATACTGTGCATGAATGGTTTCTGGATAATTTACTTACATTACAAAAGACTAATTCAATGAAAGGATGTGTTATTTCTCTAACTGTTGCACAATTTCAGTCTCCCATTATAACCTGAAATTTACCACTAAGAACAGCATACAAAGTTATACTGGAAGATATATGGTGTGGTTTTTATAAAGTAGGTTTCAATGAATAAAAATAATGCTAAACATGTAAACATAAGGAATATATATCCCTCAAGGCTAACAAAATTTTGATTCCAGTGAATGTTATCAATAGTATAAAAAACTGAGTTCCAATGAGAAACACACAATTGATTAATATATAATGGGTTTTGTTATTATTTAAAAACCTTTTAAAATGTTTCACCACATTTATTTATTGTTCCGTTTTGTGAAGTTAAGGATGTAGCTGGCTTGGCTGAAGCAAAGCTGGTCTGGGCTCAGTCATTGTTGGAACTGTGGCTGCTTGGGGACTCTATGTATGGGGAAGAGTGGTGTATATACTAAACAAATAATATTTGGGTTTTAGTGGGGTGTGTTTTTTTCTGGTGAAACACATGGAAAAAAATTACAATATTCCTCAATTGGTGAGCCAAAGAAGTTATTATGCAATTTATTTGTTTGGCTAACCAATACTTTGCAAGGAAGGCTATCCACAAGTTCAGCTCCAAGACGAATGATGAGATAAACTGATGAATAGGCATGTGTGAAACAGACTTAAGAACATTAGAAGAGCCTTGAGAGATCAGATCATTCCCTTTCCAAAAGTGGCCAGTGCAATACCTCCATTAAGCCCACAAAGAAGGCAAGGAGCCTTCCCAGGTTAGTTGCCCCCAGCATCTAGCACTCAGGAGACTATTACCTCTAGCAATGCATACAGTTCCATTTAGCTATCATGACTAACAGCTGCTGATAGACCTCTCTTCTGTTTATCTTCTAGACAAGGACTCATTGGGAAGAGGAAAAGTTTGAGGGTGCGGCATCTGCTAAAGAGCATTTTGCATCCAGTTTCTGCCAGAATTATTGTTGATGGCTGTATATAAATTAACCACACACATTAGCAATATTGTGAGTTAATGCGCACATACAAAAAAAAAACACCCTCATTAAGATTTAGGTCCATTATAAGCCTTAATTAAGAATGACACGGTATTTCCCTCCCCTCTTTGAAGGAGAACACAGATACTTCTATCCCTAGTGTATTATAAATGTAAATATCTTTGCCTTGATAGAATATTCTTCTGCTGATGGGAATCATAATGAAGTGTTGCTTCTGTGATCTCCACATATAATGCATTATTTTCACTTCAGTATCAAGAGACACTTTCAACGTTTTTCAAGTTAAATACCGAAGAAGCTACATTTCTAGGTTGCCTTGTGTCATGTTCAGAACGGGTCACAACGAGGGCTGGATTAATCAGTATGCTCTAGGCTAGGGCCTCCACCAAACAGAGGGTCAGGTTCTAATGTAACTATTTGAGAGAGTTTCTACAAGAATAGAGGCTTATGCTTCTCTACAGTATTTATTTGCCAGGCTTGTTTAAAATTCTATACAGTGCAAAAAAGAAAGAACGGGGTGGGGGAGGTTTTTGATTAAGCACAAACCAGGAGGAAGAGGATAGCTTCTAGTGGTGAGAAAATTTCAAATTTCAATATGAGGAAGAAAATATTCATGCTACATTTCATCATTCACCTTATGGGTCATCCAGCATGAGTCTCAATTTGCCAATAGCGTTCGAAGGGTGAGAAAATATGTTAATTAGAGTTATACTTTCTTTCAAAGAGGAAATGCAGACTTTCTAAAACAAAAGAGCTAAAGAATGCCTTGAAGACAAGCTGGCAAATAAATTCATGAATGTTGCTACCCCCACTCCCAAATTATTACCCCCAGCTCCTGAGCACACATACTTATATTAGTCATCTGTGGCACGCTGATAGCCTGGCCGACTTCCTGCCTGGTCACCCATGGCAAATTCTAAGTCACCACAGATAAGTAGGCAAGTGGCTACTTATAAGCCTTCTAAAAAGACCCAGCGCTACTTCAACACAATTTAAATAATTTGCTGTTCGTCTGAAATATTCACCAAAATGTCCAGATGAAACAAAATATGATGATGGGGACTAGACAAAGTCACAAAGAAGGATTTCTCTCTCCACAATGCTACTCTACTATGCAGCAAGCAAAAGCATAGAAGAACCAACATGAAAGAAAAGGAAAAGTATTGCTGTGTTGGCTCCTGCTCCATGCCATTAAGACATTTATGGTGCTTATCAGTAAGATATCCAGCTTTCTTGAAGGACAGCCCTGTCTGTCTCCTTTATCTCCAGCATTACATGTAATTGCAAGGACTTTTCTCTTTCATGCTGATCTTCTGTAAATAACGTAAGGTTATTAGAGCTGATGAAGCAATAAAAAAAAATCTATTCCGTGTTCTCCTTTATTATGGTCTCAGGAACCATTTGAATATGCACTGAAGTCCACTGGAGGTCCCCAGACCACAGTTTAAGAACCACCAACAGGGAATGCAAATACTTGCAGATCACTTGGTCAGCATTGCCCCCTTCTCATCCTTTATTCACAAGAACACTACTATTCTCCCTTAGCTGTATTGCTGGTGTTGATATCCAAAAGCCCCTTTGATTACATCCTCAGACCAGAATGAGCCCGTTTAATCATCTGCTGTATTGTTCCAGACACTCGCTATTAACTGACAAAACTGAATTTGAGAAAGGCTTCCTTTATTATTGCTTTTCCCGACATCACTTCTAATTATTTTTTCTAGCACCATGGGGTTAAGGAAACACATACACACACTGAAAATCCTACTGGAAGTAAAACCAGAGTCAAATTCCAAGCAATGAAATCCAGCCGGATCTGCTGCTGTCACCTTGTTTTCCATCAGCCCCTATAAATGACTGTATCTTGAGGTGCATTTGCATGCTACCTTGGCACATAAATACATTACAGTAGCTAGAAAGTATGGGAGGGAGGACTGGCGGTAAAATGCATTGTAAACACAGCACTACATAACTGGGTTGTTTCAATGCAATCCCACTGAATCTTTACAGGAAATTAAATGGAGAAAAGAATTAACGTTGATATGGATTAGATCTCTGATTTGGGGTACGTTTTCTCTCACTCTTACTCCCTCTCTCATTGACCGCTAAGATTCACACTGCACCTCAAGCTAGGGATTGTTCTCAGTTTGTTAAATGAGTAAGGTATTGCAACAAAAGGCATTTTAACCACCACACACACTTCTATGGAAATTTTGTATTCTGTTAAACCAGAGCCCCAAAATAATCATAGAATCATAGAGTTGGAAGGGACCTCAAAGGTTTGTCCAGGACAGCTAAACCATGAGCCCAGGTTTAGAAGACATGCCAAGTAAAAACATGGTTTAACACAGTGCAGCATAGTAGCAGAACCCGTGGAGAAGCAGAGTAGCCACAATCTCCACTCTGAGATCCTGGACACTTGCTGGCTTGTGATATGCAAAAAAGGGCAGAGATTTAAATAGACATTCTCTCACCACTCTTCTATATTGCAACTCACTAGCTTAAATGCTTTGGAAAAGAAAGAAATGTAATTTAAATTTGGATTTCAGAGATGAAATTATTCACAAGACTTGAGAAAATTAATTCTGATTGCTAAGGCCTGGTAAAGTAAATGAGCTTACCAGAAGCCAGTTAAGGCTCACAAAGGAGGAGGTCACATCCAAGTTGAGTATTCTCACATCTACAGAGACTCCTGAGAATCACACACATCTTCAATCATGACACCATAAAACAGACAATCATGTCATCTCATGCTAAGCTGAAGTTCCAACGTAACTAAGATATATGACATAAAATGGCTTTTAACTCTTGGTTTCTAAAGGCATCGCTAACATACCTGCCCCATCATACATAGTTCGGTCTTGCATCATTTCATGCAGTTTGGCAGGAGGACTTGGTCCTCAACAAACTTGAAGTGTGTGGTTACACAATCACCTTTGAAGAGGACGCAGGCCAGCTGGTACATAATATAATGCTTTATAAGCACAAAACGCCTCAGGTTTGATATTTAACAAAGACTTTGGAGAGCTGAATTCAAGATGATAGGAAAATTACAGACTTTATTGGGCTAGAATGGACCATTGCTGAAGTACTTACTGTCAAAGCTGTATATGTAAGCACACAGATTCTGAGGGAAAGCAGAAGCTTTTGAGAATCTTTTATCTTCTACTACTTATTTTCGAAGGGACGCGGGTGGCGCTGTGGGTAAAACCTCAGCGCCTAGGACTTGCCGATCGCATGGTCGGCAGTTCGAATCCCCGCGGCGGGGTGCGCTCCTGTCGTTCGGTCCCAGCGCCTGCCAACCTAGCAGTTCGAAAGCACCCTCGGGTGCAAGTAGATAAATAGGGACCGCTTACCAGCGGGAAGGTAAACGGCGTTCCGTGTGCTGCACTGGCTCGCCAGATGCAGCTTGTCACGCTGGCCACGTGACCCAGAAGTGTCTGCAGACAGCGCTGGCTCCCGGCCTATAGAGTGAGATGAGCGCAAAACCCTAGAGTCTGGCAAGACTGGCCCGTACGGGCAGGGGTACCTTTACCTTACTTTTTTTTTTTTACATCTATTTTTTTTTATATAAAATATTTATTGAGATTTTACGAAAAACAAAGGTTTACAGAATAAAAAGAAAACATATAAAAAGAAAGAAATAAAAAACATACAAAAATACATAAAATAGAAAAAAGAAAAAGAAAAATACAAAATGCAAAAAAGAATAGATAAGAAAAAATTAAAAACAACTCCATTTTTTTTATATCTTTAAACTCATTAGCTTCTTTCCTTGACCTCCTCACACCTCCCCTTTTTGTATTCCCATTTACATAATTAAATCAACAAATCCTTACCCTCTTTCATTTATCTTAACTCTATATCTTAACATATTATAACTCTATATTTTCATCCATTATCAATCCATTTTTGCATATTCTTATTAACTTTGTTGCTAATGCCACTTATTTTCAATCCAACATCATTTTAACATTCATTAATTTTACAGTGTTTCTGCAAATAGTCTTTAAATTTCTTCCAATCTTCTTCCACCAACTCTTCTCCCAGGTCTCGGATTCTGCCAGTCATTTCCGCCAATTCCATATAGTCCATCACCTTCATCTGCCACTCTTCCAGGGTGGGTAAATCTTGTGTCTTCCAATACTTTGCAATAAGTATTCTTGCTGCTGTTATTGCATACATGAAGAAAGTTCTATCCTTCTTTGGCACCAATTGGCCGACTATGCCCAAGAGAAAGGCCTCTGGTTTCTTCAGAAAGGTATATTTAAATACCTTTTTCATTTCATTATAGATCATCTCCCAGAAAGCCTTAATCTTTGGGCACGTCCACCAAAGGTGAAAGAATGTACCTTCATTTTCTTTACATTTCCAACATTTGTTATCGGGCAAATGATATATTTTTGCAAGCTTGACTGGTGTCATGTACCACCTGTATATCATTTTCATAAAATTCTCTCTTAAGGCATTACATGCCGTAAATTTCATACCTGTGGTCCACAACTGTTCCCAGTCAGCAAACATAATGTTATGTCCAACATCTTGTGCCCATTTAATCATAGCAGATTTAACCGTTTCATCCTGCGTATTCCATTTTAACAGCAAGTTATACATTCTTGAAAGTATCTTAGTTTTGGGATCTAACAATTCTGTTCCCAATTTTGATTTTTCCACCTGGAAGCCATTTTTTTTGTCCAAATTATAGGCCTCTCTTATTTGATAATAATGAAGCCAGTCTCGCACTTTATCTTTTAATTTCTCAAAACTCTGCAATTTCAATTTCTCTCCTTCTTGCTCCAATATTTCCCAATATTTCGGCCATTTGGCCTCCATATTGAGCTTTTTCTGAGCCTTTGCTTCCATTGGTGACAACCACCTTGGGGTTTTATTTTCAAGTAAGTCTTTATATCTTATCCAGACGTTAAACAATGCTTTCCTGACAATATGGTTTTTAAATGCTTAATGTGCTTTAACCTTGTCGTACCACAAATATGCATGCCACCCAAAAACATTATTAAAACCTTCTAAGTCCAAAATGTCTGTGCTCTCAAGAAGCAGCCAATCTTTCAACCAGCAGAATGCTGCTGATTCATAGTAAAGCTTAAGGTCTGGCAGGGCAAATCCGCCTCTTTCCTTTGCATCAGTTAATATTTTAAATTTTATTCTGGGCTTCTTGCCCTGCCAGACAAATCTAGAAATATCTCTCTGCCACTTCTTGAAACAGTCCATCTTGTCCGAATTTGCAATGATTGAAACAAAAATAACATTTTTGGCAATACATTCATCTTTATAGCTGCAATTCGACCCAACAAGGAAAGCTTCAAATTTGACCATATTTCTAAGTCTTTTTTTCACTTCTGTCCAACATTTCTCATAGTTATCTTTAAATAAGTTTAAGTTCTTAGCAGTCATATTAACCCCCAGATATTTTACTTTCTTAACTAATGTTAAACCTGTCTCCTTCTGAAACCTCTCTTTCTCAATCGGTGTTAAGTTTTTCTCAAGAACTTTAGTTTTTGACTTGTTCAGCTTAAATCCTGCCACATGACCAAATTCTTGAATCAGTTCTAATACTCTTTTCGTACTAGATTCTGGCTCCTGTAACGTCAAAACTAGGTCATCTGCGAAAGCTTTCAATTTGTATTGTTTGGCTCCGACCTGAATACCTTTAATCAGACGGTCCCTTCTAATCATATTTAACAAAACCTCCAGGACCGAAATAAAAAGCAACGGGGAAATTGGGCAGCCTTGTCATGTCCCTTTCTCTATCTTAAATTCCTCTGTCATCACATTATTAACTATTAGCTTAGCCTTTTGTTCTGAGTAAATTGCACTTATACCATTTTCAAACCCTTGATCCACCCCCATCCCCTGAAGATTTTTCTTCATAAAATTCCAAGAAATATTGTCAAAGGCTTTCTCCGCATCTATGAAAATTAAAACTGCTTTGGTATTAATGTTCACTTGCAACTTCTCCAAAATGTTAATTATGTTCCTCGTGTTGTCCGACAAGTGTCTACCTGGGAGAAAGCCAGCTTGGTGCTTATGTATCTCTTCCACTAATACTTTTTTTAATCTATTAGCCAAAATATCAGCAAATATTTTGTAATCCACATTGAGCAGGGATATGGGGCGGTAGTTCTTAAGTTGTGTCTTTTCAGACTCAGTTTTCGGTATAAGCGTAATATAAGCTTCCTTCCACGACTCTGGCACTTTTTCCCCCTCCAAAATTTCATTACAGACCTCCTTTAGTGGTTGAATTAACCAATCTTTCAAAGATCTATAGTATTTTGAGGTTAAACCATCCGGCCCTGGAGATTTACCCAACTGCATATTCTGAATGGCACCTTCTACCTCCTGTTCTGTAATTTTGTGGTTCAGCATTATCTTGTTTTCTTGAGAGATTTTTTGTAATCCATTTGTTTTTAAAAATTGGTCTGTATCAAACTCTATCTGTGGCCCTTGTGTATATAACTGTTTAAAATACTTCTGGAAGCATTTTCTAATTTCCACTGGATTCTGAATGTTCTTTCCGTCCACTTCCAAATTAGTAATAGTATTGAGCTTTTGTCTTTTTTTCATTTGCCAAGCTAACAATTTTCCACATTTGTTAGCCGATTCAAATGTCCTTTGTCTCATTTGTTTGATTTTCCATTCAATTTCCTGATTCATCATTTTCATATATTGCACTTGATATAACTTTATATCTCTCAGAATCTCTTGTGACTTTGGTTTCGCTCTTAGTTTCTTCTCACCCTCTTTTATTTTTTCCAAAATTTTATCTTTTTTCTCATTTTGGGCTCTCTTCTTTATTGTATTCTGTTGGATCAGAAACCCCCTCATAACTGCTTTACTTGCGTCCCAGATTATTCTTTTTTCAGTAATAGTATTCAAATTTATCTCAAAATAGTCTCTCAAGGTTTTTTGGGCCTTCTTGATAACCTCTTGATCTCTAAACAAGGTGTCATTCATCCTCCATCTGAAGGAACCGATTGGTGTTAGTTTCATCTCCATTTTCACAGCATTATGGTCGGAGCAAGTTTTTGGGCCAATTTCCATTTTTCGAGTCTTAGGTGCCAGTCCTCTAGTTATCCATATTTGGTCAATTCTTGTCCATGTCATTTTGGCTTCAAAGAATGTTCCCTCTCTTCCTAAGGGGTTCTTAATTCTCCAAATGTCAATCAAGTCCATATTGTCAGTCAGTTCAAAAAAGGTTTTTGGTAGTCTGCCATCTTTAGTTACAACCTGTCTCTGCGACTTGTCCATATTTGTAGATACCACTCCATTCATATCTCCCATCATAATAATGTTGTAATCCATATAGTCTAACAATGTCTCATGCAATTTCTTAAAAAATTCAGATTTCCCCTCATTTGGTGCATAAACTCCTACTATTAAAAATTTTTCTCCTTGTGATTGAATTTCGATTGCCACGAATCTTCCTTGGTCATCTTTAAAAACGAATTTCGGTGATAGGCTCTCTTTTGCATAAATAACAACTCCTCTCTTTTTAACCTTATCCGATGAAATAAACTCTTGACCCAATCTTTTATTAATCAATACTTTCCTGTGTAGCCTTATCACATGTGTTTCCTGTAGCAAATTAAGTCCAATTGTTCCTTTTTCAATAAATGAAAAACTTTCCTCCTCTTCTCCGGGGAGTTAAATCCATGAATGTTCCAACTTAATAATTGCAGAGACATGATGTATTTATTCTACTTTCCTCCAACTGATCCCAATAATTCCTCTTGTTCTGACGGTGGTATCACTTCTTCTAACTTGTCCAATCCCAAAGGTGGTGGTACTATGTCTAGTACTCCTGCTTTTAAAGCTCTTAGGTCTTCTACAACTTCTTTTTGCAGGTCTTCTTCGTGTTCTCTCAAGAATTTTTCTTTACCTTCCACTGATCTTATTTTAAACTTTTTCCCTTTAAAGGTAAAGGATAGGCCTTGGGGGAATTCCCACCTAAAAATGGTTCTATTTCCTCTCAACAGGGCCACCAAATCTCCGTAGTTAGACCTAAGGTCCAAAAGATATTTCGGAATGTCCTTGAATATCTCCACTCTTGAATCGTTTATTTCCAAGGTCTTCTGGAAGTGCAGACTCAGTATTTTGTCTCTCTCCTCTTTTGATCGGAGGGTAATCAAACAGTCTCTCGACCTGTTCTTTCTCCCTCCTCTTCCAAGTCTAAAAGCACTTACTATCTTAAAGTCTTGCTTGTCATCCAAGTTCCAAAAGCCTGCAAATTCCTGTGTAAGAAAATCGCTTAGGCTTTTACCTTACTTATTTTGGAAAGTGATCTGATCGTCCATCTGTTCACCATAGGTTCAACCACCTCTCAAGTGATCAGTGATAAATTTGCCATTGGGGTTCCCAAACCTGGGGTGGTGATCACTGTCAACGTTTAGACTCAGCCACTATTTTGAATCAAGATGGCAGACACAACATGATTTTGGCATGATTTTGCCCCCTTTTTTGGCAAAGTCCAGCCACCTCTTGAGATATCATCACAAAACACAGCACAATAGTTCCTAAGGTGGAGGCAGTGGACTTCATCACCATGTGGATACCAGGCACCATTTTGAATGAAGATGACAGGTGAAAACACAACTTTAGTGCGCATTTTCTGGCACAAGTTTGGCCACCTCTTGAGATATCATCACCAAAATCAGCATTAGGGTTCCCAAGGTGGGGACAGCAGCCTTCACTGACTTTTGGATGATGGGTGCCATTTTGATTCAATATGGCAGACCAAAACATGACTTTGGCATGACTTTACCATTTTTTTGGCATAGGTTTGCCAGTGAAACTGGGCTCAGTGGTTCATGTGGTGGGGCTGCCATCTTCACTGATGTCTGGATGCCAGGCTCCATTTTGAATCAAGAAGGCAGACCCGAATGTGGCTTTAGTGTGACTTCATCTGATTT
This sequence comes from Podarcis filfolensis, assembly GCF_964270895.1. Lineage (NCBI taxonomy): Eukaryota > Metazoa > Chordata > Lepidosauria > Squamata > Lacertidae > Podarcis > Podarcis filfolensis. The sequence continues at coordinate 80,590,285 of NC_139608.1, forward strand.
GGGGCATGATGGGTCCAAACTCACAAATTGTACTGTTCATTTTACAATCCCAACATTTGTGGGTTTCTCCAAATTTCCACGCAGTGCCAGGCACTCCCAGCTCATATCACTATAAAAGGGAAGGGAAACAAGTTCCTAACCTTTATGGCTGTGAATATAAGCTTTAAAATACATGGGCAAGGCTTGCTGAAATTTCAGAAACAAGTGGGGTGGCTTAATAAAATTTCCAGTGGTTGGAAAAGAGGCTTCAATGCCCTGCAAAGTTCCTTCCCCTCCTCCCAACTGCCAAAAAGCAGAATTATGCAAAATAAATTATGCAGATTAAAATACGCAAAAAAGAAATTATGCCATTTGCGAAATTTGCATAATTCCAACAAGTCAACTAATTCAAGATTTCTTGGTGCACAATTTGGATTGCTTGGGCTTGGAATATTAATTTTTTCATGAGGCCTGTTTATAAACTGAGAAAGGGACCAAGTTCACAATATCAGACATCATTTTGCAGCCTTTGGGCTAAACAACTGTAATGTTCTCGGTACTATGCAACTATAATTTGAGAGAGAAAGAGGAATATCTCCCCGGTGTTTTATTCTAAGTCTTACACAGCATACAAAATGTCTTCTGTTCTTATCTTTATTAATTTTTAAAGAGTGTGACTTTTTTGAGACAATCTATTACTTATGTCTATTACTTTCAACCAATCAAAAATGTTTGGAAACCAAAAGTTTATGTGATATTTTACAGAATATTTAAACAGGCAAAGAATTATAATGTACAAGAAATCCTACCATGAAAAGTATTATTGGGGCTATCTGAAACATGTCTGAACTATATCATAGCAACAGACTCCTTTAATTTTTTTAAAAACAAGAACACTAATAGCAGCTATTTATATAGCGTATTTTAAAGCCTCCCACATTCATTATCTCAGTAAGCCTTACAACAACCTTATAAATGTATGTCAATATTAGTACTGTCTCTTATTACAGATATGGGGCTGAGGTTGTGAAAGTAGCTTACGTAAAGTTACCTTTAAAGTAGAAGTGCAACCACAAAGAACTCATAACCCACCTACTTTCAGCAGCCAGAAACACCATAACCAGACACTGGAGAGACCTGTCAGGAGTAAGCATGGACCAATGGTACCAAATAGTATGGGAAACAGCCCTACTAGAAAAATTAACTAATAAACTGAAACTGACATGGGGACAAACAGAAGAAGACGCCTTCACCCCGGTATGGCTCCCCTTTATCACATACACAGCCCAACAGGACAATGACAATAATCCACCAACAGCATACAAATCAATATGGCTAACCTGATCCAAAACACCCACCCACCTCACTCACACACGAAAACAAAGATCACCACAGCCAATCACAAACAAACAATCACACCCTAGGCCAACCCCAACCTCTCTCACTACCAAAGGAACACAAGTGAACAACACAAGCAACGCTGACACCAAACTCTACATACATTAAGCATAATAGAAACACCGCCACCCGACCCCACCCCCATCCATCTTCCCTCCCTCCACCCCCTTTCTTTTTTTCTTTTTTCTTCTTCTCCCCCTAATGCCTCAACAAATGAAACGAATTTGTAAAAATGTTACATGGGGGGGGGGGAATACGAGGCATTACACTTACTTCTGTAAAACAAGAAAATCCTTAATAAAATATTTAAAAAATAAATAAATAAAGTAGAAGTGCAGTTTGAACCAAGAACTTTGGCAGCTCACAGTTAGCCATACATACACAAACACAAACTCCCTCCCCTTGTTCCACTTAATTCCACATTCAAAATTTGCCCAAACTGAGGGCGAAGGCAACTGATCTGCCTTTCATGCTATACTAGATATCAGTATTTAAAATTTCCTCACAACTGAGAATATGGCCATTGTTCCCATTGGCCACTGGCATAAGGGATGAGAGATGTGTTCAACAGGCTCTCTGGAGCATAGGGAGCCTTGATTTATCCAGAACCTTACTCTAAGGAGTACTGAGTGTAATAGTTAATCCAGCCCTCTTAACAAAGTACCAATTACAATTAATGTGGTAGTTCTCTCCTACTGAGCAAAAGGGGTCGTCCTACATATTAAGCTAGATAATATATTTGCACTTTACTGCAGCAAAGGTCAGAATTCATTCATTGTCAGCAAACTACCAGCAGTCATTTACCATGCAAGTGTCTGCCTCTCCACTTTCCTTACTGGAGTTTACCAAAGCCAATAGCTGATCTGTCCCCTTAGCCTTCAGTTAACCTTGTAACAATGCCAGTGCCCTGAAAGCAATCAGAATTGCTATTCATTGATTTAGTGAGAAGTCGGGTTTTTCTACCAGGATGCATTATCGTCTCAGCATTTTTAAAAGGTCTGTATAAAATGAAACTGATAAAAATCAACTCCTAAGAGGTGGCTTGGGGAAATTTTAAAGGATCAGATTCTGTAAAAAGCAATAAATGGACTCCAAATCAGGGCTGGGTCCGTGCAGTAGAGAGCAAACCACGCACAGCTTGATGGCTGGAAGATGCCTCTGTTGCACTGGATCTTTTATCCAAGTCAAGCTGTAGCTTTTTCAGTTGTCCAGGTAAGTGTCAGGACCAGAAGGCTGAGCTATAGAGAATGCTGTGTCTCTCTTCCCCATCCTTATTGGCACTTATTTTAAATTCCTGCCTGGAGTGGGGGGGGGGGGAATTACCCTCCCTGAGGTAGTCAGGCAGTGAAGATTTAAAGGAGCTGGCTCTTTCCTCATTTAGTTAACAAATTGCTAACACTGGTATATGCATGGGTAGATGAGCTAGTAGGAGAAGGGAAGCTTTGGACTAGCAATGTTTTGTAATTATTTGCAAGGCTACTTGATCTCTCATCTTCTGAAAAAGAAAACTCCAGCACAAACATTATTCTGCTACTCAGAACCCTATCTTCATTCCTGAAACCCTTTATAAAGGCCAACATTTGCATACCTTCCAGCCTTTGTATACCTGTGGCCCACATATCCCAGATGAAAATAGGAACATCACAGTGCATGAGTATGTTGTCAGACCCTCCAAGTGTCCCTATTTTCCAGGGACAGTCCTGGATTTACAGAAGCCATCCCAGTTTCTCATCTGATCCTGGAATGTCCCATCTTTCCTTAGGAGGTCCCTATTTTCACCGGAGAAATGTTGGAGAGAATGGACCGACCCCCCGAGCCATCTAAAGGCAGCCCTGTATGGGGAAGTTTTTTTTAATGTTATTGTTTTGTATGCTTTTATATGTGTTTGAAGCTGTCCAGAGTGGCTGGGGCAACCCAGTCAGATGGGCGGGGTAGATATTAATTTTATTATTATTATTATTATGCAATAAGATGTCCCTATTTTCATTGGAGAAATGTTGGAGGGTATGTGTTATTTAGGACTGCCATACATCTAGATTTTTCTGGATATTACCAGGATTTCAAAGGCAGAATTGATGTCCCAGGGGAATTTCCGAAACGCAGTGCTTTGTCCTGGATCTTAGGCAACTTTGGGGTTTTTACTTTTACTTTTTGAAATATGGTAACCCTAGTGTTGTTAGGAGCAGTGAGTCTGGTCTGTATTTAAGAACAGACTTAAATTAAATTAAATACAGCCCAGGCTCCCCACACACCATCCCTTCTCTTGGCCTAGGAGAAACCATGCTGCAAGCCTGTAGCTATATATAACCCTATTACATTACTTACACCTGAGTCAGTAGCCAAAATTTAACAGAAACCCGGTCAAGGCAGAATCTGGCAGGCCCCAAGATACATCCTCCCACCTCCCTGCTTCCCATGGACATAGGATGCTTTTCCACCCTTGCCAAAAATGACCAGATGTGCTAGCCCTTAGCTCATTGTGAGCTCTGCCTCCTGAACCAGAATACACTGTCTGAAGACCCTACCCCAATGTTAGAATGTTTTTATTTCAACAGTTGGCAGGTGGACCTGAGAAAAACACAATCATGTCTTTCCTCTCTGCTTGTATGATAAACCAGAACTGGTTAAAATGGAAAAAGTGCATATCAGGATATACCGAGTAACCTTTATTTGTCCCCATCCCCTCGTCCCCTGTTCACTGGTGCTGGCTTAGTGTGTCTACAACCAGCCTGCTATGGGGCATGGTGTGAGTGTGAGAGAGGAGGGTGGCAAGAGAGAAACTTTCTCATGAAAGTTAGCCTCTCAAAGACATAAAGCCAACATTAGTCCCTGAAATAGTCCTTAACTAACAAAAGACAGGGATGAGTCCATTGCACGTGGTCCATAGATACAGTTTCACTTTAATTCTATTAAGAGGCATTTTACTTCCTAACAGGTAATTACATGGATTTGAAGAGAACATCCCTTTCTCAGAAACAGCCAGACATGCTCAAATCTGGAGGCTGAGAAATTTCTGATGGCCAACACTGTAATGGATCATCACTCAGCCCTGCCATTTAGACGAAGAGGGCTCTGCAAAACTCGGGGAACATTATTCTCCTCTCCCAGCCAACCACTGGAGCAGCTACATACAACTGGTATGCACATAGCACTCTCAGTTTCCATAAGGTCTTCAAAAGCAGCAGGAACGAGCAGTGGCGTAGCGTGGGGGGTGCAGGGGGGCCGGCCGCACCGGGCGCAACATCTGGGGGTTAGGGTTAGGGGGCGCAAATCCACGGATTAGGGGGCACAAATCCACGGGTTAGGGGGTGCAAATTACTTGCCTTGCCCCGGGTGCTGACAACCCACGCTACGCCACTGGGAACGAGGAAAGTCAGATAATCAACAGTTCCAACAGAGTACAATACAGTGAAAAAGTTCCCTAGAGATCCTCAACCAAGTGTGATTTTGCAACAATGTATCTTTCTGTTCTCCTCAGTTGTTAACAGTTTGAGCCACACAGTTTCCCCATTAAAAAAAAAAAAAATGGGCCCAGAGAATAGAAACTCAAGGATCACTAATAGGAAACACCTACTCACTCAGTGAATTAAACATATTATTCCTGAGTCAGTTCTGTAAGTAAGAGATAGCCCTACCGATGGAAGCCCACATAAACCCTCTCAGAAACCTTGTTGATTTAGTACTTCATTGTCACTGATCTGTAGTGAGGCTCTCAAATGGCCACTCTGAGCTTTATGGGAGAGTGGTCCTCCTCCAGTTTCCCCTACAGAAACTGGTGAAGAACTTGCCTGACATCTTAATTTTGTGGACATTAATGTGGTGCCCCCTCCTTATCACAGACAGAATGCAAAGAAGAGGGAGGAATGAGAGACAGGAATGCATCTATAAAAAAAGTAAGGCTTCGCATCAAAGGTGCAATGGCAGAAAAGGAGAAGAAAGTCTGCTTATAGGCCAGAGTTATCTGAGGAAAACCTGGCACACCTGCGTTTGTGCAAGGCTAGGATTCAGAGAATATGTACTGAAATTGCTAAGGGCGCATTGAAGCTTGAGAACCATTATTGTAGTTGCATATATTTCCTGAATATTTTTACTACTTATATTTTACTAACCATAGCTTTTCTCTATAACTCCATAGGTAACGCCATTCTTCTTCTCTGCCTGTTTTATTTACCATTTAAAATTGCCACCCACACACTTCCCGTATAATCACAATGGGTGGTATTCAGTAACACAGACATTCAGCAAATGCATCTCCGATCCTCAGCAGGAGTCAGGATGTGTCTGGTATTCTCAGCTCTTCTGGTTGTATTATTCTCCTCCCCCAATGAAGAACAGGACAGAATGGCCTCATAAAAGCCATTTTGCTAATCCTGCTCTAATGACTTTGCTTGCTTCGGGAGAATGATGTCTTGAGGATAGGAACCACATAAAAAGAATTAGCTGAATTTGTATTTGGCAGATTCTTTCTTTATGTTTTGATATTTGTAAAGGTATGCCTATAATTGCATACTGCAATATTTTATGCAAAGTAAACAGTCTTACATGCAGACACAGCCAGGTGTCTTGCGGACCCTTCTTTTGCTTGGGCACCAGGGATCCTACACTAATCTGGATTTTGATTTGTAAAGACTGATGGCCTGTCGCTACTTTATGCCATATACAGCTCTAGACATGGGACAAAAATCTTATCTAGACTAAGAAGGTTCACAATATATTTGCTAGTATATAGCAACTTCAGTTTTCAAAACAGATTTACAAAAATTCATCTCCATCCATTTTATTTTATCTCCACTTTTAAAAAGAGATAAATATAATAATTACAACCAACATGCAGGAAGTATGAAAAGGAACACTGAATTAAAAAGCTTCAGTCCACATTGTCCCAAGAATATGCACATGTCCTGACCTCATCTGTTAGTTTCATTTGGCCTCCCCATTTTTTGCAAAAGACAAGACATGTCTGCTTAGTAAAAGCATTGAAACCCTGTACTGCCTGCCTATAATAATTGTACAATGGCTTCTTCTTCTTTTTTTATTATTATTGCCCTACGGAAAATACCGTATTTTTTGCTCTATAGGACGCACCTTTTCTCCTCCAAAAATTAAGGGGAAATGTGTGTGCGTCCTATAGAGTGAATGCAGGCTGCACAGCTAAGCCCAAAGCCAGAACAGGGAGATGGAGCGCTGTGGAGCACTCCGTCTCGCTGTTCTAGCTTGCGGATGGCTGTGGAAAGCCTCTGCAGGGCAGCGGGGTGCCTTCACCCCACTGCCCTGTGAAGGCTACAAAGGCTGTACGAAGGTGGGGGGAAGGCTGCAACGCTTCCTCCCACTGCCAGCCCCACAAGATTGGGGGGCAGTGGGAAGGCGGCGCACCGCCTTTGCGCTGCTCCCCGACATGGTCTTTGGGGCTGGTGGTGGGGGAAAGCAGCGCTTCCCCCTGCCAGCCCCAAAGAGAAGACTGAAAGGAACCCAAAGCCTCTGGAGCCCAGTGGGAACTCCCGCTGGGCTCCGGAGGCTTCAGGTGAATGCACCTTGAACACACAGAACGCACCTTGTTTTAGAGGGGGAGAACAAGAAAAAAATTTTTTTTCCTGTTCTCCCCCTCCTATGGTCCTATAGAGTGAAAAATACAGTATGTTAGTAGGACAGGAAAGAAATGTGAAGCAGTTTGATTGGAGCTTCAGCTCAAAGCATTTCCTGGTATCACCAGCCTAGGTGCCACCATAGTCCCTCCAAAGGGCAGTCACATTCCCCTCCCTTTAAATTAAATTAGCTCCCCCTACCATTCCAACATATTCACTTTGGGGTTTTCCTTTGTTTTAAGAACTCTTTTGCTAGTTACCAAAGAAGAGGATTAGGTATTATTACAATTAATAGAGCAATACACTGAAAAGATGCTCGTGCCATCAAACAAAGCAAGACACTGACAATAGTTTTCTCCACTATGGACCCAATACTGGATTATTGCAAGAGACCGATTTTGAGTGAAAGATTATCCTCTGGCTCTTGATCTGGTGTTGTATTTACTAGGCACTAACAGGAATGACATGATCTAAACTGACAAGCCTAGCGTGCTTCTAACTTATTTTTCTTATTCTGGCTTTGCACTTTTCACTCTCCGTGCCCCCAGCTGCTTAGAAACACTATCTTTCTTTGGGGATTTTTTTTTTCTAAAAGGAGGCTTGGTTATTCATCAAAGCATTATTTTCATATGGGTGAAATAAGGATTTCATTATCCTGAGTGCAGAGTTTCCCAAACGAGAGACCGTTCTCTCCAGAGACAGAAGGAGCCTGGCACAAAGTGGAGGGTGGTTGGGTGGTACTGCAAGTATTTGTGTTTGGGACAGGACGGAAGAAATTACAGCTGTCTGCATCTCTCAGTGCACCGCATATCTGGTTGGAGGTATACTGTATAAGTGTAGGATGCAACTGCAGCCTTGTAAGGTGAATCACTCTAAATCCAAAGGTTATACATTTTGTATGCAAATCCACTATGTCCAATATGCAGAAGCAGGGTATGGTGAATTGATTCCTGTTTCCTTTAAAGAGAGAAGCTTTTGCAGCAAAATAGACCAGAAACTATAGATTATTGTCAACTAAGACATTTAGGTATAAGTACCCACTAGGACCCTGGAATATATTAATTTTGCTGTCTGAAAAGGGACAGTCTTACCATTTTCTGCAACAGTTTAGAAACCATATATTTTCACTCCCAAGAGTGACTATGGTCAGTCAATATTTTAACCAATATTGCCTTTTAATATAACCACTCTTTTTTGTATAAAGTGATTGATTGTTAACTTTCGTGACCCATTTACTAATTTTCTGATTGTCAATTGATCTCAATGAATGGATCTCAATTTCAAATAATGTATTTTCTGTATGAATGCAAAAGGAGGCTCATGCAATCAATTCACTGCCCAATATAACTCTTCAAGTTATTCACTTCCAGGATCCACTCAATATACCAATTTGATACTCATGAGGCATGACTGGTGGACAAACACACGGTGCATTGCTTGTGAACTCTAACACAATAACTTGTTAATGAAGAATAGTAGCAAGCCAGTATCTGCCTTTTCAAGAGAAAAAAATCTATTTCTGTGGCATCAGTGCTAGAACTATCATCGCTCACCAACAATAAATTTTATGAGAAAAGCAAGAAAAGCATTTTGGTTAAATGCTTGCACAAAACCTAATGTTCCCAGAAAGAAACTCAGAATCAACCAGCCGTGTTTCTTCACAGATCAATCTTTTTTTATTAATATTATCTAACAACATCATTTCACATAAAACACATTCAGAAATGTACAAGTGTGAATTTAGTTTTATCCATTTCAAAGAACATTCTTGCTTGAGCTAGCACATGGGTAGGGAAACTGTGGCCCAGGGGCCGGATCCAGCCCAATCGCCTTCTAAATCCAGCCCGCAGATGGTCCAGGAATCAGCATGTTTTTGAAAGTAGAATGTGTCCTTTTATTTAAAATGCATCTCTGGGTTATTTGTGGCGCCTGCCTGGTGTTTTTACATGAGTAAAAAGTGTGCTTTTATTTAGAATGCATCTCTGGGTTATTTGTGGGGCATAGGAATTCATTCATTCCCCCCCCCCAAAAAAAATAGTCCGGCCCCCAACAAGGTCTGAGGGACAGTGGAGCAGCCCCCTGCTGAAAAAGTTTGCTGACCCCTGAGCTAGCATATTGGCAGATAGAAGGTATTGAAATAAAAGTCATCCATAGGAGCAAATGTTGTGTGTTCTAGATTCTCTGAGCTGTTGAACTGTAGCAGTTAAGAAACTGACCAGGAGTTATGAAATTCTTGGCTCAAATCTCATCTCAGACATGAACTTTCTAAATGTCATTAGGGAATCCACTAGTCTCTCAAACATTGCTAAGAAACGAGGCCTATCTTACAGGTTGTCATAATAATGTATGTGAAGTGCTTTGAATACTCAGGAAAAGCTCTGGATAAATAATTATTAGGGCTTTAATCAGTTGATCTACTAGATTAATCAATTAAAAGGGTTAGCTGAGTAAACAGAGGGAGTATTAACGTGAATTAAAAGCACATTAGTTTATTTGAGGCTATTTTGTTTCTGATGAGTTCAGTGAAACAGGGCATGCAAAAAGGAAAGATATCCTCTCTAATAATGAGAGGAACCTTTTTATTTCTTTTTATTTCTTCTTTTTTTTGCTAGTTTACCTTGCACTTCCTTCAGCATGTTAAGGATTTACTTATACTGAAAGTCCAGAAACATGTGGTTTTTGTTTAACCGCATTGAATCAGTTGGTTAAAGGCAGATATTGAATCAATTGAAAATCTTTAATACAAAAATAATGCTAGTAACAAAAATACAGTAATTTGCATGTCCATTCTTTCTATGCTACAGTGACACTGATGGATCACTGCTGAAAAAAGTCTGCCTTTCCTATTACAATCTAGTTTCCCGTAACTGAGAGAGATAGAGGGTTGGTAAGAACAGAGCCCACCGTGCGGAAAGGTGAGATGAGAACTTGTGGGGGTCTTTTTAAAGACGGAAACAAACCATCTTACTTACAGCAGAACACCTGAGTTGGTCTTTACTCTTCCTCAAGTTCTATCAAACCTTTCTCAGTCCTTCCAAAACTGTAGAAACAACTCATGGAAAGCAGTTGTGATCAGGATCATTGAGGCAACTTCCACCTCTGTCCTTTTACACAGGGATCATTTCTTTGTTTGTAGGCTCAGTGCATATACAACTCTGACCAGCAACAGGTTTTACAGAAGGGGCAGTTTCAAGAAAGGATAGCGGAAGGTAGTAAGTGCTATTCCCACAATTGCCGCTCCCTTTGTCCCTCTCTACCACCACTGCGCTAGCAACTGAGGCGGGGGTGGGAAGAGCTGGTTACACCCAGTGGGTCAGATTCAGCTCCAGGACATGAAGTTGCTGATCCTTAACATACAAAACGGCACTGGGATTATGGCCAAGCCACAGAGGGTTTGAATGAACTAGGGGCAAAATGCCTGCCTCCAGAAGAGGCAAAGCCTATGCCTTTCCTTTGACTTCTTATCTTTTAATTGCACCTTCACATTTTAAGGCAGCCCGGCTGGCCACTTAATAAAAGTGAAATCCTCTTTGAATAAACCTTTATACGTACAAATAAAACCCAAATGATACTTAAGGCACAAGAAACCACACTCAGTTCAAAATGGATTTATATTCCTCGCTCGCTGTTCTTCTCTTGCCTCTGCCCCCTCCCTCTGTGCAGCAGTGTCAGGTGTCAAAATCCCCTTTCAGATAAAGCCATGAACCCTGTCTACTAAACAGGGACCATTCTAAAGCAGATCTGGGGGCCCCTCGCCATGCTCCAACTGAGCACTCATTTTGAGCAAGCTTAAGCCCAATGATTGCTATCTGAAGAAACAGCTTTTGAACTACCATCAATTTCCTGAAGAATGTATCAGTTTATTGAGCAGACCTTTTTCAGATTTCTTCTATCTTGTTCGATAGGATTACACCACACAATTTTTATGAGCTACAGTTAAAATACTGTTGTGCCTTCAAAAGCGGTTATTCCACCCACCCCTGGCCAAAAAACACCGTTATTTGTTGTTAAGGCTGCCGGGGACTCACTATTACAAAGCTTTTTTCTTTCTTTTTTAAGGACAGGTACAACAAAACCCATGACTTGGTATTAGATAGAAACACTTGATTGTGCAGTATTTTATTTTATTTTTTGAGGGGTTGGAGCATAATTCTCACCTCGCCATCTCATTGAACACGGAAGGTAATACCGAAACTGGGAAGTCTGCATATTTATGTGACTGCAAGACACTGAGACCACTAGGGCCTGGATCAAAATGTACTCTCTTATTTATGCAATGTAGTCACATAAGTAAAATAATATGTTGCTTCTTGTGGTGTATTGCCCTCTGCTAATGTGAAAATCCTACATTAAATACTGGTGGTTATTGATGCCTTCTACACACACACACACACACACAAACTTTCTTCTTGATCTTCTGCTTATGAGTTGGGAGAACAAGATGGTTCCTTCGTGCCTGCGCCACCAAGTGCGCATCCCCTTCCATGCAAATAATGTCTGAGCAGCTGGGACATTTGAATAAGGCAAATATATGAAAAATGGGTGGCTGATTCCTGGACTGTAAAAGGGAAAGCAGTCAAGCTTTTTATGTTAGATTTCACATATACAGTGCACACCACATTCACATGCAGATCTCTGTGAGGCACACGTGTCTGGTTGGAAGGCGCAATCTACCCCTTCACATCCTACATACACAGGAAGAAGACTGCCTGATCTACACTGCAGAAAATGGATTTTAATATTCGGGATCAGAAGAGTCAATGTTCAAATAAATGAGGAGTGTGGGCAAACCGAAGGCATGTCTCCTATTGCATGTGGGCAGAGAAACATACAGACAACCCCTATGTTTCTGAAAGTTAATATTTTAAAAATTGATTTTACATAAATAAAAAGCAAACTAAATAAAATATACAACTGCATTCACCAAAAACAAAGAGAAACTGCAATTTTCTAATAGTAAACAGTGTTCATGTATTTATTCATTTGTGCCTTTGTATTATTTTTGTTCCATTACAAAGATCTCCAGTTATCCACAATCCTTACTCCAAAGTCTTTTGAAGTGTGAAACTTCTATTCTTAAAGTCTGCCCAACCCCTATGTTGTCTTCCTAGTAGTAGTTGATACCACTGCCCATAAACAAGCACTCCCAAGCATCCCCAGAGACAAAAACTTAACACATATATCTTAAAAAGTCAATAACTGAAAATTGCAATTTTCATTATTCAGAGGCATAGCAAAAATAACGAAGAGTCCTGTAGCACCTTAAAAACTAGTATATGCCATAATAAAATTGTTAGCCTATGGGGTGCTGAAGGACTTCATATTCTCACATACTATTCAGGTTCAGTGTTGGATATTCCAAACAGCGACTGTTAAAACACATGCACACACAATCAACAACAACAAAATGTGCACGCTCTCAAGTTGGCAAGATCCCCCACAGGGTGGGTGTTAATCCAAGAGAAAACATGACAGAAGTTCCACTCTACAGTTTGCAATGGTATTGAGCTGGAACAGGGCATATGCTTTTCAGACTGCATGTTAAGCTAGCATGTACTTAGTACAAAAGTCTATCAGGTTATAGCCAAGCATGCTGGGACAAGTGGCTCATTGCAAATATAAAAAACAGAGGTTATTTGACACTAGCCAAAGAGCAGAAGTAGACCTACCGTATTTTTCGCTCTATAGGACGCACTTTTTCCCCTCCAAAAATGAAGGGGAAATGTGTGTGCGTCCTATAGGGCGAATGCAGGCTTTCGCTGAAGCCTGCAGAGTGAGAGGGGAGACCCCGCCGCCAGCCCCGCAAGCTCCGGAGACAGTGGGGAGGCGCAGCGCGTCTCCCCGCTGTCCTCGGACCTGATCTGAAGGCGGGCGGCAGGGAGAAGAGCGCTTCTCCCCGCTGCCTGCCCCGCAAGCTCAGGGGACAGCTGGGAGGCGTAGCGCGTCTTCCCGCTGTCCCCGGACCTGATCTCAAGGCGGGCGGCGGGGAGAAGAGCGCTTCTCCCCGCTGCCTGCCTCGCAAGCTCAGGGGACAGCGGGGAGGCGCAGCGCGTCTTCCCGCTGTCCCCGGACCTGATCTCAAGGCGGGCGGCGGGGAGAAGAGCGCTTCTCCCCGCTGCCTGCCTCGCAAGCTCAGGGGACAGCGGGGAGGCGCAGCGCGTCTTCCCGCTGTCCCCGGACCTGATCTCAAGGCGGGTGGCGGGGAGAAGAGCGCTTCTCCCCGCTGCCTGCCCCGCAAGCTCCGGGGACAGCGGGGAGGCGCAGCGCGTCTCCCCGCTGTCCCCGGACCTGGTCTGAGGGCGGGCGGCAGGGAGAAGAGCGCTTCTCCCCGCTGCCTGCCCCGCAAGCTCCGGGGACAGCGGGGAGGCGCAGCGCGTCTCCCCGCTGTCCCCGGACCTGGTCTGAGGGCGGGCGGCAGGGAGAAGAGCGCTTCTCCCCGCTGCCTGCCCCGCAAGCTCCGGGGACAGCTGGGAGGCGCAGCGCGTCTTCCCGCTGTCCCCGGACCTGATCTCAAGGCGGGTGGCGGGGAGAAGAGCGCTTCTCCCCGCTGCCTGCCTCGCAAGCTCAGGGGACAGCGGGGAGGCGCAGCGCGTCTTCCCGCTGTCCCCGGACCTGATCTCAAGGCGGGTGGCGGGGAGAAGAGCGCTTCTCCCCGCTGCCTGCCCCGCAAGCTCCGGGGACAGCGGGGAGGCGCAGCGCGTCTCTCCGCTGTCCCCGGACCTGGTCTGAGGGCGGGCGGCAGGGAGAAGAGCGCTTCTCCCCGCTGCCTGCCCCGCAAGCTCCGGGGACAGCGGGGAGGCGCAGCGCGTCTCCCCGCTGTCCCCGGACCTGGTCTGAGGGCGGGCGGCAGGGAGAAGAGCGCTTCTCCCCGCTGCCTGCCCCGCAAGCTCCGGGGACAGCGGGGAGACGCAGCGCGTCTTCCCGCTGTCCCCGGACCTGATCTCAAGGCGGGTGGTGGGGAGAAGAGCGCTTCTCCCCGCTGCCTGCCCCGCAAGCTCCGGGGACAGCGGGGAGGCGCAGCGCGTCTTCCCGCTGTCCCCGGACCTGATCTCAAGGCGGGTGGCGGGGAGAAGAGCGCTTCTCCCCGCTGCCGGCACCACAAGCGCCTGGGGGGGAAATAAATTTTTTTTCCTTTATTTCCCCCCCAAAAAACTTGATGCGTCCTATGGGCCGGTGCGTCCTATGGAGCGAAAAATACGGTAAATGTGGAAGTCCTTATATGAAGCAAACCTGATTTAAGTTGAATGGACATAATTCTGGAAATAAATGCCGAGTGTGACAAATGTCCAAAGGAACTGCCGACACCTCCTCCAGGTCACAGAGGGAAGATAGGATCTTAATTACAGCCAGAGCAAAACAAACTTCTAGGGTTTGTCAGACAAAAGAGACAGCCAAGGATCAACCAGCACTACTGTTACCATAGCCTCTGGATTTTGCCAGGTTTTAAGGGTGTCCTGAGCTATACATACGAACCCCTCAATAGGTGATGGAGGGGGCCGTTCCGTGATCTAGCTGTGAGACAGTTACACTGCTGTGAGGCCATCACAGAAAATGCTACTTCTTGTCAATATCAGTCTAACCTCCAAAACGAGGCAGTACATGGAGGAAAGCCTCTCCCGGTGCCTCAGAAGTAGGAGGATTTGTATGGAAGCAGCCATGCCCTAAATCAGGGGTCACCAACCCATTATGTATGATGGTGTTCACTTGTGTTTCTGCGCAGGTGCCCCAGACTCCGAGCTTTCGTTTATTTTTTTTAAAAAAAATACCAAGCCTCTAGCCCTCCTAGAATGAAAATTATGGCACGAAATGTGCAGGTACCTTTGAAGTGGCTTCTGTGAAATGGGAGCCAGAGCTTGTCCACACTTCCGCTTTTCCTGTGCCTAGAAAGCATGACTATGAGTGGTTTCCTGCTTTTCCAGCAATTTCTAGGCATGGGTCCAAGCGGTTTCTTTATTTTCTAATATTGGAATAGGAAATCAAAAGTTTTGTGTCTCTTTTGTAGGAAATGTATAGTTTTGTGCATTCTGCAATTTCCGTTTTTCATCCCAACTTCCATT
This sequence comes from Podarcis filfolensis, assembly GCF_964270895.1. Lineage (NCBI taxonomy): Eukaryota > Metazoa > Chordata > Lepidosauria > Squamata > Lacertidae > Podarcis > Podarcis filfolensis. The sequence goes on from NC_139608.1 coordinate 80,605,301, forward strand.
CTGCAGAAAATCCGGTTGCCTGAGTGCTAAAGAGCAATGGGGGGGGGGGAGTGGAAATGTGGCCAAGCCCTGAGTGTAGTACAGCCACCCTGTATATTTTTCCTTGTACTGAGGAATATTCCTTGTTGTGTCTAAAATCAATGTTGTGGGATTTCCACACTCAGGACCAGCAAGTCATAGCTAACCTCTCACGAAAAGCATAAGGTTCTCATTTTGTGCTAAGGCAGCCATTTTGTACTCTGTCATAATCGCCCCCATTGCAGTTATTCTGTGACTACCTCAGAATTCGAAATGTGCCCACTGGTCCAAAAAAGATTGGCGACCCCTTCCCTAAAGTATTGGTTTGTGTGTGATTAAGTGCTTCATTCACTGAAACATATACAGATGCTTCTTATGCTGGAACTGCAATAGAATTTCACTTGTCAGTTATATTGCAACGCTAGAACAGGGTAACTTAGTACCAGATGACCGCTGGAAATAAAAACACATATTAAGTGGGTTATATAACAAGTACATTTTTGGGTCAAAGCACATTCCAACACACTGGCATGCTTTCTGCAAATATCAAACAGCTCAGCACAGTAACATTAATTTGGTTTAAAAGCTTCATTGAGTCCTGTGGTGACCTTCATGTGCTCATGAAGCCAGTGGAATTAAAACCAGACTGGTTACTGATTAGCCCTTGTATTTAATGAACCATAAATTGGCACTCCAGTTACCACTACAATAGTGTGGACAAAAATTAATTGCATAGTGTGCTTAACCCTTCAAGGCTCTTTGAGGAAAGTCCATTAGTCAATATCCTCATTGGAAGACGATTTTGCAAGAGTTGTGTTTTTTGCTTGCTTGCTTGTTTATTTGCAGGGAAGGTTGCAATCTCTACACAGTGGATATGGGTCACATGACGCACTCAAAGTGTTGACTTAGCGTTCAGTTAGCTGCAGATGTAACAGATATCCATTATGTGACCCAGTTCCTCACAGATCCCACCGCACAGTAATTACAGAAAAATCACCCAGGCAGAAAGAAAAATAGGCATCTGAATCTACCTACCCAAAGATAACCACTGTTCTGGAGGTTTGGCACTAATTCTAGTATACAAAAAAGACAAAGGTAAAGGTAAAGGTAAAGGACCCCTGGACAGTTAAGTCCAGTGAAGGCAACTATGGGGTGTGGTGCTCATTTTACTTTTCAGGCCAAGGGATCCAGCATCTGTCCACAGACAGCTTTCTGGGTCATGTGGCCAGCATGACTAAACCGCTTCTGGCACAACATGATACTGTGGGAAGTGCCAGAGCTCACAGAAACATCGTTTACCTTCCCATCGCAGTGGTACCTATTTATCTACTTGCACTGGTGTGCTTTCAAACTCCTGGGTTTGCAGGAGCCTCTTGGGCTTGCCGACTGAAAGGCTGGAGGTTAGGAATCCACACAACGCTGGTGAGCTCCCATTGCTCTGTCCCAGCTGCTCCCAACCTAGCAGTTCAAAAGCACACCTGTGCAAGTAGATAAATCCAAATTAAATTGGGGGGAGGGGAGGCACAAATATATGACTGTCATTATAATGCCAGTAATAGTGTGTAAACACTAAAAAATAGAAAGCCCTTTCATGCAAGAGTACCTGTTTCACACTTCTGGGAGCATCTGAAAAAACCTTTCAGTTTGCAGTGGCAATAAAACGACTTCTACTGACACTAGTAGCTGTGAAAACACCTCTGCTTCCACAAATGTTGAAGATAAAGGATAACTTTGCCATAGGATGTATTACACTGCTAGATTCTTATGTGAACTGGGAAAATCCACCCTTTATAAACCATCCTTTATCAAAAGATCTCAGGGCAGTGTAAAACATTAAGAACACATTTTACAAAGCACATTAATAAAAAGCATAATAATAAGACAGCATGATAATAACATAATCATTATAACACAAATCTGCACAAGTACGGAGAGTTGGGGGAGTCAGGAAGAAAGATATTGACAGCAACCTTCAGTATTGGTTACAGCACCCTAAGAATCCTAGCCTTAAAAGAAAAAAAATCAAGTTTTAGCCCTTTGGTAGTGTGGTGGCAATGAGATGAGTACCATACCCCATAGCCGCCTTTGACTGGACTTAACCGTCCAGTGGTCAGTTACCTTCACCTTTTACCTTGGTACTCAATAGGACTTAGTGTTCACAGGAGAAGATGGACATAATCTGCATAGCATCTTGGCCCTCTGTCATAACTAACAGAAGTAGAATAAATGATGCAAATTAAGCAGATAACTGCATTTTATATACGTCAAAGAATTTGCCTTCATTTAGTACAAAAATTGGGTTGTCTTGGTACAAAATGGTGATTACAGTGGTACCTCAGGTTAAGTACTTAATTTGTTCCGGAGGTCCGTACTTAACCTGAAACTGTTCTTAACCTGAAGCACCACTTTAGCTAATGGGGCCTCCCACTGCTGCCGCACCGCTGGAGCACGATTTCTGTTCTCATCCTGAAGCAAAGTTCTTAACCTGAAGCACTATTTCTGGGTTAGCGGAGTCTGTAACCTGAAGCGTATGTAACCCGAGGTACCACTGTACTAGTTTTTAAACAGCAGATAACATATTTTTGTAGCTCAGCAATGTAAGAAATAAACCCTAAACTCTTAGATCTACTCTAAACATGCCACATCAAAAGTAAATCCCACTGAACCACGCTCTTCCTGCAACATCTCTGTGCAAAATCTCAGCTACCTAGCAGTGTGGATGCAACAATTCGTTTGCTTAGTATAGAGTTCTGCAGCAATTCATTCTGGCCTTAATAATGTTCTAGCACAGCAATCTCATGGTTCAGGTTCTCCTGGCAAGTTTCTTAAAAGTCCAATAGCATATTATTTTATGGAGCGTACATGTTTGTTTGCTTTTGGGAAGATGAGAAGCACTTTGTCAAAGCATAAATTTGTGGTGCAAAGCACTAATTAACATGCTAAATAAAATGGGTTGTTTTGAAAAATGCCCGTGTGCAGATACCCCCAAATATAGGACTCATGCAGTTGGCCATGTAGTCAGCCCAGGAGTGTACCCTCAAACGGGAATGTATGATGGGAAAGAAATATGGGGATACAATGGCAGCATGGCCAGGTATTAACATTCTGTCCCCTGAAATTAAATTTCAGTGAGTGCCTGCCTGACTGGTCGCCACTGACAATCCCATACATTTAACAGTATTTCTCTGTCATAGCTTCATGTTTGGCGGCAGATACAAATTCAGCTGATGATAGCATCATCTCTATGCTCTCTTACCTAAACATCTCTCTTATATTTTGTCCTGGGGGGAAACAAACATAAATTATATAAACCCATGATCATAACTTATTTAGGGAGTTCATTTTGTGAAACACTTTCCCCCCCCTTCCCTTGGCACCTTACACATAAGACAGAAGAACTCCCTCTGATACCAGCCAAGCAAATGTGCTGTCCACTGATCCGAGAGTGAAGATAAAATGAACTGACAGTGTAGTCAACAAATTTCATCCAGGCAGCATTGGCCACATGCAAACTCCACATCCATAGCTTTAACTAAGTAGCTTCCAATTAAATCCCTAGACAGAGTAGCAATGCCTATTAAATATTTCTTTCCATTTTATTTAAGAAATATATTAGCCTTTCTTCAGTTGAAGTGCTGGGAATAGCTTATCCACAGTTTGAATGAACAATATAGAAAGTACACTAAAACTGGTAACAGCAGCAATCAAATTCCCGCATTAAAAAAAAAGTCAAATTAAAGCCTAGCAACTTTCCCCCTGACATTAAAAAGAGTACAGGGATGGTACCTGATGAACGTCCCTTGGGAGGAAATTTCAAAGATGGAATACATGACTGAGTAGGCTCAGTCACAGCATCCTCGTCTGATGGTGATGGAAAAGACACTTGTAGAAGATTACTTCGGCTGAATATTAGGACAGATTCCTGAAAGAGCCGGCAATCTTTTCGGTTCCCACTTCCCAAGCAGTTTAGGACTTTAAAGGGTTAGAAGCAACAGTATGGATTGTGTTCTGAGATGGCCTGGGAGCTGTGTAGCTACTTCAGAACTGTTAATATACACTTCCTACTTCACCCAGTCCAAGCTGGTAACCAGATTCTGTCTTTTGCACATGCTTCAATTTCTGAACAGCTGTCCAAGGAAGCTCTGGGTATGATGTGCTGCAATAGCCTAGGGGAGGTGCTACCAGAATATGGAGAGCTTGCCAAGGGGGATTCACAGTTAGCATATCAGCCTTAGTTGGTGAAAGGTGCTCCATGTTAGAGAGACCACTTGGGCCACCGCAGGAAAACTGAATCTGAAAGGACTAAAAAAGTGCACATCTGATCTTTCCAGGGGAAATGCCACCACACCCAGAACAGATTAAACACCACCTACCTATAAGCGATTTTACAAGACAAGAAAGATCACATAAAAGGTGGAAATAATAAGGAAATGTCGAGAAAATGGAATAAAGTATTGTCTGAATGCAGCCTGCATGTACTCTGTGAAGAAACATACATAGGCAAACAATTCACCATAAAATTCTGCATCCTGCATACATTTTTGCAAATCTGCACTCATCATCTCTGACACAATTTTTCCCACCCCTACAAACAAAATTATAGAATCACAGGGCAACTGTCCTTAAGGTATGGATCCTAAAAAAATTTCAAATCCAGCAATTTCTCCTACACCACACAATATTTCTGTTTCCTTTTTCTCCTGAGTGTTTATTTAGATACATGTTAACAGTGCATTTGGCCACAGATGATATACACGATGGTCTGAAGCAGAGGAAATAGTGCTGCAACCCAAGGTGTAATTGTTATTGTAAAACCTCTAATCTATGTATTTGGAGAGGAAAAAGTAAAGGCACATTATAAAATTCACCCCTGACTTTCTGCCAAATAACCTCAATCCTATAAAATGCCTCCTAATGATCCAAATGTGATGAAGTCATTTAAATAACATAGAGAGCTCTTCTAGCAGCAGATACTGGCTGCAGATAATGTGCAGCGAATAGGATTATGTTGCTGCTGCTAAAATATTTTTTTCAGGGTTGCTGCAGTTTTATATTTAATTCCTGAGCACAGTTGATTACTCCGTTCTGTCCTGATCACAGATGTGATCATCAAGCTGGTTTAATAAGGCTGAGAGAAAGAGAGAGAGAGAGAGAGAGAGAGAGAGAGAGAGAGAGAGAAGGCTGACAGTGCTATTTGGGAGGATATTTGCCCAGCTGTAGACATATTAGGTGGGCTTCGTTAGCTGCTGCTAGGAATGCTTCAGGATGCTTTACAAATTCCAGTATGAACTGCTCTGACCTTCCAGACTAATATGCCGATATGAAATTAGTTACGCAAAAGCTTTCCAGTTCCCAAATGTTCCAACACTGTTCTGAACTAATATATATATATAAATATATTTCTAAAATGTGTTGAGAGGAAAATACTTTGAACATACTTTTGATGACAACCTTCTTGAACTTCAGAGAAGTGACCATGCAGAAAAGCTCTTGACAGGTTTTGCTATTTCATGAAGATCTTGCAGCCTTTCACCTGGAAGATGGTTTCCTCTCCCCTTGGGACAAGGGCTAGGAACCTTTTTCAGCCAGAGGGTCATACTCCCTTCTACATGCCAGCAGTGAACAGGGCCAAAGGCAAAAGCAGTCAAGGCAACAAATGTGAATTTTGCCTCTGTACAGGGGGCTAGTTTCCATGTGTATCCCTCACCACCCTAGCAACCAAGAGGCATTAACAAAAGTTCAAGGACACATTCCAGACTGACAAAAACACCCAAGGAAGGTGAAAAGCAGAGCTGGTAAGGCATGTAGCCTGGACAGAAGGAGTGACTGGGAAGAGTCCATGAATGGGAAGATTAGCTAGGCAGCCTACATTCCCAAGAAGGCAAAGCATATTCTCCTTGCCAAACCATAAATAATTATCTGGAGGACAAGGGATTCCTCTCTTCCCTCTTGCCAAAACATTGCATTCAGTTTGACTGAACAATAACCGCCTTTTTATTTAGTACATTTACATCCTGCCTAGGCCTGGGCGATACATCAATATATTGCCCAGGACCGGTATGAGGAGCAGACCGCGATGTTGGTTTCACTCAGCGGTATATCGCTGATGAAACCACCACACTGCTAAGACCCTTTTATAACAGCGCAACTTCAACCAAGGGGTGCTGCTAGCGGAGGGACTCGGAAGTGTGGCAGTTTCACCAGCAATATACCTCTAAGTGAAACTGACTTCGCAGTCTGCCCTCATACAGTGTAGAGGGAGAAGCAAGCGGCCTTGGAGAGGTGCCGATATAGCTTGTTCCTCCCTCCGCATCTTCAAATTGCTTGGCTGAGGGGCACCCGGTTGCCACTCCCTTCAGCATTTAAAGGAACCCCCAGTCCGGCACTGGCTTGCCCAAGCCAGCAGTGGGGTGGCGGTTCCATGAAAGTGCTCCCCCATCTGAGTGACCGTGATGCCTCAGCAGCACCGGATCCCTCAGCTGGGTGTGTGTGTGTGTGTGTGTGTGTGTGTGTGTGTGTGTGTGTGTAAGAAACCTCCCCACCATCCCATCGCTCAGATTTAAAAAGGGTACATTTCTGCTCTATCTGCCCCTACTTAATGAAGTAAGGCAGGCAACCACCAGGGAGAGGGTCTTTTCAGCACCTAGTCAAGACCTGTTTACCCAGGCCTCCTAAACAATTGATAGAGTCTGGACCTTTCTGTTTCTAAATCTGTTTTTGTTGTATTAATCTAGCATTGAATTTATGCTTTTATGTTTCATTTTGCATTGTTTTCATTGAATGCTCGAGAGAGGAATTTGTGTTACAGTGCAGCACACAAATGCCAAAATATAAATAAACGGATAGACCCTACGGATACAAAGAAATGCTTGGAAGTGTGTGGACAACTCTGGGTTAAATCTTAGAAATCGGAGAGGTGGCTGAGGAAGATTTACAGTGGCTGGGAACTGGCTTTTAATATCCTACAGAGATCCTTGCTCCTTGCCAGGTACAAAATAGCAACCAAAAGCACACACACCATCAAGAACAAAAACAGAAAATAAATTATGAAAAGTGGCTTTATGTAAATATTTGTGAATTGCATGTAAATTATGCAATTTTTAACCAGTTGCAAAATACAGGAAGCAGTCTTATACTAGCCGACTCTTCGTCAACCCCATAGAATCATAGAATTGTAGACTTGGAAGGCTCATCTAGTCCAAACCCCTGCAAAACATGAATCTAATCCACCTCAGTCCTGTCTACACGGACTGGCAGCCACTCTCCAGGATTCTAGGCAGGGTCTCCAATTTCTTCCCTGGGGATGCCAGCAATTGAACCCGGGGCCTTGTTCATGAGAAACAGATGCTTTCCCATTGAGCTACAGCCTTTCTCCACTAAAGACTAATTTCATTTGCTGCAAAATTATATTAGTACCCACAACTCTCAATATGGAACCTGCTCTCCTTCTTCTACATGTCAACCAGTGCTTCCTAGGCAAATATTTCTTTCCCATTCGGGATTATGTGGTGTGAGATGCGTCTGCAATGTGAGAGGCAATATATCAGTGTTGTATTGGTGCAACTGTCGGCGGGTCTTACCAACTGAAGGTGCAGCCAAGCCTTAAGATCAGTCAGGCCATTCATGTAGCAAGCATTTCCAATACTTTTTTTAAAAAACTGAAGTAATGAACGAAGCGCACCGTTCATTCCGCACACCACTCTAAATTTCTACACCTGCCAGCTCCCCTCCCCTTCCCAACTTCATATTCATATTTATATAACCCACCACACTGGCAGTAGATTCTCTCACTTCCCCCCAGCCTTTCATATTTCTGCAATCACCAGAGAGGAAATTTAACACCACAGAACTAGATTAAAGGAAGGCAAAGAAACAGATCTAAATCAACGCAGAGAAAAGGAGCCTGAACTAAGATCCAGCCTGCATTGTGAGTGTGCACTGGAGCTCATATGAGAGGCAAGGAAAAGAAATTTATCCATGTGTTGGGACTGCCATACAAAAAGCTGTATCATTTGCAATATCAAGGCCCAGTGAAGTGTGTAAAAAACAAGCTGGACTTAAACAACTCAGGCAAGAAAGCAATACTTGCCGAAGAACCCTCTCTCAGCAGAGATTGGCAGCAGAACAAGGAAACAGCATGTGGTACAGTTCTTTTGGGGAGATCATATAATTTGAATGAAGCCTCACATTTAAAAACAAAGCAAACAAACCCACCAACTTTCCTGCATGTGTAAACTACCTTTTCAGGAAGAAAGCTCGGCTAAAGTACCACTCTTTGACATGAGAAACTACAGGCCCATCTTGCAATTATTTTACCACAAGGCTGCAATCCTATGGATACTTACACAGGAAAAGCTCTACTTGATAGAGTGCAATTTATTTGCGAATAAGTATGTGCAGGTCAGGCTGCCAATGAAGTGTGTTTTGCAGTGTATCAACGTGTTAGTTCTTCCAGACAAAAATTTACACCCAACATTTAGTCAATTGTATATTCTGTGTTGGTCTGTTATTGTGAATTACGTCTTCTCTTTCTCTTGGGAATTTGTGGCGCAACTACATAAAGCCAAACAAAATAACCAAATATATTTTCTCAGAACAGTAAGAGTTACCATCAAAGGAAAAGCATTTCTAAAGTAGTAGGCGGAGGGCCAAAAAATATCTCCATTTTGAAACCCCTAAGTAGGCCAGAGTTCAAGCCCCACACTTAGCTACTTCACCCAGCTCATAAATTCTCTTTCTCAAGGGTGGAAAAGTTCCAGCCTCATCCTGTCTAAGAATATCAGCCCATAATGACTACACTCGGCAAAGTTGAAAAGCAGCACAACTGCTTCCTGATGCAACCAATTTTGGGTATATTGGCATCTAGCAGTGTAGTGAACCTTATGCACAGAACTAGTTTGCCATGCCAGAAAAAAAGGACAACACCTTTTGAAAATAAGCCTCTCAGTTACGTGAATCAGACCTCAGTTGGCGTTTAGAGGGAGTCTCCAAAGAACTGTGTTTCCAAGTGGAAAGAAGAGAAGAAGAGTTTGGATTTGATATCCCGCCTTTCACTCCCTTTAAGGAGTCTCAAAGCGGCTAACATTCTCCTTTCCCTTCCTCCCCCACAACAAACACTCTGTGAGGTGAGTGGGGCTGAGAGACTTCAAATAAGTGTGACTGGCCCAAGGTCACCCAGCAGCTGCATGTGGAGGAGTGGAGACACGAACCCGGTTCCCCAGATTACGAGACTACCGCTCTTAACCACTACACCACACTGGTGTAGAGAGTTTGTAAGAGAGAGTTTGTCTGAATCTTAACTGCAGACTCCCAGGAGCTAAAGGAACAAATGCCACACTCTAATTTGACTTGGGGATTCCACATGGCAACAGCAAGACTTGGGGAACAGCTCTTCACTCTAACCTCGTTTGAGTTATCATCTTTTGTTTGCATTACTGCAGCTCTCAAGATGACAGCTATCAAATCAGATTAGTGGATGTTGCTTATGGTGACACTCGCCAAAAATGAACCGTTGAAGGATCGAACACACAGGAGGTTTGGTTTGCACGCTCAGCTCCCCATATTTCTGATGCCCTTCTCTTACCTTTGGTTAAATGTTTTTTGCAGGTTTTCGAAGCAACACGAAATCTAGCTAAACAAGAGGCGAAAGAGGGGGATGTGTGCACACACCACGAGCTGTGGTCCTTCTTCTAAACCGCCTTGAACTTTCGGAGGGAGGGGAAGGGAAATTGCCTGTCTCCAACACAAGACTGCTTAAGAACACATTTCATCAACACAGAAAGAAACACTGCCCAATGCCACTTTGTTTTCCGTCTCTGAAATAAATATAAATACCTTACTGGCAGGTGCAGGGATAAAATGAGGAGGGGGAGAGCCTTGAATGCCACCTTGAGCACCTTAGAGGGAAGGTGGGATATAAATATAAAGAGGAATTAAATAAATTGTTTCAAATCCATGACTTAGCTTGAACACACAAACATGTGGGTACCAGGAGAGATGGCGGCTACTGTATTCCCCCTGTATAATATTTGAAATATATCTACACAAAAAAGCTTGTTCTATCTTTTCCTGGGCATAAAGAGCTAACTACTTAGGGCACTGAAGGAAATAACCTAAGCTGAAGCAGGCCCAAGTATATCACTCCAGCATCTGGTAATGTATGATGATGTAGTTGAGCATCTAGAGCAGGGCTGTCAGTCATAAGATCAGAGAATGTTAACAGGCCCACTCGGATTGCAAATGTGGCCTGTGACACCACAGCTGCTCTCCACGAGAGACTACCAAGTTGATCAAGGGTCTGGAAACCTTATGAGGAACGGTTGAAGAAGCTGGATAGGTTTAGCCTGGAAAAGAGGAGACTAAGAAGAGATATGATAGCCATCTTCAAATATCTAAAGGGTTGTTTCATGCAAGATTGAGCAAGTCTTGTCTTCCCCTGCTCTGCGTGGTAAGGCTCGAACCAATGGCTTCAAGCTACAAGAAAGGAGATTCCGACTAAACTCCAGTAAGAACTTTCTGATGGTAAGATGTGTTAGTGGAATGGACTCCCAAAAGCAGTGTTAGAAACTTAGATGTGAAAGCTAGGAGCTAAACGGCACCTTAAACCTAGGTTATGGGTGCAACAATGGAATGTCTAGGCACGCTTTTTTATAACAAGAATACAAAGCTGAAAATGAACTGCAGCTAAAATATTGTGTTCATTTTTCACATGGTCTAGTCCTTCCCCTGCCCACCCCCACCCCCAATTTTCTTAAGAGGGTCTCTTCTCCAGTCTTCAGAGAGTAGCTGGAAGTGGGGAGGCAGAAAAAGGTCCTCCTTTCCTTCCACTCTGTAGTTTTATTCTGAAATCTTAGGTGCAATACTGCACCCAGAGTTCAGAAACTGCTTGCGCTAATGAAATTCCCTGTCGCAAAATGCATCTAGAACAATGGGAGTTTCGAACACTGTCCAAGAAAGGAGGTGGCCTCCCCTTCCTTGGAGGTGTTTAAGCAGAGGTTGGATGGCCATTTTTCATGGATGCTTTAGCTGAGATTCCTGCATTACAGGTGGTCCCTCCCAATTCTACCAATCTATGATTCCATTATCTCCAAGGCCAGGAATGAAGCCAATGCTCCTAGGAGGGCAACCTGGCTCACCAATAGTTGCAACAGCTACTATTGATAGTGTGAATTGGAGGCAAGTGGGGTTCCCACTGGTGTCAGCCTGCGGAAGGCCCTGAAACAGGTGGGGAGGAACTGAGCTAGCCTGCAATCTACTGGATCCTGAGCTGGGATCAACTGTTATGCAAGCTCCAGGCTCCATAAAGCCTTGAGTGGGGTGGGGGAGATGGAACAGCTCTGCCAGTAAATGTATGGTTTATTCCATCTGTGACTGGTACTGCCAGAAGGAATGTCTAATGTTTGCAGATGGATGTGGAGGCAGAAAACAGTCTTGAGTGGGAGAGAAGTCAGTTTGGTTAATAAGGGGAACAGAGGCTATACAACTTTCCTTTGCAGTAATTGCACCTATTACATTCTGAGCTGGCTGCAGTCTTTCACCTTAGAAATCAACAGTTTTGAATAAAGTAAAAACAAACAAACTAAATCTCTTATTTCTTAAAGTTCAATCCCTGCCTAGAGAGCAGCAGGTAAAAACAAAAACAAAAAACCAGGCCAGCACATAAACAAACAAGAGTACAAATTGTCTGGACAAGCAAGAACCAGCCACAGATTGCAATCTCTTTCCTGATCCACAGCAACCACTATTGCCTGTCTCTCAAAAAGCTCTGAAACTGACGAACCAATTTGCATCCAATGAGAGAGAAGCCACAAACTCACTGACAGAGCACATATTTGCATGCTAAAGGTGTCAGATTCAATTCTTGGCGTTTCCAATTTAAAGGATCAGGTAGCAAGTGATGCAATAGACCACTGTCCCAGACCTTAAAGATCTGTTGCCAGTCAGAGTAAGTAATATTAGGATAATTGGGACAAAGAGTCTGACCTGGATGCTTCTCATGTTTCCAGGTACTCTTTTTTACTGGCTGTAATAATAGTTTTGTGCTTTAATTTTACATAGGCTACATGCAGATCCAAAGGGTTGTGCCCCCCCCCGGCCAGCCTCATGTGATGCTAAAGAACCTGAGCAGATGGCAGGCAGGACCAAGGCACATCTGCTTGCTAGGATTACTGTCATATTAGACTAGATCAGCCACTCACATCGGCACAAAACAAGCAGACATTCTTATAGAAAAGGAGCCTAAGGAGAGAAAATAGGGCTGTGCAGAACCTCAGGAATGTTTGACAGCACTCGAGGCCCAGCATAGGCCTGGCTAATATGCAACTATGCAGTATTATGCTGAAGAGGTATATTGAGCCTCAGGCATGTGCACTCCCTCATCCCCTTCCCCCTCTTATGCACACGAGGTGAGACATTTTTATTCACGGTTTTTAACAAACCACAGTTTCCCATTTTGTCTCAACACGAGAAACTGTGGTTCATCAAACAGTTTCATCCCTCACATGGAGAAGAGGCAGAACATGAGCCCAAGGCTCCTCGTGCATGGTGTCGTTACACCGGAAATGAATCATACCAATAGCTCTTTAACTAGTGCATTTTCTGGCCTAGGCTTTCTGGGCCATCCTCCCAGGGCCACAACTGCTATTATTTTTACTTTTGTATAGTACAGTAGTGTCTACACATCTCCACCTTCTCTGTCCTCCATTCAGACAAGCAAGAGCCATTGTCATAGTTCAAGGACACATTTCAGACGGGCAAAAACACTCAAGGAGAATGCAGAGCAGGGTGGTGATGGTGTGACATGGGGAGCGAAGGAGGAGTGACCTAGAGTGAGTTCTGGTGGTCAGATACAGAGCACTGGAGGGCTGCCTTTGGCACCTGAGCCTGCAGTTCCCCATTCCTGAACTATCATGGGTATGTGTGTGCATGATGTCAGCCCAAGGCATTATGCAAAAGGCATACCCCAACCATCCCCAGCTAGGGCCAACATGCCAAAAGGTCTTGCTGCATCATTCAGACACCAATTTCTGCCATTTATCTATGGTGCCTCCAGGACTAGGTTGCTTCGCTCTGCTGCATGGCAGGGCCAGCTGTGTAGCGTGCAAGATATACTTATCCTTACCCTAATTTCTTATAATGGAGCAAGAATGAACAAATAACTTGTATGCATACAACTGGTCAAAAGAGAAATATCTTACCAGAGTGTTCCACGAGCACTTCCTATCTAGCGGCAGCTAATGACTAGGCCCTTTGAAGCTTCACATAACAAGATCCAATTTCCTACAATAAAAAGGCACATTATTACCAAAGGTACCAAGCATCTGCATGCTCACAATTTGATTGCAGGACAGAATATACAATATCAAGTACCAAAAGCTCAATAGGCTGCTGTTGTTTGTCCCTGACACATCCACTTTCCCTCAATGGCACTAGGATGGCTTGCCTGCTACCCACAATGGATCTCCTTCATCCTGTGCTCCAAAGTAGCAGTTTAAAGGCACCCATGTCATGTTGGGGAGAGTTATGGCCACTCCCTTGAAGCCAGGATGTCCTCTACAAAGCTGCCCCTTAGGGGTGTTTCATAAATCTTCCCTGCATACAGGTTGTGCTTGTGGAACATATTTTTTGGGGGGTGGGGGGGGGAGAAAGCCTCATGCTCTTGGGACAAACCCCATGTAGCGAGAACAGGCACCTACGTATGTGAATCCCTACACAAGCATGAGTATATACTCTCATTTTGCAGTGGGCAGATCATGTGTGTGGGGCTGCCTGAAAAGGAATTTCTCCATAGGCTCCTAATCTCATTCAAGGCAAAAGTTCTTATATGCAATAGGGGAGCGTGGGTGTTTAGTTCCACAGAAGCAGGTTAAAAAAGGGGGGGGGGGAGGAATGAAGGAACTCCAGGTGCTACAAATTAACATTTATTTGAGCTCACAGCAAATGCCATTTGTAGCACGTGGAATTTCCACTTCCTTTTTGGGGGCCTGCTAGTTGTGCTACTCCATTTCTGTGGCCATTCCACTGTAGCACTGCATGTACAGTCTATGTAGCAGGGCTTTGAGCAACCCTACCATTAGCCCATACTGCAGGGGCAGCCAATGTAGCTCTTCTCCCAACTCCCATCAGCTCCAGCCAGCATAGCTAGTGGTTAGGGATGATGCCAGCAATGGGCCGGGGGGCGGTACCAGGTTGGCTAGCCCTGCCACAGTCAATACGCTGCTCTTTCTTTTAGAGCCTCCTTTCCCAACCTGGTGCCCTCCAGACATTTTCCAATCAAGACGAAGACAAAGTTTACAAATTACCCTGGCAAATCACAGAGTTTTCTGGGGAAAGCTATTTTGTCAATGGGTTGCTTATAGGCAATGTGCCTTCTATGTGCTGTTTTAGCAGCCAAGCATGGTCTCCTAGCAGGCTGTCTTCCATAGGTCTGAAGAGCCACAGTGGGAGAATGCCACAGAAATATTTATGAATTTTCAAACGACCATCGATCTTGACTACATTAATGCCAAAAAGCACAATCCTTGTCCGGTCTTCTAGGTAACACTCCCCTATCTCAAAAACAGCCTACTTGAAGGATCACCTACTGGGTGGCTTCGATCTGTAGGACTTGCACTTCTGCCAGGGCCATATAATAGTCATTCTGCATTATATGCTAGGAGGCAATCTTTCAGTTCAGCAGTGCGATTCTTTGAACCTCCCTGCCTCTTAATATTACATGGATACTCACTATACTGATTTAGATGCCAGCTACAAACATTTTGTTTTCAATTTGGTTATATATAACTAAATAATATAATTTAGTTTTATATATATTTGATTGAAATTTGCTAATATTGTTTGAAATGGCCCTGTCATTTACAACTAATACCTTATCAGTGCATTTTTTTTAATTTGGAAGCAATTATTTTCACTCAAGAGCAATGCTGACATGCTCCAAAGGTACCTCTGTATTCTCCTCCTTACCTACCATTACTGCTGATTAACTGAAACAACCCTAAATCTGAAGGTTTATTTGAAGCTGTCTACATAAACTGCCTGAGATATTTACTTTCTGTAAGCAAACTGTTTTGCTTGCCACCCCTTTCAGGTAAACTGCACATCTTAATGTGCAATAATATTGTTTGTATGTCAGTATGAATATGTAACAGCCCCTATTCTTTATACAGCTTCAGCACTACTGCAATCTTTGGGGTTTTCTGGGGGCAGCGTGTGCTTCCTGATCCAGCAGAGGGAGCACAGAAACAGCCAGTGGAGGCAAAGCAAAATTATAATTTGTGTTCCTTATTTGTAGGCGATGCTGAGTATTTATTACAGGGAAGATCTCTGTGTTGCAATAGAGAGGAGGGTGTGTTGTTCCTTGATCACAGAACCAGGCTCACTGTTAACATAAGACGAGGAAAGGTTTTGACGTATGTTTACTTTACTGGCCTGGGTGTCCAGCAAAACAAAGTGAATTGTTGCAGTTTCTGTCATCAGGGAAGTACAGATTTCTGAGCTACAGATTATGCAGGAGAGTAATTAGACAGCCCTAACACAGTGAAGATGACAGCTACCAGGAACACCACAGTCAGGCAATGTATTGGGAGTAATTTTGTTGAGAGGAGATCAGAATCAACTGGGAACAGTGAAGAGAGCTCAGACAAGCCCTGGGTCAAATCATACCAATGAATACAAAGTCAACTTAAAAAAAGAGGAAGTATATATTTCAAAGGTTAGATTGGAAGGGATATTTTAAGCACAAAACAAACCACAGGTTTCCAGGAAAGCAGATATGGAGAAAATGGACTAGTGAAGAGCTAGCAAGTAGAAGGCAACAGTGGAAATGTTTCAAGCCCAAAAGGGGCCATGGAAAGATATTAACACAAGAGAAGCAGCACCAGGTCCTGGAAAGCAAGAAGTTTTGCAGCTGTGAAAAGATATGAAGCCAACAATTGGAAAACATTTAGATTTTGTTCAGAAAAATTATAATGGTGCAAGGGGTGGGGACAGACACTCCCAGCCTCAACCTCTCTGGCACACTTTCCTCTTTCTCCAGTAGCAGCACTATATCTTGATTTTATTGCTTTCTTGGTGTGTTTTATTATGTGCATTGATCCTTGCTTGGATGGTTATTTTTAAGGGTGAGATATAAATGCCTTAAATAAATAAATGCCACTCCTTTACCTCATGAAAGGGCCCAAGAGAAGCATGGCCAGGATGCTCCCCAGAGGTTATTTCATCTCACCTCAGGTGGCAGCAGCAACAGGGAGCCCTATCATCTGCCCATCACTTCCAAAACTGTTTAAAGGTGTGATTCTTCCTGAGTAGTGAGGACAGGAAATGCACCTGGAACACTCCACTCTGCGGCTTCCAACTTCCTATGACTAAGAAAACTGGTCAACCATCTTCAGCAGGTGCCCAGGCAAAGCGGGCCAAAGGATGGCAACACGCAGCCACATGTGGAACAGTGACACTTTCCCTGCACACTGTGTCTCCAGACAGGCTTCTATAGCACAGGGCAGAAGTGGTGGGTGCTGAACACCCTTAATCCAGCCCCACAAGTCACTTTGCAGGGACACAACTGCCAACAAATAAGTTCAGAAACATATGGATCCAGAAGGGGTGCTTTCTGCAATTCCAACTACTCAGAAAAAACGCCCCCTTAAAATGAGAGACATTCATTTGAGGGCAGCATACCCAAGAGCAAAAGTGTGAAGGATCCGGGACACAGATTGAAGGAACATCATCTTTGTATTGCAAGAGTAAATATCAACTCTCTCCTAAGACAGCCTCATATAAAGGCTGGAAAAGATGTTGCTAATTCTTTCAGCAACCTGCGTGTCCTCAGAGAGGCCCTGCTAGGATATTGCAGGATCTGGTTCTCGGGTGCTTACCCAGAGAGAGGCAATCAGGCAAGCAGTTAATAAGGGCCTGTTAGCACATGTTAGACTTGGCACCAAGAGAACAGGTGGTGTTCCAGAAGAGTGGAGCTTCAGAGGCCTTCCAAAAAATCTGCCCTGAATACCTAGAGGCTTACGAGGATATATTTCTAGATGCACAAATCATTGCTCCAAGCAGGGTTGCCAGTTTGCTACCCAGAAATTTGCTCAGACCCTTTACAATTCCTCATGAAGCATTTGCAGCTTCTCCTGTCTCAGTCCCTCTCCCTGTTCCTTTCATTCCCTGCCCAGAGACGCCCCCCTTCCCGCATTTGCCTTCCTGGCTTTGTGGCAGACCTGCAGCGAAAGGCAGATTTGGTATTGAGGAGGAGGGAGGAGGGAGAGAAGAGGACAAAAAGACCAGGGGAAGAACTCTGCAGGAGAAGCCACACATGCTTTGTCTCATCCTTCATCAGTTTTGGGTTTCTTTTTAAAGGTACAGACTGAAGCCCAGGATTGTAACCCGGCAATCGTGGTTTAAAGCAATTCTTTCCCTGCACCCCTACTTCTAAGTCGTCGTCATCATCATCTTAACGGTATACAAGACAAAGGGGAGGAAGGAGGCAGCTTGTGTGCTACGAAGAAAGGGCTGGGAAAGTGGTCTGTACTAGCATATAAAACTTTAAGTGACCGTTAAAGGGGAGGGGGCTGCCAGCCAACCACTCCTCTTAGATGCTGTCCCACAGTGATTGATGGTGAGGGAATTAGAAAGGGGCCTAGAGACTGTGAGGAGCCTGGTATGTCTCTGGGTATAGCACATGGCCTGAGGACCCTTTACAGGGCTTTGATCCTATAAGCCTACGGTGGGTAACCATTCCCCTCATCCCAGAGCAGACACTTTGGTGCCCGTCCACCTTGCCTCCTGGTGGTCCCCATGACTCTCGAATGCAACTTCTGAAACTTTTAACCTTCTCCTTCCCAAAACAGATTCTGAAAAGAGGCTCAGAGCTGAAAGGGAAAAGGATTCCCAGTGGACAAAAGTCTACATTATTTTCTTCTGGTTATTTAGCTCACCCTGTAAAGTGTTTAGTTTAGAAGATCTAGATTGGCGGAATATGCTCAAATAGTCATCTTCAGACCTGCATATCAATATTCAGGGTAAGCAGCATGCAGAAAATACGTTTTTCTGAATAGGCAGTTGGTGTGAGCTAAACTGGGTAGCCAAGTTATTAAGTTTCAGAAGGTACAGAGCAGCAGAACAGTGAATCAATCTAGTACTAAACCTTTTGTGCACTCCTGCCTCTTAGCACACCTATCACCCACACATTTCTACCACTACAGAAAGCTTTCGTGTCCTTGTCTGGCAGAGGAGAAAGTTCATACTAAGCTGGTGGAACAGGTTTTTAATGCCCTGTTGGCAAGGTGCCAATAGATGCAATGCTAACATGAACATTTTCCTCCTGTCGTAGGCTGAATAATATTTATTTATAATGCACTGGCTCATGGCAGAAGACTT